>NC_134137.1:122896500-124232000 GCF_033958435.1 Carettochelys insculpta
CCTTCCTCTACACCAATCAAGCGAGAGCTTATTACCCATAATGCCACCATCCATGTTGTGTCCATGCTCCCAGCAAGGATGACGCGTGCTCTCCATGTGATGTGGCTGCAATATCTTGGGTAGTTGATAGGGAGATACTTCTTTTTCCATGTGTCAGCATCCCCCTCTCGACCTCATTGCTTTGGGATGGGAGTCAATACATTTGGAGCCAGCTATGCTGCAGAATTTGTCAATGCAGAGGAGATCTTCCATCTGCATGTGTTTCAGATCTCCACTGGTAGACTGAGCCCTTCAGCTGTGGCTGATAATCAGTCTGTCCTGTATGGATGCAACAACACAGAAGCTCCATTTATACTAGCATTCCTCTTTTGAAAGAGGCATGCAAATGAGGGAAATCAAAAATGCATATGAGGCATAGATATACATATCTGGCACTTCATTTGCATATTCTCCATTTGAAAGAGCTTCTTTTGAAAGAAGAAAAGCAGATTAGATGTGGATTTTTTGTAAATAAACCCTGAAAGGAGCCCTTATTTTTGAAAGAGCCACATCTACACTGCTTTTCTTCTTTTGAAATAAGAATGTGCAAATGAGGTGCCAGATATGTAAATCTAGACCTCATTTACATTTCCAATTTCCCTCTTTTGCATGCTTCTTTTGAAAAAGGAATGATAGTGTAGAGGTAGCCAGAGTGAATCTGCTCACCAACCTTTTGATGGGATTTTCTCTATCAAGGGTGTCACTAGCCTTTTCAGGTGCTCATTAGCTTCAAACTTTTGGTGCTTTCTGAGGTTTCTGGGTTAATTAATCACCACCCAACACTCAGCATTGATGAAAACAGATTGTACAGCTTATGGTCATAGTGGTAGTCGGTTTTCGATTCTAACCTGACAGAAAGAATGTTGGACAATTATGCATGTACTTAATTCACACGACAAATTCCTTGGCACCAGGACCTAGGATTTTAACATACAGAATGGCTTGGGGTCAGTACCTGTCTTCTAACCCAGGCACGGCTGCAAACGTATACTTGTTATTAACTCACAATGACTCCCTGTTCCTTTGGTTGCATTACTGCTCAGGTGTGTATGAGAGAGTAGGGGCTGTATGGCCAGTACACCTACTTCCCTAAGCAGGCAAAACTAAAAGGACAGTGTGTTGCCTCTGTCCTTCACTCCTAATCTGCCAATAAATGGAGCTGAGCGAAGAAGAAAATTGCAATCTAGACAGGGCTGCAGGGAATTACTTCCTCCTTTGAAATAACAAGCAGGCCTGCGGCACTTTAGAGACCAACAAATTTATTAGGTCATGAACTTTGGTGGGTAAAACCCACAGTCACAGTTCCTTTTCAGGGATCCTCCTGAGGTGGCACATCTGTGTGTCACTTGGTTTCTTACACAGGTCTCATTATAAAGAGAAATCTAACCTTGACTATGGAGTATAGTAAAATGCATACATTTATGATATTTTACCAAGAATGTATACATTATACATATTAATATGCTTTCTGAATCCAAAACTATTAACTATATACATAGAGTATAAATTCCAAATTTGGTCAAAAATGCCATAATGAATACTGCTATCTCTTATAAATAAATATGCATTATAGTATTTTAGGGTTTAGGCTTTTCTGGCTATCAAACTACAAAACATTCTGAGATGAAGCCAAAGCATTGTACAATGGGGTTCATAGGACACAAGCGAGGCTGATTTTACCATAGCAGAAGGAAAGAGATGGAGAGCTCAGCAAATTTGATTCATCACAATAACATGCAGTTTCTGTAATAGTTGGAGCAAAATGATCATTTATATCTGCAATTTGTTTAAATAAATTATATAATCAGGTTATGACTAGTACATGTGTATCTCTCGAGAAGGAACTAATCAGATCACATAGGCTATGCCTACACTAGCACTCCCCTTTCAAAAGAGGGATGCGAATGAGACACTTTGTGATATGCTAATGAGGTGCTGCAATGACTATGCCATGCCTCATTAGCATAATTGTGGCCATGGCACTTTGAAAGTGCCGCTTTCAATCGTGCGTGGCTTGTCTACATGGGGTCCTTTTCGAAAGGACCCTGCACATGTCAAAATCCCCATATTCCTATTTGGTTATAGGAATAAGGGGATTTTGACGTGTGTGGGGTTCTTTAGAAAAGGACGCCATATAGACAAGCTGCGCCCAATTGAAAGCAGAACTTTCAAAGTTCTGTGGCTGCTATTATGCTAATGAGGTGCTGCATATTCATTGCATCACTTCATTAGCATATCACGCAGTGTCTCATTAGCATCTCACTTTCAAAAGGGGGGTGCTAATGTAGACACAGCCATACTTTATGTTGCTAATTTGTGACAGACTAGGGGAGGAAAAAACTAGAATTTGCATTTCCATACAGTCCATAATTTTACTATCTTTATAAGAGAGAGAATGCATCCAGTTAATTTACTTGTTTGTGTACAACAAGGATGTGTTTTATGGCAGTGTCAAAAGGTCAAATTTAGCTTCTATTGAAAATTAATGGCTAAGTTCTCACTGACTTCAACAGGACCAGGATCTGACATCATATGTGTAAGATGCCTTTTCAGTCTTAAGTCCAGTTACAGGGACCTCAGGAATTTTCTATGGTGACAGTACAGAGTGAGAAAATTGCTACCATTTTATGACTGAAGGAAAGGTTTTATTGACAAATAAAAGATGACCTGATTATGTTAGTCACTTACACTTGACCAGAGTGGTCCAGCTTCTCACATCTTGCACAAGACCTTTGACTGTTGAGCTGTTCCATTGGGAGGTGGCAGAATAAATGAGGATTCCCACCTTATGGAAATTTTAAAGTGAGGGGAGGAAAACAATCTGGGTCTCTTCAGTTTGCTTCTCCTTTGCCTCCCCACCCAAGGAGATACACTCATCCCTTGCTATACAAGCACAATTTGTCCCCCACTTTCTGCTCGTAGGCAGAAGCTTGTAATAGGGACACTAAATTCCTATTAAATTACATGTAAAAATCTCTGATAGGTTCCCAGGGCTCCTAACTTGGGGAACGAGTGGCAGCAGGTGGTGCTGCTTTTGAAAGGTGAGTGAACCTTGGGTTGGGGAGACTTAAAGTTTGGGGTTAGTTTGGGGCTGTGAGCAGGAGGGTTAAAATCTGGTGGCAGGTTGCGGGGAGTTCAGGATGCTGTGGTTTAGGGCCGGTGGGGGTGGGGCCAGGCTGTGGGGATGTGGGGGGGGTCAGGTGACAGGGGGGTCTGGCTGCAGGCCAGTAAGGGGGTCTGTCTGCTGCTGTTTGGGGCTGCGGGGCCACAGGGGGGGTCAGATGGTGGGGCCATGGTGTCAGGTGGCAGAGGGGTCTGGCTGCAATAGTTTGGGCTGAAGAGCTGGCGGGGTTCAAGCCATGGGGCCGTGGGGGTTACAGGTGGCAGGGGGGATGTCAGGCTATGGGGGTTACAGGTGGGGCGGGTGGGGTCTGGCCGTGGGGATGCAGGGGTTACAGGTGGCAGGGTTTCTGGCCATGAGGGGTACAGGTGTTGGGCGGGTCTGACTGCAGGGCCGTGGTGGGGGGGTCAGGCTGTGGGGCCATGGGGGTTACAGGCAGTGGGGAGGGGCATTGCCTGCTGGGGGTACCGGCAAAAGGGGGGGTCTGGCAGTGGGGGTTACAGGCGGTGGGGGGGGCTGGCTGCAGGGCCGCAGGGGTTACAGGCAGCGGGGGTTCTGGCCGCGAGGGGTACAGGCGGTGGGGGGATCTGGCTTTAGGGCCATGGGGGGGGTCAGGCTGCGGAGTCATGGGGGCTACAGGCAGTGGGGGGGTTCTGGCCATTGGGGTTACAGCCAGCAGGGGTGTTGGGCTGCGGGGCTGGTAAGGGGTTCTGGCTGCCTCTGTTTAGGGCTGAGGGGTAGGGGTCCAGTGGTGGGGGGGGCGCGGTCTGGCTGTGTGGCCAGCAGGGGCATCAGGCTGACACAGTTTGGGGCTGTGGGGCCATGGTGGCAGTGGGGTCAGGCTGTGGGGCCGGTAGGGGGTTTGGTTGCAGCAGGTTGGGGCTGCAGGGCTGGCGGGGGTTGGTGTCAGGCTAGGGGGTTGGAGTCATGGGGAGGAGCTCGTATTAGCAGGGGAGAGTTCACTCTCAAATGTGCCCCTTGTTTAAGCAAGTACTCATCAATAAAGTACTTGTTTAATGAGGGATGAGTGTACTTGGAAACAAAAAGACACCAACTGAGGGAACAAGGGGAAAAAAACTGCTGGATTCAGGCTAGAAAAATATCTCTGGCATGTGAAGAAATCTCAGCTGAGGGGAATAAGGGGACTTAGAAATCGGTGGGGTCCTTTCAAAAAGGACCCCCATGTAGCCACGCCGAGCTGTGTGCGTTCGAAAGTGGCGTTCTCAAAGGGCCGTGGCCAGAAGCGTCCTAATGCTAATGAGGCGCTGAATGTTCAATTCAGCGCCTCATTAGTAATCTTTGAATGGCCATTAGCATGGCCATTTCGAAGTTTTGTCTTAGTGTAGACACAGCTTATCTGGGGTTAGGAAGTATTGTTTGTAACCAATGACTTTAGTGAATCTAGCTTAGTTCGCATGTCTTCTGTTATTTTCTTAGTAATTTGCATTGTTCTGCTTGCTGCCACTTTGATCACTTAAAATGCACCTTTTATAGTTAGTAAGTGTATTTCTAATTTGTAATATAATCCAGTTTATCATGGGGCAGGTGGAAATTGTGCATATCTTCTTCCACAGTGAGGGAGGAAGTGCATTTCATATAGTATTGCGTCTGTAATCCAAGGGAGATGAACATCTGGGTTCTTTGGCAAGACCCTTCAGCTGCGCCTTCCCAGAGCTGATCTCAGTGTCTGTATCACTCTGTGGTTGACAGTCACCCTGCTCAAGCAATTGGCTGCAAGAGACTTGTGAGCATGGCTCAGCAAGACCAGGTAAAGGGGACCCATGCTGGCAGAACAGGCCAATTTAGTGGTATGTCGGCACAGAGGTGACCTCCCAAGGGTTTCAAGCTGTCACAATTAGATACTGCTATCTAAAATTTTACAAAATGCACAAACAAACATACCCCACAACCCTGCTCTTCAAGAGTATTTTTATGAAGACCAAAATTAAAGCCTGGGAAAATATAAGGGGATAAATTTCACAAGGGGAATGAGCCAGCCATTTCTTCAGTTTGAAGATGGGTTTTGAGGGACTTCTGCAAATTGTCTACCATACATTATTGCTTGATTCTTATTTTAGGGTATGTGTATACTTACTGGAAGATTGACCTTGTCTGGTTCTACCTTCCAGGGATTTATTTAGCACACCGAATAGGAAGCACTAAAATGAACCATTAGGACTCAACAGTCAACCCCTGTACTCCTCATTTCGAGAGGAATAAGGGAGGTCACCGGGAGTTTCTCCCATTGACCTTTGTCTGGGTGGATGGCCTTATAAATCAATCTTAGATATGTTGATTCAAGCTACTCAGTTGTTGTAGCTGGAATTGTGAATCTAAGGTTGACTTTCAGGTCTAGTGTAGACCTGTCCTTAGATATTTATCTCAAATTAGGTTTACACAGAGGAAGAGGATGCTCAGTCTCATGAAATCAGTGGTGTGAGAAACTGGGCCATTGTAATTTGATGCACAAGTATTGTGTGTGCCAGTAGATTAGAGAGAATAATCTCTATGGCCCCTTCTCAGAGCTCCATACGGAAAGTCAAAGAGGTTCCAGCCATTTTCTTTCTATAATCTTCATCAAATTTCACATTCTGTGCCACAGTGAAATGATTCTTCCAGTCTCCAACAGTGCCTACAATACAGCAAAGCCAAAGAGATAGTCAGTCACCTTTAGGAAGAATTCTTCTCCTTTATCCCATGTCCTGAAATCCACTATTTAATGCACTAATTAACATAAAAGATGCTAACACTTCTCATGAAGGGTTAATTCCAAACAAACTGGGAGGAAAATGAGGGAATACTAAAACAATATAAGCAGCAGTAATGTAGCAGGTTGACTTATACCTTACATGTTAGCTTGGACATTACTGTACAGTGAGCCATACCTGGGAAAGATCAGAGAGACTGTCCTACAACTGGTGGGAAGCTGGGAAAATTATAGAGACTATAGGACCCATGAAGGGCTTCTTCATGGACCGAGTCTAAGGAGCTAGAAGCTTCTTTGCAGAAATCCAGAGAGAATTTGGACCTGGACTTTTGCAGCCTACAGGCCAGTGGGCTAAGCTACAGCTAAGAAGAAGAGCTTAGAGTGGGGACTGGGAGAACCGACTAGAACAGAAGAATAGCTATGACTGTGATATAAGACACCAGAGCTAAGTGAGGACTGTTGTGTGGCAATGGACTTTATTTTGGGACCTGAAAGACTTTTAGGAGGATTTTTTTGTTATTAAAGCAGCTGCAGGCTGTGGTGGTGTGATCCACATGGAAGCCCATATGCAGTCCTTGAGGGGCCTACAAGAGGGGGATTAAAGACTCAGGGTGACTGCAAAACACAAGGGGGGAAGTCAGTAAATGGTGATGCTGCTACAAGCACCTTTTCTCATGAATGGGGAGATTGAATGATCCATTAATGCAGGAGGTTCAAAAGTGTAGTTTGCCATGGGGTTGTCCTTCATTATCTCAAATGATGTGTGGTGGATGATCTTATCTAGAACCTCCTTCTCCAAGTCCTTCTCCAGGAACTGTAACACCTTTTGGATTTCACGCTGTGGATCCTGTGGAAACCAGGAAGTGGGATGAGAAATCAACTCAGGAAGAGTAAACATCAGATACAGGGAAAAGTGGTGACAAAGTGTGAGAATCATGCTACCTATCACTGTGGGGTGGGGGTGGAATTAGATCAGCTGGAGACCTACCTGGTGTTAAGAGAACATTGTTATGGGGGAGCTCATACCTGCTGGAAGCATGGATGGCAATAACAGAGCACTATAAATTTTGGGTCATCCCCTAACCTCCTTTAGATCTTCATAGAAGAGGTAGAGAATACGGTGGTTCTCTTTTGCTTCCCACCATCCTTTTACATGATCGTACCAGCTCCCCCAAAGCACTGAAAGAGAAGGAGAGTAAGCAGTAGTCAGCAAGTAGCAAAGTCCAATCTATCTAGAAATCCTAGAAGTCCTGTGGCACCTTATACACTAACGGATATTTTGGAGCATAAGCTTTCGTGGGCATCTGATGAAGAGGGTCTTTGCCCATGAAAGCTTATGCTCCAAAATATCTGTTAGTCTATTAGGTGCCACAGCACTTCTTGCTGTTTTTGAAGATACCGACTAACTTGGCTACCTCTCTGATAGTAGACATTCTAGTTACTTAAGAGCCCCCATAACTGAAGTATGTGAACACTTAATCTTTAATGTATTTATCCTCAGTACCCCATGAAGTAGGAGTATGTTATAGGTGGGAAGCTGGGGAGAGGGGTTTTCTTTACTTTGGGCAGGGGGAAACAAAAGCCCAGCACAGTTAACCACAGAGTCTGGATATTCAGATTCAGGCTTGAGAGGTTCATGTTACAAGGCAAAAAATAGCCATGTAGACATTTCTGCTAAGATTCTGAAAACCTGTGTGTATGGGGGTGAGGGTTTAGACATACAGCGAGGCACAGATTTGTCTACACAGCCAGTTACAGCACAGCAAGCCAGTGTGCACTCACAGTGCACCAGCTTGCCACACAGCAATGTCCCTTCTGGGCACTGGTAGTAGTTAGCAAGGCTGCAACCTGGGACTGTTGGCATGCTGTAGCAGCATCATATTGACATGGGATGTTGTTGCATGAGAAGCTGGTGTGGTTAGATTCACTCTGTCTTGCTGAGCAGTGACCTGGCCAAGGTTACACTGTAAGTTTGCACAGTAACCTGAACCAAAGCACCAGACTAGCACCCTACCTATTTGGACATCCTTTCTCTCCAACTGTTTGCTGAGAAATACGCATTTAATTTCACAATATAAAAAAAAGATCAAAAGTTTTAAATGAGGAACTTATGGGTGCTAGGGACCATGGAGGGAAGAGGGGAGGGGTGGAGTTTCCTAAGTAAGTATGCAGAGAAGGGAAATGTGTGAATATTGGGAAAGACAGCAGGGTGAAACAGAGGTCCTGCTGAAATGTTTGCAGAAGATTTCCTTGTAGTACATCATCAGCGTTGGGTTCAGAACGTTGGGTTGGATGGGGGCTTGAAATAACCAAAGAAATAGGTTGTATAAATTAAATGAACAGGAAGTTGCACAACTGGTTCTATTCACCTTGTCCAGACTTGAATTTCTCTAAAAACTCCTCCCAAGTTCCTGGTTCAGACATATTTTTGTTCATCCTGTAGAAATGGTAGTACGACACCAGGTTGTCTTTGGCATTTCTTGCCACATAGATTATCTGGATGGGGTGCCAAAGCAAGAGAGAGAAATAAATATATGTATTTAACTTTATATATGTAGAAATGTACAGAGGGGTCTGAGTGTCCTGTCCTGTTCTCTCTCAATGATGATCATGGCAGCCATAAGAGTTTAATGTTTGGAAGAAGCCATTTCCTAAAACCAACCTGTGCTTGAATGAAATTCCTTCACACACACATCTCATAGAACTGGAAGGGACCTCAGGAGGTCATCAAGTCCAGGCCCCTGCACTCTTGGCAGGACCAAGCACCATCCCACTTTCACACAGAAACTCTTTTACAGGGAGATTGGCCTCTAGATTTTAGGAGTTTAGAAACTCACTCCTACTGAGTTCAGCATCAATCTTACTGAGTTTGTTCATTTCCAGATAAGGTAGGCTTGAGCCCCACTTTCCCCTCATTACCTTGCACTTTTGTTCCCAGAAGGATGGAGGCACCAGTTGTAAAGGCAGATGAGTTTTCAGTGTTCGTGGAGAGGGCATCACTTCTGCTAATTCCAGGCCTGCAACACATTTTGTAGGAATTCAGTGTCCTTGTATCTAAGCTCGTTTACTTCTTTGTCACCATCATATTTGGATTTTGACTCTATTTTCCAGGAAAATGCCAGTTTGCCACTTTATACATATGCAACTCTACCTGACTGTAGCCCTCCAAGAAAACTACCTTGAATTCTTGAGGAGGAATGGTGAATTTTGAATCCTCTGAAGTTTCTTTCTTTTTTTCTTTATCTTCTTTAGATGCCACCTGAATCCCCTGAGGCAATGCTGAATATTGACTCATGCACTGTTATAGCCCTTTTCCATTTTCCTTTACTTGTAGAAGATTTTCTTTTAGGACAAGAGAGCCATAGATAGGGTGAGCAGATTGTCATAGTTTTTCCCTTTGACAATTCAAATGGGAGGCAGTGAGGGGTCTTTTTAGATGAGGATTCAGGAGGTGTGAATGTGAGAGACAAGGTGGAACAAGGGGAGGGGGCAGGAAAAATTATTTAAAAATCATCTAAGCAACCGTGTTCTCCTGTCTTGTTGCTCTGTCCTTTTAAGAGTAAAATGAGTATGTTACAGCACATAATGTAGTGGAAGAAGACAGTGTTCACCTTTACTATTTTCTTTCAGCCCCAACTCAGTGACAGTATTTTCAACCGTATACCTCCAGAGCTGCATCTTTTATAAAAAAATCTTCCTTTTCTCTTTCACTTTACTCTCCTCCTGGGTTTTCTGTTCTTCCATTGTCTGTACTTTTGTCTTCATCTCGTCTCCCATCCCACCTGCTCTCTTGCTTGCTCCTTCCCTTTTTCCTCAATTCTCGTCCTCAGAAACAGGTGCCCGTTCATCCCTCTGTGCCCATAAGGAGTCAGATGTGGGGGAGGCAAAGAGAAGTACAGCTGCGGGAAGGTCTATGCTAGGGCAGAAAGTTGACCGAAGGTACGCAACTCCAGCTAGGAGAATAGCATAACTGGAGTCAACGTACCTTAGGTCAACTTTCCCTGCTGTCCCCACAGTGAGAGGTTGATAGGAGAAAACTTTCCCTTTGACTTCACTTACTCCTTGTGACTGTGAGGAGTACCAGTGTTGATGGGGATGTCCTGAACATACGATTTAGTGCATTCCTACTAGACACACTAAGTCAAACCCAGACAACTGACCTCGAGCATCGATTGTCCTGTAGGGATAGACGTGCCCATAGGCTGAGAGAATGTGTTTACCTATATGTTAGGGAGGATTGCTTGAGGACTCGCATACAATGGCAGACCACACTGAAGAGCTCCTGTTGATAGGGGAACCATTTTAATCTGGTGCAGAGAGGGGGCAGCGTGAGAACATGGGGAGAAGAGACTGAGGACAGTGGCTTCCGCAGTGTTACTGAGTGTGCTCAGTAGAAGCCAAGCCGATACTGACCCTGTCCACCCTCTCCACCCACATCACTGCTTTCCAGGAGCTGCTAAGGCACTTGAAAACTCTAGTTTTGTGGTGGCTATCTTAGCAATTAGCTGACAGGAGCACTGTGCCCATTTAACTCCTATATAAAAATATAAATAAATATATGATAGACCCACTTAGCTCTGACACTAACTTTCTGACATCTTGCGGAAAATCACTTCAAGCAGGTGTGCACAAAGTGTGTGAGGGGGTGAAATTTCATAAGGGGGGGTGCAGGATGATCAGCCACCCACCCACCCCCTGCAGCCTCTTCTGCCTTCCCCACTGCAGAAAGTAGCCGAAGGCTAAGAGCACCAGCAAGAAAAGCTGCCCCGAGAGCTTCCACGGGACCCTGCCCCTGTTGTCCGGGACAGTGTGAAAGGGCAACTTGCAGCACTCGATCTCCACGTGGGTGACGTTGCCGCAGTCACAGCATCTCTCCCACTCACCACAGGTCAGCTCCCTGCTGCTACAGTGGCCCTGGCACGGCTGCCCCAACAGAGCCACCCCCTACACCAGCAGCCCCTTGGTGACACACTGCAACACCATCACCACCCCCAGCTTACAGAGCTCGCAGCCCCGGGCTCCCTCGTGCCTGTGCACAGGAGGTGGAGCTCACTTCGGGGGGCCCCTGCCACCTCCCATCTCCAGCCTCGGCACCTTTGGCTTCACCCTAGGGCTCAGCCTGTGCTGCTGTGCACCTCCAGATGGCAAAGGTGGCTTGCCCAGCTCTGTGCTGATGGAGAGGGGGGAGCAGAGCTGGCGTGGTGCGTGGCGGAGTTCCGCACACAGCTGCAAGAGTAGTAAGGGTTAAGGGAACTGCTTGGGTTGCATGCTCACTTTGCTGCGCTTCAGTCTTTGTTAATGCATCTGTCGTCTCTTTCTTCCGTCGGACAGACAGTGCACGGTTCCCAGGTTTCTAGCCTAGTCTGTTGCATGGGAAGCAAAGCCTACTGCCTGTACTAAGAAATACCGGATTTGACCCCTCAGAGATGATACTTTGTTTTTACAGTTGTTAAAACAGTAGGAAAATGAGTTTAGTAGCTGTCAAAATTAGTGCCAGCCTGAAAAGTAATAAAGATAAAGAGGAAAGTTGACACTTCATAATAACAACCTGGAAATATGGAAGAACATCCCGTATGTGGTTTTTGCCTGTTGTTTTTTTTCCATCAGGTATGTGTGGGAACACTGGTGTATGGTAATTAAATTAAGGAGACACAAGCTCTTTAGGATCCAAAACCCTACATCTGGTAAACCTGTGTGGTATGGCAGGCAGAGAGGGGTGAATTTGTGTCTCTGTCACTATTTTGAAGTCCACTGGCTGAGGATCACCATTCCTAGTGAATGGGACTTGAGGAAAGCAGTGTCCTGGCCTGCGCCACTTCCCACAGCTCTCACTGACTAGGAAGGTTTGGATTAGACAGGTTGGAGGGGCCCCTGCTGACTGCAGGGATGAAAAGTGGGGCCTGATGTAAAAAGTTTGTTCACCCCTGACACAAGGAAGGCTGTCTCAGAGGCATAGCTGTGTTAGTCTGTAGCTTTACCGTTAACAAGCAGCCCTTTGGCACCTTAGAGACTAACAAATTTTATTTATCCATTTTTTTTCTGTGAGGAAGTGGATTTAACCCATGAAAATGCATGACCTAATAGATGTGTCAGTCTTTGAAGTTCCATAGGACTGCTTGTTATTTGTTCAAGGACACTGGTTACCTTTAAAATTTTAATATATATTCTTTCTTTGTTACTAACTGTGCAGAGAGAGAGAGAGGACACTGTCAGGACTCCTGGGCTATATCTCTAGTGGTTACAGCCTGGGGCACATACATCTGGCTTCTTCCAAAGTGGGTCAGTGCCAGGTGTCTTAAAGGCATGAACATAAGAGGCAATCATCAAATGATCCATCCCCTGTCTCCCATTCCCAGCTTCTGGTACACAGAAGCTAGGGACAACATTAATGCCCATTCTAGCTCTTCACCATTGATGGACCTACCCTTGAACTTATTTGTCCTTATTGGAACCCTGTAATAGTTTGGGCCTTTCCACTACCCCCAGCAAAGAGTTCCACAGGTTGACCATGAAGAAATTTCTTTTGTTTGTTTTCAATCTGCTGTCTGTAAATTTCATTGGGTGATCTTCAGTTATATCAATGAAGAAGTAAATAACATTTCCTTAATCTATGTTTTCCTACCATTCATGATGTTCTAGACCTCCAGCATATCCCCTCCCCATTTGGTCATTTCTTTTCCAAGATGAAAAGTTCAAAATTTTTTAACATCTCCTCATAGGGAAGCTGTATCTTATCTCTAACGATTTCTGTTGCCCTTTCTGTAACTTTTCCAAATTCTGTATGTGTATTAGATTGAGAAAGCATATCTGCATGTGAAATTGAACCCCAGAAGTTGACCCTGACAAGGTCAATCTTCCGGGTAGTGAAGCATGCAGTATTCAAGATCTGGGCATACTGTGACTTTATAGAGAGACAATGTGATCTTTTTTGTCTTATTATATATACCTTTCCTAATGATTCCCAATATTCTTTTAGCTTTTTAGGTTTCCACTGCACATTGAGCAGATGTTTTAAGGAAACTACCGACAATGATTTCAAGATCTCTTTCCTGCCGGGCAACAGCTATTTTAGACCCCATCATTTTTGTATGTATAATTGGGATTATATTTATCCATGTGCTTTGCATTTATCAACACTGAATTCCATCTGCCTTTGGGTTGCCCAGTCTCCCAGTTTTGTGAGATTCCTTTGTCACTCCTTGCAGCCAGGTTTGAACTTTACCTTTTTGAGTAATTTTGTATCATCTTCCAATTTTGCTACCTCATTGTTTGCCCCTTTTTCAAAATAGTTTATGAATCAGTTGAACAGCAGTGGTACAAATACAGACACCTGGAGCATATCTGGGGCGACCATATCTCCCTGTCCCAAATACGGGACAGGGAGATACAGGGGAGAGGGGCAGCCCATGTTCCCCTTGCTTCTCCGAGGCTCAGCGAAGTAAGCAGGGTCAGCACGGCCCAAATATGGGACAATGAGTCCCTTTTAAAAAATAAGTCAGGACGCCTTTTTGGCTTCCCAGTTACGGGACCGTCCCCCAAATATGGGATGGATGGCCACCCTTAGCATACCACTATTTTTTCGTATTCTTTTTTTCCTGTCTTTTAAGTAACCTGACAATGTTTTAAGGATCCTGCAACAAACCTTCAGTTACTTGAATGACAAACCTTTTGCTGTTTTAATCACTCTCCCTAGCTCAGTGGTTACAGCATTGGCCTTACAAACCTAGCCTTGTAAATTCAGTCCTTGCAGGGGCCTTTCAAGGGTCTGGGGCAGATTGCATTTAAAAAAAAAATCTGTCAGGGACTAAGGTAGGTCCTGCTGTGAGTGCAGGGGACTGGACTTAATGACCTCTCAAAGTTCCTTCCAGTTCTGGTCTATTCTATCTCTATGCTTCCTTTGTTTATAAGCTAGAAAGCAAAGCTAGAAACAGCAAAAACTCTGTTGCAGTTAAGAGCTGCCTCTGCAGCTAGTACATGGGCTTTAAGGAGACTTTAAGTATGAAAGCTAGGCGCTCAAACTTGGTCGGGGGGCGCACATTACAGACCTCTCTAGCCCCTCATAAATGGCACCTTTGCCTACTCAGACCTGAATCACATATGATCTGTGGAGCGGTCTCTCCAGATGCCATGACAAATGGAATGGAGATTTTTTTTAGAAAACTGCTGTCATTACTCTTTTAGTAGCTAACACTTTCCTTTATTCGGTAAAAAAAAAAAAAGTTGGTTCCATAACTTTGGACAAATTCAAGTCCTGTCTGTATTACACTTACCATTTTTGTCAGAGCTGAAAGGTCCGGGCAGAACCCATTCAATGAAAGGGTGTCTCAGATAAGTGGTGGCACGTTTGCATTTCTCAGTGTCTCCATCATGCTGGATCATATCCACAATCTCCTGTATCCAGGTTGTCCCTGAAATTATTAGAATTTTACGTATTTCTCCAATGCAGTGCAGAGGCACTGTTCTAAAGACACAAAACTGTTGCTACAAGATGCTGGTAGGCATGGGGGTTAGGAACTGAAGCAGGGAGGAAACGCAATGTTAGTTAGGGACGTTGCAGCTTTTAATATTTCTTGAGGCAAAGCCTCTGAGAATGCATTCCGAACTGTGTTCTTTTGCAGGGTAGTGATGTTTAAATAGAAAAATTAATAAATAAAAGCACCGAGTTCAATTGTTTATTTGTAAAGTAGAGTTAAAGTCACAATTTCTGCCCATGAGAAATTCTGATATTTTGACAGGTTTTTTTCATCCTGAACTTGGACAAAAAGTGAAAAACCAAAGCTTTCAATAAATGAAAAGCTCTGAACATTTTCAGTTTGGAAATAACAAAAATGTTCAGCATTCCTGAATTGAAAAAACATTGGTTTGAGTCAATTTGACTTTAAATTAAATCTGGCTGAGCTGCTGCTGTTCCTTATGAAAGTTGTAGTTTGAGTGCTCACACACCAGTTTTCCCCCATGGAGCGGACTCTGTGACTAGACAATTAATCCCATGACACACTGTGATAGTTCAACCAGAGGAGGTTACTTTCCTTGTGATGCATCATAATCCAGACAAGAAGTCCAGTCCATGAAAGAGGATGGGGCATGGAAAAGTGAACAGCAAGTCCCATAATGCACCGCAGCAGCTCAGAGAACTGCAGTTTAGTGTTGCTCTGACCCAGAATTTAACATTTCAATTCAGTGCAAAAACTGAAATGTTTCAGTTTAGGTTCACACAGGAAATATCTTGCTTTACGTTTCCTTCAGGAAAATAAAGGTTCAGAATATAAATTTTCCCTACAGAAAATTTATTTTGCAGCACCCATATTTTCTGTTGAAAAAACATTTTAACCACCACCTCTAATTAAGTTAGTATTTTAATGCCACCAAGTATTCAAGAATGTTCTTGAATCCCAAAGTTTTACATGTATTTTTTCATCCAAAATTAGCCCTTGATGTTTGTTGTTCATTATTGACAAAACTAGATTGGAGTAAGGGAATGTTGAAGCGGGGCGCTTATTTCGAAGTGGCCCACATCTATACTGTTAATCTGCAATTTGAAGTCTGCACTTCGAAATTCGCGTGGCTGTCATTATGCTGATGAGGCACTGAATATGCGTGTTAGTGCCTCATTAGCCTGCTTCCAGTTGCATCATTACCATGCCACCTCCAATGGGAAAGGTCGAGTGTAGAAGCAGCCAGAGTTCTTTCACTGATGTAGTTAATTCATCTCCCCAAGAGGTATTAGTTAGGTTAATTGAAGAATTCTGTGTCAACCCTACTGCTGTTAACACCAGGGATTAGGGTGGTAGAGCTGCATCTCTCAAGGATATGGTTTATAAACATCCCTGAGGCTATGTTTGCACTGCAGCGCTATTTCAGGACCCTGAGGTATCCCAAAATAGTAACTCCGCACCTAGGACACATGCCTGATATATTGAAATATTTTTTGAAATACTGGGCATGCTATTACAGCATCCCTGTACCCCTTGTTGCGTGAGGAGCAAGGGATGCCTCGAAATAAAACAATATTTTGAAATTTGGCACCAAATCCCAACATAGCCTATTTCAAAATTGACTCAAAATAGGATACACAATTTGCATAGTGCAAACTGTGTATCTTATTTCCAGTTAGGGCACAGTGTAAACATAGCCTGAGAGATGTAGCTGTGCCAATGTAAGTTTTCTGCATACAGGATCCCTAACTAATGTACTTGCAGAAATCAGAAATGATTTAACATAAGTCACTAAATTAAGAACAAAACCAAAACAAAAAAAGCAAAACCAAAACCAAAAACCACTCCAGCGAAAACCCACCAGTCTTTACTTCATTCAACCATTTCCCTTTGCTTTATTGTAAACTGATTGATTACTTTAACTAGGATTTTGTTAGACTGATACTAATTGTGTCACTTACTATGCATTTCTATAAACTGAACTAAAGATTTGATCATATGATAGTAGACTAAATATTTGAAGTTTGTAGGTGGTTGGTTAATTTTTTATTTTTCTGCCAAGGAAGCTAGACCTCACTAGATCCATCTTCAGCTGGTACTCTGATTAAAGGCCTGTGCTTGTGATTACACAAATCTGAATCAAAAGTCTTGAGAAAAGTATGGAAAAGCACGAGTGCAAGCAGATAATTCTGGCTAATCCCATTTTCTGTCTATTCTATTCCCACACACCTGCTTTTGCATACGTTGCGATGAGCAGATCGTCTGGTCTGGCTCTGAAGTTCCAAATTTGATCCCACCGGTCACATACTTTCTTTGGAAGGGGAACTCCATCCACTTCATCTGTTTCAGAGCGTGTCACAGAGCTCTCTAGGTTTAGAGCTTTCATCTTATCCAGAGCCATTGTGTACTGCATGGAGAAGAAATGGGCTGCTAGTAAATATGTAGAGCTGCAGGATGAAATTTCCTTTTTAATGAATTATAGCTATTAATGAAACTTTATGTAGCCTCATGAACTGAGGCCCAGTTTTTACGAATGGGATTTGAGTTAATTTGTTAGTATCCTGTTCAGAACTGCCTTTGAACTTTTTATATATTGTAACAGCAACCCATTTTGAACTGTTAATATATAGTGACTAAATTGACTCCATATTGTAACTGAACGTTTATTTCAAACTTTGTACTGCCTGAAGTCTGTTTAAAGTTAGCTGTGTGTTTCTGTTAAAATGCGTGTGTGCGTGCACGCATACAAAGGAATCAGTCCAGGACAGCCTGTCTGAGTGGCCAGCTGCCAGGATCTCCTTGGTGGCTGCAGAACAATGCAGGCAAGCCCTGCAAAAGAACCCAGACAAAAAAGAGAGCCAAAAGCCCCATGAAGAAAAGAAGATCAAAGTCCATCTGCCCTTAATTTCAGACTTATGGTCACACAGTGCCCTGAGACGGTGGGGCAGGACAAGATCTCCAGACTAAAACATACAAAGATGGCTGCAAAACTATAGAATTGGGTCTTTCAGCTCTACTGTCATTCTCTGGGAGCATTGGTGCACACCGACACAACCCAGCTCTCCTCCTCATGTCTAGACCACATGGCCAGTGGACTAGCATGAGTAACTGAGGCTGGTAATTATATTCCAGATGTAGAACTGTGTGTATGAGTGTGTATGTACAGTGCCTAATTTTAGTAGCTAAGGTCTGTAAATGAATTTTGCATTCACAATAAAGATGGTATATTGCCTTATCCCCCAAATAAGATTCTGCTAGTTCAGTTTCTTTAAGCTTAACAAATAAATTTACCATTCTAATCTCTGCCAGGAACTCAGTGCATTTAATATGATAAAAATATCCACAATTTTCTGATTCAATTGCTTAAAGCAGTGTTCCCCAAAATTAAAACATTCATTTACCTCTTTTGGGACTTCGACCTTATCGGAATACCCCCTCATCCAGTGCCATCCCAATGGCTATCTCCTGATTTTTAGTCATTTATTTTCTGCCGCGTACCCCTTGACATCCTTTCACGTACCACCAGTGGCATGCATACCACGCTTTGGGAAACACTGGCTTGAAGTTAGAAATAGCTGAACCAACAGTTAGGCACCATAAACAGTAGTCTAAATTTCAAAGCTGCAAAGCACCTTGCAGAGACTCCTGGCTTCAGTGATGTGTCTTCAAAGGTCATGCCATCAATTTGTGCCAAAAGAGTAATATAATTTCTAGCTTTAGGTACCCATGTTTGATTATTTTTGCCTTTGTATTTACATACTTTACTTCATACAGTATAAATCAGTGACCTACAGAGGACAGGTACTAGCAAACTACAAACTCCTGAACAATATGGATCATTATCCTGTGAGTGTTTGAACACCCACAGTTTCCACTCAAGTCAGCTGAAGACACCGCAGAGGACTGGGTCCTTCTTTACTTTAAAAATAAAAATGGAAAAAGCTTAGTGATATGTCAGAGCTCCTACTTATGCTACTGGAAACTAAGCCACATGGATCCTCGGTAATTTTTCCAGTTCTGGACTTTTACCTTCTGTTGCATTTTACAGCTCTCTGTATCCCTTCACTCCACCTTTTCAGTGGTATGGAATGGCTAGAAAATTCTGAGATAACTGAAGTTGAAACTGGCTTCTTTTTCCTGCTTGTCACAGTCCTCCCCCAGAACAGCGTGATTAGAAATAACATGCCTGCTGCACTCCAGTACTCACAAAACAGACCGAAGATGGGTTTCTGGGTGTTCTTTGTTCCTTCCTTCCTTCCTTCCTGTGTTCCCGTTCTACTTTCTTTGATCTCTCTGGGAAGATATTAGTACAGGTGCTCGGTTTGGAATCACAAAACAGTGAGAAACCTGAAGCTGGAGAATTTCATGCACTTGGATGTTTCCTGTCCCTGACGTTGCAATCCCAGATGAAGAGCGTATGCTATCTGAGGGCTGTTCTATTTCTAATCCTATCCACACCTTCATTAATGTAGGTCCTATCAACAAAAAAAGTACTGTGGGAAATTGGACAGAGCTCAAAATGTCTCCTTTAAGTGCAGGAGTAATAAGAGGAGGACGCATAGCAACAGTCAATGGCTAGAGATCTTCTCTGCCTTGCAACCTATATCCCCTATTAATATCTGGGGCTGTGTTTTTAATCATACTGTAAAAAATGTTTACTTCCTTAGGACACTATTAACATCTGGGATTATCAAAAGAGAAGAAGCTCCAGTGAAGATGATTTGTTTGTACCGTAGTTTAAATAGTCTTACAATAAGAAACATTTCCCTGATGTTTAACCTAACTGTACCTATAGTATCTTGAAGGGAAAATAAATCGCTTCATCTGAGTTACCTTTAGCATCTGAACCAATATGGAATGAATTAACAAACAAACAAACAAAGCAACTATCTTTAGTTTTCACCACTTACTGTAAACTGGTTGTTTCCTTTTTGCACTTCATTCATTCTGGAGAAGGAGAACTGTTTCTTTTTTCACTAATTTTTGTTAAAAATCTGTTTCTAGTCAATTTCATTCCTAGATAATTTCTGATGATCAGTCATTGGAATGACGTACAATAATTATATTGTGCCATCAATTCAGCCTGTTTACCATTTGATAAAACCTAATGGTAATGGGTCTATGTTTAAAAATTTAAATATATATTTTAAAGTTTAAACAATTGCCAGTGATGTAACATCATGGGAACATTTCCAGTATCATTAGTTTTTTGTCAAATGTTCATTCAACAGTCTGAATTGGGGGCATAATATGGAAATACACATCTCATAGAACTGGAAGGGACCTCAGGAGGTCATCAAGTCCAGTACCCTGCCCTCTCGGCAGGACGAAGCACCATCCCTCACAGATTTTTTTTTAAAAGCTATTTGTCCCAGACCCCTAAATGGCCTTACATACCTGGATTCAGCAGGTTAATGTTCAAACCACCAAGGTAGCCTTTTAAGTCCGTTATTGCCCCACACAGCTGAGCTACTGACTTTTCCACCATGAGTTATCTGACAGAGGAAACTTTCAGAGCTACTGCTGACCTTATGGAGTAATGACATCAGAAGTTTCTCCTACCAGTGCTCCTCCTGAAACCTTCTTCACATGTTCTTCATCATATGGAGAAATATCTCATTTAACTTAGATGGTTAGAGAGGGCATGGTACTGCTGGCAGTGGCCAATTTCTGTCACCTTGACTTACAGATGGGCTAGGTAAATGGGGAAAAAAGTGCCAGAGAGAGCACAAGAGCCTCATGATTACTATTTTTGGGGTTGAGGGGGACTTTTCCACCAGGTCAGATTGGAGGAAACCCTGTTTTTTTCCCACTTTGGTCTGCAGCATGGGTCACTAGCTCAGAGGGAGGCGAACTACATCTGGCCTGATGAAGACTTCTGTCCAGTCCTCAAGCTCCTGCCTGGTGAAGCTATCAGGCAGCTCTTCCCTTTCCATCACCCCTTCCCTGAAGCCTCAGCTACGGGTGGCATGGTCAGAGGGCAGGGAGCAGAGAGGGTTCCAGAGGGTGGTTGTGGTGTGGAATAGGGGGTATTGGGTGGGCAGGGGACAGGGAGCTGGAAGGGTTTGATAGGGGCGAGGAGATCTGTGGGGATGGTCAGGGGGCAGGGGATGGGGTTGGACAGGGGTGGCAGTGAGACCATGCCTGGCTGTCTGGGGAGGCACAGCCTACCATGGCCTTCTGCATCTGGGCCTCCATACAATTTTCAAACCCTGATGCTGGCCTCAGGCCAAATATTTGCCCATCTCTGCACTAGATTCAAAGTAGACTGAATGGTGGATTTTCCGTAACTTGAAGTCCATGGGCAGTGGGTGTAAGGGGCAGGGGAACAGGCAGTGCCTTCCTAAATCGCCCAGCTTGCCTCACCCACACTCCGCTTCCGTCCCCCTCTCCCCTGCATTCAGCATGGCTCCCCCAGTCTCCTGGGACTGCCTGGGCTTTGGCCCCACCAAGGCTGCGTCAGTACTGCTAGTCCTCCTGGGGCCAAGGAGGCTGGATCAAGGTGCCTTCCACACTCTGAGGCTGGGGAGGCGTCGTTGCGGCACCTGCCACGTGCCACCGTTCCTCCCAGGCTGGAGGAGCCACCCGCCCTTCCCATGCTCCCAGGAAAGGCTGGAGCCATGCACCAACCATGCACACTTCCCATGCTCCTGGAGGTGGGGAAGGCTGGGGCCATGTGCTGTCTTCCCATCCTCTCTCACCTCTCCTGCCACCACTGTGCTGTGGTCCGGGTAATCCTCCCTGCCTCCTGTCCATACGACATGTGGGGCTGCCACTGCAGAGCCCCCAGAAGTGTGGGGTCTGGGGTTGTCAGGACAGGATGAATCTGATTGTAGTGCTGGGGCCTTTGTGCAGCCGTTGACACACTGGATCACAAGGCACTACTAACCTGCTTCCCAGAGGTGTGCACAGTAGGTGGTCCAGCGCTTTCAGCTGTTCCTCTCCCGCAGAGCAGGACATGTTGATGAGTGACTGGTTCTCCCCTCTGATGGCTTTAGCCTGCAGGGTCTCATGCGGATTCACACTATCCCCTCAAAAATCTACGTTGAGGCCACTAGCAGAGACAGCGTTATACCATGGGCTTAGCTGCCGGCACTGTGTCCCGGGGCCTTCCCTTTATATCTCGTTCTCAGTCACTGCAACCATTGCTGCAGCTATC
Source organism: Carettochelys insculpta (assembly GCF_033958435.1). NCBI lineage: Eukaryota > Metazoa > Chordata > Testudines > Carettochelyidae > Carettochelys > Carettochelys insculpta. The sequence continues at coordinate 122,917,962 of NC_134137.1, forward strand.
TAAAAGGTCACAATACCTAAAGGAAATTAGTTCTTGGATTAAGAGCAGTTGGCTCAAGATAAACCTCCAAGGCCTAAAGTGAAGCTGTCTGGAAAGGGGAAATGCTTAGGGGGGCGGGGGGAGGGGAAAAGAAAAAAAAAGCCAAGATATAGTTTCTGCTTTCTGTTGAAGGCATACCATACCCATTCATCGAAGCAGTGTGAAGTCTTGGGTCCTGTTTAACTCTTTAATAAGTCTGCGTAACCAGGTAGCACCAGCTTCTAAAAAACGCATTTCATTTCCAGCTGATTTGGGAACTTCATCCCCTGGCCTGGCTAGGTCATAGTGATCCCTACATGACGCACCCTCCAGGGTAGCTTATTGTAATGTGGTATTTGAAACTGAACTTGAAGACAATGCACAAGATCCAGCTAGTGCAGAATGGGTCTGCCGACCTTCTCTATTTTGTTTCGCACATCAGGCCTTTGATCAAGTTCCTAAACTGGCTCTGTAATGAGGTGGCACTTATCTATTGTGAACACCCCTTGTTTGGGTGTCTACAGCTCTTTTGGTCTGTGGTGACCCATTGTGACAGTTACTCTGGCAGTTTTTAGTGACTCAACCCTCCAGCTCAGTCACATGCAGTGTGTATGGAAAACAACTCCCTAACCCCCCTTCCTGGTATTAATCCATCAAAGTCTTTAAGTGTTCCTACCCCTGGTAAGAGGCTGTGCCCCAAGGGCTTTGCCCACTCTGGTCTGTTCTGGCTCCAGGTTTCCAGATGGGTCTCTGAATAGTTCAGATACCCCTTCTTGGGGGATAGGGCTGCCCAGTTTTAGGCCACATCCCCAGTGGCTTATGGTGGAGATCCTGGCCCACTCATTACTCTGGATCCCAACCCAGGGACCCTAAGAATAGAAGCCATGTGCCACTCTGTCCCTTTAACCAAACTGCTTCAATTCCTCAGCCATGCTCTCTTCCTTCCAGCCTTCACCCTTATTACACAGCTCTTCCATGTTCACACCCAGCAGCCAGCCTGGAGGCTCTTTCTCGCTCTCCTGGTCCCTGCCAGGACCAAGCTGTCTGTAGTGCTGCTATCCTTCAGCCTGCCTGGAGCACCAGCTTCACTCTCAGACTCCAAGTAGCAACTGCCCAATGTTAGTGCTGCAGCTCCTTTCATAGGGCCCTGCAGTCTCTCTCTGATTGGCTGCTCCCTGCAGTAGCTCTGATTGGCTGTTTTCCTGCAGCCACTCTAGGCCTTGGGGAGCCCTATTCGACTGATCTTTTCCTGGGATGGATGTGCCAGAGGTGTGAAGCCTCCTGGAGGTGACCTCTTGTCCACCCTGTCCCAGGCTCCCATTCAACTTCTGATACCAGTTTAAGGCTTTGGTCCTGATTTTCAAAGCAAGGATCATTTAAGCCACAGGCACATTAACAATTGAATTTGTATCTATGATCCACTGCAACAGCTGTGCTCCTTTGGGGCAACGCAGCTCACAGAGCCCTGCAAAAGTATGTGAAAGAAAGGGATAAAGCATTCTCTGCCGTGGGTATCTGGATGTGAAACAGATTTCTAGAGGATATCAGGAGGATAAAGAGTCTGCCTGTCTTTAGGAAATCCTTCAGCTTTGAAAAAGCCTTTCTATCACACAAGAGTGAGTGTACCTTCCACCCATTCAATCCCAAGTTGAAATAATCAAAGACAAAAACCCTGTCCCAAGCAGAGTTCTTACCTCCCAAAAGGAAGAAGTCTCAAGAACACATGAATCCAGTAGGGACGTCATTATTGATGTTTTGTGAAAGACACTTTGATACTATGGCTGTGGGCAGCAGTATAAAACCAGTAGGCAAACAGAGGGGAAACTGGAGGATTGGAGAGTGAAATGGGGGGAAGATGGAAAGGCATGGGATTATAACTTCCCCAGCTCAGAAGTTGATAGGGGCTATAGGGGATCCCTCTTTCAGAGGCTACAAGGGGAGGGTTGTATACTAGTGCTGGTTCAGCTTGAAATGGTCATGCAGAGATTTAGGGTAAAAATAAAGTTGAAAAAACTCAGAAGCCAAAACACCCCAAAACAGTTAAAAATATCTCCTGATAGTTAAACCAATATTTATTTTTCTGGCTCTGATTCAAGACAGTTACTCCTAAATTGGCAACCTTGGACCAGTTTGTTCAGAAGCAAACAAGCAAAGAACACAAACAACTCAAGCAGGTATAATTTTGTTTTTGTTCCTTTTGTTTGAATGTACAGTGTGAGGTAATCTGCTCACAACAGTTATGCAACAATAGCAGAGCCTGCATGGTTGATTAATAGGATATGAGCTCCTCTTGTTTGTGGCAGCCACTTTAGATTTTGTTTGTCCTTCACACGCCTGCACCTGCTGGTTTATTTCCTGGCTTACATGCCCCTCCTAGTTACCCAGCTCACAGGTTAATGCCATTAATTCCTGGGCTAAACTAACTAAAAAGTGAATGAACAAAGAAAAGTTATGGATCTGTTTAATGTCTGTTTCTCTTTTATCACTGCTGCGGATTTGAGTAGCCTGAGAACAGAGTAATTCTCCAGGTGTTCTGGAGAGATGTTAGAAAACCCTACCCACAGCTTTAATCCTGCTTTCTGTTTGTGCACTGAGGGTATGGCTGTACTATGCGGAAAATCGATTCAGTCAGGGTCGATTTTCTGGGGTTTGATTTCATGTGTCTGGTAGAGACACACATAATTGATTTATCTGGGGTTGGCAGTCAACCTTTGTATTCCTCAATACTGTGAGGAGTAAGGGAGGTTGACAGAACAGTTTCTCCTATTAACCTCCCTCTCTGAAGATGGCCAGGTAAGTCAATTGCAGATTAGTCAATTCTAGCTACGCAATTGCTGTAGCTAGAATTGTGTATCTATAATTGACTTACCTGCTTAATGTAGACCTGAGCGAGGGATTTCTTCCCATGTGAAGTCAATGATATGGAGGGTGCCTGGCTGGATGGCAATCCCTGTTCCTGGGTCACAACTGCGATCCACTCTGCTACTCTACAAGCACAACTCCTACTGGACGTGCTTCTTTCTCATGCAGATCTCTACTACTCCTGATTCTCAACGTCTTCTTTCAATGCAAAATGGGCTGCTTTTTGCCTCAGTAAATACAGTTAACAATATACCCAGCTATACAAAAATATAGGCCCTTTATCAGAGATGGGAAGAGGCCTGTGGTCGATTTTCAGTGACAAAGTGGGGGATGGGGAATTTGGAGTGGTACTGAGCTGTATCGGGAAGCATCCTGGGTCATTTCGTCTTTGGCAGAGAGTAAAATTAGGAGGGTTAATTTTACATTTTGGATTCACTGAGCTTAGGTGAATTTTCTCAGCAAAGGAACCAGGAAGAGAAAAACAGAACTCTTGTATAGGTGCCAACTTCCCCCTTAGCTGAGGGGTACTCAACCCCTTCTTGGTGCCAGGCCCTGCCTCCATTCCACTCCTTCCTCGAAGCCCCCTGCCTCTCAACGCCCCTCGAATGTGTTCTGTCCTTGTTCCTCCCCCTACCTTCTGGAGCTTCCCAAGTGCTCTGAATTAGCTGTTCCCAGTGCTCTAGATGCAGTGGGAGGGTGGGGGAGGAATTAGTGAGCAGAACCACCAGCAGACGAGAGTTGTATGGTGGGAGGAAATCAAAGATGCAGGTGCTTGGCTGCTCTAATTTTTCCCTGTGGATGTCCCTGACACTGAACAACTTCAGTTGATCTCCCCCTGTAGTGTAGACCTGCTCCTAATGTAGAAAGCAAGAGAGCTCGCATTCATCACTTTCCTGTAGTCTTTTATCAATTGCTCATATTGAGCCAAGATGAAATTGTCTTCCCAGGCCCCAACAGCTCCCAGAAGACAGAAAACCAGAAGAATTTGAGGTATATGATCTTATCTGTATATTCAGTGGTGCCAACAGCTGCTGTGAGCCCTGGGGCAAGGTGGAAGGGGGGCCTGGCAGGGGCGAGGCCAACTATGGAAGGGGCGGGGCCAACTATGGAAGAGGTGGGGCCAAGAGCAGTGAGCTCTCAGCGCTGCCTGGACTGAGCCCCCTCCCCACTCCCTCACAGCTGTACATAGCTGGAGTAGCACTGCTGTGGCACCTCAGAGGGGCCTAGAGCTCTGGTCACCACCGCTGCCAAAGTAGTACTTGGTGGCTGGAGCTCTGGGCCTCTTTGAAATGCTGGGCCCAGGGGCAACTGCCCCCCTTTGTCCCCCCCTGCTAGCGGGCCTGTGTATCTCTTTACAGTGGTTCCTTCATCAGGCCTGTGTAGTTCTGCTGGGCAGCTCTGCCTCCTTTTCCAGTTAGTTTCCCTTTTGAGGTACTATAACTGGAGTTTTCAGTGCTGTCAGGTGTACCCCATCTTTCCATATGTTTTGTGGTATTGGTGTCAGGGGTTTGATTGTTATGCTTGTTTTTTTGCTTGCCTTGTGTGGAAAAACAGATGTACACGTAACCCACACACTTCCCGGGTGTGGTGTTCTGTCCCCCCTACAGGCGCTGAGATCACTCAGAGCCCGGGTGGGGCTCCACTCTCCACCATCTGGCCTGTGGTGGGGAGGGGACATGAAGCCCTGAGCCTTGCAGGCCTGATCTGGCAAGTGAGGGCTGGATTCAGCCCACAGGCTCTGCCTGGCGGGGGGCAAGAAGCAACGATGCCACCACCTGTGCTGCTGCTGCTGCCACTGGCTGGGGGGACATCAGCTCACAGCTCCCTGAGAGAAGCTTTTCTCTCTGTCTCTCCCAGACACTGCTCTCTTGATGGTTTGATTGGCCAGAATTCCAGCCAGGGGAGGGGACAGCAGTTGCAACACATGGAGATAAGAGCCCCTTCCCATTACCCACACCACCCCACCCGCAGCCCATTCCTGATCCCTCCCCAGTGCTGCCCCCAGCCCACTTAAGCACTGTTCCCCCCCACCAAGATCCCCCAACCCCAGTCTGCTTCTGCACCCACCTTCCTACTCATACCCCACACCTGCTCCTTGGCAGCCCCCTCCTGCACACTGAATCCTGAACCCCCCCATTTCTGGTCCCTTCCTGGGCCCCCAGAAGAGTAATCTGGCCTGAGGGAAACCCTGAACCTCAGTTTGCCCCTTCTACTCCCCTCTGCCCATGGCGTTGGAGCATGAGTGAAGTGGGGTGTCTCAGTCAGGGGCCATATCAGTGAGGGTTTTGTGGGGTTTTTTGCTTCTCCCTTTCATGTGGCCCCTGACCGATTTTTCTGGTGGATAGTGGCCCCTGATCCAAAAAAGGTTCCCCACCGCAGACTTTGATATTAATGTGTCTGCTTCATTAATTGCCACGAGGTTTTTAACTCATGCAGCAGTGGCTCATGCACTTGGCTTTCGAGGTTCCAGGTTCTAGCCTGCCCGCTGACAACAGCATAACCGTGCCCAGTACGTTCACCTCTATGTGGTCAAAATTGAACAGTAAACTTTGGAACATGGAATATTTGGACTCAAACGGACAACCCAGGCAGTGAGCAACCCGAAAGATGGATGGCAATTATCACCTGTGACAATTCAGCATCAATATTGCTGCCCTGGCAGAATGCGTACACCAGAAGGACAGCTAAGAGAAGAAGGCGGAGGGTACACATTTTTCTGGAAAGGAGCCCCAAAGGAATTAAAAAAATATTCATGGAGTAGGATTTGTCATCAAAAATGAACTGACCAAGATCCTATCTGAAGTCCCTGTCAGAATCAATGAGCATCTCATGACTCTCCGCTTGAAGCTTGCCAAAAACAAACAACCATCATCAACGCTTATGCACCAACTCTAGACACCAAAGGTGACATGAGGAAGTTCTACACCCAGTTGGACATTCCTAAAGAAGACAAGATTATTCTCTTGGGAGATTTCAGTGCCAGGGTTGGAAGAGACACGGACCTCTGGAGAAAAGGAGGACCATTGGGAAAGAAGGAGTTGGCAACAATAACTGCAATGGAATGCTCCTTACGAAATATGTAGAACATGAGCTAGTCATCACAAACACCCTGTTCCACCAGTAAAACCAGTATAAGGCCTCATGCCAACATCCTCAAATGAATCACTGGCACCCCATAGACTCTGTCATTGTCCATGCTTCGGATTGGCTTAATGTCCTTCTCAGGTGTGCAATGGCTAGTGCTGATGACTGTTGGACTGATCATTGCCTTATCCAATCCACAGTGGTGATTAGGGTTATCACCAAATGGAGCAGTCAAAGGAAACAGATCCAATGAAAGATCAGTGTACAAAGTTTGAAGGACCCCATCAGACGAAGTGACGTCCAGATAGTACTCCAAAGGACATGCTGCTGACAGTACACCCTGAAGATGTGGAAGAACATTAATGTCAATTGAAAAATGCCATTAGTGGAGCTTGTGGAGACAGCATTGTCTACCAGTTCAGAAAGCATCAGGGCTGGATTGATGAGAATGGTGTGGAAACTGAACACCTGATTCTGGCAAAAAGGAAAGCCTTCAGACCCTGGCAAAGTGAGATCAACAGCACAATGAAGAGAGAAGTGCATGCCAAGGCCAAGGCAAAAGTTCAATGAAAAAAAAGGACTGAAAAACCAGTGGTGGACTGAGAAGCTCGAGAAAGTCTGCATCTTGCAGACATCAACAATACAAGAGGTTTCTTCAATGCTACCAAAGCTGTTAATGGACTGAGAAACCATGGAATCAATCACCTGAGATCAAAGGATGGTACCCAGCACTTGAAAGACAATGAAGCCATTGCTTCTCTCTGGAGACAGCACTATAATGAGCTCTTGAACCACCCCTCCCCCGTGGTTCCAGAATCCCTTGACCAAATCCCTCAGCAACCACCTAGGGATAATCTTGCAACACTTCGTACCCTGAGTGAGGTCCAAGCTGCTATCAAAGCGATGAAGTGCAACAAGACAACCAGACTAAATGGAATCCCCACAGAAGTCTTCAAAGAAGGCAGGCCAGAGCTCCACAAACAACTCCACTTCCTGATTCTCAAGATCTGGGATAGGGGGCAGATGCCATGAGATTTCACAGACACACTAATCATCAGTCTCTTCAAGAAGGGTGACAAGTTTTACTGTGGATACTACCAAGGAATCTCTCTCCTGGCAATGGCAGGGAAAATCTTAGCTCCAATCCTCGCAAACCAACTCCAGCCACTCTCAGAAGAAATTCTCCCAGAATCCCAGTGTGGCTTCTGACCATTCTGAGGAACAGTGGACCTGATCTTCACCACCTGGCAACTGTAAGAAAAATGTCATGAACAAAACCAAACCTTATATATGAGTTTCATTGACTTGTCGAAAGCATTCAACTCAGTCAATCATAGCGCCCTGTGGACCATACTCTCAAAGATTGGCTGCCCCAAAAAATTCATTAGTATCTTGAGGCTGCTTCACAATAATATGACTGCCCCAGTATTGAGCAACAACGGATCCCTAACCTGTACTTTACTTTAAGTATCATCGATTTCAGCTGTTGATATATCCTCATCTTAAGCCCTTAGTCTCCTGTATATTTTCTTGCTGGAGGAGAAGATGGAGCCAGCAGTTTGTAATAAATCCGTCAAAGCACTATGTGTGTTGGAGACAGCTACATTAATACATGAAGTTGTTACTGTAAGCATGAATAATCAGGTGATAAAGTTTAATTGGACTCCTACAAGCCTTTCTAAATACCTTTGGCCAAGAAAATATGTCCATAAAATGTTTCTGTGTCACTCCTTCAGAAGGAGAACATGGTTTTAGCATTGTTCCTAGAAATTACTCAATAAATGAAAGGTCAGGTGTACAGTAGGCAGGGTAACACATTTGCATTAGGAAATGAGATATGGTTTAGACCTGCAGGGCACAAAGCAAACTGTGTAATAATACTCACTTGCTGGGGCCTCACTGCCACCCTTCATTTTTTCTTCACATGGGCCCTGATTCTACATTGTACCCTCTCACCAGCATTGACATTTTTTTCTACTGCTCCCACAAAGTCTCAGTCTACCCACAAATGTACTCATAATCCATATATGGGCAGTTTCTTTTTATATGTCCCTGTCTTACACATTGGTAACAGGTAATTTCCCACCTCCCCAGAAGAAAGTCCATTTTCATCCATTTTCTCCTCTGTAGCCTTTGTACCTACCACTTCTTCAACCCTCTTTCCCAGTTGTTAACTGGACATGCCCTGTTTCTGGGGAAATCCACTTCCTTAAACTTCCATGAGTCTGACCATGGCTTCTAGGGTTGTGGGTTGCTGCCTTTTAACCCAGACGTGGGCATACTTTGGAAGGCCTTGTAGAAATTACTCTGGGACTATGGAGTCCATGATTTCACTGACAGTCTGTGTGCCTGGTTGTCTAATTACCCCCATCAGCTTTCTCAAAGAGAACCAATTAAAAGCTCAGTGATCAAAATGCAGGCTCACCTGTTTGCCTCCATCACACACTTGCATACTAAGGCCTCCTCCAAAAATGCTCCCACTGTACTATTTCCTTTTAATTGCCCCCACACCCTCAATGCTGGGCTATAGGGACAAGTGACACAGGAGACAACAGAGCTGCCTTTGTAGCTACCCACAGGCAGATTTGAAGCTGGGTCTTCTGGAGCTTAGTGCAGGCACCTCTACAGCTTGAGCTAAAGGTCACCTGGTGCTCAATGTAGGCTGTAGAGGCGTGCTGGTTGCACAGCCTGAAAGCAGAGCTCATCGGGATATCAACTCAGTGTAAGGGATTCACTGGTGGCATGGAGCTGCTTTAATAGCTTGTGTACTATCCCTTTCTGCAGGTGGTGTAGAGGTTGTGGTTCAGAAGGCACTTGGTGATTCCCTAGAGCCAGTGGCAATCAGAGCAAAATTAGATCAGTTCCTAAAGTCTTCTAACTTACCCTGAGAACAGAGGAAGATCAGGGGAGTGGAAAGGTGCCTTAAATCCAATTTGAGCTGCACTGCTCACTCCTCAGCAGCAGCGGAGTTGGAGGTCTAATTCTTGACTTTTCTGGTACTCCAGACTAGATAGATCACATTCTGTCCTGTGCCACCTTAGTCACCAAAGAAACATCCAGACCTTTCATCTGGAACAGTGCAGTCAAGTTTTGTTAAAGTAGCACATCTGTTGTTCAAGCTGAGAAACTACTCCATGCAGACGCCATTCCTCGGTAAAAAAGACATTTGCTTAGCCAACCAAACAATAAAGTCTTGCCTTCTTTTTACAACATCTGTTTGGAGCTGCGAAATCCCTGATTATGTCAAGAATCAAATAGCAACTTCAGAAACTTCCTGCCAATATACAATGTGTGATCATAGGTCATATTCTACTCATCCCTCTGAAATCCCATCTTGATTCTGGTCCTGCTGGGAAAATAGATGTAAGAAATCTTCCGAGAGTGTTAATTTAAAAAACAAACAAACAAACAAACAAACAAAAAAACACTACCCAGGGGCTACAGGTTGGCAGAGATTCAGGAATGTATGTTTTTTGTGATGGATGGGCTTGGGGAACGATAACTTTGTCACACTCTGTGGTAGGTGACAGAAGGGCCAACCTGCGTGCTAAGGAAACACTTCCTAATCAGATTAATAAACGTTGATCTTTAGGCAGTGACTCTTTATGTACAATCGATCAATCAATCAAACAACAACAAATCCCTTGCTCCTTTAAACGCAATAACCCCTTGACATAAGTGGCTTCAAGTTGCACGTAACTTGCTTTAATGCAACTTAAGCACAACTTGAGGCTGCTCTGCAGCCTTTGTCCCTGCCTTCCCCAGCTGCGTGGCTGTCATCCTGACTGCTGCACCGCTGGGGGAAGGCTCCTAGCTTGCATAGCTGCCTGCTGGGGGAAGGCTTTTAGTGTGCCCAGCTGCCGCTGGAGGAAAGCAGGGGGAAAGCTGGAAAATATCAGGCCTAAGGGGCTACCGACAAAGGGGGTTTTCGCTGGCAGAACCACATCTACATAGCTTGTTTTTTGCTGGCATCAGCCTTTGCTGGCAGGCAATCTTGCATGGCCATGCAAATTAGCTTAATGAACATGCAAATCAGCTGCATTAATATGCATTTTCGAGGTCTCTTCTTTTCATCATGCTGCTGGCAGCACAGCTGTGTGTAGACACAGCCATGTAGATGCAACAGAGGTACTGCCGAGGTTTCTCTGTCAACAGTAACTTCTGTTGATGGAGGCTGCCTGCATAAATGTAGTTGTTCAGTCAAGATCTTTCACACCAGGGTGCTACTACTATCCACTGCTTAAATGGTCATTATTTCTCTACAGGATAAAAGCCAGGCTTCAGCAGCTCCAGTATTGTGAGTAAACACTAGAAAAGACATGGGGACTCTTATGCATATGAGACATTCCGCTGATATGGTCAGATGCATGTTCATAAAGTTGCTCCTACAAGCTGTGTCTACACGTGCACGCTACTTCGAAGTAGCGGCACTAACTTCGAAATAGCGCCCGTCACGGCTACACGCGTCGGGCGCTATTTCGAAGTTAACTTCGACATTAGGCGGCGAGACGTCGAAGTCGCTAACCTCATGAGGGGATGGGAATAGCGCCCTACTTTGACGTTCAACGTCGAAGTAGGGACCGTGTAGACGATCCGCGTCCCGCAACGTCGAAATTGCCGGGTCCTCCATGGCAGCCATCAGCTGGGGGGTTGAGAGACGCTCTCTTTCCAGCCCCTGCGGGGCTCTATGGTCACCGTGTGCAGCAGCCCTTAGCCCAGGGCTTCTGGCTGCTGCTGCGGCAGCTGGGGATCCATGCTGCAGGCACAGGGTCTGCAACCAGTTGTCGGCTCTGTGTATCTTGTGTTGTTTAGTGCAACTGTGTCTGGGAGGGGCCCTTAAAGGGAGCGGCTTGCTGTTGAGTCCGCCCTGTGACCCTGTCTGCAGCTGTGCCTGGCACCCTTATTTCGATGTGTGCTACTTTGGCGTGTAGACGTACCCTCGCAGCGCCTATTTCGATGTGGTGCCGCGCAACGTCGAAGTTGAACATTGACGTTGCCAGCCCTGGAGGACGTGTAGACGTTATTCTTTGATGTTGCTACATCGAAATAAGCTATTTCAATGTTGGCTTCACGTGTAGACGTAGCCACAATTTGGTTTTTGCAAGATGAGGAATCTAAAGTGTTTGCCAGAAAAATATGTCCAGATGAATAAATTTCATCTGACTCCCCAAATTCATGAAACCTGGATACAAGCCATATTGAAAACTGGCACCTGTATTCCTTAGTCTCACCTTTAGTTTCCCACGAAGTTTGAATGTGTGTATTTTCAAACCAAACCAAACTAAAACAGTGCTTACTTTACAGGTGTGCTAAAGGACCAGTATCACTCCCTTTAAGTGAATAGTAATACTCCAATTGTATTCAGTGGCAGCAGAATTAATCTCTACAGGTTAAATTTCCTAAAATGCTTGAGGGTGTAAGGAAATTAATTCTTTTTGCATGTGTTTGAAAATGTATTGTTCCCATACACTTAATGCTGTCTCCACCAGAATAGAAATCCTTTTGTCTAAAGATGGTGGCAGAAGTACATTAAGTTCAGGTTCTCTGTTTTTGTGCCATATTGTCTGCTTTATAGCTCCTGTCTGGCTCCTTTGATCTTGACAAATAAGATTGTACACAACATTTGAAAGACAAGAGCATAGGCTCTTGCTGTCAACTCCTCTTAACAGGAGACGCACATTGCTAGAATGAAAATGGATGTAAGACTGGGGAACACCCTCCAGCAATTTTGAAAAAACACCCATCAGAACAAGGTACTGCCATCTAAACTGGATGGGTGACAAAAGTGTGCCAGCTTAGAATTTTCCAATCATTCAAACTTCCTTTTTAGAGAAAAATGTCAAACTTTCCGGCTGTGTCTACACTGCAGTGATCTATTGAGAGCAGTTACCATCGGAAGAGATCTTCCAACAAAACTTCTGTCAACAGATTGTGGCCAGACAGCAAAGCAGATTGAAAAAAGCAATCTGCTCTGTCAACAGAGAATGGACAGACTGCCTGGCCATTCTCTCAACAGAGCGTCCAACAGGAAGGAGAGCAGACAGGGCTGTCTGGTGACCCAGAAGCCCCATCTGTCCACAGAGGGCCCCCTGGAGTGTCAACACGGCTTTTTTGTTAACAGATTCTGTTGAGAAAGCAATGAAGGGTCCTGTGGCACCTTATAGACTAACAGAAAAGTTTTGAGCATGAGCTTTCGTGAGCACAGACTCACTTCATCAGATGCTGGTCATGGAAATCTGCAGGACCAGGTATAAATAAGCCAGAGCAAGGCTGGGGATAACAAGGTTAGCTCAGTCGGGAAGGATGAGGCTCCTTCCTGACTGAGCTAACCTTGTTATCCCCAGCCTTGCTCTGGCTTATTTATACCTGGCCCTGCAGATTTCCATGACCAGCATCTGATGAAGTGAGTCTGTGCTCACGAAAGCTCATACTCAAAACTTTTCTGTTAGTCTATAAGGTGCCACAGGACCCTTCGTTGCTGTTACAGATCCAGACTAACACGGCTACCCCTCTGATATCTGTTGAGAAAGGCATTCTGCTGCATGGAGGCGGGCGGAAGACTGTCAAAAAAGTGCTGCATTCTGTTGATTTACTGTTGACAGAACACATTTTTAGTGTGGACACTCAGCGAGTTTTGTTGATGAAACTGGTGTTTCATCAACAAAACTTTAGTGTAGACGTAGCCTCTGAAAATATTCTCTTGGTAAGTTATTAGTAACTATAATCTCTGGGAGGGGGGAGTGCTTTTCTTTCCCTGCTGCCTTTAGCCTTGCTGGATAAGCACGCCAATTCTCCGGTCACCTTGGACAGTGTTGTATCTTCGTGCTTCCATTAGTTATCTAGTGCCAGATCCAGCTTCTATTAAAGACGGTGGAAAGGTTCCTGTTGAATTCAGTCAGAGTTGCAGTGGTTGTTTAGACTTCAAAGTTTTCAAAATTGTGAAGACTCAGCAATATACCATCAGGCTATCTTTCTATACATAGTTATGTAACAGGGGGTGCTTAATAAAATTAAAGCACAGAATATAAATTTCAAGGAATATTATTTTATGGAGACGCTTTTTCATTTTTAAGAGAGATAATCTAGACAAACACTATAGCTGAATTCAGATGGCCTAGGTAATTATGATAATTAATAAACATGTTTAATTATGCATGCTAAGATAATTTCCCCATAGCACAATATAGGCTAGAAGCAGAGCTATCAGAATTGAAAAAAGGTTTTCTTTAGAAAAACCTGTTTTGTGAAAACTGAATTTTTTTGAATAATTATATTTTTTCAAAACTTCCCAGACAAACGCACTTTGAAGAAAAGAAAAAAAAGAAATTTAATTTTGAAATTTCAAAATTTGATTCAAAATCTTTTTTAATTTTTTTCATTTTATGAAATGCCAGAGTCATGTTATGAAATGTAAAATAACAATATTCTGAGAATTAAATTTTCTTAAACCAAGATTTAAGAATTTCCAGTTTGTAGACATAATGGTTTTTATTCCAATTCCAAACAAAACTTAAATTTTGAAATGTCAGAATTTCCCACAAAATGGAAATTCTACATTTCTGCTCGATGAAGTGAGACCTCAAATGCAGGTTTAACCTACCTGATGAATGTAATATTTAAAAAACTTTTCCAGGTAATGTAACTTGTACATTACTGTCATAAAAACAAACAAACAAACAAACACAAGCAACCCTTTTACACCAATGGTGTGGACATTTTCTACTAATAATAAACAGAGCATGTCATTTCTTTGTGTTATAACAAGAAGACAGTTCTTTCTTTTGTGGAATATCTAAGAGCAATGGCTATATCAGAGAGACGTGTATTTTATTTAAGAGTGTAAAATATTAGTATTTTTATATGTCAAAGAAACATCCTGAACAGCTTTGTCCACATTCATCAAAAATAGTTTTGTATGCATTGAATATGGGATCTAATGTCACAGCTTTGAAAGTTTGACAGGTCTTTTTGAATAGAGTATCTTTTTTGACAGATCAGTTTGGTTTCTCAGTCCCGCATTCCCTGCTTCACTGAGCAATGGGTCCTGTTATGTATGACTTTTAGTTCATTTTGAAGTCTCCAGTGGTCATAACCCATAAAACTGAATGACTAAGAGCCATCAATCAACACAAGATGAGGCCCGGCTAAAGATTTGAACACTTCAGGTTGTAGATATGACACCCATAATGCAATGTATGGAATCTCAATCCTTATTATAATCTTGACAAGTCGACAATGGATGTCAGAGATTAAGTTCACAAAGAGTTTCTGCCTATGTGCAAAACGTCCTAAAAGTTCAAATAAGTGACTATTTGACTGCATGGTTTTTTCAAACATGGCGTTTTGTATGAGAAGGTGACACTAACATTTTGGGGTCACACTGTTATGTTAAATGATATTTAATCAATAAGTCATGAAGATGAATGGGAGTTAGATGCAGAAGTTCAACCTTTTAGAACAGTAGCTTTCAAGCTTTCCAGACTACTGTACCCCTTTCATGAGTCTGATTTGTCACGTGTACCCCAAGTTTCACAGACTGTATGAAATTTTAGCTTGTACTGACTTCACTTTAGTGCATTTTATGCAGCTTATTGTAAAACAAGGAAAATATGTAGATGCATTGAATCCTGGAAGAGTTCTGTGTACTGCCCCACAGGTATGTGTACTCCTTGTTGAGAACCACTGTTTTATAGGATTTTTCCCCAGAGTAGCTCATTTTCTGTTTAAAATGAATGTTTGTATATTTCTTTCTTCTTTAATACTATTGATCAGTTAAGGGGTAAAGTCTGGCCTGGAGACTGTGCCAAAAATCCAACAAATTAAATCTGTGATATAGTCTGTTGGAAATGTGTCAATGGCTATTTGAAGGTTTCTCTCACTGGGAAGCAGAAAAGAAAAGAAAAGAAAAGAAAAGAATCTCTAATAACGAAAGACCTGCAAGATTTGCTCAGTTGTTATAGTCTCAGCAGAGGGCAGACAAGTGAAGTAATAGAAAACTGTACCCTATCCACTCTGGCCCACAGTAGGAGAGATAAAAAGGCAGGAAGAAATTCTCATTCTTAAATTCAGTTGTGGAGTTTGTCATCTTGTAACCACATATTATTGAAGCAGGTTGGAAAGTGATACTAGTCCCTCTCACTGGGCTCTTGGGTTAGTATAATGAAAAACTATATACTTTTTCAACAAGATGTCTGCCTCTGGAACTATGATTAGAGGTATACCAACTACAACTTAAAACAGAAGTAATTACACCTTTTATTTGGGGGTAAAATTTCCCTTTGAAATTTCATACTACTGGGAAGGAGAAAACGGGTGCAGTTTTCTTCTAACACACCTAGTTTTCACAGTCAAGATGACACCATTGGCATGTTCAAGACAAACAAAACAAGAACCAAATGATAGCTCTGCTAACTTTATTTCTGTAGCCCATGCATATTTCATAGAGCTGGAAGGAACTTGAAGAGGTCATCGCATCCAGACGCCTGCACTTACAGCCATCACCATCCCTCACAGGTTTTGTTTTATCTAACCATACTCCAGAACCTTGCAAGGGCCCCTCAAGGGCAGAGCTTACAACTCTAACCTTACAAGACAAATACTTTAACCACTGAACTACCCCTAAAGCCTAACAAAGTCATTAGGTTATGAGCTTTCGTGGGTCTGACCCACTTCCTGAAATGATTGGGGCACACACTAGAATCCAGGGTTTATACTGGAATTCATTTGCAAATTTGACACCTTTAAATTAGTTCTTCACAGAGATCTCAGCTATCTTATGCATTACAAGGGCAATTTCCCCACCTTTGATATTCTTGGGAATGGGATACCTCCTACTTAATTTGCTTTGTCTGCTGCTCCTACCAGGATAGGTAATCCCCCTCCTGCACTGTTTCCCCAGCTCCTCAGCCCTCTCTCGCCCCGCCCCCAGCAATATAAACCATGAGTTCTAGGTGTGCACTCTAATCATCTGAGGAAGTGGTTCTTACCCACAAAAGCTCATGACCTAATATATTTGTTAATCGACAAAACCTGGCACATCTGCCAGCAGTGTTATACGTTTCCCCATCACGTATATACTGTTTTCTGTCAACAAAACAGCTGTGTAGATGCTCTGGGGTCCTTTTGTTGACAGACAGGACTTCTGGTTCCCTGGGCAGCCCTGCTTGCAGAGCTCCCAGTCAGCCATTCTGTCAAGAGAGGGCTGGCCAGTCTGGCTGCTCTCTGTTGACAGAGCAGATCGCTCTTTCGATCTGCTTTTAAGTGTAGATGTAATTTGTTGGTAGAAGTTTTGCTGGGAAATCCCTTCTGTAGGATGGAAATTTCTGAGGCAGGTTATGGTATTCTGCTAAAGACCCCCTATTTGAATTCTGAAGTTTGGAGGAGGCCTGTAATCCTATAGTTCAGAAACCCAGTTAGCATGAGTGGAAGGTGACCCCCCTTCATCTCACTCACAAGACCCAGGGAAGATAGTCCTAGCTCAGACAGGACCTTGGAGTTTGGAGGGAGGGATAGCTGGCCCAGCAACCACATTCCAAGAAGAGGCTATGCAAGTGAGAACCAGGATACATATAGCACCATCCCATTTGCTATTCCAGGCTGGTACACAGAACAAATGGGTTATTGCGCTATGCAGTTACTGTCTCTTTTGCTTTAATCTTCTAAATAAGCACCTCTGAATGTGCCCGTGTGAAGGTGCCATTGTTACTCTTACAGACACATCACCCATCCAATTAGACACATAGATGTTATTGCATGTCTGTTTTGTTTAGGTATCTTGTTAAGGAAAACCACTTATACTAGAGATAAAATGTTCTATAAGCAATGGGTGGGGATACTATGTAACCTGTCTAGATTAGAAAGTAGAGCTTCTGTCTAGATTAGTGGTTTATTGTGCTCATTTCATCTTGCTGCTAGGACCCATTCAGGCTGGGGTAACACCCATGCCATAGTTTCCCCCCTGCCCATCAATAATCTATATAATCAATTGTAACCTATTGTCTAGCAGTACTCCACTGAGTCCTGGTGGTCAAAGTGACACTCCACCAGTGCTGTGTGTAATAAGCCCTCCTGCTTGCTTCATACACAGTGTTCAGACTTTGTTCCAATACCTTCCAGCCATGACTTCTGTCAACAGAGGCTTCTTGTGTAGACGTGGCCTTTGAGTTTTCACTTAGAGTGTGTACACACCCCACAGCTTTTAGTGACAAAGCTGGGTCAACACACCCTTGCTGCTAAACGTCAGTATGTGTGAACACTGCTGGGTCTTCTGTTGACAAAATACTTCCACTCTTTATGATATATATGGTTTTGCTTTGTTGGCAGCTGAGTGTCCTGCCAACAAAGCAGCATTCACACTTTCACTTAAGCCGTGTCTACACGTGCATGCTACTTCGAAGTAGCGGCACTAACTTCGAAATAGCACCCGTCACGGCTACACGTGTTGGGCGCTATTTCAAAGTTGAAATCGACGTTAGGCGGTGAGACGTCGAAGCCGCTAACCCCATGAGGGGATGGGAATAGTGCCCTACTTCGAAGTTGAACGTCAAAGTAGGGCACGTGTAGACGATCCGCATCCCGCAACATCGAAATAGCAGGGTCCGCCATGGTGGCCATCAGCTGAGGGGTTGAGAGACACTCTCTCTCCAGCCACTGTGGGGCTCTATGGTCACTGTATGCAGCAGCCCTTAGCCCAGGGCTTCCGGCTGCTGCTGCTGCAGCTGGGGATCCATGCTGCATGCACAGGGTCTACAACCAGTTGTCGGCTCTGTGTATCTTGTGTTGTTTAGTGCAACTGTGTCTGGGAGGGGCCCTTTAAGGGAGCGGCTTGCTGTTGAGTCCACCCTGTGACCCTGTCTGCAGCTGTGCCTGGCACCCTTATTTTGATGTGTGCTACTTTGGCGTGTAGACATTCCCCCGCAGTGCCTATTTCGATGTGGTGCTGCGCAACGTCGATGTTGAACGTTAAAGGCTACTTCGAAGTGGGCTTCACGTGTAGACGTAGCTTTAGTGTGGCAAAACTTTGTTGTTCATGGGGCTGGGGGCTGGGTAAGCACCCATAAATGACTACAGTTTAGTCGATCAAGTGGGAGTGTAGACATACCTTAGGCAGGTTCATTAATGCAACGCTTGCTGCAAGCAGCTGTCCTGAAATGGCCATTAAAGAAACTTTTACAAGCACATAGTTCTGCATAACCGAAGCTGCTCTTTTAGATCATGGTAGCACTTGGGTGACTTTTTTGGAACTGGAGGTTCCTTTGAACTAAAGCACAATCGGATGCTGGGTCTGCAGTTCATCCATCTAATTAAAAATGTTGAAGTATGTTACTGCTTTTATGTTTGTGTATTCACATTTATATACCGAGTAATAAAGTTTTTACATTCTACATACTTATTTTCTTACACCTGCTGAAAGTTTGTTTTTTTTTCATATGAACATAACCAAAATTTCCGTCAGTTTGGGTGATATTATAGAGATTGGGGGAGGGCTGCTAACTGCAGGAATGAAAAGTGGGGTCTGACATAAAAAAAGATTTCTCATCCTGATCTAAGCCATGTTTAAGACCAGTTTGTACAGACAGAATGGCATAAAGTGACCCTGCACAGTGGCAGATTGGGATCACACTGTATAGGATGAACTTTTTCTTGTTGTACATAGATCCTCGATACAATTCAATAGACTCAGGCAGTTGGATTTCCAAGAAAAATGCAATGTTATTTAGCCCACATTTCACAGTTGCATGTTAAGTTAACTTATACGTATAGTTGTCCATCAGCTCCAAGGACTGGAGGTAGCTGAACTCAGACCTACCACACAACGTCATCCCATAACAATACTCCCGGTGACCGGCCCCTGTCTGAAGTTCTTATTTAGTAGTCTGCTGCAGACATTTAGCAAAATTAATTCAAAAAGTAAGTAGGAGGAATTCATGTGGATGGCTTCCTTGTAGCTGCCAGAGTGGGAGTAGTTGGCAAGTCACCATGTGTACAGAGTAGAATTTATAGTCTGTCATTCTCCATTAAGAACTGAGAGCATGTGGGCCTGATGCTTTTAAATGGTAGACTTTCTGAGGGCTGCAAGCAGAAACTTTACCAAGACCTACCTGAGGGTCAGCTAGAGTATAACAGGAATTAGATTCTGTACCAGCCATTCTGAGCCCTCTGTCTGTGGACTGTATGTAGTGCAAGTAACACACAACTGTGGCCCAGTTTAGCAGTGTTCTAAAGGCCAGTCAGTTTGCTGGGGTCTACCAGGATTTTGGATGCCCAGCGTGAAGGGGTCCAGGCTGCCTTGCCACCCAATATGCGGAGGTTGATGCCGCCAGTTCGCCTCATAAGGCCAGAGTCCTAGGCTTTCCACATCTCCCTATAAACTAGCACTGAACACAAAGTAAAATCTTGTCATCTTCCCTAGAGACAGCCTAGGAACATTACAGGGGCAGTATCAAGTATAATAGTTTAGTTCTAAAATGTAGATTTAACTATATATGTACAGACTTAGTCCTGAAAAATAGTATGGACATGTAAGCTGAGTCAGAATGAGCTCTCCACTGGCATCTAAAGGTGAGCTGTGGAAAAGAAGGGGTCGTTTGCTTGGGCATGCTCATCTTGGTTAGGTGTTCAGCATGATGGGATTGCTGGCCCCAGATGTTCACTTTTGGGCTGGTATTGGGCGTCCAGTCTCCTTGTTATGGGAACAGAAATAATAAAGGGCTGTTACATGCATATATGTGTTACGTGAATCGAGGGCAGCAGAATTGTACTTGGCATACCCCAATGGAGCAGCTCACCCTCAGATCAACAGCACTCACTAGGTAACTGACATGGCTTCCAAGGGCCGTTGGGTGTGAGCGTTTAGTGTAGGTGTTGTTAAAAGTTCATAGCTATCATTTGACCCCTTTTCTTTATCGTATTATCAAAGGTCCAAATTAGACTCATTTGAGAAACTTATTACATGCTGTAGAGCTGAACTCACTGATCCGTACCTCTTAGTAGTAAACCTATTTGGGGTCAATGTTTCTGATGCAAGAATACTTGCCAATTTGCACCAGTGGGGTGGCTTTCTCTCTAACTGCTGAAATGACTTTATTATATGGGGGCCCTGAAGACATTCTGGTGAACAGGCAGCAGGGAGATCAGCAAGGAGAGGAGGTGAGGAGGCAGGATGGTGTCTGGTGAGAAGTAGTATGGCCAGAAGGGTGGTTGGCAAGGAGACACATGGCCAGTAGGGTGTCTGGTGAGTGATCAAGCAGTGGAACATGTAAGGCACATCTTTACCTTCCTTCTCCACAGGGTGGGAGGTGAACTCTGAAGATGAGCTTCTGACCAAGGACAGCAACTGTGAGTGGGGTACAGAGAAGGGATGTGCACATTAAAGAGACTTCTGGGCTGCTGGACTTAAGAACCTGAAAGGAAAAGACATCACCTAACTTACCAGGAATGGGTCTTCTGGCTCATGGTTTATGTTTGTGAACCTAACTGTGGTGTTCTTCCAAATTAATGTTGAGTTACTTCCCTTCTTTTATTAAATGCTTTTGCTACAGTCTGATTCTGTGGTTATAAGAGGGGAAATATTGCCTCCGAGAGGCACCCAAGGGGTAGTATGTAACTGTCCCAGGTCACTGGGGTTAGGTCTGCACAGCAGAGTTATTCTGAAACTATGTGAGTATCTACATAGCACAATGGTTATTTTGAAATGTTTCAAAATAGCAGACAGTTTATTTTGACTTTGATAAACCTATATCTACACAACAGCATAACTGCAACTCTAAGCTCAGTTTTAAATTGTGACCGTTCACACATCAAATACCATTATTGTGATTTTAGGGGATGCTCAGCTGATATTTTTACTTTGAAAACCTGAGTGGGAAGAACAGGAAATTCAAATGTAAGCATTCGGATTAATGGTAGTGTGGAAACAACTTATGTTTAAACCAGATTTATTGGCCTCCAGAGGAGTCCCATATGTATCCCACAGTGCCCCACAGTTGTTCATTCTGTCTGGTTGCATCTCCAATGCTCTCCAGGTGCACAGGAAGTAAGGTAACAGGAAGCCCGTGAATTTAAGATTCTGGAATATCTTATTTTAAAATAGTGCTGGTACACACAAATGCGCTTCAAGATAATACTCAACTCTTTCAGAATACAGTGTCTGCACACAATAGACCCTATTTTGAAATAGAGCCATTGGATGCAGTATGGCTTAATTTGAAATAGGTTCTATTCCCTGTCTACACAGTTCCTATTTTCAGATAACTATTTTGAAATAAGCACTATCCCTTGCGGACTGAGGTTGACCAATTTTGAAATAAGCCAGATACTATTTTGAAATTATTTTGAAATAGCGGTTGCATTGTGTAGATGCTAGGGCTGTGCCTACACTAGCAAGTTCTTTTGAAAGATTTTTCGCAAGACGGGGCTCTTTTGTTAGATTGCATGGAGTGTCTACACACAAAAAGCATTCTTTAAAAAGTAAATTGAAAGAATGCAGCTCTCCATTTGAAATTGCTCTTCATTTCCCATTTCAGGAAGAGTGCCCCCTTTTGAAAGCTTCTTTCAAAAGAAAACGTGTAGATGCTCTGCAGGTCCTTTTCTTTCGAAAAAGCAGTCCTCCTGGGACCTGATTTTTCAGTCTCTGGCCCATTCTTTTGAAAGAGCAGAGGCTGTGTGGACGTTCCCTTTTGAAAGAGCAGATCATTCTTTTGATCTGCTTTTTTTGTGTGTGGATTCACTCTTTTGAAGGAAGTTCTTTCCGAAGAGATCTTCCGGAAGGGCTTCTTTCAACAGATCTCTGTGCTGTAGACATAGCCTAGGACAGTTATTTCAAAATAATGTCTGTTATTTGGAAAAATCTCTGCTGTGTAGACCTACCCCAAAGTCTGACCTCCTGTTTAATGGAGACCAAACAATGTCATCTATTTATGTCTGTGCTGAGCCCCAAAACTTGAGCTGGGTTAAAGCACATCTTCCAGAAAGCCAGCCAGCCTGGATTTGAAGACATTGGGAAATGAAGTATCTATCAGTTCCCATTTTAGTTTGTTTCAACTATTAAGTCAATCTGACTGTTAAAGAGTGTGCCTAATTTTTAAATACGAATTTGCCTAGATTTAACTCCCATCTACTGTCCTTGTTATACCTCTTCCACAGTATTAAATACCCCTTAGTACCTGATATTTTCTCCTTGTGAAGATACTTACACGCTTTAATCAAGTCACCTCCCAGTCTTCTTTTGATAAACTTGAATGCTGCCCTGGAGGACTGGATTCTATCCTTGCTTCTGTCCCAGAGTTCTTATGGGACCCTGGGAAAGTCACTTAGGCCAGATGTACACTTAAGGGGCATGTGAGAAATCTGACCCACCCAGCTAATGGAATTAAGCCAATCTAACCTGAGGTATAGACAGCACTAGGTCTACAGAAGAATTCTCCTATCATTTTAGCTTCTGCCTCATGGGGAGAAGGATTAAGCAAGCCAGTGAGATAACCCTTCCTACTGCTAAGGTGAGTTGTTGAAGCACAAGACTTCCTGAGTTTAGGCGGCTAACATTCAGCTTTATTGAATTCAATAAGGCAACAGATGAGCCAAACTGGACACTAGTAAAACCAGGTCCAGCAAGGCTGCTTGATGCAGCTAACTCTGGTATTTTATACCCTTACACAAACAAGCCCAGTGTCAGAGGCAATTAGTTAGAGAATCGTAAATCACTTTCCAAAGAGAAACCGTTATCAGCAAGGAAAAACAGGTACCAGGGAGCTTGATCCCCAACTCCAAACAGTTCATTCACGCATTCCATAGAGCTCATCCTCCCAGCCATTCCCAAACAGGTCAAGGAAAGGACAGGCTCCTGTGTGCGTGCAGAAGTAAGGGATGTGAAATGGCTTCTATACAAGATGGCTTCCACAGAGTGTTTATGCTGAAGTGCTGCAGTGGCGTAGTTGCACGTTGCAGTTTGTGTTGCTGAGGTCTTTCAAGTATAGAGAAGTGGTTAGGCCCTGTCTACATTTCAGGTTTTGTTGCTTTAAGAATTCTGTCAGAGGACAGAATTTAAATACAGATCAATTTAAGTAGAGATCACTCAAGTCATTTAAGTACAGTCATACCCCGAGATATACCCATTCGAGTTACGAGAATTCGACCCTACGAGGAGTTTCATTTAATACCCCTACTTCAGCTTACGAGGCATTTCTTCGCATTTACGAGGACCGATTTGGAGGCCGGTGGCTCTGGTAGGCAAGCACTGAGGGGATGGAGTTGGCTGCGTTGGTCTTGGCAAAGAGGCTGTGCAGGGCGGTGGCGGCACCCTGCGAGAGGGCGGAAGTCTGGTGTGGGGAGGTAGACTCATCCGAGTCCCACCTGTAGATCACACCACTCTGCGAGACGTGGATGCTGGACACTCAGCCCAGCTGCTGCTGCTCACCCTCCCAGGTGGCTCGGGGTACCCCCCCCACCTGTGCCTCGGGCACTGCTCGCTGTCTGTGGCACTCTTTCGCATTTAGTGCCTGGCTTTCCCGCCACTGCCGCCTTGGCTGCCACTGGCGGGACCTCTCTGCCGCACAGCTCCGCACGAGAGAGGCATCATCCCTCGCCAGCTGGGGGCCCCCTGTGCTGCCTAGCTCCCCACATGGCCAGCCCCTGGCTGCGCCCCCTCCCCACTTAACCTAAGCTGCGCTGAGGCCGGGCTGCCTCCCCGTGCCGGGCTCTGCCCTGTCTGCCCCCTTGCACCGGATTTAATGGGATTTGGTGTTGTTTTAGCATAAATGGGTGTACATTTTGGGGCTCAGGAATGCATAACATTTTTTCCCATTGAAATTAATGGTAATTACATTTTCAACTTATGAGAGTTCGCCCTAAGAGGGGCTTTTCAGGAATGAATTACCCTCACAAGGCGGGGGAAGATTGTATAGATCAAATTTTAAGGCAAAGCGTTTACTTTCATTAGCTGATCAAGCGTTCATTTTATGTCCCTTGGTTTCTGTGACCAGATTTGAAGATGTGCTGAGCATTCACTACAGCAGCTGAAGTTGACTTGGAGTTGTTCTTTGAACAAATAAAAAATACAATTCGTTAAGAAAGAAAAAGAAAAGAATCCAGGCCCTAGGTGCTTTAGATTAGTGAATAGTTTTGACAAATCTGGCTTAATTATTCTATGCCTGAGGTTTTTAGCTATAAAATAGAGATAATGCTAGCTCTGCAGCCAGGGGTGTTATGCTGACAAATCCACTAAGATTTACAAAGCTCTCAGACTCTATGGAGGGAGCACCAAACACATACTCTGAAGGAAATAAATAATTTTGCATTCTGTGCATGATTTGAAGAGCATGTATTAAATAGGACTGGGTCCACCCACTGAACAAAGAAATAGTGAAGAACTGTTCATTCACTGAATGAGGCAAGGATTCTGTGGAAAAGATTGTACACGCTCATATAATTGAAGTCTGGTTAATAATACATACACACCAATGGAGTGAATTAAGGTTGCACAGGCAACCTCATGGCACTTCATAGCTTTGGAGGGGTTGACTTGACAACCTTGACAGTCTTTTAACTGCATTTTATTAGATGTTATAATGACCAATCCACTAAGATTTACAAAGCTCCCAGACTTTATGGAGAGCAGACCGAACAGGAGAGAGAAGATTTTTATTATTTTATTTAAAAAGGACCATGAATGGATCCCTTGTTGAGGCTACAAGGATTAATTCTGCAACATCTGGAAAGCACTTTGAACATATAAGGTGTTTTAATGGTGCTGAATGTTACCATGCCAAGTAGTGAAAACTTCGTAATTTTCATTTTTTAAAATTCACAGTTCAGGCAATTAAATTATTCTATTACATAAAGTTTGCCAGCATAAGGACCATATTATTGGTTTGCATAAACATTTTATTGCCTTATAAAGGTTGCACCTCTGTAGTCTGGCACTTTCTGGTCGAGAAACATCTGTGGTCAGGCATGATTTTAGTTTGCTGGATGTCCACTTATCGTGAGTGTGGCCAAATTTCCCATAGTCTCACAGCCACCAGTCCTGGCTTTCAGTGTTCTATGCTGTTACTTAGCTTTAATTTACCCCCAAATGCCTTCTAAGAGCCCAGTAAGTAGTGGAAGTGTTGGTAATGCTGCTAGATAAAATTGACTTCCTATGATTCAGCAACTTCTGTTGTTCAGCATGGGTCAGGTCCGAGGTGCTGGACTAGAGAGGTTTGACTGTATAGGAACTATCCATAAAAATCTGAAGATAGAATTTGGTCTGAGGGTCTCAGATAAATAAGAAAGACAAATTTTATCCTAATTTCAAGTTTTATGAAGTACTGCATCCCAGGGCTCCAGAGAAATAAGAATTCTCCACCTATGTCTATGTAATGACTCATTTCCTTAAAATTAAACATATGCTTAAGAGTTTTGCTGGACTGAGGTCTAAGTAGGTGCATTGGAAAGTATTAAAACACTGCAGTTCTCTTCTGTCAACACTGTCCAGTACTTCTCCCCAAAATCTTTAAAGAAACAAAACACTATATTGACTATGCGCCCTTAAGCAACCAAATGTACATTTCACATAGCATTTGGATGAAATGTAAAGGTATTTATAAGCACTCTGGTCTCCAACAATCACTTTTTCAATTTTAAAATTGTATCCCAGTGTCCAGATATGCTGTTAAGCTAACAAATAAGAATCATCCACACTGAACAGACTCTTCTTGAAATTATAACTCCTCTGTTAGCTTACTTATGCAGGCTTTACAAAGTCAGAACCAGTAGATGGCACTATTTTGAGTAATTGCTCCATAGTTTTTTTGCCGGGGACCTCAGTTGGAGAAATTCTCTGGCATCCTTTTACTTAAACACATAGCTCCAGATGCTCAGCTGGCGTAAATTGGCCTAGCTCCACAGATGCTAATGGAACTGACCTTTAATGTCACAGAAAAAGCCAAATATTACATGCTTAAAACCTTTCTGACCCTCACAATAGAAAGTGATTGCATTCTCCATTATTAAATATGAATGAGCCTTGAGTTTCCACTGTGTTTTGTTAAAGTAATCAGGAATTTGTTGCTACCAAGGAAAAATAATTGGTAACCTGTTGTGTGATTGTACATGTAATTTTCCATCTGGTGCTTTTACTTTCTTACTTGTCTTCGTAGAAGCCCTCCCCATCTCTCTCCCCGCATCCCCACCATCATGTTTGTCAGAGAATTGAGGGAGTTGTTCATTTAAAATGTCACAGAAAAATCTGCTGCTAGGGATAAGCAGTATACTTTCCTGGTGTCTTATGAGGTACTTGGGAGAGACACAGCATAGCAATGTGTCCCTGTGAGACACAGACTATTGGAGCTCGTCTAATAGAGGCATTTACCCCAGACATGCGCTTGTTGTACTGGATGATTTTCTTCCATGGTGCACTATGAAAATTGATGCCATCTTCCTGCATGACCTTAACCCATACTGGGCCTGATTGTGAGAGTGGAGCTCCTACAGTTTTCACAGAATTCAGTGGCATCCTGAGTGCTCTGAATGAGCACCTCCGAAGAGCCAGTCCACAATGTCTAAGCTAAGGGGTGGGGCAAAAATACCTGTTTACTGGATAGCAACAAAATCACTCGGGCTTGGTCTACACTAGACTTTACAGTTGACTGCAGACATGCAATTCTAGCTACAGCAATCAACTAAAATCGCCATATCTGCAATCGATTACGAGGTCTGAAGGAGTGTGATGGGGGCGTTTCTCCCGTCAACCTCCCTTACTCTTTGTGATAGCAGGAGTACAGGGAGGACTGTGGATCCCAGCGAGACTGATTTCTCGTGCCTTTACTAGATGCGTGAAATTGAACTCCGGGAGCCTGATGTTGCGACCTGGTAAGTGTAGGCATACACTTAGCCTTTCTTCTTTCTTAGTGAGCAAGGAAGCTGGATTCTTTTGATCATTTGTTGCTGCTGGAGCACTGATGACTGTTTCCACAGTGTTAAAGAAAGTGATTCTGGGCCTGCTAGGAGCTACTCAGGAATCAAGTCAGCACTGGACATATAGATGGGTGTGTGTGTGACAGAGAGGGAGTGGGGGATTTGGAAATATAACACATGACAAAACAGTAGCATGTTTTAGTGGTTAATTACCATTGCTGTTTCAAAAGAAAATTGCACCTTATTTCTTGCCTCAATGTGTCTAGCTTCAGCTTCTAGTATTAATATTCATGCAATATATTCAACATAGCTATTCACTGTACATTTATTAGCAATGTCATCTCTGAAGGCAATACAGAATTCTACTATATTACTCCTATGATAATTTGTGCCAACAACAGAGCTGCAGCATATGAGCAGGAAAGCAAACTGCTTGAGCATAGGAACCAGAAAGCAGTAACAGGCAGGGAAAATGCAAGCGCTGGAAAAATCGTTATTAATTGTTATTAATAATCCTGCATAGTACAGTAGTGCCTAAAGTCAGTGCCCTTTTGTGTTCAGCCCGCTCCCCTCCTCGCTTCCCAGCCAATCCTGTGGCTGGGGCAAGTACTGGCCACGAAAAAAGCATGGCTAAGGATCATCCAAGAACAGATCCCTGTTGTGATAACCACTGTGCAAACAGAATAGTAGATGGTCTCCTCCCAAAAGAACTTGCAACTGCAGTAGACAGTCTACACCATGAGAGAAATTCAAATTTAAGGCATTTAGCTCAATTGTACCAAGTGATTGACTTCACTGTAAATACCATTAGCTTGATTTAGGGAGCACTAATATCGAAATGGAAGGAAATAGTGAGAGAGGCATCAGACACCAATGGGTGCTGAGCCCACGGTTATTGACGATGATGATGAATATCGAAAGCAAAATATCATTGGAACCAGGTAGGTGTAGTGTCAAGTTTGAATTTAACGGTTCAAATGAAGGCTAGTGTGGAAGCGCCATTCCTTTGAATCAAATTCACTAGCCTCCAGAGACAGACTGGAGCCGCTGCACCTGGCTCCTGGCTCCCTGCCACTCTTGGGAGCCAGGAAACTGACCAGCACAGCAGCCCTGGTCAGTTTCCCAGCTCCTGCACATGGTGGGGAGCTGGGAAACTCATGGCACTGATGCACCTGGCTCCTAGCTCCCTGCCACTCGCGGGAGCCAGGAAACTGAACAGCACAGCATCTGGCTCCGTGCTGTGCCTGGTCTCCAGCTCCCCCAAGCCAGGTGCAGCAGTGCTGATAAATATTCCAGCTTCCCCAGACTGTGGGGACCCGGGAAGCAGGCAGCAGGGTGAGCGCTGCCAGCAGTGGGGATGCAGCAGCGCCTGGGAAGAGGGCACAGAATGCTGAGCTGAGGGAATTGTGGGACAGGTTCCCACAATGCAGTGCTGCAACAGTCAATGTTTGGCTGCTTTAGTGTGGCAGCACTAAAGTGACCTTGTGTGGACTTTGTGGGAAGTGAGGATACTCAAAATCGAATTTATAAAATCCAGCTTTATAAAATCGATTTAATAAAATCGAATTTATCTGGTAGTGTAGATGTAGCCCCAGACAGACACAGGCAATGGGAAGCCATTGTATTAGTCAATTTTTGTAGTGGGTTTACTTAGAACAGGGATCAGCTGACTGTGGTTGTACATATTGTGTGTGGAGCAAGCATCTGGCCTAAATTTGGGGTGGCAAATCTACTCCCATGGACTTTAGCAGATAAAGTTAGCAAATGTGTTCTCTGGTTCCTTCTTTCCCAGTTGTTAGTACACATTCTAATGCCCCAATTCAGCACTCTTCTCTGTTGAAACCGATGCTGACGCTACTTGCAATGAGAGCACCTGAATACACAGTACTGAGTGGGAACCTTATAGAATTACCACACCTTCTGGCTCTCTACATTGTGTGTTCTTAAAATCAAATAGCAAGGGACCAGAACATACTGGTATGTCTTTCTGTGATAAGTAGTTTA
This sequence comes from Carettochelys insculpta, assembly GCF_033958435.1. Classification (NCBI taxonomy): domain Eukaryota; kingdom Metazoa; phylum Chordata; order Testudines; family Carettochelyidae; genus Carettochelys; species Carettochelys insculpta. The sequence continues at coordinate 122,946,822 of NC_134137.1, forward strand.
AGGTCAACTTTTGTGTGTGTGTATAGTGCATTGCTTAAAATACAAACACCCTTTGTTTGTGCTGGTAATATCTGCACCACTGAATGCTTTCAAGGATCCTGGCTACTGTAAAGGATGGCTTAGAAATCTAGTGCAAAAGGCAGCCAACGCCACTGGGGAATAGAATACTCTTCAGATGACTTGTGGTTTCCATTTACCAGGTTCACAATGTAATGCTCTTTCTGCAAAGTTTATTATTCAGGTTTGAACTTCATGGAACCTAGAGGGATAAAACATTTGTTTTCAATTCCTTTTAGTTATTGTTAGAGATGTAGAACTATATTAACTTAATATGAGTTTCTTTAATTTGCATAGTTTGAGAATATTTGGCTTGAAAATGAAACAAACAAACAAAAAAAAAAAACCAAAATCAAAACCAGAAGCATTTCTTGATATTTTGGTTCTCATTCGTTTTCCCACATGTGAATGTTGTAACATTATAAAGCATGTGGACATGTTATTTCTTCTGGTCCTTACACAAAGAGTGTAGTATCTATAACATCACCAGGCCCCAAGAGATGCCCGGCACTCATCTCCCCTTTACGTTTTCACCACTCCTTCTCCTTTGGAGAACTGACCTCCATGAGAGGTGGAACTGTAAGGATTTATCTAGACTAGATTCTGAGGTTGTATTTTAATGGATCACCAATTTACTTGATTTAATGAGCATGATTGTAATACTAGTCTAGGCACACCACAAACTTTTGTTGCCAAGCGCTAGAGTAAACCACAAATGTCTGTGTCCCAAAATACATACTTGTGGAGTGCCTAGCTTGGCATTTACAACTGTTGGTTACTGAGTTAATAAGCAGAGGCCTCCATTTTCAAACCAGCAGCGTAGTGGAGGCCAGTCAGAATAATGTTCAGGCGAGATATTCATCCACCTTTTGCACATAAAGAATGCTGGTTAAGGTCAAGCACTAAAGCCTTTGACAGTGTTTATAGGGCCACTTTGTGGCAACTGCTGCAACGCCGTGGCATCCCATCCAAAATTATCAACCTGTTCCATTCAACGTACAAGACCCCAACATGCCAAATTGTTCACAAAGTGGAGCATAGGTCATCTACAAGTCTCCTCCATTTCTCTCCATCTCAAGATAAAACTTCTAGCTGCAAGAGTTTAAGTCAAGTAAGACACTACTCTTTGGAATAAATGCCATTAGAGAGACAGGTAGTTTGAGAAGAAGTTGATAATTCTAAAGGTGATAATTGCCTGATTAATCATGCTATGATATAAAGGGGCAGAAGCTGATCCAAACACAAGAGCTGTGACATTAGCCTGCCATGTGATGCAACTGAATAGGACTCTTTTGTTTGACTATTTCCTCCTCAGTTAAATAAACCAGCAGTCCTGTAGCACCTTAAAGACTAACAATTAATTTATTAGGCAATGAGCATTCATGGGTAAGACCTACTTCATCAGATGCTTCAGGACTACTTGTATGTTTGTTTTGTGAAGCTCCAGACTTACATGGCTACCCCCTGAGTCTCCTCAGTTATTACCTGTACTTTATCAAATTCTATCCCCTGCTCTTTACTAAGGGATAGAATATCATCTTTCATAAAGCCTCCCCTCAGCGACATGTCTGTCCAAACCATGTGCTTCTCGATACCTGTAGGCTTTCCCCCAGCTCTTTGTTTAAAAACTCCTCTATTGACCTTTTTAACTTCATAGGGCAGCAATCTGTTTCTGTTCCTGTGTAGCTGCAGCCCATCCTTCCTGTAATGCCTCTCTGTTTCCCAAAAGGTTCCCCAGTTCCTAATAAACCTAAATCATTCCTCACAACACCATAGTGTCACCCACATCTTAAGATGCCACAGTTCTGCCTGTCTAACTAATCCTACATATGAAACTGGAGGCATTTCAGAGGATGCTGCTATATATGCTCTGGGCTTTGAACTCTTACTTAGCAGCCTACATTTGGTCTCCAAAACCTCTCTCTCCTACCACTCTCTGGCTGTGTCTATACTACAAAAATAACTTCAAAGTTGCTTATGCTGAAGTTGAGTATCTACACACACCCTACTTCGAAGTTAAACTTTGAAGTAGGGCACTATTCCATTCCTGGGAATGGAGTAAGGACTTCGAAGTTGAGCTCCCTTCTTTGCAGTAAGGGAAAATGTGTATAGATTATCTGCTGGCTACTTCAAAGTAGTTCCTGGTATAGATGCACCCTCTCTGGCATTGGGACCCCTCTGAGCCACGACTACTGTCTCCTTCTTAGAACTTCATGTAAACCTGTCTAGGTGTCTAGATGCATGTATACGGTATATTCAAAGGGACTGATCCTTTTACCAGCACCCACAACGAGCACCTAAATGATTTTGTCCTTTTCAAGCCAATGTTGAAGGAAGCCCAAGAGCACAAAGTGCTGCACGTCAGAGATGAGATGCACAGGGTGTATGCCTCAGCAATTTTCCCACAAATGTCCACTCTACTATAATAGTCATTTCTCCCAGGCTGATGTCCCTTTTGTGCATGAGTCCTGTGAATGCCTCATAAATGCGTTTGCTGGCAGAAATGTTTGGACAAGGCAATGCTTTTAACTAAATATTACAAAATAGTCACAGAATGCGAATTTTGAGCAGATGAATGTATTTAAATTTAATCCTCAACTGACTGGATTCTCTTTGTAGTGGCTAGGTTGTGACTTGGACTGTGAACGTACACAGGCAAGTAAGAACCTGACCTCGTACCTGTTCAGTCCTTAGGTCCAGGTGTCACTCCATTGCTCTTATATGCTGCCCAGTACAGCTGAACCAACATGGCAGGTGTGGGTAAAGGGTAATCATTTTTCCCTAGTTAAAGGCCATCAATAAGGTGCCATCCATCAAGGACCACCTGTGGGAGCAGAACAGGTAGAGGGTTGTGGTTACCCGAGCCCCATTTCCTTCCCTGGCATGCTTTTTGGACAATGCAGCCACGCATCCTTCCCTTCCAATGGGCTGAGTCCTTGCAACCAAATATCTGCCCTTCAGTGTTCAATATATTAAGGAGAAGTTGTGTTCATTTTCCACTACAGAGCAATACTGTCAGGGAATGATTTTTGAGATGAAGTTAGTTTCTGAGGAACTAGACCATAGATACAATCAAGACTAAATAAGCGAACATTGAATTTCAGTTTGACTGTAGAATGCTCTTAACCTGCTGGTAAACAATCAGTGGGTCAAGTGTTAGTCACCTGAATTACTTGGTGAATAATTCTGAATAACCCAAGAAGAACTCTGTTCAGCTAGCACGGACGTCAAATGAGAGTTTTTCCCACTGACTTTAGTGAAAGTTGGAGCAGACCCTCAATTCAGACACTCCTGTGAGGCAATTCAACAAAGAAACAAACAAAAACCAAAAGCATGACTAAATGAGTCATAGGAGCTATTTGCTGAGCTCTTGAAATAAGCACCACCATTTGTTTTCATATGTAGTATAGTGGTTGCATATTGCTCATTTCATACAGAGGCAATTTAGTTAAAATAAAGAACTGCACCAATAAGGACAGAAAAGAGTTGTTTTTTTTTTAACTTTATGTAGGAAAGTATTTGAAGGGTAGTATTTTATTTTTCTCATTTGGCCATCCACCCATTTGTCAGGGTGAGCTACTCTAAAATAGGCTGGTAAAACAAGTTTCCCTTTTCATGGTTAAGCTGTGCACTTTGGAAGACTGTGGGTTAGTGCCTGCTGAAACGGAATATGTCTATCGCTTACAGCAGATCATCTCCAGAAAGAAATATTCAAATTTTCTGTTGATAAACTAAGTTTACAAAATTCATGATCAACCTTTTCCCCACAAATATACAGAAGAGCAATGGCGTTAACCATGGGTTCTGAAAGCTGTGCTCACTGTATATAGGGCCAGAGTCACAAAGGCACCTAGGCCTGAAGTAGATGATTTAGACTTCACTGCTAGTCACAAAACCCAGCTCAATGGGATGCCTAACCCTGCAGGTGCCTGCGCTTCTGCAGTGAAAGTTCCAGAAATGCCTAAATTTCTGCCTCTGGATATGTACACTGCCTAGCTTAGTGGGTGCAAGGCCTGATCTCAAGAGGAGTGAAGGCATTGGAGTATCCACCTTGTATCCTTTGAACCCGTGGTAGGAGCACTCTTCTGGGATGTGATGGAGCCAAGTTCAATTTCCCCATTTCTTTGAGGGGAAGAAAGGAATTGAACAGGGACCTCCTTCTTCACAGAAGGGTGCTCTAACTGATTCGCTATGGGATATTTTCAGGTGTGGCTGCCTCAGTTTCTTCTGCTGAAGTTGTTCTACTGTGGATAAGTGGTTGGATGGTCACTGGGCCAGAGAGAGAGAGAGAGATTGAGAGAGAGAGAGAGAGAGAGTAAGGATGACTCTAGAGATGTGAGAACTAGATCCACTTCCACTACTCCAACAAGTACCACCCACCATTACTTGCAAGAAACACATTAGGCACCTTCCTGTGGGGCTGCATCTACACTAGCAAGTACATTCAAAATTAAAGTAGAAAGGCGGCCTTCTTTCAAAATTCCTCACTGAGCTTCTCCACCCCACCCCCGAGATCTTTCAAAATTAACTTTGAAGGAGCTGGGCCGTTCTGTCACAGTTGGTCTTTCATTCTCTTGGTGGGAAAAGCGCCCCCTTTTGAAAGACTCTTTTGGAAAAGAGCAAGTGTAGATGCTCCGCAGATGGCGCTATCAAAAGAGGGAGTCCTCCATCGTGGCGATCAGCTGGCAGGTGGTGGTGCTGCTCACCACACAAGTGGAGTTCTATGACTCCAGTGTCCACCTGTGTTTAAAGACCCAGGCTCCCACAAACCCCCAGGCAGGAAGCTGAGAGCATGCAGGCAGCAAGGAGCCCATGCTGCTGCACAGCCCACTCCCTGCCACGATGCGTCTGCTACTCTCCTATGCTCCCCGGCTCCATGGCTGGCCAGCCAGACCCCTGCCACCCCAGGGGACCCCCAGGGAGAGCAGGGAGTCCTCCTAGGATGCAAGCCAGACCCTGAAGCACTGAGACCCCTCCTGGATGGAGGCCGAGCTCTGGGCCCTCCTCTTCCTCTGGGAGGATGAGGTGGTCCTTCTTCAGACAGGGGTCTGGTGCTACGACACCGTGGCCTTTAAGTGCCTTTCAAAAGGCCTCATCAGCTGGGGCCACCCCACCTGCATGTTCAAAAGCAAAAGAATTACACCGGGGTACTGCAAGGCCCAGGACTTGCCTGGATGGCCAGGGGCAGCGCCTACTAGCTGCCCCTACTTTAAAGAATTGTACCACCTCCTCTGGCCTAAGGAGGTGGGAACCCCAGCCATTATCCTGGATACGGCAGAGCTGGAGACTGAGCCAGAGACAGTGATGGAGGGTGAGAACCGCCCAGGATCAGCAGCTGGCTCCATGTGCCCGCGGACGGTATGCCATCCAGAGACCCTGAGTGATGATGAGATTTCAAGCAAGGGGGCCCTCCTCAACTGATGCCATGTCCAGTCTGTCCAGCATTCCTGGAGGGACCCACAGGTAGCTGTTGTGCATGCTGGTTGCCCCGGGCCCAGGAAGGGGGTGCTCAGTCCCACCTAGGGTGGCCACAGCCCATGCACACAGCTGCTGGCCCCAGTGCACGTGGAACCCAGATGGCCACACTCCACAGGACCCAGGGGGCTGATGTGCAGCACTCAGCACCATGCATCTGGGACAGCACCACGGGCCACACAGCCATGGAGGGACCGGGGGCGGATGAAGGGGGCCCATGCCTGTGCCACCCATGTGGGGAACCATGGGACATGGTCATTGCAGGGGCCCTGGGATGGGGAGGGGTGGGGATGGAGGGATCAGCACATGCGACTAATAGCCCGTTCCCTCTCCCCTTCTGTTTCCACAGGCCAGCAGCCAGAGGAGCCACATCCATGAGTCAGGGAGCCTGACCACAGAAGGGGAGCAGCCTGCACCCTGACTGGGGACAGCATGGGACCACCACAGAGCTGCCACCAGGCCATCTGCTGGTGCTATCAGGCTGGGGAGTAGGAGGAGGAGGAGGAGGAGGAGGAGGGGGAACCTGCCCACTCTGCAGCCCTGCAGGACCTCACGGACGTGCTGTGGGAGTGGTTCACCATGGAGCAGCAGGCCTGGGACAGGGTGGAGGCCAATCTGGATGCCCTGACCCGGGCGGTGACCAGCCACCTGTCCCTGACCGCTGCCCCCGTGCGAGCCACTTCCACACCCGCTCCTCCTGCCCCCACCCCCCTGTTCCCCTGTCACCCTTCACCTGCTCCGAGCTCCCCCCTGTTCCAGTCCCCCACCACTCTCCTGCCTCCAACTTCCCCCGCCCCCCCATGCCAGTCCCCCCAACCCCCTGCATTGGCTGCCCCATAAGCCTGACCTCGCCGCCCTGGTCCCAACCCACCTCCCCCAAGCTGGCCTCATGCAGCTGATCCATGTGCTGCTGGCCATGAGGAGGTGGCACGCCCCATCCTCTGCTCCCCCACCCTGGACTGACCCCAGTGAGGCCACAGGGCTCACACTGCAGCTATGCCCCTATGTCCCCAGGCCTCCAGTCCTGCCCCTGCCCCGACGGGGTCCCTGGACATGTGGGGGAGGGGTGGGTGTGGGCGATGGGGATCCTGTCCCTCGACCCCCGTGGATGACTAAGGCCACCTGCCCCAATGCTTGGCCCTCCCAGGCCATTGCAGTCCGGCCACCTTGGGCCACACCACCCCTGAACTTAGTTTCCCCAGCCCTTAGTTTGCAGTTCCTCCAACCCACCTGTACATAGTTCCCATGGTTACAGAGAGGCACAGACCATTGTACAGTGCACAGTAAGCCATTTATTATTTTGTTGTTTAACCCTGAATCCCCTGTGCACGTGTGGGAGCGGTGGTGGGGTGTGTGTGCTTGCGGGTAGTGGTGGTGGTTTTATGTGGGGGGGGTGTGTGTTGCTGTGGCCATTGGGCAAAGTCCTGGTGCAGGGTTTCCTGAACCTGCACCCCATCCTGTTGGGCCCGGAGGTATAGGGCAGCAGGAGGCTGCTTGTAACTGTTACATGCCTTGGTGGCCCATCTTTGCCCAAAGGGCTCTTGCTTAGCCTCCACCAGATTGTGCAGGGTGCAGCAGGCCCCAACCACTGCTGGGATGCTGGGGATAACCACCTCCAGCCTGGTGAGGAGGCATCTGAAGTGCCCCTTTAAGCAGCCGAATGCCCGCTCAACTATATTGCAGGCACGGTTGAGCTGCTCATTAAAAGCATCCTGGGTAAGCTGCATGTGTCCCATATATGGCCTCATGAGCATGGCCTACAGGGGTTAGGTCACATCACCACGATGTAGGGTGGCATCCTGGTGTTCCCGACAGGGAGCTCCCACCAGGGAATGAAGGTCCCCATGGCCATCTAGCGGCCCAGCCCCAAGTTTCCAAACAACCCGGTGTCATGGCCACAGCCGGACCAGCCCATACAAATGTCCTAGAGTCTTTCCTTTGCATCCATGAACATCTCCAGGACCACAGAGTGGTAGATTTTTCATTTCATGTAGGCCCTGCTACTGTGCTCAGGGGCCTGGATAGTGATGTGTGTGCTGTTGAGTGTCCCAAAGCAGTTCAGGAAGTCCAAGTCCTTGAAGCCCTGGGTAGCATCGTCCAGGTCTCTGAACCAGATCAGCTGCTGCAGGAGGACCTTGTTGATGGCCCGGATACCCTGCAGGGTGTGAGGGGAGAACATGCTCATGAGTGTGGGGTGGGGAGCAGTGTGTCCACCCATCCCTGTCCCTGCCTCCATCCCCAGTGGGGACCGCCCCTCTCCCCGGTTCCCGATGGTGCCCCATCCCAGGGAGTCCCCTTTCCCCTGCCCTCTGCCTGTGGTGGGAGTGTGACCCACACATGGCTTATCTCATTTAGGATGGTCCTGACAGTGGCCCCGCCCACCCCGAACTGGTGGCTGACGGATTGGCGACGGCCCAGGCTGGCCAGTTTCCAGAGGGCAATTGCCACCTTTTTCTGGAGCGGGATTGCTGGCCTAATGCTGGTGCTGTGGTGCTGGAGGGCTGGGGTGAGCCAGTGGCAGAGCTCCAGGAATGTTCCCTTGGTCATCCTGAAGTTCTTTAGCCACCGGTCGTTGCCCCAGTCCTCCAGCACGAGGCGGTCCCACCAGCCACTGCTTGTGGGGAAGCCCCACGAGCGGCGGATGATCCTGGGGACCAGGTGGGGGTGTCGTTGGAGTCTTTGGAGCACCACAGCTAGTACCGCGGCCAGCGTGCTGGCCACAGCCTCAGTAGGGGAGGGGAGCTGATTGGGGTCCATTGGAGCCCAGGGTGCCTCCTCCACTCACCCTCCCTCCGCCTGCCTGGGGACAGCTAGCCGGCCCTCAGCGTGTGCAGGCTGAGGCTGTGTGTGTGTGGGGGGGGGGTGGGGGGGCAGCCCTTTAAAGGCTTGGCTGATGACAGCCCTGGAAGGGCTTGGTTGCCATGCGACCCTGCCCATGGCATTTCCTGGCCCTGTACTTATGAAAGGTCACCCTGGAATGTGTGGACGCTCTCTTTTGAAAGTGCGACGGGGCCTTTCGAAGTGTCAGGTTGGGCCTTTGGGCCCCGTTTGCCAGTGTGGATGCTCTTTGTCTAAAGGCCATCTTCTGATGTTCATTTTCGAAAGCCGTCCTTTCGAAGGCCTTTGCTTGTGGAGACGCAGCCTGGCAGATGAGTATATGATGGAGAATCTCTGCCACAGGTAAGTTGAAGCATTAGGGAGACACCTAAATGCCTAACTCTGAGAGAGAGGCAAGGCTTAGGACACACCAATCTCCTCGGCATCTCTTAGCTGTCACAGGCAGCTTCTTGCTCAACAGGTTGACTTAGCTGCCACTTTTTCCCTACGCCTTCTATAGGGATGCTAGGCCCCTAAAACAGGCTTTTCCAGGTGCCTAAAAAGTAGAGGATACCCCTCCATGTTCAATACATTAAGGAGAAGTTGTGTTCATTTTCCATAGCAGAGCAATACTGATTAGAAAAGTGCACATATGGTCAGGTTTTGATTTTGTGTTGTATCATACTAGCTGTGTCTACACGTGCACGCTACTTCGAAGTAGCGGCACTAACTTCGACATAGCGCCCGTCGCGGCTACATGCGTCGGGCGCTATTTTGAAGTTAACTTCGACGTTTGGCGGCGAGACGTCGAAGTCGCTAACCTCATGAGGGGATCGGAATAGCGCCCTACTTCGACGTTCAACGTCGAAGTAGGGACCGTGTAGACGATCCGCGTCCCGCAACGTCGAAATTGCCGGGTCCTCCATGGTGGCCATCAGCTGGGGGGTTGAGAGATGCTCTCTCTCCAGCCCCTGTGGGGCTCTATGGTCACCATGGGCAGCAGCCCTTAGCCCAGGGTTTCTGGCTGCTGCTGCAGCAGCTGGGGATCCATGCTGCAGGCACAGGGTCTGCAACCAGTTGTCGGCTCTGTGTATCTTGTGTTGTTTAGTGCAACTGTGTCTGGGAGGGGCCCTTTAAGGGAGTGGCTTGCTGTTGAGTCCACCCTGTGACCCTGTCTGCAGCTGTGCCTGGCACCCTTATTTCGATGTGTGCTACTTTGGCGTGTAGACGTACCCTCGCAGCGCCTATTTCGATGTGGTGCCGCGCAACGTCGAAGTTGAACATCGACGTTGCCAGCCCTGGAGGACGTGTAGACGTTATTCATCGAAATAGCCTATTTCGATGTTGCTACATCGAAATAAGCTATTTCGATGTTGGCTTCACGTGTAGACGTAGCCACTGTGTTTAATAAAATAATTGAACTGACAATGCCAAAACCTAGTGGTTTAATATATTGGGCCTGGAAACCTTCAACACAGATCTACTCGACAGAAAACCAAGTAGCTGCTACAAGGTGAGTTTTGTGGCAGACGAAAGACTATTGACTGTAAAAAACAAATGCACAGAGGAGATCTGCGTGCTCACAGAAATGAAAGGTGTTCTGTTAGCGGCCAATATGTCTAATGGCTAGAGATGAGACACTAGGTGGCAAAAGCTCCATGTTACTCAGCGCTGGTTCTAGCCAATTGACAGCCTGGGCAAATTTTGGCAGCCCCTTGAAAATGGCAGCCTCCACAATAGCCCTGAGCCCAGTGTTCCACCCCAGCTCCACACCCAGCAGCCAGTCCAATCCTGGAGGGTGCAGCATGGGGCGGCTGGCCTGGGAGCAGAGTGCATGCTTCAGAGCAAAGTGCAGGCAGTTTGGTGGGGGCCAGCCCCGGAGTGGAATGCCTCTTGGCAGTGCACAGTGCGGGGAAAAGCTGGCTGCTGATACAGCAGCCAAGCCCAACACACCGCACCAGCTTTCTGGAGGTCCTTTGAAAGCAGCAGCCCCAGGCAACTGTCCTGCTCGCTGGCTCCTCAGACTGCCTGTGGTTACTACAGAGAATTCTCTCTATCTGGTGGGTCTTGCCCACGTGCTCAAGGTCTAATCGATCACCATATTTGGAACTGGGAAAGAATTTCCCCCTGAGTCAGATTTTTAGAGACCAACTGGGGGGTATTCACCTTCCTCTGCAGCATGGGGCAAGGTCACTTGCAGGTTTAAGTAAGTGTAAATGGTGGATTCTCTGTAACTTGAAGTCTTTAAATCATGATTTGAGGGCTTCAGAGTCTCAGCCAGGAGTTAGGACATCTGTTACAGGAATGAGTGGGTGAGATTCTGTGGCTTACAATATGTGACAGACTAGATGATCATGATTCTGGTCCCTCCTGGCCTTAAAGTCTATCAGTAAATCAGAACCCTGTATGGCAAAGATCACCTGTCATTCACTGCAGTTTTACACCAGTCACTGCATTAACTTCAGTGGAATTACTCCTGATTTATGCCAAAGTCTCTCCCAAGGCCACAGATCAGCAGGTGCCCGGTGCGAGAGAGCCTGATGCTGCTTTAGACAGGGAAGAATTTAAAAAAAAAAAGACAAAGATGATAAATAAAGCAAGACTCAGCATAATGCAGTTCAGCAAGAAAGTGGCAGAATAATTAAAATCTTCTATCCATAAGTTTTATACACTAGTCAGAACTCTGAATCACATTTTTATGGGCTGACACCTATTATGCAGTGGTGAAAAATAAGGTGCCTAACAAGTAACTGTAATTAAAATCTAAAAGAAATTGCTCTTGTTGGGGGAAGAAAAAAAAGAAGGCAGCTGAGCACACACCTTCTCTGTGGGAGATATTCACAAGGAAAAGAGCAAATGTTTTTAGACTGGTTACTGCATTATTTTCTTTCCCCAAACTAGTCAGGTTAAAAAGACTGGGGAAAGGCATATCGTGGCATTGCTCTTTATTGATCACATAACATGCTCCGGCAGTGTTTGTAGAGATTAAGAGCAGAAAAAGGCCATTGTCAGTTAAAATGAAGGGTCTCCATAAAAATTTAACATTGTTACAGTGACAGCATTAGAAGGAAAGACAGAAAGGTATGTTTGTTGTATATTCTGAAGATTTCATGCAGCTCTCAGTGTGTCAGGAAGAGCTATGTTTAATCTGTTATGCACCCTTCCGTATAGTGCATTTGCCTTCATTAGCACTTTTAGGCAGCTGTCAGCAGCAAGTTGTATTTCTTCTAGTTATGGAGCGATATCTTTTTACTTCTATTTTTAATGTGACAGGGGTCATTAACTGAAGTACTGGCACAAAAAAATGCTAGTTTCCAGGACAATGGGATGTTATCTGTTAACTCATCCAACAGCTACCAGAATTGCTCTGCAATTTATATATTTCTTTTAAATCAGCTGTAGAAGTATATTAGTGGAGCTGTCAGCACGTGTTTAAAACTATCAATGGGCCCAAGCTTTCCAGAAGGTATGTTTGGAGAGAGGAAGGAGCAAGCGTGTGCCTGTGTCTGTGTGTTGGAATCAGGAGCCCCTTTCCATGACAAACTTGTTCATTTTCTTTTTTAAATGTGACATTTCAAATTTTCTGAACATTACATTTAATTTGACTGTTGGAGACATTCAGTATGTATGTTAAATAGTTTAGTGTCATGAGGTCCCACCCCAGAGCAAAGCTTACAAGCCCAGAAGTGACGCATCAGTTGGCTCCCCTTTGCGGTTTGGTGGCATTCTTCCCCTTGCCTCTCCCTGTCAGTCACCTCCATCTGAGTAGCCTTCCAGCCAGGTCACTGAAGACTTCAGTCCCCTCTGGGGCTTTCTAAGTCGAGCTGTAATTACAGGGGCCTCAAACTGGCTCCTTCCTGCTGGCCATAAGGTGGCCATCTTGGATGTCTTTGATAGTTTGGCTGTAATTCATCACCATCATTTCCAATGGAAAAGTTTCCCATCTGGGGCATGACCACGGGTGGTGGCCCAGCTTTTAAAAGCTCTAACCTGAGGAGAAAACAGGGGCCTGGGTACCTGAAAGAGTCATCATGAAATAGTTTATGCAAGACCTACTGGCAGGAGGATGAAAGTGGGTGGTATGCAATCATCCAAACATCATCTTGGAGGACATAACAACATTCAATATTGGGCCCATATTGGCAAACCCCTGGGGTAGCCCACCCCCACCCCTTCTGATGTATACCACAGACAGGATACCCAGAAAGAGGGCATGAAAGGGGTATGGCGAGGTTTGAGCAGGGACTCAAGGGTGGCATGGGAGGAACACTCCACCAGTACCCAGGCCTATAAAGTGTGGTTGGCCCTAAGAGAAGCCACTCCCTGAAGCTAGCAATGTGAGTAGGAGACCAGGCAGGGAACTAACCTCTGCCAATAGGTCCTTGCCTCGAGTGTGGGCAACCAGGCTCCTTCTGTCAAGATTACTCATATGTGGATTGTAACTATCACCACATCTGGGTGACTGACTCCAGGGCCTTGAAGAAAAAGCCGAAGAAAGTATTGGTTCCCAAACAAGCCAACGGTGGGAAGGCACAAGTTTTGATAGATTTGCAGGGCAGCCAAACTCGGGTGTGGTCTAATCTGATGGGACCTGTAAAAGAACCCACAGTCACTATATGTTTGCAGTGCATCCATGGGATAAGTGCACACTTACCCCACAAAGTCTGTAGCTCAGTATTCTACCAATAGGACCAGTTGCTCCTGCCCCTTTCCCCATCTGCTCTGTGTGAGGTTCCACAGGTGCCAATGGAATTCTCTCTCTCCCAGTTATGGTGTTAAACAGCCAAGTTCTTGGCTGAGTTTACAAAGGAGAACATCATGAAAGTTCAGCAGTGAGAAAAACAAGCCTACAATAAAGAGACCTGCATTGGTGTGTTCCAACCCAGGGGACCAGGTATTACTTCTAGTATCCACCTCAAATTCAAATGGTTAGCCAGGTGGCAAAATCTCTTTGAAACAGTCAACTGGATCAGTTTGATAAATTACATGATTTGGCAGTCCTAAAGGAGAAGGCTCAGTAAAACGTATCATGTCAGCTTATTAAAGGCTTGGAAAGATTGGGAAGGGCTATTGGTAACAGTCTTTCCCTCAGAACTGGAACTTGGGCCAGAGGCTGTTAGGCCCTTCAGCTTCAGCCAATAGCTATTGGAAGAGGGCCTACAGGCAAAACAAGACTGACAGATCTGAAAGGTTTTCCAGTCCTCCTCTATGGTCTTTTCAGTAGTGCCAGGTCAGACTCACCTAGTATCATACCACATGGAAATTGAGCAAGAGAGTTTTTGAATGTTACCGAAACAGTTATGGGAAACAATAGAAAAACAGGTGCGGGTCATGTTGGACCTCAGAGTGGCACAGTAACTGGCTGAATCATACCTGTGGCTAAGGAGTTGCCAGACTTTGCATTAACTTCCAAAAAGCCAATATGGTGTCAGATTTTGATACACACTTTGTACTGGCATTTAATGTATTGTTGGAGAGGTGGTGGGTAGCGTCAGTTATAACACTACCCTCGATCTCACTAGGGCATAATGGAATATCCTCTTAACCCTGGAATCCTGCGAGAAGATGGCCTTTTGCATGCCATTCGGTCTATATCAATTTAGAATTAAGTCCTTTTGGCTTCTCTGGTTCAGTAGCCATCTTTCAAAGGCTGTGTCCATATACAATGAGGAAACTGTCATCTATAGCAAGACTTAGAATTATTGTATTACACACGTCACTCTAGTCCTGCAGGCTCTCAAAAGTGTGGGCTTACAGCCAATCCTTCCCAGTGCCACTTAGTATGTTAAGAGGTGATGTGTGTGGGGTGCACAGCAGGAATGAGGTGCCCTTGCCTGCTGGAAGGAAATTTGCAAGCCTTCACAGAATGTCCCATGCCCACTACAAAAGCAGGTATGTTTTTTCTAGTGTTCACGGCAGTAGTACTGGAACCCCTGGCTTCTGGGTGTGCTGCTGCAACCCCTGGCTTGAAGTAATAAAAACAAATACATGGTCTCCATCATCAGCACACTCAGTATAAATACTATTCCAGCATCCCTGGTTAGTGGCATATTTTAGTTGCTTGGTTCCAAACTTTGCTACAATTGCTGCCCCGCTGACAGAATTGGTGAAAGATACAGTGTCCAAGAAGGTCTGGTGGGTCTCAAGAACGTGCTAAGACTTTCAGAGCATTGAAGGATGAAATGGCTCGATGTACCCAGCTTGTGCCACCTTGATCTGTTCAAAGTCTTTTGTCTTATAGCTTGATGTCTCTGACATCAGCCTTGGGGCTGTGCTATCTCAAGAAGTGGAGAGTGAAGAATACCCAGTCCTTTACCTCAGATGAAAATGATTTCCCCCACAACAAAGTCCTGTGTTTGGTAGCTGAGAAGGCATCCTCATCAGTGGGGCCTTCTGCTGTTAGAATGGCTGGCCCCACAAGTATCTGGTAGCTACGTGCCATAAAAGACCACAGCCTCCTTGATGACACGGTACCTCTCACGGCAGCCATATCAGTTTGAGCTACTGCACGCGTCGGGAAAGATTGGAAGAATGCAAACTTCTTCTCATGGTGTGGAGGAAACTTGTCAACACTGACAGACCCCATGACAGCCGTTCTGAGGGGGGAAGGTGTGAAATGGAGTCACTCACATACTAATGGAGTCAAGCAGCGGTACTGGGACATCAGGCCCTGCCACTCAGCAGCTGCAAAGAGATCCAAGTGGTAAATCTGCTCAAAAGGGGGCTCTGATAGTCAAGCATGGGGGGAGGGTGAAGGAGAGCCTGTCCAAAGGAAGGAAGCCAGTCTGTAGCTTTTTGATCCATGGCAGAGGACCTGGACCACTGGGAAGTCACAGCCATGAGGGTAGAGACCTGCCCTTTCCCCTCTCCCACTCCCTGCTGACCTTTGGGAAGAGACCGAGGGGCTATTCATTTAACCAAGTGTACTGCTAGACCTGTGGCCTACTGAGTGAAATGTGCTACAGGGGTCTGTCATGCGTTCCCTTCTCCTTTCCTTCTGTATTTTCATCCACAAACACAGATTCTATTATGAATTCTAGACTGATGACCCTCAGACTTGTCTCTGTACTCCCGGCTTGTCTCAGCCTAAACTACAATTTTGGCCTGCCTCTCTAATACATACCTTCCTGTGGATGTGTAGCCATCCTCTCAAGAGCAATATGGCTAAAACAAAGCTTTTAATGTTTCTCACACCCTAAATGCTCCTGCTACCTTGTTGTCATTGGGGAAACCCCACCGTCTTGCCTGTTGTTGAGTGTCATTGTTAACTCAGACTTTAAGGCCAGAAGGGACCGTTGTGATCACCTTATCTCACCTCCTACACATTGCAGGCTACAGAATCTTACCTTTTTTCCTGCTACAGACATCTAATTTATGGCTAAATCATTGAAGTCTTCAAATCTTGGTTTAAATATTCAAGTTACAGAGAACCCATCCTTTACACCAGTTTAAACCTGCACATGACCCAGGCCCCATGCTGCGGAGGAAAGCAAAGCTCTCCCAGGGTCTCTACCAATTTGACTGGGGAAAAAGTCCTTCCCGACCCGTATCGGAGATCAGGTAAACCCTGACCACGTGGGCAAGACTCATCAAATAGACACCTGCAAAATAATCCTTTGTAGTAACTCAGAGCTTTTCCCATCGAAGCTGCGTCTACATGACCCCCCTCCCCTCCGGAAGGGGTATGAAAACGCAAATGAGGTGCGTATTTAAATATCTCATGCCTCATTTACATACTCCCACATGATCTGTCTTCTGGAAGAGCAGTTTCTGGAAGCTAAAGCGGCAATGTGGATGGGGTTCCTTCAAAGGGAAACCCCACTTTTGAAAGCACCCTTCTTCCTGAAAAACATTGGGAATCTTCCCCAACTTATGCCCGTTCAGAATGCTGCTACAAAGATGCTTAGCCTGTGGCTTTGATCATGTTACCTTCTCTTTGTGTCCTGGCACAGGCTCTCTTTTCTTGGTCACATAAAAATAAGCTAAAGTCAACTTTGTTTTAACCACTCTTCTATTATCCAGAATGCCCAAATAACCAGCATTTTAACCATACGACACATCACACTTCATTGCTCCATCTACAGATATCAAAACAGAGTTTAACCTGCAGCGAACATAGCAGCTCCTGAGCTGTAGTTTGTCAGTCTGGCACCGGGCGCTAGCCCAGCGCCTAAGGTTTCTTCCTCTTTGTAAATCTGCTGTTTTTAGTCTGGTTCTGGTGTTGTGAGGGGACAAGAGCAGCAGTGCTTGGGGGCTGTGCTGCTCACAGGCAGTGAAGGGATCCTGTCCCGCCCCCAGTCATCGACACCGCTTCCCCTTCTTGTTCTGCTGGAGATGCCCCTCTGGGGCAGCCAGAGAGCTGATGTCTTCTGGCACATCAGCTTCTCCAGGTTCTTCACCTAGAGGCCTTCCTGAGCCAAGGAGGAGCAGGAAGACAGGGACAAGTCCCACTTCCAGGAGTCGGCCACATGCGGGTAGGCGCACAGATGCATCAGGGAACTTGCTTGCCTGGCATTCTTGGTTGCATTTGTTCTCCCCTTCCCCCTTTGACATGGATGGCAGAAATCAGCTGAAGACACCTCTCAATTATCCAGAAAATTTGAAAATCCGGCAGCCTCCTGGTCCTGGGGCTACTGGATATGAAAGTGTTGGCTGTACTTATCTTCTCTTTCAGGGACCTTGTAGCCTCTTTCATAGACTGACCATGAGCAAGAGCCATTCACCTCCTGGTGGATGGAAACCAGAAGTCCTAGGCCAGTGTTTCCCAAATGGTGTTCCACAGAACCCTGGGGCGCCGCAAAGTGAAAATAAGGTTCTGTGAGAAAATACCATCACAATAATATTTTATGATTTCAAAAATAATAATTATTTAAACATTCATGAGTTTATTAAAAACAATTTTCACGTGTAATGCTGGTTTAGCCAGAGACGGGGGATGCAGATGTCAACACTCAGCGCTGCGTGTGCAGTCAGTGCTGTGATCGCCTGTTATATACCACGGTAAATCCATGAACTCACTTTCAGGGAGCGTGGATCACGTGGGTGACTGAATACAAATATAGAACTGTTGCATGATTACTTGTATTTAAAAATGTAACCGAGACAAATATGAATTGACAATGACAGGTTAATCTACATGTCTACAATACATAACAATAGCACTTAGGTTGATGATAATGAAAATATAAGTTAAGAGTATCTACACACAGAATTTAAATGATTGATACGAAAAAGCCCCACAGATCATTGGCTAAAAAAAGGAACTTTAAAGGAAAAAAGAGAGTACTTCAAACACTCCTGTTACTGAAACCAGCAAGGAAGATACTGAGGCAGTTCAAGCTAATTATGAAGAATTACAGCCCTCTGTTGTCACAGGTAATGAAGTATTACAGCAATTTGTTACCACTTAGTTGCTTCTCAAATGTGATTTTTGTTTTTTAGTATGTGCAGTTAAACTGAATGTTGATCTCATGACCTTGTTTAGTATTTATTTATTATTTTCCTTTCTTATTTGTGGTCTACTTTTTCAGCTCCATTTTTAAGACTGTTATTAGTGGTTCCACAAAATTATTGAGAGTTTAAAAGGGTTCCATGGCCAAATGAAATGGGAAGCACTGGCCTAGGCCGGCATGCTGGACGTGGAAGGACAGGACAGGACAGGAACAGGATGTATAAGAAGCACGCCCTGAAGCTCATTTGAGGAGGAACGGATGCTGCCAGTCTGGTGCTGAAGCTGGAACCTGCAGAACGCTTTGGCTGTGCCAAGGAAATTGCCTAGGTACCAGGACTGTCTGACATACCTGATGCTCAGGCGCTGATGGAGAATGTCCCTGGGATGGAGGCACACCCAAGGGGGAATACAAGAAGGAGTCATGGGGAGCCAGATTACCATCTGGCTGTGGTGCCACTGGAGACATGGTCAGCATGCAGTTGATGGATTCCCTGCCGACCCAGTGGAAGACCCACCCTGCTGCTGTTAGGACCTTTGGCTGGGCAGAATGGAGTTGGGTGTGCCTGTGTCCTCTCAGCTATGCCACCTCTGGGGTGGCAGTACTACCACTCCCTAGACAAGGAGGATGCCACTCTTCTGGCACCCTTTGCCCAAGTGTCCTTGGCTGCTTGCTGGGTGTTCAACCCCCTGCAATCCCCCTCTAGACTTTGACTGTGTGGAGCCCTACCCTGGCAGAGGGCTTGGGCCTCTGAACTATTTGTAGCCCTACCCTGCCTTCCAGTGGGGGCTGTAGACTGCTAATTTCCCCATTTACTCAGTCTGTTAGAGGAGCATGTGTTGCAAAGGGATGAGAGGGAGAGCCACACCCACCTACAGGTCTGCAGCTCTTTTCTGCCTGTCCCCACTCTACTTATCCCATTTGCTGTTGACACGCTCCTCAGATCAGTCCATGATGGCAACCTCTCTCATCCACTAGTTACAGTCTCAAACTCCTCTGTGCTTTTATCCCAGGCTGCCCTTCGCTTTTGGGAGGAGCTCCTCAGGAACCTGTGCAAATGTGGGCAGGCGTTGGGTGTGCTGAGACCACTGCCTGTCACGCTGACCAATACAGTCCCATTGTTTCCTTGGGCATCACTGTCTGTTGCCATCACCTGTCTCCGAGGTTATACTTAGAGTGTGAGCTCTCTGGAGCAGGGACTTCCTTTTTCTTTTGTTTGTCTTCACTGCTGGCCCTGACAAGGGACACCAAATATAATAGTAATGCAAATGATGATGTTGATGATGATGATGATGATGATGATGATGATGAATAGTATCTCTCTTATGGTGTACACAGATTGCCCCTCTCTTCCTGGCAGCTCAATGCAGACTAAGCCAGCCAATGTAAACTGTGTTTGTTTTCATTTTACTATGATGAAATTTATGGGAGAGAGCTTCTGCCAAAAGCTGAGTAAAATAATCCCCATATATATCAAACTACTGGCCTTCATTGCCATTGCTATATGTTTACTGAAGCCACATCAATAAACAGAAAGACACCCTCATCTGATAATCTGGCCACAGTGCCTATCTGGAGATTGGCTCAGCTGTAGAAGCTAGAGAGGAAGGAAATAGAAATGGATCGTAAATCAGTGTAACAAGCTGGCTGAAGATGGGAGAGTCAGGTATACAGCCACTCACTTCAGCGGTATGTGGGAGTGATCTCATGGATGGCTGTCACAGTCAGAGACAAATAAAACTGCCAACCACACTGTGATTTTTATTTAATGGATTTTATTCTGGTAAACAACAGAGAGAAACTGCCGATGCAGAGAGAGTTCACTCAAAGAAAAAAAAGCAAAGTGAAAAAAGAAAACACTAAACCAGTGAGAACAAGACTGTAAAAATCCAGTCCCCGAGAGATGCCACTAATTCATGTCTGTTGTCTCTTCTGAGAAGCTATTCTCTGTATAGTTTAATCTTTGCTGGGGTCCCACAGTGTGAATCCCAAACCATAAATAAAAGCTGCAGTAATGACTCACACTTTCATTGCAATCATCACACCAACACTAACTCTCTGACTGCTCCCAGACTATTATTATATTTACACAAAGATAAGGCTGAAAGTTCATATGAATAATTTAGAGTAAGGCTAAGTCTATACTAGTCAATTTCAGATGTGCAATTCTAGCTGTGGCATTTGTGTAGCTAGAAATGATATATCAGAATTGAGTTATTTTCCTAGTATAGACCTAGCTTCTATACTCTCCCATTGACCTCTCTTGCTCCACATGATCATGTGGAGTACAGGGGCTGACTGCCAGCCCCAGAGAGATTGATTTATGTGTGTCTTTACTAGATGCACAAAACTGAACTCCGGAAGATTGACCCTGACCAGGTTGATCTTCCTGGAAGAAAAGACACACCCTGGCTACGTCTACACTTGCATGCTACATCGAAATAGCTTATAGCTAATAGAGACATCGAAATAGTCTATTTAGATGAATAATGTCTACACGTCCTCCAGGGCTGGCAACGTCGATGTTCAGCTTTGACATTGGGCAGCACCATATCGAAAGAGGAGCTGCGAGAGAACGTCTACACGCCAAAGTAGCACACGTCGAAATAAGGGTGCCAGGCACAGCTGCAGACAGGGTCACAGGGCGGACTCAACAGCAAGCCGCTCCCTTAAAGGGCCCCTCCCAGACACAGTTGCACTAAACAACACAAGATCCACAGAGCTGACAACTGGTTGCAGACCCTGTGCATGCAGCATGGATCCCCAGCTGCGGCAGCAGCAGCCAGAAGCCCTGGGCTAAGGGCTGCTGCACATGATGACCATAGAGCCCCACAGGGGCTGGAGAGGGAGCGTCTCTCAACCCCTCAGCTGATGGCTGCCATGGCAGACCCCGCTATTTCGATGTTGCGGCATGCGGATCGGCTACACGTGCCGTACTTCGACGTTCAACTTCGAAGTAGGGCACTATTCCCATCCCCTCATGGGGTTAGCGACTTCGACGTCTTGCCACCTAACGTCGATTTCAACTTCGAAATAGCACCCAACACGTGTAGCCGTGACGGGCGCTATTTTGAAGTTGGCACCGCTACTTCGAAGTAGCGTGCACGTGTAGACACGGCCCCTGAGAGACATTACAGTGATGTTTCAATGAGTCTAAAATCAAGCACTGTAACCCAGAAAATTCAAAGTCAAAATTAAATTTAAAGGACATCTAAATGTTTAAATGTATGGAAAGTGCCAGTTAGGACACCCAAAACCCCTTAACTCTTCCCTGCAATGACAGCATGCAATAACCATTAATGTGTTTATACATTCTGATCACCCCCAGGTCATGTAAGCTTCAAGAGAAGGATTTAGTGAATCTGACAGCTAATACTTTTAAATCCCACATGCTAGAGAGCCAGGAGCTCTCCATATCTCATGCCCAAACCATCAATGGATGCACACGGGAACCTGAAGTAATGCTACTGATCCCAGTTCTGAGCTCCTCATCTTCAGATGAGGGTGAATCCTGCTCTCAACTACACTGGTTTAAATTAACAGTAGTTTTATATAAACATTTTGGCCCAGGGATAGCAGCCTTTACCGCCATATTGCTACTATGATGTCTGTCATTAGTGCTAAGACAACAGTGAAAGTAGCAATGGAAGTAATGACCATTACTGATGTCCCCTGCATGCTTCTAGTCCCTTGTGGATGACAGTGCCACCATTGCTGCCCCTAGGTCCTTGATAGGAAGGAATAAGAAGTGTGTGACGGGAGTGTCTACCCTGGGCAGCACCTCCTTGTGGCTCACTCGGAGAGTTAGCTCTGTCACCGAGCCAGACTCCCTTACACAGCTCATCATTCCACTCACTCATTCCATGGGGTCTCATGCTCCTGCAGCTTTTGCGCTTTCCTTGTCATAGCTTAGTTCATCAGCCAAGTCCCATTAAACTTCTTCCCTCTTCTGGGATACTGCTGGCCATTGAGGCAAACTGTCCCACGCAGTCTGCAATACTCCCACTGGCTGGTAGGGCAACACAAGTCCCTGCTCCACACCAGGTGCTAATCCAGGGACTTTCAACTCAGCAGCACTGGGCTCTTACTCTCCCAGCCCTTACTGCTCCTTATTTGGAATACTTCTGGTGCTCCCCTTAAGGTTCTCTGCTCCCTGCTGTTGTATCAGGGAGTGCCACTGCTGGTGTCTCCCCAAAGCCTGACAACTTTCCCCCTTTATAGATTCTGCCTGGTTTCTCCTCCCAGATGAACTTCAACTGCTTCTTAGGCATCATCCAGCCATTAACTGACTTCATTTATCCCTTCCGGCCTTGTGTGCGGTGGACAATCCATCATAGGGTGTGATCCTCCTGCTTGTATGCAAATACTCATGGTAGGTGAACGAGTGCTCCTGAGGGTATAAATACCATTGGAGCCACAATTGCATGGGCCATGGAGGCATGGCTGAGCAGTGCCAAGCATGTACCAGCAACCTTCAGAGGGGCATGAATCCTGCCCAGCACCGATGTGCATTCTCTGCTGCTGCCTGTGCTACCACGGCTGCCCTGGGATTTATAGTCATGTTTGCTGTTATGGAACTACCATGAGTTTGTGCACAAAAGCAGGGGAATTACTCCTAGTCCGTAGTGTGAATCTAGCCCAAGAATGAATTACAAAGAGTCTGTGCAGGCCAGCTCAGTTCTGGTATTTCCTAATTTCTGAGTACTTGTCTTCTCAGCATTCACATAGGCTATGTCTACACGTGCACGCTACATCGAAATAGCTTATTTCAATGTAGCGACATTGAAATAGGCTATTTCGATGAATAACGTCTACACGTCCTCCAGGGCTGGTGCCATCGACGTTGGGCAGCACCACATCGAAGTAGGCGCTGCGAGAGAACGTCTACATGCCAAAGTAGCACACATTGAAATAAGGGTGCCAGGAACAGCTGCAGACAGGGTCACAGGGCGGACTAGCGCTTCCGGGGCAACAGCTAGCCGCTCCCTTAAAGGGCCCCTCCCAGACACACTCAGCCTGCACAGCACACGGTCTGCAGAGCCATAGGCACACAGACCTCGGGCGACGCAGTCATGGACCCCCCAGCAGCAGCAGCAGCAGCAGCAGCAGCAGCAGCAGCCAGATGTCCACCCAGCCGCCCCTATAGGAGCAGTGCTCGCCCTGCTTCATGCCATGCAGGAGGCAGCTGAGCACATCCTTGCCACAGAGGAGGAGCTGCTCGCAGGGGAGGAGGACTCAACCCCCAACCCTGCAGCACCCCGCCCCCTCCGCCTCATACGCCGCTGGCTGTGGAGCTACCCCACCAGCACCGACTGGTGGGAGCAGCTGGTGCTCGGAGAGTGGGATGACGACTGCTGGCTCCAGAACTTTCGCATGAGCCGGCAGACATTTCTGGAGCTATGCCAGTGGCTCACCCCCGCACTGAGGCACCAGGACACTGCCATGCGGCGTGCCCTCAGCGTCGAGAAATGGGTTGGCATCGCTGTCTGGAAGCTGGCCACTCCAGACAGCTACTGATCCGTGGGCCAGCAGTTTGGAGTCGGCAAGGCCACCTTCAGGGCTGTCCTCATGGAGGTAAGAGGACCCATGGGAGGAGGGGGAGGCAGCCCTGGCAGGGGAGGGGGGCCCTGGCAGGGGAGGAGAGGGGAGGGGAGGGGAGCCCTGGCAGGGGAGGGCCACACACACCCTGCACACCCCTCATTGGTGCTCTCCCATGTGCTTCCCTTGCAGGTCGTCTGCGCCATCAACGCCCTGCTCCTCCACAGGCTCGTGAGGCTTGGGGACCCAGATGCTGACATCGCAGGGTTTGCCACCCTGGGCTTCCCCAATTGCTTCGGGGCTCTGGATGGGACCCACATCCCCATCCGCGCCCCAAAGCACAGTGGAGGATGCTACTTAAACAGGAAGGGCTACCACTCAGTCGTCCTCCAGGCCTTGGTGGACAGCCGGGGCTGTTTCCTGGACATTTATGTGGGCTGGCCTGGCAGCACCCACGACGCCCGGGTATTCTGGAACTCAGGCCTGTGCCGCCGTCTGGAGGCGGGGACCTACATCCCCCAGTGGGAGATCCCTGTGGGGGACACCACCATGCCCCTCTGCGTCATCGCAGATGCGGCATACCCCCTCCGGCCCTGGCTCATGAACCCTTACACGGGCCACCTGTCAGCCAGCCAGGAGCGCTTCAACCTGCACCTGAACCACGCGTGCCAGGTGGTGGAGCGCACATTTGAGTGCCTCAAAGGGCGCTGGAGGTGTTTCCTCACCCGCCTCGATGCAGGCCCCACCAACATCCCCCAGATTGTGGGTGCGTGCAGCGCCTTCCACAACCTCATTGAGAGCAAGGGGGAGGCCTTCTTTCAGGGCTGGGCTGTGGAGGCTGGCAGGGCCGATGTGCAGCCACCCGCTGCCCCCATTCGCCAGGTGGACCCCGAAGGGACCCGGGTCTGGGAGGCCCTGCGGGCCCAGTTCGATGAGGCCGCGAGGTGAACGCTGGCAGGCCCCCCACTGCCCCCCCCATCCTCCACAACACTCCCTGCCCCTACGCACACACCACAGAACACCCAAGAACACCCCCCCCACCTTTCTTGAAAATAAAAACAGACATTTGTTTGTAAAACCAGATCTATATTGAACTCTCCTTATTAATATCTTAACTAACTATTTACAGGCCGAATAAATATTACATATATATATATTATAAGTCCGATAAGATGAAAGGAAAAAAGGGGAAGACAAGGAAAGGGAGAACTATGTACATGGGGGGGGCAGGTATCAGCATCATAACAACAACATAACAACAGGGGTCTAATAGAAACTATTTACAAACGAACATAAAACTGAAGGGAATATATACAAAGGCGGGGGGCGGGCCACGTCCTGGGCCCCACACCCCCTAATGTCCAGCACTGGGGGTGGGCGGCCGCGATCCACACCTTGGCCTCAGCCCTGGCCAGGGCTGGCTGGGGGCTGGGCGGAGCAGGAGATAAGGCCGGCGGGTGTCAGCTGGCCCCAGGTCCTCCTCGGCGGAAGGGCCCTCGGTGGTGGGTGGTGGTGCGACGGTGGGTGGAGCAGGCAGGGTGGGCAGAGCGGCGGCCGGCGCGGCATGGGGGGCCAGGTAGTCCGCGATACACTCGAACGTATGCATGAAGGCCCCCCATGCCTCCTGGCGCCAGGTCAGCGCCCGCTCTTGCAGCTGAAGGCGCCGCTCCTCCACCCGCAGATGCTGCTTGGTGACCTCCAGCTGCCGATGGTGGATCTCCAGCAGCTGGTGGTCCGTTGCCGTCCGGTGGTGGTGCTGGGTCCACCGTCGTCCCCGCTGTGGGGCTGGTCGGTCCTCCGCCGAGGGGCTGGCCTGGAGTGATGGCCCCGGTGGGCTCTCTGGGACCACTGACACCTTGCCGGCGCTCTCCGGTCCTTCCGATGGTGCAGCTGCAGAACACGGGGGGAAGAAGGGTGGAGACAGGCGTTAGTGTGGGCCCCGAGCTGTGGCCCTTGTCCCCCCACCCCTCTGCTGCAGGTTCCCCATCCCTGTCCCTGGGAGATGCTGCTGCTGCTGCTGATGGTTGTCCCACCCCCTCCCCCCTGGGGACCCTAGGTTCCGCTCCCCGCAACCCCGGGGATGGGGCATGGCACTGTCCTGCTGGGGGGCAGGGGCTGATGCACTCTTCTGAGGGACATGCCACTGCTGTCCTTGAGGCCATGGTCATCTGGGCATGTGGAGGGCCCTGGCCACATATGTATTACCCCTGCCCCTCAACCCCGGGGGTGCGCACCGGGGGGGGTACATACCTGATGGTCAGTTCCCATGGCTGGGGGACACCCTGTGGGCGGTTCCCCGGCTGGAGCTCCTTGAGGGCAACATAATCCACAGCCCCCCGTCACTAGAGGAGGACGCCCCCTCCTCCTCCTCCTCCTCCTCCTCCTCTGGTGCCCCAGGGGTGGGCTCCTGGGGGGGCCCACGGGGTGCGGGGCTTACCTCCAGAGCGGACTCTGCCTCCGGGGCCTGCTGGGGCTCGTCAGCCGATGTATCAAGCGTGGCTGGAGGGGAGGAGGTGTGCCGGGGGCCCAGGATGTCCCTGAGCTCCCTGTAAAAGGGGCAAGTGACGGGCGTGGCCCCAGATCGGCCGGCCGCATCCCAGGCCCGGGCGTAACCCTGCCGCAGCTCCTTCACTTTACTGCGGACATGATCCGGAGTGCAGGCAGGGTGACCCCGGGCGGCCAGGCCCTCGGCCAGCCAAGCGAATGCATTCGCGTTCTGCCTCTTGCTCCCCATTACCTGGAGCACCTCCTCGTCACTCCAGAGCCCCAGCAGGTCCCGAAGCTCGGCCTCTGTCCAGGAGGGGCCCTGCTGCCGCTTCACAGCCTGGCTGCTGGTCTGGGAGCTCTGGGTCCCCTTGGGGGGGGTGCCCTGGGGGCACTTTGGGGGCTGGGGGGCGGCCATCGCAGCAGTGGGCGGCTGTTCTGGCTGCAGAGGAGCGTGCAGGCTGGCCACGTGGCTGGGCTGCCGCCTGCACACTCTCTCAGCTTCCTGCACAGGAAGGCAGGGGGCAGGGAGCTTTAAGGGGCCTCTGCACACAGTGACCATCGAGCTCAGGGGCTGGGCAGAGCGTCTCTCAACCCCTCAGCTGATGGCCACCATGGCGGACCCTGCTATTTCGATGTTGCGGGACGCGCAACGACTACACGTTCCCTAGTTCGACGTTGAATGTCGAAGTAGGGCGCTATTCCCATCTCCTGATAGGAGTAGCGACTTCGACCTCTTGCTGCCTTACGTCGATGTCAATTTCGAAATAGCGCCCGCCACGTGTAGCCGTGACAGGCGCTATTTCGAAGTTGGTGCCGCTACTTCGAAGTAGCCGGCACGTGTAGACGCGGCCGTAGTGTGTTTCCTACTTCCATGAAGAAGAGGGATTTTCTTTGCAGTTTTTCTTTATTGTGGTGGTATTTCTGTATAAATAGTTAATATGCAAGTTTCTTAGCCTATTTCTTGCCCCAGAAATTTCATGGTAGTGGCATCAGCTTCTCTGACTTTTAATACTTAGAATCATAGCAGTGTAGTTGTATTATTTTCAAAATTCTCCATTAACAAAGGATATAATTGGATGAAATAGAACTTCAGTAACATTCGAAAGTGCTTTCTATAACAGTGTATCAGAATAAGGCTTTGCCTACACTGGAAAATTAGGTTGGCATGACTAGGTTGCTCAGAGATGTGAAAAATGCACAAGGGAGTGGCATAGTTTAGTTGATCTAAATCCCCACATAGACAGTGGAATGAAAGAATTCTCCTGTCAGCCTAATTATCATCTCTTGGAGAGGTGGATTAAGTATGCAGATGAGCGGGATTCTCCTGTTTGCACAGGTAGTGTCTGTAGTGATGTGCTACGGTGGTGCGCCTGTGTGGGTTCTGCCTTTTAAGTGTTGAGAAGCACTGAGGCACTTGAGTTAGAAATGGAATGTAAGCAGTCAGACCTTTCAGGAACTGGATCCCACATTACAGCTAAAGTGAACTAATTAATTTTTAAAAACTTGATTCCTCATGTTCTAATTGGTGTTTTGACTTTTTTAAGTCTTAAATTGTCATGTCTCAGCTGACAGAAAAATGCATGATTGAAAGCTTTTACCCCATGGAGAGATTAAAAAATGATTTTTGCCTGTGAGGCACATAACAAAGAACCTACTACTGTTATTTATTTTATTTATGCAGTTTTACCCCTGAAAGAAGAAGAATAAAATACATGTCAGGAGTCCTTATTTGAACTCTTGACAGATGATGTGGTATTTAAAAAAAAAACTCGGCAGAAAGAGAGAATTATTTTAGTACTATAAGTTCAAGAGTTTCATGTTTTGATGTTTTCACCTGTACATATTCTATTATTACAGTGTTGACCAAACATTATCAACTTGGGATGCTAAACACCAAAAAAATTTGGTTCAGTCATTAGAGGTACGGAGCAGCGAGAGGTTTCCTTGTCTTCAATGAGAGCTGCAGGTGGGTAGCACCTCTGAAAAAAACCAAATCAGTGTAGTTGGCTAATTTTAAGTCCCCAGGCCGTGTCTCCCCTCATCCCCACTTTTCAAAAGGGGGATGCTAATGAGCCACTTTGGCAGATGCTAACGAGGCTTTGCCATGACTATGCTGCGCCACATTAGCATAATGGCCGCTGCGTGCGTTTTGAAAGTGACATTTTCGACACACACGCTGGTCGTGTGTCTGGGGGCCTTTCGAAATGACCCTCCTGATTTTGAAAGCCCCTTCTTCCCAAAATCAAATGGGAAGAAGGGGCTTTCAAAATCCGGGGGCCATTTCGAAAGGTCCCCAGCTACACGGCCGGCTGCATTTCGAAACAGGCAGTTTTGAAGCACGTGTGGCTGCCATTATGCTAATATGGTGCTGCATATTCATAGCAGCACCTCATTAGCATCTGCCGAAGTGCCATGTTACCATAGCCCCTCCAAAAGGAGAGGCTAGTGTGGCCACAGCCTTAGAGATGTATCCTTGTAGCATATAAGCAATGTGGTACCTTCAAACGTGTGGGTAGCTTGCTTTCTTATTCACTATATCCATATCACCTGTATGAATAATGTTTGGCAGAATCTGAACAAATGTATGTTTAAAATGATGTTTTGCAGAGAAGCCAGTTGATAGGAGACTGTATTCTTCACCTTCCTTAGGGCACTAAGGTGCCAAGCCTACAGATATACATGCACACACACAAAAATGATGTTTGTGAAGACACTGAGGATATTCAGGTCCATAAAATTGAACATGAAATTTGGTGTAATACTGCTATAGAAGGAAAATGCTTTCTTCTCTGCAGGAAGAGGCTAGTCATTTCCTTACTCCTTCCCCAGAGCAGGTAGGTAGGGAATATGTGAACCTATAGCTCCATCACCTAGTCTCTAAGTCAATACAAGAGGTGGAGTAGTAATTTCTTGCTATAGACTAGCAATAAATTACTGCACCTGGGAATCAAGGTGGAAGAAGGGGGACACTGACTCTAAGCTAAGTCACAATGCTGTTGAAGCACAAGACTTCCTGAGTTTAGGCGGCTAACATTCAGGATTATTGAATTCAATAAGGCAACAGATGAGCCAAACTGGACACTAGTAAAACCAGGTCCAGCAAGGCTGCTTGATGCAGCTAACTCTGGTATTTTATACCCTTACACAAACAAGCCCAGTGTCAGAGGCAATTAGTTAGAGGATCGTAAATCACTTTCCAAAGAGAAACCATTATCAGCAAGGAAAAACAGGTACCAGGGAGCTGGATCCCCAACTCTAAACAGTTCATTAACGCATTCCATAGAGCTCATCCTCCCGGCCATTCTCAAACAGGTCAAGGAAAGGACAGGCTCCTGTGTGCATGCAGAAGTAAGGGATGTGAAATGGCTTCTATACAAGATGGCTTCCACAATGCCTTTGGAGGCTACTACTAGTCTGATATGGCTTGTGCACCATTCCTAGCTTCCAGCTGTGCCTAAATCAAAATCTAGCCCTTTTTGGGTAATTAAACTAAACAGGCCAATTTCATGCTGTTTCTAGTCCCTACTATTTTATAATTCTTGTGTATTGGTACAATGCAGATCTATTTTGGGTTCCATTTCTGCTGTGGAACATTTATGTAAATTTAAAATAGCCCTGTTTTTACTTATATAAAAACAAATCATTGCAACATTTTATTTACATTTGTAAACCCACATCTCTGTTTAGTTTTACAGTAGTAGCATTTTGGGCATCAACTGACATGTTCCTATAACATTTTGTTTCTTTAGATGTGAGTAAAGTCCCTGGTATGATAGTCCCACTGAAGTCAATGGGAGTGTTGTCATTGACTTTAATGAAACCAGGGTTTCACATCCTAGTTTATGATAACATAAAATTTCACAATATGCAGTTATTATAAATAACAAGACTCTTCTGGGAACTGATAATTCAGTGGTAGAAAATTAGTGCATTCTGTTCTATTTTACTCACAGACACCTATCTCTTTCTGAGTTATAATTCAGTCGTTGTAAAAATGCAATGTTATTCCACCATCCATGAATATGTTATGCTGATTGTTTGGTTGCAGTTCTTCTGAGTTTATTGCACAAAGCTCAGATGTAGATTTAGCAAGCACCAGAATAATCTGCGGTGAATAATTCATTGATCCAAAGCTAGAGAAACATACTTTTTCGTTAATTATAATTTTTGAATAGTCTGCTCTTTTTGGATGATATTTCCGGATTCTTTAAACTTGTCCATTTCCAAGTTTGAAGTATAATAATTAATATGTGTCAAATTTACTTTTCAGATCTGTCAAAATTTGGAAGATTTTTTTGACTACTACTGGCAGAACTTCAGAAAGTGAGATGATTCAGTTAGTAGAAGCCTTGACATTCAAATGCTTATCTCATTTTACCTCATTTCTTTGAACAGTACTCCCCTCTCCTTCCCACGAGTGGTGCCAGACCTATGCATTTGCAGATCATTAATCTAGCCTGAAAAACAAAATCATGAAATAGCAATGGGGCATAAAAAACTTACTTTTGTTTTCTGATAAGTTTGGCAGTTCTTCTAGACAGGAGCTTTTCCCCTTAAAAGTGTTTGTAGGGAGGTGAGCACAATGAGGCCCTCATCCTGTTTGGGGTTGCTAAGCTCCTCTATACTCATATAAAAATTCAATAACAATAGTAACTTCTACACTCTAAGTCAGTAAATACAAGAGAGGAGTCTATGGGTTACTCCAAAGAGCTGGTCATGGGAATGGTTCACCTAAGAAAGGGGAAGGAGACCTCTCCTTAACTCCTCCTCAGGGTCAAGAGATATCAGTCTCTAGGAAAAGGGGATGAATCCCATCAATATGGTTTTTAAAAGAAGCAGGCAATTGTTCTTTACCTTCACCTGCTGTGGTTGACCAAGTTCATAGAATCATAGCATCCTAGGGCTGGAAGGGAGCTCAGGAGGTCATCGAGTACAGCCCCCTGCCTACAGCAGGATCAACCCCAACTTAATCATCCCATCCAGGACTTTGTCAAGCTGGGACTTAAAAACCTCTAGGGATGGAGATTCTACCATGTCTCTAGGTTACCTTCTTCAGCAGCCTCTTTGACTGGCTGTGAAAGGGAGAAAATAGAGCTCTGGCATGTTGGACTGGCAACTTCATTTACTTCAACTCTTCTCAACGCTGGGAAATGTAGGGAGGTGTTTTAACCTCCCAGAGGACCAGTCTTTCTCCTGAAGAAGCCTTCAACAACCTGCCTGGCTCAGCAGCTTTTGTATACAATGTTCAGCATAAGGTCTTAAGTGCTGTTAATATGGATGCTCACATCAAAGAGAGGAAAAAAAAATAACTCTAACCAGTAGATTGTTCATTATGTCTTGCTTCTTTCAGAACCTAGTTACAGTGCCCGTTGTGCTTATAAGCAGTAGAAAAGCAAAATGTAGAATTTCACCTACACATTTTACTACCTCAGCATTCCTTCCCTGCTGGCCAAAATGAAATCAACTTGCAAACTAAATAGTGCATCGTGTTTTATTTTTGCACTGACAGCATAGCTACAGGAAAAATATTATGACTTGCCTCTGACGCAAGTGACGGGAAGAATTATTCCGAAGAGCTCCTGTGCCTGTCTTTGTCACAGTCTTCTATTTCCGTCCTTGTCATGCACTCTGCCTATCATTCATTATAGTTGATGGGCCCAGGGCAGAATGGCTTCTCTGTCCTTTTTCCCAAGAGGATCTCATCCTGGCTAGCTCACCTTCAATCACGCTAATAGCTCTCCTGGCACAAATTCAGAAAGGCCATGGTAAGAAGTTTCACACATTCCATTCTATTTTTTAATTTCCAGTTTTAGAAATGAACACGCCAGAGCAGGCCAGAATGAAGGGTTCCAGAAACAATTCTGTTGTAATGAAAGTATTTAATTAAACTTCCTTTTTCTAAAAAAAAATCTATAATCCTTTCCTGTGTCCTTGCTAACTTTTATCTTATGTACTGGTATAAGAATTTGGTAGTTCATTGATTATGCAATGAAAATTTAACTCCTGAGTTTACTGTATCTTGGTTTATGGCAAATTGTACCCTCTGTTGAGGATATGTTGGAACAAAATAGAACTTGTTCACAATTGGAGTATCTAATTGTTAAATTAAAATGTGTAACTTCTCCTTAGCTGCTCAGCATTTTCTCCCATGGGAGGGTTCAACTGCAGATCTGATGTCCTGATGTGCACCTGTAATTTAGACAGAAGAAAAGGGGCTAACACATAGTGAAGGCATCATTTGGTGACTCATTAATTTTTTAACCTTTTCAGTGTCACGGTTTCTGTTGCGCTGTCTTGCCCAGCTTATTTCTATTTGAATGGGACTTGACAACCCATGACAGGCAGTTTGAGGAGGGAGGAGGAAGGTGTGATGTATATACCGTTGTAGGAAATGACAGGTTTAAGGAAATGAATAATTTAAGATTTGAAGTTTCTTGCACTCTCCTAGGTATTTTGTGAGTGTCCTGGTAAGTGTCAGACATCAGGCTACAATGTGAAATACATGTCTGGGAATAACAAAACATTATGCCTCATGCCTCAAAGTCCCCACTCCAGATACTCACACCCTTTTCCCCCAGACCTCTGCTATGGGGGTCTCCTGTAGTCCAGACACTTTCTCCTGCTGCACATCTGCAACTTGTGGCTCTTAAGTACTTCTTTGTGGCTCCCAAGGCTATAATTGCAAAGTAAAAAAAATGTTTTTTTTTTTTTTTATAAATGGTGAATGTCTAAGAGCCCAACAACGAGCAACTCACATCTAACTAGCAAATGACATGTGATCTTGAAATGTTGGATAAGTCCCATTTCAATAGTGGGATATGGGCTGTGGGATATGGGCTGTGTCTACACGAGCCCCCAACTTTGAAATGGCCACGCAAATGGCTATTTCGAAGTTTACTAATGAAGTGCTGAAATGCATATTCAGCGCTTCGTTAGCATGCAGGCGGCCGCGGCACTTTGAAATTGACGCGCCTCGCCGCCGCGTGTCTCGTCCCCACGGGGCTCCTTTTTGAAAGGACCCCACCTACTCCAAAGTCCCCTTATTCCCATGAGCTGATGGGAATAAGGGGACTTCGAAGTAGGCGGGGTCTCAACTTGCCTCTGTGTGTTTTCTGTGTGCAAGCTTGGCTCTGCTGCATTCAGTGCTCCCTAGTGGCAGCCCAGCAGCTTTTTACTATGAGTATAGTTCTGGAACATGTCCAAATTGAACTGTGATCTTAAATGAGGCAAGTGTCCACTGTGAGAGATGGACTGAACGAACTAATGTTTATTTTTAATTTTAATCTGTAAATTTAAAGAAAAAAACTCAATCTCCCTCCAAAAACTGCACTATAAGTGATGTGACTTATTTCATGGCATGGATGAAAGCAAGTTCCAGTGGTCTCTCTAGATGCTTGATGAAGATACTCTGTGATATCAGATCTCCTTCTCTTGTACCTCTACTCACTCTAAAATAATTTCCCAGCTCTCTGCATGTTCTCACCACTGCCTTTGCATTGTCATTGATATCCTTTAACAACCATATTAGTCTGCTACCTGCTCTGTACAACTCCAATACTGATGAAGCAACTTTCTGAGCTATACTGTCAAATGCCTTCTGGAAATTGACAAAGCAAGTGTAGATGTTATATTTGGAGATATACCTATCTCATAGAGTTAGAAGGGATCTTCAGAGGTCATGAAGTCCAATCCCATGGACTCACATCAGAATCTGCCACCAGCCTTGACAGATTTTTTTTGTTTTGTTTTAAATAATCTATTTGCCATGCATCATCCCCTCAAGGATTGAGCTGACACCCTTGGGTTTAGCAAACCAGGGCCTCAGACCACTGAGATATCCCTTCTCCCCTTTGTTTGTTAAGCTTTCACTGCTATCAACCTTAGTGCCAGTATCTGCTGTGTGGTACTTCTCTCTTTCCTGAACCCCACTTGCTTGTCTGCTAGATGCTCTTTTCTCTGGGATCTTAGTCTCTCCGTCAGTGTCATCATCAACACCTTGCCTAGATGACCTATTAGGGCAATCGTTCGGTAGTTCTTGCACTCCAGTGCACTTCCTTTCTTGTGTATAGCCATTAGCAGTGATCTTGTCCATTCCTTAGGTGCCTTCCCTTCTTTCCATGCTATATTACACAGTTGGTGTATTTCCTGAATCGTGCTTTCTCTGTCGTATTTAATCATCTTTCCCATGATCTTATCATTTCCAGGGCTCTTGTTGTTCTTCAGTTGTTTCACTGCTCTTTCTACTTCCTCCTTCGAAATATTGGTCTCGCCCTTGATACTCAGCAGAGATCCCTTCTTCTATTCTTTGATCAGTCTGAGACACTCCGGTCCAGCTGTGCTTGGTGTAAATTGGTGCAATATCTGGTCTGTCACTGCACAATCTTCTCATTGTTCATGAGCACCTCTTTGTTCTCATCTTTGACCTCCTTCTGCATTGGCTGTCACCTCCCATTAATATTCCTAATCATCTTATACACCTCCCTAGCCTTACCTTTGCCATAATGCCTGTTTATATCTTCACAGTGCTTCTCTAACTATTTTTTCTGATCCTTTCTGGCCATGTTCCTTACCTCATTGCATTTCACCCTGTATTGCTGTTCCACCCTCTCGAAAACATCTCTGCTGATCTTCAGCACTCTCTTCATCACGCCTCTAGAGAGACTGATGAACAAGATCAAGGAAGAGGTAGAAAGGATATCTGTGCCCAGGATAAGAATTAACAACTTGAGGCTCATGGATGATATAGTTATCATTGAAGAAGATGAGGAGAAGCTAGTGAAAACAGTGCTGGTGCTAAACAAGGAAGGGGAGCGGTACGGACTGATTATGAACATTGATAAAACAAAAGCAATGGTATTTGGAGATAAGGAAATAGGAAGGAAGATCAGTGTAGATGGGATTGAACTAGAGAACGTAGAGAAGTTCATGTATCTGGGGAGCAACATAACGTATGATCTAGACTGTAAGAGGGATATAGTGACTAGAATAGCTAAAGCAAGAGTGAGTTTGAAGGTGGTGGATAAGATCTGGAAAAGAAAAGCTATTAGCTTAGGAATGAAGCTGAGCGTCTTGAAAACATGTGTATTCAGCAGCATGTTGTATGGATGTGAGACATGGGTGATAACGAAAGATTCGAATAGAAGAATATTGGCATTCAAGAAGACTTGTTATAGAAAGATCCTGAGAATAGGATGGATGCAGAATATCACCAATGAGGAACTATATAGGAAGATACAGCCAAAAGAGAACCTACTGCAGAAGGTTATAACTCAACTAAAGTTATAGCTATTTGGGCATATTTACAGTGTGAATGATGAACGAAAAATCAAGACCCTGGTATTTGGCATAATGGACAGTTTGAATAGGAGAAGCAGACCCCACAGAGAATGGGTAGATAATATAGTAGATTGGTGAGGAGCCAGCCTATGCAAATTAAGTCATTCTGCACTGGACAGGAAAAGATGGAAGGAAATAGTGAGAAAGGCATCAGATACCAATGGGTGCTGAGCCCATCGTTGTTGTTGATTATGATGATGATGATGGAAGTTCACAGACTGAATAAGTTGAGACTAAAATATGCTTTCTATGCATACAGACAGGCCTTCTCAAGAGTTGTTTACCTGGAATCTTGAGTGTTTTGAGTGTTTGCAAGCCTGTGTATCATTCCATTACCAAAGCAGAGCCAAATGAAAATCTGAAGCATTTCTGAGCAGATGTTAAGCCAAATTATGGCAGTTCAGTGCAAATGGGTCCCTCAACAACAAATATGCTCTTGGCTTGTTGAAGAGCTCAGTGTATAATGGAGGACTGAGGTTTGCCCATATCTTCTCAGCCATTCTGGCTGTAGCATCCTCCTGATGGATATGTAGTGGAATAATGTTGCGTAACACAGGAAGCCATGATACTAGTATGGGTTAAACTGTCCCAGTTACCATGCACGTGGATGGATATAGCTGGTATGACAACCAATTGCATGTGAGGCAAATGGAGCCAGACCAGAGAATGGTATTCTACTGTAGAGTAAGAGAGTGATGAAACCAGATGATCAGGGAGATTGAGAGTTTGCTCCCCATGAGGTGCCAGTCGACTTAGTCAGAATTCATGTTCCCAGCTTAGCTGCAATACTGGTAAGGTGGTTAAGATATGCAAGAGCTTATTTAGGATTATTGCAAGGAAGGCTGGGTGGAATTCATATTTCAAGCTATGTCCATTGATAGAGATTCTTGATGTTTGAAAATTCAATAGAATGGAAGAGAGTAATTGTTATTTTATATGAGACCAAAACCTCTTGGTAATACATGCATCTATAACTTCCCATTCCACCTTGGTGTCCACTGTGGCTTCTTGTTCTGACTGCTTGAGAGGCCACCTACAACTTGAAAGCAATTGTTTGTCCTTTGGAGTAGGTTGTGCTAGATGAACACACTTTTCCCCCTCACTCGTAAGAATCCCAGGTTTTGTATCTCTCAACAGGCAAAATACTGGGCTTCAATAAGGGAAATGCCAGGAAGAGAAGGCATGTAAATTTTATCCTAATCGTCCCCAGGCTAGCATCCACAAAATTACTTAGGCACCTAAGCCCACATTTTGCTAGCTAGAGTCCACCCACTGTGATCCACAAAACTGTGACTGAACACTTTTGACCACTAAATTCATTCACCACCTATGTTTTCTGAAAAACATTTTTCTAGGTGTCTCCCTTTCTACGCCACAGCATCAACAAGGGTGCCTCATGCTAGGTGGCTTGATTCCTATCCTTTGCCTAAGCTCCAGAACCATCCACAAAACAGAAGCAGCCAGGCATTCATCTGCCTTCCATCCAAAAGAATGGGGTGATCATAACCCTCTATGCTGCATATGAGACACCCAGTAAAATAACTCGTATTCAAATCAGTTCAGTGTCAGGCACTCAGAAGTACACAGTAGAAAATTTTAAGTGAACATCAAGTTGACTGAGCCCCACTAAAAAGAAATAGCACCTGGTTGGATTCTTTTTATATATCATCTTACCTTTAAGCCGTTAGGGTTCTCACAGAGAAGGTGACACACATCCACACTCCTACCCCCCTCACTTATAGCAAGGGTAACAAACATACACACACACACACACACACACATGCGCTCCTGTACATATCTCGTATATCCTATTGTATCTCTCATGTGACGATG
The DNA here is from genome assembly GCF_033958435.1 of Carettochelys insculpta. NCBI lineage: Eukaryota > Metazoa > Chordata > Testudines > Carettochelyidae > Carettochelys > Carettochelys insculpta. Next base: position 122,983,814 of record NC_134137.1, read on the forward strand.
GGGGGACATGACGACTAGACGACATGATCCTCACTGCCCAACTTCTCTGCCCTCTGTGCCCATCTGGCCACCTGCAATGGATGTGCTCCTCCTGGTACCTGCTTGGAGGGTACCTGAGGCAGCATGAGGGTCAGCACCAGGATCTCCCACAGTCCCAGATTTCTGCCAGGATTCGCAACAGAACTTGGCCAGCAGTAGCCTTCTGGCACTGTGCAAGATGGAGGAGACGGGAGCTGCTTCCAATTGCAGTGCGGGAGGGGACAGGGAAGGGATGACATGGACCATGTCATTGCAGAGCTCACCTCTTCTTCTTTCCTATCTCCAGCCCCACGCCTGGAAATAGCGTTTTTTTTTCCTTTGTACCCATGCTGTGTCAAAAAGCAACAGATTTCTGGGGTTTTCCCCTTCTAATTTTTGAGTTTTTGCCCCTTCCTGTGTCTGATTTCTCCTGAACTACACGATAAATAAACCCACCAATTCTTCCATCCAGCTTTTATCTTAAACCTCTTTAGGTAGATGACTCCTGACTGGATGAGCAGCTCCTACATAAGTGTTAATGCTACTTGCAGTTGTGTTTCAGTGTGTGTTTCAGATACCTCGCAGCAGCAGCAGTGGGGGTGTCACCTGCTACTTTCTCTGGATGCTTTTTCAGGATATTATTCTTATTCCAACCTGTGACAGGGCTAACTTTTCTTCTGAGAAGCTCACATATGTCTAGTAGATAGCTCAGTCTATAGGCCACCAATACCAATAATTTTGCTTGGTCAGGCCCATGTGTTCTTGATGGATGATATCTGAGGGAGGAGGAACCTTGGCTGCAACCCCTTTCCCAATGGCTGAGGTTCGCAATCCCCTCCTTCGGTATATGAGGGCCAATGACAAAACCCACTGCTGCATCCTGAGGATGCCTTCTGGACTCTTGGCAAGGTATGGGAGTGTTATGCAGGCCCAGGGACATTCACCTCTTTCCTGTCATTTTAATTCACCTGGTGATCCTCAAACTCAGACCTGGAATCCACCCTGTGAACCATTGGTGTGGTGGATTGTGGGTCCCAGCCAAGAACATCCTCTTCCACCTCACTATCCCTGCTGAGGTCCCTGCTCCTGACTAGTGACTCCTCTCAGTGTGTGACTATCCTCCTGAGCTTGTCCCAGGCCATTGCTCTGCACCTGAGTTCCATTCCTGCAAAGACTGTGCACATCTGTCGCTGGTGTTGTGCTCTAATCCCCTGGCAAAACTTTCACCCACCCCTGAGGCCATCACACTCAGTGCCTCCAGTAGCATGGGGTTGAGTTCCTCCCCGTCTTGCAGAAGGGCCTGGGGGCAGGAAGAAAAGGGACTGCACATCCAGCCTGGCTCCTTCAGAGTGGTTCCTGGGGCAGATACCTGTGTGCAGCTGACTGTATCCTTGGCTGGAATCCCATGAGCCCTTCTCCTCCCTAGAAGAAAGGGAGTGTAGCTGGAGACAAGCTGGGGTGCCTAGATGGCAAGTGTGAAATGTCTGGACACTTTCTGGGGGGCAGGGGAATGGAGCATAGCTCTATATGCAAGACAGAATCCCCAGTACTGGGAAGACCCAGAAAATATCAGGACACCTGGTTACCCCAACATAAGTAGCAGTGTGCTCTTATGCCAGGGGAGGGGTGGTGGCCAAAGTAGCAGACTTGGCTCTGACAGTGCCACCCGGAACCCATGGACCACCCCCCGCCAGCTGCAGTAGCAGCAACATGTAGCCTCCATCCTGTGGGCCGGGGGCCGAGGCAACAGATGCAGCTCAGGCAGGCCAGGCCAGGAACACAGAGGCAGCACCCTCCACAGTACCATGTTACTCCCCAGCCTCTTCCCCTTCAGGCAGTGTGAGTGGGGGCCATGGCAACAAACCCAGCTCCAGCAAGGCAAAACTCAACTGTTGTGTGACACCAAGCAGCCCGCCTAGGCTCTTCTGCACCCCACCATGAGCAGGTAGGAGTCAGCATAGATTCCCAGAGGAGCAGTCACCTTCCCAGGGCAGACTCTCTGTCCCAGGGGAAGGAGGTCCCAGAATCCTAACTAGTCTCTGTCTCCATGCTGAGGACTGCCACAGATGTGAGGGACTGCACATGACCCCTGCGCTGGGCTGAATCCTGGGAGGTGGGGAATGCTGACCACTTAGCACTGCTCTCCCTCAACTGGCAAATGGGAGCCATGGGGAAAAGCAACCTACCCTCCTTGGCAAGGGTTTCTCTTTCACTGCCAGACGCCGTCCATTTCCCCCTCCCATTGGTACAAGTGGTGGCATTTTTGTGAACAGTGCCACCTGGTGGCGTAACAGTATAATACAGTTAGCATTGCATTGTGGGGAGTTGACTCAGTCTCCTCCTGTAAAGCAGGTGCTCTAACTACTGGACTACAAAATCATTGTCATTCTTGCTGTGGGCCCATCACTCTTCATACACACTGGACCTGTTTCAACAGGAGAGACTGAAGCAGCCTGTCCCAGAACTCAGTGGTGAGAGCACTCTCCTGCGAAGTGGGAAAAATCTAGTTCCAATCGTCTTCCTGAAGCCAGAGTTTGAGTAACCATTTCATACCGTGTTTTGAAAAACATTACCTCTTTGGAATAATGAGGTTACAGTCTGCCACAAAGATTGACATCAAGGAGGAGTTTGGTGTCAGTCTAACTCATGATTTGTTCTTCACTTTAAATCTGAATGTTACTATTTTTTCTGCTGTAACAAATCGTAGTCCTGCAAAATCGGGAAGGAAAAGTGGTACGAAAGAACTGGAGCAGGCTCAGCAGAACTGAGCATGCTTCCTGACTCTGCCACAGACTTCCTTTGTTGTGGTGGGCAAGCTGATCCCCTTCTGTCTCAGTGAACTTATGTAGAGCAGGGATAATATTACTTCCCGACCTCACAGGGGTTCTGGGAGAATGAATGCTGTGTGGGTACACAGCTGTTATGAGGAGGCCGGTATAAATACTTCTACAGGTACAACAAATATACACAGTTCCTAAAGCACAATCTAACATAAAATATTGACTGAAGAAGACACATTCAGGAAAACATTAATATTGACAGACGGTTTCTCAGAGGGCTGCAATTGTTTCTTTAATGCCAGTCACTGTTCTTTCTTTTTCTTTTTCTCACCGCTGTTTCACTCAGAATGGTGTTTAGGTCCTGTATGTAGAGGCCTTTTGAAAGGCTGATTGAAGTGTTACATTTTCGTGCTTCACATTTTTTTCCAGGATATAAAAGATTAGGATTCATTTGGGATCAAAATAGGGTGGTTTTATGCTAGACGTGATGAAATCATTGTCAGCAGCTGTCAAAACAACAATGACTTGAAGACAGATCATCTTGTTATAGGAGACTTGCTTCAGTAGTCCAGAACTTACAACCAATTTAGGTATGTCAAAGCAGTAAGTCCCATTTACAGTCAAGACATGATATAATATATATAAATTACATTTCTTACAGCTGATTTAATGATCACACCATTCTAATTAATTTCGGAAACCAATGATTTAGATAGAGTTTAGTATAATAGGTAAAAATTGAGATTTCAATAAGTCATCTTATCACTGATGAAGCTATTAGCTTACATGACTCAGGCCCAAGGGTGTGAGCTAATGGTTCTAGCCTTCCACCACTGGAAAGCTAAAGGTAAAAAGGAAGATTCAAAGTCACAAGAGAATATAGGTATGATGGGCTTGTGCTAGTCCTCAGTGCACTGAGTCACTACTAATGCTGCAGGCAGTATTAGCTCTGGACTTGAATAACAAGTGTATTGTAACTCACAGGGAACCAATTGACCAAAGGGGCTTGGGATCAGCCTGTGCAGAGCTAGCTATGAAGAAAGCTTGTAGATTGCCTGTTCACATGATGCGTGGTTCCAGGCAGATAGCTTGGTTCCAGCACTAAACAATGAGAAGCAAGGGGCACACCCCACTGCTCCCCTTCAAGCTGGTTGAGGTAGGGCTGGTGCAGAGTTCCCTGCAAAGTTCACAGAGGATTAAGAAGGGTGTGGGTGGTAGCTCTTTTTGCTTGCACCTTCCCATGCATGGCTTTGGTTAGCTTTCACTCACACATATGTACCTATGGGATTTACTCGCCTAATTCTTTGGGGTGATGTGGAATGAAATATAACTTTAGGCTCACTAGATTTAAAAGGTTCCCAAAATACAGATTTTATTATGCAAAAGTGTGCAGACTCTTTACCTCAATTATCTGGACTGTAGTGTACACATTATCAAAAAGGCTGTCTTATAAACCTCGTCTTCTCAGAAACAGAGTGCAATTTCTACTGTCCTGCAAAACACCTGCTTTGTCAGAGTCTTTGTGATCTACACAGATGCAAAGCTGCTGTTCTAAGTATCTGTGTTCTTAAATGGAACAGGATGCATCTGAATTTCTTGCTTACAATTCTATGAGTAAAACACCCTCCCCTTTAAGTCTGGTGAGCACAGAAAACAGTCTGGTCTTTGATTAATGCTGCAAAAATTGGCCTCCATCTGTACGAATAATGAAAAGTGCTGCCTGTATCTGTGTTCCCCAGACCTATCCATCATGATCAAGAAATTTCTGTATCTTGTCATAGGCGCTTGTCAGGAGGAATTTCATTAAGAGTTTCTCAGGCAGAGGCCAGGTTCTGCTGCCGTCTCTACACAATGACTTTCTATATGTTCCCACTCCCCAAATGCATTAATGGTAGACTGACCAGTCCGGTTTGCATAACCTTGTATTATTTTTACAGTCAGACCACTGTAAAGCACTAAAAAGGCATCCATAAACTATGCTGCTGCCAGACAAAAGGTGTACTTTCAAGCAAGGACATAGCTGTCTGCTACTCTGATTCTAAAGACAGGCCAGGGCTTGAAATATGCTATTATGGTCCTTTTCCATTAAGTAGTCCTCCATTTAGTACCATAATGTAATTAACATTGTGGGTCTCATGGCTCTTTTTAAAGGAATTAGACACCGTGACTCACTTGGACATTATCTGAACAGTCTCCCGCTGCAAAATGATTCAATCGGTAAGATTGTTATCTGGCAACATTCCGAGATATCAAGAAGTAAGAAGTGGCTCTTAATCTGATTTAGGGTCAGCTGTAATATTTTTCAAACGCTGGCAAAATCCTGTTTTGAAAGAAAGGTGATGAGTTATTTTAGTTACAAACTGAATACCGAAGTGTCTGTCAGTGTTACTGATCCTTTTAAAGCAACTGCATTTGATTTTGAAACCTACTGCAAAAAGCAAGAGGAAAAAATAGAGCATTTAAGGCAGGGCAAAGTGCCTACAATATATAGGACACAGAATCTGAGAGAGGATTGTGAAGTATGTGCTACCGCCACTGTTTGCCCCTTTCTTCTGTAAGCGGATGAGAGATCTATCAGTGGTTCTCAGAACTCATTGTTTCAGGAGTCAAATTAATGATCAACATTACTCAAAAGAGCCGCAGTAGTTTGAATTCATTTTTTCATTTAGGGTGTGTCTACATGGGCACAAATCTTCGACACAGCCATGCTAATGGCCATTTTGAAGATTACTAATGAGGCGCTGAATTGAATATTCAGCGCCTCATCAGCATTAGGATGCTTCCAGCCGCCACGCTTCGAAAGCACCGCTTTTGAAAGTGCGCGGCTCAGCGCGGCTACATGGGGTCCTTTTCTAAAGGACCCGCGCTTTTCAAAATCCCCTTATCCCACTCACTGATTGGAATAAGGGGATTTTGAAAGGTGCGGGTCCTTTTGAAAAGGACCCCCGTGTAGCTGTGCCGAGCCCCGCGCTTTCAAAAGCGGCGCTTTCGAAGTGCGGTGGCCGGAAGCATCCTAATGCTGATGAGGCGCTGAATATTCAATTCAGCGCCTCATTAGTAATCTTCTAAATATGGCTGTTTCGAAGATTTGTGCCCGTGTAGACACAGCCTTATCGTAGTGCTACTTATTCATATTGAAATAGTATGGCAGGGGAAATATTTAATGTATGAGTTTCACAGCAAAATGATGGATTGCATATAATATCAACTACAATTGGTTGCTAACTTAGGCCAGGTTTACACAAAAGGGGAAAGTTGAATTAAGACTCACAACTCCAGCTATGTTAATTTAGCTGGAGTCAGCACACCTTCATTTGAACTTCCACGCTGCCTCCTCTGTGGGAGGTCAATAGGAGCATACACTCCCGTTGACTTGTTCCTGAAGAGGAACAGGAATACCAGCACTGATGGGTTCCCCATGAGTTTGATTTGCTGCATCCCTACCAGGTGCACTAAATTGAACCCTGGAAGATTGACTGCAGCAGTGTCCATCTTCTCTGTAGTGAAGACATGCACATGATAAAAACACCACAATAGGCTACTAATGAAGTCACACAGGCTACGTCTATGCGGGCAGCCTCTGTTGACGGAGGTCACTATCGACAGAGAAACCTTGGCAGTACCACTGTCAACAGAGGGCATCTACACATAAAAGCAGCTTGAAAGAGCAAGCTGCTCGGTTGACAGAGACTAGCTGGACTGCCAGGCCCTCTGTCAACAGAACAGCTGACCGTAAGCTCTGCAAACAGGGCTGCCCAGGGAACTGGAAGCCCTCTCTGTCGACAGAAGTGCCTACCCAGACACTCTGTCGACAAAACACTGTCTACAGAGGCATTATACCTGATCAGAGAGAGGTATAGCGCTGCTGGCTGAAAGCTGAGTTTCATCAACAAACTCTCCACAGAGCACTTTAACTGTGTAGATGCTTGGCAAGTTTGGTTGCGAAAAGCCCAGTTTTGTCGACAGAAGCTGCCTGTGTAGAAGTAGCCACAACAGTTAACATCATGAGTGGTAAGAGGCACATTAAAGAGCCACTTGAAACTCAGGAGTCTCCTTCTGAGTATCTCTAGTAGACCATGTCTGAAGGGTAAGTGATCAAGGCCGTGTCTACAGTAGCCAAAAACTTCAAAATGGCCATGCAAATGGCCATTTCGAAGTTTACTAATGAAGTGCTGAAATACGTATTCAGCGCCACATTAGCATGTGGGTGGCCGTGGCACTTCGACATTGATGCGCCTTGCTGCCGCATGTTAATGAGGTGCTGAATATGTATTTCAGCGCTTCATTAGTAAACTTCGAAATGGCCATTTGCATGGCCATTTTGAAGTTTTTGGCTAGTATAGATGTAGCCCAAGTATCATGTAAAGTGATGAAAATTGGGAAGGCAGGGTTTGCTTACAGATGATTTTCTCTATTCTAATAAACTGGCAAGCAAAATGGTGCAAACTGGTGTTTGGAACAGTAAGTTTCATTGTGGCATGCCAACTTCATAGATCAAATAATCCCTAGACCATAGCTTTCAGCAAAACATCTCATCTTTAATTTAAAAATTGACAGTGGTGGAGAACAGCAGGATCACTAATGGGTTTTCCATAGGATTGACTCCCATTAAGAGGAATAAGGTCTATGTTCCTGGAAGCAGTGTACAAAGACAGTAATTTACATCAATTGTCAGACTTTTGTAGCTGCCAGTTTAGAAACTCTCATTCTTGAGCCCTTGTTGTTAGCCCATCCCAGTAACCAGCTAAACCCTATTGGACAGGTCAAGCTGAGACAAGAAGGGGGAAGGTAAAGATGCCTCTCAAAACACCCAGAAATCTCTTTTAGAAGCAAGACACACTAAGGCTATGTCTACACTAGAGGTTTTTGTCAGCAAAGTGGCCATTTTGCTGAGAAAACCCATTGAGCATCCAGATCCCCAAGGGTGTTTTGTTCACAGAAATTTAACAGAATGCCACACTTTTCTCAACAGCTGTACCCTACTCCCCACAAGGAATAATGCCTCTGTCAACAGAAATCTGTTGAGAGAAACCAGTTCTGGATGTTCTGGAGGGGAGGGGTTCTGTTCTGGATGGCTGGATGGCGAGCCTTCTGTTGGCAGCTGGCTTCCGGGACACCAGGCAGCTCTGTCTGCTGTGCTCCTGGTTGGCTGTTTTGCTGATAGAGTGGCCGGGTAGTCCAGCCACTCTCTGTTGACAAAGTGGATCGACAGAGCAATCAGCTTTCATGTGTGGCTGCAATCTGTCGACAGAAGTTTTGTTGGTCGACAAATCCCTGTAATCTAGACGTGGCCTAAAGGCGGTGCACACTGTCACCTCCCTCTTTGCTTCACTGGCATTTTTGAGTGTTCTGTGCTTCTGAAAAATCTAGCATCTTGTGTTTAGATGCCTAAGTGTGGGTCTAGGAGCCTGGTACTAGCCTGGTACATCTTCACTACAGGGAAGATCAACCCAGCTGCTATTGATCTTCCAGAGTTTGATTTAGTGCACTGAATAGGAACATGCTAAATTGAGCTCACAGGGTGCCTGCATTGGCACTGGTACTCCTGCCCCTTGTTAGGAGTAAGGGAAGTTGATGGGAGCAAATGCTCCCATTGACATCCTTTAGTGTGGATGGTGTGGTGGCCTGAATTAAGGTATGTCAATTCCAGCTACAAAATTAAAGTAGCTGGAATTGCGTACCTTAATTCTACCTTCTGCTGTAGTGTAGACCTGCCCCGAGTTTCAAAATACTGGCTAAGAGTTGTGTGTATTTTTTTTTTTTGAATTATTGCTCTGACTCCACTTCTGCATCAGTTGGCAGAGCAAAAGAGGACATTTTCCCTTGGAAAAAGGGGCAGGGAGTCATTAATAATTTAATCAGCACAGTGAATCATTATCACAAAGCTACTATCAGGTCTAAAATGTCTCACTTAGACAATCACAGAGCAAACACAGCCCTTTATACATCTGTTTCAGCCCGACAGGCACCGATTCACTTTCATCTAAGACGGAGCCCGAAGCCAAACCAATTCATGACATTTGTTTGACATTTACATTGTGGGACCAAAGAATATTAAAAACCAGAGCTGGGTTGGTTTCTTGCTTTTTCAAAGATGATAACAACCATTTTGTAATGATAGGAGTCTTGAATTGCAAAATCAGTTCTTCAGAATTTCAGTCCAAAAATTATACCAAAGATGATGTTATACACATTTGGTGGAGCTTTGTTGAGAAGCTACTTTCTGAGGCTTTGGATGGACAGTATCTGAATGTGATCACAATCTCTTACAGTCCTGATTCACTGGCATTCTGAAGTCACACTTAAAGCACCCGTTTTGAATCATGCGCAGCCACCATTGTGCTAATGAGGCACTGCATATTCATGTCAGTACCTCATTAGTATATTCTGAACTCCCTTATTAACATGTCCCCGCTGAAAGGAGGAGGCTAGTGTAGACACAGCCAAAGAGACCCAACTACTACACTGCTATTCAAGCAGGGCCAGATTTAGAGGTAGGTGATGCAGGCGACCTCCTGGGATGCCAGGCTTGCAGATTTATAGATCCTAGCATGCAAGTGTATCATCTTATTTGATAGGGATAAATCATTCATTCAAATCATCTGTAAAGTAATCAGATGGGCTACAAATGCAATTAAAAATAAGCTGCAAAAATTTAACAAAAGTGTTGTCGATCAGTCTTGACTAGCATTAGCTTTGCTGTCTGGAAAGAAACACAAATCCAAGGAAAATATGATGCATTTAAAAATAATTAGAAACCTCCTTCGTCGATATAATGAGGGAGTATAACATTAACATTAGTTGTCAGGGTCAACCCACGTATTTTTTTTTAAATAAAAACCCTCCCAAGCATTTCTTTCAAGACGGAGAAACTTCCTCGTGTATTCTCTATCTTTGACCCTCCTGAAACACTACAGATCTATAGTTTTTGTTCCATGTTTCTGATCACTTCTGAAGAAATTTTTCTGGTGCCTCTTCAACAAACAAACGAAGAACCAAGCTTTTAAAAATCTCAGTAATAATGGATGTTCAATCCAACATAGCTACCATCCCTGTTTTATTGAATTACTGAATGAAATTGACAAAAAGCCCTAAATGTGACTCTTGATCAGAAGAAGTCTGATCCCAGTTTGCATGGCAGTTTCCACTAGATGGCTAATCTCTCTTCTCTTGCTAAAGAGTAAAGGAAAGACAAAAGCTTCTTCTGTGGACAAGCTGGAATGTGCACAACAAAAACCAAAATCAATAAAAGTAGCAGAAAATCTACTGCTTTCATATAGCTATTTATCCTATTTAGTCAAGCCATTTGTATAACTAGGTTAGCTAGCTTCTAGAATAAGCGTTTTGTACCTGACTCTTTCCATGAGGAAGGATTACTTGCTTGTCAAAACTATTGCTTGTTTTGTGTTTGTTCTTATGTTATTAGAACAAAGAGTTATTATATTTACAAAAGAATAACTTGATGCGGCTTATTTTGTTTTTTTCAAAAAGAGCTGACATGCTTATGTTGAAATGGCTAATGTATAGACACAGTATTGGTGGTATTTCGTTTTTTGGTGGGGATGTCATTTACATCTATTTTTTGATTTTCGGTCTATTCCCATGCACCCAATGAGGAAAGCAGATGTGGTGGATCAGCACCTTATTGAGTGGGGGCTGACTGGCTTGAGACAGGCGGCAGCTGACCAGTGAAGCGCGATGACTTCTCCCTCTTCTCCAGTTGAGGAGGGTTTATAATCCATAACTGCCACGTTCTGTGTTATTTCTACCCTATCTGCAAGGATGCAGTGTACTCTCCGTTTGGCACCCTCTTACACACTGCATGGCCTGGGCTAGTGTTTGGAGCAAGTGCATTGCCCAAGTGACACTATCTACCTCTACGATGCCCCAGTTGAATCCAAAGGAAAGGCAGAAGTCAGGATGTTTGGAACTGAGGTGACTGCAAGGAGATGCCGGAAAATGGGTTTGACGAATCCTCCCTGCTAACTGCCTTAGGGTCTCCACTCTGGATTTTCTGTCTGGGTTTACTCCCATAGCCTTTGGATCTCCCGAACCTACCTGCAAGGCAGTGGGGAATTTTCTGACAGGGTTGTCTTTGCTGGGGTGATGTAAGGAATCACACTCCCTTGGATGCTGGTGACAAAAAAATAAATGTGCGGACCATGTGTCTGGGACTTGAATCTGACCATGACCTTATGAACACTGACTCAATATGCAAAACATCAGTCATAGACCAACAGCTACACAAACGGAACATCGACATCACTGCTTTCCAGGAAAACAGGCTGGCAGATGCTGGGTCGCTGAGAGGAGCCAACTACATCTCCTTCTGGAAGGGCTTGAGTTCAGAGGAACACTGCCTCTATGGAGCTGGATTTGCTGTTCAGAACAATCTGCTGAAGTCTATCAATATGCTCACAGCTGAATCGGAACATATTATATCCCTGAAGCTCTGCACCAAATCAGGATATGTCATCATTGTCTGTGCTTATGCACCCATGTTGGCATTGAGTGCTGAAGCCTAGGACTGCTTTTATTATGATCTTCAGAAAGTTATTGACTCCTTTCCAACTGGAGAACAACTGTACATCATTGGCAACTTCAGTGCAAGAGTTGGACGTGACCATCAGTCCTGTCCTGTCTGCCTCTGTCATAACGGTATTGGGAAAATGAATGAATATGGTCAAAGGCTTCTAGAATTCAGCTCTGAGAATCACCTCTGCATCACTAATACTTTCTTTAATTTGAAAGAGTGTCACAAGGTTTCATGGTGCCACCTCAGATCTGGTCCCTGGCATCAACTTGGCCTTGTACCGGTATGCAGGAAACATCTCAACTGCGTCAAAATTACCTGCATATATCACAGCACAGATTGTAACACTGATCAGTCCTTGATCATCAACAGAGTGAAAATCGCCCCAAAGAAACTCTATAGCTACGTCTACACTGGGACGCTACGTCAAAATAGCTTATTTCGATGTAGCGAAATTGAAATAAGCTATTTCGACACGTAGTGTCCGCACATCCTCCAGGGCTGGCTGCATGCTAATGAGGTGCTGAATATGCATTTCAGTGCCTCATTAGCATTCTTCAAAATGGCCATTAGCATGGCCATTCTGAAGTTTTGTACCAGTTGTAGATGTAGCCATATAGTTATATGGGTGTAAGGGTCTCCTTTACTCCCCTCTTCTTCTCCTAGTTCACTATGACTATCCTTTAGTAATTTAGCTTCTATTGTGTGGAAAACAATAAAATTACATTATACTGGAATAAGAGTGTTTACACGGTGGGCTATCAAAGGGTAACCATGTCTGTATAGCTATGACAGAGTAACTGGTAACATTCTTCCCACATAAAAAAGCCCTGAGAAACAATTTGATGATCGCTACTGAAGTTCGACAACCCTCTGAGTTATATATTTACTGTGAGACAAATCCTGAGGTAGAATACAGAAAAAAATTTTTTTAAAGGTTGGGCTGTAAGGTGTAACGGCCCTTGCTGGAGCATCGAGCTCTAGGGTTGGGGATGATGGGCTCAGGACTGCAGCAGAAAACTGGGGTGCAGGTGTCTGTGGGCACAGCTGTGAGTACCAGCTATGGGTTCAGTCTGAAAACTGAAATGAACTGAGACACAGCTTATACTGGTGTGAAGAGGGAAGCTGGGCAAAGAACGTGCCTTCTCTGGAACACTCCCTACTACAGGCTGAACCTCTTTAATCTGGACCGCTCTCATCTGGCAAACTCCGTAATCTGGTGTGATTTTAGTTATCCAGATGACCACTTATCATGGGTGTGGCCAAGTTTGCCAGGGTCCCATAAAATTTGTTCACCGCCACCAGTCCTGGTTCTCAGTGTTCTGTGCTGCTATTTACCTGTAATTTACCCTACATGTCTTCTAAGAGCCCAGTAAACAGTGGAAGTGCTGATAATGCTGCAAGACAATACTGACCTCCAGTCATCCGGCAAATTCTCTTGTCCAGAACCAGTCAGGTCCTGAGGGTGCTGGATGAGAGAGGTGCAACCTGTATTAAGGCCATTTACTCTGTCAAATTAGTTCAGAGCTTCGAGGTCCTTTCAGACTATTTACTGTGACTGGATGCATGGTTAGTCCCATTGGGTAGGTCTCCACTGCAGTTCAACACCTTTGGCTGACCTGCATAAGCTGGCTGTGTTTGAGGTGCAAAAACGGGGTGTAGGTCATCAGGCTCATGCTGAAGCCTAAGGTTTGGGGTCCCGCATAGCGGGAGAATCAGAGAGCCCAGGCTCCAGATCAAGCCCAAACACACACCATGTGGTTCTACAGCACCACAGTCGAAGCCCCATGAGCCTGAGTCAGCTGACATGGGCCAGCCCTGATTACTAAATTGTAGTGTAGATACATTATCAGACAGACTTGCTTAGGGTGAGCCACCTACACAAAGCCTCCAGACTAAATTACTGTAGTACGTATTATCTTGGAATGAATCCAGTCACCCTGAAGAAGCTGCACTAACTGCAAAATGCACCAGCCTCACTATGAGACCTATGGGGAACATAGGTCCCCATAAGCACAGTATTCAACTCCCTTTCCTCATTTCTTGTTAAAGAAAAAGTCCAGTTCAAGCTCTCTCGTCATTTTCAAAGCCCTCCATAGAGCTAGGCTGAAGTTCTTTGTTGACAGCCAGAACCTCCCACAAGATCTGGAAAAATTAAGCTACTAACCAGTGGGGGATGCTTGATAAGTCATGTTATATCAAATCTCCTTTTCCAAGGCAAAAGCTCCTTAGTTCTGTTTACTGAAGATAATTTCACATCAAGATACCCTCAGTGCTGAGGGAGCTGAATGGCTTGGATGTGTGTTTCTGGGTAGACTTCACGATGCTGATGTTGAACTTATACATAGTTCAGGACAAGCTGACCTTTACCTGCCTTGCTCTGTGTCATCCTAATACTGTAGTAACCAGTAGGGATAAGGAGCCTGAGCTCTCTGCTTATCAACAGGTGGGAATGGCTGAGAGGGTGCTTAGATGCTGGAATTGTTTTCGTTCTTGATGTGGCTCTTTCACTTTCCAGACACACTGCAGAGCTTATGTTGCCTTCAATCTTCCTTGTGGGAAGGTAGCAGAATGAGGAGTAGGGTGGGAAATCCTGATATGCTTGCTGCAGAGAGGATATTCAATTTACTGTCTAATGTTTGAAAGTGGTTTCAACACTACCTAAATGTCATAGTCCCATAATTTGAAATCATGGATAAGAGCCCCACACTTAAGATGGGCATTTATTCAGTGTCGATACAACTAGCTACATACAACAGCAGGCTCCTACCTAGGAGAACGCCTTGTACAATTGAATGGGTGCCTGGTTAGTGATGGGAATTCCCACAGGGTAACTGGAAATGGTTTCAATGGAAGCAGGATAACGGACAAATGGTTGCCTTGGATATAGCAGTTCCTATGCTCTTAAGGAGGTCTTTGTGCTTTTGTATCAGTGAGGTAGCCAAGTTAGTCTGTATCTTCAAAAACAAGAAGAAGTCCTGTGGCACCTTATAGACTAACAGACATTTTGGTGCATAAATGTCTCGTCAGATCCATGAGAGGGGGGTTTCAGAAGAGGATTTAAAGAAGGAGTCCCTTTACTGAGACTCCTTCTTTAAATCCTCCTCTGAAACCTGCCCCACCTCTCATGCATCTGCAAGCTTATAATCCAAAATATCTGTTAGTCTATAAGGTGCCACAGGACTTCTTCTTGTTTTTGTGCTCTTGGAGACCAATAATAATAAAGTTACTTATTATTGAATTGTGCTCCTCTAAAGGACATCAGCTATGTGCTCTGTCTCTAGATTCCTCAATCTGTATTAATGATGCTGCTGATTATTATAATGGCCTCCCCAGCAATACACTTTCTCAGCTTGTGGTAATCACGATTTTGTCATTTTGTGCCATTGCTAATTGAATTTAAAAATAAGCATGTATGTTCCTTTTGCTTTTTAACCTTGAGATAGTGGCTTGGCATAACAAGTAGGCTGAGAAGAATACAGCGTGTACTTATATCACATATGCTGATCTGGATCTTTGCTTGACTTTTGGGGTTACAAATTACATTGGTGAATAGGCCTCATAATTTATTTTATCACAGTCGTCATCCTCGATTCACATGAGCAAGCTAGAGGGTTAGAAAAGCTGGGAAATCCATCTAGTGCTCTCAAAACATTAGCTTTTTTGTATGTGAGGATAATCTCATGGCTTGTGCCAAATGCACAATGAAGAAGTCCTCCAATTCCCTCTTTACCCATTCATTGCATTTGCTTTAGTGTGGCCTGTGATACAGTTTTGGAACAATATTTTTCAGACTGACCCTTCTCTGTTAGTCTCTCCATGGAGGGGCAAATTATGCATTGCTCCCTCAGTCGTCACACTGAGACAAACTCCAGTTGATGTTGATCCAAATACAGATTTGGCTGACAGTGTGCAAGGTGAGAAAGTGAAGGAGGGAAGGTTAGGTTGGTGATAGGTACTGTACACAAGAAAGCATTTCTTCCGTGTCCACAAATCACTGTACAGTTGGTTATGTATTGTGGTTTCAGAAAGAAAAAGCATTGTCAGTGTAAAACTGAACACAGGATTTGCAAGGACTATATATATGATGCTATTACAATTCCAACAAACATAACTTCATTTTGAGTTTCCAGTCTGAGCATGATTAATAGCTTAATAACCAGTTCAATTCATACAAACTTATTCACCAGGTATGTGGGGGGATTTTGGTGCTGAATTGCAATTTGTAGCATACAAAATAGCAGCTCTGAAGTCAATAGAAACAAGATAATGAAATTACAAGACAACAACCCTCACGTAAAAAGATGTTGTTACTATTACATGCATAAAACAAAGTAATACAGCATTTCTTGTCCCAAGGAAGATGTGGCTGTCCAACTGAATCCCTCCAGTTATGTAGCTTTATTTTCTGATTGATTAATAAGAATGGCCATACCTGGTCAGACCAAAGGCCCAGCTAGTTCCACACCCTGTCTGCTGACAGTGGCCAATGCCAGGTGCTTCAGAGAGAACGAACAGAACAGATAATTGCCAAGGTCGTGGCTAAACTAGCCCGTCTTTTGGAAGGGGCATGTTAATGAGACACTTCAGCAGATAGGAAGTAGAGGCTTTTGAAGTTAGGGAGTCCTTTTGAAAGGCCCCTGCCTACACAGGTGGCGTGTGGTTCGAAAGTGGCATTTTCAGAATGCGCACAGCCGCCATTATGCTAATGAGGCACTGCATATTCAGGGGAGCACCTCATTAGCATCTGCCAAAGTGGCTCATTACCATGCTCCTTCTGAAAGGCGGGGGCTAGTGCAGCCACGGCCCAAGTGATCCTTTGTTGCTTATTCCCAGCTTCTGGCAAACAGAGGGTAGGGACACCATTCCTGCCCATCCTGACTACTTGTCATTGATGGATGGACCTTACCTCCATAAATTTACCGAGCTCTTTTTTGAACCCCATTATAGTCTTGGCCTTCACAACACCCCCGGTGAAGAGTTTCACAGGCTGACTATGTATTGTGTGAAGAAATAACTCCTTTCATTTGTTTTAGACCTGCTGCCAGTTAGTTTCATTATACTATATATATATATATATATATATATATATATATATATATAAAATGTACTCTGCCATTAATCCCACATGAGTTGGCAGATACTGATACACTCCCTCTCAGGGATGTCCTCCTTTTCTGAAGGTTCAGATAGGGTAAACCTATTGTTGTTCAGTGTGCTGCAGATGTGTGCGTGCTGCGAGCGGCTTATCTATCCACTCTTAGCTTAGCTTTACAGCGGTTTCTTATCTTAGCAACGTTACTAGAAGGAGTCCTAGAACTGTATTATGTTCTGATAACCTTGTGGGTTCTAATGGTTGTTACTCATTTATGCATTTTAATAAAGAGTTTAAAGAACTAGTATTGTCCTCAATTTAAGTGCCCTAGCTGCATGCCCTGAAACTCCCCATCTGAGACAGAGCTCTCTGGGTTCTCTCCCCACCTACCCAGTAACATGAACTGGGACAAGAATCTAAACATCTTCCCTTACCCTCCCCAATAAAGGGGGACATGGGGATGGTGAACAAACAACTTCTTTACTATAAAATAGAAAAATGTGTGCAAACTATGTACAAAGTGCAATTATAAGTAACTAGATACATGGGCGGGGTCTTGGGACAGAGGGTGGGGAGCATAGTCTAAGGAAGGGATGCGGGGACCACCACCCTGAAGAAGAGCAGGATGCTGAGTGGCAGTGGGCTTGGCATCCCCTCCCGCTGTGGGTCGAGGGTCCCCGCTGGGGCTGGATTGGGGCCAGGAGCACAGGGAGGTCCGGAGGCGTGGGGGTTGCGGTGGGGTCAGGCTTGGCAGGGGGAGAAGTAGGGGCCTTGGGAACAGGGGCACCGGCCATGACCATGGCCATCACCTACTGCTTGAGTTGCAGTGTGCCTCAGGGGAGGGCACGGGGGACAGAGGGGGACAGAAATGAGAGGGTTCAGGGATGGGGAAGTGATGATGGTGGGGAAAGGGGGGCGGCAGCCTTGGGTGCCTGGGCCAATAAGGCCCTGCCAGGTGGTGGTGTCATCACGGAATCGGGCCATAAGTTGGTCCCAGGTCTGCGTCTGCCTCTCTCTTTCCCACACCCTCCACTCCAGGCTGGCCCACAGCTGCTGCTCCATGAGGTCAGTCTGCCTCCTGAGAGTGGCCATGTAGGCTTGTAGACACCCTCACTGGGCCGGCAGTGACCCCTCTGGCTGCAGGCCTGCCCCCGCCATGGTGGGGTGCCGGCTCTTTTGGGCACCGGTCCTGGGCTTCCTGGCTCTGATCCCAGGATGGGGCCGGCTGGCCCTGGCAGAGAGGTGGGGCTGACCCAGCCCTCAGATGGTGTAGCTGTCAGGAGAAGAAGGAGCAGTAATGGTGAGCCATCCACACTGCACAGACCCTAGGCCCCGCCCCTCACCCACCATGAGCAGCAGCACAGGCCAAGGGATGGAGATGTCCTGGGAGCACAGGCATGTGTGCTCTGTATGGGGGGGCTCTGTCTCACAGGGACCCTGCTGTGCCTTGGGGACCAGGTTGACCTCTGCACCCTCCCTGCACCCCTGCTTAATGGGCTAGCAGGCAAAGTGGGGTGTCTGGCCACAGAGGAGTCCCCACATGGGTGGTGGGTGAGCCCGAGGCCCCCTCACATGGGTGCATCTCACAGCACTGCGCAGGGGGTACGGGTGCTGACTGTTGTTTGTGGGCATGCCTGTGAGCTGGGAGCTGTGGTCCTCGATGATGTGTCTGGGGTCAGGCCTTTTTCCATGTGGCTGGCCTGCTTCCAGTTGCGGTAGGGGCAGGCAGCTCCCCCCCACCTGGGTCTTGGAGGTCATGTGGCCTCCCATGGGGCTGGCAGGGGTCTGGTGCTTGTGCGTGGGGGCTGCCTGCCGGGTCCAGGTGGGACATACTGCCTCACACATTGTTGCATGTGGTGGGACCACAGGGTGAGGTCTCGCCCAAGCCGGCCTGGTGAGCCTTGCCACATGCCCCATCTGTGCTCACTCCACCATGCCCTTGGGTGTGTGATGCATGTGGTATTTACTATGAGGTTCCTCAAAGAAGTCTGGGGATGCCCTGGATGTGGCCTGCTCGGAGGAGCCTGAGTCCAGGGTGACCCCCAGCATGCCCTCACTTCTCTTGGGGTCTAAGTCTGGCTCTGGCCCTGGCATGGTCTCAGGCTGCTCCTCCTCTGGCTCCAGTGGTTTTGCTGAGAGGGTTCCTCAGCTGCGGTGGTGGCGAAGCTGCCCTCACCCTCAGGAGCTGCTGCAGCGTGTCAAAGCAGGGGCAGGTGGCCGGTCCTGTCCTAACCTCCAGCGTGTGTCCCAGGCCTGGATGTGCCCTGTCTAAGTTCTTTAACCTTCACCAAGCCTTGCTGCATGATCTGGGTGGGGTGGATCCTGCCCATGAGGCTAGTGGCCAGGCGGGCATATACCGGGGCATTTCACCTCTTTGCAGAGGGGTCCATTAATATCTCCTCCTCGGCCCAGAGGCTAATCAGGTCCTTGATTTCCAGGTTGGTCCTCGATGGAACCTGTCCTTTGATGCCCTGTGGGAGGGCTGCTGTGATCCCTTCTGCAGCTCCCTGGAAGGCCCCGGCGCATCATGGGGTGGCTGACTTTTGGCCATCAGAGTGGGATTGGATATAGGGAGTGGCCGTGAGGGCATTGCAGCAAGCAGCTTGTAGCTCTGCTGTTTGCACGTTCTCAGCTTCCTGACATGGGATTTCTGGGTTCCCTGCACCTTTAAGAATGGCCAGAGGCAGAGAGCATAGAGCTGTGATTGTGGTGAACAGGGTGCCTCCAGGGGCCCGCTGGCTGGCTCTGTGGAGGACTGTTCTGTTGACAAAAGACACCCCCACTGGAGCCTCCACATGGCTTTTTTGTTGATGGTTTCTGTTAAAGACATTCTGCCTCATGAGAGAGAGGCACAATGCTGTTAACAAAAGTGCCACATTCCGTCAATTTACTGTCAACAGAATGCACTTTTAGCATAGGTGCTCCATAACTGGCATTTTGTCGACTAAACGGTCAAGTGTAGATGTAGCTTGTGAGTCTGTCTTCCTATAATTCTCGGCCTGCTCACAGGTCAGTTACTGAGGGAGGGGGTGAATTTGCTGTCTTCTGTGTGGGGCATTTATCAGCAAACTGATCATTAAGTTTATGCTGTCTAGGCCTCAAGGGTAACAAACTCAAGCCCCTTATTTTTTGCAAATGAGCTGAAAAAGTTTAATGAGTAATATTCAAGCAACAAATGAGTTATCCTATCTCTTCTTATGAGTTGTTAGGTGGGAGAGGATTTTAAGGCTCCCCTAACAAAACTCAACTGGAGGCTGAGACCCAATAAATCAAAGCACCAATTTTATGTGAACTGAACATATGATCAATTTACGCAGGGTAAATTTACAAAGTAGGAGATTCAAGGGCTATTGGAAAAAAACAAACAGAAAAAATATAAATTTGGTTGAATCCAATTGGTAAGATAAGTAAAATAACAAAACTTTATAGCAATCTTCTTGATAATTCCCAGATGGTTGCTCAGGATCTCAAAGCCTTTGGCTAATGGGTCGCCTCAGGAGAGGAACTCTTAGGCTGCGTCTGCACTGGCTCCCTCCTTCGATGGGAGTGTGGTCCATAGGGAGTCACGAGATTATTAATGAAGTGCTGTGGTGCATACGCAGCACTTCATTAAGCTAATTCCCTCCCACAGCAACTTGGAAGTGTTAAACTTCGAAGTGCCGGCTTGCGCATAGCTGTGGCTAACCTGCTGGTACTTTGAAGTACCAGCGGTTTAGCCACGGCTGCAAGTGAGCTGGCACTTCAAAGTTAAGCACTTCAAAGTTGCCGTGGGGGAGAATTAGCTTAATGAAGTGCTGCATATGCACCGCAGCACTTCATTAATAATCTCCTGAATCTCTACTGACCACGCTTCCATCAAAGGAGGGAGCTAGTGTAGACACAGCTTTAGTGATCCCACATAGTCCTCTTCTGAGTTGATGGTAAGTAGTTGTCAGAGTGGATGGTAGTGATCTTAGTGGAGTCTTCCTTATGGCTGCAGTTGTCATGAATCCAGAGTCCAATGACTTGTAAGGGAAAACTCTGTGCACCCTGCCTCTAGGATGAGTGCTCCAAACTGTCTAACTTTTGGCCGTTTATGCCTTCTAAGGTGGGAAACCCTGCAAAGGAGAATCCACAGCATTTACCCCTCTTGGGAGACTCTGTAGGATGATTTTCTCAGGTAAATCTAGGTTAGACTGGAAGTTGTTTACCTCTTTTCTGCTAAAAAGGTGGGAAAATCATGAACTGATCATCATAGGACATGCGACTTGTCATCCATTTTGTTTTCTTTGTTTTACCCAATAATACAAAACATTACCAACCAAGCTTTTAACTACATAGAATTTTACCCTTAACAGAATCAGTGTTGTGACAAGATGTTCATGTCTGTTGGGTACTTCATTTCTCCCACACTTCTGGAATTAAGTCCATTTAGATGCTGACTACAAACAATTAAGAGTTTGTAGAACGTAGAATCCTAATATCTAACCTACACCGCTCCCTCTTCAGCTTCAGACCATTACTCCTTGCTCTGACATCTGACACCACTGAGAACAGTTTCTCACCCTCCTCTTTAGAGCTCCCCTTCAGGAAGTTGAAGGCTGCCATTAAATCACCCCTAAGTCTTCTCTTCTGTAAACTAAACAAGCCCAAATCCCTCAGCCTATCCTCATAGGTCTTGTGCTCCAGACCCTTAATCATTTTTGTTGCCCTCTGCTGAACCTGCTGCAGCAAATCCACATCCTTTTTATACTGAGGGTCCCAAAACTGGGCACCACATTCCAGCTGTGGCCTCACCAGTACCGAATAGAGGGGAATAACTACTTCCCTAGATCTGCTCGAAATGCTCCTCCTCATGCACCCTAGTATGCTATTAACCTTCTTGGTTACAAGCGCACACTGTTTACTCATATCTAGCCTTTCATCCACCATAACCCCAGGTTGCTTTTCATTGTACTGCTGCTGAGCCAGTCGGTACCCAGCCTTTAGCAGTGCTTGGGTTCTTCCGCCCCAGGTGCAGGACTCTACACTTCTCCTTGTTGAACCTCATCAGATTTCTTTTGGCCCAGTCCTCCAATTTATCCAGGTCACTTGGGATTCTCTCTCTACCCTCCAATGTATCTGGATCTCCCCCTAGTTTTGTGTCATCTGCGAACTTGCTGAGGGTACAATCCAGTCCCTCATCCAGGTCATTAATAAAGATGCTGAACAATACCAGCCCCAGAACTGAGCCTTGTGGCACTCCGCTTGAAACCAGCCGCCATCCAGATATTGAGCCATTGACCACTACCCATTGGCCCCGACCATCAAGCCAGCTTTCTATCCATCTTAAAGTCCAAGGATCCAATCCATATTTCCTTAACTTATGGACAAGAATGTTGTGGGAGCCTGTTTCAAAAGCTTTGCTGAAGCCAAGGTATATCACATCCACTGACTTCCCCATGTCCACAGAGCCTGTTACCTCATCATAGAAGCTAATCAGATTGGTCAGGCAGGACTTGCCCCTGATGAATCCATGTTGGCTACTTATGATCATTTTCACCTCTTCCAAGTGCTCCAAAATGGATTCCTTGAGGATCCCTCCATTATTTTCCCAGGTACTGAGGTAAGGCTAACTGGTCTATAGTTCCCTGGATTGTCCTTCTTTCCTTTTTTAAAGATGGACACTACATTTGCCTTTTCCAGTCATCTGGCATCTCCCCCAATCTCCAAGAGTCTTCAAAGATAATGGTCAAAAGTTCAGCAATCACATCTGCCAATTCCCTCAGTACCCTTGGGTGCATTAAATCCAGACCCGTGGATCTGTGTACATCTAGTTTTTCTAGATAGTTCAGAACTTGTTCCTTCCTCACATATAGCTGCTCTCAACCTTCCCATAGGACCGTCACGTGGAAGTTGACTTTGTCCATGAAGACTGAGGCAAAAAAAGCATTGAGTACTTCAGCTTTTCCTACATCATCTGTCACTAGGTTACCTCCCTCATCCAGTCATGTCCCCACACCTTCTTTGATAACCTGTTTATTGTTAACATGCCTGTAGAAACCCTTCTTGTTACTCTTCACATCCCTCGCCAGCTGCAGTTCCAGTTGTGCTTTCGGTTTCCTGATTACTTCCTGGCATTCTCCAGCCATATGTTTATACTCCACCTTAGTCAACTGTCCACGTTTCCATTTCTTGTATGGATCCTTTTTGAGTTTAAGCTGACTAAGGATTTCCCTGCTAAACCAAGCTGGTTGCCTACCTTGTTTGCATTTCTTATTATATAGTGGGATGGTTTGTTCCTGTGCCTTCAGTAAGACTTCTTTAAAATACTGCCAGTTCTCTTCAACTCTGTTCCCCTTCATCTTCATTTCCCAAGGGATCCTGCTCATTCGTTCTCTTAGGGAGTTGAAGTCCGCCCTTCTAAAATCAAGGGTCTGTATGTTACTGCTCACCTTTCTTCCTTTTGTCTGGATCCTGAAATCTATGATCTCATGGTTGCTGCAGCCCAGGTTTCCACCCACTTCTATTTCTCCTACTAGTTCTTCCGTGTTTGTGAAAGGCAGGTCAAGTTGCGCATGGCCCCTGGTCGGTTCTTTTAGCACTTGTACCAAGAGGTTATCCCCAACATTCTGCAAAAACTTCCTGGATTGTCTGTGTGCTGATGTATTGGTCTCCCAACAAGCGTCCGGATGATTAGAGTCTCCCATGAGAACCAGGGCCTGTGATTTGGAAGCTTCACTTAGCTGCATGAAAAAAGCCTCATCTATCTCATCTCCCTGATCTGGGTGTCTATAGCAGACACCAACTACAACATCATCTCTGTTACTTCCGCCTTTGAGCTTAACCCAAAGACACTCAACTGGATTTTCTCCCTCCTTATACTGGAGCTCTGAGAAATCATACTGCTCCCTCACATAGGCCGCGTCTACACGTGCCGGCTACTTCAAAGTAGCGGCGCCAACTTTGAAATAGCGCCCGTCACGGCTACACGTGTTGGGCACTATTTCAAAGTTAACATCGACGTTAGGCGGCGAGACGTCGAAGTCACTAACCCCATGAGGGGATGGGAATAGCGCCCTACTTCGACGTTCAACGTCGAAGTAGGGAACGTGTAGTCATTGCGCGTCCTGCAACATCGAAATAGCGGGGTCCTCCATGGCGGCCATCAGCTGAGGGGTTGAGATACGCTCTGCCCAGCCCCTGAGCTCAATGGTGGCCGCGTGGAGTGGCCCCTCAAAGCTCCCTACCCCCTGCCTTCCTGTGCAGGAAGCTGAGAGAGCGTGCAGGCAGCAGCATTGCCACGCGGCTAGCCTGCACACTCCTCCGCACCCACACACCCCCACCCGCTGTGATGGCTGCCCCCCAGGCCCCCAAGTGCCTCCAGGTGACCCCCCCCCAAGGGGACCCAGGGCTCCCAGCCCAGCAGCCAGTCGGGGAAGCGGCAGCGGGGCCCCTCCTGGACGGAGGCCGAGCTTCGGGACCTGCTGGGGCTCTGGAGTGAGGAGGAGGTGCTCCAGGTAATGGGGAGCAAGAGGCAGAATGCAGATGCATTCGCTCTGCTGGCCGAGGGCCTGGCTGCCCGGGGTCACCCTGCCCGCACTCCGGAACATGTCTGGAGTAAAGTGAAGGAGCTGTGGCAGGGTTACGCTCGGGCCCAGGATGCAGCCGGCCGATCTGGGGCCGCCCCCATCACTTACCCCTTTTACAGGGAGCTCAGGGACATCTTGGGCCCCCAGCACACCTCCTCCCCTCTGGCCATGCTTGATACCTTGGCTGACGAGCGCCAGCAGGCCCCGGAGGCAGAGTCCGCCCCGGATGCAAGCCCTGCACCCCGTGGGCCCCCCCAGGAGCCCACCCCCAGGGCACCGGAGGAGGAGGAAGAGGAGGGGGAGTCCTCCTCCAGCAATGCCAGCCTGAAGATCGCCATCCCATCGCGGAGCTCCAGCCGGGCATCTGCCCACCGGGTGTCCCCCGACCATGGGAGTGGACCATCAGGTGTGTACCCCCCCGGTGCACACCCCCGGGGTTGAGGGGCGGGGGTAATAGATATGACCAGGGCCCTCCACATGCCCAGATGACCATGGCCCCAAGGACAGCAGTGGCATGTCCCTCAGAAGAGTGCATCAGCCACTGCCCCCCAGCACAACAGTGCCATGCCCCATCCCCGGGGCTGGGGGGAGCGGAACCTCTCGGGTCTCCCAGGGGGAGGGGGTGGGACACCCATCATCAGCAGCAGCAGCATCTCCCGGGGACGGGGATGGGGAACCAGCAGCAGAGGGGTGGGGGGACAAGGGCCACGGTTTGGGGCTCACACTAACGGCTGTCTCCACTCTTCTTCCCCCACCTCCTGTGTTCCGCAGCTGCACCATTGGAAGGACCGGAGAGCGCCGGCAAGGCGTCAGTGGTCCCGGACAGCCCACCAGGGCCATCACTCCAGGCCAGCCCCTCAGTGGAGGACCAACCAGCCCCACGGCGGGGAAGATGGCGGACCCAGCACCACCACCTGACGGTGACGGACCCCCAGCTGCTGGCCATCCATCGTTGGCAGCTGGAGGTTGCCGAGCAGCGGCTGTGGGTGGAGGAGCACCGCCTCCAGCTGCAGGAGCGGGCGCTGGCCTGGTGCCAGGAGGCATGGGGGGCCTTCATGCAGACCTTCGACCGTATTGCTGACTACCTGGGCCCCCGTGCTGCGCCAGCCGCCACTGCACCCGCCCTGCCTGCTCCACCTGCTGCGCCACCCGCTGCGCCATCCGCCGTCTCACCGCCACCCGCCACCGAGGTCCCTTCCGCCGAGGGGGACCTGGGGTCAGCTGACACCCGCCGGCCATATCTACCAGTCCACCCGGCCCCCAGCCAGCCCCGGCCAGGGCTAAGGCCGAGGCGTGGGTCGTGGCCGCCCACCACCAGCGCTGGACATTAGGGGTTGTGGGGCCCAGGACGTGCCCCCCCGCCTCCCCCTTTGTATATATTCCCCCCAGTTTAATGTAATTTTGTAAATAGTTTTTGTATGAGAGCCCTGTTGTTATGCTGATCCTTGCCCCCCCATGTACATAGTTCTCCCTTTCCTTGTCTTCCCCTTTCATCTTATCCTTATTTATAGTACATATATATATATATATAAGTTTGATTTTGCCTGTAAATACTTAGTCTTGATAATAATAATAAGAGTTCAACAGATATTTGATTTGACGAACAAATGTCTGCTTTTATTTACAAGAAAAGTGGGGGGGGGTGCTCTTGGGTGCTCTGTGGTGTGGGCGTAGGGGCAGGGAGTGATGGGGGGGTGCAGTGGGGGGCCTGCCAGCATTCACCCCGCGGCCTTGTCGAACTTGGCCCGCAGGGCGTCCCGGACCCGGGTCCCTTCAGGGTCCACCTGGTGACTGGGGGCAGCGGATGGCTGCACATCGGCCCTGCCGGCCTCCACAGCCCAGCCCTGAAAAAAGGCCTCCCCCTTGCTCTCCACGAGGTTGTGGAGGGCGCTGCATGCGCCCACAGTCTGGGGGATGATGGTGGGGCCCGCATCAAGGTGGGTGAGGAGACACCTCCAGCACCTTTTGAGGCACCCAAATGTGTGCTCTACCACCTGGCGTGCGTGGTTCAGGCGCAGGTTGAAGCGCTCCTGGCTGGCTGACAGATGGCCCGTGTAAGGGTGCATGAGCCAGGGCCGGAGGGGGTATGTCACATCTGCGATGACACAGAGGGGCATGGTGGTGTCCCCCACAGGGATCTCCCGCTGGGGGATGTAGGTACCCGCCTCCAGCCGGCGGCACAGGCCCGAGTTCTGGAATACCTGGGCGTCGTGGGTGCTGCCAGGCCAGCCCACATAAAAGTCCAGGAAACGGCCCCGGCTGTCCACCAAGGCCTGGAGGACCACTGAGTGGTAGCCCTTCCTGTTTAAGTAGCGTCCTCCACTGTGCTCTGGGGTGCGGATGGGGATGTGGGTCCCATCCAGAGCCCCGAAGCAATTGGGGAAGCCCAGGGTTGCAAAGCCTGCGATGGCGGCATCCGGGTCCCAAAGCCTCACGAGCCTGTGGAGGAGCAGGGCGTTGATGGCGTGGACGACCTGCAGGGGAAGCACATGGGAGAGCACCCATGGGGGTTGTGCAGGGTGTGTGTGGCCCTCCCCTGCCAGGGCCCCCCCTCCCCTCCCCTCTCCTCACCTGTCCTCCCCTGCCAGGGCTGCCTCCCCCTCCCCCGTGGGTCCTCTTACCTCCATGAGGACAGCCCCGACGATGGCCTTGCCGACGCCAAACTGCTGGCCCACGGATCGGTAGCTGTCTGGAGTGGCCAGCTTCCAGACAGCGATGCCGACCCATTTCTTGACACAGAGGGCACGCCGCATGGCAGTGTCCTGGTGCCTCAGTGCGGGGGTGAGCCACTGGCATAGCTCCAGAAATGTCTGCTGGCTCATGCGAAAGTTCTGGAGCCAGCGGTAGTTGTCCCACTCTCCGAGCACCAGCCGCTCCCACCAGTCGGTGCTGGTGGGGTAGCTCCACAGCCGGCGGTGTATGAGGTGGGGGGGCGGGGTGCTGCAGGGTTGGGGGTTGCATCCTCCTCCCCTGCGGGCAGCTCCTCCTTTGTGGCAAGGATGTGCTCAGCTGCCTGCTGCATGGCATGGAGCAGGGCGAGCACTGCTCCTACAGGGGCGGCTGGGTGGACCTCTGGCTGCTGCTGCTGCTGCTGCTGGGGGTCCATGACTGCGTTGCTCGAGGTGTGCGTGCCTATGGCTCTGCAGACCGCGTGCTGTGCAGGCTGAGTGTGTCTGGGAGGGGCCCTTTAAGGGAGCAGCTAGCTGTTGCCCCGGAAGCGCTAGTCCGCCCTGTTACCCTGTCTGCAGCTGTTCCTGGCACCCTTATTTCGATGTGTGCTACTTTGGCGTGTAGACGTTCCCTCGCAGCGCCTATTTCAATGTGGTGCTGCCCAATGTTGACGTTGAACGTCGATGGCACCAGCCCTGGAGGATGTGTAGCCGTTATTCATCGAAATAGCCTATTTCGATGTCGCTACATTGAAATAAGCTATTTCGATGTAGCGTTCACGTGTAGATGTAGCCATAGAGCGCAACTCCTCCTCCTTTTCTCCCACCTGTCCTTCCTAAACAGTTTATAACCTTCCATGACCGTGCTCCAGTCATGCTAATCGTCCCACCAAGTCTCCATTATTCCAACCACCTCACACTTGTTTGACTGTGCCAGGGCCTCTAATTCTTCCTGTTTGTTCCCCAGGCTTCTGGCATTAGTGTACAAGCATCTTAGAGAAGTGACTGATTGGCCCACTTTCTCCTCTTCACCCAAGACACCCACTTGATTATTCCCTCCTCCTTCCCCACCTACCTCAGGGCTCGTGTCACCGTCCCCCAAGGAACCTAGTTTAAAGCCCTCCTCGCTAGGGTTGCAAGCCTGTCCACAAAGATGCTCTTTCCTCTCTTCATTAGGTGGATCCCACCTCTTCCCAGCAATCCCTGTTCACAAAACAGAATCCCATGGTCAAAGAAACCAAATCCTTCTCTGCTACACCACCTACACAGCCACGCATTTACCTCCGTGATTTGACGAGCCCTATGCGGACCCCTTCCTTCCACAGGGAGGATAGATGAGAACACCACTTGTGCTGCATATTCCTTTCACTATTCACTTAAAAAATGCATACTTTTCTCAGTCCAGATGTGAATATTTGAGAAATTAGGTGAATATTTGCTTTGGATGGCTTTCATTTAGAAGAGTAAGAATAAAATACAGATCATATGGCATTTTGATGACACACTGATTTTAGTGTGTAACTGGTAATGCTTCTCTAGCTGTACAGTGGAAGGTATGTCTTGGCTGGCAGAGATTTATTTTTTGACAATATTAACTATTTGTTGTCCTCCCTCTTTCTCTCTTCAGTTTGTGATCTGTGATGTGCATTTCTGGGGGAAGTGGGGGAAGCAGCTTATCTGGTTTATTAGTTTTGCTTGTTTTTATCCTGAGAAAAAGAGCAAATTTTCTATAAGTACCTGTGTTGTGTTGTCATATTTGTAATGGGCATTCGTAGATAAGGTTACTACATCCATGGTAAAACAGTCCTTTAAATGGATTTAATCTGAAGTGCTCAAATGTGTGTCAGAGCCCTTACATGCTGACTGAATGAAAAGAGAGAGCCAGATAAACTGACCTTAAGTAATTTATCCATATGTTACCTTCAGGCTGCTGAAGTAGGGATCAGCAACATCCATTAGCACAAAATAAAACAAAACAAAATCCCAAACACCATCACATTAGTGCAAATTCAGCAGCAATTATACCAGGAAAAGTAGAGCAAAATGCAGCAGATGTGATCCTACAACCAATGGAGCCAATGATAAGATGCCCTTTGAATTCAAAGGAGGCAGGATTGTGTGCTGACTTTGGCAATAGCATTTTCCTGAGAACTGATGGCAAAAACTCTGCAGTCCCAAGATAGGTCTACACAGCAAAGTTATTTCAAAACAGCGGCCACTATTTCAAAATAACTTTGTGAGCGTCTACACAATGCAGCCACTATTTTGAAAGAGAGGGTGCCTTATTTCAAAACTGGTAAACCTCATTCTACGAGGAATAGGTATTTTGAAATAGGGACTGTGTGGGCAGGGAATAGGCCTATTTTCAGATAACCCACAGGCTGTGGCCACACTAACTCCTCCTTTTGGTAATGTGGCACTTTGGCAGATGCGAATGAGGCTCTGTGATGTAGTGGGGGATATGTGTATGGGCATCTGATGAAGTGAGTCTGTGCTCACGAAAGCTCACGCTCAAAACTTTTCTGTTAGTCTATGAGGTGCCACAGGACCCTTCGTTGCTGTGTATGGAAGTGTGTGCGGCTTGCAGAAGCTACGTCTACACTTACAAAAAACTTCGAAATGGCCGTGCTAATGGCCAAATTGAAGAATACTAATGAGGCGCTGAAATGAATATTCAGCACCTCATTAGCATGCCACTAGTTGCTAATAGGAATAAGGGGCTAGGAAGCTGACAGGAATAAGGAGATTTCAATGTTGGCAGGGTCCTTTTGAAAAGGCCCCCCTTGTAGACGAGCTGCAGGTGAGCGAACTGTGGCACTTTTGAAGTGCCGCAGCCGGTGGCATGCTAATGAGGTGCTGAACATTCACTCAGCACCTCATTGGTATTCTTCGATTTGGCCATTTTGAAGTGTTTTGTAAGTGTAGGCATGACCAGAGCGTGTGGGGCTCCTGCTGAGGGTAATCTAGGCAACCAGGTGACACCTCTGTACTGCAGACAAAGTGTGAGGTGGAGCCTGAGGGTTTTGAATGGGAACTGGGAGTTGGGAAGCAGTTAGTCTGGGCTGGGAGAGAGACAGACGAAGGAGGGGGCAAGGCTCCGGCTCTGGGGTCCCCTCAGGGCCTCCTCTCCTCAACATGAATTGCAACGACTGTCTCTGCCTGTTGTGCTGCCTCCTCTGTACTACTCTGTGCCCCTGTTGGATAATAAACCCATTATTCTTCCGCTGAGTGAGAGTCACTCCTGCCTGTGGATGGGGTGCAGAGCTTAGGGACACCTGAACCCCATGACAGGCAGTGCCATGAATATGCAGTGCCTCATTAGCATAATCGTTGCCACACAGGTTTTGCAAGTGCCGCTTTCAAAATGCACACTGCCCATGTAGCCAGGAGCCTTTCGAAACGAACCCCTGATTTCGAAAGCCCCTTACTCCCATTTGGTTTTGGGAATAAGAGACTTTTGAAATCATGGGGTCGTTTCAAATGGCTCCCCGGCTACACGAGAGGCGTGCATTTAGGCAGCGGCACTTTCGGAATATGCACGGCTGCCATTATGTTCATGAGGCACTGCATATTCATGGAGCACCTTATTAGCATCTGCCAAAGTGCCACATTGCCATAGCCCCTCTGAAAGGGGCTGTATTTTGAAAGAGGCTCTGTTGCACGTGGACACATTTGAAATAGCTCAGCGCCATGTCAAAATGCAGTTTGTGTACAGCTGTGCTATTTGTGACATAGCCCCAGTGTTCTCGTTCTTCCTCAATGCTGTAGCCATCACATAATAAATCATATCAAACCGGAGAAGCTAGATGATTACGCCTCTCTGTTGAATTCAGACCTGGTCACACTGATGATCTCAAGGCTTGACTGCTGAATTTCTTACCCAGGAATGAAGCCATATGGCTCGAGAAAGCCCACACTGGTACAAAACACTGCAGAACATTTGCTTAAAGACACAGGTTGCCATAAATACATCCTACCTTGGCTTCACACTCTGCACAGGTGCCCCACTAAATATACAGGTCAATTCATGATAGGAGACCCCCTATTCACTCTCCTCCATTGACTGCCCTTCAGTGCCTGAGAGATCTGCTCACCCTTTGCAACCATGTCCTCTCACACTAGCTACATTCTTCTGCAGCAATGAAACTGTGAAGTGCCAGAGACAGAAATTTCACAGGGACTGGAGTTACCTGTTATATATATGGAGATATACCTATCTCCTAGACTCAGAAAGGACCTTCAGAGGTTATCAGGTCCCAATCCTTGCACTCACAGCAGGACCTACCACTGTTGCTGATAGATTAAAAAAAAACAAAACAAACAAAAACAAACAAACAAACAAACAAACCTACTTACCCCAGATGGTCCCCTCTAGGACTGAGCTCACCATCCTGGGTTTAGCAGGTCAATGCTCTACCCACTGAGTTATCCCTCCCCCTCTTGTTAGAGTAATCTCCACACAGCCTAATGGTAACTGCAGGACTCAGTGTACAACTCTAACTACAAAACTCTTCTCATTGACTTGACTTTCTCTCAGTAATGCCGTCTCTACACTTACAAAAAACTCAGAAATGGCCATGCTAATGGCCAAATTGAAGAATACTAATGAGGCCCTGAAATGAATATTCAGCACCTCATTAGCATGCCATCAGCTTCGGCATTTTGAAAGTGCCATGATTTGCTCACCTGCAGCTCGTCTACATGGGGGTCCTTTTGAGGTTTACCTATCACCTGATAGGAATATGGGGATTTTGATGTCGGCAGGGTCCTTTTGAAAAGGACCCCGTGTAGATGAGCCATGCCTCATTAGATTTCAGTGCCTCATTAGTATTCTTCGATTTGGCCATTAGCATGGCCGTTTTGAAGTTTTTTTGTAAGTGTAGACAAGGCCTAAATCCTTCATACAAACATGTAAGTTATAGCTCTTGGGCTATGTCTACACTAGAGAATTTTGTTGACAAAACAGTCCTTTTGCTGACAAAACTCACAGAGTGTCCACATTCCCAGGCATTCAGTCGAAATGATCTCCTTGGCAGTCTGGCCGAAATCTGTCAGAAGTTTTCTTGGAAGATATCTTCTGACAGAAACTTTTCTTTACAGATTGCGCTAATGTAGACGTAGCCTTAGCGACTGGAAGGAAAGGAAGAGATGTGTTGTTATCTCTTCTCCAGTATTCTGGAAGTGCTCAGATGCCTAGGTAGCTCAGTGCCTAGATGGACGATCCTTTCTGCCAGGCTTACATCCACAGTACCTATGCTTGAACTGAGGTGTCAGAGTAACATCCAGCTATAGCCCCCTTAACAGACCTAAGTTCACTTACTTGATTCAATCATTGGACTTTGTATCAGAAGCCAGCTTTTGTTATTGAAAATGGGGAGGGATTTTTGATCCTGTGGCAGCCCCTGCAAATTCCTGAGCAACCTTTCTAAAATAAGTAAAGAATTTACTGGCACTAATAGTATCTTTTCAAAATTTGTCTGAGTCTAGTGTGCATTAGAAGAAGTCTTCTGGACCTTAGTCAATGATGAGTGACTGCAGACATGATAAAAAAAAGCTGGAGGTTATGTGGATCTTGAACATGACTGTCTTGATTCATGGAACTCCCCAGTAATCCAGGACACAGCTATTAAATTTTTATCCAGAAACTTATTTGTACAAGGTAACTTGACTTTAATATTGTGCATTGCAGTAGTGTCCTTTGGCAACGAGTCATTATTTGTAATGGAAATATCGTCATAAATTGTGACTCATGACAGCATATGGAAAATTGCACAAAATCTCAGTGGGATCATAAATACTTAAAGTCACCAGAGTTCAATATTTTTAGCTGCAAAAAAAGGTTTTTGTATATTGTTGTTATACACGTGGAAAATTCTAGAAGAGCTTTCCTTCATGTGAGTGCTGACATTTGATAGTCAGTTTCCTCTTTAAACATGTGGAACATCTGAATGGAGCAAACTTCTGAGCAAAGCTGTGGCTGACATAGAGCATCCTTATGCATGTAATCCAAAGCTTTTAAAAGCCACATTCATCTCTCTGGGATTTCCCTCTTGTAGTTAATTCAGTTTTGTGGTGAACTGATTTCAGTATTCTCAGTGGAGCTGTATGTATGCTTTATTCTGCAAATGGAAACCTTAGAGGAATGGATAAATGTTCCTAAGGCTCTCACATGTTGGGTGAGAAGAAAAATAAATTCCACAGAAAAGTGTTACCACCACCAAAGATTACTGGCATAAATAATTAGAACTTTTGGAGATAATCACATTACTCAGAAAAACAATTTAATCTTTAAAAATGAGTTACATAGCAATGAATGAAGACTCACCATTATTTGGTTCCAAATTTAAAGGAACTATATTCACTTACATTAAGATTGACACTATATTAATTTAAAAAGTGCCTTTTTTGTTCTAATTTCAGTTGCCAAGATTAAGGGTACGGCTGGACGGTTATCCATCTATATCAGTAACATAAAGCAAGGCACCACCAATAAGGTCCTAAAGTTTTACTGATGAACTATATTGATTTTGAATTTCATTATTACTGTATTCGTGAAGCAGAAAATGCTAGCTTTTAAGAAACGTTAATATTAGCCTATGGACTATTCCTAAATAGAAAATTCTAGGACACTAGTGTTATAGAGTTGAAAATGCTTATCATTGATACAAAGAAAACCACCATTCCAAGAATATTGTAGTTATTGAAAAGCAGTGGAGTGGCATGTAATTTTTATAACTGAGCTCAGAATATGGTCTGTAATGTTTACTAGTTCTGTGCCTGGCGTTACCTTGCTAAACTTTTGGGCTGTTTCTACACATGGCACTTTTTCTGGAAGATGATCCTCTGGAAGATGTCTTCTGGAAGGTCCTCTTCCAGAAGAGTGCATCTACACAGCAAATAGGCCCCCAAAAGAGCCACCCCTTCTTCCAGAAGAGTGCATCTACACATGCACTGGCGCTCCTCCTCAAGAACAGGGCAGGAAACATTGCAGACGGGGTCACACAGACTGGGAGCCCTTTTGGGGACGCCGGCCACATGGCCCCTTAAAGGGCCCCACCCAAACAGCCCCAAACAACCCCTCCCTGCAAACGCTGCTGATGCCTGCCACATCTATGCACAGCAAGCCAAACCCAGGTCCCTGTCCAGCACCCTCCAACCAGCAGGCATAGATCCCCAGCAGCTGCAGGACAGCAGGCTTGCCCTCACCCACAGGCTAGCCATCCTCCTGGCCATACTCCTCAGCCTCCTGTGGAGACAGAGGTCCAGGCCCATGGATTCTGAATGCCCACCATCTCTGCCTGGCCCCCTCTGGCCTGGCCAGCGCGTCTGGACCCATCCCACCAGCATGGACTGGAGGGACAGGGCTGTCATGGGGGAGTGGGATAATGACTGCTGGCTGCAGAACCTGCGGATGAAGAGAGACCTTCCTCGAGATCAGAAGCTGGATCGCCCCCATACTATGACACCAGGATACCTTGATGAGGCCAGCCCTCTCCCCGGAGAAGCACATGGCCATCGCCTTATGGAAATTGGCCAACCCGGACAGCTACCAGTCCAGCGGGCAGCAGTTCGCGGTGGGCACATCCACCACCAGGGCTGTTGTCCTCCAGGTAAGCCCAGCCACAGGCCTGGGCCCAGCCCCACTGGGCAGAGGGAGAGAGGGGGCCGGTGGGCTCAGGAGACCCCGGGGGCCTATTGGGAGGGGGCTGGGCTGGAGGCTGGGCAGGCCTAGCATAGAGGGGATACCACATGGCTGCTGCTGAGGGAGACCCTGTGGGGAGGGATTGGGTGGAAGAGGAAGGGGGGCAGGGCCCCCTTGTGTACGCCCATGAGCACACCTGTTCCCTTGCAGGTCGTGCTGGCCATTAACCATGTGCTGGTGTGGCAGCTGGTGTGTATCGGGGACCTGGACACAGTGGCTGAGGGCTTCACTGCGCCCAGGTTCCCCTAGTGCTTCAGGGCGATTGACAGGACACCCATCCCAATCAGGGTTCCAGACCACAGCGGTGGCCAATATGTCAACTGCAAGGGGTACCACTCCATCATGCTCCAGGCGGTGGTGAACACCCATGGGAAGTTCACAGACACTTATGTTGGCTGGCTGGGTGGGGCATGCGATGCACGGATCCTGCAAAATTCCGCCCTGCTCTGGAGGATGGAGGCTGGGACATTTGGGCCCCAGTGGGAGCATGTAGTCAGGGATGTCACGATGCCTCTCTGCCTCGTGAGTGACCCTGCCTACCCACTCCTGCCCTGGTTGATGCGCCCATACGCTGGCCACCTCACACCCTCCCAGGAGCTGTTTAATGCCCAGCACACACCCGGGCCCGGTATCCCATCAAGTGCGCCTTCAGCCATCTGAAGGTATGGTTCAGGTGTCTCCTCAAGTGCCTTGATGTGGAGGTGGAGAACGTCTTGCAGGTCGTCACCACCTGCTGCGCACTCCACAACCTCATCGAGGCAAGTAAGGGGACCCTGCCCCAGGGCTGATGGTGGAGCTGGCTCCCTGCTACCAGCAGCCTGCTGCGGTCCCCAACAGGTGTCTTGACTGTGACAGGCTCCGGATCTGGGAGGCATTCACCGAGGGAGACTACTAACCCCCGCAACCATCCCCAAAGACCCACCCTACATACACCCCCCATGTGTACACCTCACATCCCCCAATCTTCCCCCATACTGATCAGGGACACCACTGGGTGCAAAATATAAACATGTAATTAACCCTCAACATATAACAACAGCTAACTATGTACATTTTAGATAAGGACAATAAAAATACCTACTAAAACCTTTATGGAGCGAACTATATACATGGAGGTAAGGGGGCAGGGACACATGAACTTGGAAGGGAAATGAGAGAGGAAAGGTGGGGGCCCTATTCAAGGGATGAGGTGGAAGACTGTGAGCCCCAGTGCTTGTGGGTGCCCCTCCCACCCCAGGTGCACAGTCCCCTGCGGGGCACTGATGGGGCTGGGAGCACTGGCAGGTAGGGCTGGCCGGCACCTGGCCGAGCCTCAGCGGAGGGGCCAGGGAGACCAGGTCATGGCTCGGGGGATCCTCCACAGGACCCACCAAGGTCACAAGACATGCTGCTAGGTCCCTCAGCACAGCTGCGGACAGGCCAGGGGGCAGTAGGGCGGTCAGGGCCTTGGGGTCATGAGTTTGGGGGACAGAAGCAGCTGAGGGGACTGCGGGGGGGGCAGGAGGGGGAGAAGCGGGGGGTGGGGCTCGGGAGGGACAGCAGGGGGACAGCAGGGGTGGCTGCGTGCTGGCCTGCAAGGGCCTCACACACAGTGCAGAGCATCCCCACCTCCTCCCCCATGTGTCCCACCTCCACTGCAGCTCGGCCTTGTTGAGGGCCAGCTGCCTCTTGGCGAGAGCGTTCTGGTGGTGGAGGGCTGCGGTGTAGGCAGCAACCTCGTCCTTGCGGTATCTGAGCCTGGTCCAGTGCACCTGTGGCCACCACGCTGTGGGGGCTGGGGGGCCCAGCTGGTGGGCTGCTGGGTCCTCTGGCCTGAATGGGGCTGGGGGACCCTGGGCTCATTGTCCAGCTGCCCCAGCTCTCGGACGGTAATGCTGGAAGAGAGAGAGGCTTGGGGGAGAGGGGGCAGTCAGTGCCACATCCAGAACCTGGGTGGCATTGTCCCGGTCCCCCGGGTGGTTTCCCCCTCCCTGGACTCAAGGGATGGCTGTGTGCCTGGGGATGCTGCCAGACGGGCCTGTGTGAACTCGCCATGGTGGCCCCTGGGGCATGGGGCTGGGGCTGGGGCGCTGTCTGTGGTAGCCCACCCTGGCCATGGGCCTGCGGGCTGGCTGGGGGCATGGCTGTGGCCCTCCCTTTTTCTGGGACCCCATTCTTTAAATACCCCTCTGAAACCACACCCCCACTCATGCATCTGATGAAGCGGGTCTTTGCCCACGAAAGCTTATGTTCCAAAATATCTGTTACTCTATAAGGTGCCACAAGACTTCTCGGAAAATTCTGGAAAACAGATGGCCAACTCTTTCAGAACCTCTATAGCTAAGCTTGAGACTTGCCTTCCATTATAAACATTTGGACCGCCCTTTAAGTTCTCAAACCTGTAATATCTTATTTCATTTATGCATGTTTGGTCTGTGGTCAGCAGCCAATTTTCTGCTTATGCATGAGGTGATACAGACAAGTGGTTTGAGAGATATGGGAACAAGAGAAAAATAGATATTAATCATGACTGTAAACTTTAGTACTCTTTTTCCATGTCTCATCTACAGAATGGTTATCCTAGAAACACCATATGAAATGTGACACATCTTGGTGAGTTTCTAATAACCAGGATAAATTATGATATTAAAAAGTCCTAACGATTTTTCACTGCCAAATGCTGAAAGGTGCGGAAGATGGAGACAAACTTTATGTTAAAATAATTTCTTTAGGGCTATGTCTACACTAGAGCAATCTGTCGACAGACGTTTTTGTTGGAAGCTATCATCCAACAAAACATCAGTCGACAGATTCCGGCCGGGCTGCCAAGCCGATCGAAAGAGTGATCCACGCTGTCGACAGAGGGCAGACGGACTACCTGGCCGGTCTCTCAACAGAACAGCCAACAGGGCTGCCCAGTGTCCCAGAAGTCCAGTATGTCGACAGAGGGCCCTTTGGAATGTCCAGACCAGCTTTCTGTTGACAGAATTTGTCAAAGGCATTCTGCCTTATGGGGAAGTGGCTGAACGCTATCGATAGAAGTGCTGCGTTCTGTCAATTTACTATTGACAGAGCGCCTTGGGAATGTGGATGATCCCTGGGTTTTGTGACAAAACTCTCTAGGGTAGACATAGCCTAGGTTGCTTTCATGAGGAGACCAGTGTCAAAATGCAAGCCAATTGCTAGGGAGGTTTGAAACTGTGAAGCATTAGTTATTTTTTAAAAAGCTGTAGACTTTTAGAAGCCTCTAATAGAAAGATCCTCAATCCAAAAATAGAAATAAAGTACTGATGAGCAACTTTACCTACAACACAATTCTGCTTTACTGAGCATGAGTAGGTAAGAAACCAAGCACAGCTAATGGTTAAATGATGCCATTCTCTGGATTGGTTATTTGGGTATCTTAATTAAACAATTTTATAAATTACAGTATTTAGATTTCTTTAAATTAAATCTGAATGAACCAAAATGCTGATAAGTTCAGAGTTTTGATAACTTTAATGCTCTTGTGAAGATTTTTTTAAAACTCTGTGGTTTCAGAAATTCACTGAACTTTTGCTCTTAACTCATAATTTTTTTTTTTTTTTGGTTTGGGAATATATTTCAGAATAGTTAATTTTCTCATTTTCACCATCTCCACAATTCAGTTACACCGCTATAAGTAGATATTTATGTCCTGACACAATTATCATGGTTTTACCACAAATCGCATAGTCTGAATAAAAGACAGTATATAATTTACCTATGCTTTCACCACTGATGTAATTAGATATTGTGAAAGCACGATTAAATGTTCATATATGCATTTTGCATGAAGAAAAATGTCACATAAACAGTTGAGAAAACATTTAGATACAAATGAAAATATTATAAGATACTTGAGAATTCAAATCTGAAATAACATGAAAGATATTCACAGTCTACACAGCTAATCATTACATTCATAACAAAGATGTAGAGAGCTAAGGGAAATATGGAGTTGTTTGATTACTCAAGATTCAAGATTTTGAAAGGGGTTGCTCTTCCTGAAATGGAACAGGAAGAGTGATTTTGAAAGGAGCACCACATTCTTTCAATTTGCTTTTGAAAGAATGAGTTGTGTGTGTATACTAGAGTCTAGAATAGAGCCCCATTCTTTCGAGAAATCTTTCGAAAAAACTTGCTAGTGTAGACACAGCCTAAGGGTATTTCTGCACAGCCACATTATTCTGAAATAAGCTATTCCACAATAGATGTTCTGGAATAGTTTATTTTGAAATGATGATGCTACGCACAAAAATGCATTTTGAAATAGCAGCTAGTTATTTTGAAATACAGTATTTAAACATAGAGCCTATTTTGAAATACAGCCATTGGATGTACTATGGCTTATTTCAAAATAGGTTCTATTCCCTGTATTAACAGCAGCTATTTCTAATATCAGACAGGTAACCTTGTTAGTCTGTATCTTTGAGAACAACAAGAAGTCCTGTGGCACCTTATAGACTAACAGATATTTTGGAGCATAAGCTTTCGTGGGCAAAGATCCACTTCATCAGACGCATGAGTATGATGAAGCAGGTCTTTGCCCACAAAAGCTTATGCTCCAAAATATCTGTTAGTCTAAAGCTACGTCTACACTGGGATGCTACATCGAAATAGCTTGTTTCGATATAGCGAAATCGAAATAAGCTATTTCGATGAGTAGCGTCTACACATCCTCCAGGGCTGGTGCCGTTGACGTTCAACATTGATGTAGGAGAGCAGTATATCGAAATAGGTGCTGCAGGGGAGCGTCTACACGTAAAAGCGGCCCAAATCGAAATAAAGGTGCCAGGAAAAGCTGCGGACAGGGTCACAGGGCGGACTAGCACTTCTGGGGCAACAGCTAGCTGCTCCCTTAAAGGGCCCCTCCCAGACACACTTAGCCTGCACAGCACGCCGTCTGCAGAGCCCACAAGCACGCACACCCCGTGTAAGCAGCATGGACCCCCAGCAGCAGCAGCAGCCAGAGGCCCACACACCCGCCCCTGGAGCAGTGTCCGCCCTGCTCAGTGCCATGGAGGAGGCAGCTCAGCATCTTTTATTTGAGGAAGATGAGCTGTCCTCGGGGGATGAAGAAGCAGCCCCAGACCTTGCTGCCCTCCCAGCCTCCCCCCGCCAGACACGCCGCTGGCTATGGAGGTACCCCAGTAGCATGGACTGGTGGGAGCGGCGGGTGCTTGGCGAGTGGGACAACAACCGCTGGATCCAGAATTTCCGGATGAGTCGGCAGACATTCCTGGAGCTCTGCCAGTGGCTCACCCCTGCCTTACGGCACCAGGACACCCCCGTGCGACATGCCATAACCGTTGAGAAACAGGTCGGCATTGCTGTCTGGAAGCTGGCCACTCCAGACAGCTACTGATCCGTAGGGCAGCAGTTTGGCATGGGCAAGGCCACTGTCCGGGCTGTCGTCATGGAGGTAAGAGGACCCAGGGGGAGGGGGGAACCGGGGGGGGGAGATGGAGCTCGGGGAAGAGGGGGAGCCCAGGGGGGAGGGGGAGCCCGGGGAGAGAGCCAGACACACCCTGCACACCCCTCACGAGTGCTCTCTCATGTCTTTCTCCTGCAGTTAGTCCACGCAATCAACGCCCTGCTCCTCCACAGGCTTGTGCGGCTTGGGGACCCAGATGCCGCCATCGCGGGGTTTGCCAGCCTGGGCTTCTCTAATTGCTTCAGGGCTCTAGATGGGACCCATATCCCCAGCTGCTCCCTGGAGCACAGTGGAGGACGCTTCCTGAATAGGAAGGGCTACCATTCCGTGGTCCTCCAGGCCTTGTTGGACAGCCGGAGCTGCTTCTTGGACATTTATGTTGGCTGGCCTGGCAGCACCCACGACACCCGGGTGTTCAGGAATTCGGGCCTGTGCTGCCGGCTGGAGGTGGGGACCTACATCCCCCAGCGGGAGATCCCTGTGGGGGACACCACCATGCCCCTCTGCCTCATCGCAGACGCAGCGTACCCACTCCGGCCCTGGCTCATGTGCCCCTACATGGGCCACGTCAGTGCCACCCAGGAGCAGTTCAACACCCGCTTGAACCATGCACGCCAGATGGTCGAGTGGACTTTTGGCCGTCTCAAAGGGCGCTGGAGGTGTCTCTTCACCCACCTGGACGCAGGGCTCCCAATCATCCCCCAGGTTGTGGGCACGTGCTGAGCATTCCACAACCTGGTGGAGAGCAAGGGAGAGGCATTTGTCCAGGGCTGGGCTGTGGAGGCTGGCAGGGCCTACGCCCAGCCACTCGCTGCCCCCATTCGCCAGGTTGACCCTGAGGGGATCTGGGTATGGGAGGCGCTGTGGACCCATTTTGAGCAGGCTGTGGGGTGAATGCTGCCAGGGCCAGCTGCTGGTGAGCCACCCCCCCCACACACATCCCCCACACCACTACCTGCCCCCACGCCCACACCACTGAGCACCAGAAAGCACACACCACCCACACACGTCTTTTGTAAATAAACTAAAACCTTTTTTTGAAACAAAACAATGAAGTCATTACATTAAGAAGGGGGGAACTATGTACATGGGGGGGCAGCTACTAAAAGGGGGGGTGGGACAAATAAACTATTTACAATTATGGGGGGGGATATGTACAAAGGAGGGGGGGGCCTGGGGGGGCTACGTCCTTGGCCTCCTTCACCCCTATTGTCCAGCACCTGGCGTGGGGGGTTACGACCCACGTCTGGGCCGGAGGCCCCGTCGAGGCTGGGTGGGGGCCAGGAGAACAGGCAGATATGGCCGGGCTGGTTCCTGAGGCCTGCGGTCCCCCTCGGCGGCAGGCTCCAGGACAGCTGCTGGTGGAGGGCAGCTTGGAGGGACGGCGGGCGGAGTGGCGGGGGGGCAACTGCTCCACAATCCCCTCGAAGGTCCTCACGAAGGCCCCCCAAGCATCCTGGCGCCAGGCCAGTGCTCGCTCCTGCAGGTGGAGCCGCTGCTCCTCCACATGCAGGCGGTGCTCAGAGACCTCCCTCTGACGCTGGAGGGTGGCGAGGAGCTGGGGGTCAGCGGACGCCCAGGGATGGCTCTGGTGCTGGCGCTGTCGGGCTCGTCCTGGGGCCAGTCCCTGCTCCGCTGCTGGGCTGGCCTGCTGCGATGGCCCCGGTGGGCTGTCCGGCACAACAGACACAGCACCTGTGCTCTCGGGGCCCTCAGATGGTGCAGCTGCGGAACAGGGGGGAAGAGTGGAGACAGCCGTTAGTCTGGGCCCTGACCTGTGGCCCTTGTCCCCCCACCCCTCTGCTGCTGGTTCCCCATCCCCATCCCCCAGAGATGCTGCTGCTGCTGATGGGTGTGCTATCCCCCTAGGGGGAGCCTCTAGGTTCCGCTCCCCCCATCCCCAGGGATGGGGCATGGCGCTGTCCTGCTGGGGAGCAGGGGCTGACGGACTCTTCTGACGGACAAGCCACTGCTGTCCTTGGGGCCATGGTCATCTGGGTGTGTGGAGGGCCCTGGTCATGTCCCTTGTCCCCGCCCCTTAACCTGGGGGTGTGTGCCGGGGTACATACCTGATGGTCCGCTCCCACGGTCGGGGGACACCCATCGGGCGGAGGCCCTGCTGGAGCTGCGGGAGGGGAGGTCTACGAACAGCCTCCCGTTGCTGGAGGCCTCCTCCTCCTCCTGTGCTGTCCAGGGGTGGGCTCCTGTGGGGGCCCCTTGGGTGCAGGGCTGGCCTCCGGGCTGGACTCTGTCTCCGGGGCCTTCTGGGGCTCTTCAGACGAGGTGTCAAGGGCGGCCGGGGGGAGGTGGTGTACCGGGGGCCCAGGATTTCCCTGAGCTCCCTGTAAAAGGGGCAAGTGGTGGGGGTGGCCCCAGATCGGCTGGCTGCATCCCAGGCCCGGGCATAACCCTGCCGCAGCTCCTTTACCTTACTCCTGATGTGGTCAGGAGTGCGGACAGGGTGACCCCAGGCAGCCAGGCCCTCGGCCAGCTGAGCGAACGCATCTGCATTCCGCTGCTTGCTCCCCATTACCTGTAGCACCTCCTCCTTGCCCCAGAGTCCCAGCAGGTCCTGGATCTCGGCCTCCGACCAGGAGGAGCCCCACCGCCTCTTCCCCTGTTGGTTGGCTGGCTGGGAGCCCTGAGTCCCCTTGGGGGGGTGCCCTGTGGGTGCTTGGGGGGCTGGCTGGCTGCCATGGGTGCTGGGTTGTGGGTTGGGGCTTGTGGAGGATGTGCAGGCTGGGCATGTGTCTGTGCTGCTGCCTGCACTCTCTCAGCTTCCTGCACAGGAAATAAGGGGGTGGGGAGCTTTAAGGGGCTGCTGCATGCAGCGACCATAGAGCTCAGGGGCTGGACAGAGCATCTCTCAACCCCTCAGCTGATGGCCGCCATGGAGGACCCTGCTATTTTGATGTTGTGGGACGTGGATCATCTACACGTGCCCTACTTCGACGCTGAACGTCGAAGTAGGGCACTATTCCCATCTCCTGATGAGGACAGCGATTTCAATGTCTCGCCGCCTAATGTCGATTTAAACTTCAAAATAGCGCTCGGCACGTATAGACACGGTGGGCGCTATTTTGAAGTTGGCCCGGCTACTTCAAAATAGCCGCTAGTGTAGACGCGGCTGATATGGTGCCACAGGACTTCTTGTTATTTCTGTTCCTCATAGAATGGGGTTTACCAATATAGAAATAAGTCAACTGCTACTTTGAAATTATTTTGAAATAGAAGTTGCGTTGTGTAGATGCTAGCATAGTTATTTTGAAATAATGGCTGTTATTTTGAAATAACTTTGCTGACCTAGCCTAAAGTGCCACTGGACTGCTTGTTATTTGTGAAGCTACAGGCTAACATGGCTACCTCTCTGAGGCTACTTATTAAATAAATATATCCTACGCAGTACTCTGAGTTAAAAAATGAGAAGTTACAGATTGAATGTCTCTAGTCCAGCACTCTGTAGTCTGGCAACATCCTGTTATCTGGCATGATTTTAATTAACTGGATGTCCACTTATGGGAGTAGACAAGTTTTGCATGTTCCAATAACGTTTGTTTACCAATCCAGGCTCTCAGTGTTTGGTGCCATTATTTAGCTCAAATTTACCCCTCAATGTCTTGCAAGAGCCCAGCAAGCATGGGAAGTATTAGTAATGCTGCAAGACAATATTGACCTTCCGTCGTTTGGCAAATTCTCTGGCTCAGCGCCGGTCAGGTCCCGAAGGTGCTGGAGTACAGGAGTTTACCCTGTACTTACCTTTTCGTTTCTCCTGAAATCACACAGAACAGATACTGTGCTGAACTTCTGGTGCATTTGCTTTCTCTTGGAAAG
This sequence comes from Carettochelys insculpta, assembly GCF_033958435.1. Taxonomy (NCBI): domain Eukaryota; kingdom Metazoa; phylum Chordata; order Testudines; family Carettochelyidae; genus Carettochelys; species Carettochelys insculpta. The sequence continues at coordinate 123,027,426 of NC_134137.1, forward strand.
ATTGCTTGTTTGTTCATAATCTGAAAATACCCAGTTGTTTTTTCTCCAGAAACTCTAACTTTAAAAATCTTATTTAACACCTCAATTATATCAGGCTGTGCTCAGTTAGCTTTATAAGCCTCAGGAGGCTCATGAGCCTCCCCGCCATACCACTCTGCATTTTTCTTGTTGTTAATTTAATGCTTATGAAGAGCCCATAAATTTGTATTGATTTTTTCCTTACAGGTTTCAGCCCCATTAGTATATTCTATAAAGCACAGATGGGAGTCTTCAACTCATTAGAGGGAGCTAGTTTGATGCTGACCCCATCAATCTGCTCTGTTTTCATTTCAGATACAGAAGTGTTGCTCGAGAGTTTATCTACATGCATCTGCTCTTGTGCATGTACCTAGATCACAAGTTCTGAAAATAGTGAGGCAGAACAGAGGGAAATAGAAACATTATAATACGGATGAATAGGGAACGTTTGGCATGCTACCAAGCAGCAAGCATACCTAGATTGACTTTATAATCCTGTTGCATTTAGTTAAGAAAACACAACACCATACATACGCAAATCAATATTCTTGAGAGTTCGACCTGCTTATGTTTTAATAAAATTAACTCGACTAATACATTGACCACCTCTTCTAAATTTAATCACACTGGGACAATTAGAGTAATTTCATGTTTTCTACTTTAGCACTCCTCTGAAATGACTGCATCTGGGTAACTTTAATTACTGATTTGACTCAGTGAAACAGAAAAGAAAAATGGCTTGACACGATTAACAACTTGTGTTCTTCATTGTGATTTTTTTTCTCTGACAAAATAACCCGGTAGTCATAAAACTCACACTGAGGAAATCTCAGTGGGATAAAGACCACTGTTACAACTTCATATGAAAGTGTTTACAGATCTGAAGCTATACACTGCAGGATTATTTTAAAACAAATATTCTGCTCAGAAAATATTTGCAGCTATTTTTATCTTCTCTCTTCTACAGTAGTGCATGAAAACCGGATCTTTGCTTCATCAGAATCTCTGAGCTTCTGTTGAGGTGCAATTGAAACATAAAAGGGTAGGAATCTCAAACAATGTGGTGTTTGTTCATTAAACAGAACCATTGTCTGTGACTCCAATTTCATGAGTCAGTAGCTCCATTTATAGTAACCAGCAATAATGTGTAAGATATCAAAATTTAAAAAGGGTAAATTTGATTTCAGAAAGAGACATTTCTTGGAGGCTTGGATAGAGGCACAGTGACTGCATACATTGATTGAACTGTTTTTTTTTGTAGCAAATTTGAGATCATAGGCTCTTAACTTGCAAACACTCACAGCACATTCTTAACTTTATTCAGATGACTAGTTCCATTAGCTCCAATGGGACTGCTCAGAAGTACAATTAAACTTGTGCTTGACTATTTCAGGATGGCACTCACAAATTCTGATGCTATATGCAAATACCGTGATGTAAAACCACTTTTAGAGTACAATCTTAAAATCATATATAGAAACAGCTAGTGTTTCAAATATAACTTAGAAAATTATTCAGATGAGCAGCAATGATGATTATAACTTGGAAAATAACATTTTTTCCTCATTTTCTTCCCTTCTTTATTGTTAATGAAGACAGGATCTTTGCTTCTTAAGAATTAATCTCCTCCAGCTCATTGTCCTATACTGTAATATCACAATAATTTTTGTAGTAACCAATTGTCACCTCACAGTTGGAAGATTATTTTTCAAAGGAAAGCAATTAATTCACTTCAAGTAACTAATTATCGCCCCTCACCCTACCCCTCCAAACATTCACCCCAAAAGCTCCCTCATGTACAACTTGATTCACTATGAACAATCTTTCAAAGAAGTAAATAACAAACACGCATCAATATACAGAAGCTTATGCCTTAAGTGTGAGAAAATGACATCAGGATCAGACAAATTCTTATTAATCAAAGATCCTATTTTGATATATTAAAGGAAGAGAACTAGAGGAAATAATATTCAGACAGAGGCAAGCTTTTTCTAAACAGAATGTTTATTTAAAACTATTTACGAGGCATTAGCTTTTGTTTGCAAGCTTTTTCATATGAAATTGTAACAGAGCACAAGTGGGCATCTTAAAGACCTCAGTTATGATAGCTATGACTTTATTAGTGACACATTAGTTTTGGTTATTGGTTTTCAGTACATATGACAAGTAGAGGTGGACTTGTTAAGCATTAATATTTAAATAGTCGGGAGAGGGAGTTAATTACCCTCCATCCGCTAAGCAGTTCAAATTTTATGTTCTAATAGAAGGAAAACATTCTGTTCCAGGCTCATTTTGTCATGATGACTGTATTGAATGAGATATTGGCAAAATGTGTTGATTACAACATTAAGGATTTCTAGAAAAGTCAACAACTAGTGACACGAGAAAATTACTGATTAAAAACAGTCAGTGCAGCTTTTTTGTCACACATGCTTAAAAAATGTTAAATGAAATTACAATGAAATGTTAACATACTACATCACACATTATTTGTACAGAATTATGTTACTATTCAAAGAACCTGGCTAAAGATTCTGGCTTGCCAGCTGGGAAACCCTCCTCCCCGAGTATGCTAGAAAGGGTGAGTGCACCTCTCCTCTTTTTGGCACGTTTGGCCCTATTTTAACTGAACGGCTTAAGGGTATATTGCAGCAGAATGAAATTTCAGATTCGTGGTTACCCACTGTTTTTTTTAAACCAATAGAAACAACTGAACAAACCCCTACAACATGGGTGCCAATCCTGCAGCCGTTTGTACTAGTACAGACCATGTCCACCTGGAATCAGTGGGCACAGGGTCTGTGTTTGGGGCCAAATGCAGACATGGGATAATGCAGTAGGTCAAATGAATAAAAAAAAAATAAAACGCTCTTGTCTCTTCATTGCTAAATATTTTCTTTTTAATTGACATAGTCCCTAGTTTGCGATGGACCCCAGTAAATAACAACCAGATATGGGTTTCTCTGATGGGGAGAAAGATTTGAATAGGGGGGTCTTCCTCTTCTAAAGATCACGCTCTAACCAGTCATGGAAGAGTCTGACCAGTGTTGGGGGTGGGTGATGGGGGTGGGGAAGGAGGGAAGAAGAGATGCTCCCTAAAACTCTCCTGTTGTAGTTGCTTTGCTTTGGATAAATACTTAGAATCTCTGGACTAGAGAGGCACTCTGTAGTCTTATGCTTATGCTGTCTGCTTGAGGCACCCAGAGCCTGGGCCTCTTTCTCTAGTTGTACACAGTGGGACAACTTCAGTGGGAGAGATGGAGAAAGTCCCACTACAAAATATCCCAGAGCTCAGCGGTTAGAAATAGGACACCCAAGCACCAAAACTCTTTTTTTCCTATGAGCTAGAGTTGATGTCAAATCTCCCACCTCCTGAGTATGCTAGTCACTGAGCTTCCAGTTATATGGGATGGGGCATTCCATTCACCTCTATTTTATATGGCATGGATGTACTTAGATCCCACGTCCTGCATCAGGCTCCAAAAGGAATCTAGATATGGGAATATCTACCTGTTGAATCCCACTAAGGCTTAGGTCTGGGGTAGGCAACCAAAATAGCAAGAAAAGACATTTTTTTCAAATTCAGTAAAAAACTCAATTATTCAAGAGCCACAATGCATGTGAATATGAGATGATCCTTAATAAATAATATCATACCATACTTTTTGTATCTCCTAGTTTAAGAACAGTGCACACACTGATTTGTAATGTGATACATGTTTACTACAGGACACTCACAAGCTTTTTACATATTCTATTTCCTCACATATTACTTGTTTGAATTTGTACCATGATCTTCCTAACTTTTACTTCTGAACATATTTTGATTATGCCAATTTTACTTCACGTTTAATTTCAGTTGTCTTTCTTAAAATGCGTGTTGCCCTTCACAACAGGAATGCCAAAAGCTTCTCTTTCCTTTTCAAAGTCAAAACTCTATCAGCAACACAATTAAAACACAGCTACAGTATCATATCCCACAATGCACTGCACCTATTAAAGGGGGAGTTATCCAACATTTCAAGATCACATATTGTTTGATATTTAGATATTAATTGTTCCTTGTTGGACTTTTAGATATTCACTGTTTATCAAAAATATTTTTTTTAAAAAGATTTTGGAATTATAGTGTCGGGAGCCACAAAGAAGTCATTAAAGAGCTCCAGAGCCCCAGGTTACAGACCTCTGGCTTAAACAGACATTAGGTGCTCAGAGGTGCTTTACGGACATTACAAATGGAAACAGGTACTAGCCGACAGTTTTGTAAATGCCATTAAGTGTTCATATGAAACATTTAGGTACCCAAAATGACAGCTAGGTGCCAGACTCCCTTTGTGAACCTAACCCTAGTACAAGGAAATTGTACTAGGCTGTCTTAGTGCTTAAGCTGGCATCTTCACCACTAGGCCATCCTTCATGCAATCCTTTACCCTGGTCTCTGGAACATCAAAAAGAAAATAAAAACACCAGGAGAGTTTGAGTTCTGCTTTAGTCACAGTAGATGTGATCACACTGGATCAGATAAAACCTTTACTCAGACAACAATTACTTCAAAGAAATGGGACCTTCACTTATGGAAGGATTTGACCCATAAAGCTTGGCCCGGCTTAAGTCAATTGACTGCAATGGGGACAAGATTCCACCCAGAGTATTTTCTGCACTTGAGATTCTACATTAGAGTCATCATGCCTTTGAGTGAACATAGACTAGTACATCCGTTTCAGTGTTGCTCACCTATCATTCTTATTCACATCATATTTGTACCTAATGGGGTCCTGATCCCAACAGAATCCTTTGTCTTGGGCATTGGAGAAATCTATAAGAACCCATGGTCCCTGCCTTGAAGAGTTTCACAGCTAAAGAGAAGACAAACTACATTCCTATAAAAGTATGAATGTAAAATGAGGTATGGAGAGGAGGGTGAGGTTCCTAATTTAAAAACCACTTTTTCCCAATGTGACTTCAGATGATAATTCCAAAGCCTCCCTTAGGCTACGTCTACATGTGCCCCAAACTTCGAAATGGCCACACAAATGGCCATTTCGAAGTTTACTAATGAAGAGCTGAAATGCATATTCAGCGCTTCATTAGCATGCGGGTGGCAGTGGCACTTCAAAATTGACGTGGCTTGCTGCCGCGCGTCCCGTCCTGACGGGGCTCCTTTTCGAAAGGACCCTGCCTACTTCGAAGTCCCCTTATTCCCATCAGCTGATTTCGAAAAGGAGCCCCGTCTGGATGAGACGCGCGGCGGCAAGCCGCATCAATTTCGAAGTGCCGCTGCCGCCCGCATGCTAATGAAGCGCTGACTATGCATTTCAGCGCTTCATGAGTAAACTTTGAAATGGCCATTTGCGTGGCCATTTCGAAGTTTGGGGCACATGTAGACACGGCCTTAGTGTGGTGTCCAAGTTCTTGTATCAAGGGATAAGTTGTGCATTTGCATAAGACTGTTTTCTAGCCTTTAGTAGCTTACTTTGTTGATGATGCCATATCCCATTTTATGCATGTTTTATAATGCTTGCTCAAGGTCTATATAGTCCAGAGATACTATACTAATTATAATATTTTCACTAAGAATTATTATTTAAGGCTGTTAGCTGATTGTAGCTCTGTAGATTGCATTGATGAAAACTCAATGCCAAGATTTTACAGTATAGGAGCCAAGAATCCCATTTGACTTGCCTGCATCAGCTACATGGAAATTGCATCTAAGAGAAGACCTTGTGCTTGCATTGCCCAGACAGCATAAGTTTAATGAGGCTCAAATGCTACGCAGTTCTCCTGCAGAACTAAAATAGAAAGGTAAAATGAAATATGGCAAAATTAGATTGGCAGTGTTTCAAAACATCTCTGAAATGACCAAAGTGACCCACCCAATGATGAAGGAAAGTCAGCAACTAATTACAACGCAGAACTTAGGGGAGTAAATGGCTCAGGATATTGGAAAGGGGAAATGGAGTCCTCTGCTAACAGGTTTCTGTTTCAAAACAAGTCCACGCTGTAAAATGTGAAACACTCTTGGCTGATGGCCTGTGGCAAACCAGCTGTGATCAGTTTAATTCCCAGTCTACAAGTCCACATAAAAAGAGCTACCACTAATTCCAAGCTTGCAGTAGCGTAACTTGTAAATGAAACTCAAATTTAATGTGAACTCACACAATGCCCTCCTCAGAGTGCTCTCTCCCTGTATTAGGAGCCTTCCCCTGCTAGGTTTAGATTCCCACAGCAATATGTATTGTTTTGTGGAGTAAGGCTCACCGTATATTTTTAAATGCTTTTGGCCTCTCTAGAGGAGAGTTGGTGGGCTTTCTTCTTTCTCCAGAGACTGTTTTCCTTCAGGAACTGGTTTGTTTCCCTCCTAATTTATTCTTAGTCTCTCCTTGCTCTCATTTCTTCTGACACAAGATTTCCTTCAGAGCCTAAGCTCTTCAAAATTTTCCTGATATAAAGGGTGTTTGGGCACAACCCCTATTTATTAGGAGATGCTCAAAAGGGGGTTGTGAGCAAATGGAGTCCAGCAAGTCAAGCACCCTAATAAGTAGAACTGAGGAACTCAAGACTGCAGCACCTTAAACAATGAGGAGACAGCAAGAGCAGAAGTTTGCCATGCCAATATTCTAAGGGTATGCTTGTACAGCAAATACTGTGCACAGGCTAGAAAACCAGGGCTAGCTTGAATGCAGACACTGAGGATAATAATAGCAATGAAAACTGTGCTAGTGTAACACATGTGGCATTCTGGGCCTGTATTCAACTTGCTAGCCTGCTCTGAAGCCCATGTTCTCTTCACTGCTACTGCTACATGCACTAGTAGGAGTTAAGCTAGCTTGGCTAACATGCACAGATTTGCTGTGTAAACATAACCCAAGTCAACTATAAATGAGAAGGGAGGATCCAAGTGGGAAGGGATGCAAGGCCTGCGGCAAGACAACGGAGGGGGATGGGGGCGGGATGGAAAGAGACTGTCTGGATCTCTTCATTTTCTCATTGTCCAGGGTATAGAAAGAGTGTTGATACTTAACACTTCTGTTTCTGGATATCCAGAAATGGAGGTGCCGTGGTATTTTGGAGCAGGCTGAGAGAATATGGGTTGTGGTTTGGGATGGTGCTTGGAAGGTGATTGAGATAAAACTGTTTGCTCATCTCTTAATTAAGAGATCTGCCAAGGAGATGAACTAACACAGAGACAGAACTGTCCCCTGGGCTTAAAAGTGAGCCTTTCGGATCAGGGTTGCAGCTGGCTATGTGCCATGTGGGAAAATGTTCATTGCTGATGTCTGCCTGGGCTGCCCACTATCCATGGATCAATACTTCAATTGCCCAGGCTGTCAGTCCAGAATCTTTCACAAGAAATTGCTAATTTTTGGTTTAAAATCTAGCTTTTAAGTATGGGCTACAACCAAGTCCCCTTATGGCTAAGATGTAGTTATAAATAATATATCCAAAACTCTATTTTTGAATCCTTCCATTGCAACTTTTATACAACTTTTATTGCATTAGCTGACTTTGGTAGTTATTTTGATTGAACTAAGCCTCTATGCAACAATACTACCACCATGTCATAGGAAACAAAAAATAACTCCCAAATGGCTTGTAGGATGAGCTTACATTAAAATAAATCTACAGCCTTTTTATTGCTGCATTAATTTCTAGCTCAGGAAGCATGAGGACATCAATTCTTTTTTTTTCCTTTAAGAGATTGAGAGTCTTTGAGAGTATCTTAAATCTTTGTTGTAGAATACAATACTTGACAAGTATCACTAACTTTTCTTATGTAAGGAATGTGGAAGCCATAGTGGGTTTTCTCAGGTCATTAGAGGCAAATTCATGTGGATGGTATAATCAGAAGCGAGATTTGCTGCAATGACAGATTCTTGGCTGCGGGAAGGATGTAATGAATATGAACAAAGGAATCTGAGGAATGTGTTTACAGATCACTTACATGGAAAGGAAAGAGTTTCAGTGTGTGTCTATGTAAACAAATAGTTGCTTTGTTTGCAAGACCTGCTGGGTAGCAGATGAAGCAGTGGTGTTTCACTTGTTGTAAAGTCGCAACTTAAGTTATTATCCAGTGTTGGAATTGTGGAATATCAACAATGCTTGAAATTATTGTGGGAATACAGGGCAGTCATCATCGCTGGGTAAGATGTAGATCACATAGTGCTTCCCTCAGCAGAGCACTATGGTGCAGAAGAGGGAGGGTGTGCTGGTTGAACCATCTGGAAGTCTCTTGGCCCTGTAGCCATATGTCTGGTTTGACTAGTTCCTCCTCACACTGTTCAAAGACAGAGCTAATGCTAAGACCAGTTCTAGGGTCCATAATTATTCTGTGAGAATCCATCCTGGTAGATATTGAGATTCTTGGGGCTATGCCTGGAGCTGAAGCCACTGAGAGCTGAAAATTACTGCTGAAGCCATGCAGAGCTGAAATCACAGGGTTTTGCCTCAAGCCAAACCCACAAAACAGCAGACAAGCGGCCGGCAGGGGTGGCCAGCAGAGAGCAGTGGGTGAGCAGTTGGCAGACAGCAGTGGGCAAACAACCAGCAAGAGGTGGACTGTGGCAACTGGCAGGTGATCCTGCGCTGGTATGGCAAGAGTCTCCGTGCTGATGCATGTGTGAACTCTGGGTTGGTACAGGCCAAACTGCACTGTGAGTGGAGAGCTGAGGCACAGGTACACCCTATGGGTGTGTCTACACAGGAGCCCACCATCGAAAGAGCAAAATCAAAATTCAGAAATCAATATACCGTCTTTTGACAGAACACAACCACACAGCAAAGGCAGGTTGCAGTTCCGACCCACTCTTTTGAAGACCCTGTCCCATTATTTCAAAAGAGAGCATCCACTCATGTACGAACGCTCTTTTGAAAGAAGGGAGGCGGAGATGCCGCGGACGGGGTTGCATGGCCGCCAAGCCCTTCTGGGGCCCGCAGCCAGCTGCCGCCTTAAAGGGCCTCCCTTCACCTCCCCAGCCCTACACTAGCCGAGGCCTGACGAGCTGCCAGGAGCAACGCAGGACCCCAGCGCAGCAGCACCATGGCCAATGACACCCTGCTTCTTGCACTGGATGCAGACATTGCGGGCACTGTTGCCTGTGTTGTCTGCATGGTCGCCGCAGCTGCTCCCCTCCTCCTTGGGAGACAGAACAGTCCCCCTGAGGACACGGAGCACGCCCAGCCAACACCCTGCCCCCTTGCACTCCGGCGCCTGTGGAGCCACCCCAGCAGCACGGTCTGGTGGGAGAGACTGATTCTGGGGCAATGGGATGAAGTCACCTGGCTCTGGAACTTTCGCATGAACCGTGACACCTTCCAGGAACTGTGTCACTGGCTGGCACCTGCATTGAGGCATCAGGACACCACCATGCAGCCTGCGCTTCCCCTCGAGAAGCGAGTTGCCATTGTGGTGTGGAAACTGGCCACCCCAGACTCCTACCGCTCAGTGGATCACCAGTTTGGGGTGGGCAAGGCCACTGTTGGAGCAGTGCTCATGGAGGTAAGCCGGGCCCAGGGGACACTCCCACCACGGGAAGGGGGCCCATGGACACAGGGACCTCTTGGGGGTTGCTGGCTGGGGGGGCAGGAGAGAGTTGCCAGGTGGGAACACCCTGCCACACCCTCACGAGAGTTCATGGCCTCCCTCCCTTCAGGTTGTCCATGCCCTGAACGCCATGCTTCTGCACTGGGTCATCTGCGTTGGGGATCTGGACTCCATCATCGAGAGTTTCTCTTCTTTGGGGTTCCCAAACTGCTTTGGTGCCCTGGACGGGATGCATATCCCCATCTGCACCCCACCACACAGTGCTGCCCACTATATCAACTGGAAGGGCTACCACTCGGTGGTCCTCCAGGCCCTGGTGGACCACAAAGGTCGGTTCATGGACATCTACGTGGGCTGGTCGGGGCAAACCCACAATCCCAGAGTCTTCTGCAATTGTGGCCTGTGCCGGCATATGGAGGCTGGCACCTTCATCCCCCAGTGGGATATGCCAGTTGGGGACACCACCATGCCGCTATGCATAGTTGCGGATGCGGCATACCCCCTACTGCCGTGGCTGATGCGGCCCTACACTGGCCACCTTGACCTCAGCAGGGAGGCCTTCAACACTCACCTCAACCAGGCCCGGCACGTGGTTGAGTGGGCCTTTGGGCACCTCAAGGGGTGGTGCCGGTGCCTTTTTGCCTACCTCAAGGTGGAGATACACAATGTCCCACAAGTGGTGGGCGCCTGCTGCATCCTCCACAACGTTGTGGAGGCCAAGGGGGATGCCTACATCCAGGGGTGGGCGGCTGAGGCCACCATGGGATTTGAGCAGCTGGCTGCTGTCGCCAGCCGCCAGGAGAACCACAATGGTGTCTGGATCCAGGAGGCCCTTCGTGCAAGTCTCCCCCCAGGGCCACACTGAGCACCTCAATGCCCACACCTCCCCCTCCCCCCATACATCCACCCCCCCACCACATGCACCACCACCACCACCATGCCATGCCTCCCCCCCATGGGACCATGGGAAACGGGTAGTGGTGCACAACATAAACCTTTGTCAATAATAAACTGTAAAACAACTGGTGTAAAAGTTCAACAACTATGTACAATGTGTATGGGGGGTATAAGGTGGGGGCTAGAACTGGGAGGGGGGCCTGAATTCGGAAGGGGGTGGGGAGGGGGCCAGGCTTGGGAGGGTCACTCGGGCAAGGGGGTTGTGGGCCGAGAGCCACGCCAGCCCCAAGATCCCCTTCTCCCCCCGGGAGCAGGTGCCACGGCGGGGCCAAGCTGGGGCGGGGAGCACCGGAAGGTACAGGCGTGGTGGGACGGCAGGGAGGCATCTGTGTGAGGTGGGGTGGAGGACTCTGGGGTGGGGAGTGGGGTGGGCAGGAGACCCTGGGTGGGACATTTCTGGGGCAGATCCTGCGTGGGCTCAGGGGATTGGGCAGGTGGGGACAGGTGCAGAGGGCCAGGAGCTGGGCCACATTGCCCATGTGCTCCTGTAAAGTCCCATGAATGGCAACCAGGAGGGACATGAGCCTGTCCCAGGCCTCCCTCCGTCACACCAGGTCGGACTCCTCCAGCCGGAGCCGGCGCTCCATAAGCTCCGCCTGGCAGAGGTTGGTGGGGTCATGTAGCCAGACAGAATTCCCCCCGTGGCTCTACTCCATCTTGCCTGCCCCTCGTAGGTGTCTCAGAGCACACAGCACAAAGAGACAGCACAGTCTTGGAATGTGTTGAGAGGGCACTGTCTGTTGGTGCCTCACAAACGCAGATGTGCTATGTCAGCATGACCCTGGACTGAAGAATACGGACAGGAGGGCTAACAGGCTAGCTGTCGGCCGGGGGCTTCAAGCGGCCCTTGGCTGGCATCAATAGTTGATCCACCCACACTTGGTCCCAGGAGGGAACTTTACTGCCCGTGTGAAAATTTGCCCCATTTCTATGAATTTATTTCTCTCTGTCCTTACAAGTGTAACTGCCTGGTAAGCGCTGGCGTCACAAAGACAAGCCAGCACAATTGGTACGTTGAGATAAGGAAGAACCTACGTGCCCCAAGGGGTATAAAGAGGGGCCTGGCAGCCTACTCTAACTGAGCTCCAATTTCCTGTGCCTGCCGGTCGGGTAAGGTTATTGCCTCCTGAGGATCTAGGGGACCCCCTTCCTCGTACAGTTCTTCCCGAGGGATTCAGGGAATGACCTTGGCTACGCCGGAGTCGAAGGATGCAGGGACGAGAATTATACCTGCAGTGTTTTTTTTGTGCACATTTAATAGTAAGAGCTCCTTAGTCTGAGGCATCTGGTCCTCAAATGGGTAACTTTCTCTAACTGACATGTCATTTGTATCATCCTACTACAGTAGCTAAGCAGATAGAGCAATAACAGTGTAACCATTAAGATTTTATCTAACTTTTCCTGCAACTGTAACCATTAAGGCTTTATATCATTCTGTGACCATTAAGATTTTCATTTCTGCTTTGTAATAAATAGTAACCATGTTTAAGCTTCAGCCTGACTCCTCCTAGTTGCTGTAACTCGGCCAAACACAAACAAAGAACCTTAGCCGGTTTGGTTATATTCAGCCTGGTCAGTGGTAAGGTGCAGTAAAAGCTGGGTGCTGAGTCATGCTGCCTCCATGGAGCAGACTCTTGGGGCACCCGTCAGCCTCACTGGCTGCCCACTGCGAAGGGACAGTCTGTCCTAGCAGTTAAAGTCTCGGGTGAATCTCGGGGGCATCTGTCAGCCATCTTGGCTTCCTGCTGCGAAGGGTGGGCCGTTTTGGCAGCTAAAGACTCGGATGTAAAACAGGCTCACAGACCACTCATTACCCGGCCATCGGCTGACAGGTCATCCACTGGGTGACGCTGTGACCTCTGGCTGTGCACCCGGCGTAATGCTGCAGCTGAGGGTGCTCGGCCTCTGTCCAATGCCTCCGGGGGGCTCTCGGGGACCACCGACGCCGAAGGACTGCATGGGCCTTCACTTGCTGCACCTGCAAGGGGTGATGGATAGCATGTCAGTCTCCAAGCAGGAGCTCATCCCCATTCCCACCAGGACCCTGTCCCCCTAGGGCCCTGCGTCCCCCAACTCCCATCAAGTGCACACTGGCTTCCCCCCTGGGTGGAACCATCCCTGGGTGTGGGCTGGTCCACAGGCATCCCACTGGACAACTGGGTGCCTGGAACTGTCCACGTGTCCAAGTGCTGGATGGCGCTGGCAGGTGCAGAGGACGTGTTCTGGGCTGTGGCCAGCCAGGGTGTGTGGCCCTGGGTCTCTGGGCCTGTGCCCAGGCCACTGTCAGGGGTGCCACCCCTGCCCTGCCCACAGGCGTGCTGGCCCGCTGTGCACTTACTAGGGGGGACCTCGAGCATCTCTGGGGACGCCCGGCTCCCTGTGGCCTGGCTGGATGACTGCGAGGGGACGTTGATGATGAGGTCGCCTTCCTCACTGGACCAGTCCCAGGTGGTGTCCACCCCCTGGCTCAGGCTGGTTGGTCCTGGCTCCTGCAGCTCCTCCAGCTTGGGCTGGTCTGCTGAGCTGTCCAGGGCCGCTTTTGGTGGGTAGCTGTCCTGGGGCCCCCTGGATGCTATGGAGCTCCCTGTAGTAGGGGCAGGTGGAGGGGACTGCTCCTGAGCGCACGGCCTCGTCCTGGACCCACGCACAGCCCTGCTGGAGCTCTTTAACTTTGCTCCAGACTTGCTCCAGGGTCCTCTCTGGGTGGCCTTCGCTGGTCGGTCCCCGGGCAAGGCGGGCAAAGGCAGCGGCGTTCCTCTGCTTTACCCCCATCTCCCAGAGGATCTCCTCTTCTCTCCAGAGGCCCTGGAGGTCTCTCAGTTCACGGTCCATACAGGAGGAGGCCCTTTTCTTCTTTTTGGGGACAGACCCCTGGGAGCCCTGTGGGGGCTCTGAGGGGAGACCCTGGGGCTCGGGGGACTGCTGGGCACTGGCCATGTGCCTGTCGCTGTGGTCAGGTGTGGCTGAGAGGGCGTGCCGCCTGGAGCTCGTGCTTTCGCAGCTTGCCCGCACTCAGCTTCCTGCCACGGGGTTTCTGGGTCCGTGCGGCTTTAAGAGCGGCTGGATGTGCGGGTCACAGAGCTCCACTTCGTGGGGCAGGGCGTCTCCGTGCTCAGATGGGGCGCCGTCATGGAGGACTCCTCTTTCGAAAGAGCGGGCCGTTGTGCGTCTACACGTGCCTTCTTTCGATGTTGTTTTTCGACGGGTGGCGCTTTTCCCATGCAGGATTGGCATCCAGCTTTCGATGTCTGGGCTGCGTTCCTTCGATTTCACATCGAAAGAGTGCATGGTACGTGTAGACGCTCACTTCGCTCTTTCAAAAGAGGGCCGGTCTTTTCGAAATACTGTGTATGTGTAGACACACCCTATAAGTGTGGGTGTGCAGATAAAGAGCTCTAAGAAAGGGACTTGGTTCAACAGACTCTGGGGACAGTGCCTTGCTTAATGGGGTTATCCTTCCTTTGTGTAGGCTTTCCAAAAGCAAAACCAGCTGTTTTTGAAAGAACCCTTCTTCCTATTCTGTTTCAGGAAAGAAGAATGCAGTGTAGCCCCAGCTTCTAAATCTCTAAGGTGAGGGCTGAGAATATTTGGCTGGGCGAGGAAATAGATTAACGGCTCTATAGGTGAGTAAACAAAAACAAAATACAATTTGTATATTGATGTACTAGTACTACCAATAAACATATTATTTGTTGACAGTTATGATCCAGAGAACTTAGCAGGCAAATTATGGGGGAAAAGTTTTCACTTTTCCAAGCATTTTGGATGAACAAACGGGATGGACTCTATTTGAACAATGTTCAGTGTTGATGGCAGCCTCCTCTTATGTACATAACAATCCAATGTGCAATTCTTAATTGATAAGTGGCAGAAATCACAAGCCATGATATCAATTTGCATTACAGGGGACAGTAATGACAAAGGAGTACCTGAGTAACTAAGGAACTATGGCCATCATAAAATATCTCCAAGGAATTAAAACGAACCTCTTCTCAGAGAGAATAATTGATCTGTGCTCTTTGCTAACCAGCAGAAATTTTGATGCAATGCTTACGCAGACACCAGATAAAATTATCAGAGTTTAAGCTTAAATAAAGTTAGATATATCCAGAATACAGAGGACTCACACTACAAAAATACCTGGAAGAGAAATTCTTATTGAAAATGTTTTTTTGAAATTGAAGAGCAAAAGCTTTAAAAATTGTCAAGTAAAGAGTGAGCCACATTGTTAGTGAGCTTAAAGTCAGACGAACAATGTTGTCATCCATGAGCTATGCTGATTTATACAAGTGAGGATCAGGGTTGGTGTTTTAAAAGTTAACTCCCCAAGAAACCAGTTTAAAGGCTATTTTCCTCACACAGCTGACATTTTCGCAGGGCTGTTGAATGCTGTTGTTTCCCCACCAGCTAATCAGGATCTCGCTTAAGAGTTTGCAGAGTGCCAGTCATTGTAGTATCTAGCCAGGAGAAAGGCTGGAATTTTCGATGTTGGCTGTCAACCAGCATATTAATAAAGGTCAAGCCACCGAAGATCCGTTACCACCACCATAAAACAGCAGCTGTGGTCAGGAACACCTGGGGCCCCTCTGTGTTATGTAAAAACACACACCTGTTTTTAAAAGAGATACTTTAATCGAAACGCTATGAGAAGTACAAAGTGAAGATTATGTGTGACCTGGCCTCTGCACCCTTCAGCCAGAGCTGTCTAGACTCCACACCTTACCTTTGTGTCCTTCCCTGCCTCTGTCTCTATATCCTGCTCCCCACCCCACAGATACCCTGATCTCTAGGGTTGCCAACTTTTTACTTGCACAGAATCTAACACCATATCTCCACCCCTTCCCAAAAGCTGTGCTCCTGCCCCACGTCTTCCCCCAAGGCTCTGGCCTCATTCAGTATACGCTCCTGCCCTTGGTAGCATGCTTCTCCCCACTCACTTTTACAGGGCTGGAATGGGGTTGTAGTGCAGGGGTGGGGGTAAGGACTAACTGGAGGCATGGTCTCTGGCATGGGGCCAGAAATGAAGGGTTCAGGGTGTGGGAGGGGGCCTGGGATGAGGTGCTTGGGGTTCAGGTGGTGGCTCCAAGCTGTGGGATTTGGCCAAGGGATTTGATGTGCAACAGGGGGCTGCAGGTTGAGGCAGGGGATTGGGGTGCAGGGGAGTGAGGGCCTGCCTAGGTATACAGGCTCTGGGGTAGGGCCAGGGGTGAGGGGCTTGTGGTGCAGGCAGGGACTCTGGGCTTGGAGGGGGATCTCAGGGATGGGATGCAGGGGTGGGCCTTACCTTTTGTGGTTCCTGGGCTAAAGCTGGCTCCCTGCCTGTCCTGACTCCACACTGTGCCCCAGAGGCAGCTGTGGGAATGGTGCCTGCAGGCGCAAGTAGCACCCAGAGCCTCCTGGCTCCCCTGGCTTCCACATGGGGATCTAGGAGGCTCTAGCCTGACTCAGAGCCGCCAGGGTCCCTTTTTGACTGGGCTTTCCAGTTGAAAGCCTGTCAACCCTACTGTTCTCCTTTCGGTGCCTCTCCTCTTTGCTGTCTCATCCCTGCCCTCCTCACCAGTCTTCCTTTCATGCCCTGCCAATGTTCTGCATCATCCCTTTGTACTCACTCCTTCTGCCTCCCTCAGAACTCAGCCATTCAGGAACCCTCCTGTCACAGGTCTGCTCTCCACGCTGCTTGGCAACACCGTCTCATGGCTCATCAGAGCTACCGTCCATGCCCCATCTGCCAGTCACTCATTGCCTTGCCCCATTCACTAAGTCTGCCAGTCCAGAGCTGTTGTGCCTCTCTTCTATGGCTTAACCCCCTGTCCAGAGCATCATCCTCCCTTACTTCCATGGTTCACCTTCCTTGGAGCCACGACAGTCTCCATCTCCAGTGTGCATTTACAAGTCTTGGAAAAATTCCCATTTGCACATGCTCAGTAGACCTTTCTAGAGGCTTCCTTATGAGTCTCTGAACAGTACATTGACACTGAGCATGTGCTGCAGCCCCACACAGCCTAAGGTTCAGGCAGGACCCAGTAGCAGCCATCACGTCACTTCTCTTTGATCTAGAGGGAGATGTGCTGGGCTGGGAGTTAGAAAGGAGTCGTCGCTCAGTTCTTGCAGTTATGGCTATTATCGCTTCACTTACTAGTGAGTAAAGCCATATAGCCCAGCTCCCCGTTCTGGAGACAGGCGAGTATAATTCCCCCATTTTCTATGAGAAGTAACTGAGGGGTTTCACAAGGTCATGTCAGGAGAAGCTGGGAATAGAACTATCATTAGTGGGGCAGTGCCAAGCCTTACTCAAAGTGCATTGAAGAACAAAAATATACTTGGCTGTGTCATTTATACCTGATCCTAGCTCTGCTCCAGAAACTGGAATAGATTTTAGGAGTACTGGCTCCCAATATTGCTCTTCTTGTTGGCAGAGTGGTGTAAGTCCTTGGGAAAGTGAGGGCCATGTTCCCTCCAGTGGCCGGTTAACATATCTGCTCTCCTACTTCCAGCTAGTTCCTAAGCTCATGTGCAAAGGTCTGTGTTTGTGGATGTGAAGGGCTTGAACTCAGTCCTCACCATGACCCAAAGATGGATCAACGGGCTTCCATCTAATTTATGTTTTTTTTTCCAAACACTTTGTTGAAAGCCTAGGAAACTGTACTACCAAAAATGTTTAAAGAAGATCGTTTGGAAAGTCAAGCACTCAGAAGTTAAGAATATTAGAATGAAGGTTGCTTGTGCAGCTTTTCAAACTGATTAATTCCTTTTGGGAGAAAGTGAAGATGGATTTTTTTCTTAAATCAGACTCTTTTAGGCTGCTGGCTTCCTACAGAGCACCTTGCCTGCCATGATAGCCAGGCCTAGTATCTTACTGAATTTTCTTGTTCCACCATCTTTCAGAAATGCCCATTAAATCAAAAGAAGGCACGTGGTTGTGCACTTCCAGAAACGTTATATATGCTATTATGTGTCAACAATGCCCTGACACTATGTACATCAGACAGACTGCGCAAAACCTTTGCCAAAGAATAAATGGACACAGAACAGAAATCAAGAAACTCCATACGCATAAGCCAGTCAGTGAACACTTCAATGGAGTGGGCCAGTCTGTTAAAGACCTGAGAATTTGTGTCCTGGAACACAGAGAATTTAACAACAGATTAGAGAGAGAGATTTCTGAGTTAGAATGCATATTCAAATTTGACACATTAATACGTGGTATGAACAGAGACATCAACTACCTCACGCATTACAAGGACTGCTTGTCTTTCTTTGATGCTTGTAATTATCTAAGACAGGACAATTAACATCCCGCCACCTCTCACTCCCTTCCTTCAATCCCGTTTGATTTGTCAGTTTTTATGGCAATTTTTTTCTTTGTGGTCCGTTGCTCATCACCAAATAAATCATTTTGTTAGTCTTTAAAGTGCTACATTTCTGCTGCTTTGTTTCATTGGAGTACAGACTAACATGGCTTCCTCTCTGTTTCTGTTCATTAAGTCAAAAGTTCTTTTGACGGCAAAGGATTCTAGTTCATCTATTTTTTGTTTGTAACATGCTTGTATTGGCGTATATGTCTATATATGCCTAGACACACACATAGATGTGAGTCTGCCTAACTGTGCAACTCTTTTGATATCCTTTGCTTTTGCGTTTGAGTTTATTGACTTAATTGAATAAGCTATTTAGAGCATGCATTCCAGAAAGGCATGCAGTTTCATGTCTGAAATAAATATTTTAAAATTATAATGTTTAGCCAGGATTTGGGATTTTTGTTCATCATAACAGCAAACGAGACTCTGATCCTACAACAAGCTCCTTATTGATTCTGCCTGAGATTGTTAATACTAATGCATTTGACAGAGCTACTACTACCATATAGAGAGCATAGTTTCCTCACAGGAATGTCTCTTGAACAGTATAATTGACACATATGGATCATTTAAATTGGTTTACTGTTTGGTAACATGCTGGGGACACACAGATATATGAAAACAGAGGAGGAAGCTTAAGTATAAACTATGTTACTGGGATTTCTCCAGAGAAAATTGGTTTATCTTTCACTTGCCTATAAATTCAATTTGCCCCTTTGACTTCCTGTATTGATACAAATGAAGTAAATGAGAGGACGGCTTAAGTATACATGTTTAGGTAAGCATTTTTCATTCCCTTTTCTCAATTAAATGAGCTGCAATTGCATTACAGACGACTCTGCTCCTAAAGCTCATAAATATTCCTAATGCATTCTGTCTAGCTAAACATATAGTGACGCAGTTAGCTGCCCTCCTGAACCCTTCTTTCCATTTCTTGACATGTGCTTGGAGAGCTACATTTTTCCTTGGAGTTATTGCTAGTTGAGTTGTAGAAATATTGAGAGTTCTTTGTACTCCTTCATTTTTTCCTCCTTATACAGATTGTCTGATTGTCATATACCCATTAGACATCAAAATGTAGCTGGAAGCAGAATTTTATAGCAGAGGCTAGCATTTAAAAGCCATTCTGGAGAAGCTTCAAAACTAACTTTTAAAACATGTTATAGGACTCTCTTTTTTTGCCTTAGAGAAGAATACAATTGGAGAGCAGAGAGAGGACAGAAGGAATGCAAGTGTATTTTCTTGGTGGTTTTTGAAAAAAAAAATCTATTGAATAGGTATTTTTCAGACACCCAGTATACTCATACTCAAAATTAATGATGACTGAATAGGAAAAGCCAGAAAGTAGTACTTATAATTTCTATTGTTTGAATTAATAGGAACACCCAATCATTCTGAAAAAAAACCTGCTTAATTAAGCTCTTTTTGGATTATTCAAAACACACAAAGTCATTGTGAATTGGATTTCTAAGCAAAGAAAAAGAGTGACTCACTTGCACTGTTTTTCTTATGCTGTGACATAAAGTTTGTAGAATTGTAAAGTCTTTCTTTAAAAGAAAAGGAAATAAAATATCACAGGTCATGGACTGGTGACTTGCTCCATGATACCGGTAGAACAGAAATGATGATCAACATACTTCCATAAATCAGCTTATTTCCATAAGGATCTAATTTAATCCAGTGGTTAGGGCTTGTCACAGCATGGTCGGACTTTGATTAAAACAGGTTCAGCAGTTCCCTGTGCCAGAGCATGTGCTCCCATTTGGACAGATGAAGGTGGAGGGGCTTTGGTGGAGTATAACAAGTGGTAGAAGGGAATGAACAGAGCTAGAAGGGAAACTTAGAAAACTGTGGGATGTGAAAGGCTTTGGAAGGAAAAAAACAACCCTGATGGCAGGGGGATTTGGAGGCCTGAGTTCAATGAACAGGAGGTTCCTGGGTGCCCTTTCTTTATAGCCTGGTGGTAAGAAAAAAAGGACCAGCCTTGCCTCTGGAACACCAGTACAGGTCAGGGCCAGGTCCTTCAGTTCTTGAGTAGAAAGTACAGAGCTCAGGAGAAGCAGAGAGCTGAAGAAGCAAACTAAAGGGCAGGTCTATGCTAGGGGACAAAGTCAAACTAAGTTACACAACTCCAGCTACATGAACAAAGTAGCTGGAATTGACTGACTTAATTTGATTGACCACGGCGTCCCCACTGTGGGGGTTGAGGGGAAAAACTCTCCCATCAACTTCCTTGACTCCTCATGACCTGGTGGAGTACTAGGGTTGACAGGAGCATGAGCAGTGGTTGATTTACTCATGCCCCTTTAGGCCCTTTAAATCAACCCCCAGGAGACTGATCTCTAGACTGTTGATCTGCTGGTAAGTGTAGACGAGGTCTCAGAGGAGGCTCCAGTGTGAAACCCTGACAGGGGTTGGTCCTGGAGGCCAATACTGGAAAGCTGACCTATTAGCTAGGAAGGGCTGGGAAGATGGGCCGTGCAAACAGCCTTGGACAGAAGAAGTCTTCTCACCAAAGCCGAACGTGGACTTGTGTGTGCTGATGGGCTCTATTCTGGGACTCTGGGGACTGTTAAGATCGGTTTTGATTTGTCAAACCAGCCCCAGGCAGGTTAGAAGCCTGTGTGCAGTTTGTAGGGGACCTTAAAGACAGGGAGAAACAAAGGCAAATCTCCACCCATCAGGTGGAGGGGGGCATGTCTCAGGAGGCAGCTGACTCTGGTGCAGGACACTAATCCTTGCTCGGAACCTGTACATAATCCTAATAATACTTATTTTGGTCTCAAGACCAGATTACTACATATAGACCCAGTTTAATATACTGGGTATTATTGGAAGCTAAGCAGGTATGTTAAACAGCACCAGTACATTCACTGTTAGTTGAACCTTGCTCTCTGCTCATGCCTTAGCTATCAAATCCAAGAGGTCAGGTTTTAATTTCCAGGTTATCTCTTGGTTGTACCAGTTGATCTCATAGAATTAGGTGAATTAAATAGAAATATTTATGTTCTTTGATAAAGATTGTCTACTGTTAAAAAATGAAACCCCAATGTTTTCTTTAAACATTTTCAAAATGTCATTAATTGAATCATGACTGTACTTTGCTGTAAAAGAATCCAGTCTCTTGTCTTTATAAGATTGAAAAAAACAAAAAACAAAACATAAAAACCATCTCTTAGCTAAGTGAAAACATAAAGTCCCCCTACTACAGGGGACTTTCAAGCATGTGAAAGTTGCCAGGAAGACGCATACATCAAGGTGGGGAAGGAAATGCCTTACACCTAAATTTACAGGGAAGCAAATCCAACTACTGGTGGATTATGACAGAGGATAATCCAGATCTGTAATGAATCCACACTCCATTATAAAAAATGGCATCAGTTTTTGGATGATAGGTCCCACTGTGCAGCGGGGAGGAGACATCAAGCAAAAAGACTAACAGCCCTTGCCCTAAAGTTTACAAATTTATGCTGCTGTCTGGCAAAGTAAAGTATGTTCCTATTCCTGGGGCTAGCAAATTGCATCTTCAAAAAGCCTATGGTTTAACAAGCTGGACCATCATATGCAGAAAAACTGGACAGAGAAAAAATATGGGTGGTGGTGTTTTTTTTAAAATTCTTTGTCTACTTTGGTGTAAGTGGCTGTCTGCATAGTATGTGTTTGTGTTTGGGGGTACTGGTGACTGTTGGGGCTTGTTTGTCTGTTTGCCTGGGTGTTTGGAGTTCCATGAATAAAGAATAAAATTGCAAGGCACGTAGAAGAGCACGAATTGTTGGGCAAAAGTCAGCATGGTTTCTGCAGAGGGAAGTCGTGTCTAACTAATCTATTAGAATTCTTTGAAGGGGTTAATAAACATGCGGACAAGGGGTACCCAGTGGACATAATATACCTAGATTTCCAGAAAGCCTTTGACACGGTCCCACACTAAAGGCTTTTATGTAAATTAGGTGGTCATGGGATAGGAGGAAAGATCCTTTCATGGATCGGGAATTGGTTAAAAGACAGAAAACAAAGGGTTGGAATAAATGGTAAATTTTCACAATGGAGGAGGGTAACTAGTGGTGTTCCCCAGGGGTCAGTCCTGAGACCGATCCTGTTCAACTTGTTCATCAATGATCTAGAAAATGAGGTAAGCAGTGAGGTGGCAAAGTTTGCAGATGACACCAAGTTGTTCAGGACAGTCAAAACCAAAACAGATTGTGAAGAACTACAAAAAGATCTCAGCAAACTGAGTGATTGGGCAGCAAAATGGCAAATGAAATTTAATGTGGGTAAGTGTCAGGTAATGCATGTTGGAAAAAATAACCCAAATTACACGTACTACATGATGGGGTCAAATTTAGCTACGACAGATCAGGAAAGGGATCTTGGAGTTATAGTGGATAGTTCTCTGAAGACATCCACGCAGTGTGCAGCGGCAGTTAGTAAAGCAAATAGGATGTTAGGAATTATTAAAAAAGAGATCGATAATAAGACAAAAGATATCATACTTCCCCTATATAAAACTATGGTACGCCCACATCTTGAGTACTGCGTGCAGATGTGGTCTCCTCACCTCAAAAAAGATATATTGGCATTAGAAAAGGTTCAGAAAAGGGCGACTAAGATGATTAGGGGCTTGGAACGGGTCCCATATGGGGAGAGGCTAGAGAGACTGGGACTTTTCAGTTTGGAAAAGAGGCGATTGAGGGGCGATATGATAGAGGTATATAAAATCATGAATGGTGTGGAGAAAGTGAATATAGAAAAATTATTTACCTTTTCCCATAATACAAGAACGAGGGGACACCAAATGAAATTGATGGGTAGTAGGTTCAAAACTAATAAAAGGAAATTTTTCTTCACACAGCACACAGCCAACCTGTGGAACTCCTTGCCCGAGGAGGCTGTGAAGGCCAGGACTCTATTAGGGTTTAAAAACGAGCTTGATAAATTTTTGCAGGTTAGGTCCATAAATGGCTATTAGCCAGGGGTAAAGTATGGTGCCCTAGCCTTCAGAACAAGGGCAGGAGATGGATGGCAGGAGATAAATCATTTGATCATTGTCTTCTGTTCTGCTTCTCTGGGGCACCTGGCATTGGCCACCGTCGGCAGATGGGATGCTGGGCTGGATGGACCTTTGGTCTGACCCAGTATGGCCATTCTTATGTTCTTATGTTCTTATGTTCTTATGTGCTGAGCTGGTGTTTTTTTGTTTGTTTGAAAGATGCTGTGCTGAAGCTGCCAGTTAGAATTTGAAATCTTGATCCCTCTGCTCAGTGGTCAAGCCGTAGCCAGGGGGCAGGGCTACCGATCAGGAAGGCCAGAGTTTATAAAGACTGAGAGTAAGCCACCAAGGGAGCTTGTGAATAGGCGGGAGCTCTGAGGGGGAGTTGAGAGGGGAGCTAGTTCCTTCTGACATTCTCTGGAACTTTTACACTAAAAACTATATCCCAAACTACCACATTGAGTTTGCCTGACAGTTTAAATTTTGAATTCTGATTGGAGATGATTTTGGTTTCAGTTATTGTGGCAGTTGGGATTGTGTGCCTGGGAGGATTGGAACCTCTTCTGATCCCCTGTTCCCTTGATTGTCTTTGATCAGCCTCAGGATCAGCCTTCCCCTGGGTGGCTAATGGGGATGGGAGGGTGGGGGAGGCCTGACTGAGGTTTGTGGGCTTTAAAAGCCAGAGTCAGAGCAACCAGGGGAGCGAAGCGGGCAAGGGGCTGCAGACAGGTCAGTTTTTAGAGGGAGTTTGACAGAGGGGTTCCACGATGGTTAGGAAGACCTGCAACATGTGTGCCAGCACTGCTGCTGTCTCCTCCACCTGCGCCTGCAGTCAGACAGACCTCCTGACCAGGGATGCCTCTACCCAGACCCTGCTGTGGTTTTGCAGGGACTGTGACTTCCAATTCCCACCTACTGAAATCCAGGCTGGAGAGACCATCTGAGGTGTCTTCTGGTAGAAGCTCTCAGGAAGCAGGTGGTGGAGCTACAGGAAGAGATAGCTAGGCTTGGGCGTGTTTGACTCCACAATCAGTTCCTGGACAGTATGAATGTAGAGACAGCTGAGGTTAAGATAGCTGTCTCACCACAAAAATGTAGTGGCACACCATCAGTGAAGGCGGAGATGACTCGGGGGGACACAGGCAGTTGGTCACTTCCGGCAGCAGGCCGTGCTCTACTTCTGCTCCCAGTCCTCCCACTGTGGCACTGGGAAACCGTTACATCGTTCTGGACGTGGGAGATACAGGAGATAAGGACTCACCCCCTACAGCAGAATCAGAGAAGCCTTGTACCCTCAAGGCTGGGAGGTCTGCTGCCACCATCATGGGAAAGAAATGTAGGGTAGTGGTGGTCGGAGACTCTCTTCTGAGGGGATGAAGGCAGCTATCCGCTGCCCTGACAGGTCATCCCTGGAGGTATGCTGTCTGCCAGGAGCCCGTATCTGAGGCATTATGGAGGCATTGTCGAGGATTATCTGGCCTACCGACTACTACCCCGTGCTACTCATCCATGTCGGCAGAAATGATACTGCAAGGTGTAACCTTGAGCAGATGAAGTGTGACTACAAGGCTCTGGGAGTATGGGTGAGGGAGATGGGAGTGAGGTGGTTTTCTTCTCTATCCTTCCTGTCCAGGGTAGTTGCCCAGGCAGAGACAGGGGCATCTTGGAGATGAAGGCCTGACTGTGAGGATGGTGTCACCAGGAGCACTTTAGCTTCCTCGATCATTGGATGCTGGCCCATGAAGGACTGTTAAGCAGGGATGGAATGCACCTTTTGAGAAATGGGAAGGATGTATTTGGATTGAGGCTGGCTAACTTAGTGAGAAGGGCTTTAAACTAGGTTCGATGGGGACAGGTGACCAAAGCCCACAGGTAAGTAAAAAACCTGGAGACCTAGGAGTCCGGTTGGAAATGGGAAGGATCATGGGTTGTAATAGCAGAGAAAAAAGAGGGACTAGGCAGAACTGAGGGGCAAAAGCAAATCAGTATCTTAGATGCTTATGTACAAATGCAAGAAGTATGGGTAATAAGCAGGAAGAACTTGAAATCCTAATAAACAAACACAACCATGACATAATTGGTATCACAGAAACTTGGTGGGATAATGCACATGATTGGAACATTGGTATAGAAGGGTACAACTTACTCAGAAAGGATAGGCAGGGTAAACAGGGAGGAAGCGTTGCCTTATATATCAAAAATGTGCACCCCTGGACTGAGGTGAAGATGGATGCAAGAGACAGACATGTTGAGAGTTTCTGGGGTAGGTTAAAAGGGGTAAAAAAAAAGGGTGATGTCGTGATAGGGATCTACTACAGACCACTTAGCCAGATAGAGGAGGTGGATGAGACTCTCTAAACAGGTAACAAAACTATCCATAACACAGGATTTGGTGGTGATGGGGGACTTCAGCTATCCACACATATGTTGGGAAACTAACACAGTGAGGCACAGACTATCCAGAAAATTCTTGGACTGAAAGATGCCAATTTTTTATTTCAGAAGGTGGAAAAAATCTACTGGGGGAAGCAGATTTGTATTTGATTTTAACAAATAGGGGAGAACTTGTTGAGAATTTGAAAGTGGAAGGTAGAGTGGGAGAAAGTGACCATGAAATCATAGGCTGTGGCCACACTTGGCCAAAATTTCAAAATGGCCATGCTAATGGCCAAATCAAAGACTTCTAATGAGGCACTGAAATGAATATTCAGTGCCTCATTAGCATGCTGTCAGCTGCAGCACTTTGAATGTGCTGCGTTTTACTTGCATGTGGCTTGGCTACACAGGGGCCCTTTTCAAAAGGAACCCACAGACTTCGAAATCCTCTTATTCCTATCAGCTGATAGGAATAAGGGGATTTTGATGCTGGCATGGTCCATTTGAAAAGAACCCCCATGTAGCCGGGCCGTGTGTGAGTGAAAGTGTCGTGGCTGGTGGCTAATGAGGTGCTGAATATTAATTTCAGACCCTCATTAGAATTCTTTGATTTGGCCATTAGCACGGCCATTTCTAAATTTTGGCCAAGTGTGGTCACAGCCATAGAGTTCACGATTCTAAGCAATAGTGAAAGGGAGAACAGCAAAATAGAGACAATGGATTTCAGGAAAGCAAATTTTGGTAAACTCAGCTGGTAGGTAAGGTCCCATGGGAAGCAAGATTAAGAGAAAAAACAACTGAAGAGAGTTGTCAGTTCTTCAAAGGGATATTATTAAGGACCCAGAAGCAAGCTATACTGATACAAAGATATGGAGTACAAACTATGGTAAAAGACTGCCTTGGCTTAGCCAGGAGATCTTGTATGATCTCAAAATCAAAAAGGAGTTGTATAAAAAGTGGAAAGTAGGAGAAATTACAAAATATGTATATAAGCAAATAATATATGTATGCAAAGGCAAGATTAGAAAGGCCAAAGCACAGAACGAGCTCAAACTAGCGAGAGACACAAAGGTAACAAGAAGTCATTCTATAAATACATTAGAAGCAGGAGGAAGACCAAATACAGGGTAGGCCCACTGCTCAGTGAGGAGGGAGAAACAATATCAGGAAACTTAGAAATGGCAGAGGTGCTTAATGACTTCTTTGTTTTGGTCTTCACCAAGAAGGCCCATGCAGAAATGCCTAACATAATGCATGCTAGTGGGAAGGGGCTAGGTTTAGAGGATAAAATACATAAAGAAGAATTTAAAAATTACTTAGAAAAATTAGCTGTCTTCAAGTCACCAGGGCCTGATGATATGCATCCTTGAATACTTAAGGAGCTAATAGAGGAGGTATTGGAACCTTTAGCTATCATCTTTGAAAAGTCCTGAAAGTTGGGAGAGATTCCAGAAGACTGGAAAAGGGCAAATATAGTGCCCATCTGTAAAAAGGGAATAAAGAACTACCCAGGGAGCTACAGACCAGTCAGTTTAACTTCTGTGCTGGGAAAGATAATGGAGCAAATAATTAAGGAATTCCTCTAAGAGAAAATAAAGTGATAGGTAACAGCCAGCTTGGATTTATAAAGAACAAATTATGCCAGACCAATCTGATAGCTTTTTGGAGACTGGGTAACAAGTCTTGTGGGTAAGGAAGAGGTGGGGGATGTGGTACACCTAGACTTTAGGAAGGCATTTGACATGGTCTGTCATGATCTTCCTATCACTAAACTAAGCAAAGACAACTTAGATGTGGCCACTAAGGTGGGTGGGTGCATAACTGGCTGGATAACTGTTCTCAGAGAGTAGTTGTTAATGGTTTGCAGTTATGCTGGAAAGGCATAACAAGTAGGGATCTGTTTTGGTACTGGTTCTGTTCAGTATCTTCAGCAACAACTTAGATATTGGCATAGAGAAGACGCTTATTAAGTTTGCAGATGATACCAAGCTGGGTAGGGTTGCAACTGCTGTGAAGGATAGTCTCATTACTCAAAATGATCTGGACAAACTGGAGAAATGGCTGGAGGCAAACAGGGTGAAGTTTAATAAGGACAAATGCAAAGTACTCCAATTAGGAAGAAACAATCAGCTTCATACATATACAGTAGGAAGCAACTGTCTAGGAAGGAGTACTGTGGAAAGGGAGTTAGGGGTCATAGTGGACCACAGGCTAAAGATGAGTCAGTGTGATGCTGTTGCAAAAAAAGCAAATATGATTCTGGGATGCATTAACAGGAGTGTTGAGAGCAAGACCCAGGAAGTCATTTTTGTGCTCTGCTCAGCACTCATTTGGCCTCAGTTGCAGTATTGTGTCCAGTTCTCGGCATCACAGTTGAAGAAAGATGTGGAGAAATTGGAGAAGGTCTAGAGAAGAGCAACAAGAATGATTAAATGTCTAGAGAACATGAGGTATGAGGGAAGAATGAAAGAACCGGGCTTGTTTAGTTTAGAAAAGACGACTCTGGCTGCATCTACACTATGAGATAAAAATCAATTTTATTAAAATCGATTTCTTAACGCTATATTTTATCCATTCAATTTAGAGCATCTTCACCTTCCCACATGCTTCCACAAAATCGACTTATTGCTGCCACACACAAGTAGCTTAAATCAATCTTAAATCAAGTGTGCAGCAGTTCCTAGCCCACAGTTCCCTGAGCCCCATTGCATTGTGGCCCCACAAGTAGATGTGGGTATATGACGCCATCTTCCCACATTTTATTCCCCTCTTTCCCCTGCCATGTTACATATGTTGAAGTAGACACGGGTGCTACACTGAAACAGCATGAGTAGGCTTCATCTAGGGCTTGGATATTGATTTACGCCTCCTGGGAAAGAGGACTCTGGGTAGACACAGGTGCTAAACTGAAACTCAGATGAATCATCAGTAATGGCTCAGGGTGGCTAAAAGACAGCACACTGTTAACAGCCATGAAAATCACAACTGCCCACGGAGGCCCTTTCAAGAACTTGAATCTGGCTTTAGGCTGCCTGCCAAAATAGACCCTTATGCTTAAGTAGACATGGTTGCTTCACTGAAACTCGAATGATTCATCAGGCTATAATACCCCAGACTACAGCCAGGTTGGGACCTGGAAAAGAAGAGCCCAAGGACAAGAATATTCCCCGCTGCAAGCCTTACTTCGCCAACTGTGGTAATTGTATAGCCAATACATTGCCTTCATTGAAACATGTATGGCTCAGGGCGGCTAAAAGACCCTCAGCTACAGCCAGCCCCTGAAAAGTGTGACTGCCGAGGGAGACATCTCCCGGGCATCTAAAAGACCCCCAGCTACAGCCAGGCCCCAAAACTCATGAACTTCACCGCGTGCAAGCTGCCTGGCACCTTGCGCAGCATGTCCTTTTAGTGGTTCGAGGGGGCTGGGCATGGGAATGCTCCAGACTGTTTGGCGCCTGTGGGGGGCATGATAGGAGGAGAAGTGGGGGTCAGGACAACATGTAAACAGCTGAAAAGAAGTTTCTCATCCTACCAGGGAAGCACAACCCCCACTCTCAGCCTAGCTGACACATGGTACAGGGGCCAATGGCTGGCACCAGGCAACGCAGGAAAGAATGGCAGCTAGCAGGGGTATACACAGAACCACAGACCCCACAGCTGTGCTCCTAGAAAAAAGATAAAAGATTTTTCAGCCTCTCATGTCCCTACAGCCACGGATTTGCAGGTGCCAATTTGTAACGGTCTCCCTGTTGCCTAATTCCTCCGCGCCTGAGAGCAGTGGAGATGACAGACGCCAGAGCGGAGAACTGTGGTGCATTGTGGGGCACATACGGGTCATCTGTGGAGGCTAATGAATTTGATTTAAAGACATGTCTCATCCTCACTGCCCTTCATTCGGAATTTTAAATTCAAACTGAACACTACGGCCGTCAGGTTACTACGATTTTAGGATTTCGATACCTTGTTGATTTTAGTGGTCCATAAATCAAGCTAATGGAATTTACAATGAGACGCTTGGAAAAATCGGGCTAACTGACTTAAAATTGATTTTATTTCGCAGTGTAGACACAGCCTTAGAGGGGACATGATCGCGATTTTCAAGTACCTCTAAGTGGGTTACAAGGAGAAGGCAGAAAAATTGTTCTCCTTGGCCTCTGAGGATAGGACGAGGAGCAATGGGCTTAAACAGTGGCAAGGGAGGGTTAGATTAGACATTAGGAAAAACTTCCTAACTGGCAGGGTGGTTAAGCACTGGAATAAGTTACCTAGAGAGGTTGTGCACTCTCCATCACTGGAGCTATTTAAGAGCAGATTAGATAGACATTTGTCGGGGATGGTCTAGGGTGTTTGGTCCTGCCAAGAGGGCAGGGAATTGGACTCGATGACCTCTTGAGGTCCCTTCCAGTTTTAGTGTTCTATGATTCTTCAGGAGGAGCAAAAGAGGGAGGGGGACATTGACTGTGGCATTGTGGAGCTTTTGATGAAGTCTTGGTTCTAAATTCTCGAGCCATCTGAGGCTTAAACTAGTGAGGTAAGTTTGGAAGGGGCCAATATTTCTACTGCTGTGCCAGAGCAGTAAAAGCACATATCAGCACCAAAGAGCTAGTATATAGCATTGGAGCCATTCAAAACAATATTTTTGACTTTTGATAATCAGTGATGCTGAGAAGCTACGATAAATTGCGTGCTGGATACTTGCTTCAAGTGATTCCTGCTGAGCATAGAGTCACAGCTGCCAAATGTAAACTAGTTGAAGAACACCAGAAAGGAAAGGAAATTCCTGATATCACAGAAAGCAAAATAAAGGCCAGAGACAGACTGATTCGGATGCTGACAGTGAAGGCACACTTGGAAAAGATCTTTGCTGACTCACACCTCCAGCAACTTCAAATGCTGAGAACAGCAGGCACGCTTCACCACCTTGAAGCTACCCTGTTTTTGGAGACACCACTGGCCGTTAACCCTGGTAGGGGGTCTGGTCTTTGTGATGGGATGTTGGTATTTCTTGGAGCCACACAAGCAGGGCTCTCGAAGCTTAGAGTGACCATCTGTACTGTATTAGGCAGAACGGTCCCATATGCGGGGCGCCAAAAAGGCATCCCTACTTTTTAAAGGAGACTCATTGTCCTGTATTTGGGCTGTCCACCCCCCCCCGCCCACACTGACCTTTTCTGCCAGCAGCTGTGCAGGTGCAGCTGCTGATGGGAGTCACTTCCCTGAGCCTCAGAGAAGCAGG
The DNA here is from genome assembly GCF_033958435.1 of Carettochelys insculpta. Taxonomy (NCBI): domain Eukaryota; kingdom Metazoa; phylum Chordata; order Testudines; family Carettochelyidae; genus Carettochelys; species Carettochelys insculpta. The sequence goes on from NC_134137.1 coordinate 123,057,899, forward strand.
GGGAGCTTGGGCAGCTGCCGCATCCCTGCTGCTTCCCCAGGGCTCTGGGGGAAGGCTGGCAGCTGCCGTTTCCCCTGGGCTCAGGGAGCGCTGGGGACTGCTGCTTCCCCAGGGCTCTGGGGCAGGACCAATGGCTGCTGCTTCCACGGGGCTCCTGGGGATCACAGGCAGCTGCTGCTTCCGTGGGGCTCTGGGGGAGGGCTGGCAGCTGCCACTTCCCTGAGGCTTGGTGGAGCTGGGAGGAGCCACCCCTCTCACCCATATCTCCCTGTCCCATATTTGGGACAGGGAGATATGGTCGCACGATAGAAGCGACACTTTGTCTGTGCTGAAGCGGTGTCAGACAAGTAATGCCATTCACTTCCTGAAAATGCAGAGGGGGGACTTTTCAGGACATGCACTTGACATGATGCCATTTGCAAATGCAATGCTCCTGGCGAATACTAGCACAGATGTCTATTGAAGATGTCTGTTTGCTGCAGAATGCTTCCTGGAGTCAGTAAAGACACAGTGGGACTCTTGATGCCATCTTTTTGTTTGCTAAGTCTTATGTTAAATTCTAAAAATACATGCCGTGCTTCTCTAATGTTCATGTATATGTTTGCTGTAGGGACCACGGATGTTCTGAAGTGGTGCATGGGAGAAGTGGTGGCGGCAGGATAGCATGGGAATGGGCTGGGCCATTGAGAGAACGAGTGGAGGAAGGCTCTGAACTAACTTCACTTTTAAAATGTGGTCTGTGAAAGTGTTTGGGGATGGTATAGATAATATTTAGTCCTGCCAGGAGTGTGAGGACTGGAGTAGCTGACCTCTTAAGTTCCCATCCAGTCCTACACTCCTGTGTTCTCCTGTTCTAAAAATGTTTAGTTCCCAGTGTTCCCTCCAGACGAAATGTACTGAATGGCTGTGTCTACACTAGCATTGCACTTTTGAAAAAGGGATGCAAATGAGGAAATCAAAATGCAAATGAGGTGCAGATTTACATATCTGGCACCTCATTTGCATATTCTCCTTTCGAAAGAAAAAAAGCAGTGTAGACGTGGCTCTTTCGAAAGTAAATCCCATCTTCGAAAGAACCCTTCTTCCTGAAACAAGAAGCTCTTTCAAAGGGAGAATATGTAAATGAGGTGCCAGATATGCAAGTGCAATGTTAGTGTAGACTCAGCCAAGGAGCTGGTTCTAACAGCCCAGACTTCTTAGTCTCATTTAAAACTCTTTTTATTGCGATAGCTTAGGGTAGGTCTACACAGCAAAGCATTTCAAAATCATAGAATCAGAGGGCAGGAAGGGACCTCAGGAGGTCATCTAGGCCAGCCCCCTGCTTCAAGCAGGATCAACCCCCACTAAGTCATCCCAGCCAAGACCTTCTCAAGCTGGGACTTAAAAACCTCGAGGGATGGAGAATCCACCACCTCTCTAGGCAACGCATTCCAATGCTTCACCATCCTCTTGGTGAAGTAGTTTTTCCTAACATCCAACCTACACCTCTCCCTTTGTAACTTCAGACCATTACTCCTTGTTCTGCCATCTGACACCACTGAGAACAGTTTCTCACCCTCCTCTTTAGAGCTCCCCTTCAGGAAGCTGAAGGCTGATATTAAATCACCCCTAAGTCTTCTCTTTTGCAAACTAAACAAGCCCAAATCCCTCAACATATCCTCATAGGTCTTGTGCTCCAGACCCTTAATCATTTTTGTTGCCCTCCGCTGAACCCGCTCCAGCACATCCACATCCTTTTTATACTGGGGGGCCCAAAACTGGACACAATACCCCAGATGCAGCCTCACCCATGCCAAATTCAGGGGAACAACTACTTCTCTAGCTCTGCTCAAAATGCTCCTCCTAATGCACCCTAGTATGCTGTTAGCCTTCTTGGCTACAAGGGAACACTGTTTACTCATATCCAGCCTTTCATCCACCATAACCCCTAGGTTGCTTTCGGTAGTACTGCTGCTGAGCCAGTCAGTCCCCAGCCTATAACAATGCTTGGGATTCTTCCGCCCCAGGTGCGGGACTCTACACTTCTTGTTGAACTGCATCAGATTTATTTTGGCCCAGTCCTCCAATTTATCCAGGTCACTGTGGATTCTCTCTCTACCCTCCAATGTATCTACCTCTCCCCCTAGTTTTGTGTCATCCACAAACTTGCTGAGGGTGCAATCCAGTCCGGTCATTAATAAAGATGTTGAACGACACTGGCCCCAGAACTGAGCCTTGCGGCACTCTGCTTGAAACTGACTGCCATCCAAACATTGAGCCATTGACCACTACCCATTGGGCCTGACTGTCAAGCCAGCTTTCTGTCCATTTTATAGTCCAAGGATCCAACCCATATTTCCTTAACTTATGGGCAAGAATGGTGTGGGAGACCATACCAAAAGCTTTGCTGAAGTCAAGGTATATCACATCCACTGACTTCCCCATGTCCACAGAGCCTGTTACCTCGTCATAGAAGCTAATCAGATTGGTCAGGCAGGACTTGCCCCTGGTGAATCCATGTTGGCTACTTTTGATCACTTTCCCCTCTCCCAAGTGCTCCAAAATGGATTCCTTGAGGATCTCCTCCATTATTTTTCTAGGGATTGAGGTAAGACCGACCAGTCTATGGTTCCCTGGATCGTCGTTTCACAATAACTATCACAGCATCTACACAATGCAGCTGCTATTTCAAGCTAATTTCAGAATAGTGGTTGGCTTATTTTAAAATTGCTTAACTTCTTCTCATGCTGAATAGTTCCCATTTTTAAAGAGCTATTGTGAAATAGGTGTTGTTGAGACAGGGAATAGCAGATATTTCCAAATAAGTGTCCATAGTACATCCAATGGCTGTATTTCAAAATATACTCTGTGGCTGTTCCTACATGAGCCCCCTCCTTTCGGAAGGGCCATGTTAATGAGGGAGTTTGAAAGATGCTTATGAGGTATTACCATGAATATGCAGCACCTCATTAGCATAACAGCAGCGGCAATGATTCGAAAGTGCTGCTTTCGAATCACGTGCCACCCATGTAGCCGGGGTCCTTTTGAAACAACCTCCCCATCTTTGAAAGACCCTTCTTACCATTTGTTTTGGGAAGAAGGGGCTTTCAAAGACTGGGGGCTTGTTTCGAAAGGCCCGTGGCTACATGGGTGGCATGCAATTCAAAAGTGGCACTTCCGAATCACAGTGGCTACTATTATGCTAATGAGGTGCTGCATATTCATGGAAGCACCTCATTAGCATCTTTCCAACTCCCTCATTAACATGCCCTTTCCTAACGAAGGGGGGCTCGTGTAGATGCAGCTTGTATGTGTAGATGTTGTATTTTGAAATAGCTAAGTGCTGTTTTGATATGCATTTTTGGCTATGTTTCCACATGCCCTTCCCCTTCAGAAGGGGTATGAAAATGAAGTGGGCCAAAATGCTAATGAGGTGCAGAGTTGAGGATTCAGTGCCTCATTTGCATAATGGCAGCTGTCAAAGGTGCTGATTTCAAACGGCAAAGTAATCATATAGACAGGTTTCCTTTGAAAGGAAGGCCCGATTTCAACATGACCTTTTCCCCCACATTTTTGCCAGAACTGATATAACCGTTTTCTTTTGAAAGTTGAATGTGAGAGAGCTGTTAGACAAGATGTGCAACTTGTGCTTAGAAAAAACACCTAATGCACTAAGGGCACCACCACCATCAAAATCAGGGGCCAGCAATGCCTGGCATGGGTGCCAAGAGTGGCATGAGCCAATTTTCATCAGCATGCAAGGCAGGAGCATAGCCCTGCCCTTCCTCCGCCATGCAGCCTTGAGCTGCTCAAAGCCACGTTGCCTGTGGATTAACAAATGACCAGCTAATCCTACCAACCACCACCGCGATGGTAAAGCTCTGCATCTTCATTTATTTATTAATGAAACTGTTGTAAGTAGGACTATTAGTGACTTTAGTATGACTTAAGTAGTAAGAGTTTAAAAAGTATCACTGGCACTCAGACTGTACATGAGATCAAATGGTCAAATTTTGGCACTCTGCCTTCAAAAGATTGCTCATCCTGATCTAAATAATATACAATTACTTTTACTTTAATGTACTGTGACAAATCCCTCAACAGTTCCTTCGGGGTTCTGCACTTCTGAGTGGCCCCTTGTGTGCCTCAGAGACTCACAGAGGCCCCATTTGTTGCTCTGGGACTTCCAAAAGGCAAGGGTCTCCCTCTTTAGTGAGCCATTTTCATCACAGGCCAGTCCTAACTGGAGGTGGAGTAGGCCTCTGTCCCGTGGAGTAGGCCTTTGTCCCGTGGTCTCAAGCTGCCCTGATTTTGCCCTTGTTGGGCATCCTTCCAGGGGAAATAGTGGGGGGAGTCCAGTCCCACCCGCTGCCCTGGACTCCAGCCCAGGGATCCTAGGGAAGGAGGGAGCTGGAGGGAGGCGTTTGGCTCTGCTCCATAGCAGTGACCTTTCCCTGAGCCTCTTCACCCACCACTTCTCTCTAGTATCTTCCTCCCGATCCCTTATTGCTGGTGTGGCTCAGCTTGGCTTGGTTCAGCTCTGTTCCACTCTCAAAATGTCCAGCCCCCTCCTCTCTGGACATCACTCCATCACACCTCCTGTTGCCTGGGGAAAGCCTGTTATAGGGAGCCTGGAGGCCTTGACTGGTCACAGATGCTTAATTACGTCCTGTTGCTGGCTGACTCCTGATGATCCCAGCTGCCTCTCCAGCCTGCAGGTCTGCACCCTCTGTGAACTTAGGAGGGTAACAAAAAGTATATCTAGCACCCAAAATGTTTGCCCTCCATCAGGCACTCATCAGTTGCAGTCTGTGATCTGCTACAATATATTTTCATAGAAAGATTAGAGCCATTCTTTATTATTGATGAATCCCTGTCAAATAAAAACGTAGATTGAATATATGTATCAAGCACTAACCCAAAACTTGTTTCGCATGGTTATTCACTGCTTTCTACTACTAACCAATTTATTATTTAGACAACTGTTTATTGTATATTTTGTATTGCATTTAAAAACTCAGTATATTAAATGTATGAATGACTGAAGGTTTCATGGATAAGTAATGATGCAAAGTGATATTTTCTGTGTCACGTTACTAAATAAAATATTAAGTGCCTGATTATTCACAGCCCTAGTTAATATCAGCACTGATGATGGCACAATTTGCAAACATTCAGCCTGATTCTGAATGAGTGGGAAGTAAAGACTCAGAGCACCAAAGGGGATTGCAGCTGCCCAGCACCTCCCAGAGTCTGAACTTGCTGCCTTTGCGCTGAAGTTTTTTCCATTCTCCTGTTTCTGTACAGGAAAAACAATGAAAAACAAAACAAAGCACTTATGCTGATGAGACAATCTGCTTAAGAGCAGCACATAAGCAATGCCGCTGTGACAAGTGGCATAAAGCTGCATGAACTCTCTTCAGAAACTCTCCCCCCCACAGGGCACTAGAAAAGCTTACTTTGACCATTTTCAGCTTTATAAATCTGATGTGGCTTCTGTAATCATTTCAATACATCAAGAAGTGACATGGACAGTTCCCCCTATGGAGTTTTCACGTTTTTATTGGTTCCCAACAGACAGTAAATATTCTTCACTCGACTTTCCGGCTTAAAGCAGTACTCATGGCAATTCAGTGAGACAGTGAGATCTCAGACATTTTTGAACCCCTTGTGTAAATCATCACACTATTCATTACACCATGGCGCTTTACAAGAGATGTCTAGTAACAAGGGAGCATCTATCACACACACTCTGACACTTGTTTTATTCTTTAGAGTGTAGAGTAGTTTACAACAGTTGACTGGATTTTCAGTTAGAAAATCCTCCAGAAAAACAAACAAACAAACAAACGAGGTGGTTTAGGGCTGGGAAGCGCAATACATCTAACGCTGGTTGTTAGCATGTGGTTGCATGATGTCTTTGGCTGTGGTCAAGGACTTTAAATCCACATTTGCTCTCTTCCAATCCTGTGGCTCTGAGTACAGTGGGTTGATCCCCAGCATAAGGTAGCATTGTTCTAATTTCCACCTGTTATGGGTGGGTTCCCTTTGTCTAGCTGCATGCCTAATAATGGCAGCTAAGATAGGGATTGTCTGAGGACCCTCTACATCTACCCTGTCACCTATGGCTCTGACTACACTGAGATGGTCCTTCTACAGCCAACTACAGGTTTAACTTTTCTAGTCCAGAGGCTCTCTGGTCCGGTGACATCTGTGATTCTACAGGACCAGAAAGCCCCAGCAGCTGGAAGTGGGGTTGTCTGGGAGTCCAATGGTGCAGGGATGGGAACACAGCAGGGGCTGGGGGACTGGAGGCTGGGACTGGGGAGCCAGGAATGCAGCTGGGACCAGGGGCTGGGGGTACAGTTGGGGCTGACACCTGAGGCCTACGGCATGGCCAGGAGAGCGCCCTAGGCTGGGAAGCTGGTGGCTGTGAGTGCAGCTGGCCTGGAGCACAGCCAGGAGGAGAGCCCAGTGGCCGAGAAGTTGGTAGCCCCCCACTCCTCCAGGAGAGCCTGGAGGCTGGCAGCAGAGGGGCCAGCACTGAGATTTCCTGGTTCAGCAAACTCCCTCCTTCAGGACCAGCTAGGTCATGAGGGTGCCAGACCTGGGAGGACCTGTACTTCACTTTTAGGGATGCTTAGTCCTGTTGGAACAATACAAAGTGACCTAGTACAGCTAAGGATTGTAGCCTTGCTGTTTACATTATATGTCTGTGTTGTCTCTCTAATTTATGTACGATACAAGCTTCCAAAGTATTGGCAGAATAGGACTGGGTAGGAGTCCAGAGTTTTCTGTCAGTATTTTGTGTCAGACAGAGTTCCCAAAACTATTAATATATAGGAATAAGACCAAACTATTAATATAAGGAATAAGCTTTCATAAATGACTCCCCAGTGCTTATACTCTAGATACTCAAATCCCTAGCTTGTAATGATAGTGCTTAACTCTCTCACCACAAAGGAGCACTATCAAAAGGGTACATCATAGTGCTTCAGTAACTTGTAATAGATCAAGAAAGCCACAAATCACAGAAGTGTAGCGGGGGGGAAGTGACCTTGGGAGGTCATGTAGTCCAGCTCCCAAGGCTGAGGCAGGGCCAAGTAAACGAAGATGTCTCCTGACATATGTTTGCCCAACCTGTCCTTCAAAACCTCCGGTGATGTGGATTCTCCAACCTGCCTTGGAAACCTATTCCAGTGTGTAACTATCCTTTGTTTATGTCTACACTAGACATAGAAGTCAACTTCCAATGTGCAATGTTTTGCTATCCCAATTGTGTACCTAAAATCCACTTATCTGGAGTCAACTTCCATGTCTGTCTACACAGGGGAAGATCGACAGGAGTGTTTCTCCCTTTGACCCTCATTACTCCTCACCTCTTGCGAGGAGCGCAGGGGTCGACTTTGACCCCTGACAGCATCATTTTTCACATGTGCAAAATCTAACCCTGGAAGATCAACCCTGAGTGGGTCAATCTTCTTCGGTAGCGTGGCTGTAGCCCTAGAGTTAGAAACCTTTCCTGGTATCTAACCTTGGGTGGTCATGGGGAAAAATTGATCATAGACCTCTTTGTAACATCCATTAATGTATGTGAAGACTTATCAGGTGCCCCCTTGGTCTTTTTTTCTCAAGACTAAGGATGTCCAGTTTTTTGAACCTTTCTGCACTGATTAGGTTTTCTGACCCTTTCCCCCCATTTTTCTTGCTTATCTCTGGACTGTCCTATTTATCTGTATTTTTCTTGAAGTGTGGCAACCAAAACTGGAAACAGTACTCTAAATAAGTTCTCACCAGTGCTGAGTGAAGTGAGACAATCAAACTCCAATGTCATTTATCCAATATTCCTGTTAATACATCTGTAGGAGGGTGAGAGGGAGGCCAGGCCAGGCAGGGGTTAAACAAGGCCTGTTAACCCAATCAGCACAACCCCAGTTCACCTGCGCCCAGTGTCAGGCCTGGAAGGGTATAAAGGGAGGGAAGCCAGCCCAGTTTGTGGTTGACCAGCAAAGAGGCAGGATCAGGTTGTGAGGCAAGAGGCCCCCAGCCATAGCTGCCACCCGGTCGGCTGCTGGAGGGCGCAGCCCAGGACCCTCCTCCAGGTCCCACCCCAGACTCAACCCATAGACTCTCGGGTCAGGACTGCAGACCCACCCAACAGGCCCTGGCCACTAGGCCACCTGGGCCCAGCTGCGAACCTCTCACAACATCCCAGAATGATATTACCATTTTTTTGCAACTGCACTGCACTACATTGTTGGGTCATATTCAAATTGTGAACCACTAAAAGCTGCAGATCCTTTCCAGCAATACTATTGACTAGCCAGCTATTCCCCATTTTGAACTTGTGCATTTTTTTCTTCTTAAGCATAGTACTCGAAGGTACCCACTATCTTCTAAGAGAATCAGAACTTGTCTCAGGCCCAACCAATATCTTGTGCATATAAGATTCAAATACCTTAACACTTTATGGGGCAGGGGAGAAAGAAGGCACTATTCTGTGCTCATCACCTCCCCTTAGATGGGTACAAATGATGTGTCTGGGAAAGTCAGTGAGGAGTTTCCCTTCTCCTTCGATACTAATGGAGTGGGTGACAGTTAAAAAAAAAACAAAACACTTGGACAGCAAGAGACGGTGGAGCCCCGAGTCTCATTTCCACATTTCATTGGATCACCACCAGCCCAGACAGTGAAAGACTCAAGATTTGATCTTTCAAACCAGACACACTTTCCATAGGTGTCATTCTGTTTGTTTATGTAACTGCTACATGCTATTTTTAGTGCCTCTGTCGCCGTATCTTACTGTCTGATGCTTTCTGACTGTGCAGCTCTGAAGGCAGCGCCGCCATCAGCAGCAGTGCAGAAGGAATGGTGGCAATCCCTCACTTGTGCTGCTGCTTCTGGCTGGGACATTCATGTCATTTGTGGCACTGTGTAGTGTTTTTTTTTTTTTTTTTAATTTTGATCTTTTCCCACCCCACACTACCCAGTCCACATTGTTGGTTATATTTTTATCCTGGTCCTGCTCTTTTGGCCCCAGGAACCCAGACCCACCGTAGGACTGATAGAGCCTTTGCAAGCCAGCCAATTTCAGGTTACAAGTAATGGAGGTGGGACAGGACACATTCCATGAAGGGTGAGGTGGGGAGCATGACTGGAAAAGTTTGCCCATCACTAGCGTAACATATCTGCCTGAAGAGCTGTTTATAAAGCCAAATGTCAAACAACAGATAACATTTATTGCATGTAATAGGTTTATTCATTGACTTGTTACATATTTATCATACAGTATTGAAGCATGGATGCAAACATTAAAGAAAAGCATTAACAAGAACCAAAAAGTCTGGTCACAATGTGAAACAACTTTTAACCCAGGAGGAACAGATCAATTTTAGTCACATGTAACAACTGACATTCAGTAGTTGTCTTGATTAAACGTGCCCCTCTTCACTGGCTTGTTAGCAAAATGTCTTCATACCAGATGCAGATGATTACTCCACTGATAATATCTCTGCATATTTGACTGCAAAAGGCATTAATAAAATAAAAACTAGCCAATGAATTTAGTTAATTTAGGAGCCATAAATGTTGTCAGATGTTCTGTAGAATTTATTAATTAGAAGTGTTGAATGCGTCAACAATGAACTTGACTATTATTATACCTTCTGTATGCAAGAGATTGAATCAGCCAAGCCATAAAGTCCAGACATGTATTGGCAGCAGTAGGTGCATAAATTGAATCCATATAAGCCAGCTGTAACTTGCATGCCCTGTTTTCACAACCTTTATTAATGTTTTTACTGTACTGTTTATTCAAGGTGTCTGTTACTGTAGCTAGGCCTGTATAAGCCATTTCTAGCTTGCTGGAAATAAGTGACTAAGGCTACATCTACACTAGAAACATCTGTCTACAGAAGTTAGTGTTGGAAGAGATGTTCTGACAAAACTTCTGTTGACAGATCGCATCTACACACAAAAGCAGATTGATTGTTTGATTCGCTCTGTTGACAAAAGGGCCCCCCCAGAGTGTCTACACAGCTTTTTGTTGACAGTTTTTGCCAACAAAATGCACTTTGGGTATAGATCCTCTGAGTTTTGTCTACAAAAGCCCGGTTTTGTCTACAAAACTCTCTGGTGTAGATGTAGCCTTAAGAGCCTAGTCCTGTCCCATTGAAAGAAGTTTTGACACAGACTTCAGCAAAATTAGGCCCCATAGTATGTCTCAAAGCAAAACCGCTCCATGTTTTGTATTGCAAAAGAAGCAAACCTTTCCTTTGTTTGACATTTGTCAAACTTAGGGACACTGGATTTGTACGAAATTCTAGGCTACATGTGGCTCTTTTCTTTCTGCTGTGTTTTTCAAGAAAATAATAAAAAAAATGATTACACAGAGTACAATCAAGTGATGAACAGAGACGGGCGATAGCCTGGTCTCTGGCAGCACAGTAATGAATAATGGCTTATTTTTTGTTAACTGTTGAGTGGTGACTTAATGACTCATCTCTACAGGGGAAATAAATAGCTGCTTTGGGTCAGGATCTCTACCTTTTCCTTCTGTCCTGTGCACTTGTATAGAAATCACCAATAGTGCATACATCGGATGAGTGATTGTTGACACCACACTTGGGTTTCTGTCTTTTGCTCTGGCAATTCCATTTGAACCTGCTCCATCTGTAGGATTTCCTGATGTCCTTTTCTTCTGCCCTGATGCGTGGATTGTCACAGGAAAGTAAATCCATCCGCACTCCTATTTGGTTTCCACTGCTTCTGTTTTTGAAAAGTTCAGCTTTCAGGACTTGCAGCAGCCAGCTCTTGTTTATCTGCATCTGATCTACCCAAACAAGCCTACCTGTTTTGTGTGAATAAACATTAAAAAGGTGGAAAGACACAAATACTGCTTCTTTATACATCTAATAAGAAGCCCAGAAAAAGAAGCAGTGAAAGAGGCAGGAACAATGTTAGGGTCAATGCAGTTTTCCCTATTTAATGTTAGGAAAATGCATCTCTTCCTTTGAATCTTTAGCATTATCATGTGACAGAAGGGCTATTTTATAATTCTGTCAAGCAGCAGTATAACTAATTATTTGCCCTTTGCAAAAAGAAATACATAAATGACTATGGCTAACAGACTGTATTATAAACCAAGATTAAATACACAGTAGTATCAGTAAGAGCTGCTTTTTCTTCTTCCTTAATGCTTATGACAAACTCTCAGAAAGTTAATTGTAAATAGTTTATGACTAATACTCTAAATTAATGGAAGTAATTTACAATGGGTGACATCAACATCCATCGAGAAGTAATTATCCTTGTAAACAAAACAAGTCACAATGGGCTCTAGTTACATTTTTAAAAGTTTTCTCATCCAGTGTCTACAGTTACTGGCTTTCCCTTAATAACTGTATGTTCAGAATGTTATATATGAAAAAGCGTTATTGTGAAGAAGGCACGGCTTCTAGACTCTGGTGTAATGCAAGTGTCTTTCTCTTCTAAGGTCAACTGAGCACATTTCAGAAAGCCAGGCCAACTATTAGCCATTTAGAAGATTAGACTGTACATGAATCATTTGTTTGGGAAGGCATGAAACCAGCTGTCAGTTGCTGGAAATGTAATGGGTTAAATTTTAATAGCACTCTTGCCTTTTTTCCCCTAGCAAACTCTAGCTTGTCATGCTTACAAGATAAAGAAGCATCCATTGTCTTTGTGAATTTAACAGAGTCATTTCTCATGCCAGTATTCTGAGATGTGCAGCTGTCAATAAATTTCATGTGCTGTCAGGGTGGAAGATAAACATCTGCTTCTTCTGAAGTGGAAATATGTACTGTTCAAGATCATGTAAGGATTCTGTAGTATTTTCAGATATCTGTTGTCTTGAGGGAACTATTAGTGTGAAGCAAGAAGGGGTAAAAAAGAGACCAAAATGAAAAAAGACATGCCTAAGGAAAAATGTTTAGGCGCTGCATTTAGGTATGACTCAATGCAATTTAGGGCTTCTTGCTCATCCAACCTTCACCTGGATGGCTTTGTTGAAACATTAGCCTTAGAACTAAATTTTAGGGAAAATACCATGGAAATACATTCCTCTTCTTCTGTTGTCCCTTCTGGGCTACGTCTACACGTGCACCCAACTTCGAAATAGCTTATTTCGATGTTGCGACATCGAAATAGGCTATTTCGATGAATAACGTCTACACGTCCTCCAGGGCTGGCAACGTCGATGTTCAACTTCGACGTTGCTCAGCCCAACATCGAAATAGGCACAGCGAGGGAACGTCTACACGCCAAAGTAGCACACATCGAAATAAGGGAGCCAGGCACAGCTGCAGACAGGGTCACGGGGCGGACTCAACAGCAAGTCGCTCCCTTAAAGGGCCCCTCCCAGACACACTTTCATTAAACAGTGCAAGATACACAGAGCCAACAACTAGTTGCAGACCCTGTATATGCAGCACGGACCCCCAGCTGCAGCAGCAGCAGCCAGAAGCCCTGGGCTAAGGGCTGCTGCCCACGGTGACCACAGAGCCCCGCAAGGGCTGGAGAGAGAGTATCTCTCAACCCCCCAGCTGATGGCCGCCATGGAGGACCCCGCTATTTCGATGTTGCGGGACGCGGATCGTCTACACTGTCCCTACTTCGACGTTGAACGTCGAAGTAGGGCGCTATTCCCATCCGCTCATGGGGTTAGCGACTTCGACGTCTCGCCGCCTAACGTCGATTTCAACTTCGAAATAGCGCCCAACACGTGTAGACGTGACGGGCGCTATTTCGAAGTTACTGCCGCTACTTCGAAGTAGCGTGCACGTGTAGACGCAGCCCTGCTGTGCAGCAAAGATGAATGGTTATATCCAACTTCAGGGGATAGCAGCTAAAATAGCAAGAAGAGCCATTTTTTCCAATTCAGTAGAAAATTCAATACTGCAAGAGCCGCAGTGCAAGTGAATATGAGACAGTCCTTAATAAATAATGTCAAACTGTACTTTTTGTAACCCACGATGCTTTGTTATGCGACACACATTTACTGCAGCACATTCACAGACTTTTTACATATTCCATATCCTCACACTTTGTGTGCGTATTCGTACCACTGTCCTCCCGAACCTTCTCTCTCTATAGAGGACACTAGGGGCTGTTATCTAACATTTCAAGATCCCATATAGTTTTCTGTTTAGATATGAGCTGTTCGTTTTTGGGCTTTGGATGTTCACTGTTTATTGAAAATAATCAGGAGGGTTTTTTTTTCTTTACTTGGCAATTATAGTGTCAGGAGCTGCAACGAAGTCCTTGAAGAGCAGCATGTGGCTCCAGAGCTGCAAGTTGTAGACCTCTGTCCAACTTCATTTTCAAACATTGTATGCGTTTCATTTGCCACAAAATATTACTTGGGCCCAGCAGGAAGATTCTAATGATGCAAGAACTCATATTTAGGATGCAACATTGTGGAGAATCTCCAGAAAATGTTCTGAGGTTACTGGTTTCAAGTATAGATAATAGGCTCAAAGCAGGGGGGCCAAAAGACTTGCCAGTCCATGGGCAAGGTGGGTGAGGCCCTAGTGCACTCCTGGAGGGGTCAGAGCCTCTGACAGGAGGGGTGGGGTTGGGGGCAACCAGTTCGCAGAGCCATCTGGAGCACACGGTGCTGCTGTGCACCCAGACAGACCACTGAGCCACCCAGACCATGGCACTGGGCTCTTTGGTGGTGATTTAAACGGTCCTGGGCTCTGTTGCTGCAGCTACTACATTAGCACAGCTGTGGCCAAGAGCAATGGGCTCTTTTGAATGGCTGGGCCCTGGGGTAGTTGCCATCTTTGTCCCTAGTCGGTGGGCCTGGCTCAAAGTGAGTTATGAAGAACATTATGCAAAAAGTCACTTCAGTCCTGTTAGAGGAAGTGAGAAAAAACTCGAGCTAAACCTTGAACTACTGACCACCCCCATCCAGCAGCTTGTGCTGTATCAGATTTAGATTGTAAACCCTTTGGGGGCAGGTAAGGACTCTTTCCTTAATCATGTCTTTGAAGGGCATAGAAGACTTTTGATGATCAAACTAAGAAATCATTCCTCTCCGTATGAAATTGATAGTAGCAGTTACCAAGTCTACATGTGCACCGATGGGTGCATTCACATGACAGCTTAATCTTACTGGTCATTTGGATGTAACTGCTCTGGAAGGATGGACAGTCAGGGGAGTTGCAAGTGGGAACTGAATGCAATGAGTGTGAGGCCTCTGGATGTTTTCAGCTGGGGAAATGTCTTGCTTGATGGTGTGATCACTGTTTAGAAATTGTAACATAAAGTAACTGCCTTCTGTACTATGATTATAGGCACCCTGGAGAACTGTGGGCTTCTTATGATTTCATATTGCTGTGGTTTGGCAAACTTGTTTTGGTGCAGGTGAACTTACATGCCGCAAGACTCAGGGTGCATCTGCACTAGGAACTAACTTTGAAGTTAACTTCCAAGTTAGGCACTACTTCGAAGTAGCCAGCAGAGAGCCTACCCACATTTTTCTCTTACTTCAAAGTTAACTTCGAAGTAGGGAGCCCAACTTCAAAGTACTGGGAACGGAGTAGTGCCCTACTTCTAAGTTTAACTTCAAAGAAGGGTTTGGGCTTGTCTACACTGCCACCTTCCTTCGAAGGAAGGATGGTAATTAGGGTGTTGGGAGTTTACTAATGAAGTGCTGCCGTGCATAGGCAGCACTTCATTAAGCAAATTCCCCGCATGGCAACTTTGAAGTTTTAAACTTTGAAGTACCAGCATGCATCTAGCCGCAGCACACCCACTAGTACTTCGAAGTCCCAGGGCAACTTTGAAGTCCCCTTACTCCTCGTAAGTACCAGTGGGTGCGGCGCGGCTAGACACGAGCCAGTACTTTGAAATGTAAAACTTCGAAGTCGCTGCAGGGGGGAATTTGCTTAATGAAGTGCTGCCTATGCACGGCAGTACTTCATTAGTAAACTCCCAACACCCTAATTACCGTCCTTCCTTCGAAGAAAGGTGGTAGTGTAGACACAGCCTTTGTGTGGACACACTCTTTCAAAGTTGCTTACTTCCAAGTTGTATTTTGAAGTAAGCAACTTCAAAGTTATTTTTGTAGTGTAGACACAGCATCAGTTTTGGGTTTTGTTTTTTGATTCACTTCAGGTGTGTCTACACTGAAGCTAGGAGGGTGTTTCCCAGCATGGGAAGATGGATGTGTATTATCTTCTAGTGTAGTTGGGAGGTAGCATGAGCAAATGGCTCTGGTCCAAGCAGATACCCTTGTGTCCTGGTGGGTTTGCACTCAGTTGGCTAGCTCCAGCTGTGGGCCAAGCTACCTTGGCCACAAGGCTATCTTTAGCATGCTAGCTTGAGCAGAGCTAGTGTCTTCAGTGAGAAGCATGATACTCAGCTAAAACAGTTGTGTGTTTGCCTGTGTTGAATTTGAAACCAAATATGTGACCCAAGAACTACCTATGCCAGCTAGGAAAAAACTGGAATAGCCCAGAGGAGATAGTTTGGGTCACTAACCACTGGTAGTATCAGGCAGTTGACACCCAGTTAGGCGTAAGCAAGTTTCCTTCTCAATGGAGGTTGGGGGAGGGGAGAACAAAGTGACTCACAGTCCTGGGCATGTCACAAACCATGACAGTGGCAGGATCATGGCAGGATTTACATGCTGTCTGTGGGTCAGCTAAGGCTCACATTCCAGGCACTGGTAGCCAAGACTCAGGGCCAAAAGGGAGAAGGTTCAGAATGGACAAAAAAGGGGCTGTTGGTTACTTTCTGCTTGCTTTGGGGAAGGAAAATGTTCAGTAGAAGATGGATAGAGCAGGATGTGCAGAGAAACCCACTGATTTTGCTAAGCTCACCAAAAAGCAGTTAGAGGAGCTGTGTGCACAGTGAGGTCTGGCAGCTGCTGATCAGAGGAAAGTAGAGCTGGTGGCCAGGCAGTAATCATATGCCGTGAGGCAGGAAGAGGCACCTGCTCCAAACTGGGAGCCACTACCGCTCCCTTTTTTATCACCAGGGTATGTCGGAGACCAAACATATGGATCCCCAGATGATCTAGCAAAGGTAGAGGCAATGGTAAGAGGTCCAGAGCTGCAGAGGGTGGAGTAGAAAGGGCTGCCCATGGGGCAGAGATGGTGGGAGCTGGAGGCCAGGAGTCATAGCAAGTGGGCAGGACAGAAGCATCATATGCTTTTTGTGTAGGACCAGAAGAGGCAGCTCAAACAAAATAAGAGTGTCAGTTCATGCCCATGGGACCCCAGAGGAAGGACTTAAGGATGCGTCAGACCAGGAACTAGCCACCAAACAGGTGTGGGGCTGAAGTTCATGCAAGGTAGTTCTGGAACTCTGACTGTGGGAAACTATTTTTCTTGATGTGTTATTTTGTGTAATAACACTACTGGGTTAAACACACGAGGGCTGAAGTGCAAGCCGGCTGTGGCCAGACTCAGTGGTTAAGGGAGTAAAATCACTTTCTTCTATTGGGGGGCGGGGGTGGGGGTATGAGTCACTGTTAAGTATGCCTGTGGTGTGGCCACAAGGCACCTTGGCCCAGAATCTGCCGGGTGTGGTGAGATGTGTGTTATGCTAGGAAATGCTGTGGGCTAGAATGCCACAGGGAGCAGGGAAACTAGGCAAAGTCATCTGCTGACCTGGGTCAGAACTCCTCCAAAACAAGACTGGGTGACAATTTCATGCTACTACACAAAGAGTGCGGAAGTCCCAGAGAGGGGTGTAGATGTTAAGGAAGGGAAAAGGTGCCCCTTAATCTCTGGGTTTTGGATAATTATTTGAGATGTAATTAGACTTGAGAGGGAAGGAGTTATACCTCACCTTTTCCCAATAGGGGGATAAAAATAAAACAAACCATCAGTCATGTAACACTTTAAAGACTAACAAAATGATTTATTAGGTGATGAGCTTTTGTGGGACAGCCCCACTTCTTCAGGTCTATGGAATTTCCAGTCCAGACCTAGATATATAATACAGAGGTCCAAAAGAAATTGCAGTAAAAACTGACAAATCAAATACATGAACTGAAGGAGTGGGATGAGGGGTGGGGGATATTAAGTGTCTTGCCTGAGATAATTATGAACATCAAAAGAAGGGAAGCAGTCCTTGTAATGTGTGAGGTAATTGCTGTCTTTGCTCATACCACACATTAATGTGGCAATATAGAACATGAACTTCAGTTCGTGAATCTCCGTATGCAATCTGTTTTTAAAGTCTCTCTGTTGTAGGACTCATTCTCAGGTCTTTAACAGAATGGCCCACTCCACTGAAATGCTCACTGATGGCCTTATGTGCTTTGAGATTCCCAAAGTCTGCTCTGTGTCCATTCATTCTTTGGTGAAGTGTTTGCCTGGTTTGTGTGATGTACATTGTAGAGGGGCATTGCTGGCACATAATGGAGTATATAATATTGGTCAAGGTACATGAGAATGAGTCCCGATCTTATAATTAATGTGGTTAGATCCAGTGATGGTATCCTCAGAATAAAGATGTGGACAACATTGGCAGCAGGGTTTGTTGTAAGGAAAAATTCCAGGATTAGTATTATTTTGGTGTAGCCTGTGATTGCTAGCGAGAATCTTTTTTAGATTGGGAGGTTGTCTGTAAGAGAGTACAGGCCCACCAGGTAGGGCCTTCCGGAGTGTAGGATCATGATCTAGAATAGGCTGTAGATTTTTAATGATGCATTGCACGGGTTTGAGCTTGGGGCTATAGCTAATGACAAGTGGTGTTCTGTTATTGACCTTCTTGGGCCTATCTTGAAGTAGCTGGTTTCTGGGTATTCGTCTGGCCCTGTCAATCTGTTTTTTTTTATTTCTCCCAGTCAGTAATTAAGTTTTACGAATGCTTGATAGAGATCTTGAAATTTTCGATCTGTGTCAATAGGATCAGAGCAGATGTGATTGTATCTAAGGGCTTGACTATAAACAATGGATCATGTGGTGTGTGCTAGGTGGAGGCTGGAGGCACATAAATAAGCATAGCAGTTGGTGGGTTTCCAGTAGAGAGTGGTATTGATGTGGCCATCAGTGATTTGTACTGTGGTGTCCAGGAAATGAATCTCTCATGTGAAATAGTCAAGGCTGAGACTAATGGTAGGGTCCAGGTTGTTAAAAACTGAGTGGAGTTCTTCCAGAGTCTCTTTACCATGGATCCACATGATAAAGGTGTAATTGATGTAGCATAAGTAAAGGAGAGGTAATAGGGGACGAGAGCTGAGGAAAAGTTGTTCTAAGTCAGCCATAAAAAATTTGGCATACTGTGAGGCCATGTGGGTGCCCATAGCAGTGTCACTAACCTGGAGGTACGAGTTGTGTAGGATCAAAACAAAAGAGCACTTTAAAGACGAACAAAATAATTTATTAGGTGATGAGCTCTCATGGACAGACCCACTTCTTCAGGCCATAGCCGTACCAGAACAGACTCAATATTTAACGTACGGAGAACCAAAAATAGTAATCAATGCTGACAAATCAGAAAAATATTAACAAGGTGAGCAAATGAGAGAGTAGAGGGGCAGAAGGCGGTGGGGAGTCAAGAATTAGGTAAAGCCAAGTATGCATAAGAGCCCCTATTGTGTAGGATGTTATCATCAAGCTGTATTTTGGTATGATCATTGGAGTCTGACAGATGGCATGTATAAAGTTTGAATGAGTAGTACAACTTGTTCTGGGCTCAGGCAAGAGGCTCCTGAGATATAGAGCACCCAGTGGCTGACCCTACTGCTTCAATGGAAGAGGTTCTGTATGACCCCGGAACCTCTTCATGCTAGCTAGCAAAGGGTTGGCTTAACCTAGAGGGGACTGTTCAGGTGACTGAGAGAGACCAGGAGCTCGCACCTATGTAAGCACCAATGATTCTTCCCCTACAACTAGAGCAGAACAATGATTTTTTCTGCTAAAACTTTTTTTTCAGTGACACTGAAAAAGTTTTTGAAATTGTTTGTATGCTGTTGAATTATTTGTATTGGGGAAAGAAAAATAAATTATGAAGAATTCTGATTTTTTCAGATCAACAGTTCTGAAATAAAACATTTCATTTTTGCTTCAACACATTTTTATTTACGATTTTCCTTCTAATTATTTTAAAACATGGAAATGTTAAATAGTTGAAACCAATTGAACAGAGAACTTTGTTCAGCCCAAAATATTCTTTCCAAGTTTTCAATTTGCTGAAAATTTTCATACTAGTTTTCAGTTTGACCCAAAATGAAATTAATTTTTTTCAGAATATTTAGAGCATAGAAATATCCTTTCTGCACACAGCTCTGTAGTGGTAGCCTTACCTGATACATGTTTTGTATGTTAAACATTCAAACATTTTATTTCACAGAGTTATCAGTGAAAGCAAGTGTTGGTTCTTAGCAAAAATAAATAAAAAGTGTGTCACATTCAGTACTCAACCACAAAATGTGTAGATGATTCTGTAAGAAGACGGTAACATTGCAGGTAGGAAGCCCTTGTTTACATTGTCAGTCACCTACTTCCAAGAGTGAAATCTTAATTGAAGTGGATCTAAATCATGGGAAGGAGCAGTTACTTGATGAACAATCAATATATCATTTCTGCAGAAAGTAAAAGCTCAAGACTACAAAAAGAAATCACAGGATTTGATTTTACTGTAGTTGTCATTATCATCATGAGCGCTGATTCAGTTGGAATGAAAAGAAAGCAGAAACCAAAGACAGTTATGATGAAAAGAATTTGCCGCAGAGAAATGTACTGAGAGAGAAGGAAATGGGGGATAAGGAAAGGAGACACTTGGACAGTTTCATGTTCTTTGAGCTGTAATCACCTGCTTTGGGGAATTGCTCAGTGTATATGACTCAGGAGCAGGTATGGAGAAAGGATTAGTTTCTAAAATACAAGACAAGAGGAACAGACCACGCTGAAAGCCAGGCCTGTGAATTTTTGTGCAGAGATACCAGCTATATGCTTTGAAATTGAGTGATATGTGTAGATGGCCAGCCAGATAGCTGGTCGTACACAATATAGAAATACTTGATTTTCCTGTCTAGCTTAGGCATATGCATGCACAAATGAGATATGTACAAACCTTTGTGAGAAAATACAGTCAACTAAACATGAAAATAATGTCCAAAGTGTTCCGGATAAAGATATAGACAAGAATTATCACACAGTCTAAAGCTCACATTTTGTGGGATGTCAGAAATCATCTACATCTTAATACTCAGCCAAAATGCTGTTAAAATGATTCTGTGAATTAACTTTAAATATCCATTGCATTACTTTCAAAATATGCTCCTGCCATTCCTTCCTACTCCTTTACCGTAAAAATAATTAAGAAGTGAAGGGCTGGCCTTATGATTAAGAACCTGAAGCTAGGACTAAAAAGATCTAGGTTCAAACACCCTAGGTCAAAGACTTCCTGTGTGACCTCCTGCTTCTACTCCACAGTGTGGAGACAAGTCCTTCCTTCATTTGTCTTGTCTGTATAGATTGCAAATTATTCAGAACAGGGAGCGTTTCTCACCCTGTGTTCAGGCAGCATGGGCAGCTTTGTAACCTGACAATCTCTGCTGGGCTCCTATTTTCACAACTGTAATACATATTTATGGTTAACGTTGTTTGTGAGTCAGTATCATGTCATTTAATGCTGTCTGTCACTTATTCCAGTTGTAAAAACTTCTTAAAACCCACTGCACTTTGCTTCAGGTATGCTGCACCTTTACACCAAAACATGAAAAGCTAGGACATGTTAAGCCCAGGGAGAGGCCCACCTTAGACCTTGCCAGCCAAGCCTCATACTAAACATTGTCAAAGAGACAGGTGTGCTGAAACAATTTTCCTAGCAGGGGTTGCAGAGATCCATCCAAACTAGCTGTAAATCCTCCATATAATGGAAATCTTTTCAAGACAGGCAATACTGTGGCATTGCCAGCGCCCTTAATTCTAGCCCTAGTTCCAGTTCTAGAACTGTGCCTTCCACTTCTGAAGATACAGACAGCTGTCCTCCCCACATTCTCTTACTCGGGGGTGAAGAAACTTTTTATGTCAGGCTCCGCTTTTCATCCCTGCTGTTATCAGCCCCTCCCCCAACAAACAGATGGGAATTTTGGTTATGTTCATATGACAAAAAACCTTTTCAGCACTTTTTAGAAAATAAATATGTAGAATGTAAAAGCTTTATTAATACTATATAAATGTGAATTCATACACATGAATACATGAAAACAGTAACATATTTCAACATTTTAATGATACGGACAAACCTCAGACACAGCAGCTAATCATGCTGAGCCTCTCTTATGAAATTTCACCCAACCCCCCACTCTGCACACTTCTGAGTTAACACACCCTGTAACTTGAACCTACACTAGCAGCTTCACATTGTGTGACTGACTTGTCTAAAAATGCATCATATATCACAGGACTGAATCCGGAACTTAACCACTGAATGAGGCCAGCTATAAGTGTAGAGCTGATATTCAGGACCATTAACGCTAATGAAAATGCACATTTTTCATTACAGTCTAAAAGCCTGCTACCAAATCAGGCAACTACTGTGCAATGTTTATACAAAAAAAATTGCTAATCATAATCTTTATGGTGCACCCTACTCCAGCCAGCTTTTTAGCATTTGCAGCTATGATGAATTGTTTTAAATCACGGAATTGTTACTTAGTGGAGAAGAAAATATTAATCATGGAAGACATTATATGGTATGACACCCTGATGCCATTTCCTCAGCATTTATGAAGGAGATTTATTTTCATTTTGCTACTCCCCTATGACTTTTATTCTCTCTTTTCTGAAGAGGTTCTTGTTTCTATTTACAACATTGTTGAGAAATTAAATAGCCAGGGTTATAAAAATCCATCTGAAAAAGTACAATCAGATACTATCCTGCAAAACGCTTACTAACAAACGTTGTCCAGATTCAAAAAATCCTATTGATTGGTGTCAATCTGACTACTCACCTGAGGAAGGATTTGCAGGATTGGGAACATTATTTGTATTGGAAATTAGCTGGTAAGGTAGCGAATACTGAGAGGCCAATCCTGCAAAATGTCTTACTTATTCAACAGTTGCATTGGAATCAGCAGAACTACTTAGCTGTGTGAGAGCTGCAGGAGAAGAATTTCTTTTTCTATTTAAAGTATCAGAGAGGTAGCCATCTTAGTCTGCATCTTCAAGAACAACAAGAAGGCCTGTGGCACCTTATAGACTAACAGATATTTTGGAGCATAAGCTTCCATGGGCAAAGACCCGCTTCGTCAGATGCATGAAATGCATCTAATGAAGTGGGTATTTGCTCACAAAAGCTTATGCTCCAAAATATCTGTTAGTCTATAAGGTGCCACAGGCCTTCTTGTTATTTTCTATTTCAGAATGCTTCCCACTGTCAGGTTAGGACTACTCAGCAAGGAGACACCTGTGATTGGTCCATGCCAGCTGATTTGGGTCTGTGTGGCTCAGGTATTGAACTCTTTCTTTGCTCTTTATATATCCAGGTTCTGGCTGGCTCTGAGACGCTCCGAGGTGGAAGGGTTCTATCTTCAGCCCTGCTGTGAGTCCGAGGCCAGAAATCTCCACTGCAATGAAATAGCTCAGTTGCCAGAGGTGCTACAGCCACCACAGGCCCTGGGGCAAGGCGGGAGGGGGCCCTCCAGCTCCGTGTCCCAGAAGAGGAGTGGCAAAACGCAGAAGGGACGGGCCCTAGGGGATTTGGCCCTCAGCATCTCCCAGACCACGGGGTTACTTCCCCCCACCAGCTGTGTGCAGCAGTGCAGCCACGGCAATTTAAAGGGGCTTGGGGGCAATTGCCCCCTTGGCTCTGCCCCCTCATTGTCAGGCCTTCTGTCAGTCTGTGCCCTGCAAGCTTAAATCAGTCAGCATGGGCCAGCCACACATTTTTCTTTGCTGTGTAGAGATACCCTGAATTTCCACCAGTAAAAGCGTTATTGGCTTGATCCTCAGCATCTGCAAATCATTGCAGCTACAGTAGGTCAATTTATTCCAGCTGAGCCCAATATACAGAAAATCCAGCGTGGATCTGTATTTCACTGTGAATGAGATTATAGGGTAATCTCTTTCTGTATGACTGTTTCTTTCAGTTCTGCACGCTTCAGTGCAAGACACACATGAACAATAATTCAAGAGAAAAGCACTTGCTGATTAGGGAGCTGGAGGGATAGGTCTCATGAGGCAAGAACAAAAAGAAAATATGTCTAAGGAGCTGGGCAGACATGATTACTGTCTATAAATATATAAACCCTATCAGCAACAAGGACTGGCTAAGGTGCTAACAGAAGATGTACTGAGAAATAATGGGACTGAATATAAAAAAGAAAATTAAACTGAATATCAGGACAATATACAACCCATCCATGTGCCCTGCACTGCAGGGCTGGGCCTTTAAGGAACAGTTCAGCCCTAAGGTAGAGAGAAAGAATAATTGTAACAGGGCAGGACTCACTGCTGTGGCACCTCCTCCTGGTCATCTCTTAATTCAAGTGCAGCTCCCATATGCCCACTTTGGGTGGTGTCTCACCTATCATCATTCTGATGTGTCTACAACAGATTGAACCTCTCAAGTCCGGCACCCTTGGGTCGTTAGTGGTGCTGGATGAGAGAATTTGCTGGACTACAGGAGGTCAGTGTTGTCTAACAGCATTACCAAAACTTCCACGGCTTACTGGGCTCTTAGAAGGTATTTTGGGGCAAATTACAGCTAAATAACAGCACAAAAGACTGAGAACCAGGACTGGTGGCTGTAATCAAACTTTATGGGACCACAGGAAACTTGGCCACACCCAGGATAAGTGGTCATCTGTTTAACTAAAATCATGATGGATTAAGGATGTTGCTGGAAGAGAGTGTTCTGGGCGAGAGAGATTCAACCTGTAGTTCAGCTCTGGAGAGTGGAGCTCTGCATCGCTCCTGGAGCATGCTGTCCTCTTCAGGGCACTGCCCTCCAGCTCTGAGCAGAAGTAAAGGGTGCTCACAGCATGTGTTTACTTTAAGGTATGTGGAAACTTGCTGTGTAAGCTGAAGATTTTGGCCAGTGCAAAGTCCATTGCTCTTTCCTATTGGCTGGATGAATTATTGAGAGATTTCATCCTGCTAGCACCATTTGTGCGGGGTTGGAGAGTATGGCTGAAGATGCTCCTTAGCGATCTTTCTCCCTCTGCCGTCATGCTCCACGCTGCTGCATTTAGTCTATAGTTTTATATAGCGAACTATGTTGTTCTTTTTGGAAGGTCTCTGGCTTGTCTTCTTACCCCTCCCATTGTTTTAATTTCACCCTCTTCATATCAGAGAATACTGCATCTTCTTTTTCCTTCTCAGCAACTTTTGTTAATCCAAGAGGCAGTTTCTAAACCATGAAGTCTAGGTATCCGAAGGCACCCCAAATCCAAAGGCTTCTCTTACTAGTAGTGCATTTTTTGTTTAAAAAACAAATAAAATTAAAAAAGAACTGGCTCCCCGCCCCTTCTCCCCTGCCAATCTCATGGCTGGGGCTGCTGATTTCCATTGATGGGAGCTGTAGACAGTGGATCTAAGCCATGAATGCTCCTGAGAGTCACACAGATGTTTCTCTTCCTCCTCTTGATTTTGGAAGGCCCAGGGTTTAAAAGTCATTGATTACATGTGGCACTTTCCTATAAGGTAACAGGGAGGTAGCCATATTACTCTGTATCCTAACAAAACAAACCAGCTGTTATATAGCACTTTAAAGACTAACAAAATAATTTATTAGGTGATGAGCTTTCATGGGACAGACCCACTTCTTCAGATCAATCCTATAAGGTAGGTAGATTTGATTTCAAGGAAGTTGCCAGGAATCTGAGATTAGCAAGTCAGCTGTCAGGAATGAAGCAAGTTTGTAACCAGATCACAGCACTTCAGTAATGTCTCCTCTAATAGTCGAACTCCAGCCTCCTTTTAAAAGAGCAGGTTATTTTAGAACTCACTCCTGTTCCTTTCAAATCCATGAGAGTTTATGATTAGTTTCAACGACAGCAGACCCTTAAATAATGAGATATAACCCTTACCAGTGCCTAATGCATATTTTCACAATTAGCCATGCATAACTGTACAATAAGCAGAGGCCAAAGAAATCCAAAGCCTTTGAAATTAGTATTATTCACTGAAGAAAAAAGTAGTGAAAGGTGAAAACAGGGTTGGAGGACTAATGCTAAACAAGAAGTACTAAGAGGAAAGCAGAAAACATTTCCAATAAAAATTTAGTCTTGGATATGTCCACAGTATGCCCTTAGCAAGCAAACTGACTGACTCATAGATGATTCTGACTTTTCCTTCCCCAAATGCTAGCTCTTCCAGTAATAAAGGTTGCTAATAATGCAGGCACTATGCCCCAGAGTCTTTCCACCTGGTTCCAGTATTAAAAAAAGAGGAAAGCGTTAGCCAGTAGCCCTTACAATCAGTTTTTGTACCCTGTCCCAAGGCCAATGAGCAAACCCTGTCATATAATTTGCTAATCAAAAGAAGGGGGGGAAAATCCCATATTAGAAAATGTGCAAATAGCAGAGGTGCTTAATGACTTACTTGTTCTGAGTGGCAAGGCCAGTACCCCTCCTGAGCCACAGACCTCTGTTCCATCTGCAGTCCCATCAAAAATCTGGGTCCTACAGTGTGGATTCCACCTGCCCTTGCCAGGTTTTAGACTTTTGTCCCTTAGCTCAAAGGGCAGCAGGTAGGAGCCCTCTGGCCTGCCTGGGCTGAATAACAAGTCCTCCCCAGCCTCTAGCTGAGCTTTGAGGTTACCAGGGGAAGGGAGCCCTAACTCTCCTTGCAAGAGCTCCTCACCTGCCCAGCCGCCTCTAATATTGCTGATGTTCTCCTTAGCTACTGTTTCTGTATCTGTTCTAATCCCCTCAAACTCTTGTCTCTCCCTCTTTCCATCGCAGTGGTGGTGGGGGAGATGGGAAGGCTTTTTAAAAGGCCCATGGCAGCTTCAAGTGGGATCAGCTGGCCCTAACTTATTTATAGCAGCCTCTTTTCCACATCGTCCACTCTGCCCGTGATAACATCTGATTAGCCAGGGCCATTTCTGCTTTTTAGAGCTGCCTCTCTCCCCTTCTAAGCTAGCCCTCTGGCCTGACCCTTTTACATTTGGTCTTCAAAAAGAAGGTTGAAGACAATTGGATACCTAACATAATAAATGCCAGGGAAAATGGGGTAGGTTTAGAATCTAAATTAGTGACAGAACAGCTGTGTCTACACGTGCATGCTACTTCGAAGTAGCGGCACTAACTTCGAAATAGCGCCCGTCGCGGCTACACGCGTCAGGCGCTATTTCGAAGTTAACTTCGATGTTAGGCGGCTAAACGTCGAAGTCGCTAACCTCATGAGGGGATCGGAATAGCGCCCTACTTCGACGTTCAACGTCGAAGTAGGGACCGTGTAGACGATCCGCATCCTGCAACGTCGAAATTGCCGGGTCCTCCATGGCGGCCATCAGCTGGGGGGTTGAGAGATGCTCTCTCTCCAGCCCCTGCGGGGCTCTATGGTCACCGTGGGCAGCAGCCCTTAGCCCAGGGCTTCTGGCTGCTGCTGTGGCAGCTGGGGATCCATGCTGCAGGCACAGGGTCTGCAACCAGTTGTCGGCTCTGTGGATCTTGTGTTGTTTAGTGCAACTGTGTCTGGGAGGGGCCCTTTAAGGGAGCGGCTGGCTGTTGAGTCCGCCCTGTGACCCTGTCTGCAGCTGTGCCTGGCACCCTTATTTCGATGTGTGCTACTTTGGCGTGTAGACGTACCCTCGCAGCGCCTATTTCGATGTGGTGCCGCGCAACGTCGAAGTTGAACATCGACGTTGCCGGCCCTGGAGGACGTGTAGACGCTATTCATCGAAATAGCCTATTTCGATGTCGCCACATCGAAATAGGCTACTTTGATGTAGGCTTCACGTGTAGACGTAGCCAACAAGTTAAAAACACTTTCGCTGTCTCTACACAAGCAAGTTCTTTCAAAAGATTTTTCAAAAGAAGAGAGCTACTTTGAAAGATCCCACAGAGCGTCTACACAAAAAAGTGTTCTTTTGAAAGTTAATTGAAAAACTGTGGGGCTCCTTTTGAAATTGAGCGTCCTTTTCTGTTTCAGGAAGAGATTCCCCTTTTGAAAGCTTCTTTCAAAAGAAAACTTATGTAGACATTCCACAGGCACTTTTTTCCAAGAGACCAGTCTTCGTTTTTCAATTCCTGGCCTGTTCTTTTGAAAGAGCAGGGGCTGTGTGGATGCTCTCTTTCGAAAGACCAGACCACTTTTTTGATCTGCTTTTTTGTGTGTGTACACACTCTTTCGAAAGAAGTTCTTTCAGAACAGATCTTCCAGAAGAGCTTCTTTCAAAAGATCTCTGTAGTGTACACGTAGCCCTAGATAAGTTAGATATCTTCAAATTACCAGGGCCTCATGAAATCCATCTTAGAATACTCATGGCACTAAATGAGGAGGTAGCTGAGCCTTTATCTGTTATCCTTGAAAACTCCTGGAATGTGGGAGAGATTCCAGAAGATGGGCAGAGGGCAATTACAGTGCCCATCTATAAAAAGGGAAATAGGACCAACCCAGGACAGACCAGCCAGCTAAAGTTCTGTACTGGGGAAGAATGGAACAAATAATTAAGGAATCAATTTGCAAGCATCTGCAGGATAATAAGGCAATAAGTATCAGTCAGCATATATTTTTCACGAACAAATGTTAAACAAACCTGATAGCTTTCCTTAAAAAGATAACAGGCATTGTGGATAAGGGGGAAATAGTAGTGTGGTATTTTTAGATTTTAGAAAGGCATTTCATGCAGTCTTGCATGACCATCTCAAAAACAAACAAGGGAAATACAACCTAGATGGGCTACAATAAGGTGGATGCATAACTGGCTGGATAATCATTCTCAGAGACCAGTTGTCAATTGTTCACAGTCATGCTGAAAGGGCATAGCAAGTGGAGTTTAGCAGAGAACAGTTTTATGTTAAGTTCTGTTTAATACCTTCATCAATTATTTAGACAATGGCGTAGTGAGTATAATGTGTGTGGATGAAACCAAGCTGGGAAGGATTGCAAATGCTTTGGAGAATGGAATTATAATTCAAAGTGATCTGGGCAAACTGTCTGAGGTAAATAGGATAAAATTCAATAAGAACAAATGCAAAGAACTCCACTTAGGAAAGAAAAGTCACTTACACACATCCCAAATGGGAAATAGGAGTGCTCTGCATTGATATGCCTCAGTTGGAGTATTGTGTCCAGTTCTGGGTGCCACATTTCAGGAAGTATGTGGACAAATTGGAAAAAGTTCAGGGAAGAGCAACAAAAATGATTGAAAGTCTAGAAAACATGCCCTATGAGGGAAGAATGAAAGAACTGGGTTTGTTTAGTCTGGAAAAGAGAAGACACAGGGGACATAATTGTTTTCAAGTATCTAAAGGTTGTTACAAGGAGAAGGGAGAACAAATATATTCCTTAATCTCTGATAGTAGGACAAGAAGCATTGGGCTTAAATTGCACCAAGTAAGGTTTGGGCTGAACTTTGGGAAAAACTTTTTAACTGTCGGGGTGATGGAGCACAGGAATAAATTGCCTCAGGAGGTTATGGAATCTCCATCATTGGAGATTTTTGAGAGCTGGTTAGACAAATACCTGCCAAGAAGGGGGTAGATGGTGCTTGGTCCTGCCATGGGTACAGGGGACTGGACTTGATGATCTTGTGATGCTATGACCCATTTTTTATGGAAATATGATTTTAAATATGAATATGTATAACTCAAAGATGCTTTTCACAAAACAGAGCAAATCACCTCTCATTCAAGAGCCTGCAATCCTCCCAATGTGTATATTCTATTTGTATACAAGTATCAGTCTTATATGTGAAGTTAGAAATATTAGGTGGAAAATTGTTTTATGAACATAGGTCTTCTAGTGAAAGCCATTAATGGTAGTTAAGGAACTTAATGATCCAGGGCTCAGGGCAGTGATCTGTAAATGGTTTTGTTTCTTCTGTAAGCCTAAAGTGTCGCTGGTCCTACAAAGACATGTGACCATGCCACCTGGTACTGGAATCTGTCTTGAATTTGGTATTTTTTCCATTGGGGTATGAGCATGAAACAAAGGATTCCCACCCTGGGGAAATTCTGTATCAGGGATGGGAAGCACTCAAGGACCACCTTCATCTGGTTTTTGAAAACTGCCTCCCCATCCTACAAGGAGACACAATAAGCTATTAGACCCAGGCCAGATTAGTAACGTGCTTGGATCTATTTTCATTTCCAACCATTTAAACCCTGTGTTTTATACTTAATAACACTTTTGTTTATTATCAAAACCAGCATAAATAAGTGTTACCTGTGGGAGAAAGACATCTGTGCATCTCTCTCATTATTCAGAGTGTTAGGTGAGGAATTTAATCTAGAATGGATAAGGCTGCAATGGGACCCCTAACAAAGACAGTCCTCTAGCCCGTGTCACTGAATGCCAGTATTTGTCACCTGGTCAACCCTTACCTTTACCAATAAAGAGAGGAAACAAATATATATAAACAGAACAAAGGGTGGTTTATTTAAAGAAATAATTTACAGTGTGACAAAAGGGAGAGAAAGGAAGAAACCAGTAAACTAACATAAAACACCCTAATCATAACAATCAGTCCCCAAATCAATATCTGCGTGTGTCATACATCCATTTATTAACCTTCTTCACAGATCCAGTTGGTTGCCTAGGACCTTCTACTGTTGGAATAATGTTAAGTCCATTGGGGGGAACACTGGGGTAATCTCTCGATGGCGAGTAGATGGTACACTGGTCACAGGTGATTGATGTTAGGAGTGGTGGCACATACTATGGCGGCGAGCGATGGATATTTGCTGGGAGTCCTGTGGAGTCCGATGTCCATTGCTGATGGAAGCCCACGCCACTCTGCCACTCAGATGGGCAGCACCTGCGGAGTGCTCAGTGCTGACCTTATATTGTCCTTATGGCGGGAAAACTTATGAAACCGAGCCCCTACAGGGAAACCCTGTAGGGGGCTCTGAGGTAAACCAGAAAGGGCAGGAAGAATCTGCTGCATCAGAATGACTCAGCAAGATTCTATTCTCCGTTTTGGGACTACATGTAAAATAAGGGCTTTACCTGGGGCATGCAACTGTCCTCCATTTTGAGGCATGAACAATTTTGGGTGTTTTAGGTTTCACTCCCAACAAGAGTAAGATGGATTTATCTAGGGGTTTGATCCCTTTTGAGGGCTGGGCTCCTGGATGTTGTTAAATCCCTGTTCTGATCCCTCACAAAGCTGTTAGTAGCATCTGTATTACTCTACTGAGGGGGATGTTACCCCAGCTCTGTATTGTTTCCGGGTGGAGACCAGGGCTTTTGGCACAGCAGGACAGGCTGGCAGGCACCCCAGAGGGCAGTTAGCGGACTCAGTGGTATGATCATGCCAGGTGAGAACTACAAGAGGGTCTCCATGATCCAGCCTGTCACAGTTCTCTCGAGATTCCTTCCTGTTCTGTGATTCTGTGACACTGTTACTGTTGTGGTTTGGAAAGGGGCGAAATGAAAGCAAAACATCCCAACAACCAAACAAGAAATCTATCCAGACCAAAAATATGAAGGGTTCGCTTACTTATTTTAGGTTACTGACACAAGAAAGAGTCAAAACGACTTCATGCAACCTTATTACACAAGCTTGCCAGCAAATAAACACCCTCCAGAATAGTTCCACTGCTAGAGTAAGTTGTTTTCTCCCTTTGATCTTCTTGTAGTATCCAAAGCTGAAAGCTCACTGGACCATCCCTTAATTCTCCTTCCTTAGGCAATGCTGCACCTAAAAACCAAGACCAAAGGTCTTTTGATCTGTACCCCCGACATGAGAGTAGTCTCTACATCCGTGGCCAATTGGCTTCTTTACTCAAAGCCAGATTCTGACCATCCCATATGAGGTGTTCACTAAAGGTGATCCCAGGAGCTTCTCCTCCTTGTGCCCTTGCTCAGGAACTACTTAGAATCCCATTGAACAGCATAAGGCTTACTCCTCATTAGTATCACCGGGGACGATGAGAGTAGAATGTGTGGCTATAGTTGTGCCCCTCCCTCCCAAAGGCCATTTGTATTGACTGACAGAGTAGTGCCATGCACTCCCTGGGGCAATTGTGGGCAACTCAACCAGAATTATTCTGGGAGACCCCTTGTACAATATCACCTCTGTACGTCCTCTGCAGTACATCTGAGAGCACCTTGAGCAGAATCTTTCCATCACATCTTAGTCCTTATCCAGTCAAAGTCACATACATTTGGAATATGCTGGGGAAGTGAATGATCAACCCGTGGTTCCCATTCAGGGATGAATCTTGGTTTTGTGCCATATAAGGCACATAGGGCATGCCCTAAGAAGAAGATGATCTTCTGACTGGGGTCTATCTGAATTCTATAGAGTCTAACATAAATCATGAGTAGTGGGTGTAGTTGGAGGAGGTAGACTTCAAATAGATGTGAGGGACACACAGGCCTAGATTTTCAAAGATAGACTCCTGTTTGTGGTTGCACATCAACAATTATGGTTGTATGAAGTGCCACCTTCAGTATTCAAGCCACAATAGATTAGATGAGAGGAATGCATATGGGTAGGGCAGATGAGTCCAGCTGGAATGAAGTGGGGGAACACAACTGAGACAAGCCTGAGGCCAAAATATTTACAAGAAAACTGAGTTGTCAATCCTATGAATCCTTGAGTCCTTTCCTTATTGTTTTGTCTTACAGATCTTGAAGAGCCAAGAATACATTCAAAAAGAAACTATCAGTTAAGGCTAGGAAACACTGTAATAAATTTTATTGACATTGTAGGCAATGCAAGCTCTTCCATAAACCAAAAAGCAAGAGCATGCAGAGGTCTGAGGCACCAGACCTCAGTCTAACCTTTGTACCTTGAATAAATGTTTCCTGCACCTAATTTTATTGCTTAGGGAGGTAATGAGAGATGGTAGGAAAGAACAGTTATGCTTATGTGTGTATGTCTTATTGTTTTACAGTTATCGTAGCAGGTCTCATTCTCTGTGGTGGTTTAAAAAAGTTGCAGGAGAGCAGAGGTGGAAGGATGGGAGGCAATTCATATTTCAGTTTAATTAAACTTGAAAGAAGATTCACCTGTAAATACCCAGTGGCTGAAGCTCAGCCTGGAGAAAAAAGAGCAGAAAAAAACTAGCACAGTAAATGATATTTTGGAACAGAATCTGGGTCTGTCTGGGTTATCTAGTGTCTTCCCATGTGAGGGCAGATATTCCCTAAAGTTTTTTATAGGCTTCTTAAGAGCAATTTTACAAAGCCTGGAATGGACTCCATATCTCATGAATGGCTCTACTTTCTGTGTCTCTTTTAGGAAAAGAGTATCTGAAATAAATCCCAAAACACAATCCTTCTTGATTTTTTTATTTGAGAACAAAGGATGAAAACAAAGCCCATTCTAATGTCACACCTCACTTTGTCACTGCCTTAGTCAAGATTAAGGTTACTGTACTAATCATATTCATATGTTTTAGGATTCTTACATATGGTCCCCTTAGCCCTTTCTCTTCATGACTCCATTAGGTTTCATATATTTTTCTAGCTTATCACGAGACTGTAAATACTCTCCAGAAGCTGTACGTGATGACAGCTTGCTGTAGTAGGTACCCTTGTCATTCATCTTACTCACTGTTTGCCTTGGATCCATTTTAGAAGCTATTTATGAGTCCCACTTGCTCTTTTAGTTAATTAAAATCCAGGAGACCTTGTAATTTTTTTCACCAATACTTTTGAAGGCCTGTTAATAGTGGTTGTGGATGATGGATGTTTTGAGCAGACACATATTTATGCAATAGTAAAAGGTGCCTTCAGAGCTATACTTTGAGCTAAGTTTTTGTTTGTCTGTATATTTCAATATAGCAACTATTCAGCAGTCAAAGGCACATGAGTGTAGAGATGTAATGGATTAATTTTAAAAAGTCCAGGAATAGCTCACCCTAGCTGCGTCTACACTAGCCAGCTATTTCGAAATTGAAATCGACGTAAGGCGGCGAGATGTCGAAGTCGCTATCCTCATCAGGAGATGGGAATAGCGCCCTACTTCAATGTTGAACACTAACAGGTCAGGATGGTTTCCACTCTTTTGCAACTTGGAAAGCTCTGAGTACAAGCAGCAACCCTGGAACCGTCAGTCAGACACCCACTATATACGTGACCCTAGGCTCAGTTTTGGAAGGTGGTAGTCATAACAACATTTTTTTAAAAATAACGTAAAACTTACATTTTGCAGCAGCTGATGCCATTCATATGGCAAACTATTTAAACTCACCATGGGCAAGTGGCTTTCTCAAGGCCTGTTTATCCACACAGTGCATACTAGCTGTTTCATAGGTTATTATAACACGTTTAGATACAGAAAGGACATTGTGCTGTAACCTCCTTACTCCAAGTATCCCCAGTCCATGAACACCTGTAGAACAGAAGAGGAAGTGGCTCTGTGTGCGGCTGCTCCCACTCCACCCCCAGCTGGAGGAATGGCAGCACAGTGACATGCTGCCCTGGAGGCTTTTTCCTGCCACTCCCATAGCAGCGGGGAGCAGTGCCTGGGAGCAGCTGGGGGACACAGAGCCACAAGTGTCCCTGGGAGTGGCGCACCAAGTAAACAGCCCAACCTGAGGCTCTTCCTGCCCTTCCCAGACTGTCAAAATCTTTAATCCAGAAAGCCTTGATTCCTAAGATGGCCAGGTTGAAGAGGTACAAGTGTACTATAATATATCCAATTGCAATACTAAGAGAACTGAATACTAATAAAATACTGTCAGATAAACTCACACTAAAGCAAGTGGTAGAAACAGGTCATTCTTACATAAGGTATGAGAAATCTGCACCAATAAAGTATTGATTCAGGATCAAAAATGGAATAGTTAAAGCATCTCCTGTATAAAGCACTGTGAAATAATAGCAAGTAGTACTTGAAATCATTCCTAGGCAAGCTCGTTATAAAATACTAATTACTCTCCATTTTGGGGGAGCTATAGGCAACTGTGTGCAAAGTAGTGCTAAAGGATCTTGCTGAGAAGCTGCATTGCTGGATGGAAATAAGAGAGACACTGTAGCTAGGTTTGCAGGATGGAGAAAATCCGATAATGTTTTACTTCTACTACGTGCCAGAGTCTCATGTGTGCAGAATAATGGCTCAGTGAGGCATATTGCCAACTCAGTCTCAGAAGGGTTAGATACAAGAGGCCAAGAATTAGTTAATCCCCTTTCCCAGAAGCTCTGCACACTTGAAGATTCCAAGAAAGCTCTTTCTACTGCATGTGAAATCAGTCTTTTTTCTTCAGTCTTTATTTTATGTTCTCTAATAGAGGAATTCCTTTTCCTGTATACGTCAGGCAGGGCACTCTCTTGGTAGGATTCTGAGCACAGAAGGTATCATTTGAAGAGAGGAGAGATTACACAACAACAGCGTAGCTTTCCTCAGATTTGACACTGAACAAATGCCAAGATATGGCCCTAAATTTTTTTTTCATGGCCCGGAGAGCCTGGGCTGGCATTTAGTAGTTGGAGACCTGACAGCACAACAGGAATACAGGGGTTTTTTGAGATTACAGGTTTGGGTGCTAAAGTTCAGCATTCAGGTTGGAGCTCTATAGATGTTGACTAATGTGTCCGAACACCCAACTCTGCTTCCATGTGTTAGATGTAACAACGTGTGATATTACTGGTGAAACTTACGTATATGAGAGTTATGGACTGATGCCTAATGTTCGTCTCTCATAGTAGTTCTTTGCTACAAAGTTAAGCGCATTGCATTTGACTTATTTTTAAGCCCTGTCATTTCCTATTGGGTGGTTCCTCCTTCTAGCTACTCTGGGAATTAGTGCCACCCAGTTCAGCAGCCTCTTTTTCCCCTTCCACCATGGCTGCTTGTTTCCTGCTTACAGTGTAGCAGAACTACTTATTTGTGACTCAATCTTTTAGTCAGATCACATCATGATGTCTTCTTTTGGGGGAGTCTTTCAAAGTTCCTCTGCACAAACAACATCAGGCAAGCCTCATGCCTACAGCCTCAACTGCATCAGTCCCATGGTGACTCGGGCAGCCACCTTGTTTGCTGTCCCTAGCAATACCAATCTGCAGTGAATCATTGAGGAACTCAAGCCTTCCCTCTACTCTGGGTTCCAGTCCAGGACCTTGCAGAAAGTTCTGCTTCTTACTATGCTTCTCCAAGCTTTTCAATCTCCAGCCGTCCTAATCAGACTCCTCTCTTAGGCCTACTAGCTCAGCCCTTCCTCGCAGGTTCCTCTCACTTCTGGAAAACAAACAGAAAACTCCCTCAAGCATTAGGTCCAGCTTCCTGGCTTTATAGAAGCCATAACTGTTCCTTCATAGGCGAGCTTCCTCCAAATTAGTGTCTTTCACGCAACCAAAAACCTCACACATTTGCAGTTCAATTCAGGCCTAGCTGGTTTAATTCAACTCCTCCTATGCTGGTGTGGGGACTACATCCCCTAACACTCCCTTTTATATTGCCAGAGAGTGCAGAGGGGCTGGTAGTCTAAATGAGACTTACCCTGAATATCAACTGGGAGAAACAAATCTAAACAGCTGTAGCTCTGTGTAATTCCTCACAGCTCCATTTTCTCTTCCCGGCGCTTTTCCAGAGGTTCCAGTCCAATGCTAGAGGACTGGAATATAGGGGGACGTGCATTAGAATGAGTTCATACCTCAGGGAGCAGTTGCTTGAATTTAAATTCAAGGGAAATTGAAAAAGCAGCAGGCAAGCAAGTTAGAAAAGCCGGTCAGATCAATATCCACTTTTCCTAATTGTGATAATTTAGTCTGTTATGTTAAGATACATTATCTCTGTCATATTCTGTTACAGATTCTGTTTTGTGAAGCTGACAGAAATGATCTTGTCTCTTGAATGAGTGCATGGCTGCTAAATGACAGGGGCAGAGGTTAAGGTAAATTTTGCCATGGTTCATCTACTCCTGCTGTATTGGTTTATGCCACTTCCTGATGAAGGGAGATAAACTGCTACATGGCATAGATTTCAGTCATGTCATGGCCAAGGAACTACTGCTATGAACAGCAGAACAACAATGAGCTCTTCAAGAATATGAGTGCTGGCAAAACAAATTTTGCTAGCCTCTTGTCTGGTCAGGAGATAACACCTGCTGCCAATGTGTATCACTGAGAACTGAGGAACCAAGGTGAATCGGCCAGCTGCAAGTGTCATAAAGTGGGGTTTAAGACACTGTATAGAAGAGATTGGCATTTTAATAGGTCTTCGTGGAAGAGTGCTGTAAACCTGCGCAAACATGAAGCAAGGAGGGCAAAGAGGGAAGAACCCTATTTTAGCTCTATCTGTGTGTTTTGTCTTTCTTGACAGACAGGAATTCTTACAACTCTGTAAAGCAAGGGATCTTTTTCTCTGTTCTCTTTTGTCATCTGACTCAGTTCTGTCAGGCACACAAGTAATAACCCTAATAGAAAGCCCTTAAAGGTTATATCCAACTAATTTCTTCGTGGGGCAATGTGATCTAAATGCAATATAAGCACAAAATTAACTGTTACTGTAATTTCTACACATAATCCTTTAGAAACACATTAATATGCATGTGTGAAGAAGGCCATAGTCCTAAAAGTGAACTGGCTGCCCTGGGAATGTTGGATAGTATGTGTGACTCTTTTAGCCTATCCACCACAGAAAGATAAGACCCAGCAGGAAGGTGCTTTTTCTAGGTTGCAGATTTATTACCTGACTAAATGTTGGAAACTCTCTGGCAGTACCTCACCCAGTGTTTTACCTTCTCCTCTGTCTCCCATTCCACCCTACCATTGAGTACCTCCCTCTATTCTTTTAACCTGGTTCCAGGACTATTGTAGGGAGTCCACCTCCCCCTCCTCATGCAGAGGGTAAAGAGGCTGGGGAAAAGGGTATTGTTTCCCTATGATACTGGGTGTTAGGAGCCCATACTCCATTCGACACATTTGTTAAGGGAGATCCTGTCCCCAGTCCTGCCTGCATTCTAGTTCACTGGGAAATCAGATGTATCACAGTTGCAAGGTAATTGCACCAGTATCCCCACTTTGAGGTCCAACAAAGACATCCACTTTTAGACTTCCAGCTACCAGCTGTCCCCTCTCTTGCTCAGTGCCCCACATCTCTCTGCCTCCTGACAGGATTATCAAGGTAGCATAATTCCCTGCCTATTCTGTGAGGTTCTCAGCATGCCAGCATCTGTGCTTTGCTTTATCTCCAAAGGTTACGGGCCTTAATAACTCACAGCTCTAAACTACCCCATTGCTGTTTCTAAGCAAGCACATTTATTCTTAAAGTGAAATCATTACCGAGGAAACAAAAACAATAGCAAATGTACATACATAAGGTAAAAGCTTACCAGATGTCACTCAGCTGTCTTATGGGGTCCTGGTAGGTCAAGTGCTTGTAAACCTTCCCGGGAGCAACTGCAGCGCCTCCCGGATGAAAGGTCTTGAGGGTTTGCTAGATCAGGAAGATGGCCCAGAGTCAGTTTAAACTCAGGCTATTTATCTCAAAGTCCTTTCTTTGCGCGTTGGCCTCTGGAGAGCAGAGCTGTCCCAGCCATAGGATGGTTCAGGGTGGCTGCCCCAGGTCCTGAGTTTTGGGGGAGCTTAGGTGGCATTGGGAATTACCAGGAGGGACCTGACATTGGACTCACCAGCAGTGGCAGAAGCCATGGGAAGTGGTGCAACCCAGCAGCCTACTCTGCTCCATGATCTCCCAGCCAGGTCACTGCTGCTTAACAGAAGCAGCAGGAACCTGGCCACAGCCCACTGTGCTCTGCTCCCACAAGCAAGTGACTGTGATCTAGTCTCAGAGAGTGTAGCAGGCTGGGTCTGGGCCACTCCACTTTCTGATGCCCAATCCCTGCTGCTGGTGCTGGGACTTGCCTGGGTAATACCCTGAGTCCCTTGCTCAGGGGAGGGGGCTTGGGGAAAGGGTTGCAATGGGTGCAGATGGGATGGAGCAGTGGTGGGGAGAGGTGGCCTGAGGACAGAGCAGAGTCAGGACTTGGGAAGAAGTGGAGTAGGGGGTGAGAGAAGAGGTGGGGCAGAGCCTGGGGTGAAGGAGGTTTGTCCCAGGTTCTACACGCTGCTAGGGATGGTGCTGTTATTGTTCACTAGAGACCACCCCCAGGTTACACTCATACATGTATTTCATTAAATGCTGCTGTTGGATTAAAGGAAAAAGGGACCTTGCATCCATCAAGGCTCCCTTGGCCATCCAGGTGCTGGTGGCCGCCTGTTGTCCAGACAGGCTGGCTTCAGGGACTGATTCCATTGCACACCTCCCAGGCCCACAGTCACACTTCCCTCACACACACAAAGGAAAGCTCCCTTCAGAGAAAGCAATTTCTTTCACAAAGGAACGGCCAGGATTTCTTACTGACTTGAGGTATCTACAAACAATTTCTTACTACCTTGTAATACTTAATATAGACCTAGGAGCTGCTACAAAACAAAGTTTATGGAAAGTTACATTTTACATCTGCATTGTATTGGACTGAGCGGAGCCTTTATGCAACAGGTGCTGCTGGAGAGATTCAATATATTTGAGCCACCATAAGAGTTGGTACATCTTTTTAGACCGTTTACAAAATGGCTGATGAGCCTTAATCACCACCCACTGTTAAACTCCCTAGAGGACCCATGGCAGCCCTCCCTCCTGGCACACAATGCCATCATACATAACCCATCATTTAAAATTATGATACTGCATGACATTGCAACACGCCTCATCTCTCCCACTAGAGAGGCTACATACATGCCTGGCCACCACAAATTTAATACAATAAGGTCTTTCAATAATAGTGAAGCAATTTGCCATAATCTGTCACACTGGGCACCTGCCAGAGTGTGACAGCACTAACACATTATGAGCCAGCCTACCCATGTGATCTCTGGGCAGCTGAGAGGATGATGAAAACATCCCACACTGCCCAGGATCATTGATAGTGAGAAAAAAAATCCTACCCAGCCCCCAAAAGCCAACTAGCATGATGCCTTCAGCAAGGTCCCAAAGCTGCCTCTAATCCCATGAGGGGGATGGCGGGTGCTTTTCTTTCCGCAACAGAAAGATGCCTTTAGGTATGGGTAAGGGCTTATAACCCTCCCCCTAGGTGCACATATTTCCTCTTTACCATTCTCACCAGCCAATCATTTCATCTTCCCAAGCTGATGAAATTTTGCTTCCCTCTTTTTTGGGTGCTCATCCTTAAAGGGACCGAAAGACTTACTTTCTCCTGGTAGCTCAAACAGTCTCCCCCATCTCTGAGGCTGCTCTAAGTGGTAGTGGTGGGGCATGAGGGGAAGGAAGAGATGGAATTAAAAATATGAATGGAGGTGTAACATTCATGAACTTTGTCACATTTGATATACGCAGTAGCTATCAGCTTGTCTTCCTTTTGAGGACTGTTGTTAACCATACAAATGCTTGCTAATACCTGATGTGTGTTCATTGTTGAATAATTATGCACATAACCCAATCTTGTTTGTAGGAGGAAGTTGGAAGACTTTTTTGTTTATCTGCGAAGAAGCCTTAATTTACTCTTCTATGGTCTTTGGTTGCCTACTATAACTCAATAAACCAATCACAAATAAAGGCAAATTTCTTTTGCCAAACAAAAGCTAAATTCTTTAACTATGTTTCCTTTCTGTCCATTTTTTCACTTTGTTAATGTTAGCAGCCACTTCATCTTGAATGATCCCTTGAAGTACGTGCCTAATTACTTATGCTAAACAATGTGTTCCATCTTGTATTTAGCTGTGAAACTCCAGGGAGTACGTTTCCCAGCCCTAAAGAAGAACTCTGTGCAAGCTCGAAACCAGTCTCTCTCCATCAGAAACTGGTCTGATAAAAGATACTACTTCACCTACATTTTCTCTTTAAGGTAATGGGGCTGACCCAGCTACAACAACACTACTTTTATCAGATACCCAAAGACTGTCTCTCAAAATACAATATATATTAAAATGCCAGAATAAAAAGGTTGGAGAAATTACCTTTCCCACTCAATAAAAGCACTGGAGAGGAGACATGATGATTTGGGACCACCAGATTATGGGTGGGGCTTTCTCAAGCAACCAAGTGGCTTAGGAATGCAACTTCCATAAAATGTCATGGGAAATCATTTCTAAGACATTTGGACTCTTTGGAAAATCTCACCTTATTTATCTAATGTGCAGAGTGATGACTGTCGTAGAAGACAGATATATTTTGCTCTGTGCGTGGTTCCCCATGGGTGTGGTGGTGCACCTCTGTGATCCCAGTTACTGGGGAGTCTGAGGCTGGCAGATCACTGGGGGTGCTAGGCTGCAGTGTAAAACATTCACACCAGAGATCTGATGATAGGAAATACGCTTGCCTGGTCAGGGAAGAGAAACAACACCTCTTGATTTACAGTATCTGGCTCATCAATGCATAACTTGGATTCAGGTTTTGAATAGCAAAGCAGTGGAGAAATGTTTGTGGAAAATAATATAGAACTGAGAAAATTATGTTCTGTTCATAGTGACCAATTCTGGTGGTTTTCTGTGGTTCTCTTTAGTCATTGCCTCTGCTTCCTTTTCCTAACCTGTAAAATTGAATCTCTGGAAGAGAAGGAGCATGGATGATCTCTGACTACACCCTTTCACAAAATATGCCACATTTTCATCCCATTCAAGTCATGTTCATGGCCATAACCCCTCTGGGGGAAGCTATTACTTCAGTTAATGCGAGTTACAAACAATCTTTGAGTAGCAGGGATTGAGATTAAGTCTGGCTTTTCTAGCAGACTCTAGGAGAGTGTCTTGTGCACTTGCATGGGGCTGTATGTTATTTGGCTAGACCTCTTGGCATATTTATGGACGGTACTACAAAGCTAGTTAATTACCTTTATGATCAGCCTGTCTTCAAGTTGTTTACCTGAAATTCATGTCATGATTGTAGGGAGTTAAAAGTGTGCCACGGCTCATTGAATGGAATTGTCCATCTCATAAACTAATTGGAAAACCGAGGCATCCTGGTCAGACTCCAAAACATTTCTTTTTGTGGTTAGCTACAAAGAATTCCTTTCCACTGGGACCAGCACCATTGCTTGGTGCCAGTATTCTTCAGAATTCATCCATCATAGTAATAACTTCACCTGGGAAAATAATATAAAACAACCCAATACTTCCCTTTGAGATTCTCTCTTTCTACAGAATAACATTGTTTATATGCAAAATTTGAGAGAGACAGAGAGAGAGAGAGACAGAGAGAGAGAGAGAGAGAGAGAGAGAGAGAGAGAATGAATATTTTCAGAAATGTTGCTTTGGCCAGCTGTATCTACAGACATGAATAGGTAAATAAATAGGCAATGTTTGTCTTGGAAAACTTAACCACTGGCAGAAACACAATAGGGTTTCTAGCAGATGCTGTTATTGCTAAAGACTACTAGGATAAAATAGAATGTGCCCCCTCCCAAAACAAGACAAAACAAAAACATGGCACATCTACTTTAGAAGAGTTTCTGTTCTTGTCCCTTTCAAAAATAACTACAGACCAAGAGGTCACTTTGGGCTAATGTAAATTTTGTCATACTCAGTCTTGCTTTAGTACACATTCCATTGTGTGGTAGCAATCACAAAATGAACTTATCTGGAGTCTTGGAAGGTTACACTTGAGCAGAAACATAACCACAAGATGCCTTTCCCATTCATTTCTCTGTCCCTGGGCAACCATTCATCCTTTGTAAGTGATGAGCTTATTAAGGTTTTGCTACTTAAAAGCCCCTCAGGGAGGCATTTGTCTCTTTGCCATTCTGTATTTACAATTTGTACCTGTAAAAATTGTAGTAATGCCGCTTTTAGCTATAAGCATACTATCAATACCTTGGCTATATAATAATAGTCACAGCTTTCTGTGGGGAGTTGGACTCGGGTTAATGAACCACTATTAGAAATCATACAGAAATAATTGCATTTATTCTCTTAGAGCATAAATGCTTTTCATTGCATAACACAATTTGCTTTTGAAAATGCATACATCTTTCAGCTCCAAAATTAAGCTTTGAGAGTGCGCTGGGGTAAGTAGCAGTATACATAGCCTGGTTTTCAGAGGGGCCAAGCACCCAGAACTCTCTTTGGAACTGGTTGATGCATTGCACACCTCTGCAACTAGTAGCCTGGGGTTAGGCAGAGAAAAATGGGAACACACAAAGTCGGATACCACTTTTGGGAATTCCAGCTCCTGTCTGCTGTGCAAGAAGGTATGGAAAAAGGAGATGCAAAGGGACTTTCAGCATCAGTGCCAGGTTTGGCTAGAATTAATTTTAGAATAATTCTGTACCCTGTTCTAATTTTAGAATAGTGTGCTCAGCACATGAATCCTGAGTGTATATACTACTTTATGCAGTGTGGGTACATGTAAAATGCCAGCAGTCCTAGCACAGGCGTAACTAAGAGAAGCAGGGGGTGCTGCTTAGGTGACTAGAATTAAGACCTTCCTGAACTCTGTGGTTATGTGCCCTACATGCCCAAATGGTGCCTCCCCTACTAAACAGTGCTACTGTTAGCAGCATAGTGTCCCACTGCCTCCCAACTGCTGAAGTTTTTCCTTGCTGTAGGGAAAGGCTTTAGCATCAGGGAAGGAGTCTGGCATCAGGGAAAGGTTCTGTCTAAGATTATGACTTCACAATGCAAAAATTTGATCCCGTCAGGGTTGATCTTCTGGGATTCAATTTCTCTCCTGGTGGGGAAGTGCAAAACCAAACTATCTGGGGTTAACAGTTGACCCCTGAACTCCTCAGTCTCATGAGGAGTAAGGGAGGTCGACAGGAGTGTCTCCTGTCAACCTCCCTCTGTAAGGAAGGCCAAGTAAATCTATTGTAGATAAGATGATTCGAGTTATGCATTTGCCATAGCTAGAATTGCATATCTACAATTGACTTTAATGTCTAGTCTATACCTGGCCTAAGCCTTTTCTACCAAATTTAAAACTCCAGCAGCAAGAAAAGGGTCTGGCAGTGGGAGGCAGTGGGGAAAAGCTGTGGTAGCTCCTTGCTGCTGAACCTTTCCCTTTTGCCTCCCTCTGCCCAAGCCTTTCACTGCTACAAGCAGCTACACATTGCAGAATGAATGTAGCCTGCTTTTTACTGAAGGGTGTAGTCATCCCTACCATATGTGAGCCGTGTCTACACGTGCACGCTACTTCGAAGTAGCGGCACTAACTTCGAAATAGTGCCCGTCACGGCTACACGCGCCGGGCGCTATTTCGAAGTTAACTTCGACTTTAGGCGGCGAGACGTCGAAGTCGCTAACCCCATGAGGGGATAGGAATAGCGCCCTACTTCGACGTTCAACGTCGAAGTAGGGACCGTGTAGTTGTTGTGCGTCCCGCAACTTCAAAATAGTGGGGTCCGCCATGGCGACCATCAGCTGAGGGGTTGAGAGACGCTCTCTCTCGAGCCCCTGCGGGGCTCTATGGTCACCGTGGGCAGCAGCCCTTAGCCCAGGGCTTTTGGCTGCTGCTGCAGCAGCTGGGGATCCATGCTGCAGGCACAGGGTCTGCAACCAGTTGTCAGCTCTGTGTATTTTGTGTTGTTTAGTGCAACTGTGTCTGGGAGGGGCCCTTTAAGGGAGCGGCTTGCTGTTGAGTCCGCCCTGTGACCCTGTCTGCAGCTGTGCCTGGCACCCTT
Source organism: Carettochelys insculpta (assembly GCF_033958435.1). Classification (NCBI taxonomy): domain Eukaryota; kingdom Metazoa; phylum Chordata; order Testudines; family Carettochelyidae; genus Carettochelys; species Carettochelys insculpta. Next base: position 123,101,562 of record NC_134137.1, read on the forward strand.
ATTTCGATGTGTGCTACTTTGGCGTGTAGACGTTCCCTCGCAGCGCCTATTTCGATGTGGTGCCGCGCAACGTCGAAGTTGAACATCGACGTTGCCAGCCCTGGAGGACGTGTAGACGTTATTCATCGAAATAGCCTATTAACATTCTATATGCTGCAGTTTGTCTAACAAACAGATTCACTTGAAAAAGTTTGCAAACAAACACAGTTGTTTTGGGTAGAACTCAAGCCTGCTATCGGTGAGGGAGAGGCATAGGCTTTAGAAAATTGATAAGTGAAATAGCACACATCTACTAGTTATTTTGTCTTTACTATTTCTTCATGATTTTGATTAAACTGTCTTGTGTGCAGGAATATAGAGTTTGTACTTAGAAAATAAGAATGTTCTTTGTTTTCTAAGCATTAACAGCTATCAGGAAGGTGTTAAATAACCATGTGATATCTTTAGCTAATCTCCAGTGAGTGTAGTCAAAATATTTACCATCCTTTTGCAAAGTTAAACAGATCTATAAAAGTGATCTCATTGTATTAGCTGTATAGTGGAATTGTCACAGTCCTTGTCTAGAAGCCAGTACTGAAACAGTAACAAAGAAAAAATAAGCACGGTAGTACTGTAGAGTACAGTAGATAACATTTTCATTGGAAAGTTGTTTTTTCAGGTTAATCGCAAATGTAGACTCCTATAATTAAAATTCAGCCATTTTATAGTCTTGTCTGGTCCCAAAATTGTTTACTGTGTGAAACTAAATTTCTGTGTGTTCTTTTGTTGCTGATGGCACTTGAGTTAAGCGTCGGTGGTCCAAGTCTTCATGTATACAGAGGAAGAAAACAATGGAAATCTCTAGGTAGCTTTATAACATTCAGCCCCTATTCCTGCAGCATTTCCCCGTAGAGGATGCTGACCTGTCCAATGAAATAGTCTGTCCACACAGTATATACACCAACTTCCAACATGGTATAGAAAGAAACATTAAGCTTCTAATCAGTCTTCCCTGTAGGCTGCATGCTTTGGTGGCCACTCAGAAGACGTTCAAATGCTGCTCCAGATGATCTACAGAGCACCCACAGCTAAGTTTTGTGTTGCTTTTGGTGGTGCACATTTGCCCATGCCTTAGTGCACATTAAATCATTTATTCCACACCTAGGTGGACAAAAGCCACACGTGGATGGAGAAGATTAGAGCGAACATTTATTCTAATACCCTCCACAATTTCCTACTCTTCAGAAGGAAAAGAAAGAATATATAGTGCATATTTGTAAAATTTCACGTTCTAAGGTGGCTTTACATTTATTTCCTCATACGAATTGTTCCATTACATGAGTGTTGCGTGCTCCTATAATCATTTCATTGTCATTCATAAATATTCACATTCATAACCAATATTTTTGTAGCACTATAAGGCTATGTCTATACAGTGGGCATGATTTCGGGATACAAAGGTATCCCGAAATAGCTGCCTGCCTCTAAGCAATATGCCCATTGTCTCAAAATGGATTCCAGGATCCCTGAACATCTCATCACATGAGAAGTACAGCAATACTTCAAAACAGGACTTTATTTCAGAAGGAGGCAACATTTGGACAGTGCCACATGCCGAAGTGGCCTATTTTGAAATCTACTCGAAATAAGCTGTGCAATTTGCATAGCACAATTGCTCGGTTTATTTCAAGCTTATGGTGCCATGTAGACATAGCCTAAGGGTACATTGTGATATACAATAACTGTGCTGTGCCCAATGATAAATAAAGCCTGCCAACAGAGTCTACAATCTATGAGAAGACTGAAGGAACAAAGTGGTGTACAACCATAGCTTGGATGCTGTACTAAAATAGCAAATATGCTTCAGAAAAGATACACACTTCTCCGTTATATAGAATATAATTTTATGAACTGTACTCCAAATGGTAAATAACTGATTTGTTTTAGAGAGTGTAAGCAACTATTTTGTGACTGTTTTGTAGGAAAAAGCTAACTTTGTGTATTAGATCTATAAAGCACAGGAAAATTTGACACAATAGGCTTAAATTGGTGGTGGTATTGCAGAAATACACATACCTAGGAGGCACGAGGCACAGGTGATGCATGTAAAAATTCCAGGAGGATGGCGACAGAACATCTTGCTGCAGAAACAACTTGGTATCAGTGCATTCCTCATAAATAGGGACATACCAACCCAAGTTCAGCACAGTGATGTTTGATTGAACCAGCATGTACAAGGTAATGGATGGTATCTAGGTACCTCTGGGGGTGTCACCCTAATACATTTAAGGGTGGCAGCTTGATACATAACTTATTTGTATCTGTATCTCAGGGGGGCTGTCTTGACCTAGCTGAGGGGATAGTGGACACTCCTGACCACTAACTGAGCTGAGTCCATTACCAGGGCATACGTATGTGCTAGTGTAAACTGTTGACGTCTGGTCTAGATGCCCTGGGTGCTAGAGATCATAGATTGTTTGACAATAACCTGGTTCCAGTGACTTTGCACGTTATCTGATCTGTAATTATTGGGGGCTGTAAGGAGTCTGTGGCATGGGCTACCTCCACAGAGTCCGCACAGTATTTGGAGAGAGCACATGCATGTAACCAAATGATGGTTATCAATGCTGAAGAGAGCAGAAAAGATGCCAGAGCACCACATCAGTGGCAGCTTCTGACTGTGGACACTGGGGAAAGAAAACAGATCACACCAGCAAGAACAACAAATCTCCAGAGGTGATGTTGGTAGCAGTTTCAAGTATTCTGCCATTCAAGGTACACTGTGAAGGCACCAATATACAGCTGAGTATTTTATTTATTGAAAGTGAGACCTTCGGTATATGAAGAGGCTCATTTCCCTCTCAGCATTGACCTTGCATTCCTGATTTTGACTGCAACAAGATCAGAATTGATGGAGATGACGTATATTTTCCTCTACCTTTCAGTTTCGCTTGATGGCTACTAGAATTGATTGACTTGAAACATATTGCAGCTACCTGACAGACATTTGGAGAGCAACAACCAATTGGCAATGTGCTCATGCTTGAAGAATACTAGATATGTGTCATTCACATAGTTTTGGATTGCAGCAACAGGAGTAGGATTTTTAACTGTGTAAAATACTTTATTGGTGTTTGTACCTCTTAAGTAACTATGAAGGTCCCTTTTGCACCTATGAATAGCCATAATGGTATTTAAGTAAAAGTCACAACTCCTGTGGGATTAGTGAGATTTGTTTAATTTATATCTGAATGAACACTGATTTTTATTAAAATAACAGTAAAATGTAGAACAGGTTTAAAAGTACATAAGAAAATTAAGATAAATGAGCAAAATCAAGTATTGTAATAAGACACTTCTGTATGATCAAATATACTCATGACTGTATAGTAGAATGCTTTTAAAGCTTATTTATTTATTTACTTATTATTTTTGCTAGGAGAGCTCTGTAAGGCTGATCGTCCTCATAGTTTAGCATAAACCTAATAATGTAACTGCTCAATCCACGCAATAAGAGCTAGTATTCAAGACTGAAATTGTCAAACCTGGATTCCTGAAGTTATGTTGTTAAGCCTGGCTTGATATAATTGATTGGATGTGAGTGAGGCCTCATTTCCTAAGAGACAGGTTTAGGGAAGTGAAGAATTAGCAGGATGGACACAGAATGTCTGATAAAATTATGCGGAAGAACCAAGGCACCATTTACAATGGACAAGATTACAATGGGTCTGATAAGGGGAATCAGCAACAGTGACCCACTAGAATAGTCCCTTCTGTCATCATCATCAACAACCGTGGGCTCAGCACCCATTGGTGTCTGATGCCTGTCTCACTATTTCCTTCCATCTTTCCCTGTCCAGTGCAGAGTGGCTTAGTTTCTGTAGACTAGCTTCGCACCAATCTACTACATCATCTATCCATTCTCTGTGAGGTCTGCCTCTCCTATTCATACCATCCATTATGCTGAATACCAGGGTCTTGATTTTTCATTTATCATTCATTTCTGCAAATATGTCCAAATAGTTGTAGCTTCCATTTTATAACCTTCTGCAGCAGGTTCTCTTTCGGCTGTATCTTCCTATATAATTCCTCACTGATGACCTTCTGCATCCATCCTATTCTCAGAATCTTTCTATAACAACACCTTTTGAATGCCAATATTCTTCTTTTCGAATCTTTCGTTATCACCCATGTCTCACATCCGTAAAACATGCTGCTGAATACACGTTTTCAAGACACCCTGCTTTGTTCTTAAGCTAATTGCTTTGCTTTTCCAGATCTTATCCATTGCCTTCAAACTCACTCTTGCTTTCGTTATTCTACTTGCTATTTCCTTCTTACAGTCTAGATCATACGTTATGTTGCTCACCAGATATGTGAACTTCTCTACATTTTCTAGTTCAATACCATCCACACTGATCTTCCTTCCTATTTCCTTATCTTCAAATACCATTGTTTTTGTTTTATTGAAGTTCATAATCAGTCTGTACCACTTCCCTTCTTCGTTTAACACCCGCACCATTTTCACTAGCTTCTCCTCATCTTCTTCGATAACTATATCATCCGCAAACCTCAAGTTGTTAATTCTTTTCCCGTGCACAGCTATCCCTTCTACCTCTTCCATGTTCTTGTCCATTGCTTTCTCCAGATGTGCGATGAAGATCCTTGGTGATATTGGATCTCCTTGTCTCGTACCTGTACTTGTTTTAAACCAACTTCCCAAGTCCCCGCATGTTTTCACCGCTGCCTCTGCATTATCATTGATATCTTTCAACAACTGCATTAGTCTGCTATCCACTCCGTATGACTCCAACACCACTCAAGTCACTTTCTGATCTATACTGTCAAATGCCTTTTGAAAATTGATGAAGCAAGTGTATATGATTTTGTTCTTTTGTCGAGCTTCCTCCGCTATCAGTCTTAGTGCCAATATCTGCTGTACGGTACTTCTATCTTTTCTGAACCCTGCTTGTTTGTCTGCTTTATGTTCTATCTGCGATCTTAATCTCTCAGTCACTATCATCATCAGCACCTTACCTAGATGACTCGTTAGGGCAATCGATCTGTAGTTCTTGCACTCCAATGTACTTCTTTTCTTGGGTATTGTCACTAGCACAGATCTTGTCCATTCCTTAGGTGCCTTCCCTTCTTTCCATGCTATATTACACAGTTGGTGTATTTCCTGAATCATGCTTTCTCTGCCATATTTGATCATCTCTCCCGTGATCTTATTATTTCCAGGGCTCTTGTTGTTCTTCAGTTGTTTCACTGCTTTTTCTACTTCCTCCTTTGAAATATTGGTCTCATTCTTGATGTTTGGGGGAGATATCTCTTTCAATTCTTCAATCAGTCTTTCTGAGACACTCAGGTCCAACTGTGCTTTGTATAGATCAGTGCAATATCACGTCCATTGCTGCACAATCTTCTCCATGTTCATGAGCACTTCTTCGTTCTCATCTTTGATACCCATCTGCTTTGGTTGCCATTTCCTATTAATATTCCTAATTGTTTTATACACCTCCCTGGTCTTACATTCGCCGTAATACCTCTTGATATCTTCACATTGCTCCTCTAACCATTTCTCCTTATCTTTTCTGGCTGCTTTCCTTACCTCATTGCATTTCTTCCTATATTGCTGTTCTGCCATCTCAGAAACATCTCTTCTGATCTTCAATTCTCTTTTCTCTTGAACCAACTTCAGTGTCTTCTGGGTAATCCACTTCTTATTGATCTTTTCTTCTTCTGGAACGGTCTGCTCAATGTCCTCTTCTATAGCGATGGCTAATCCCTGCGACTCTTATCTAGGTCTTTCTCTGTAGCCATATTCTTAATTTTCTCATCGAGTGCTGTTCTGTATGCATTCCCTGTTTCTTCCTAACATAGCCTTGCCACACCTCTTCTTTTAAGAAAAGAAAAGTTTAAGAAAAGTCCCTTCTGTGGCCACCAAATATTGATATCTCCTTCATTTACAGACCTTTCTTATCCATTTACAATATATTCTTGACTTCATTAAAGCTGTTGCAGTAATTATTACAGTAGGTAAAAATCTTTCAGGTTCAAAATTTTTCTGTTTTGTTTTTGCAAAAAACTTCTGAAAATCTTATGCTACAGTGTGTGTCCCCGTGTGTGTGTGTGAGAGAGGGAGCATGCAATCAACAATTACAGATACATTTCTATATAGTAGTGTTACATTTACAGTTCTAAATGTAAGCACATGTTTTATTCCCTTGACCTAATTTTCCATTGCTCTGCTCCAGTGTTAGGACAGTTTGTTCTGTTTGGGAATTTTATTATTATACATATCCAAAACTCAAGACAAGATGTACAAAGCTGATGAAGGTGTAATAAATTTTAGCTGGCTGAGAGGTTATTATAAGAAATATGTGAAAAACGTTAAAATAAAATGACAACCTGACTGTGTATAGGAGACCAGTATGGAGATAATTCCTATTCTGAAAAGTTTATTGGCTAAGATGCCGATTCAAAAGGCATGTATGCAGGTGTGTGACAGAGTGTTTGACTAGTCCCATGAATAGCTCCACTTCAAAGGGGCTGCTCATGAGCTTGGAGTTACACAAACATGGAAATGTCTTCTGAGATCTGGACCTAAAAGACTGTGATAGTGAGAAAAAGATGCACTCTGAGGCTATGTCTCCACTGGAGGGTTTTGTTGATAAAACCAGTGTTCTGTCAACAAAACCCACAGAGCGTCCAGATTCCCATTGCATTCTGTCAACAGTAAATTGACAGAATGTGCACTTCTGTTCACAGTGTTCTCCTGCTCCCCATGAGGTGGAATGCCTCTGTCGACAAAGATCTGTCAACAGAAAGCATGTCTGGATGTTCCGGGGGTGGGGTGGGGTGGGGGACCTCTGTTGACAGAGAGGGCATCTGGGATACTGGGTAGCCCTGTCTTCTATGCTTCTGGTTGGTTGTTGCAATCTGCTTGGCAGTTTGTCTGCAATCTGTTTACTGAAGTTTTGTCGGAAGATATTTTCCAACAGAAAGTTCTGTCGACAGATCGCTCCAATCTAGACATAGTCTGAGGAAGGGAGGGAGGTTCATAACATAGGATTATTTTTAATGACTTAATGAAGAAAGGGCTTTACAAATGCACAAAAAAACAAACTGAACCAAACAAAAAAGCACCCATACTAAGCTGGAGTTTCAGTTTTGCTTGGTGGTGGGGTTTGTTCAAAACTGGTGCATTTGCTACAACTCCTTTTGGCTACACACCTTTGTGAATTCATGCAGAACAAATGGCTTGTGCACGACCCCTTACAATTCCTCTGTGCCTGAGAGGCAGCCCTAATTTAGCAGCAGTAACGTCAGCCGAATGCGTGAGGTTCCTTTTAGTCCTTTGAGAACAACAAGAAGTCTTGTGGCACGTTATAGACTAACAGATATTTTGGAGCATAAGCTTTCGTGGGCAAAGACCTGCTTCATCAGATGCATGAGTGGGGGGGTGGTGGTTTCAGAGGGGTATTTAAAGAGTGGGGTCCCAGTAAGAGGGAGGGCCAGAGCTGACAAGGTCTATTCAGCAAGGTGTAAATGGCCCAGTCTCAACAGCACTTATCAGAAGTGGAAAAAGCAAGTCAGATCGGACAGGGGGATGTGAGCCTTTGTCAGAGCCTAATGGGGAAATATTAATACCCAGAGCAGAGAAACTGCCTTTGAAAGCTGCGAGCCACTCCCAGTCTCTGTTTAATCCTTGGTTAATGGAGTCAAATTTGCAAATAAATTGCAGCTCAGAGATTTCTCTCTCCATTTGATTTTTGAAATTTTTTGTCTCAGAACTGTCACCCTTAAATCTGCCACTGAGTGTCCAGGGAGATTGATGTGTTCCCCCACAGGCTTCTGTACATTACTGTCCTGATGTCTGATTTATGTCCATTTATTCTTTTACGGAGAGATGGTCCAGTTTGGCCAATGTAAATTGTAGTGGGGCGTTGCTGGCACATGATGGCATATATAATATTTGTAGATGTGCAGGTAAAGGAGCCCCGATGGCATAGATGGTGTTAGGTCCTGTGATGATGTCACTGGTGTAGATATGTGAGCAGAGTTGGCAGCGAGGACTGTTGCAGGGGCTGGTTCTAGGGCTAGAGTCACTGGTTTGTGATTTGTAGTGGCTGGTGAGGATTTGTTGAAGGTTGGCAGGCTGTCTATAGGCGAGGACAGGCCTGCCTCCGAACATCTGTGAGAGTGAAAGATCATTGTTCAGGATGGATTGCAGATCACCGATGATGCACTGAAGAGGCCTTAGGTGGGGGCTGTATGTGATGGCCAGTGGTGTTCTCTTGTTTTCCTTGCGAGGCCTGTCTTGTAGCAGGTGGCTTCTGGGTACCTGTCTGGCTCTATCAATCTGTTTCCTCACTTCCTTAGGCGGGTATTGTAGGTTGAGGAAATCTTGGTAAAGGCCTTGTATATGTTTGTCTCTGTCTGACGGATCAGAGCAAATATGGTTGTACCTTAGTGCCTGGCTGTAAATAATGGATCGTGAAGTTGCCCTGGATGGAAGCTGGAGGCGTGTAGATAAGCATAGCGGTCCGTGGGTTTTCGGTATAGAGTGGTATTTATGTGACCGTCACTAATCTGCTCAGTAGTGTCCAGGAAGTGAATTTCTTGTGTGGACTGGTCCAGGCTAAGATTGATGGTGGGGTGGAAACTGTTGAAATCATGGTGGAACTCTTCAAGATCCTCCTTCCCATGGGTCCAGATGATGAAGATGTCATAAATGTAGCGCAGGTAGAGGAGGGGTGCTAGGGGATGAGAACTGAGAAAGCGTTGTTCCAGATCATCCATAAAAACGGTGGCATACTGTGGGGCCATGTGGGTGCCCATAGCAATGCCACTGATTTGAAGGTATAATTTGTTCCCAAATCTGAAATAGTTGTGTGTGAGGACAAAGTCACAAAGCTCTGCCACCATTTGTGCCTTGGTCTCATCAGGGATAATGTTCTTAACAGCTTGGAGTCCATCTCCATGTGGGATATTGGTATAAAGGGCCTCTACATCCATGGTGGCCAGGATGGTGTTTTCAGGAAAGTCACCAATGGATTGTACTCTGATGTTAGTCCTTTGTTTCTCTAACATGCTTCACAAAGAAAGGACAATAGTCGCTTTTTTTAAAAAAAAAAAAAATTCTTCACTCCCAAAGCAAAGGCAATGAACGCCAAATATTTGCAAGATTAGATATGCAGGGTAAAAGCCCTGGAGCACAGCTATTGCAAATGCAGGTAAATTATAAAAACCAATAACAAACCACATAAAAACCCGACAGGCTACAAAAGTGAGCACCTGCCAACCCAACAAGCTAAAAATGCCATTAATTGTTGAAATTGGGACGGTGTGAGACATACAAACAAAGCACAGAACTGATAAGAAATTATGATGCTTATCATTTCCTTATCAAATACCAGAGGGGGTTTGCAATGTCTGTGCAGGGGGAATGCTGTTAAATAAAAATCCTATTTTATCAAATAAATAGCGCAATAAAGTTGCCGGTGACTCTCCTGCTGAATCCAATGCCCAGCTAAGAAGGGCTGTCTTTGCATAACAGCCTGAACAAATCATGTTGTTTGAAAGAAGATCTGTATTGTAGGCAGTTCCAATCCATGCTTAATAACTAACGTGTCATTGCATTCAGGAAAAACTCCTACAAAACACATCAGACATTACATATAGTAAAAGATACAAAGAACAGCAGCAATTGGAATCAGTGTTATTTGTTGTGTTGTACTGGGGAACCAGCTGTCAGTGACTGCAGAAGTCCCTTGATGACTGACCTTGCGGTATTATTATATTCATTATTTATTATTTATATTAGAGTAGCAACTGGATACCTTCAGCAAATTCAAGTCTCCTTGTTAAAGGCACTGTACAGACAAACAATCTAATTAGACATGACAAACAAGGTGAAAGTTGAATTTGAGGCATGGAAAAGTGAAATGCTAGCCTAAGTCAAACAGCAGGTAGATAGTAGTAGTTGTAAGCCTCTTCCATTCCTAGATCTTGGAGCATAGTCATCTTTGTCGTTCTCCAAGTTTCTCCGCCATACAGTAGGACTGATTTGACATAGGAGTTGAATAACCTGATCTTAGTCTGGGTTCTGATCTGCTTAGAATTCCAGATGCTTTTCATGAGAAGAAAGGCTGCTCTTGATTTTCCAGTCTGCACTGCCACATCAGCATCAGTGCCCCCCTCTTTATCGATGCTGCTGCCCAGGTGGTATGTGAAGACCTCAACTTCTTCCCATGCTCTGCTGCCGGGTATGACTGGCTCTCTGCTATTGATGTTGATTTTCAAGATTATATTTTCCTTAGTGAATGTTCAATCCAACTGTAGCTGGGATGTCGGCAAGGCCTGACGTCTTGCATCTGTTGGTGGCTGTGGGACAGAAGTGCCAGATTGTCATTGAACTCCAGGTCATCCAGCTTGTTCCACAGTGTCCACTGGATCTCATTTCTTTTCTCTCTCCATTTGATTTTTGAAATTTTTTTGTCTCAGAACTGTCACCCTTAGATCTGCCACTGAGTGTCCAGGGAGATTGAAGTGTTCCCCCACAGGCTTCTGTACATTACCGTCCTAATGTCTGATTTATGTCCGTTTATTCTTTTACGGAGAGACTGTCCAGTTTGGCCCATTTAAATTGCAGTGGGGCATTGCTGGCACATGATGGCATATATTATATTAGTAGATGTGCAGGTAAAGGAGCCCCTGATGGCATAGATGGTGTTAGGTCCTGTGATGATGTCACTGGTGTAGATATGTGAGCAGATTTGGCAGCGAGGACTGTTGCAGGGGCTGGTTCTAGGGCTAGAGTCACTGGTTTGTGATTTGTAGTGGCTGGTGAGGATTTGTTGAAGGTTGGCAGGCTGTCTGTAGGCGAGGACAGGCCTGCCTCCAAACATCTGTGAGAGTGAAAGATCATTCCTGCTGCATATGGTGAAAAGGAGGCTTTCTATGCTAGCCTGCGTTCAGTGATCTCTTCAGAACCTTTTAAATCCAAACTATATATACTTGGTGATTTTAGTGCTAGAGTTGTCAGGACTGCATCTGCAGGTGAGTCTGGAAAACCCCATCTTGACCACAGTAATATCTACCTTGATAAAAATACAGCTTTCTAAGGCTATGTTTACACGGCCAAGTTATCTTGAAATAACAGCAGTTATTTCAAAATAACTTTGGCATTTTCTGAATGATGAACTTGATATTTTGAAATAAATTTGAAATAATGGGCATGCTATTTTGATTCCAGTAAACCTCATGTCCTGACGAATAACACACATTTTGAAATAATCAATAATGGGCTCCAAAGGCACTATTTTGAAATAGGGCTATGGACCTGGAAATGCTATTTGGAAACAGCTGGTTGCTATTTCGAAATTCATTTTGCATGTGGTGGTGTTATTTTGAAATAAGATATTTCAAAATGTCCATTTCAAAATAGGCTATGTCTCCATAACAGCCCTAGCAAGCAAAACTCAGGCCTGTTTTAATGGCTCTGAGGCAGGGACGCTATTGTACATTCATGCATATTCAGCATGGTCCAGTATGATCACATGTATTGTACCAGGAGTGAACTAGTAAATATTTACTGAGAAACAAGGAGCAGACACAGCTATAAAACAGTTGACAGAACGTATAATTTTGCAACAATTGCTAAGTAGCAGGGTGTAGACCCAAATATGAGCTTGCTTGGAATTTTATGTACCATATGTAAGCATTTATATAATAATTTGTAGTTATTTTTGGACTGACTAAACAGAGTATAAATATAGGTGTAAAAGAAATAATCAGTGGAAAGGATAAGGTGAGACAATGCCACTACCCCACTCATTGTAACTAGAAGTTACAATCTGCTCTTACTGGCAAATGCCTTGTAGATGCCTTCATGCAGGGGAAAGAAAAGAGACCATGACTTTCCATCTGACAATTGTTAAGTTTGCTAATGGTAGAACTTTGTATGATTTATAAGGGCAAGTTAAAGCATATTTATATCATTAGAATAGAATATCTTGTGTTTTCCTGTGCGTGGACATTATTAGAATACCACTGTCACCTACCCCCTGTATTGAAATAGATTAATACAGCTCTGCATTATTTGCCTGTACTGTTTTGTGTATTAATAAAGTTAAGATGTAGTTTATCCCTGATGTCTACTGGTTCCTCTTGAATCTAAAGTCTTGAATGCACCATGGCTTCACATGGCTAAAGGTGCTTGGACATCATGGTATGGGAAGCAAGACCTCAAATGGCACCCTTCCTCTTCAAACTTATGTGCAGCACGAGCTGGCTATTGCAAGCATATTCCTCCAACAGGTGAACAAATGCAAAGCAACTTGGATGAACCCTCAGACAACACATTGGCATACGATTAACTACTCCATCACAAAACAAACAGATCTTGTTGATTAAGTTGACTCTGTGATGCATAGTACTGGCTCCTTGTCTGACCGCTACATGGTAGGCAGTATTGTCTCCTTAAACCTTTGTCCACCAAACTGTCATTATTCTGCTGTATGCCAAAAAAGCTGAATGCAGATAAATATGAAATATCTCAGACACAAGTGCTGTTTCAACTCAGTCTTGATGCTTCCTTAGTCATCAGCAGTGAAGGTATGGAGCAGCCATTCACTATTGAGGATGATTGGATTAACATCAAAGAAACAATCTACAGAACTGCTGTTGCACACACAAGGACTGGTTGGACGATCAGGACAAAGATGCCCAAGATCTTTTTGATAAGATGCCCAAGATGCTTTTTTTGTTCCAGATGTGAATCATTAACCCACTGAGGAATCTCCTGAAGAACGCTACTGAGTTAGTCACTTGCCATCAGCATCATAGAAGATAAGATCCATCAGTTGGTGGCTCACTCCACACCAACATAACTTTTATTTTGAATATCGTGTTGCAGTTTGTACCTTAGTTAATTACACACCTGTGATTTATCAGTAAGATTGCTTTTGGCATCTGTCAGTTAGGAAGATCAAACCATTAGTTTGTATTTCTGAACTGAGTAATGAAAACCTTCAACGTAGTCCTGAGACTGCAATCTAGACATTCGACTGTCACATTGCCAAGTCTCCAAATCTAAATTGAGAATTTTGTAGATACTATTGGTTGTGACACCCTTCACAGCTTTCATTTTACATATGTATTGCTCATGAAGGTTAAATGACTAGCAGCATTAGAAAATAAGCTATGAACAGTTTCTCCAGTCTCAGTAAAGACCTTTTCGCTGTCCCTCAAATCATAAGAGAGCAAAGTGAAATTAGCAGGAAATAGCTTGACTGAGTGCTAGACCCGTGAGCAGTGCAAGCTGAAACACTGATTTTCTGCAATGATATCAGATCAGTAAAATGCGTAAAACATAATTTACTATAAAATGTAACATGTCTAGGCATGCTCATTGGTCTCTGTTTGGCCACCACTAATGGTCCAGGCATGGTGAGTTAGGCCATAGTTGTTTGTACAATCTTTGAATGTATGTTAAAACTAGATGGGTTTACTATCTTCAGTAACTTACACCTACAAATAACTTTCTGTGGGCTGCTCTTTGCTTGCTCAAACTTCAGTTTTCTGCATGAGCACTGCTAGCTGTTGAAACATCCAAAGTTGTTAAAGGTCATAAAATTTATACAAAGCTTCTCCAAAGTTTTGTTGCTCTTTCAACTTATTTGAACAGTCCAATATGCCACGCAAACTCACTTCAGGAAGTTGTTCTCTAGCAGTCCAGAACAGTGAGTTAAATCTTCCTTTTCTGTTCTGGTTTTAACAATAATTGTGGAATTTTGGTACATATGGCTAAGCTTAATTTGTACATTATTAAGCAAACAGGTACCTTTTTGGTTATTCCACTTAGTGGCCAGGTGTTCTTGTAAACACACTATGGCTATGTCTACACGTGAACACTACATTGAAATAGCCTATTTCGATGTAGTGACATCAAAATAGCCTATTTTGATGAATAACATCTATACGTTCTCCAGGGCTGGTGCCGTTGATGTTGAACGTCGACGTTGGGCAGCACCACATCAAAGTAGGCGCTGCGAGGGAACGTCTACACGCCAAAGTAGCACATATCGAAATAAGGGTGCCAGGAACAGCTGCAGACAGGGTCACAGGGCGGACTAGCGCTTCCGGGGCAACCGCTAGCCGCTCCCTTAAAGGGCCCCTCCCAGACACACTCAGCCTGCACAGTACACAGTTTGCAGAGCCATAGGCATGCACACCTTGAGCGACGCAGTCATGGACCCCCAGCAGCAGCAGCAGCAGCAGCAGCAGCAGCAGCAGCAGCAGCAGCAGCTAGAGGTCCACCCAGCCACCCCTGTAGGAGCAGTGCTCGCCCTGCTCCATGCCATGCAGGAGGCAGCTGATCACATCCTAGCCACAGAGGAGGAGCTGCCCGCAGGGGAGGAGGAAGTAACCCCCTACCCTGCAGCACCCCGCCCCCGCTGGCCACACATGCCGCCAGCTGTGGAGCTACCCCATGGGCACCAACTGGTGGGAGCGGCTGGTGCTCGGAGAGTGGGATGATGACCACTGGCTCCAGAACTTTCGCATGAGCCGGCAGACATTTCTGGAGCTATGCCAGTGGCTCACCCCCGCACTGAGGCGCCAGGACACCTTCATGCGGCATGCCCTCACTGTGGAGAAATGGGTTGGCACTGCTGTCTGGAAGCTGGCCACTCCAGACAGCTACCGATCCGTGGGCCAGCAGTTTGGCGTCGGCAAGGCCACCGTCGGGGCTGTCCTCATGGAGGTAAGAGGACCCAGAGGGGGAGGGAGAGGCAGCCCTGGGATGGGAGGGGAGCCCTGGCAGGGGATGGGAGGGGAGCCCTGGCAGGAGAGGGGAGGGGAGGGGAGGGGAGGGGAGCCCTGGCAGGGGAGGGCCACACACACCCTGCACACCCCTCACTGGTGCTCTCCCATGTGCTTCCCCTGCAGGTCGTCCGCGCCATTAACGCCCTGCTCCTCCACAGGTTCATGAGGCTTGGGGACCCGGATGCCACCATCGCGGGCTTTGCCACCCTGGGCTTCCCCAGTTGCTTCGGGGCTCTGGATGGGACCCACATCCCCCTCCGTGCCCCGGAGCACAGTGGAGGACGCTACCTAAACAGGAAGGGCTACCACTCAATGGTCCTCCAGGCCTTGTTGGACAGCCGGAGCCGCTTCCTGGACATATATGTGGGCTGGCCTGGCAGCACCCATGACGCCCGGGTATTCCGGAACTCGGGCCTGTGCTGCCGGCTGGAGGCGGGGACCTACATCCCCCAGCGGGAGATCCCTGTGGGGGACACCACCATGCCCCTCTGCGTCATCGCAGACGCGGCATACCCCCTCCGGCCCTGGCTTATGCACCCTTACATGGGCCACCTGTCAGCCAGCCAGGAGCGCTTCACCATGCGCTTGAACCACACGCGTCAGGTGGTGGAGCGCACATTTGGCCGCCTCAAGGGGCGCTGGAGGTGTCTCCTCACCCGCCTTGATGCGGGCCCCACTAACATCCCCCAGATTGTGGGCGCATGCAGCGCCCTCCACAGCCTCGTCGAGAGCAAGGGGGAGGCCTTCTTTCAGGGCTGGGCTGTGGAGGCCGGCAGGGCCGATGTGCAGCCACCCGCTGCCCCCAGTCTCCAGGTGGACCCCGAAGGGACATGGGTCCAGGAGGCCCTGCGGGCCCAGTTCGACGAGGCCGCGAGGTGAACGCTGGCAGGTCCCCCACTGCACCCCCCCGATCCTACACAACACTCCCTGCCCCTACGCCCACACCACAGAGCACCCAAGAGCACCCCCCCCACTTTTCTTGTAAATAAAAACACACGTTTTTCGTCAAACCAGAATATATATGTTGAACTCATTATTATATCATAACTATGTACAGCCAAAATAAACATTATATATGTATATATACATATTATAAGATGAAAGGAAAAAAAAGGGGAAGACAAGGAAGGGGTGAACTATTTACATGGGGGGCAGGTATCATCATAACATAACAGAACAGGGGTCTAATACAAAATATTTACAAATGATAGGTGAAGGGGATATATACAAAGGGGGAGGGGGGGCCACGTCCTGGGCCCCACACCCTCTAATGTCCAGTGCTGGGGGTGGGCGGCCGCGACCCACGCCTCGGCCGCAGCCCACGCTGGGGCTGGCTGGGGGCTGGGCGGACCAGGAGATAAGGCTGGCGGGTGTCAGCTGGCCCCAGGTCCCCCTCGGCAGAAGGGCCCTCGGTGGCGGACGGCGGTGTGACGGTGGGTGGAGCAGCGGGTGGAGCGGCGGGTGGAGCAGGCAGGGCGGGCAGAGCGGCGGCCGGCGTGGCATGGAGGGCCAGGTAGTCTGCGATGCGCTCAAATTTGTCCATAAAGGCCCCCCATGCCTCCTGGCGCCAGGCCAGTGCCCGCTCCTGGAGTTGGAGGCGCTGCTCCTCCACCCGCAGGGGCTGCTCGGAGACCTCCAGCTGCCTACGGAGGATGGCCAGCAGCTGGGGGTCCGTCGCCGTCCTCGGATGGTGCTGGGTCCACCGTCGTCCCCACCCTGGGGCAGGTCGGTGCTCCGCTGAGGGGCTGGCCTGGAGTGATGGCCCCGGTGGGCTCTCTGGGACCACTGACACCTCGCCGGCGCTCTCTGTTCCTTCCGATGGTGCAGCTGTGGAACACGGGGGGAAGAAGAGTGGAGACAGCCGTTAGTGTGGCCCCCGAGCCGTGGCCCTTGTCCCCCCACCCCTCTGCTGCTGGTTCCCCATTCCCGTCCCCGGGAGATGCTGCTGCTGCTGCCGCTGATGGTTGTCCCACCCCCTACCCCCGGGGGACCCTAGGTTCCGCTCCCCCAATCCCCAGGGATGGTGCATGGTACTGTCATGCTGGGGGGGCAGGGGCTGATGCAGTCTTCTGAGGGACATGCCACTGCTGTCCTTGGGGCCATGGTCATCTGGGCATGTGGAGGTCCCTGGTCATATCTGTTACCCCCGCCCCTCAACCCCGGGGGTGTGCACCGTGGGGGTACATACCTGATGGTCCACTCCCACAGTCCGGGGACACCCAGTGGGCGGATGCCCTGCTGGAGCTCCGGGACGGGATATGGATCCGGAGCCCCCCATTGCTGGAGGAGGATCCCCCCTTCTCCTCCTCCTCCGGTGCCCCAGGGCTGGGGGGCTTACCTCCGGGGCGTGCTCCGCCTCCGGGGCCTGCTGGGGCTCATCAGCCGAGGTTTCAAGAGTGGCCGGAGGGGAGGAGGTGTGCTGGGGGCCCAGGATGGCCCTGAGCTCCCTGTAAAAGGGGCAAGTGACAGGGGCGGCCCCAGATCAGCCGGCCGCATCCCAGGCCTGGGCATAACCCTGCCGCAGCTCCTTCACCTTACTCCTGACGTGGTCAGGAGTGCAGGCAGGGTGACCCCGGGTGTCCAGGCCCTCGGCCAGCCGAGCGAACGCATCCACATTCTGCCTCTTGCTCCCCATTACCTGGAGCACCTCCTCCTCACTCCAGAGCCCCAGCAGGTCCCGAAGCTCGGCCTCCATCCAGGAAGGGCCCCGCTGCCGCTTCCCAGCCTGGCTGCTGGTCTGGAAGCCCTGGCTCCCCTTGGGGGGGTGTGCCCTGGGGGTGCTTAAGGGGCTGGGGGGCGGCCATCGCAGTGGTGGGGGGTTGGTGTGTCTGCAGAGGAGCGTGCAGGCTGGCCGCATGGCTGTGCTGCTGCCTGCACACTCTCTCAGCTTCCTGCACAGGAAGGCAGGGGGCGGGGAGCTTTAAGGGGCCGCTGCACGTGGCCACCATCGAGCTCAGGGGCTGGAGAGAGCGTCTCTCACCCCCTCAGCTGATGGCCGCCATGGTGGACCCCGCTATTTCGATGTTGCGAGATGCGCAATGGCTACACGTTCCCTACTTCGACGTTGAACGTTGAAGTAGGGCGCTATTCCCATTTCCTGATGGGGATAGCGACTTCGACGTCTCGCCGCCTTATGTCGATGTCAACTTCGAAATAGCGCCCGCCACATGTAGCCGTGACGGGCGCTATTTCGAAGTTGGCACGGCTACTTCGAAGTAGCCGGCACGTGTAGATGTGGCTTATGTGTTTTTAGTTCCTTTATTTACTCTCTTTTGGCTCAGCTGTATTTCAGTAGCTGAAAAGTATAATCATGGATTGCAAACACCAGGCTTACTTCTTCACTTCATCACTTAAATGCTGAGAAATCAATATGATTAATTTAATTTTTAAATCATTTAGAGACAGGGAAAAATGGTGTCTGTTTAGTTACGTGAGCAGTAAACTCCTGCAAGAAGCTGTAGCAGCTCTGTGTTTTCTTAAGTTGTTAAAGAAAGTTAGCTGTTAGATCTTGCGTTTATCCTTTTAGCCCTCTATTCTATCTTTTCTAAAAGGCCTTGAACTTCCTGTGCAATTCTTAAATGGTACTAAGTCAGAACTTTGTGACTTAAAGGTTGTCTACAGTACACCAGGGATTGATGCTTCAGTTATTGATCCACCAGGCATTGATTTATCACATCTGCTTAGATGTGATAAGTTGATCTCTCTGCACTCTCCCGTTGATGGCGGTACTCCACCAAAATGAGAAGAGTGGCTGGTGTTGACAGGAAAGCAACCCCAGTTGATCTTAGCGCATGGCAGACACTGTGATAAGTATGTTGACTTCAGCTACGCAAATAGCGTAGGTAAAGTAGATCGATGATTATGCAAAGTAGAGCCCAGGCCTCAGTGACTACAATGATACCATTAGCCATTAATCAGTTCTGGAAAGAGGAGCCTGCTTTCTGGGAAAAAGGTAAATGAGGGGATTTTTATGGGGTTGATTTACTTGGTGCAAAACATACAAATAATGGAAAGAGTGCTGTCTGTTCAGCATTAGATAAAACCCAGCCCCCAGGCAATAGCACTGCTTCTGTGATGAATCTGTAGACCTTTAAACAGTTTTTTTCCTAGTTTTGGAAATGCTCTTAAGAATCCAAAACCAGCTGATGACATAACTCTTCTGAGATGATGAACTGGTTTGGCAAGGCTGGACACACCCCACAAACAGATTGAGCAATAACAGCCACAGACGGAGTTGTTTCTTTCTGATAACACAGCCCTTGTATTCTAGTTGAGATTCAAACTATTCAATCCAAGTCTCTTTCTTGGCTAGGCAATGAGAAAGAATGAACCTGCTGTATATTATCTATCTGTGAAAAGGAGGCAAAATTTTTTGAGTTAATCAGCCTGTTCAGGGCAATGCAGTCCAACGGCCAATGCACCTTATGTCATCACTTGTTTGCCTCCTGTTGCACGTGGTGGAATGACAGAATGGAACCGGTGGGACCAGGCATGAGCAGGTTCTCAGAGTGAATGAGCAGCTGATCAGCAGCATCCTATCTAATTTTCTAGGAAGGTAGGAGAGGAATACTGATGTACGCTCCCCTCATTCACTCAGGCCCATTGTCACAGGAGGGTGAACATCACTTTGCAGGCACTATTATCAATGGCTACTGACAGATCTAATATAACCGGACTCTAGATCAATATCCAGCCCCAGAACAAACTTATTAACCAAAGGTACTATGGTTGCTCTGTAGATGAATGCTCTGTATAGTTCCCAGATCATATTGGCTACGTCTACACGTGCACACTACATCGAAGTAGCTTATTTCGATGTAGCGACATCGAAATAAGCTATTTCAATGAATAGCGTCTACACGTCCTCCAGGGCTGGCAACGTCGACGTTCAACATCGACGTTGGGCAGCACCACATCGAAATAGGCGCTGCGAGGGAACGTCTACACACCAAAGTAGCACACATCGAAATAAGGGTGCCAGGAACAGCTGCAGACAGGGTCACAGGGCGGACTCAACAGCAAGCCGCTCCCTTAAAGGGCCCCTCCCAGACACACTTGCACTAAACAGCACAAGATACCCAGAGCCGACAAATGGTTGCAGACCCTGTGCCTGCAGCATGGATCCCCAGCTGCAGCAGCAGCAGCCAGAAGCCCTGGGCTAAGGGCTGCTGCACACGGTGACCATAGAGCCTCGCAGGGGCTGGAGAGAGAGCGTCTCTCAACCCCTCAGCTGATGGCCGCCATGGAGGACTCCGCAATTTCGATGTTGCGGGACATGGATCGTCTACACGGTCCCTACTTCGACGTTGAACGTCGAAGTAGGGCGCTATTCCCATCCCCCCATGGGGTTAGCGACTTCGACGTCTCGCCGCCTAATGTCTAAGTTAACTTCGAAATAGCACCCAACACGTGTAGCCGTGATGGGCGCTATTTCGAAGTTGGTGCCGCTACTTTGAAGTAGCGTGCACGTGTAGACACGGCTATTGATGGGGATCATAATAGCAGAATACCAGGGCATAGCAGAGGTGCCCCTCTCTTCTGAATGACCTGTGTTTGATCTAGAATTTTAATTGAATTTGGTCACCCTGCTAATAGCATCCTAGCCCACTGCTAAATAAAAACGGCTAACTAATACAAAACATGGTGCTGAATTCTGAGCACTGCTACTGGTATATAGGTATTGATTACATCTCGTTGGCAAATTGTCTGGGAATATCAAATTCCTTTTACTTAAAGGAAACTTCATTAACAGTTGGGTGAAAAGTGCCAATCCATTTCCAAATAAGAAAAATGTATATTAGTGCTTCAAAATGATTGATAACAGCACAATATTTTGATTTATACTTTGAAAGAGTAATAAAATAATAAATCGGGAATTGATTCTAAGCTAGTGTTAGTTTCATATATGTACTCTTCAGATCTACCTTTTACAGGGCCAGAATGATGTAAATCTACCTCAGTACACAGAAAGAGATTAACATGATTAAAACTGCGCTGCACCTGCGTTTGCTCCTTTTCTTAGCTGAAGCACTAGTCAGTATTTATAAGACAATCATCCTTATGCTTTAACTGGTATTGGCTTTGAAAGTGTGCTTATCTTGCAAATCAATTTTTTAAGAGACAGCTGCCTCAAAATGTGGAAAGCCTTTTTTTACAATGTTCATTGATTAAAAATGTTTAAATAAAAAGTTATACTTGTTTAATAAGTTGCATGTCTGTCAGTTTTTATAGGCATTATCAAAGTGTTTGCATACACTACTTTCAAAAACTGAAAAGCTATTTAACCACTGTGCATCAGTCTGTGTTACCATTCCCGGAGAGTCATTATCAATGGTTCACAGTTATGCAGGAAAGGCAAAACAAGTGGTTTCAGCTGGGGTCAGTTTTGGATCTGGTTCCCTTCAATATCTTCATCAATGACTTAGCTAATGGCATACGGAGTACGCTTATTAAGTTTGCAGATGACACCAAGCTTGGAGGGGTTGCAAGTTCTTTGGAGGAGGGGGTCAGAATTCAAAATGATCTGGACAAACTGGAGAAGTGGTCAAAGTAGCATTCTAGTGTAGACATAGCTACTGAGTTGATGTTTTCAAGAATTTCCTCATAACCACAAGGAATTGAAAGCTACTTGAAAATGAAAAATTAGATTCTGGTGTAACCACACAACAGGAGGAACCAGAGCTCTAAGCCTGCATTTATAGTGTATATGCTTTAATCTGGCCCTGCCAAAGTGAAGTGAAGTAAAGACCTTTGGTGTTTATAAGTGCTCCAGTTGTTGGATGACTTACTTCTGCGTTAATAAATGTTGCATACAAACCAAACACAATTTACTCTGCTTGATAATAAAATACATTTATATTCATTTTTAATTGATGGACAAAAACAGAGCCAAAACTGGACGATATTTTCCTGAATTACCCGGGCACTATTTAATACAGTACTGATGCAGTTAAAACATAGATATCCATAGTATGGTTCTTGTTTCATGTGTTAGGTATAGAGTTCTAATATAATATTTCTGATGCAGACAAAAATATACATTTTATACCAATAGCCACAAATACTACCCTGTTAAATAGCAGATTTACAAGAACTTACTGCCTGATTGCACATTGTACTTCTTCAAATGAGCTTAATGGGTAGAAAGCAAAATAAATGACCATTTTATTTCTATGATATTTATACTTTTTGTCTTAAATTATTGTTCTATATGAAAATAAAAGGCTAAATCTGACTGTTGCTGTACTCAATTCACTTGAAGTTTACATTCAGTTCAGGTTCACATAAGATTATTTTAATTATAATACACATATCATCCTATGTGGACAGCTAGAGACATAATAATAATTCACAGATTACTTGCATTCTGACATTGTGGCTATGTAATGAGCTTGATGTTATGAACAGATCTCATGCAGAAAATTCTACAAATCTACCAAACAAGCACATTTTCCGTGGTAGTTTTAAAAGTATGAAAATAAAGCACACAATCATGTTAAGAATACTTTACCCACAATGGCAGGCCTAGAAATAATAACTGTGTTTGGAAATTAACTTATTTCATAATTTTGCCCAGTTGACTGAAGAGAGGATTTGGGCACTGCTGTTTACAAAATGCAAAGCTGGGGAAGGAAGACCAGAAGATGTATGTCAAAACAAAGTTGGTTGGTGAACCTTTCATCAGCCTTATTTTGAAGAACCACATCCTATTGTCATTTTGCATGTGAAAATCAATGGTTTTTTCTTTGCAGAAATCAAGGTTAGGGTCTGAGTCTTATTCACGTCTTTGTTCTCTGCCACTAGATAGATGAACTCAGTGAAGGGAAGAAGACTTGGAGTTTGTCTACACTCACGCTGCTGCAGTGATGCCACAGTAGTGCTTAGTGAAGATGCTGTCTTTGTACTCCACCTCCCTGCGAGGTCCCGCAGTGCAAGAAGCCCTCCTCCTGTCAACATAGCGCTTTCTGCACTGCGGGCTTAGGCTGGCATGCCACGTTGCTCAGCCATGGGGATTTTCCACACCCATGAGTGACGTAGTTATACCTCCCAAAGGCTGTAGTGTAGACCAAGCCTTGTAAGCAGGTACTATGTTGGGGTTCTCTGCAGGGACCTTGGAATCTTCCAGCACATGAAGCAGAGCATCAGTGCAGTCTGTCTACAGTTCCTATGACTCCCCTCTAGGCAAATATATAGGTTTGGCCTGTGGATTGGCAGAGTAGTGGAGCCAATGCCCACATCATGGACTCTCCTCCCCCTCTGATATGATCATGATGTCATGAAATAAAGCTACTCAGAGAGAAAGAGATGCAGGACCCCACACTCCCATTTGAACTGTCGGGAAAACTCTGATGGAACCGTTTTCCATCAGCAAATGAAATTGTCTTGAAATGGAAACTCATTTGCGTTGGTTTCATGGAAATTTCACCTATGAGATAAACCAGAAATATTTTTTATGATGTTGAAATACTTCTTTTGAATGCTTTTGAAATGAAACATTTTGATTTGTATTTTGAAACTATATTTCATTTTGAGTTTTTAAAATTCTGTGTTATAACATACTGAAATTATGATTGTAGCTAAGCAAAATGTTTCAATCAAGCCAAACCTTTTCTTTTTTTGTAACTTCCTTTAGTGGAGAATGGAGAAGTTGCTGGTTTCAGTCCAACTGAGAACTAACCCAGTTTTCAAAATCTCAAAATCCTGCGTGAAATGGAGTTTTCATCCTCTTCTCAGCCCTGCCCCCACTGCAGTCCTACCCCAGAAACAGAACATCTGCAGTGGTTTTCCTATGTTCAGGTCTTCCAAGTCCTTGAAAGATATTGGGATTTATCCCTAAGGGTGAGATTCTGGCTTCCCCTAAACAAAGCCCTAGAGTATGAATGCTTTGCATGGTTCATTTGCAAATGGTTTCCAGATGGCATTCTCATACTCAGCCTGGAACTAGGGCTCAGGCCAGATGCATTATGGCTCCTAGTACAGGCATGGTTCACTCTGTCACATTCTGGAGGACTTTTGAGTAGAAGATCTAAAATGTGCGTGGACCCACTGGCCAAGTCCCAGCAACTTTCCTGTCCTTTCTCTTCTCCTGACCTTTCTACACGGTCCATTGAAGCACCTTAAGTGACCTGAATCTCTTCTTCCACTCACTCACACATTAGAAACTTCCCATTTCTACTGTATAAGGGGCTGTGTGTGCATTTGCAGGAGATCCTGATTTTGCTTTATAGTCCTTAGGACATGACTTTAAAAAATAGAGTACTGCACTTCATATGGTGCACATTCAGAAGGGAGGTGCAGTGTTATTTTTGAAATGCAATGTTTGGGAAAAAAAAGTGAATATTTCTAAAATAAATTTTATGTATGTACACAATATACATATAGACGTAAAACTCCACAAAAGGAGCAAAATAATTTAAAGATCAACCTTGTGAACGTTACATTGACATTGAATGCAAAAGTTGATGGCTTCTTCCTTTAGCATCAAAACTTATTCCGACATTTTCTGTTCTCTGCTATAATTCATAGTTTCACAAATGCTAATAAGAAACTATTACGAGTAATCAAAATATAAAGAAATACAAATTTCATTTTTATACTTTTCTGTAATCAGTAAATTTTGTAAGGATCATTTGGAGTATTACAGTCATATGACTCTTTGCTGTAGAGCAATTTTATTGTTAAACCTCTCACTGGGAAGGGCCAGTACCAATGAAAACAGACATAAACAGCTGAAATATGACCAAGTGGCTACAATTTTATTTGTTCTTAGTTTGCAGTGACAGGAGGCTGAGCAGCAAGAGCCCACCTTTGGTCTGATGCTGCTTTTAATGGGTGATGTTCCACCTGCTGATCAGTCCTAGAGTTTCACAGAGGCACTGGGACTGACCAATAGTGAACCAGGTAACAAGGGGATGCCTTCACTTTGCGGATGATTGACCCAGTCAGTGTTGATCTTTTGGGCTTCAATTTCTCCTGCCTAGTAGGGATGCAGGAAATTGAGCTATCTGGAATTGAGAGTTGACCCCTGTACTCCTCAATATCACAAGGAGTAAGGGAGGTCAATGGGAGAGTTTCTCCCATCAACCTCCCTGTGGGAGCCAGGTAGGACGATTGTAGATATGTCGATTCTAGCTATGCAATTGACATAACTATAATTGTGTATCTACAATTGACTTTAATGTCTATTGTAGACCTGGCCAAAGGAGGACTCCCTTTGGCTGATAAGCATCACTTTCCTATTAGTTACTCTGCAATTTGGTACCGGCCTTGTA
The DNA here is from genome assembly GCF_033958435.1 of Carettochelys insculpta. NCBI lineage: Eukaryota > Metazoa > Chordata > Testudines > Carettochelyidae > Carettochelys > Carettochelys insculpta. The sequence continues at coordinate 123,126,644 of NC_134137.1, forward strand.
GGCAGACGCCTATCGCTGCCCAAATTTTTTCTGTCAGAACTGATTTTCAATAGAATATTGGGTATTCAACAAAGCGAAATTTTCCACAAGCCCACCTTCCATAGAAAATTTCTACTTTTCATAGCAAAGCCAAAGCCCCAAGATAAGGTAGATTGCAGTTTTTTTATTTGAAAGCATTTTGGGTTTTTTGATGAAAAATAAAAGTTTTCTACAGAATTCTATATAGCTCTCTTGACACACCAGCTTTCTAGATACTGTTACATTACCACATCTGTCAGCTGTTTATGTCCAACATTATTTTTGACACTGAGCGAAGAAATTGTTTCTTTTCTCACAGCTTCAAACCTGTACTCACTTCTACAAAGCATAAATTCCCATTGCTTCACCTGGAGCTTAATTTTCAACTCAGTTTATTGCTTTATTTTTTTTTATAAACAAGATTTTTACTCTCGATTGGTGGCAGCCACTCAGAGATAGAAAGGAATGGCATATGTAGTAAAACACATGATTAAAGATCACCTTGCATATTGTGTAAGATTATAACACCACTGTTACATAGTGATATCTTTTTGAACCTTTTCTAAGTATAATGCATTTAGCCCTCCTAGAAGAAACTTATTGTTAATCACACACTTAATTCTTTTAGTAGAAATAATAAAATTCTGGATGCATTTTTATGAAATTTGTTATAAGAAAAATCAAGAAAAGTTTTAAATTATTACTTCGTGTTCAAGTGACCTGTTAATTAAGGAATGACTCACTTACAGTAGTGACCATACATTTTTCTAATAGTGCCAATAAAATGCTGTCTGCTCATTATTTTAGAGTTATTATACCATATTCTCATAGTTGACTGAATACAAATGTCAGGTATCTTTATATACTGACTGATCTAAATAATTTTCAATGGTTTCATTTCCTTCTATTTTGCATGTTATATATTTACTAAGTTCTGTAGTACCAAGATCTGTTTGCTTGGGAGGAGATGAAGAATTTATCCTTTGTTTGATTCTCTATTACCTGACAGCAAAAAATCTGATAATAAAATACAACAGTTTATTTCACAGGCTCCCACTCTCATAGAAGTGATTTAAAGAATTGTGCAGTGGCATTTTATTCCTGGTCCTTGTTTTTCTTCTGCTAAAATGCCTCTTACCATTCTTCCTGGGATACCCTGTTGCACTGCATTTTATGTAACAGAAATATTTCATTCTGTGTTGGTCACTAAATTATCTTCAGCATTGGATAGCTCTGGACTTGAATCAATGTCACTGAAGGCATCCTTATTTGTGAAAGTGGAGCTCAGAGTTAGACTATGTCGAGGCTTCACAGGTGCAAGCTCATTTAATATAATATTGTCACTTTTTACAAGAGTTGTTTTGTCCATGTTTTCTTGACTGTACCTTGCCACAACAGCATCAAGGAAGTCTAATTTCGGTGGCAAAGAACCACTTTCGAACAAATATTTTGCAAGGTAGGAGACTGCAATATTAGTGAAGAAGGAGGTGAGCATAGCAAGTGTTTTAAATGGGAATCGTTGGATGTATATATTATTTTTATCTGCATAGTAGCCAGGATAGAAGATCAGGGGCTGAAGGTAGAGGTATGGTTCTCCTCCAGTAATTCTGAGAACAAGACCAAACAAATATCCTGCAATGGCACCATAAGTATTGGTTCCTTTGATAAATAACACACATAAGAGTTGAGGGAAGATGATGATGTAAACAAGATCAGAACTGAGATACCAGAGTCCATAAACTGACTTAGCTAGCAGTGCCATTGCTGTTGCTGATGCTCCAAAGACCAAAATAGTGGTTCGCATGACCCAAACAATTTCCCTGTCTGAAGCCTAAAACAAAAGAAATAGTGTTAGTTTTCTATAGTAATGCATGTATGACTTTGATTATGAATATATATATGTCCCTGAAGCATCAGAGGATTTTGCATGATTTGTATGTCAGATATTCTACAAAATTTACCAAGATCAAGAGGATGTAAGAAGAAAAACATTCAAGGGACATGGCTCTTGCTCCAAAATTGTAAAATTGTTTAATATAATTCACAAGCAAAATAACAAGTAGACTGACAACATGTAATTTTAAAAATAAAAATAAAAATAAAAATGATTTGTTGATGCGAGAACGTATTACCTCTTTGTTTACTTTGTCAGGTTTTAACCTATAGTTCGTTCTGCTCAATTTCGATCTGTCAAATGATTTCTAAGCATTCTATATGTTAATCAAAGTTCTGAAAATGTCTCTTAGTTAATGATTCAATAAAATTTGTACTGATAATAATAGGAATTTTTCGAGTATATTATAACATCATGGCTAGGTCTACACTACAGATTCTGTCGACAGAAGTCACTGTTGGGACATATTTCCTGACAGAACCTCTGTCAACAGAATGCATCCAGACCTAGTAAAGGCTCTCCCTATTGACACTGTCTGTCGACAGAGCCTCTGTCGACAGAACAGCCAACTGGAAGTTCTGCAAACAGGGCTGCCCAGTGAACTGGAAGCCCTCTCTATTGACAGAGAGACCCCGCAGACCCTGGGTCTACACTACAGACTTTTGTCGACTGACGGGGCCTTCTGTTGACATAACTCAGGGAACGTCCACACACTTAAAGCATTGTCTCAACAGAATTCTGCATTTTCCTCAACAGTATTATCCCTCAAAAATTTGAGGCATAACAAGCTCTGGTCAGAATATTGTCGACAAAAGTGCAGTGTAGACACTTCTGTTGACAGAGATGACTTCCGGTTCCTCGGCAGCCCTCTCTGCAGAGCAGCCATTCTGTTTTCTGAACCCAGAGGGCCGTGAAACCTGGCAGTTCTCTGTCGACAGAGCAAGATGTGTGTAGATGCAATCCATCAACAGAATAGTGTCGAGGTTTCCCTGGCAACAGTAACTTCTGTTGACAGATGCTTCTAGTGTAAACATAGCCCCGGGGTCTACATTATTTTTTTGTCTACAGAATCAACAGAGGCATTATGCCTTGTATGGGAGTGACTTCATTCTCCCGAGAAAACTGCAGTATTCTGTTGACAGTTTCTTGACAGAATGCATTTGTAATGAGCACGCTTCGTGAGTTTTTCAACAAAACTCTGTAGTGTAGACATGGCTCATGAGTAAAGCTAAATATGGCTTCTCTAGATGTTACTTCTTCACCTATGTAATTAATCACAATCACCAGGACTTTTGTGAATTTTCATTTTCTTAATTTACTATACTGCAATAAGAGAAATGTTACGTTTTATTTTATGATGCATAGAAACAAACAGAGAATATTTTCAGTGTCACTTTAAAAGTCTCCCCAGGGACTTTTCATTAACAAATGGAAATGTAATCTTACATTTTGTCGAAATGAAAGTTGGTAAATGTTTCGAGCAAACATAGAACTTGCTGACAAGATTGAAGAGTCAGCTGACGACATCACAGCAGCAGATACTGCACCAAGGCCAAAGAAAGAAATGTAGACAGGACAAAGATACTGCAGCACAATTGGTAAGATCATATCAGCTTCTTTTCTGTCTGTGGGGTCTGGTAAACCATACACAGTCTTGTTCCAATCTGCAAGGCAAATATGTATACATACATATACATATAATTGGTTGTAGAGGATACATATTGACTTCTTTGTGAATAATCAGTGATCAGTGCATAATGTCATGTTCATTCAGGCTTATTGAGCCTGTGCAAACCTTGCCAATTTGAGTTCAGATGGTTGCAGCAAATCTAAACCAGCTGTTCTGCTTTGCAGGGAGATTGTACCACCTGAGGTTCAGTTGGAGGGGTGAGCTCATTTCATCCTGAGCACTCCAAATACAGTTGGCTACATATGCTGATTTCACAGTGAAACTACTGGGCTATGCGACTGCCTTCCTCAGTTCACCCCTGCACTTGAAATACCTGCCTTCCTCTTTGTTGATAAGATCTGACGTAATGGCCGTCAAGCCTTCTTGCCTTCCTGGCACCTTTTGGGTAGCCATGTAGCCTGATTCCCTCATCTACCTCTTTGAAATCAGTGCACTGGATTATCCTTGTTAAGCCTGAAGATCTTCTGCCTCTAACTCCAGTGCAGCATCACTGTAAACAGACTCTTAGTACTGCAGATCACTGTTCTGCATTGACCATTTTCCTGGAGCAGCACTGTGTGTCTCATTGCCACAACTAAAACTGTGTTTCTCTAGCTTCTGTACAGGACATCAAGGCATATTAAGAACTCAAACTTCCCTAGAGCACAGTGCAACAAAAGGAACAACCACCTTTCCCGCTGTTCTGTTGCTGAATTAGAGTGAAAGGAATTCCCCAGGACATGTGTCAGTGACTGGTAAACACAGGGTGCCTTTACCTTCATACTTTAGCGCTGCCTAGGCATTTGGAGTAGGCAATATTTTTTTTGTTATGCTTGCACAGTGCCTAACATGATCCATGACTGGGTCTCCCAGGCAAAATAAACAGCTAATATCTGGATGTAACTCAAATTAAAATATTGTAACAAACACCTAGGAGATGCAAAACAGTGACAGCAATGGAAACAGAATTCCAGCTGCACTAGCACGAGGTTGTATCACTTGAACAATATTAGAATTTCTGGTAGATAGTATTAGCATAAGTTCTACAACATACACAACCTGCACGGATTCCATTCAATAAAAGGTAGTTTTAGACATTTACACTTCGTAATTCTTAAGTGTAGTCAAAATATATTAAATAGTTACAACATTAGACTGAATTGTGACATACTTCAAGTCAGAATTATACAGTTCTATACAATTAAAGTTCTATACAATTAAATTCAGGTCTATTGCTGTATAAAGAAGATCTGGAGCAGTTTCATGTTATTATTGGGCTGGAGTATCTTGAACGCACATACTATATGGGTTTTCACAAACTGATAACAATAGATATAGTCACCCTGATCAGTCATTTACCTGTTGAGGCTCCTATTGCACCAATGAGTATTGCAGGAACGGCCATCACAAGACAGCCAAAAGCAGCCAGAAAGGATAATACTTGAGCATACATGGCAGATGAAGAAGAAAGAACTCGCTGAAAATATGCTTGCCATGGGATTCCTCCCAACATCTGCAAGCACAATAAATAGTCTATCATTTCTGGTTTACCGAGAGTTTCTTTAATATTTTCATACACTGGAAGAAACAACGCCAATAACCTGTTCCTATCCACTACTGTTACTACATCAGTTATATATATAATATTGAAAATTTCAACCAGGCAATACCTATAATAATTTAATATTTTCACCTTCTCAGGTAACAGTGCAATCGAGTTATGTGCAATCACATCTCTTGTTTTCTGTGTAGGCCTCGAACAGTTATCATTAATACTTTGCATTTTTGTATCACCAGTTACCCAAAGATCCCAATGGGCATCGCAAATACTTGTTAAGACTTACAACAAAGGTTAAGATTTACTACCAAGTAATTTGATAGATGGTGAAGTGACACACAGAGACCTCTCTTGAAGCCAACAAGATCCACCTTAGGTACTGGTAGGGTTTGAAACAAGCATTTTTTTGTACTTGACATGTTTTAGACCTCTAAACCATTCAACAATAGACTGTGTGATATTCATTTCCAACCCAGTCCTCAAATAATTCTTCTAAGCTATGCTGCCAAAGTAATACTAATGAAAAGTGAATGGAAGTGAATTACGAGTAAGGGAATTTCAAAGTCTGGGGTTTATTTCAAAACACCCCTGTCTATATGGCCAGTCGACATTTCAAAAGCAGCACTTTCGAAGTGCGACTGGCTGCCATTATGCTAATGAGGCACTGAATATTCATATCAGCACCTCATTAACCAGTTCAGATCAGTGCCATTTACATTCCCCTTCTGAATGCCTGTGTAGACATGACCTAAGTGTTGGATTCTACACTTGTCCTTGTTGAATCTCATCAGATTTTTTTTAGCCCAATCCTTCAATTTGTCTAGGTCACTCTGGACCTTACCCCTACTCTCCAGCATTGTCTACTTCTCCCCTCAGCTTAGTGTCATCCACAAACTTGTGGAGGATGCAATCTATCTCATCATACAGGTCATTAATGAAGATGTTGAACGGGCCAAAGACTGACCCTGGGGCACTCCGCTTCATAGTGGATGTCAGCTAGACGTTGAACCGTTGATCACTGCCCATTAAACCTGATGATCTAACTAGCTTTCTGTCCACCTTATAGTCCATTCATCCAACTCATACTTCTTTAACTTGATATCAAGAATACTGTGGGAGACTTTATTAAAAGCTTTAGTGAAGTCAAGGTACATCCTGTCCACCACTTTGCCCATATTCACAGACCCAGCCATCTTATCATAAAAGGCAACTAGGTTTGGTGAGGCAATGACTTGCCCTTGGTAAATCCATGTTGACTGCCCCGATCACCTTCCTCTCCTCCAAGTATTTTAAAATAGATTTCTTGAGGACCTACACCATGATTTTTTCCAGGGACTGGGGTGATCAGAAAGCACAGAAACAAGGAAGCCCAATGAAGGTAGAACAGGCAAACTGAGTTCTGACATTTCTTAAGTTTTGAACATTTGCCTTTGCAGCCTTAGTGTTCTTTCAACATAGGCTTTTCTTTGTGTGCATGTGCAACTTCCTAAGTCTTTTTTTTTTAAAACGTAAATGGGAAAAACAGAAATTCCATCATCTGGCATTATATTAACACCCTTCTGGGTCATCAGCAAGATTGGAACATTTAGGAACCATCAAACAAACCACTACCCCTTCTGCTAACCAAGTAACAGGGATCTATAACATATTGTATTTCTCATCTCCTTCCCCAGGCTGGTAAAATTCAATAGATTTTCACAGGAATAGCACAGGTCACCTCCCTGGCATACAAGTCATCGAAGTCCAAGTCCTTGCTCTAAAGCAGGGAGACCTTTGGCTTCACAAAGGAAAGGTTGACAGAATTTTTTAGTATGAGTTAAAAACCTATTTCTTCTATCTCCTTTCTCAGAAAGAGCTGAACCATTTTGGCTGGAATTTTCTAAATAAATAAATAAATTCATTGAGCCTGAGGTATTCACCTGGAATGGAAAGTTATAAGGCCAAAGTTATAAGCAACTGAAAACAAGTTGTTATAATGCAAAGTGTCAGGCAACTGCAAGAATAAGTGGGGTTGACAGCCATTCCTATAGATTTTTCAAACACAAAACTCAATTTCTCTCTGGGATACACCTGTCTGCCTGTCCATCCACGCATCTACCCATCCAAGGTTTTCTCACCTACAACTGTGACATCTTTAATCAGCTTTACATAATATTTACTGCCATCTAGAATATAGTCCTCTGGCAAGAATATAATGTGTTAAATATTATCCCTATTCCAGTCCCGAACTTTAATCAGATCAACTCTTTCAGCTCAACAATATTTAACTGATTTGCTGGTGGCTCTCCACTTGCCCTGCATAGCCTACCGAAGCTTCAGTGGGAGCAGTTGACTGTTGGGATATATCTGGTATATTCAGCATCAGTAAAGAAGTTAAAAATCTCCATGCCTGGCGCACAGGCAATTTTTAATTAGCCAATTTACATTTGCACATGTCACATGGCAATACAGTATGAATGATTTAATGCTTCATTCTCTCATATAATCCATTACTTACCAGTAAAAAGAAATTGTCAAGCCATGAGTAGACATCAAGTGATTCAATGGAACCCAGCCAAGATTCCTCCTGTGCAGCTGTGAATCCAATGTTTTTAACTGCAGGATGTGACATTGCAAAAGGAACACTGATCCACTATAACCAAAGAGTGACATTTTATTGAGGGTAACAATCTTTGCAAAAGTTATGAAATTATTGTATGAGAAATTTTATTCAGTATCTTTCTTCCTAAGGCGTGGTCCAGTTCATATGTGAAATTTAAGCACAAGAGAACCACATTCTCTGCTGGTTTAACATCATGGTATGTCAGGGGAGAGTTTGACATGCAAAGCAGATAAACATAAATACCAGATGTGTATACAGTAAATGCTTTGATATCCTGCATCCACGGGGCCGGGAGGCTGCTGGATAATCAAATATTCTGGATAATGAAGAGTAACACCCTGGGTGTTAGAGCAGAGGATCCTGCCAGCTGCTGTGAGATGCAGCACAGAGGGATGCAGTGCAGTGCTGAAAGGGCTGCTCCCCTCAGGAGGTGGAGCGTTGTTCTCCCTCTCTCTGCACAAACCTCAGCCCTGACACCGTTTCTCCACACTCCTGCCCGGTGCCCCCTGACCAGATCTGCCCGGGTGTGAGTCAAACCATTATTCGAGTGTCCTGGTTAATCAAATATCAGTTAAACAAGAGCGTACTACAGGTAAGAGGGAATTATGTTATAAATCGATGTTTCTCAAACTTTTGTAAACTGAGTTCCCTTCAGCAAAATGAAACCACTTGCAGGTCCCTGTTCCTGGAGCAAGGACTTGAAATTTGGCACAGGGGACTAGTGTTTGCCCTAGGGATATGCCTTGTCCAACCCGATACTCTCTTCAAAATTGGTCAAGTTCTAAGCTCTAGAAAAATCATTGTTGGCGTCAGCTGAGGAGGATTGTCTTAGATCGTAGCAGCTCAGTTCTCTGAAGATTCTGTTTGTATTGGGCATGCTCCAGCCCAGAGCTGAACAGGTTTTTCTCTTCAGCTGAAGCTCTGGGCTGCTGTAAGCTGTGCTGAGTCCAGGTCTGGGCACCTGAACTGAGAACAGAGAGCTTGTCTCTCTTGCAGGTCATTGGCCCCTACTGAGACAGGGCATCTTAAAGAAGGAAGATGCCTGATTTGACTGCAAAAGGAACCCGAGCAGGACCTACTGGGGGGTAGAAACTGGGATGAAGGCTATCAGGACAGGAGGGAAAAAGTGGGTCTGAGACTTGGGATTGCAGGGAGACCGGGCCTGGGACACAGGAACAGAAACAGGGAGAACTGAATGAAACAGGATTAGTATGGAGGTAAAATAGTCAGTGATCAGATAATTAAAGACTGCACCACATCACATACACACAAGGGGGGCAAATTAAGTCTTTTGAATTAAATTCATTTTAAAGTGAGGCATTTCCTAAAAACCGAATGTTTGACTTTGCAGCCTTAATACCATTCTTTTAATGAAGCTATTGTATGGAACATGCACACAAACAATGATGAAAGGGCAGATTCTTTGCTGCCTCCAGTTTAGGTGGGGCAGAAAAGAAGAGAGGGATTGCTCAGTGGATTCAATGGAGCCATGATTTTCTACCCTAATCTCAAACCCTGCCATAATTACGCAAGTCTAAAGACTGCTCTGAACTGGGCCTGAAGCATAGGGTGCCCTAGGGACCATATGCTGGCTGTGGCTGTTCAGCTTCCCTGCACTTTCTTTACAACATGTGCCACAGGCTGCTGGGAGAGAGGTGAAGACCAAAGGGGCTGGCTCCAGAAATTCTGTGCCTGCTGGGAGTCCCTGCACACAAGATGCAGCCCAGCTAAGGTGTTACAAGACGGGTTGTTCAAAGGGGTGGACTAAGCCAGAGAATAGAGTCCCTGTGTCCCTAATTCAAACTCCTGCTCAGCATCAGTGCATGGGCTTATTGGTAGAAATGCAGCTTGCACTCCCAGAGGTCTCTCTGGAAGTAAACTGGAGCAGTCCTTCTCTGCAGGCTGGATTTGGAAGGTTTGCATGAAGAGGAGGTAGGATTGGTTGGGGACGGGCCAGGTATAGGGCTCCCCTGCTGTGAGGATCGTCCAGTCCTCCTCTGAGCAGAAGACTTTTGGGTCCATGAAGGACTGATTACTACCATTAGGCTGAAGTAACATTGCCTGTGCAGAACCACACTGCCTGGCAGCATGGGGAGGGGAAGAATACCTTCTCCAGCTCCCAGCAACCATATCCAGTTCCCAATCTCCAATTTAGGCTTGGCTCTGGGCCTCTTGATTTGGCCCCTTTTCCAGAACAAAAGATCACTCTGCTTAGAACCGCGCCCCCCCCCACTGGAATATAAATGAGCAAGCTCACCAGTCCCATGAAGATGCAGAAAAGCTGAACCACATCAGTATAGGCCACTGAGTACAGTCCACCCACCAGAGTATACAGAATTGCAATCAGGGCAGAAACAATTACTGAAACGTTGACATCAATATCGATGATCACGCTTATGGTGGCACCTGGAGAGGAAAACAAAGACTTTAGCTGTTCCACTCTCCTCACTCCCTGCTCAGAAGGCTCCAGCCAGTTTCAAGCGATGTCATACTCCGGGAAGTAAAGCTGTGCTTTGCTTATTTGGCCTGATTTTTGCCTTTAAGATGCAGTGGATAGCAAGGAGCAGTGCAGAGCTGCATTCTGCCTCATCTCCAGGGGACAGGAACCCTTCCTGGGCTCCTGACAGTTCTGGCAGATGTACGCTTGCAGCTCTACCCCTTTCCAAGTGGTAGCTGGTTAGGCCAGTGCTTGGTTACAGGGCAGGGATATGGCCCTGTCTCCTCCACCCTCATTTACAGCACCATATGCCCTTGAAGGGCTAAGAACCAAGCAGTCCCTGTGCTCTGTTCATCACAGTGACTGCTGTTCTGCCTCCCTCTGGTTCTGGCTGGGCAGGCTCCTCCGTACACCCTCTCCTCACACTGTTCACACTGCTAAGGCCCTTGGTTTTTCACTCTGTCCAAGCTGTGCTGGCTTCCTTAATTCACAGCTCCTGGCACCCAAATGGGGCCCAGAGCCACCACAGGCTCTGGGATAAGGTACGAGGTGGGGGACAGCTCCATGCCCCCGAAGGGGCAGAGCCTCAGTCAGAAATGGGTAGGGCCAAGGAGAGTCAGCCCTTAGCGCAGCCCAGAGCATGGCACTGGGCCCTGTGCCACCTTCAGAAGCCAAGATGAGGAATGCTCCTGCAGCATTCCAAAGGGGCCTGGAGCCACCAGGCCGTGTTGCTGCTGCAGCAGTGGCAGCAGACAGGAACACGGAGTCCCTTTGAAACGCCAAGCCCCTCTGCAGTTGCTCTCCCTGTCTCCCCGTGTTGCTGAGCCTGCAGGCACCAACTGGGGCTGCACAGGAATGGACCTTACTTACATCACTGGATGATGGGGAATAGTAGAGCCATGTTTCTCCATGAGCTTCCCACTCCTGTTTTGCCTACATTCCTCCCCACATGTTGGAGAGTGGAGGAATGGCTGGGATAAGTGTGTGAATGGGGACCAGAAGAGACACCTCCACAGGATTTACACCAGAGGTTAATTTCCCTATCCAGGAGACATTCCCCATCCACTTTATTCAATTGTTTTAAGGCCGCTTTGAACTGCCTGTGTGGGGGCAAAGTGGCCAGCCCTCTGTGTTTCTAGATGTTATGTATATGGACGTTACTCTAGAAGTTAATTGCTTTTATAGGGCTGATTAAATGGACCAGGTTTCTAGAGAACAAACTTTAGCATTCATTCAAACAGCGAATCTCAATGAATTGACTACTCTAATTTTCTTTGAAGAAAAAAAAAGTCTCACAGAGTGCACCTTTTATCATCCATTTTAAAAATCCTTCCCCCACTAATTCCAGAACAATGAATTTAAACCACCACAGTGACTGGTCAGTGTGGCTTCTCTGCTGTATGTAAACAAAGGTCTGTGTGTACCCAGAGTTGGGAAAGACCTTGCAGTACAGCTCCTGCAGAATCAGTGTCATCTTAGGACTTCAGGGGGCTAGTAAGAAACACGCTATTGCTTCACAGATATCTTCAGAGAACCTCCAAGATTCATGGGTTCTGAGATGGACCCACAGATCATTTTTAGATTGCTGCAGGCCTGTCCTTTTCTCCCAAGTGAAGAACTATGAAGAAATTCAGAGTCAAAACTTATAGAAGTTCTATTCCTCATAGCAGATATAACCTTCATAGGAGAGAATGGCTCAGTAAATTTGGACACACCAAATGGTTGTCTTTGTTCAAATAGTAGTTAAAATAGAAAAACCTCACAATTTTACAGCCTTTAATTGCCACTTGTTAATATAACATGCTAGGAAGCATTCACAATACTTACTTTCTGACTTTGACATACCACATAAAGCCTGCTCAAAAATCAATTGGTCTTCATTGAAAAAGAAAGAACATTTTAAATTCTCAGAAAGTTCTTCAAGTCATTCAATTCCCATCTCCTCAGCAGGCAATTTGCTCTCAGATTCTTAAGGGCCTTGTGATGAAATTGTGGAGAACAAGTTCCCCAGTGCTTTGCAGTTAATCAGAGCACAGTTGGAAAGATGCTTTAAATTTTATTTTTGCTTTAAGAAAAAAAAAGATTGCTCTATGAAGTAGTGTTATACATGCGCACGCTGAGTGTTACGTTGTTTGAGTCATGACCACTAAAGGTGGTTTAACTTGAGAGTTTTTTCTATTTTTGAAAGAACAGCAAAATTCAAGCCTGTAATAGGGATGGGGGGAATGGGGTGGTGATTATCTCCATACAAATGTTAGTCTTTCTTCCTGAGCCCTGTTTTCCCTAGTCCCTTGACTCATTTTTGAAACCTAAATATGTTCTTTACTTTTCCAAATACAGAGGCATTCTGAATGGAACAAGATTTAGATGCACTGATCAATTACAGCTTTGCTTCTTTTCTATGGTCCATTGAAATTGTTTTACAGTTGGGTCTCCTACAGTGGTTGAATGCTAAGGATTATACCTTTTATATGCATTATCATAAATGCTGCCTGACTATCCTCTATCTTTCACTGCTATTGTTACTGGTTACTGTGATCGTGTGGTTAGCAACAAAAAGCTCTGATAGACTTAAACCGAAGGAGTATGTTTTCAATTAGAATGTAATCACTAAGATCCTAGTACAGCTAAAGAAAGCTGTGTAGCCAAAGCCTTTCAGTGATGATTTTGAAACATAGCATTCACATGTGACTGAAAAAAAAATCTTTGTACTGCTATAAAATGTACTGAGATAGTCAAGGTTTTGATAATCACATATGTCTAGACCAAGACAACTGTCCTTTTAAAACCTGTTTGGACAGGGTAGTTGGCATTACAAGGTAGTCTCTGGATTCAGGGATTGATTTTGAACTGATGCTCTTTTTATGCATTTCTGAATTTTAAAAACTCCCCCTGCACAGTGAGTTAACCTTTTTCCTGATGATCTCTTACCTAGTGCAGAGAAGATTGCTGCAGCCCAAAACATCTCTCCCATTAGAGCAGGTATAAAGAGCAACCCTCCCATTCGTTTTCCATAAAGCTGTTGGAATGGGTCTAACATTGTCACATAACCTTTGGAACGCATGGGTTTTGCAAAAAATAGACCACCTGAAAAGTTAAAGAAGAGAAAACACATTTTGTTAGCCTTTAAAGTGCTACTGGACTGCTTTTTTGTTTTGATAGTATATAGACTAGCACGGCTTTCTCTCTGTTACTATTCAACTTTAGTGGAGATATGCTTTTACAATCAGTAAAACACTGCTGGTTTTCACATGTGTCAATGTGTCCATTGGACTGAATGTTTAAAGAAATGTAAAATGAAATGAAAATGTCCTCTAGACATGAAAGGAAGGTGGGTTTTTTTTCATGTAAAGAAAGCAACAGTTCAATGACAAACTGAATGAAAATAATTTATCACCCCGTACCCTGTGTACCCATATGATACTAACATACATGGTCTGAATATGAGCAACAAAATACGAATATGTAAGGCTCTATGATTTAGTGGATTCATCCTGCTGTGAGTGATGCTAAGTTGATTTTCATTTAATATAAGAGTACTTAGCTTGGGATCAAGATATTGGAACAGCATCACATTTGGTGACACAGTGGTCCAATGTGCCACTAACCCACCCTGCACCAGAAAGAGAAATTGGTACTCAAATAACTGGGCCTTTTTCTCTCTACTGTGTTATACCAGCTTTACACCTAGATTGCCCTAATAAAAGTCACTGGAGTTCCACCAGCATAAAAGTGGTGTTATGTAGTAAAGAATGAAGAACCATATTATTAAGAGATCAACTTGCCCCCACTAGAGACTATTGCAAAGTGTCCTTTGTCTCTAATAGTTGTAGGATTGGGCTCTTAGTCAAATGCTTCCTATTTTCACCATATAATTTATTTCATATGCAGAACATTTCACAAATTTCTTCAGTTTTTCCTACAGTAAAATCCTTGCTTGTAGTTTATAAGGATTCTGCAATAGCTTCCTAATCACACACAAGTGATATACTTCCATGTTTCATAGTAATTACATGGTTTGGCTGAATGCAAAAAGCTACAAGCAGCCTTTCTGCCATTCTTGTATTGCTCATGAATCCCACATCTATTGCACCTGTATGATAATATTTTTAGGGTGCTAGAGGGGGATTTGAGAGCAGAACAAGAGGACTAATAACATGATATCAGAATGGGAAAATTTAGGCTAGCAGGAAAACTGGTGGGATTGTAATAAGTTATTGAATTGCCTGAGAAGCTGTATCACTTATGACATTAAAACTGAAAGGTATGAAACACTAGACTATGTAGTGCACAGCAGAAAGGGAAGTGGCAGTGAGCTCAACTCAGAGTTCCTTTCTATCTCTAACTTAAATGATTCTTCAACTCTATTATTATTTCAACTGTATTATTTTTTAAAGTAATACATTGTTAATACTTTATACATTATAGACCAGCAGCCATTCAGTGTAAACCTCCTAATTTTGTTATATCACTTTGGCTTTCATTCTGCATTTGAAGGGAAGGATAGTGCAGGCTTTAGAGAACTAGTAAGAGGGTTAGGGACCTGCAGTTTAATTCCTTGCTCTGCCACAGGCTTTCTATTTGCTCTTAGACACATCACTTAGCTTTTCTGTGCCCCAGCTCCCTGATTGTAAAAGGTTGGTAACAGCACTTCCCTACCTCAAAGGGGTATTGTGAGGATAAACACATTCAAGATTGTGAGGTTCTCAGATGCTAGAGGGAGTCTGTAGTCATAATTGAAAGGTATAGGTTGAACTTCCCAAATCCGTAACTCTCTCATCTGGCAACATCTGTAATCCAGCATGATTTTAGTTAGCTTGATGACCTCCCACGAAAGCTCACCACCTAATAAATTATTTTGTTGGTCTTTAAGGTGCTACTGGACTGCTTTTTGCACTTATCCTGGGTGTGGCCAAGTTTCCCGTGGTCCCATAAAGTTTATTAACAGCCACCAGTCCTGGATCCCAGTGTTCTGTGCTGTTATTCAGCTGTAATTTACCCTAAATGTCTTTTAAGAGCCTAGTAAGCAGTGGAAGTGTTGGTAATGTGCTAGAGAATATTGACCTCCCATTGTTCAGCAAATTGTCTTATTTGGCACTAGTCAGACACCAATGGTTTTGGACAAGAGACGTTCAGCCTGTACTAAATATGGCCATTGATCATTTAACATGCCAAATTATTTACAGTACTTTGAAACACGTTAATTTCCTTTCTAAAGGCCTGGTTGAAAGCCTGTTAAAGTGACTGGAAGAACATCCATTATTGTGAACCGCATCTGCATCAGGCCCTAATTGTAAGATTCTGATAACAAGTTTAAAATCAGTATATTTTAAAAAATGGCGAGACTAATTTATTTTTGCTTACCTAAAACCAGACTGAGGGAATATCCAATGGGTGCTTGAGCCCAAGCCAGCCCATAGCCTGGAACGTATACAGCTTCTGCTGTCCCATTGATGTAGCCTCCTCCAACCCAGGTGGCTGAAGAAGAAGAGGAGGAAGACCTGAGGACATAAATCCTATTTTGATGGTCGACATTTATCATAACTTCTAGTATACAGCTAGAAGCTGAACTCAGAAATTTCTTAATATTTGCATTTAACAAGATTTGAACCAACTGGGGTTCTTTAAAGGTGGCTCAAGTTTCACTCTCCCCCTAAGTTAAAAATCTCTTGATTTAGAGCTGATATGTCCATCTACCAAATTTTTAGACTTCACCACATTTAAGCTGCCTAAAGAGACATTCCTGAGCTGCACTAAATGTAGGGGCCCTGCTTTCATTCAAACGAAGAAGTGCAGCATTTGTCATATTCCCAACTGCTGGAAGCTAATGCACTCATTCTGTTGCTGATGGCAGATTGCCAGACCTGGAAGGCTGAGGATCAAGGCTATGTCTCAAATGCAGATTTCACACACAGAAGTGTAGTGTAATCAGATCTGGGCAAACAATTCATAGCAAATAATGACAGGGAATATGATTTCTTTTCCTGTTTGCAGATTGTCTGCAAATAGATCTTGATTTCCGCTGAGTAATATTCGTGAATGAGTGCTTTGATCTGTAGTTTGCCTACTGGCAGTTCATTACAAATACTAGATTTTTGAAATGCAGCACCTGAGGAATTCTGTTTGGACACAAGGGTCACAAGACATTCTTATTTCCTGATTAGATGACGAGGAACAGAACTTTTAAAATCATACTTCCAGTGTAAAAGCTCGTGATTCCAAATTAGAAATTCATTTTCTGTAAGTATTCTATAATATGTTGTCAGCAGCACTCTGTCTACAAATACTCACATCAATAAATTAATTTGTTGGAATATGTGAAGGCAGTAAAGACAAATAGGGAAGAGAACACAACTGAAACAAATTTAATTTAAAACTTTTAATACATATTTATCGGAAACTGCTTACAGTATTCTCCCCAAACTTTCTGAAATAATATCAATCCTCTACTAAGCAGGTACAAAAATGGAATAAAGTGTTTTTTTTTTTTAAACCTGAAGCTAAAGCTAGTACCTGTCTATAGACTAAGGAAGAAAGTTAACAGCAGAGGTTCCAACTACAAAGAGAAATAAGGAATATCTCCTCCACATTCAGAATCACAGACTTGGTCCAGAGTGCAGCTGCTAATCTTTATAGGCAGTGTGTTTGGGACAGCAGCAGGTCTGCTCTTGGTAGGAGTGGCCAAATCCTTCTGCCTGCGATCCTGTTGTTGTCATGGACATTTTGATAGTTTGCAAAGATTTATTGCAGAGTATGCAGACACTGCCTGTGATAATAATGCATGCTAAGATATCACGAGCACTCATCCCTGTGCTGATCCCTCTCATCATGACCCTGTATTACAGAATCACTGACATACTGCTCATACTGTAGGCTTTTGTGTCCACTGACTGTATGCCTGTGCCTACACTAGCAAGTTTTTTCAAAAAACGTTGGGCCTTTTTCAAATATGTCCACAGAGCGTCTACACACAAAATGAACTCTTTTGATTGGACGGTGAAAGAATGCAGCCGTTTCTCTGGTGCCTGTCTTTCTCTCCCAGATGAAGAAGAGTGTCTTCTTCTGAAAGATACTTTAGAAAAAAAAAGCATGTGTAGATGCTCCCTGGGGCCTTTTTTGGAAAGAGCAGTCCCCATTCTTGTGAAAGAGCAGGGGGTGTGTGAATGCTCTCTATTGAAAGAAAGGCTAGATCTTTCAATCTGCTTTTTTGTGTGTGTGGACAAGCTCTTTCAAAAGAAGTTTTTTCAGAAGGTCTCTTCCAGAAGGACTTTTTCGAAGGATTGCTGTAGTGTAGATGCAGAATATGTGAATAAGACAACAGTTCTGAGGTGCTGTTTCTAAAATGCTCACCCATGGGATAATCTCTCCTTTTAGGAAAGAACTGAGGGGCTGCACCTCATTTTACTTTTCTTCCCTCACCAAGCCACTTATGCAGTAATACTCGTGTACTTATATGATTGCAGATAGAGCATTGTGTAATGCCAACAGACCCAGGTTGTCAGCAGAAGGGACTGAACCTCAGACTTTAGGGGCAAAAGCCCTGTGTGCTAACATGAGTTGAAAGCCAGCTGCCTCTCAGCTAAGGCTGTAGAGCAGAGACATCATTCTCCCTAGTGTGTGGTCTCAGTGCCTCTGGGGTTACAATTGTATTGTTCTTTCTTATATTTAAAATGTTCTGACAATGGCCCAGCTAATTATACTCAAGGATGTCTTAATAGACCTTTTCCTGATTTACTTGGTGAGGGGTGGGCTTAGATCTTATCACCTCCCTGCCTGAACAATGATTTATGTCCCTCCCACCTCCCCATTCCCTCAGAATTAGATCTCTGAGATATGTGCAGGCCTTGCAAAATCTGTCATAATCACTTAGGCTATTGTATTTTGTTGCTACAGCTATGACCAAGGAGGGTTCTTGGGCAGGAGTAAGATCAGTCTGTATGAAAGAAGGTCTGCTGATAGGACATTTTCCATGGCAGTACCATGACTTTCCATTCTTATCATAAATAGCCCAAATTGGCTAATTTTCACTGGATGTCACAGGGCTCATCTATTTCCCAAGGTTTTCAGGAGGAAGGGATGCACCCAGGGCAGGTATTGGAGGATAGAGCAGAATCTTCTTCAGTATTAATGTTTTGGTTGGTCAGTTTCTGCACCTGAGAGGTGGTTTCTATTTACATTTTTAGTTGCAAGACTGTCTTTTAAATACGTGGTGAAAGAAGCTAGTGCATTGGGACGGTGGTCTTTTGGGAATGCATCCATCATAATAGGTAGGAAACAAGAGCTGTAATGGCTGGGATTACATAAGGATGAAGTTTCATCCTTAGATGAGTATTTTCTGATATGTAGATCTGATAAGCCTCACTTTCAAGGTATTTTAATTTAATTATTGTCTGAACCTCCTCTTTTAAATAAGCCAATCACAAAGAATTAAAAAAAACTTAATAATCTATAGAATTTTTTGCATAAGGGAGATTATTTGAATCTTTTACCGGCCTATCCTATGGATGAAACACAGACAACACCAACTTTCTATTTTAAATGTGCACTGTGAAAAATGTTACAGATTACACACAAATTTGCTCTTAGGTCGGATGAGAAACACAGAAACTCATGTTAAGTGAGCCTTCCACAATGCCACCTATCACAATATAGGATTTTTCAATTCGTTTCACAGATAGAATACCAGCTAGCATTTCTTTACGAAACACTCTGTTGACTGAGCACTTAAACTGTTATCAAACTAATCAGATTTTTGTAAAACAAAGTTACTGATCACACAAGCACCATAGTGATAATTTTTCATTGTGTAAGAAAATGTAGCACTGTCTCCGACTAAAACAAAGAACAGCGTCCGAAGAACATTATTGTCGTGGCTCCATTTGAAGCATTATTGTTAGGCTACTGCAGCATTTTTATTAAACAACACTCATTAATTTCCCTGGGGTTTAATCACAACCATATACATTATTGGTGGACTAAAATTTGCCACTGACTTAATCTCTGAGGTAATTTTTTAAACAAAGTACAATTGGTTCATATTGACATTAATGCATGTAGAACGATATATGGATTAAAGACCTATTTTGTTATTCAATACATCTTAAACACTTTCAGTTTTTAAATTAAATTTTGCTATTTGTCCATAATTTTATTTGCCCATAATTCAGTTTTTTTAATTCTTTGTATTTTCAGAACAGCTTTGAACTGTTTTGTATTAAAACATATTCTCCACATTTTACCACAGCTGTTTCTTAAGAAACAACTTTGATTTTAGTGGGAATACTTGTGGAGTAAGGCACTGCTCAGCAGGAGTCCAAGCAGCAGAATTGGGCCCTATTCTGACAAATACAATATTAAAAGGGAAGTTTCAATGTGCTATGATGCTCACCAAGATGGTTTACATTTTCATTTACATGACAGGCTTTGCTCTTGAATTAGCATGTAAACAATTAAGGAAATTAATTATATGCATTTATGTTGGAGGACTCTTCCTAAAACTCAGGAATTTCAAAACGCAAACTAAAATGCTTCCTTTTAACTCATTCTGTATATCACAACATACTACCCCAAAATCAAACTCTCCCATTCTTTGGAGATATCAAAACATCAAGGCATAACATGACAGTTTAGTGTTATCATCTTACATTTCAAAATTTGCTTTTCATTCCTACTTTACAAACTGTCTGGCCCAATCTTCCCTACTCCAACAAGATGTAGATTGCTCTGAAATGTGTGAATATGCCTAAATTTTCGCACTGTGCAAAGTGTCATTGAATTTGGCATCAGACTGTCTTTTGCATGGCTGGCAGTTCCTACATTAACTTCTTTGGGGCTACTTGTAGCACATCAAATTAAGCATGTGCATCACTCTTTAGATGATCAAGCCTTCCACCATAAAGTATGTGGGCTGTTACATGAACAATGACATCAGGACTGAACTCTGTGTGAGTGCAGGAAATATCAGAGGCTAGCAGAGATATTCAGAGGATGATAGTTCTGTTTTGTGGCAACTTTCAAGGTTTCAGAAATATTTATCTTGGTTCCTCCTTTGTTTTTGGAGAAAAAACTTCTGACTATTCCCTTGGTAATGGCATTGTGTCATGAGTATGTGTGTGTCTTGGTGGCTGGATCTGGGATGTGATTAACTTATGTTCAAGTCCCTACTCTGCCTGATTCAGAGCCAAGTTTTTCATCCCAAATCATGTAGCTGGGAAATTCTTAGCTGGGTCTCTCAAAGCCAAGGACTAACCCTAACCACTAGCGTCCCATGCCCTCTTTTGTGAAAATGTTTGAGAGGCTTTATTTTCATTCCAAGGTGGAAATAAAGCAAATTTTAAAATTTCAGAAGTTGCCACAATACAGAATCATCACGCTCCAGTCACCTCTACTACTAACCAATGGGTTTGGGATGTTATAATAAAAATATATATTCCCTCCACTGAAATGTTCTGACAACGCAATTTTCTATCTAAACTCATTACTGCCAAAACTTCTCATATTTTACTAATACCACATCAGAGTAAAATAAAAAAGAGTTAATTCTTCTTTTAGAATATAAAAATTATTATTTAAATAGCGGGAATATTTACTCATTCATCGCACAAAAACTCTATCAAACAAATAAAACCCACTCATCTTAAATCATGATTCTGCATTGAAATTAAGATTTCTTTTCTCCACTTTGCCTTATTCAAAACATAATATTGCTTACATCTTTTATTGATAGTAAAGAAAGAGTGAAATGCTATGTTTCATGTATAGAAGAGAAGGGTTATCATACCGGTCATTGTAAATCCACCAACTAGTAAGCCTATATCTCTTCCACCGACTATAATAGCTTCTCTGCGATCTCCATCACTGCCACTATGTTTGGTTTTCCAAGCAGCCCATATTCCAACAAGCAGGATTGCCAGATAGAATACAATTATAGCGACCAGCCCCTCCACATGGAAAGGCATGTTGGAATCACAATTGTTTCCGGGATTGCTATTTCATTAAGATGTCTGGAGAAAATGCAATAATATATTATACATTATACATTTGATAAAAGCAAACCAAACAAATCATACATGGCATAAGACCAATTAGAGGCAGAATGTAAAGAAAACTCGGTGGTTCATCCAAAAGCGTATATGGATAATTTTATTAAATGGATATATTTCAGAATTAAGCAGCAGGAACGTGACTTCCGCTTAAAACAGTCCAGGCTACACCAGGCTACTCTTTTATAAACTTCTGACAAAGCCTTGAAATTAAAATCAAACTGTCACAATTTTTAAACATTTCTTTTAGAAATAGAAAACTAGCCTTGCATGAGTTGAGCAAAACAATCTTGCTAAATTAGACTCTGGCAACAAATCACCTATTTTAAACAGACTTCTATTTGATATAGTGCTTGGTATAGTAGAGCTCTCTGGTCAGGAGGAACTTGGGTTTACTTCCTCTGGAATATGAGAAATTAGGAATATCAGCTAGTTATTTTCAAAAAAGATCTTCAATGAGTTTAAATCTGGCAACAGAACTATATTAATAAATATCAAAAGCTTTGGACAAATAATAACCACTCTGGAAAACTTAAATCTTGGAATCCACACCCTTTGCCTCACCAGATTCTCTCCCACTTTCCTCTCTTGTGCTTATACCTCTGTATTTTCTTTCCCTGGCACATCTGTATTTGCTTTTGTGTAAGAAAAAATTCTCACACACCACAAGGATTTCTTCAATTTTGTTATTCATTTTATAAATAAAAATTTAGAAGAGGGCAGCATGCCAAATGGAAACCTGGTAATGGAAATAAGCTTAGATAAATAAGCCCTAGGCAGTATTATTAAGAAATATGCCTGTTCAAAGCACTTTTGCCATCCTTTCTCACAGTTTCTTTGCACTCACTCTCAGTTATACAAAGAAATGAACCTTGTATTTTCACGTCATAGTTATTGACACAAACATGCCATCTTTATAGTAATGTATACTAGGGATCTCTACATAAAAGAAAATATTTAAGTTTGCATATGAGACTAGAAGTGACATTTAACTACCCCCTAGGAATTGCCAGCACCACTGTAATCTAGGCAGACAGCAGCAAATTCTTCCAGTCCCCCTTCTTGCACTATCCGAACCCTTTGATATACCTAACTGATTGTAGCAAAGCAGATAGCTTGCAGTTTCTGAGTTTGTAAAGGCAAACCCTGAGCTTGCCTACTTGCTACAGTAGCAAGTTAGAGTTACTGCTCTCATTCAGTAAAAATAAGATCCAGACACAAACAGTTCCCTGCATCTTTAGCATCACTCAGACAAAGCTTTTCCCTCCCCAGTGTCACTAATTTCAATCCTTGCCCCCATTCACCTCTTTTGTGGCCGGGTCCTCTTTCCTCCTCTTTCTGCACTCTCTGTCTCCCCTGAACTGGAATCAAACAGCCAGATCCCAATGCCTTTTGTCCACCCACAGAGGTAGATTTGAGAAGCAGCGTTCTCCTTTTTAAAGGGACAGTACATGGCACAGAGCTCCAGCCCCAGAGGAGCATAACATTGACTAGAGCAAGTGCATGCCACGTCCTGTAGAACACGGCACACTACTGACGCAAAGGCAGTCGTGCTCCATGCCAGCTAGAAGGCTCACCGTGTTCCCCTTTTCAGAGTGGGGAGTGCGTGTGTCAGAGCTGGGTTGTTGGGGGAGGGAAGACAGAGTGCAAGTGAGGACGGGTGATGGAGATGACTCAGAAAATAATTTTCTGGGCCATGCATGGGGAACAGAGTGAGGGAATGAGGAGAGGGGTGAAGAGGGAGGGAGAAAAGATAAAAGACAGGATCAGAGAGAGGCAGGGAATGAGTAAGAGAAGGAACTAAAATGATTGTGGATGAGGAAAGGTGAGGGCGGGTGAGAAGAGGATGGGAACCAGAGAAACAAGGGTGTGATTAACCAATGTAAGCAGTGGTCAAAGGGAATGAGGGAGACATATTAGGTGGGAAGGCAGGCTAGGGATGAATGAAACACAGGGGCAAAAGAGAGAAGGTTTGATGTGCTCATGAGTGCATAAGTGGTTCAATAAAAAAGGGCAAAATCCCAAATACAAACAAGGGAGATAAAGGAGAGATGTATAAATAAAGTCAAAAGGCTTAAGAAGCAATTACACATTTGAGTCATCCAGTAGCCCCAGAATCAGCAGTGTGGAGTCCGGGAAGTCCTCCTGATAGAGCAGCACAACATGATCAGCCATTCAGTAGGTGAGCGGCATCCTCCACTGTACTGCAGCTACACTGACGGCTGCTCCTGAGACCCCCACCTGTGGTGATTTGCCAAACACCTCCCCTACCACATCTGCTTGAGCTGGTACTAATGACAGCAGGGCTGCTTGAAGCCTGGCAATCCCTCCCCAAGCTGAGTTAGGAGATAAGAGTTTCTTACCTAGGAATTAGCTCATTGTCATTCTACTCACCACAGTATGGCAGTATCTACCCTAGGTGTGGTCAGTCACATAGCACAGATTGGTCTTCTACTGGTGAGTCAGTGGCGAGGCACTTCCCCCTATCTTTTGGAAAGTGCTGGTTCTGGCGTCTCCTGAAATTTGTCAGGGCGGTTCTTTGCTGCAGTTGAATGCTTGCTGTTAGGAAATGGGAAATTAGTTAGGCCTGGTAGCCATCAGTGTTTCCTGATTGCATGGCCTCTGTTATTCTCATCATTTTGATTCAGTTGTACATCAGCCAGCTTTGTATGGGAAGAGGTTAACCACAGGTGTATTGTATAAAGCCTCCGCTCAGTCCAGTACAATGCAAATGTAAGTTCTGTAATTTTCAGTCACTGCTGGTTTTGAGCCCTGCAAAAGAACCCACCTGAGAAAGCGAAAGAGGCCCCATCAAGAGAAGATCAAAGTCCCATCTGCTATTAGCTGATGGCTCAAGGTCATGTAGAGTCCTGGGCCTGTGGTGATGACTCATGGTCATACATTGTCTTGGAGCAGTGGGACAGGACAAGGAACTGCTGGACTGAAATGTATAAAAAGATGGGTGCACAGGTATAAGGGAGTTCTCCTTGCCATAATCACTGTTCATGAATTAGTCTTGGCTGGATGGGGATGCAGGGGGAGCCCTGGGTTCTTCCCCATCTCCAGAGGCTAGATTGTACTGACTCCTGCGTACTACACTGACAAGAGAACACCAGATGACAGGGGAGCGAGCTGACAAGGGGAGTTGTACGATCAGTCCTTGTGCAACTCTGTGCCTGTGTGAGTGAATGAGCTCAGGAGGGTAGGAGTGGGTGTGGGGTTGTGCTTGAAAACTAGCTCCCCTTTTCCTGTAATCCAACAGTGATATTTAATAAAATACATATGAGTGTAACCCTGAGGTTGTCTTAGTGGAAATAAGGTAACAGCATTTTCCATCAGGGCACTGAGAGCCACTTCTGAGTTGTGCTGTGTTTTCATGTTAGCTTCTCAAGTTTAGCCCACAGGCTTGTTTAGAAGGACATTTCTGTTCTTTGTCTCTGGAGCTGTCGTGGTGAGCTGGTCTGTATCGGTAAATGCATGGGTTAGAGATACTCATAGATAAGGTGGTTTTGGGCCACATGCCACCTGTTGTCCACTCAAGAAGATGTTGAACTCTGGTGAGGCATTGGTGTGGGTGAGACAGAAGTGTGACAACATTGCCTTTGGTACAAGGGGCTTACGTCTCCAATTCTTGGAACAGCAATTGATGGCTGGCGTGACTAGTTCAGGTAGC
Source organism: Carettochelys insculpta (assembly GCF_033958435.1). Taxonomy (NCBI): domain Eukaryota; kingdom Metazoa; phylum Chordata; order Testudines; family Carettochelyidae; genus Carettochelys; species Carettochelys insculpta. Next base: position 123,151,537 of record NC_134137.1, read on the forward strand.
CCTTAGTTTTTTTGAAGTCTCTGTCTCCTGAAGCTAGGCAGATACCATCTTCATTCTTAAATGTCCTCGAAATTGTTGGAGGCAGGAATCCTGTAAACATATTTTAAAATGTTTGAGCAAGAACACATCCCTGAGGGAGCCCCATCCTCTAGGTCCTCCAAATGCTCAATTTATTGCCTAGTATTGCTTGGAATTGTCTGTTTCAAAGCATCATTTCTGAAGTGATAAACACACGTGGAGGTAACATCACTGACATCATCACTGACATCAGCACAGCTGTGTGCTAGGTGGTGTCATATTCTCAAGAAATACGGCCCATGTCTTCTCTTTCTATTGGAAACTCTATTCTCGATGGGTGCTCAGAGCAAGCGCTTGGTCAGATTCCCAAAAACTTGAAGCCTGCTGTACTGTGGACGCGATTCATTGCAGGATTAGTCATTCTAGAGTTTGAAAACACAGTTGAGATGCGATTCTGGATAGGAGCTAAATAGAAGGGAGCAGTCTTTTCTTGATTTTTTGGGTATAGCTACCACCTTACCTTCCTGCCATGTATTAGGCATCTTGTTCTCTTCAATGTCACAGGATATGAAAATTGACAGCCATTTTACGGTCTTCTTGCCAGGGTGTGGTAGCATTTCTCGTGTTACCTTGTCAAGACCACCTGTTCTTAGACAGTACCTAGCAGGGAAGGTGGGACACACTCACTGCCGTCCTTGACAACCACTCTATCACTTAAAAGGGGCCCCAGTGTGGGACAGAAGTCAAAGTGAAGAAATGGTTCCTGGCTGATATTCAGAACTGTCTTTCCTGTAATTATACACCCATTCTAGCAGACCTGCTCAGAGCCTCATTTCCTATTTACAGCGCTACCAACTCTTACTATTTTTCTTCATGAGGATAGTTACATTTGTCTTAAAGCTTTAGCTCATGGAATTGTATGAATTCCTTAGATTCTCACACCTTTCATTAAACAAACCGCTGTAGTCTCCATGCTTGTTGACAAAAGCTTAAAAACATGCAGACTCCAAAAATCCCTGGGAGAGAACCCCAAAACGTTATTTAAAATCTCACGATTTTAAGCAGATATTGTGATTTTAATTAACACGTGGCATTGTCACCGAGCTTTCCGCACCCATGGCAGGTAACACTGCAGGAAGTTGGAACTCTTCATGGCTTCTTGAGGGAAGAAATATACAGAAACGATACTTCTGATAAAATCCAGAAGTCAGGTTCCTTGCATGTTGAAAAACTTTGTCTTTTTAAAAAGCCAGGATTGTACAGTATAGGGACAATATGATTGTCCTCAGCATGGATCTGACATAAAATCCTAAACTAGAGCTAGACTGTCATCTGCTTAGACAGAGGCCTGGCAGACAATGAAAATTCACAGCCCCTCCCCTATCGACTTCAGTGGATCCAAATTTCACACCTGCAGTTCAAGATTAAACAAGCTAACTTTTTTTTTTTTTTTTTTATGGTTATAAGCCTTGGGGACAAAAATCTCACTCCTGAAAATTGTCCTAACTAAGTTTGTCCATTTGAAACTCAGAAATGGACTAACACCTTCACAATTATTCATCTCCGGCGAAAACTAGTGAACAGGTCCACCGTGTACATCTGCCTCATTCTCTACGTAGCTATTTTCCTGAAGACATGTTAAATTATGTATTTTGCTATAAGGAGTTAATCAGATTTCTAGGTTCATTGAGCTCTGATATAGGATTGGATCCCCAGGCTCCCTTTGCTGCTTCTAAGTGGTCTCACTCCACTGCCTGAGAAGAGACTGTCGTTGCAGTTTTGTCCTGGATTGGAGCCATGTAAACCAGCAGCATTAACTACTTAGTACCCCCAATCCCAGAAGTATTCATTCAGCAGCACAGCAACTCAGATGTTGGATTTACAACTGGGATCCTAACACGTTCCTTTTGTACCCTCCCAAGTCCTTCAGTCTACTGGCTAGTAGTTCCACAGGGGATCAGGGCCGTATAGCATCATCCCTGGGCATTCCTTACTCTGCACCCAGAGTAATGATGTCTGTATTATTTTATGTAAAAACCCCTGTGTTAAAATCATTATTAAGATTGAAAAATCAAGCTCTTAAAAGCTAGGATCCACCTGAATAAATCTGCCTGTGCAGCCATAATTCAGCCCACTTCTGTGTATGGATTACGAGATGGTCTTTAATTACCTGGCCACGTATTAATTTTCCCCACTTCCCAGGGATTATTCAGAAGCCAGAAGCAGGCTATATAGCTTCTCTTTCTTGTTCGTTGCAAAGGTTGGGTGGTGTGTAGAATTTGTAGTAGTGGGACAGGTGCAGCTAGGCCTACCTATTGATAAAATAGGCCTCAGTGAAAGGGGAAGAACCGCCAAGTCTAGGTTAGAATTGCTGGTGGGAACACTGAGCAAAGAAGCCCTGATATTGTCCATTGGTCCTCAAAGGCATTTAAGGAGTTAGCGGACACAGCCCAGGGGAACTTTGCCCAAAGTTTTGATCATATAAGCTGTGTCTACACGTGCACGCTACTTCGAAGTAGCGGCACTAACTTCGAAATAGCGCCCGTCACGGCTACACGTGTTGGGCGCTATTTCGATGTTAACATCGACATTAGGCGGCGAGACGTCGAAGCCGCTAACCCCATGAGAGGATGGGAATAGCGCCCTACTTTGACGTTCAACGTCGAAGTAGGGACCGTGTAGTTGTTGCGCGTCCTGCAACATCGAAATTGCGGGGTCCTCCATGGCGGCCATCAGCTGAGGGGTTGAGAGACGCTCTCTCCAGCCCCTCAGCTCAATGGTGGCCACGTGGAGCAGCCCCTTAAAGGTTCCCGCCCCCTCCCTTCCTGTGCAGGAAGCTGAGAGAACGTGCAGGCGGCAGCCCAGACACGCGGCCAGCATGCACGTCTCTGAGCCACCACTGTCTGCCACCCCAGCTGCGATGGCCACCCAGCAGCCCCCCCAGCGCCCCCAGGGGACCCCCCCAAGGAGAGCCAGGGCAGTCAGGGCTCGCGGGCTGGCAGCCAGGCCGGGAAGCGGAAGCAGGGCCCCTCCTGGACGGAGGCTGAGCTTTGTGACCTGCTGGGGCACTGGAGCGAGGAGGAGGTGCTCCAGATAATGGGGAGCAAGAGGCAGAACGCGGATGCGTTCGCTCAGCTGGCGAGGGCCTGGCCACCCGAGGTCACCCTGCCCGCACTCCGGACCATGTCCGATCTGGGGCCGCCCCCGTCACTTGCCCCTTTTACAGGGAGCTCAGGGACATCCTGGGCCCCCGGCACACCTCCTCCCCTCTGGCCACTCTTGATACCTCGGCTGAGGAGCCCCAGCAGGCCCCGGAGCCGGAGTCCGCCCCGGAGGTAAGCCCTGCACCCCGGGGGCCCCCCTGGAGCCCACCCCCAGGGCACCAGAGCAGGAGGAGGAGGAGGAGGAGGGGGACTCCTCCTCTACTGACACCGGCCTGCACATCCTCCTGCCATCCCGGAGCAGCAGTCGGGTGTCCGCCCCCCGGGTGTCCCCCGACCGTGGGAGTGGACCTACAGGCATGTACCCCCCCGGTGTACACCCCCGGGGTTGAGGGCCGGGGGTAATAGATATGTGCCCAGGGCCCTCCACATGCCCAGATGGCCATGGTCCCAAGGACAGCAGTGCCATGTCCCTCACAGGAGTGCATCAGCCCCTGCCCCCCCCACAGCACGACAGTGCCATGCCCCATCCCCGGGGCTGGGGGGAGCGGAACCTCTAGGGTCCCCCGGGAGGAGGGGGTGGGACACCCAGCAGCAGCAGCAGCAGCAGCAGCAGCAGCAGCATGTGATAGAGTGGGGGGAGTGCAAATGCGAGTCTCAGGCTAGATATGGGCAACAAGCTGAATAGCTCCCAGTGGCTAAGGATGATCCTGGGGCTACAACTGGCAGGTTACACCTCTGCCCTGAACAAAGAGGAGGGAGGAGCCGAGCTGGTTTTGAATCGGGGGGGGGGTGCAGGTAGAGGCTAGGGGAAGGGAGAGCTGGAAGGCAGCCAGCCTGAGGAGGGGGAAAGCTACACCCCAGAGGGGCACCCCTTGGGGTCTTCTCCCCAGGACGGGTTGGAAGGACTGTCTCTGACTGCTGTACTGTCACTTCTGGGAGAAACTGGGCATCTGTTGCCTAAGAAACCTCTCCTGTCAGACCCTGCTGAGTGAAGTGAAAGTCACTCCCACCGGGGGACGGGGTGCAGTGCAGGGGGACCCTTGAACCCCATCACAGCAGCATCTCCCGGGGACGGGGATGGGGAACCTGCAGCACAGGGCTGGGGGGACAAAGGCCACGGCTCGGGGCCCACACTAACGCCTGTCTCCACTCTTCTTCCTTCCCTCCTGTGTACTGCAGCTGCACCATCGGAAGAACCGGAGAGCGCCGGCGAGGCTTCAGTGGTCCCGGAATCCCTTCTGGGGCCATCGCTCCAGGCCAGCCCCTCGGCGGAGGACCAACCAGCCCCATGGCAGGCAAGATGGCGGACCCAGCACCACCACCCGACAGCGACGGACCCCCAGCTGCTGGCCCTCCACCGCCAGCAGCTGGAGGTCGTGGAGCAGCGCCTGTGCCTGGAGCAATGCCACCTCCATCTCCAGGAGTGGGCGCTGGCCTGGCGCCAAGAGGCATGGGGTGCCTACATGGACACCTTCAACCGGCTAGTGGACTACCTGGCCCTGCATGCTGCGCCGGCCGCCGCTGCGCCCGCCCTGAGTGCTCCACCCGCCACGCCACCCGCTGCTCTGCTCATCGCCGCGCCATCCGCCGTCGCCCCGCCACCCGCCACCGAGGGCCGTTCCGCCGAGGGAGACCTGGGGCCAGCTGAGACTCGCCAGACATATCTGCTGGTCCGCCCGGCCCCCAGCCAGCCCCGGACAGGGCTGCGGCCAAGGCGGGGCTCCTGGCTGCCCACCCCCAGTGCCGGACTATAGGGGCGTGGGACCCAGGATGTGCCCCCCCCTTGTATATAGTTTGGATTTATTTATTTGTGCCCCCCATTTGCCCAGTCTGATCCTTCCCCCCTCCAAGTAAATAGTTCTCCCCTTCCTTGTAATCCCTGTTTTTTTTGGTTAATATATGCATACTTATTTAATATTCAATTATAGTTAGAAGTTCTTGTATATAGTTTAGTATTAGTTAAAATAACAGTTCAAAGAAAACCAGTTTGATTTTACAAACAAGTGCGTGCTTTTATTTGTCCAGGAAAAGTGGGGTGGGGGTGTGCTGTTGGGTGCTCCGTGGTGTGGGCGTAGGGGCAGGGAGTGTTGTGGAGGAAGCGGGGGGGGTGCAGTGGGGGGCATGGCAGCGTTCACCTCGCGGCCTCATTGAAGTGCACCCGCAGGGCCTCCCAGACCCGGGTCCCTTCGGGGTCCACCTGGCGACTGGGGGCAGCGGGTGGCTGCACGTCAGCCCTGCCGGCCTCCACAGCCCAGCCCTGAAAGAAGGCCTCCCCCTTGCTCTCCACCAGATTGTGTAGGGCGCTGCATGCACCCACAATCTGGGGGCTGTTGGTGGGGCCCGCATCCAGGCGGGTGAGGAGACATCTCCAGCACCCTTTGAGGCGGCCAAATGAGTGCTTCACCACCTGGCGCGCGTGGTTCAGGCGCTGGTTGAAGCGCTCCTGGCTGGCAGAGAGATGGCCCGTGTACGGGTGCATGAGCCAGGGCCGGAGGGGGTATGCCGCATCTGCGACAACGCAGAGGGGCATGGTGGTGTCCCCCACAGGGATCTCCTGCTGGGGGATGTAGGTCCCTGCCTCCAGCCAGCGGCACAGGCCCGAGTTCCGGAAAACCCGGGCGTCATGGGTGCTGCCAGGCCAGCCCACATAAACGTCCTGGAAACGGCCCTGGCTGTCCACCAAGGCCTAGAGGACCACTGAGTGGTAGCCCTTGCGGTTTATGGAGCGTCCTCCACTGTGCACCGGGGCGCGGATGGGTATGTGAGTCCCATCCAGAGCCCCGAAGCAATTGGGCAAGCCCAGGGTGGCAAAGCCCACGATGGTGGCATCTGGGTCCCCCAGCCTCATGAGCCTGTGGAGGAGCATGGCGTTGATGGTGCGCACGACCTGCAGGGGAAGCACATGGTAGAGCACCAATGAGGGGTGAGCAGGGTGTGCATGGCCCTCCCCTCTCCTCCCCTCCCCTCCCCTCCTCTGCTCTGCCCTGCCCTGCCCGGGCCCCCCTGCCCTGCCAGGGCTTCCTCCCCCACCTCCCCCCGTGGGTCCTCTTACCTCCATGAGGACAGACCCGACGGTGGCCTTGCTGACGCCAAACTGCTGTCCCACGGATCGGTAGCTGTCTGGAGTGGCCAGCTTCCAGACAGTGATGCCGACCCGTTTCTCCACGGGGAGGGCATGCCTCATGGAGGTGTCCTGGTGCCTGAGTGCGGGGGTGAGCCACTGGCGTAGCTCCATAAATGTCTGCCGGCTCATCCTGAAGTTCCTGAGCCAGCAGTCGTCGTCCCACTCCCCAAGCACCAGCCACTCCCACCAGTCGGTGCTGGTGGGGTAGCTCCACAGGCGGTGGCGTGTGAGGCGGGGGGGGGTTGGGGTGCTGCAGGGTTGGGGGTTGAGTCCTCCTCCCCTGCGGGCCACTCCTCCTCCTGTGTGGCAAGGAGGTGTTCAGCTGCCTCCCGCATGGCATGGAGCAGGGCGAGCCCTGCTCCTGCAGGGGCGGCTGGGTGGACCTCTGGCTGCTGCTGCTGCTGCTGGGGGTCCATGCCTGCGTCGCCCGAGGTCTGCATGCCTATGGTTCTTCAGACCGCGTGCTGTGCAGGCTGAGTGTGTCTGGGAGGGGCCCTTTAAGGGAGCGGCTAGCTGTTGCCCCGGAAGTGCTAGTCCGCCCTGTGACCCTGTCTGCAGCTGTGCCTGGCATCCCTATTTCGATGTGTGCTACTTTGGCGTGTAGACATTCCCTTGCTGCGCCTATTTCGATGTGGTGCTGCGCAACATCGATGTTGAACATTGACGTTGCCAGCCCTGGAGGACGTGTAGATGTTATTCGTCGAAATAGCCTATTTCGATGTCTCCACATCGAAATAGGCTACTTCGAAGTAGGCTTCACGTGTAGACGTAGCTATAAAGAACAAGAAGTATGCCTCACAGTTAGAGTACTCCACACTCATTCAGCTTCCTTCTCTTAGCACAATGTCTGGTTGTCCTGACTGTGACAGCAGCAGGTTGATAAGGAGTTCTTGTGACTCTGTGGAGTAATGCAGGGGATATGCTAAGATGGGAAATGTGGGGAGAAGAACAACCAGAACCTCTAGAAGCATGTCCTCTGGAATGGAGGTCAAAGCACTAAGGGGCATATGAATATTTGGCATATCTGGCACATAAAAATAACTTTCAAGGCTGTCTGCAATAGTGCCAGGTGAACATCTGTTTTCACTTTCAGATGGCATTGTAAATAAGAAGCAGGCAGCAGTATCTCCCATAAAGGTAAAGAAACTTGTTTAGTGATTGGCTAAAGAAGAAGTAGGACTGAGTGGACTTGTAGGCTTTAAGTTTAACACTGTTTGTTACTGAGTGCAGTTGTGTAATACCATCCCTCACATTTGTAAGTTTCACTTTTGTGATAAAGAAATAACATTACGCACGAGTGAATTGAAAAATACTATTTCTTTTGTTTATCATTTTGAGTGCAAATATTAGTAGCAAAAATAATATACCATGAGCACTGTACACTTTGTATTCTGTGTTGTAATTGAAACTGATGGTCTGGAAATGTGGAAAAACATCCAAAGTATTTATTACATTTCACTGGGTATTCTGTTGTTAAACAGTATGATTAAAACTGCAATTAATCACAATTATTTCCTTAATTAATCATGTGAGTTAACTCTGATTAATCAGTTGCCCTAGATAAAATCATTGACTCTTGTAGTTTTAGATCATATATCTGTGACGGTTAATAAACAGATAAGACAGCAAAGGCAGTGGGCAATACTACCGAGTCCAGGGTACTGGGAAGCTCTTCTGGTCAGGATGGTCATTTCATTCTTTAGAGTGGTAGTCTCCAAACTGGGCTAAACTTGTTCACTTAGTTTCTTATACATTTTCACATTATATAGTCATTAGCTTTCCTCCAATGAATATTATTTAACCTCACACACATCCAGTTACACATTTATCCAAGCTCATATTTTTCTTTCTTTTTCCGTTGTATGCTATTAATAATCATTAACATCACATCAACATTAACCAAAATGTGACCATTATTTTCCAAAATTCAGCAACATTCTTTGTATGTTCATATCATAGTTAGGCACATGTGCATTGTCCTAAAACTTTCATTAATGTAATCTGTATTTTTCACCAGAGTGGGAAAATGTTGGGGAACAACACAACCAATGTCAGCATATTCTTATCTTTTCTAAACATGGTTTTTCAGGGGGCTTTTTGCTCTAAGATTAGCATCACGCTTTTCACTCAGTAATTAGTTGTCAGTAATTTTGCCTCTTGCGTTTTGAGGTATTTTATTCAGGATAGGGGCTAAATACTTAATTTTTCCACAGACTCCACAGGTGAGCTAGGCAGAGGAATGTCAATCAGCCCCTGATTCAGGCATTGCTCTGAAGCCTAGGTTTCTAGATGCCTGTGTGCGTGGAAGGGGCTGTCATGCCCATGAAGAAACATGGGCACCCTAGGGAACTTTTACTTCAAAAATGGAGGTACTGAGTGATTTTAGTCACCCACAAGAGACAGCAGCAGCTGAACATGGGCTTTGTGACTCCACATGCAGCCTGATTCTGGGATTTAGGCACCTAAAATGGCAGTTGAGTTCTTAAGTCCATTTGTGAATCCACCCCCAATAGTGTAGATGGCAGCAAACCAGGAAAGGTAATGGGAGAAGACACAAGAAGATGATCTGGGCCATGAGTCCTTGGCAGAGTACTGTCTTGTGTACATCTTCTTGCCTCTGTACACAGACTGGCATTTAAATCCCTACTATCAGTGACTACAGTGTTCCTGCGTAAAAACCTATACTCCTGTTCATCACACCTCACTACTTGTTATTTACGATATGCAGAAGTCAGGCACAGTTGCCTGCTAGGCAGAGGAAATTTTTCTGAGCCACATCCAACATGATGGAACTTAGTTTCTGTTAGCAGTGGAACAGAATGACAGTTGTCTGCTGGACGTAGCACCTAAAATGTATTTGCTTTAAATGTTCCTTCAGGATTTAGATGTAGTACATTTTCCAGAGATATTTGCTGTGCTTAACATGGTACCAGTTTCAAAGTTCCCCCTGATTTTGTCGTCTGTGACCTCTGTACCTTAACTTTGCTAAGGGCTTCCTCTTGCTCCATCACAGGTGATGCTATACAGCTGTCTTGGCAGGGAATTACATTTGTGGAAATGATATTTGTTAAGACACCAACATCCATTGGATTACTCTCATTAGTAGCTCCTGGCCAACATCCAAGATGAGCTGGCCACTCCTACCAGCTACAAGCTTCTTCCGAGATCCTCCCCTGAGACTTTCCAGGCCCCATTCTACATGAGGCTATGCAGCTGTCGGTTGTATCCTGGAACACTTTCTGAGAACATGGTAAGAGCCAAAGTCTGTTCTCATTTACAATAGTGCAAGGCTGGAGTAATACAACTGAAGTTAACTGGGTCACTTTCAGTTCACATTGGTTTAGGAGGGAGTGTAATCTGGTCTTGAAGTCTATTTTTATAACCCTTTGAACCTATCATTATTCCTGTCTTTATGCAAATATCCCAAATTGTGAAGCGTTTTCCTGAATTCACAATTAATGATTTACAACCTTAACATTACCTTAATTTTGTCTACGAATTAATGTTCAATCACCAAAGCTTTGTACAGCGAATCATCACAGAGGCCGGAACAGATCAGTAAAGGGCAACCCAGGCAAGGGAGTGGGCCACGTGAGTGGCTCTCATTCCTCTCAGTGGGCTGCAAGATCGTGATAACCAAGTCGGTCTCCCAGCAAAGAGTAGCTTTGCTAACTACGTTTGAGTACTTGGACTTTGTGGTGTGTGCTGGTAGAACTGTAGCAGCACTTCAACTGGCTGCAGAGGGAGCACATGGTTCTCATAACGTGTGCAGTCTGCACGGACCTTGCTTCACATGCCCTTGCTTTAAGTCTGAGTCACTTTTGCTATACTGGTTGGGGGGTGGGGGGGCGCTACGTGGATGAAAACCAGTAGAATCTGGCAACCTTGTGCATGTACAATGGTAAGCAAAATGTCTCGCGGGCCACATATAGAACTGTGGCCCTTGGGCTGTAGGCTGCCCACCACTGGAGTAGATCAAAGTGGGATATGGAAGAAGTAATAATTAATCTCAGTGTGTTTTAAAAACAGAGGACTTTTAACAAGGCTTTCTTTTGTTAAAACGTTTTCACTGGAGCTTATGTTAAAGCCTGCAGTTAAAAAAAAAAAAGAGCTTCCTGGAGGCTAAAGAAAGATTTAATGGCAGAATTATTTAAAAATAGGGTTTTGAGACCACTTTGTGGCTTTCAGAATATTATTCATCATAGATTCCCACTGCAATTTCTTTATTAGCAGTGGAGTCCCTAAAGACAATTATCCATCCATTTGTGCTGCAGCTCAGCCAAACCATCTGGATATAGTCTGGGAAATATTGGAAGATACAGTTGAAAGAAATTAACACTTGCTGATTACCTTGAGGGAAGATAAAACTACAGTTACAGTTCTGTGCTCCCAAGCCCCCAGACAGTTTCTTTGCACTCATTCTCAGTTATGCAAAGAAATGTCATACTTACTGATGCAAATGGTTAATATATACTAAGGATCTCTACATAAGAGAAAAGATTTAAGTTTGCATACAACCATGAACTTCTTGATTGTAAACTGAATAAAATCTCAATGTTGCGGCTGCTCTCTTTGTCGCTCTGGCAAATGCTGTGCATGCAGGGCCCCACCAAATTCATGGTTTGCTTTGGTCAATCTTACAGCCACAGGGTCTTAAAACTAGTTAATTTCAGATGTTTACATCTGCTATTTCAGGGTGTTGTGAAGGTGGGGCCCTGATCCAAAAGGGTGTGTCTCAAAGCTCTTGTAAGGGGCTTGCAGCACTGCCCTACTCAATTCTGTGCTGTCTGCAGAGCCCAGCTCTGAAGGCAGCAATTGCAGAGCTTCTCACAGCTGCAGGAGACTGTGGAGGCAGAGGTAGATATGATCTCCCCAGCTGCTAGGGAGGCCTCAAACGGGAACTAATAAATGCTAGTCAGACTCAGGGTGAGTGGTGGCCACCCTGGACAACTTGAAAACGGGGTGCCTCAGCCCTGGCAGGGGCCATGGGGTAGAAGCCCCAAATCCCAGAAGGCACTGGAGCCCCAAGGCCAGGCACACCAAAGCCCAGATGAGCCCACAGTGGAAGTTGAAAGGGGTATAAGCCTGGAGGTCAGGCCACAGCTGTTGGGGCCTGGCAGCTGTTCTGAACTCAGGCTTGAGCTGCAGGGAGTGGTAGTCCTGAGTCCCATCTGGAATCCAGGTGCTTCTCAGCCCGGGCAAGAACTGCACCAGGAGAAAGGAGAGGAAGTAAGGGGTGTGTGTGTGTGTCTGTGTGTGAGGAGAAATCCCATACCTCAGGCCTTCAAAGCCCAGGCAGGTGCCCCAGGGGGAGGGTGGAGTGGAGAGGGTGGTGGCAGTAGCAGCAATCCCAGAGCTTGGGCCCCAGCAGGAGCCACCAGGGAGGAGGGAACAGAAATACCAGAGCAGGAGAGGGGTTGGGGAGGGGTGGCAGCGATCCCAGATCTGGAGCCCTGAGCCCACCCAGGCAGGAGCCACGGGAGAGGAGAGGGCAGCAGCAGCCCCAGAGCTTCAGAGTCCTGCACCCCAAGCTGGACAGAAGCTGCAGAGGCCCTGGCTGGAGTTTGCCCCTCCCCTGCCCCCACCCAGCCCCTGCAGGAGCTGTAGTGTGCATGTGTGTGAGTGTGTGTGTGGGAGGGTAACAGCAGCTTGGCTTCACCATGAAAGTGGGCCTGCATGTCCCCGCCTCGTTTTTCCCTTATTGGTTATCAGTAAGTTCAATAAGGCTTGGATATAATGTGCAGTTTCCCCTCAGGGGTCTAATTGATTTAATCAGAGGCCAGCCATTCAAACAAGTCTTCACCCCCAGTGTCCTGAGTGGAGATGAGGGCGGTGAGTTAACATTAGTCTATCTTCCCCTTCTGGGTCCATCTGTCTCCATTCTCCACTCTCTTCATCAGCAAGGCTCTCTCATTCCAGAGCCCCTGTCTAGGCTTCCTGACAGCACCTGGAGAAGTTTTTTCTCCGGGTTTAATGTTCCTGCACAGGTCAAGCCACTTCAGTTCTTCTCTGGAGTAGTGTATAATTCCTCTGTGACCTGGACCTCTTTCCATCGTCTGATGAGCTCAGTAGGACCAGGCCTTTGCCACTTGCTATCCTTGAAAAGCCAGAGTTTAGTGCAAATAAGGAGAGACAGACAAATCTAAGATCCAGCATTTCTTTGGCTCAAGATAATGAAAAATATTATCAGCCAAGATCAAGTTGATGGATATGCTTAGTGGACTTCTGAGGAACCTTGTTCCTAATCAGTAGACAGACTCATCCTTAGTTAAGCTTCAGCAATATCTTCTGATTGGCAAACTATTAACATAGCAATCTCACAGAGGTTAGCTGTCTTTTCTAGGCTAGCCTCAGTGTCATTTGTTGTGTGTTCTAGTAGCCCATGCAGTGAATAGGAAAATACAGTTACTGCCCTCAAGCTCTTATCATCTAAGGATCTGATCCAGAGCCCATTGAAATCAGTGGGAAGATTCCTTTTGACAGCGGCTCATGCTCTGAGAAGATGATCAGTTTAAGAAAAATGGGAAACTGGGATGAAATAAAGTATGAATAATTTCCATATACATTTTGGACATTTAAAATAAATGCCAACTATACTTGACTTTCCATCAACCTATTCATTATTAACTAGCAAATATCCCTTTAGGTGCCCAGGAGAAAAGTAGATATTGCCAAAGGATTTAAGGGAGGTGAATATGGATGTTTTAAGTTTTAAGGTACGGTGGCCCTTCTATGCATAAGTGGAAGGAAAAACAACTTAAAAAACAGGGTTGTTGGAGAATTCACTGGGAAGGTAGCTCTTTTCCTCCATTGAACATGGATTTATGTTTTTTAGTTATTGCTCTAGCATGAATTCAGTCATTTGCCTGGAGAAAATTCAGATGTTTAGAGCAAACTTTTGTGTTATAAAAGGGCACTCTCTGGACCACTAAACAGATATGTAACCCCTGCCCTTTCACCTGGGGTTCCCTTTACAATGCCCTGCTGCTGTAGCCTCCATCCTGAACTGCTCAAACTGCCTCAAGCAGGTAAGTCACCCCCAATTATGTCTGTGTGTGCTGCAGTCAGCCTTAAAGAATACTCCAGGGTGAAACGAGCATATGCCCAGTCCCACATTTCCCCCCAAAAATGCACATCTTGCACTGCCCAGCCTTCTCTAGGGCAGTACAAATATATTAAGCCCGTTATTTCTTTAAGAGACTCTTGTTCATGAGACTTGTTACCCCACATAAGGTTATCTGGACACTTCAGTTTGAATATACTGGATTAGATAAAACAAGATAATTAACTGTAACACAATAGATTTTAAGTTAGTAAAAGGAAAGAGATATGAAAGTCAGAAAGGGTTACAAGAAAAATAAAGATAAAATACAACCAGTGTCCAACTCAGTAAACTATATTAAATTCAAAGCAAAGTTTTCTCAACAGTCTTATAGACCAAAGACTTTAGGTCAGGACTTCTCCCCCAGAGTCCAACAGCTGCTTCCTGTGTCTTTTTTTAGGTACAGATAATGCAGTGGACAGGGATAGTCAGAGGGTTATCTTGGGGTGTCTCCTATTTCTTTAGTACTGTTCTCATTTAAAAAGCATTTCCATCTGGGAGCAAGGCAACAGGCAGTCTCTATGAAAGGGAACTTCACGCCGTTTCTTTGCTAAGAAGTACATTTTTTTTGCCCCTTCTGTTCCTGCCAAAAATCACCACTTAGCAAATAATGGTCCTTCAGCATTGTTTACAGCAAGCTGAGGCAAATGCTTGCCCTTTGTCTTTGGAGAACTGGGTTAGCCACTTCCAAGATTTATCTGGAAAACATATTTTATTCATGATTTCATTGTATGCTCATAATGTCATATGTAGTGCTGCTACATGCACTCTGCCACGGTATAATTACTCAGCAAATTATGATTTTTAAATGACACCTCAGAAGGCATACCTCATGCAAACATTGTTACAATAGTGTGTATTGTGTGAACAAAAGGGCATATTCTCTCACTCTGATAGACAGGCCCTTTGTTCTCAATGTGAATTTCATGTCAGCTTCTGAATATTTCTCATACAATCCATGAAAATAATCTTTCAGAACAAAGCGAAGCAGCAGAAATGTAGCACTTAAAAGACTAACAAAATGATTTATTCAGCGATGTGCTTTCATGGGACAGACCCACTTCTTCGAATAAATCATTCGGTTAGTGTTTAAAGTGCTACTTTTCTGCTGCTTTGTTATAGTGGAATGCAGACTAATACTGCTGTTACCTTTCAGAACAAGCAAAAGAAGGGCAGACCACAAAACGTACCCAGGAATCATAGCTCAGAGCTGGGAATCAGAAGAGTTGTGTGATTTATTACACATTCAGCTTGATTTAAGCATTGCAATTACCCATAGGTTCATGTGGCTGTGTCGTTGATGGCTGGCTAGCCTAGCAGCTAGATCACAGAGTAAGCGGTCAGAAACGGAGGCATTGGCCTCTGGCCCCCTGTGCTTGTGTCCCATGTACCCTGAACCACTCCATAGTTAGCTTTTAAGTTTGTGAGGTGGTCCCCAGTTGTCCAGATCCCCCTTAGTTAGGGGTCTCCTTGCATGTTCCTCTCTTTTTCCAGAGAATCAGGGTGGGTGACCACTTGCTCCTGTGGCTGCTGTGCAGAGAGGCTGTGTTTCCTGTCTTTAGGCCACTGAACCTGCTCCTGTCTCCCCACTAGTCAGCCCCAAATGGAGCCAGGCTCCTTCCTTTTCTCCTCCCTTGAGGTCTGGCATTGGCTGCAGGTAAAGTGGGGAGGGGCTAGCTGGTCTCAGAAGCTTTAATTCCTAGGACACCAGGTCCTCCTTCTGTTACTCCCTCACAGTCCAGTACTACAGAATGTATTTAGTACTTAGCAAAGTTCTGAGCTAGAATTTTGCTTGAGTGGTGTACTAGCTGAAGAAAAGCCAGGCACAGGTACGAAAATGGAGTTTCCTTGGAACCATTCCACTAGGGGTGGAGTGAGATTCTCTGTCAAGTGGACAAGGGTCCAAAAGGGACAGAGCACACCACAAAATATGGGTCAGGGTGCCCACCTTTTTCTCTGATGCAAAAAGAACCCATCCTGGCTTTGATTCAATTAGAGAGGGACGCTCATTGCAAAACACTCCCCAATCATTCTCTTGTCAGTGGCCCTTGTAACCTATTTAAATTAAAACATCCACAGGAGAATAACACTGATTTTGGGGTGTCCATCAAGATGTGGGGCAGCCACATAGGCTGCAGAGACTCAGTGCCTCAACATTACTACTTTGAATCTCTCTTGCTCCCATGGCAATATGAATGAATAGCTACTAGGCTACCACAACCTACTTCCCAGCAACTGACACCAACCTGAACGGAAATAATTTCTTCAAATCATAAAGCCCCATCTGCAGAGGGATCATGACTAGAGAGCAGCTTCTATGGAACTGGCTGATGATTTGCAGGATGATGTCATTAATGCTCATTTTCCCATCACTCCCATCCCCAGAACTCACCTGGAATAATAGCAACCCATTTCTGAGAGTTTTCATGCCTCTGGGAGAAAATAGCAAAGGCACCAATTTGATCCTGTGGGAGGAGTTCAAGATTAGCCGCACTTAAGATTTTTGACAGAGCTGAACTTTTCATGGGCACTATAACTGACAAGCCCATGTTCTATGCATCAGACAAGATACCCCTGAAATTTCCTTGGTTACTAAGATCATGGGCTGTAATGATAAAAAAGTTGAGTATCAGAGTTCAGTTCAGATATTTAAGTTGCTGAGGGACAGAGAAAACGTGTGGGCATGAAATTATTTCTTAATGGAAGTCTTGCCTAAATTCCTCACAATGTTCCTGTATCTACACTAATCATACCACATTTATTTGTACTAGGAGAATGTACTCAAACTGAATTACTTTCATAGAATTATAGAAATGTAGTCCTGGAAGGGACCTCAAGAGGTCATGATGCACAGCTGCCTGTGCTCAGCCATCCTCGACAGGTATTTGTACAAGCTGTGCTTATAAACCTCCAATGATGGAGATTTCACAACTTCCTTTGCAAAATTACTCCAGAGATTAACTGTACTTATAGTTAAAAGTTATTTTTCCTAATATCTAATTTAAATTTTCTTTGATGCAGATTAAGCCCTTTGCTTCTTATCCTGCATTCACTGAACATAACAAAGAATTGATCCCAGTATTTTTTCTCAGCCGCCCTTACTATATTTGAACACTCTTGTCAGATTTCCTCTTGGTGTAACTTTCTTAAGAATAAACATGCCCGGTTTTTTAACCTTTCCTTGTTAATTGTAGTTCCTAACCCTTTAATCATTTTTCATGCTCTCTGGATTCTCTCCAGTGTGTTTACATCCTTCTTCAGCGTGGCACCCAGAATCAGAGTAATTCAGCTGAGGCCTCATCAGTGCCAAGTAGAGCATGACAATTACCACCTGTGTCTTACATATGACACTCCTGTTAAAATAGCCCAGAATGATATTAGATTTTTTTGCAACTGTAGTCATGTTGTTGACTTATGTAATTTGTGATCTGCTATAATGGTCAGATCCTTTTTAGCAGTACTGCCACCTAGGCCAGAGGTCAACAATCAAAATAGCTTGAAGAGCCATTTTTTCCAATTTAGTAAGAAAAAAGAAAGTCAGTAATTCAAGAGCTGCAGTGAATGTGAATATGAGACAGTCCTTTATAAATAACATCAAACCATACTTTTGTAACTCCTATCTTAAGAACAGCGCACACACAACAATTTGTGATGTGATACATGTTTACTGCAGGACAGTCACAAACTTTTTGCATATTCTATGTTCTCACACTTTATGTGTGTGTTTGTACCACTGTCTTCCTGACTTTCACCCCCAAACCTTCACTCTCTCTGGAGGATGCTAGGGTGAGTTATCCAATGTTTCGAGATCACCTATCATTTGCTATCTAGATATGAGTTGTTCATTTTGGGACTTTTAGATGTTCACTGTTTACTGAAAATGATCAGGAGGGTTTTTTTACTTTGCAATTATAGCGTTGGGACCCCTGACCTTGGCAGCTATTCCCTTTATTGCACTTGGGCATTTGATTTTTTTCCTTCCCAAGTGAAGTGCTTTGCATTTTTCTTTGTTTAACTTCATCTTATTAATTTTAAACCATTTTTTTATTTGTCAAGGTTGCTTTGAATTCTACTTTTGTCCTCCAAAGTGCTTGCTTCTCCTTCCAACTTGGTGTCATCTGCAGTTTTTATAAGCATATTCTCCACTCCATGATCCAACCCCTTAATGAAAATATTGACTAGTACTGGACCCAAGACTGACTCCTGTAGGACACCACTAGCTGTACCCTCCCAGTTTAATGGTGAACCACTGATGACCAGACTTCCAGTATGGAATTTCAACAAGTTATAAACCCAACTTATAGTAATTTCTTCTAGACCATTTTTCTAGTTTGCTTACAAAAATGTCATGTGGTATGGTGTCAAAAATCTACTAAAGTCAAAATATGTCATGGCTATTGCTTTTGCGCTCTCCACTAGATTCATGTCTGTCAAAGACAGCTTTGCATAAATCTGGTGATGTAGCTAATAAATATGTATCTCCACATTCAATTACATGTATTTTTGATTTCCCATTTTATTTTTGGAAAGGAAGATAAAAGCACAACTTCAATCCTAGGTAAGCTTACAGAATAAGCATTACATTTGTCCTCTGCAGAGGGATGAGTTTCATCCCATCAGAATACATTGCCACATATCCCTCTCTCCATCTTCCATAGACAAATTTAAATATTACATTTTTTTAAACTTATACTCTAACGTAGCCAAACACAAACAAAAATACATACACTAAAATGCCCATCTCTCTACTGATTTTTGGTTTCTCAGAACACCAGATAACTGGGTTCAGGATTCCACTTCCTTTTCAGGTATTAAAACAAGCAAACAAAAAGAAAACAACAATGATCTGTGTTGCCAAGAGGCAATGGTTTGTTATTTTAGTGGGTTTGAAGGCAATAAGCACACAAATAGGGTGAAAATTAAAAAATTTTATTAAGCAATTACTAAGCAAATATTAGAATCGGGTGCAATGCTAATGTTCCTTCTGCTGCTGGACACCCCCTAATGGGCAGCGAAAGAACCCCTAATGGCCGGTACGTAGCACCTCTGCAGGCAGGTCTACACCAAGGTTCCAATGTTAAAAATATTTCTTGCACTTATATACTATTAAATTTACATTACTTTGTTGCTACTAACCACACCTATTTTTTTAAAGAAACAACAAAATTGTTAATACATTGCACATTTTTTCAGGTCAAATGTTTAGCTTTGGCAGGTAACAAAATATTTAATATAAATAAGGGTGTAAACATCACAAACACTCCTGGTCTCACGTATCAGGCAAATAACCTTAAATCCCATCCAAAAACTTGTTTAAAGTAAACAGTGCATCTCTAACCATATCATTTTTAGTGTCAGATAACTCTTTAAGAATAACATCATGTTAAAAAGCAAAAGGCAAAAATAAGCACAAGTGGCTAAAGCATCCAGGACTAAAATAACAATTCAGGCAAAAAAAAAAATTGCTGTATGCCACCTGTGTCTCCTCAAAATTACAACTGTCTTCTGTATTTCCACTACACTGTCCTACTTTGATTAAAGATTAAGCTTTAACCAAAGAAGAGCCCTGTATGCAAAGTACAATCAATCATTCTCATATGTACCAGTATTCTAGCTCCTCACTGGCTATTCAGCTGCATAAACAAATAGGGTGCATCTACACTAGCTGGCTACTTCGAAGTAGCTGGCACAACGTCGAAATAGTACGTGTCGCATTTACATGTGCCGTGAGCTATTTTGATGTAGAAATCAACGTTAGGTGGCGAGATGTCAAAATCGCTATTCCTATCTGAAGATGGGAATAGTGCCCTACTTCGACGTTCAACGTTGAAGTAGGGTGTGTGTAGACCATCCACATCCTGCTATGTCAAAATAGCAGGGTCCTCCATGGCGGCCATCAGCTGAGGGGTTGAGAGACGCTCTGTCCAGCCCCTGCAGGGCTCTATGGTCACCTTGTGCAGCAGCCCTTAGTCCAGGGCTTCTGGCTGCTGCTGCAGCTGGGGGTCCAAGCTGTGTGCACGGGGTCTGCAACCGGTTGTTGGCTCTGAGGATCTCGTGCTGTGCAGGTTGAGTATGTCTGGGAGGGGCCCTTTAAGGGAGCGGCTTGCGGCTTTGCTGGCCCCTTATTTTGACGGGGAGTGCTTGTGTGTGTGGACGCTCCACATTTCCTTCCGGGGCGGCTCCTTTCGACGTTCTCCGTTGCTATTTCGACTTTGAATGTCGATGGCACCAGCCCTGAAGGATGTGTAGATGATACGTGTCGAAGTAGCCTATTTTGATGTTCTTACGTTGAAATAGGCTACTTCGATGTAGTGTGCTAGGGTAGACATAGCCAGAGTGTAAACTCACACCGACCTTAGTTTTCTTTCAGACAACAGTGAATTCTTCATTGTTTTCTGACTTATGTGATATGATTTATAAACAACCTTGTCAGAGATATGATAAACACTTTTCAAATTGAATAAATCTGGTAATATAAAAATATGAATATTCAACATATATTTCATTATCATTAGGTCAGAAAAAATGCAAAATAACAGTAAGAATAAAAATTAAACAATTCCATTTCACCCTTTAGAAAACAATCTTAACTAATTTCACCAAGTGGGAATGCTTACAAAATAATCTCCAGTTTCTGGAAGGTGTAAGCAAAACAGCAAATTGATTTTGGAGAAGGAAATAAGTCTAGAGATATTCTTGGAGAAACATGTAGGAAATTATATACATCTTCTTTTGTTTCACATGCTGTATCTAATAGTCTATTTAATCTAATCCTTCTTCAATACTTACTAATAAATTTGATGTAAAACTGGCAAACTGAAATACTTGGTATAGAAGTGACTGCAACAACTACCGTGGAATTTCCCTCATAAGCGTCACTGGTAAACTGTTCGCTCGCGTCATCCTTGGCAGACTCCAGAAGATTGCTGAGAGGGTGTACCCCGAATCGCAGTGCGGATTCCGCGCAGAAAGGTCTACCGTTGACATGGTCTTCTCTCTAAGGTAGCTGCAGGAGAAGTGCAAGGAGCAGAGAAAGCCACTCTACATAGCCTTCATCGACCTGACCAAGGCCTTTGACTTGGTCAGCAGGGATGGTCTGTTCAAACTGCTCCACAAGATAGGCTGTCCTCCACGGTTACTCAAGATGATCCAGTCGTTCCACGAAGACGTGAGAGGAACCATCCAATATGACGGTGCATTATCGGATGCTTTCAGAATCAGGAGCGGCATCAAACAAGGATGCGTGCTTGCTCCGACATTGTTCGGGATCTTCTCCGCACTCCTCCTGAAGCATGCCTTTGGATCTTCAACAGAGGGCATCTTGCTGCACACAAAATTTGATGGGAAACTGTTTAACCTTGCAAGGCTGAAAGCTAAGTCTAAGGTGCAAGAAGTCCTCATCAGAGACATGCTGTTTGCAGACGATGCTGCTGTAGTGTCTCACACAGAAGACCAGCTTCAAAAACTGCTGGATCAGTTCTCCAAAGCGTGCAAGGACTTTGGGCTTACCATCAGCCTAAAGACGACAAACGTAGTCAGTCAGGATGTTGCTGAATCCTCCTCAATCAGCATTGACAACTATACGTTAGAGGTCGTCCACAAGTTCGTTTAACTGGGGTCCACCATCACTGACACCCTGTTGTTGGACACTGAGCTAAATAGGAGGATCGGAAAGCTGCCACAACTCTGTCCAGACTCAGCAAGAGAGTGTGGAATAACAACAATCTGTACACTCACACCAAAATGCAAGTCTACAGAGCCTGCATCCTCAGCACTCTCCTTTATGGCAGCGAGACTTGGACCCTGTATGCCTGCCAGGAAAAGAGGCTGAACGTCTTCCACTTGCGCTGCCTCAAGCGCACCCTTGGAATATCATGGAAGGACAGAGTGACCAACACTGCCATCCTCGAGCAAGCTGGAATCCCAACCATGCACATCCTCCTCAGGCAGTGTCGGCTCCGCTGGCTTGGCCGCGTACACAGGATGAATGATGGAAGGATTCCAAAAGACATCCTGTATGGTGAGCCAGCCTCTGGCAAAAGACCTCCCAGATGCCCCCATTTGCGCTACAAAGATGTCTGCAAGACAGACCTCAGAGGGGTAGACATCGAGCTGGACAACTGGGAAGAACTAGCAGACGACTGCAGCAGGTGGAGGTAGTGGTTACACAATGGCCTTCAGAAGGGCGAGATGAAGATCAGGCAGGTAGCAGAGGAGAAGCGAGCGCACAGAAAGCACAATAAGGACTTGCCAGACACCCACTACATCTGCAAGAGATGCAACAAGGACTGTCACTCTCATGTGGGTCTTCATAGTCACAATAGATACTGTAAATGAAGTCCTCAATTGAAACTTTAAAGGGCGCGATGCATAGTCTATGCAGACTGAAGGATGCCTACTACTACTCTACTCTTGGTATATTTAATGGCAGTGGGCATAGAACCAGCACTTCCAGCCTGGGACATGGTGTAATCTCTTCCAAATATTTGAGCAGGACATTTCTGTAGATCTGACATACTATGGCTATGTAGGGTACATCTACACTTAGCAGAAAATCAACACGATGGTGGTCGATCTTCTGGAGTTTGATTTAGCGTGCAGAGTGACACTGTGGCCAATTGAATGATCAGGGCTCCACCGTCAACCCTGGTACTCTATGCAGTCGAGAGGTGTAAGGGAAGTCACTGTGAGAGTTACTTCTATTGACCTTTTGCTGTGGGGATGGCAAGAAAAATCAATTTAGCATGTCAAGTCCAGCTGTGCACTTCAGGTAGCTGGCTTGGTGTATTTTAAATCCATTTTTCCCCATAGTGTAGACCTGGCCTTAGTGACTCAGTCTTCAAAGGACAGAAGCAACAGTTTGTCTTCTTTATTACTAATGCAGGCTCACAAATATTTCTTGGTAGTTTGGTAATTGAAGACCAGCTGCTGGACAGACCACTGGGTTAAACTTGATTGGAGAATTTCTATTTTCTCTGACACAAATTGGAGGAGATGCCACCTTGGTGTAAAACCATATGCAGTGTTCACCAGGAAACAAGATGCTTATTTCCGAGCAAGACCATAATTTTAAATGATCTGGAACAGAATGGGATGAAAATGTAACTAATAGGAACAAGTCTTTTTTTTTCATTTATTTTAAAGATACATAGAAAGACTATTAGCTATAGTCTAAGGGCTCAAGTGAGTCTTTTATGCTGCAGAGACCTTTTGTAGTCCCTCTGGCCGTGTCTCCACTAGCAATGTCTTTCAGAAAATCAGACCCTTTTTTGAAAGAATATGTGGCGCGTCCATACACAAAATGTGCTTTTTTGATCTGAAATCAAAAGAATGCAGCTCTTCTTCCAGAAGCCCTCTTCAGCTCCCAGCTCAGGAAGAATGCCTTCTTTCAAAAGCTTCTTTTGAAAAAAAGCACGTGTAGAAGCTCTGCCGGCCTTCTTTCGAAAAAGCAGTCCTCATGGTGCTGGATTTTTCGATCCCTTGCCCATCCTTTCAAAAGAGAAGGGGCTGTGTGGACGCTTTCCATCGAAAGAGCAAATCGCTTTTTTTGCATGTGGATACGCTCTTTCAAAAGGAGTTCTTCTGGAAGAGATCTTTCAGAGGGTCACCTTTCAGAGCGTTGTCTTTCAAAAGATCACTGTAGTGTCAACGCGGCTTATGTGTATGAGCAAACTTCATCCAGAATAGAGTTATTTCCTCTTTATGTTGCCTTTCAGAGATTAATTTCAATCTCTCCTCAATGTAATGAAATCTATTTGTCTGACCCATTAAGTAGAGTGTTTTAACACATTTATTTCTGTATGTCACTACTCACTGTCACCAACTGGGTAAAACTGGGCACTGGTACCCAAGATTCAGGCCTTAATATAGAAAGGTACTTGAATGCATGTCTCACTTCTAATGTGCAATTAGTCCCACTGGCTTCAGTGGAGTTATCTGTGGGCATGTGTTGAAGTATAATTCTCTATCAGCCTTAATAAACCTAACATCATATGAGCTGTGTCTACACGTGCACGCTACTTCGAAGTAGCGGCACTAACTTCGAAATAGAGCCCGTCACGGCTACACGCGTTGGGCGCTATTTCGAAGTTAACTTCGACGTTAGGCGGCGAGACGTCGAAGTCGCTAACCTCATGAGGGGATCGGAATAGCGCACTACTTCGACGTTCAAAGTCGAAGTAGGGACCGTGTAGACGATCCGTGTCCCGCAACGTCGAAATTGCTGGGTCCTCCATGGCGGCCATCAGCTGGGGGATTGAGAGATGCTCTCTCTCCAGCCCCTGCGGGGCTCTATGGTCACCGTGGGCAGCAGCCCTTAGCCCAGGGCTTCTGGCTGCTGCTGCGGCAGCTGGGGATCCATGCTGCAGGCACAGGGTCTGCAACCAGTTGTCGGCTCTGTGTATCTTGTGTTGTTTAGTGCAACTGTGCCTGGGAGGGGCCCTTTAAGGGAGCGGCTTGCTGTTGAGTCCGCCCTGTGACCCTGTCTGCAGCTGTGCCTGGCACCCTTATTTCGATGTGTGCTACTGTGGCGTTTAGACGTACCCTCGCAGCGCCTATTTCGATGTGGTGCCGTGCAACGTCGAAGTTGAACATCGACGTTGCCGGCCCTGGAGGACGTGTAGACGTTATTCATCGAAATATTTCGATGTTGCTACATCGAAATAAGCTATTTCGATGTTGGCTTCACGTGTAGACGTAGCCATGATGTGCACATAAACTGACCGCAGCAAGAATCTTTTTTGGGGCATCCGAGGACTAGATCTGCAACAGCGAACCATCCATGCATATCCTTTATGCTGATATCGTGGCATACAAGTCAACATTGGAGCAATGTTGTAATTGCAATAAAAGGCAGCATGTAGGCAGGCCTGTCATTCCCACTATGTGCTGAGCAATAGGGTTACAACAGACCCCTTGGAACTCTTGTGAATATGGGAGGTATGGAACATGCCACGTCTGAAGTAGAGCAGACTCTAATTATTCCATGCAGAGAAAGATTCTCTCTCTTATTTGGCAGTCAGGAAGGCCATGGCCCTCACAGTGCTTTACAGATATGTTTTATGTGATATAGTCCCATTAACAGGGGTACCCATTTGTCCAGGCATAGTTCGTCTGGCTTTAGTGGCAAGTAAAGAGGGGTGGAGCTAGCTTTTTGTCTTTTGCCAGTGTCTGTGCGGCATAGCTGAAATAAGCTATCAGTCTTCAGTTCCTAATAGGTAGGTGACACCATCAACACCAATTAGTTTACTTTTTAGCATGTGCTGTCAAAAGGTCAATGTCTGGAGGAGCATGAAGAGCTTCTCAACTGTAGTCAAGTCTCCTACACAACAAAGGCTGAAGTAAGTTGGCAGAAGATAGTGGGAAACTCGAAGGGTCCTCATTAAACTTGTTTCTGTGGAACCATAGGGAGCAAAATGTAACTCCTACAAAAGTAGCAGTGGAATTAGTTCTCTGACAAATTGATGAAATCTGCCAAAAGAAAGTTAATTTTTAATTAGAAGAATGAATTGCACTGCATTCTTTATGCAAAAGTACAAATCAGTAAATACAGATTCGTAAATTTTCCTAGTGGTATTAGGATTGGATACTGAGGGGAAGTAAATGCAAATAGCATGAAAACAATGGTTTCTAGGATTTGTTTTTCATTTAACACGAAGCTAGGAGAAGGTTAACTTCAGGCCCTAGGGGCTTCCACAGATGTATTTCATTTTGGCATTTTTCTAAAAGGTGCTTTAATCTACAGTGTTCATAAAAAAGAGGTAATTTATTAGCATAGTTTCATAAAGCTGCAATACCCAAGAGCTCTGGCAGATTTATTAAGAAGTCATCCTCTCAGTCTGTGCTTTTATAACTCAAACAAATGACAAGGAAAGATAATATTTGTATAGAGTGTGTATAAAAATCTTTCAAAATGCATAATAATTTATCACAGGCACTATAGCAGCACAGGTGATCCATCCAGCAGTTGTTAGACAGAACGAGAAAAAAAGAGAAAGACCTCATGTGATCCAAGCAGAAGGCAGTAAATCACAAGATCCTGAAGTCTTGCAAATAATATTTAGGAGCTGACTTACAACCCACAAAAGCTAAAAAATGTAGATGGTCCATTTATTACAACAAATTGTGGGTTTGACTTTAGCATATAGCCATATTCTGGCTTCAGTCATTCTGGATACAGAGCCGTATGCACACATATGGTCCTCATTTTCTGCTTAGTGTAACCTAAAATACCAATGCTCAGCAGGGGAGGTAATGGAATGTGTTCAGCTTCAGCTGTACCTTTTCTTGGTTTTGTCAGATGCTTAATGTAATTTGTATGAGTCTTTGTAGTTTAATTCTAAAATGTGTCAGTGACATGCTATTAGTTCTACAGCTATGCCAGACTCACCAACACATCCATGAGCCTCCCGTGATTTTAGTGAATTGCGTAAACTCACAATGCACACAGAGTCATGGCCTTGCGAAGGGGGGTGCACCTTTTGTAACAGGAATTTAAAATGCTTGAGAGGAAAAAATGTAATCATTATCACATAGCAGGGAACATTGGCATTTTTAGGGAAAGATTTGACTTTTTATGGGTACCTTTGTTTGATATGTTGTGTTAGTTTTTTTAATTTAATATTTATTAGGAAATAGGCATTTCATTCAGTGAAGGTGTATGAAATATTCCACATTTTAATCAATCACAACACTATTAATTAATCAGAGTGCGTAGTATTTCGACTGTGCAAGAAGTATGTTGCTGCCATTTGCTGCCCAGAGATCATCTGATCAGCACCTTGGACAGAAACCCTGGTTCACACTTTAAAAAAAATGTTGCATTTCATTTCAATCCATGACATCTAAACGTGCAAATGTTCAAAGCCCAGATAACCAAGCCCAATTTTCCCTAACATCAGAGTGGAATGTCAGGATTTTATGCCAGTACCACAAGTATAAAATGAGCTAGCTGGGGAGAGCAGGAGGGATAGATTTGTTTGTTGGAGCCTGAAGGTCTCTTATGTTCTGAGGGACAGGAGCAGACACTGATTAAGCTGCATTTTTCTCTATAAAAGTCTTATTATAAACTGTCTTGGGTAGGGACTGTATCCTTCTGTGAGTTTAGCCATGCCTAGCCCATTGCAACTACTATTGAACTATAGCAAGGGCGAGATTTTTCAAAATGGGTGGGAGCTACGTTTAAGTGCCCAAGTACCAGTTTTGGATCTGCTGTGATCTGCAAACCACATATGGCACCTTTAAATTTCAAAGTAAAAGTTCCCAAGGTACTGCTATCCCTGCCTCTGGGCATGTGTACTTTTGCCTTCCTCTATGGCTACCTTTACACTGTGCCCTAAACTCAAAATAAGATATTTGATTTGTGCTATGCAAATTTCAAGTTAATTTCAAAATAGGATATTTCAGGATTTGGTGCTGTCTACACAGCACCAGATGTCAAAATACTGTGCTGTTTTGAGGCATCCTGTACTCCTCCTGCAATGAAGTGTGGAGGGAAGCTGAAATAGCACTCCTGTTATTTTAGGTGCATTTCATAGATGTAGAGTAGCTATTTAGTGAGTAATTATCAAACCAGTGAAAACAGGCATTTGGCTGCCTAAGTGGCATGCGGGGTCCATGCTCATGGGCATGTTACCAGTTTGGGTCACATTGGCTGTGTCTACACGTGCACGCTACTTCGAAGTAGCGGCACTAACTTCGAAATAGCACCCGTCGCGGCTACACGCGTCGGGCGCTATTTCGAAGTTAACTTCGACGTTAGGCGGTGAGACGTCGAAGTCGCTAACCTCATGAGGGGATTGGAATAGCGCCCTACTTCGACGTTCAACGTCAAAGTAGGGACCGTGTAGACAATCCGCGTCCCGCAACGTCGAAATTGTGGGGTCCTCCATGGCAGCCATCAGCTGGGGGGTTGAGAGATGCTGTCTCTCCAGCCCGTGCGGGGTTCTATGGTCACCGTGGGCAGCAGCCTTTAGCCCAGGGCTTCTGGCTGCTGCTGCTGCAGCGGGGGATTCATGCTGCATGCACAGGGTCTGCAACTCGTTGTCGGCTCTGTGGATCTTGTGCTGTTTAGTGCAAGTGTGTCTGGGAGGGGCCCTTTAAGGGAGCGGCTTGCTGTTGAGTCCGCCCTGTGACCCTGTCTGCAGCTGTGCCTGGCACCCTTATTTCGATGTGTGCTACTGTGGCGTGTAGACGTTCCCTTGCAGCGCCTATTTCGATGTGGTGCTGCGCAACGTCGATGTTGAACATCGACGTTGCCAGCCCTGGAGGATGTGTAGACGTTATTCATCGAAATAGCCTATTTCGATGTCGCCACATCGAAATAGGCTATTTCGATGTAGGCTTCACATGTAGACGTAGCCATTCAGAATTTGCCTGGTGAAACTGGCTTGCACTTTATCAGGATGGAGAAGGTGACTGGATGTAGGAAACTCAAGATCGATTCCTTGCTCTGCTTACCCTGCAGGCAGGCCCTGCTCAGATTTCACATCTCAGCAAAGCACCGAACCTACCGATCTGTAGAATACACCGGTGTGGGGGATCCATGAGGTCCCTGCTGAAGCTGTTTCACTATCAGGACACCAATGACAAGCGGTTAGAGCTGTTTTCTAGGTGGGTGCCCTCACCACTGGACCACAGAGTCATTATAATTCTCTGCGGCCCACTGACTGTTTAAGTATTTAGCTACAGCAGAACAATCAACAGGACACAGAGAAGATGACTCTGCAGCCTGCTGGTAGGGGACCCCATTGAGGATGCAGATGACTCCAGGGTCCAGCCCATCTCACGTTAGTTATCCACAGTGGAACTGGGATTCTCATATCCCAGAGAAGTTCTCAAATCACTGAGCTAAAAGTTGTAAGGAAGGCACTGCTGCCTCCTCCATGTCTTCTAGAATCAATAAACACAGTCAGAGTTAAGGGTAGCCATTTGTTCTGGATTAAATACGGGTCTAAGGGGGCTATCTGACTAGCAGAAGAGGAATTAATGAGCAGCTTAAATACTGTGGCTACGCCTACACTGCAGTGATCTGTTGACGGAAGTTACTGTCAGAATAGAACTTCCGACAAATCTTCTGTTGACAGATTGCAACCAGACTGCAAAATGGATCAAAAGAGCAATCTGCTCTGTTGACAGAGCGTGGCCAGACTGCCTGGACAATTTCTCAACAAAATGGCCAACCGAAAGCACAGCAGACAGGGCTGCCCAGTGTCCTGGAAACCCTGTCTGTCAACAGAAGGCCCCCCCGTAACATCCAGATTTCCTTTCTGTCAACATATTGCTGTTGGCAGAGGTGTTCCACCTCATGGGGGCGCAGCAGCATGCTGTCAACGAAAGTGCCATCTTCTGACAATGTACTGTTGACAGAACACCTTCGGAATGTGGATGCTCCACAGGTTTAGTCTACAAAATGCCAGCTTTGTTGACAAAACTCTTTAGTGTAGACACAGCCTGTACATTACATGACCTAACCCCATATTTTATCTTCTTTATGTTTTGTACTTATGGAATAAGCAATCTAATAACCTTAACCTATAATTAATGGATTTTTTTGTGGGAACAGAAATATAATCTGAACATGTCCAAATTTAATTATAGCTGTTTCAATCATGAATGACTGAATCAGATTGTACTATGAAAGTAAAATGCTGTTGTTCTTGATCATAAAAAGTCTCTGGGAAGGTTGAGCAAGATCAGCTTTTGTTCCAAAGAGAATTACAGGAATGTGGCATTGACTTTTCTGTCTCTTATCCATTTCAAATTTCATAGACAGGAGTACATGGAAAAATGAGGCTCAGCATTAAATGAGCTGAGAAAACAGGGACAGAAGAAGAAAGCACATGATAATTTTACTTGTATAGATGAGCAGACAGAAAAACCAATAACCCAGAAATCAATTGAGCCAGCAGGAACAGGAACTAGAAAAAAAATGAACAAGGGTAGAGAGTTCTGCCCAAGAACGAGGGGAGAAATTTGAAATATTTATTTAAAAGATATTCCTCAAGATAATTCTTCTTGCAAATATTTATTTTTATTAAAGATGCAAGGTTTTTTAGCCCTGCCTGTAAATTATTGAAATACTAAGCAATAAAAAATATTTCTTTCTCTTTCAAAGGAAATTTATCCTTCAGTCTGAATTTTGATCAAATCCAAATCTCGATCTCTTGCCTTCCCTCTCTTTTTCAAATACACTTTTAGGCCTGATTTTCCACTGGAGTAAGTCAGTATAGCTCCATGACTTCAGGAGTGCTTCCCTGATTTATACTAACGGAAGATCCGGCTATTAGTAAGTATTTACTCACTGTGGAAGGTGTTGTATTGAAAGTCTTGGAGGCTCAAGTCCTCTATTTACCACAGAACAGGTGTATAGCATGGGCAAATCAGACATCTCACAATGCATCCCCTCTGAACCAAAAGCAAACCGTGAGCAGAAAAAGCATATACTCCAGGATACAGAGTATTGTTCTTTTTGAGTAAATAAAATGTAGCTATATTCCTTCTTTACATTCACTTTTTGACTTCTGAGTTTGCAAATTACTGTCCATCATGGTGGCTTTTGAGATATTGTCTTGTGCTTTGGGAATGATCTGAGACACAGCTACCAATGAACTTTTGTTTAATTTCAGCAGAAGAATTAGTTCATTAATTGAATGGCAACACCGTGCAGGAAGTCACTCAAAAGGAAAAGAAAGCTGAAGTGTCATGCACCACCTTTGTGCAAATGGCTTATGATGCAGTTTTTAATTTTAATTTTGGAACTAAGGTGTAATTTTTTTAACAGGGAGGGTAATTAACCATTGGCAAGCCCACCGACAGAGGGGCAAAGGGACTATTTGTCCTGGGGCCCAGAGATTTAAAGGGCTTGGGACTCCTGCCCTTTTAAAATGCTGCTGGAGCACTGCATGATGCAGTCCTGGCAGTGCTGAGGGCTGGCTGGGGAAGAGGTTTGTGGAACAGCGTGCTCCGGGCAGTGCTGAGGACTAGCTACCTCCAGCCCTGACTCTTCCACCCACAACCCTACTCCTTCTGGAATCATGGAGCCGGATCCCCCATCTTGCCGTGATGCCTAGCAAGGTTGTCAGCCCCCTGACCATTGGCACAAGCTGCTTAGTGATGCAAGGGGTTCTACATTACTTTAAATCCCTAAATCAAGACTGGATATTTTTCTAGAAGATCTGGTTGAACTCAAACAGAAGTTATGGGCTTGATGCAGCAACAGTTTGGTGAAATGTTGTGCCCAGATGTATGCAAGAGATCAGACTAAATAATCCTTAATGGACCCATCTGGCCTTAAAACCCTTTGATCTTGTGCTGTAGTTATATTATTTTTCAAACTATAAACTATCTCATATGAATTTTCTTATAATTTTACAGGCACTTTTTACAAGCACCACATTCTTTTATACTATCGGAGAGGCAGCCGTGTTAGTCTGGCTCTGTAACAGCAACGAAGGGTCCTGTGGCACCTTATAGACTAACAGAAAAGTTTTGAGCATGAGCTTTTGTGAGCACAGACTCATAGCAGCATCTGATGAAGTGAGTCTGTGCTCACGAAAGCTCATGCTCAAAACTCTTCTGTTAGTCTATAAGGTGCCACAGGACCCTTCGGTGCTATTCTTTTATACCGGAATCATTATACTATTTAATGCAAGTACCTCTGTAGGCTCAATAGCATAATGATTCCATTATGAAGGAATGTAGTGCTTGTAAAATGTGCCCTCTTTAGGCTACTCTTAGGAGAGTAGGAAGGGTGCCTATTGTCACCTTTCCTGTTCTTGATCACGATGGACTGAATTATGGACAGGACAACAGATGGCCATTAACGAGGCATTCAGCGGACACTTTTCAAACAGCTAGAGGACATTGATTTTTCTGGCAATGTTGCCCTTCTTTCACACCAACATGAAGGCATGGAAGAAAATGTCACAACTTTAGACAATACTGCCTCAATGACTGTACTGAGCATTAACAAGGGAAAGACCAAGACACTGAGGATCAACCAGTCCAACAACAATACCATCGTACTGGGAGAGGATGATCTGGTAGCTGTGGAGTAGTTCACCTAGTTGGGGAGTATTATGGGCAGAGATGGGGGAATGGACAAGGATATCAATGCCAGGAGAGGGAAAGCAACAGCTGCATTCAAGACTCTTCATTCTATAGAGAGATCACAAATAATATCTGCGACGATGAAACAACGGATTTTCAACACAATTGTGAAGAGCATGTTCTTGTATGGATGGGAGACCTGGTGTACTAAAAAGTCTTTTCAAATCACAAGCTACAAATATTCACAAACAGATGTCTCGTACATCTTTCACATCAAAAGGAAATTTAATGCCCAAATCCCACTGAAATTCAGTGTGCGCTGGATACCTAATACCCTTTGTCTTCTTTGAAAATTCCAGTTATTTTAGATCAGTGCTTTCAAAAAGGGCCTTTGATTTTGAGGGCCTCACTTTTTTGAAGCCCTGGTTCATACAGCCTTCTATGGCCCACTTCAGGATAGCATCCCTTCTGAGGAAAACATATAAGTACATACATAAAACTCACTGAAGCCAATGGGACTTGATACTTGCTTAAAGTTTAGAAAATTCTCAAGTGCTTCGTTGAAGAAGTGCCTATATTGCTGGGATTTGGATCAAAAGTTGAATCTGTTTCCCCATCCCTCCCTGCCCCTTTCTCTCTTAATTTGTCTTTTTGTATGCCCAGATTAGGACACCAAAACATAAAGGGTGAAAATCTAGCCCCATTTAAATCTATGGGAATTTGGTCATTGACTTTGACGGGGCCAGGATTTTTCCCAAGATCCTCCAAACCAGAAGGAAAAATTGAAAGTGTTTGCAATAAATGTTATCTGTGACAAAATCTCTTTCCTCTAAGATGCATATTTTAATAATTTTTTTAGCAACCACGAAAAATGCATTCTTTTGAAGCAGAAACAACACAGCCTTATATGCAATTCTGAGATCAGCAATAAATAATAATTATATTTATGAATCACCCCCAAACCACAAAAGTTCTTTGAGTGCTGAAGAACCATACAAAAATTCTGACTTATTAATAAAAGAATACAACAACATTGCAGACAAGGTGGGTAAACAGACAAAAAAAGCCGTGGTAGAAGGAGGCTGTTAACACCCCACATACGTCTTTGAAAAGGAAGTTACCCTTCTACATCATATTGTACTTTCAATGCATTGATTTATCTGCAGCTCCCAAGATGCCATGCATCTCAAAGATGGATATGTATGAGCGCTTACACATGAGTAGCCCATTTCCCTAGGCAAGGTTTCCCTGACTGGGAACATCGGTTGGATGAAAGCAGGAAAGGGAGGTATATGCCTTTTTCTAGAGTCCATATTTCTGAAGGACATGTAGAATTGGGTCATTTTAGGGGGAGTTGAAGGGGCCCTGGGGAAGGATGCTAGGTCAGTGTTTCTTAAACTTTTTGAGACCTTGGAACAGCAAACAATAACACTCTTTATGCAGAACACCTATGAGCATTTTCTTCAACAATTGTTGTCAGACCAAAAAACCCCCCACCCCAGACAAACAGCATGATATGTAGCAAAAAAAAAAAAAAAAAAAAAGAGGTAATTTAATCAGTTACAATCAGTTACCATCGTAATGAAGAAATAACATTGCATCTGGTTTCAATAAGAGAAAGTACATACCCTTGGTATATTTTTCAAAACACACGCAGCACACCTGCAAGTTGTTCATGGAACACCAGTGTCCTGTGGAACAAAAGATAGTTGAAG
This sequence comes from Carettochelys insculpta, assembly GCF_033958435.1. Lineage (NCBI taxonomy): Eukaryota > Metazoa > Chordata > Testudines > Carettochelyidae > Carettochelys > Carettochelys insculpta. The sequence continues at coordinate 123,184,708 of NC_134137.1, forward strand.
GAAAGCCGCTCTATGTGATCTCAACAGACATGATGCAACGTGAAGAAGTTATTGTTCCTGACAGTCAGTGAAGATGTACAAATGGTATGTAACAGCCGAACACAAAAACAGTGTGGTACCTGCCACTTCAACACTTACGGCTATGAATATTCCTCACTTGTGCAATCAGCCCTGCAGAGTACAGTGGTAATCTACAGGTAAGCAAGAATGTCAGGCTCAGATCCACATGCTTTATCTTTTAACAAAGCACTAACAAATTGCTCAATCACTTGACCGTGTGGGAATAAGCAATTTAGAAATATGAAGGTGTGCATCTAACAAAGCGGGTCTTTGCCCACGAAAGCTTATACTCCAAGATATCTGTTAGTCTGTAAGATGCCATAGGATTTCGTGTTGTGTTTGAAGATCCAAACTAACTCAGCTACCTCTCTGACATTTAAAAATAATGTATTTTGCTGCAAACCACTTACGATGCACCTAATGAGGCCTTAAGTCTTTGGGATCCCTTTGACCTTATTTGTTCCAGTTAGTCAGACTGCGAATCAATAGGAACATATATCATGTTAGGTGCCCAGTAATTGATTGTGGTGATCTCTTCTATTCTGGATGAAGAGGCCTTGTTGAAGGGAGATGCATTTTACAATAAGTGGTTCTCACTTCCAGGCAGCAGCTGCTAATGCCTCTCCCTGAGTAATGCTATACAAATGGAAATGGCCTTCTTTCATGCAGTTAAAGAAGGTGCTTATAAAAAACTTTACTGAAAGCAAATACAGAGAAACTTTCTGGTAATGCTTCTGAATTATAACATTAAAACATAAGAGAACGTTAGTTTTGATTGAGAATGGAGTTTGCATTCATGCATTAGTGAGTAAAACACTCACATGCATAAGGACACAGTTTGTCTTTCTCCTACTGCAAGTGTCCAACCTAATGTGGCAGGTGTGATATACAGCACTCAGAATGAAGGAGCTAATGAACAACTTTATAATACTACTGTTAGAGTAGTGCCAGTCGGAAGCACTACAACAATGGCTGCAAAACTTCTCCCTGTCTAGCTTTCAAAAGATTCACCTTCAATTTTGCCATGTCTTGCTCCTTGTAGGAAATAATTCTTTCCTGGAAAGCTGAGCACATTCCCTCCAGAATGGTTGAATTAGGAGAGTCAGGGAACATATGTTTTTCACATTAAAAAAAATCCCAAAACAACAATAACAAAAAATATTCCCGCATCTGCTGACACAAAGCAGCTAAATGACAAAACATTATGTTTCACAGTGCATAATCCCTCAGGAATTACCATGCATTTTAGATAGTTTGAAAATATTTGACCATAAATCCCCAGAAGATAATTGGAACTGACTGGGCAAGTTCAACCCTGCAGCTGGAGGCAGGAGGAACAGAAGAGAGCTCAATGGGAGGGCTGGCTTCACTGTCGTCCTGGACTATACTCCTAGCATCTTCATTCCTTCTGTACCCTTCGCCTGCTGTGCCTGCCAAGAGAAGCTTCCCATCTCTCTCCACTTGTCAGGATTCTTCTGCCAGTGAACACAACTCTTCCTTTATCTGCACTGTGTAGGGCTGTGTCCTCCTCAGTACAGCTTCCCTGTGTTTCTAACTACTTTTTTTTGTTTGTTTGTTTGCTTGGGTTTTTTTTGTTTTTTTTGGTTTTGTAATCCATTTTGAGGAACATGGTGCTTTTGCCTGAACTGGAGTTGAGGGAGGTGAGGTGCTTCTCTGCCCTTTACCACCTTTACCTCTGCCCTAACTGGTCACTTCCTGGAAGCCATTGTTGTAAGCCAGTAGTTCACTACACGCATGACCTGCCTTTCCTACCTTCCTGTAGCGTGACCAGTAGACAGAGGCATCAGGTAATTAAAGCCAGGGCCTCTTGCCCCAGTGCCCAGTGTGAGACTGCTGGGAATATAAGCATTAGAAGGGGTCTGGGAAGGCCATACAATAGTGTTGTGTGTGTGTGTGTTCACGGGGGCAGGGTCTGGCCAGAGCAGGCAGTTGGAGCAGAGAAGGTAGTGGTGGAGTAAGTGATGGCAGAGCAGCTGACGGTACCTCACCCTCGCTCACTCAGGATAGGAAGTGATGGGAAGTGAACTCATGCAAAGGCACTTCTGAGCTCTTTGTCCTTGCTGCCCCAGAACAACTGAGTGGGATGCAGTAGACAGACAGGGAAGTAGCATATTAAAAGCACATTTGATTTTTGGACTTTCACATGGTCATACAGGAGATTGTGGAAAAAGGACACTGCCCAACATTCGCAGGGCGTGGGTTTTGACCATGGTCATATGTTTTTGGCCCATGATTTTGTTTTCCAGAAGGCATGCTGGACTCCTTTCCCTTTTAATTTAATGTTTTCTCATCCATACAGACTCAGGGCTTCTGAGAGGGGAAGTGCCAAGAAGATGTGTGTAACTGTCCCAGTTTCAGCTGGTTCTGTGTTGTACTGTCAAAAGGAACCCCTAGATATTGAAACCAGCCCTTGCACCTGTCAACTCCACATGGCTGAAGGGTTACAGTTAGGTTGATGAACACTGCACTAAGGCAAGTAGTTCCTTTCAACTCAGTGGAACTGCCTGAACAAGCACTGTTCAGGGTGAATAGAGGCTGCAGAGCCAGATCTATAGTTCGCAGCTTCTAGCAAATGTAAGGAGGGTCAAGAGCCCCAAAACTTACTAAATTCACGCTGACTAGTCTTAAGGTATAGTGAGGTTGGCCTATTATTCTCTATCTCTCACTATTTTTCTAAAAAAGTGTTGCCAGCCAAAATATCATTTCAGATATTCTTTCAGTGAATGATTATATGCTGGGAGTACAAGCTAATGCTTTCACCACTGTTGTATAAAACAATGTTTAAATGGATTTAGCATAGCCATCTGAAAAACAAAATATTTTCTTTGAAATGCATTGATCAAATGTTCCAGCACTCAGGCAAGAGCAAAATTTCTGCATTTGTGTTAAGACCGCAGAAATAGGCTATTATTGGCACCCACTCAGAAAGTTCCTTCCATGATTGGAGTATAATCGTCACTTCTACTGCACCTGAAACTCCTGTTGATTTTTGTGCAGGGTGTTTAAGGTATGAGATGGCTGCAGGACCAGGACCCACACCTTCAGGTTGAACTTCAGACCAGTGCCAAAACAGAGAAGCTGTCAAATCACAGGAGGTCAAAATTGTCTGGCAGTATTACCCAACACTTACACTGCTTACTGAGATCTTAGAAGACAGTTAGTGGTAAATTACAGCTAAATAACAGCACAGAACAATGAGAGCCAGGACTGGGAACAAACTTGATGGGACCCTGAGAAACTTGGCCACAACCATGGTAAGTGGGTATCTGGCTAACTAAAACCATGCTGGGCAGTAGATGTTGACAGTGCCAAACTAGAAAGGTTCAACCTGTATAAAGTTATTTCATGACAGTGGTGACAAAACAAAGTTGTGCAGGTAAGTATAGTGAATTAGCATTATAGTGTACATCAGCATCATATTGATGGCAATGTGCAGCTGTTAAGAGCATTGAGATTAGGCCCGCAGCAATGCAGATGCTGTCTTAAGCTTAGGAGGAATATTTCATTGGCTAGGGCATTTTAACCTGCCTTCTGTCATAACAGTTAGCGAGTTACATTCCTCATTCTCCAAGTGGCATTTCTGCTTCATTGTGGCTAACAGAAGCATACCTTTGTGAGAATCTGATTTCTCTTCGCAATTATAAAACCTGTTGACCATTAGCAGCGTTTCACCTTTCAAAACATTCCAACTATGAAGCTTCTTCCATTGAACGCTGAACAAATGCAATTATCTAATCTACTTTTTTGCTGTCTTCCTAACAGAGACCCCCTATACTTTTTGTCACAAGTATAGTATTCTGGTGCGCTCCACTGTGTAATCATAGTGTTAAATATTATTAAAACGGTCACTCTCTTGCATTAAAGTACTTGTTCTCTTAAGCTGTGTCTACACGTGCACAAAACATCGAAATAAGTGGCCCTTTTTCGAAAGAATGGGAGGAGCATCCACATGTGTAAAACTGTCTTATGAAAGAAAATCAAAAGAAGGGGGTGCAGACTTCAAAATTCGAACCCCGATCCCATATCAGGAAGATCGCTCCCTTTCGAAATACTAAATCGAAAGAGTACATGTGTAGACGCTCCACAGTCTGCTTTTTCGAAATACAGCCATGGCACTGGTCAGCTGGAGCGTGGGGCCGCTCCAGCCAGCAGCAGCGGGGCTCTATGGTCACTGAGTTCAGCTGCCTTAAAGCCGCACGCACGCAGGAAACCTGTGGCAGGAAGCTGACAGTGTGCTGGAAGCAGCCTCGGCATGTGCTCCAGCCCCACATTCCAGCACCACCATGGCCAGCAGCCAGCCCCCACCGCAAACCCCACGGACCCCCTCTGAGCTGCTGCAGGGCTCCCGGGGGAGAAAAAAAATGGGCCCCCTCCTGGATGGCGTGAGAACTGTGGGACCTCCTCAGCCTGTGGAAGGACGAGGAGGTCCTCCACCACATGGGGGTCAAGCGGTGCAATGCCGTCGCCTTCGGCCACCTGGCACAGGGCCTCCACACCAGGGGCCACCCTGAGTGTACTGCGGAGAAGGTATGCTCCAAGGTTAAGGAGCTGTGCCAGGGCTATGCCCGGGCCAGGGACCAGGCCGGACGGAACAGGGCAGCTGCAGCCACATGTCCCTGCTACAGGGAGCTCTGGGGAATCCTGGGGCCCCAGGACAGCTCCCCACCCCCGTTATTCCTGGACACCTCCGGTGAGAAGCTGCAGCCAGAGCGGGGGAGGAGGAGGAGTAGCCCGGAACAGGGACCGAGGAGGGCGAGGGGAACACAGACTGGTTGAGTGAGGAGGAGGAGCTGACCGTCATCATCCCCTCCCACTCCTCCAGCTGGGCAACCGAGGGCCGGACATCCCCAGATGTTGCTGAGGGACCCTCTGGTACATCCAGGTAGGGGCGCACACCTACTCCACAGGGTGGGGGCGCCGCAATGGCTAGTTGCCCGCACATGGGACCGGTGGTCCTGGGCCTCACACAGGCCACCCCCCACATGGGATGTGGCACCCCGCAGTGGTGCACCAGTGATGCCCAGCACCCACCCTCAGTGGACAGCACCACAAGCTGCACAGGGGTGGCAGCTGGTTGATGCTGGACGGTGCCCAGGGCCCACACACCACAGGCCGGGAAGGGCCACCTGCAGGAGAGACCCCTGGATGCACCCCCAGCCTATGGGGGTTGGGTCGTTGCTCCCTAGTGGTCAGTGTTCTTTAGGGGTATGGGGCCCCCATGGGGCGGGCTTGGGTGGATGGGCCACAGCCGGGTCCCCTCCATCCAGGGCACATTGCTGACATGCTCTCCTCCTCTCCACACAGCTGCACCATCCATGCACCAGGAGAGCCCTGCGCCGTCCCTCGTTCCCAAGAGCCCCCCTGCAACCCTTGGAGGTGTCCGGATGCCACCCCAGGTAGTTTGCTGTCAGGGCCATGGCCGGAGGACCCCCCACCAGGCCAAGGAGGACCCAGCCAGCTAGCTCCAGGCCGAGGTGGATGAAAAACACCGGCAGCTTGCCCAGGCTGACATGGAGTGGCAGAGGGCAGCCTGGGATGGGCTGCTCACCATCCTACAGGGCACTGGCCATGCCATCCGAGACTATACGGCCACTGTTGCCCCCCTTCTGGCCCCCCTGGTGGCTCCCCCTGCTGGTTCTGCCCTCTCTGCCCCCACTGAGTCCGCACCATCCACCCCCACTGAGCCCGCAACCTCCACCCTCACCAGGCCCACTCACTGGCAAGACTTGCTGGTGCTACCCACACCCTCCCCTTCCCACCAGAGACCCTGCACCCGGGGAGGCAGGGGCTCCAGGGGCCGACGGGACTCGCGGCCCTCCACTGCTGCCCCAGAATGAGCACCTCATTCCCCCACCAAGTTAGATTCCCCCTGCCCTCCTACAAGTTAGGTTCCCCTTGCCCCACTCCAAGTTAGGTTCCTCCATGTACATAGTTACCAACACAACCAGTTATATAAACATTTCTTTATTGCTCACCACTCCATGCTGTGCTTCTCAGGGGGACGGTGGGTGTTGGATGTGCGGTTGCGGTGCTGGGGGTGGGGGTGGCAGAGGATGGTGGGTGGCAGATGTGCATGGGATGTGGGTGTGCATGTGGGTCAGAGGTGGCCATCGGTAAAGGCCTGCCTGAGGGCCTCCCAGATGCAGTGGCCATCCCGGTGGGCCTGGTGGATGGGGGCGGCACCCAGCTGCTCACAGATGATGCCGGCCAGAGGGCCCCCTCCCGGGGACATAGTCATCCCCCCTTTCCCTCCACGATGTTGTGGAGGATGCAACAGGCACCCACCACCTGGGGCACATTGATGACCATGACCTCCAGCTGCGTGAGGAGGCACCTCCACAGCCCCTTTAGGTGCCCAAAGGCCCGCTCCACCATGTTGCGGGCGTGGTTGAGGTGCGCATTGAACGCCTCCTGGGTAGGGTCGAGGTGTCCCATGTACGTCCTCATGAGCCACAGCTGCAGGGGGTAAGCCGCATCTGCCACCATGCAGCGCAGCATGGTGACATCCTCTGCCACGGGGACCTCCCACTGGGGGATGAAGTTGCCGGCCCCCATGTGCCAGCAGAGGCTGGAGTTCCGGAAGACCCAGGCATTGTGGGTGTGGCCAGCACAGCCCACGTGGAGGTTGGTGAACCGGCCCCTCATGTCCACCAGGGCCTGGAGCACCACCGAATCATAGCCCGTTCGGTTGATGTGCTGGCTGGCGCTGTATGGTGGGGCATGGATGGGGATGTGCGTGCCATCCAAAGCGCTGATGCAGTTCGGGAAGCCCAGGTCCTGGAAGCTGGAGACAGTGTTGTCCAGATCCCCCAGGCGGACGACCCTATGGAGCAGCATTGTGTTGATGGCCCTGATGACCTGCATGGGGGGAGGAGGACACGTGCTCTAGTGCAGGTGTGGCGGCCGTCTCTGCCCTCCTCGGGACCATTCTGCCCCCCCCTCATCCAGCTTCTGCTCTGTCCATCTCCCTGGCCCCCACCCTTCAGCCCCTGCCCCATCCCTTGCAGCAGAGGGTTCCCCTTGCCCCAGCCCCCCCACCCATCTGGCCTCACCTTACCTGCATAAGTACAGCCCCGATGGTGGCCTTGCTCACCCTGAACTGCTGTCCCATGGAGCGATAGGAGTCCATGGCGGCCAGCTTCCTTATGGCAATTGCGACCCGTTTCTCCAGGGTGAGGGCTGGCCGCATGCAGGTGTCGTGGTGCCGGAGAGCGGGGGCGAGCCAGTGGCAGATCTCGTCAAAGGTCTGCCTTTACATGAGGAAGTTCCGCAGCCACATTTCCTCACCCCACTCCCTTAGCACCAGGCGCTCCCACCAGTCGGTGCTTCTGGGGTGGGTCCAGAGGTGTTGGGGCACCTGGGGGGACCACCCAGCCACCCAGTGAGCTCTGGTGCAGCTGCGGCGATGGTGCACAGCACTGCCAGCAGGGCATCCATGATGAGGGTGTCCTCCTGCAGGAGCTGTCGCTGGGCCTCCATGGTGGGCATGAGTGGGCTCTGCCGGGCTGGGACAGGCTGGGCAGCGCTCAGCTCGTGTGGAAGGGAAGGCAGAGGGAGGGGCCTTTTAAAGGAGGTGGCTGGCTGCGGCCCTGGAAGGGCTTGTCGGCCATGAGACCCTGTCCACAGCTTTTCCTGCCTCCCTTCTCTCGAAAGCTGTATGGACGCTCTCTTTTGAAAGACCTCGCCAGCACTTCGAAAGAGCGGATTGAAGTGCCAATCTGAAAAAATGGCTGCGGGTGCGCCCTTTTGATGGCCGCTATTTCAACTGCCGAACATCGATTTTTGCCCTTTCGAAAGGGCGCTCGCGTAGACACAGCTTTAGTGTCTGCTTTGATATGCTGGGTCCTCTTTGTAAGTCAGAAGAGATAAATGGGTTGTCTCAGAACTGACAATTTTATGTCTACTAATAAAGACTTCAACTATAGGTGTGTTCCAAGAATATTTTTATTGGTCAGGCCATAAGGGTTTTTTCTAGTCTTTGAAGTAAGTCTTTATGCCCTAGAATAGGAAAGGAAACAAAGCTGACAAATTAAATCTCAGCAAAGCAGAGTCTCCTATTTTATATGGATCTGGGGCCTGGTTTTCTGTGACATGACACCACCAAAGTCAATACAGTAGAAATGTTGGCCCATTTTGTGAAATGTTTTATTTGGTATTTAATTGGTTTTGTTATGCTTCCATACATTTAACAGCACAATGTGTGCTTTCAATGTAAAAAGACATTTCATATTACAGAGAACAAAACCAAACAAAACCAGAAGTAAAATCTACAGACAACAATACACAGCAGAACATAAAAGCGTGATGGCCACACTGGGTCCATGACTTTATTGAACATCCTCATTTCACATCTCAAAGGAGGTGAGGATTCTTATGCGGGCAAAGGTTTGTAAGTTTTGCTCGTCATTTTATTTTGTCCTAACCAGTTCTTCCACCCCTAGTTAATAGTAAATTTATCCCAATAGTGACTGGAGGCAGTCCATTTCTCTAATGCAAAAGGATGCTCTCTGCACTTCAGTTTTGCACTGACATTTTTCTGCAGCACAAGTTTCTAAGATGCAGAGGATTCAGTATTTGTAAGGCAAATTGCTGGGCTGTCTTTGATTATGTAACCAGCAGCCATTGTTCTTCTGCCTGTGAGCGCTGAACTGTACTTTCAAGCTTCTCAGCACTGTACTGCTGCAGGTTATATTTGGTGTCCTCAACATTTAAGGTTTGGCTATTAACTTTATTATTTGTATTCTGGTAATGCCTAGGTGGTCCAAGCATTGATCAGGGTCCTAGTATGTGAGGTACTGTACAAAGGCAACAAAAACTGTTCCTGCCCTGACAGCTTACAATCCACAGAGAATGCATCTGTGTGAGGGAAGGGGAACTGGCCCCATTTCCTTTAAAACAGAAGCTGAAGAGCATTGGTAGGGTGTGATGGAGCAAGCTTACACTCATGGCTACTCATGCTTCTGCTGTTCATAAACATGGGGCATCCGGTTCCAAGGCTGACAATTAGAGACTCCTCATGAGCTAAACATTCATTGAAAAGTAGGAAGAAATAGACAAGAAGCAGAGCAGCACAGGAGTGACAAGCCTCTGACAGGCAAACGGGGAAGAACTGGAAGGACCACAAGTAACCACAGAGACAAAAAGTGGGTGAGGTAAAGTTTTATTGTGCTAGTGTCTGTTGGTGAGAGAGACAAGTGTTCAAGCTTATGCAGAGCTCTTCTTCAGGTCAAGAAACTACAATCAGAAATATGAGAATTGCCTTTATTGCAGGGAAGATAGGACTTAGGACTTAATTGTAGCTCAGGACAATGGTGGATTTCTAGTCCAGTTTCAGATGAATTGTGACACAGTTTATCTATATAGCATATGTAAAATTTTCACTGTTTGGCATTATATTTTGCATTCACTTTTTATTGGTAAAATTATTTCCAAACTATTTCCTTCTGAATTCTGAGGAAGGTCTGTGCCAGAGATATAGTAATCAGAGAATCCCAAAATGCAGATATATCATGCAAACAGTGACTATGAACCATAACAGCTGCACAGCTGAAGAAAAAAGAAAACCACAAAAGTTCAGGAAATCCAGAAGTGAAGATTCACAGAGCAAAAGTAATTCTGCATAATCCGTGCTATATCAAGCTAAATGGCTAACAGAAGATAGGAAGTGAAATATACAAATAGTGTAGAAATACGGAATAGAATGATAGCAGGCTAGTGTAGAGGAGGGTTGGTGACATCTCCATCACTAGAAGTTTTTAAATCATGGCTTGACATAGTCATGGCTGGGATGATTTAGTTAAGGTTGGTCCGGCTTTTGTCAGGGGGCTGGACTCAATGACCTCCTGAGGTCTCTTCCAGGCCTAGGAGTCTATGATAAGAGACTATATATCTGATCATGTAGATGAGGAGGCAACCTAAACTTTGATTTTTAGATTAAATTGTAGAAATAGAAAAACATTTAATAATGAAGCAGAAATTACTCCAAGGCCTAGAAAGTCTAATATTTATTCTATCTTGTCTTTTTTCCCCTTTTAAGGTGAGCAGGCAAATAGGAGTTAGGAATGAGAGAGCGTTCTGGAAGGGGGGATAAAGACAAAGAGATGGGAGCGGAGGAGCAGCAGAGCCCTTGGAAAATGAAGAGGAAGAAGAGCATGTGGAGAATGGGAGCTTTAGGGAAAGAGAATTGGGTAATACTGGAAGAAAATCAGAGCTTCATTTTTCCAAGTTCATCTCTAACATAGTCAAGGGGAGGGTGAAACCTGTAAGAGTGAAAGATGTGAGATTAATGTGGACAACAATCTGCAATCCAATATAGCTTTAACATGCTACGATGGTAAATCCTCAATTTAACAGACTAATGTGGGGGAGAGATGTCCATTAAACCCGAAATCCGTTAAATATGAGGGTTTACTGCTCAGCTACCACCATCAGGCTTCCCCAGCCTCCTCCCCAGCCTCCTCCAAAATGCCAGCAACTCACCAGAACTGCTGCTGTTGGAGAAGCAGCTGGAGCCTGCAGCTGCCATTGGAGGAGCTGCCAAGGCCTGCTGCCATGTGGCTGGAGCTGCTGGGGCCAGCCGTCACATGAGGCTGGAGTGGCCAGAGCCTGCCACTACTGGAGCGGTCCCACCACCTTGCAGGTCTGGAGCTGCTGGAGCCTGCTGTGGCTGGAGCAGCCATGCCGCCACGTGGTTAGCGCTGCTGGCCCTTCATAGCTGGAGCCGCTGGAGCCCACCACTGTGGCCGCTCCGGTGGCTTGGGTAAGTCACCTTACTCTTTTGAGGGGGGGTGGTGAGAAGGATTTAGGATTTTATGGGCCCCAAATAAGTGGACTTGGGGCATAACAGGGGCTGGCAGACATCTGTTGTTCCTGAAGTCTGCTAAATCAGGGTTGCAAAATTGAAGATTTATTGTATAAAATGCACTTTCATATGTGTCACAAGACAGCAGGGGAGAGGGGAATAGTTCTCATCCCATACGGCTCTGGTGTGACCACACATGGAATATTGGTGCTCAGTTTCTTCCTAATGGTTAGATATGGATAAAATGATTTAGGAAGCTGGAAAGAATGAACGACTTCGAGGGAATGATTAATAACAGCTAAATATTTCTAAGAGTGGGGCCATTACAGCACTTTGCAATTTATTTGAAGTGTATAAATAGCAAGAAGAGAAAGTACAGAGGTTTCAGCTAAGAGGAATGGAATTAAAGTTGAAGGGAAATTTTAACATCAATGTCAGAAGAATCTTCCTGACAATATGATGAATTAGACCATTGGATAATCAAGAGACATAAAGGGTACACAAGCCTTCTAAGCTATGTCTACACTAAAGCACTACTGCGAAAGAACGTCTTTCGAAAGAGAGACATCGAAAGATGCTCCTTCAACCCGTAGCGTCTACACACAGGCCAGGGCTGGTGCTGTTGACATGTGATGTCGAAAGAGCCATGCAGAACATTGAAAGGGGCGGCCCTGGACATGGAAAGAGAGCGTCTACAGTTACCAGTGGCCTCTTTTGAAAGACGGGGCCCGGAAAGGCTGTGGATGCGGTTGCAGGGTGGACAAGCCCTTCTGGGGATGCAGCAAGCCGCTCCTTTAAAGGCCTCCTCCCAAAACCACTTGGCCTGCACAGCACAAGGCCTGCAGAATTGCCACAAGCTCTGCAGTCACAGTGCCCACAGGAATGGACACAGACCAGCAGCAGCTTGACACCCTGCAGGCTGCCACTAGCAGAGCGGATGCCTTGCTAGCCGCAGCACCAGTAATCACCCATCAATTCCTGGCAGGGGATCCCCCTTAGTGGCAGAAGGGGATGCCCCAGATCATTGGGCCCTCCTGGCCTCCCCACGTGCTCCGCTGACTCTGGAGCCTCCCCACCAGCTCTGAGTGGTGGGGGCAAGTGGTCATGGTGGAGTGGGACGATGACCGGTGGCTCTGGAATTTCCAGATGTGGCAGCAGACTTTCCTGGAGTTGTGCCAGTGGCTGACTGCAGCCCTGAAACACCAGGACACCCAGGTGTGGTGCGCCCTGCCCATCAAGAAGAGGGTCACAATAGCTGTCTGGAAGCAAGCCACTCCAGACAGCTACTGCTCCATTGGACACCAATGCAGTGTGGGCAAATTCACAACTGGGGCCGTCATGATGGAAGTAAGGAGACCTGTGCTTGCGCCGACTTGGGTGTGGAGGGCCTACAGTGGGGGGCCAGGCACACCCAGCACACCCTCACGGATGCCTATGTCCCCTCCCCGCAGGTGGTCTGCGCACTCAACGCTATGTTGACCACACTGGGGACCTGGACGTGACCAACATGGGCTTTGGTGTACTGGGGTTCCCAAACTGCTCTGGGGCCCTCGACAGGACCCACATACCCACCTGTGCTCCAGAGCACAGTGGAGGACAATTCATAAACCGGAAGGGCTATCATTCGGTGGTCCTGCGGGCCATGGTGGACAGCTGGGGCTGGTTCCCGGACATCTATATGGGTTGGCCTGGCTGCTCCCACAACACACAGGTTTTCCGGAACTTGGGCCTGTACTGCTGGCTGGATGCAGGGACCTACATCCCCCCAGAGGGAGATCCCTCTGGGGGACACCACCGTGCCCCTCTGCCTGGTGGCTGATGTGGCTTACCCACTCCAGCTATGGCTCATGCAGCCCTATATGGGCTGCATCACCCCCAGCCAGGAGCACTTCAATGGCCAGCTCAACCACACCCGCAAGGTGGTTTAGCGCACCTTTGGCCACTTGAAGGCGTGGTGGTGCTGTCTCCTCACCTACCTGGACGTGGGCGTCCTCAATATCCCCGAGGTGGTGAGTGCCTCCTGCACTCTACAAAACATTGTAGAGAGTAAGGGGGAAGCCTTCATTCGGGGGTGGATGGTCGAGGCCAGCATGGGCTACCCCCAGCCAGCTGCTGCCCCTAGCTGCCAGGCCCACCAGGAGGGGATCCATGTCCACGAGGCCCTGCACCAGCACTTTGACCAGGGGCCCCAGTGAGTGCCACCCCAGCCACCCCCAGCAGGCCTCCTGCACTCTTCCCCCACCACCCACACGCTCCCCCGAACTCCCACACAGTGCCCCCCACCAAGCACACGGCACACAGAGGTTTGGGAAAAATAAAACAGTGTATTACAAAATACTAAAACTGTGGTTAGAACATATTTGTCAGCAGCACAGCGAGGATAACTGTATACAGGAGGTGGGAATAACTATTTTTCAGAGGGAGGGAGACCTGGGTGGCTAGGGCATTTGGCCATCACTCCAGGGCAGGGTCTTTTCTCACCAAAAGCCAATACTTCATTGCACCAGATCCTGCTTTCATTTATACTGCTATAAACTTGAAGAGTCACCACTGATTTCATTGGACTCATTCGACACTATAGAAAGCAACAAATAGAGCGGGTTTTAATCTGTTGTGCTTAATTTATAACCTACTCATCTGCTAATGCCCTAGATCTCCAGCAGACATAAGCAAACAATAAACACACCAATCCACACATTTGTCAAGAGGTCCAAATGACTCATTAGATTTCTGAAGTTTCAGAAATACAGGTTAGGGAAAGTCTGACACACTTGAGACAATTCTGTCACTTTTTAAAAGTTATACATGGCTTAAAAAAAGCTAGGTTTATATATAATGGGAAGACTGATTAAAAATTAGGGAACCCATGCAAATACTGCCGACCATAAAGCCAAAAGCTGAAATACAAATTAACATCCTTGTTTTCCTTTATTTTATTTTAAGGAAAGTATTCAGTAGGAAAAGTAGCAGCAGGGCGCACCCTGCTGGTCAAACTGAGCCAGTTCCTCTTAAATGAGTGACAATGGAAAATATGTAGGCACGTGTGTCAAAAAACAAATCCCAACATCCATCTGATCCATACCCTCCAACAGTGGCTGTTATATGTTACTAGGAGGGGTTTGCCTTATTTTTACCTACTTTCTAAATTATTTTCCCTTCTACTATTCGCAAACCAGTGCTATAGTTTTCCATGTTTGATAACAAGCTCTGAATCGAAAACTACTCAGCTTAGCTTGTGTACTTTTGGAAACCACAATGTCCTTTCTACTCTCCCCCTGGTTGCTGTAGTAATACAGCCTTGTGGAGGGTTTCTTCTGCTCCCTTGTGACTACCAGGTGCTGAGAGTGTCAAGTGGTGTAGCTGATGATTGAGTAGCAAGTATTTTTCATTCTGAGCTAGAACTGACACGCTCCCCAGAAGGGTGTTATGGGATGCTGCTATAGATGTTGTGACAAGTCAGATAGAAAATAGGGTGATATCACTTGTGGCCATTAAAACTTGGAACACAGAAAAGGAGTTACTTCTCTGTCGTCTTCCTACAAGCCCCAAACACTAACTGTAGAGCTGAGGAAGAGCCCTGGGTAAGCTCAAAGCTTGTCTCTCTCACTGAGAGAAGTTAGCCCAATGCAAGAGATTGCCTCACCACCTTGTTTTTCTGATAACAAAAGTGTCAAAATAAGATCACTGTAATGCCACCCTATGAGCATCATGTACTGTGGCGTGACAATGTGTGAATACAGAACAGCTCTGAGTTACAAACACATTGGGGCTGGAGGTTCTGAAATGTTTGTAATTCCAAAAAAATCATAATAATGGTTCTTTCAAAAGTTTACAGCTGCACATGAACTTAATACATCTTTGAAAATTTACCATGAAGAAGAAAAATGAAGCCCCTCCCCAGTCGTTAACTTTTACTTGGTACTGTACTGTATTTATCTGTTGGTTTTGTTTTGGTTTTCTCTCTATTGCTGCCTGATTACGTAGTTCTGGTTCCAGATGAGGTGTGCAGTTAACTGGCCAGTTCGTAACTCTGGTGTGCGAAATGCTGATGTTCTACTGCAGAATGTCAATAAAATGCTGTCAAATTATTCAGCACCAACCTGTAGAGCTTGTGGCTGGTTACAGCTACAGTTTGTAAACAGTGCATGGTTTGTGGTACAACTGACTTGAAGCACCACTTGTCTGTAAATTGGCCAGCTGGCATCTTTCTTTAAAAATATTCTTATTTATTCACCCAGAAATTGATATTAAAAGACTCATTAAGTCTACACACTTAAATGGATTCTACCCACAGCATAAACCACAATGTAGAAATAGTCTTCCCTCACCGCCTTGTTGGGACTCACTTTCCAGCATAGTGTAGATCAAACACTTTTAGAGGCAATAGAAGCGTTGGCTTCCAGAACTAGTTAAGTTCTCCCTGTTGATGTCAGGTTTATCGTACTGTGAAGTATATAGTTGTCAGAGGTGGAAAAATTACCCAAAAAGTTACAAATTACTTGAGTAAAAGTGCAGCTGCTTTCACTTCTGGATACTTGAGTACAGTCTAGATGTGTGTGCGTGCGCATGCACACGCTTTTACTCAAGTAGTTTTCTATGGGGACACTGCTAACATACTTAAGTACACTCCTGCCCCCAGACAGCTGCATTTTTACTCAGGTAACTTTTCAGATACATTTCCACCTCTGATAGCTGCAGAAGTGATTAGATTTCCTCACTGGAGTGGATTGTCTTGCTGAGCAAATGAGCACAATCACCAGGAGGAAGAATTTAGTTCTCACTCATGCTCATTAGAGCAAACAAGTTGCAAGCCACTATGTAAGATGTGGAGATGGACTCACCTGGTAATACTAGATCTGAGCCTGCCTGCACTTTGGAGAATTTTTGGGGTGGACAAACACCTTTCTACTCTAGTGAGAATCTTCAGAAAGGACAAGAACTCAAATTCTGCCTTCAGACTTGGGCATGCAGTCACCAGGAGCTGCACAGGCGTATAAAAAAGAGAGTATGGTGTCCATAGATTTCACTGTGTCATTATTATATGGAGAAATGCTATGTGTTCTTATAGCTCTGACCAAGCTTTTCCTATTGGACACTGATCAGATGGCTTTGTTTGAATTCACATGGTAGACCCATGTGCTTTTAAGCTTCCTTCGGTCACTGCAGGCTCCAGTCACCATCTCTGGTTCCAGCATCTCTGGCACGCTTCCCCCGTGCAGACCCTGGTATCCCTTTTGAGAAGTAAAACTCCAAAGCTTCACTGGTCTAGGACCTGAGATCAGTGTTGAGTCCCCAAGAATCCCAGTCGTTCAAACAGTACCCTTTCCCAGGGCTCCACCCTGGGAAGTGCTCTAGTTTACAGTTTACCCTTGGGAGGACATGTGGTAGTTCAGGGGAGGCCAATCAGTTAGGGCCAAAGAACCATGGATAAAATGCAAAGAGCCACGTATTGTATATCATCTATCTATCTATCTATCTATCTAGAATATATGTCTATAGACAGACAGACAGACAGATAGATAGATGGATAGATAGATAGATAGATAAAAATAAATATGTAATACATGGCTCAGTGCCCTTTCCCTCCCCTAGAGACAGGCAACCCCAGCCTCCCGCTCTAACCCAGTCCCCCTCCCTTCCTCCAGAACTAGACATCCCCAGCTCCCTGCTATAACCCAAACCCTCCCCTGTCCCCCAGAGCCAAATACCCCCAGATTCCCTCCGCTTAAGCTCAATGCCCTCCCGCTCCCTGAAAGCCAGGTGGCCCAGCTCCCTGGCTCTAACTCAAAGCCAGCAATTCATCAGAGCTGCTGCCACCACAGAGCTGCTGCTGCTGCTGCTGCTGCTGCTGCCACGCGCTTCTCCCACCAAGTGCGGGGTGTGCGTGTGGAGCGGTGGACGGCACTCCTGGCACGTGGCTGTGAGGAGGAGCCACTTTTAATGCCTCAAAGAGCTGCACATGGCTTGAGAGCCATGGGTTGGCCACCCCTGTGGTAGTTAAACACACCGACTTTGCAGACACGTATATAAAGGCAATGACTCCTTTAGTCAGCACAAGAAAAATTCACATCTAGCAAAACACCAACACAACTTTCTCCACCTCAATTTCCTGACCAATCGAGTGTCGTCTGGAATTCAGTTGGAGTCCTTTAGGGCAGCACTTCTCAAACGTTTTGGCCCATGGTCCACCTTGCTCAACTCAAACCTTTCCGTGGACCATGAGCCAACCACCTCTGATGACAATGTGCCTTCTCTTATCTCTGAATACCTTAAATACATATCCATATTAGGCTACTGGAGCTATAACAAAAGAGGGTGTATATAACCAATAAGAAAACAGATACTATTCATCAAAATAATTAAACAGATTAAGCACTTTAACTTTATCATGCTTGTTTACCAAACTTCATTTTAAGTAAAGAAAAATATTAATTTATGTCTGAAACAAAAGGTTTCAACGTTGTCTTTATTTATGGCAATGGTGGGGACTTTTTGTGGGTCCTGGGCCACCGATCTACAGAAAATTCAGTTGGGGACCACACAAATGAAAAGCAAGGCCCCCTCCCAAAAAAAAAAACAAAACAAAAGAAACCCCAACCCTCACTGATGCAGCTCACAACTGAGATACCTGACACAGTCGCTAGAATGGGTGTGAGTGGGAAATCAGGGGGCAGTAGGTAGGGGTCGGTTTGTGGAGGGAAGGGATGGGAAGGGAAAACTGTAGGCAGCAGAGTAGGGGTCCCTGGAACAAAGGGAAATCAGGAGGGTTATTGGGTGTGGTCCCTGGAACAGGGGGATGGGGAGGGGAAATTGGGGCAGTGGGGAAGGGTCCTCAGAGCAAGCAGCAATCTGGGATGCGGGGAAACCAGTCACCCCTGGATGCTCTGGGACCCCACTAGAAACCACTCTGGATTCTTACCCCCAATTTGTTCAGAGCCTCCCTGCCAGGCCCCACTCATGGCCCTTTTGCCATGTGCCAGGAGCGGGCAGGCTGCTGAGCGTGGGGAAGTGGTGGCTGCATATGGAGCCACACTTCTCCTGCAAGCCAGATCTGCCCTGTCGGACTCAGGGCCACCTCTCCTCCACCCATAGTGGGAAGCTGGTGCTGGGCAAGAACCTCGTAGGAGGCAGGAGTCTAGCAGGGCTGGAGTGCCAGCACAGGTTCCCCACTGTGAGGGGGACAAGCTTTGAACCTTGCAGCCCTCTTGTAAGGTGGTTGGGAAGTGGACCACTAGTGGGTCATGGGACCCTATTTGAGAATCAGTGCTTTTGGGGGTCTAGGATCCTTCCTTTCCCCTTTTCTTCTCTCATACGGCTTCTCCTTTGTAACATGGTGCCTTTTCTGACCTTGGAGACCACTGCCTTTCAACTCCACCAATCAGACAGTCAAAAATGGTTCTTCCACCCTCTGGAAACATGTTCCTTTGTTCCTTCCCTCCAGTTGTGTCAGCCTCTGTGATGTCAAAGGAATGTGACAATGTCCTGGTCTCTTCCTTTCCCTGTTTGTCCATTGCTTCCTCTGGAGAGCTGGAGAGAGCTGATTACAGCTCCTCACCGTTCTGCCATGTTGTGGCCTGTTCTGTTGTTGATAGGCCTCAACAATGGTCTCATTCAAAGGCAGAGTTGTTGTAGCTGTGAGGTACTGCTGTGGTAAAGGGGCAGATGTGCTACTCTGGTGCATGGTGTAAACCCTATCTATGCTAATGGGAGAGCTTCTCACGCTGGTGCAGGTACTCCGCTTTTCTGAGAGGTGGTAGCTACATTGACATGTAAGTCCTCAGAGGTGTGTGACATACATATAAGCCGCATCTACAAGAGCTGGCTACTTCGAAGTAGCCGCGCCAACTTCAAAATAGCACCCGCCACATCTACACGTGGCGAGCGCTATTTCGAAGTTAAAATTGACGTAAGGCGGAGAGACGTCGAAGTCGCTATCCCCATCAGGAGATGGGAATAGCACCCTACTTCGACATTGAACGTCGAAGTAGGGCACATGTAGACGATCCGCGTCCCGCAACATCGAAATAGTGGGGTCCACCACGGTGGCCATCAGCTGAGGGTTTGAGAGACGCTCTTTCCAGCCCCTGAGATCTATGGTCGCCACGTGCAGCAGCCCCTTAAAGCTCCCTGCCCCCTGAATTCCTGTGAAGGAAGCTGAGAGCGCGTACAGGCAGCAGCACTGCCACGCGGCCAGCCTGCACACCCGCAGCAGCCCCAACCCACCACCCCCGCAACGATGGCAGCCAGCCAGCCCCCCAAGCGCCCCCAGGGCACCCCCCCGAAGGGGAGCCAGGGCTCCCAGGCTGGCAGCCAGCTGGGGAAGAGGCAGCGGGGCCCCTCCTGGATGGAGGCCGAGATCCGGGACCTGCTGGGGCTCTGGGGCGAGGAGGAGGTGCTCCAGGTAATGGGGAGCAAGAGGCAGAACGCGGATGCGTTCGCTCGGCTGGCCGAGAGCCTGGCTGCCCGGGGTCACCCTGCCCGCACTCCTGACCATGTCAGGAGTGAGGTGAAGGAGCTGCGGCAGGGTTACGCCCGGGCCCAGGATGCGGCTGGCCGATCTGGGGCCGCCCCCGTCACTTGCCCCTTTTACAGGGAGCTCAGGGACATACTGGGCCCCCGGTACACCTCCTCCCCCTGGCCACTCTTGACACCTCGGCTGACGAGCCCCAGCAGGCCCCGGAGACGGAGTCTGCCCCGGAGGCAAGCCCCGCACCCCAGGGGCCCCCCCAGGAGCCCACCCCTGGGATGCCGGAGGAGGAGGAGGAGGGGGACTCCTCCAGCGACGGGGGGCTCCGCATCACCCTCCCGTCCTGGAGCTCCAGCAGGGCGTCCACCCAGTGGGTGTCCCCTGACCGTGGGAGTGGACCGTCAGACTTGTATCCCCCTGGTGCACACCCCCGGGGTTAAGGGGTGGGGACAAGAGACATGACCAGGGCCCTCCACCTGCCCAGATGACCATGGCCCCAAGGACAGCAGTGGCACGTCCCTCAGAAGAGTGCATCAGCCCCTGCCCCCCCAGCAGGACAGCGCCATGCCCCATCCCTGGGGATGGGGGGAGCGGAACCTAGGGTCCCCCAGGGGGAGGGGGCGGGACACCCATCATCATCAGCAGCATCTCCAGGGGACGGGGATGGGGAACCAGCAGCAGAGGGGTGGGGGGACAAGAGCCACGGCTTGGGGTTCACAATAATGGCTGTCTCCACTCTTCTTCCCCCCTGCGTTCTGCAGCTGCACCATCGGAGGGCCCGGAGAGTGCTGGTGAGGTGTCCGTGGTCCCGGAGAGCCCACCGGGGCCAGCCCAGCAGGCCAGACCCTCAGCGGAGCACCGATCAGCTCCAGGACAGGGCCGATGGCGGAGCCACCAGAGGGTGGCCACGGACCCCCAGCTGCTCGTGACCCTCCGGCGTCAGCTGGAGGTGTCGGAGCGGCGCCTGCAGGTTTAGGAGCAGCAGCTGGAGTTCCAAAAGCGAGCACTGGCCTGGCGCCAGGAGGCTTGGGGGGCCTTCACGAGGACCTTTGAGTGCATAGCGGAACACCTGGCCCCCCCCATGCCGCGCCACCCGCCACTCTGCCTGCCGCTTCGACTGCCGCTCCAATCGCTGCTCCGACCGCTGTCCCACCGCCATCCGCCACCCTGGGGCCTGCCGCCGAGGGGGACCTGGGGACTGTGGACACTGGCCGGCCGTATTTGCCGGTTCACCTGGCCCCCACCCAGCCTCGGCCAGGGCTCCGGCAGAGGCAAGGGTCATGCCCTCCAACCCCAGGTGCCAGACATTAGGGGTGCGGGGCCCAGGACGTGCCCCCCCCCTTTGTACATATCCCCCATTTGTATATAGTTTGTGTTGACCCGTTCTGTTCTGCTACCTGCCCCCCATGTAAATAGTTGCCCCCTTTATATATCTATATCTATATCTATCTATCTATCTATCTATATATTATTAATAAGAGATTGCACTGTTTGGTTTCAAACAACATGTCCATTTATTTGCAAGAAAAGTGTGTGTGGGGGTGTGCTCTTGGGTGCTCTGTGGTGTGGGCATGGGGGCAGGGAGTGTTGTAGAGGATGGGGGAGTGCAGTTGGTGGCCTGCCAGCATTCACCCCGCAGCCTGGTCAAAATGGGCCCGCAGGGCCTCCCAGACCCGGATCCCCTCGGGGTCGACCTGGCGACTGGGGGCAGCGGGTGGCTGCACGTCGGCCCTGCCAGCCTCCACAGCCCAGCCCTGGAAGAAGGCCTTTCCCTTGTTCTCCACCAGGTTGTGGAGTGTGCTGCACGTGCGCACAACCTGGGGGATGTTGGTGCGGGCTGCATCCAGGCAGGTGAGGAGACACCTCCAGCGCCCTTTGAGGCAGCCGAAAGTGCGCTCGACCACCTGGCGCGCATGGTTCAACTGCATGTTTAACCACTCCTGGCTGGCTGTGAGATGGCCTGTGTAAGGGTGCATGAGTCAGGGCCGAAGGGGGTACGCCGCGTCTGCGACGATGCAGAGGGGCATGGTGGTGTCCCCCACAGGGATCTCCCGCTGGGGAATGTAGGTCCCCACCTCCAGCTGGTGGCACAGGCCTGAATTTCTGAATACCCGGATGTCGTGGGTGCTGCCAGGCCAGCCAACATAAATGTCCAGGAAGCTGCCCCGGCTGTCCACCAAAGCCTGGAGGACCACCAAATGGTAGCCCTTCCTGTTGAGGAAGCATCCTCCGTTGTGCTCCGGGGCACGGATGGGGATATGGGTCCCATCCAGAGCCCCAAAGCAATTTGGGAAGCCCAGGCTGGCAAACCCCGCAATGGCAGCATCTGGGCCCCCAAGCCTCACGAGCCTGTGGAGGAGCAGGGCATTGACTGCACGGACGACCTGCAGGGGAAGGACATGAGAGAGCACCAGTGAGGGGTGTGCAGGGTGTGTCTGGCCCTCCCCCCACAGGGGTCCCCCCCCCCGGGTCCTCTTACCTCCATGAGGACAGCCCCGACAGTGGCCTTGCCCACGCCAAACTGCTGCCCTACGGATTGGTAGCTGTCTGGAGTGGCCAGCTTCCAGACAGCGATGCCGACCCGTTTCTCGACTGTGAGGGCACGTCGCATGGAGGTGTCCTGGTGCTGTAAGGCAGGGGTGAGCCACTGGCAGAGCTCCAGGAATGTCTGCCGGCTCATGCAGAAATTCTGGAGCCAGCGGTCGTTGTTCCACTCGCCGAGCACCAGCCGCTCCCGCCAGTCCATGCTCGTGAGGTAGCTCCACAGCCGGCGGCCTGTGCGGTGGGGGCAGGGTCGGAGGGCAGCAAGGTCTGGGGCTGCTTCCTCATCCCCTGGGGGCAGCTTCTCTTCCACTAATAAAAGGTGATCAGCTGCCTCCTGCATGGCACTAAGCAGGGCAAGCACTGCTCCTGCAGGGGCGGCTGGGTGGACCTCTTGCTGCTGCTGCTGCTGCTGCTGCTGCTGCTGCTGGGGGTCCATACTGCTTCCACGGGGTGTGCGTGCTTGTGGCTCTGCAGACCACGTGCTGTGCAGGCTGCGTGTGTCTGGGAGAGGCCCTTTAAGGGAGCAGCTTGCTGTTGCCCCAGAAGCGCTAGTCCGCCCTGTGACCCTGTCTTTAGCTGTTCCTGGCACCCTTATTTTGATGTGTGCCGCTTTGGTGTGTAGACGCTCCCTTGCAGCGCCTATTTCGATGTGGTGCTGTCCAGCGTCAACATTGAACGTCGATGGCACCAGCCCTGGAGGACGTGTAGAAGCTAGTCATTGAAATAGCTTATTTCGATTTTGCTACATAAGCTATTTTGATGTAGCATACACGTGTAGACGTAGCTATACTGACCTAAGCCCCAGCATGGATGGCACAGTATCAATGGGAGGCTCTTCCATCAGCATAGGTAACAGGTTCTCTAAATTCATAGCCCTGAACAATGTAGTACCATAGATCAAGCCTTAGAGAAGATGGGTGTGGAAATACCTTTCATTGGGCCACCTTCTGTGGGAGCAGCAACGAAGGGTCCTGTGGCACCTTATAGACTAACAGAAAAGTTTTGAGCATGAGCTTTCGTGAGCACAGACTCACTTCATCAGACTTCTGTGGGAGTGAGAGACAAGCTTCTGAGTAAACAGAGCTCTTCCTCAGGTGTGGGGAACTTAGCCCATGCCTACACGACCTTTATGTCTGCAATGTTTATGTTGCTCAGGGTGTGAAACACTCCCCCTTCCCTGAGTAACATAAATTACACCGGCATAAGTGGTAGCGTGCACAGCATAACGGCAGCAGTAGGTGGGAGGGTTGAATTATGCCAACGGGAGAGCTCTCTCTTGTCTGCATAAGGAAGCTACATGAGGGATCTTACAGCTGTGCAGCTATAAGCTCTTTAGTGTAGACATAGCCTAACTCAGAGGGTCACGTGCTAAACAATCTGTTCCATGTATTTAGTTAAGTAATTAACACATTCCAAGTGCTCATTCAAGTGGATTGTAGATTATTGTAAAAAGACGTAAAGCCAGTATCTCCATTCAGTCCCTGAATTTTAGATACTAGCAAAGTTATGAATAGAAACTTCTGGGCTTTTTTTAAATTTTTTTATTTTATTTTATTTAAGAAAATGTCATGCAGGTGTCCTGAAAGGGTGAGGCTTGGGACAAAGACGGCTCTGTGAAAAGTCATCTCCCACAGTGTTTTTGTCTTATCATTTTCCTGTGTGAGTTCATTCAAGAGTGTACCGATTTCCTGGATTCCATAATTGCTCTTAGGGCATTTAATGCACTGTTAGAGGCAACTGCGTGTTCTCATAGGCATGTGTGGGAGTAACAGATCTTGAAAGGTGTGTTGTAGAAGGTGTCAATCATTGTACAAGTGGAGAGATGTCCGCAGATTTTACGTCTATTGTTCTGGCTGGTTCTGGAGCTGCTCTGAATTAGTGTGTGCTGGTAGAAACTGGCCCTTTTGTGTGGAGAGTGGCTTGAATGTGGTTTCTATAACCCCGATATTCTCAGTAACCCTGCCATAGCTGGATACAATTATTCTGTCTGGGTTCCCTTGCTTGTGTATCTTGGTGAAGCACATAGAAGATCTCTGGGGCGAGTTTATGCAAGATGAGTTTGTAGAGTTTCTTTTGGAGTTGTTTGGACGTGGACTCAATGATATCACTTAAATTCTTCAGTAAATTGGGCTGTGGAGGCTTCTTTGAGTTCTTTACAGTAGTTGGTACAGAGCAGCTGCTGGTGGTTCTCAATAGCATAACATCTGCTGGTTTCATAATTATCTGGTGGTAGATAGATTTCAGGACCTGGATGGAGCGTACATCTCCCTATCACACTATGGGATGTAACTGCTCAGCTGCACTAAATACCTTAACAGCAACCCCACAGTGAAACCAGGCAACCCCTGTGCTCTCAAATGAACTCACACAGGAAACTGACGAAAGATAAAAATACTCTATTGCCCATGGGTGAACACTTTCCACAAAGTGATCACTCTGTTCGCGTCAGTTCTCATGCTCAAAGGGAACCTGCACAATACTTTCAAAAGCCAGGCCTCAGAGCTTAAACTAATATCTTTGCTAGACACTAAAAATCATGGGCTGAATAGAGATACTGGATTTATGTCTTATTTCAACATATAACTCCCCCAGCTGCTTCCCCTCTCTCCTTTCTTTTCCTTCCTCTGACTGGGGTGGTGTTAACAGGCCACTTCATCTTCAGTGGTCCCTTGAAATACATGTTAACTACTTACGCTAAACAGTCTGTTCCACTTCATATTTAACTGTGACACTCAGAGTAAGTTTCCCAGGCCTGGTCCATGCTACAGAGATAGGCTGACTAAGAGACATAAATAAAGAGCTCCGGCAGTCGGTCTGGCACAGCCGGGCTCTGACCGTCAGTGCCCCACAAAGCCCCAGGCAGACAGTTAAACGGCTGCAAGTGCTCCTGGGGAAGATGCACGCTGCTGCCAGAAGGAGCTAGTGTGGGCATGCAAACCGGATGTGATGACTGTAGTGGTTGTATGCCGTCGTAATGTAAGTCAGCTTAGTTCTGTAAGGTGGGCTTGCCCTCAGACCCGAAGAAGAGGTCTGTGTAACTCAATAGCTTGTCTTTCTCACCAGCAGAAGTTGGTCCAATAAAAGCCTCATCTTGTCTCTCATTCCAAGGCTGACATCCAGGAGCCCCTTCTTATCTCATCAGCACAAGGAAATACGCTGGAAATACGTTAGCTAAGAGACCAAGTAGGTAGCTATAACTGTGAATAGGTGAACCAAGTCATACAATTTTAATAAAAATGCTGATGTTTCCCACATTCTTCTCAAGTGTTGTTAGCTAATGTGTGTGTGTTGTTAGCTAGAATAGGAAATCTTATGTATGGCAGCTGCTGATCAACGACTAAGTTATAAGTTACATCACAATACATATCATTGGCTTCAGATCAGCAGACTACAGCAGTCTGCGTTATTGTACCCACCTAGCTCTGCATTGCACACCTTTGGCATTTTAAGGCACAGATAAGGACTTTCATACTGTAAATTACTCTCTTCTCCACATGCTGTGGAACCAGAAGATCTTGTAACCGGGATATAAATAATTGCATTGATTTCCTGCTCATATAGTTACCTTCTATAATGCAAATTAGATGAGACATGAACGACATGGAAGGCTGAAGCAAGAGATACCCCAATGGGCTCTTTAAAATTGAATAGCCTAACACCATTTGCAAGTCAATGCCAATTTACTAGGAGCCTGAAAACTGCCTCTGTGCTCTTTCATCAGGATTTGTTCAATCATGCATTTCTTTCTTAGAACACAGTTTTTATTAAAGCATGGCTTTATTAATCACATCTGCTTAAATAGGGCATATTTTAAAGATGAGTAAAAACAATGGGTTAGAACAGGAGTAGGCAAGATATGTTCTGCGGGACAGATCCTTCCTGCTAAACATTTCCAGCCAACGGAAGCTCTGATAATGAAGCTGGAGGGGGTGGCAATGCGTGGAGAACAGCGGCCCACCCCCCTTCCAAGGGGCAAGAAGAGACCCACTTGCCAGAAGCAGCCAGCAGCTGTGAGTGGGATGGGGGCATTGTAGCATGAGAGCCCCATGGTGCCACTGGCTGGGAGCCTAACCCAGGTTGCAACACACTCCTGCACCCAAACTCCCTCCCAGGCCCTGCATCCCTTCCTGTACTTCTGCCCCAGCTCTGAATCGCCTCTTGCACCCCAATTTCCTCCCACATTCCACACTCCTTCTATTAATATAATACAGAAGTGTGGCCTGTGGCTGCTTACCAAAATTCTTGGAGTAGTCATCTTGACAAAATTATTGCCCACCCTGGGTTAGAATCAAACACTTTTACTTTTCTGAGTGGTATCATATTCTACAGGATGTTCCACTGATGTAAGTGAGATTGTTCATGCAGCCAGGTGCTTCTCATTGTAAGTAAACTACTATAAGATTTGGGTGACCTGACTATAGGATGTGGATTGATTATCAGCTGGTGAGGCCTTAGCTGACCAGCTCAGAGAACTGGTAGGTAAGGTCCCATGGGAAGTAAGATTAAGAGAAAAAACAACTTATGAGAGCTGGCAGTTCTTCAAAGGGACATTATTAAGGGGCCAAAAGCAAGCTATACTGCTGCACAGGAAAGAAACAAAATATGGTAAAAAACCTCCTTGGCTTAGCCAGGGGATCTTGCATGATCTCAAATCAAAAAGGAGTCACATAAAAAGTGTGGAAATTAGGAGAAATTACAAAAGATGTATATAAGCAAACAATACATGTATACAGGGGCAAGATTAGAAAGGCCAAAGCACAGAATGAGCTTGAACCAGCTAGAGACATAAAGGGTAACAAGAAGTCATTCTATAAATATATTAGAAGCAGGAGGAAGACCAAGGACAGGGTAGGACCACTGCTCAGGGAGGAGGTAGAAACGATATCAGGAAAGATGGAAATGGCAGAGGTGCTTAATGACTTCTTTGTTTCGGTCTTCACCAGGAAGGCTGATGCAGATATGTCTAATATAATGCATGCTAGTGGGAAGGGGGTAGGTTTAGAGGATAAAATACATAAAGAAAAAGTTAAAAATGACTTATTAAAATTAGATGTCTTGAAGTCACTAGGGCCTGATGAAATGCATCCTAGAATACTTAAGGAGCTGAGAGAGGAGGTTTCTGAGACATTAGCTATCATCTTTGAAAAGTCCTGGAAGTTGGGAAAGATTCCAGAAGACTGGAAAAGGGAAAACATAATGCCCATCTATAAAAAGGGGAAAAAGAACAGCCCAGGAAACTACAGGCCAGTCAGTTTAACTTCTGTGCAGGAAAAGATAATGGAGCAAATAATGAAAGAATTCATCTGCAAATATCTGGAAGAAAATAAGGTGATAGGTAACAGCCAGAATGAATTTGTAAAGAACAAATCAGGCCAGACCAATTGGACAGCTTTTTTTTGACAGGATAACAAATCTCGTGGATAAGGGAGAAGCAGTGGATGTGGTATACCTAGACTTTAGTAAGGCATTTGACATGGTCTCAAATGATCTTCTTATCAATAAACTAAGCAAATACAGCTGACATGTGTCACTATAAGGTGGGTGCATAACTGGTTGGATAACCATTCTCAGAGAGTAGTTATTAATGGTTCACAGTCACGCTGGAAGGGTATACCAAGTGTGGTTCCACAGGGATCTCTTTTGGGACTGGTTCTATTCAATATCTTCATCAATCATTTAGATATTGGCATAGAGAGTAGGCTTAGTAAGTAGCAGACGATACCAAGCTGCGAGGGGTTGCAACTGCTGTGGAGGATAGGGTCATAATTCAAAATGATCTGAACAAACTGGACAAATGGTCTGAGGTAAACAGGATGAAGTTTAATAAGGACAAATGCAAAGTACTCCAATTAGAAAGAAACAATCAGCTTCATACGTACAGAATGGGAAGTGACTGTCTAGCAAGGAGTACTCTGGGAAGGGATTGGAGTCATAGTGGACCACAAGTTAAATATGAGTCAACAGTGTGACACTGTTGCAAAAAAGGCAAATATGATTCTGGGACAGATCAACAGAAGTGTTGAGAGCAAGACCCGAAAAGTCATTCTTCTGCTCTACTCAACGCTCATTAGGCCTCAGTTGGAGTAATGTGTCCAGTTCTGGGCACCACATTTGAAGAAAGATGCATAGAAATTAGAGAAGGTCCAGAGAAGAGCAACAAGAATGATTAAAGGTCTAGAGAACATGAGCTGTGAGGAAAGATGGAAAGAACTGGGCTTGTCTAGTTTAGAAAAGAGAAGACTTACAGGGGACATGATAGCAGTTTTCAAGCACCTCAAAGAAAGCTACAAGGAGGAGGGAGAAAGATTGTTCTCCTTGGCCTCTGAGGATAGGACAAGAAGAAATGGGCTTAAACTGCAGCAAGGGAGGGTTAGATTAGACATTAGGAAAACTTTCTAACTATTAGGGTGATTAAACACTCGAATAAGTTACCTAGCAAGGTTGTGCAATCTCCATCTCTAGAGATATTTAAGAGCAGGTTAGATAGACGCCTATTGGAGATGGTTTAGATGGTGTTTGGTCCTGCCAAGGGGGCAGGGAACTAGACTCAATGACCTTTTGAGGGCCCTTCCAGTTCTAGTGTTGTATGATTCTAAATTGTCACCCTTTAGGAAAGTGTGGATAAATTAGAAAGAAAGCAATAGAAATAATAAAAGGTTTTGAAAACCTGACCTACAAGGAAAGGTTTAAAAAACTGGGCCTGTTTAGTTTTGAGGAAAGGCTGGATGGAGGAGGAGAACCTGGTAACAATGGCGTGCATTTTATCACAAGCTCCCTGTATTATCCCAACCCATGCTTATGACAAACTACAATAAAAGGCAAGTCTTGTGGTGTTTCAAGCTTATCACAGACTGTAAATGTCATCTCTATCAGGTATGGGGGATAGTTTTCCCAAATACAGGTATTTCAGATAAAAAGGAAGGTAAAATTTTCTTAAATACAGATACTGACTAAAGGAACAACTGTTCTCCTAAATATTTTTTTCTAAATCCACATGGACTACAGAGCATTCCTTGTCCTGTTACATTGCTTCCAGTTCACTAGAGGGAGGCATAGGACAAGAATTCAGAGTGGTCAATAGCTGAAACAATTCAAAGCTAGTTAACTATTTAAGCTGGTGTTAAGTATCAGAGAGGTAGCCGTGTTAGTCTGTATCTTCGAGAACAACAAGAAGTCTTGTGGCACCTTATAGACTAACAGATATTTTGGAGCATAAGCTTTCATGGGCAACTGTGTGTGTGTTTTGGAAGACAACAGGCAGAACAAAAAAGCCATGTCAACTGGCATTGAAACAAAAAAGCAGTCTGGTATGGCTATGGTCTGCAGAAGTGGGTCTATCCCATGAAAGCTCATCACCTAATAAATTATTTTGCTAGTCTTTAATGTGGTACTGGACTGCTTTCTTGTTTTGATAGTATATAGACTAAAAAGGTATATTGCATTGACTATCTCTTTGTTACTATTTAACCAGCATTGTGTGTGACTCACTTCCAATCTTGACAATAAGTTTATTGCTGTTGCCTCACTTTGTAGATGGAACCACGTTAGAGGAGCTCAAGCTCCATAAGTAGTTTTAGCCAATTAATAAGTGAGCAACATTTTCTTCTCTTGGAAGCCCTTTGATTAGCTGAGATTGTAGATACTTTCAAACTTTCAAAATTCTTCCTTTAAACAGTGTGGATTGCCCATTAGAGAGATCTGAAGCTGGCTGTTATAAAAATTGCTGGGAATCAATTACATGTACAACATCAGTACATTATTAATCCTTCTAAAAATATGGCAGCATGCCAGCTTGTGGGATAATTTCCCCCTTATTCCATCTAGGGAATGGATAACTGAGCATTTTGTGAAAGGAGAAAATTTTCTCTTCAGGTGCTGGCATCTGCAGTTCAAGTATCCTTCTGTTGCCCTGCCAATGCTATCAGTCTACACTGCTCTTTTTTAGACGTTAAAGGCAATATGAGAACAGCAGGTAGCTACTTAAATAAATAAATTAAAACTAAAACAAAGCCAGATTTAACTTGCAGCACAAACCCGGTTTGTTCCAGTCCTGACAGCCACAATAATCTTTCTAGAATTAAAGTTAAAAAGGGGCATTAAAAACCCAAAACCTCCCCCAAGTGAGGACCTTTCCCCCCTCTCTGAATAAGATGTCTGTTCTACGACGAATGGGCGTCTATCACTTATTGCCAAGACCGGCATTGATACAGAAAGCCTGCTTCACTGTACCTGAGCCTGAGGGCAGCCACTCAGCAGGGGAAACAATTTAAATACCTATAGGCAGCTAAAGCAGAGAAAGTAGCAGCTGCAGAATGGGCCCGAAAGGAATACCTTGCCTTGTCCATTAATATACTTTGGAATAAAAGGTGTGTGTGAACGGGGAAAGGGGTAGTCTGACTCACCTTTAAAAGGGAAAGAGGTATTCAAGTGTGCCTATTGTAACTGAGAATTGCAGTATATTTGAGGTTTTCTTTTCTTTTCTTTTTTAAACTTACAGAAGAGCCAGTGTTTCCTTCCATTCTGACATGAAATGCTGTTCCTTATTTCATTAAAAATGTAAGTTCCATAAAATATGGATCAGCAGCAGGCCCCTCCAGTGAAAAGCAAGTTACATTCTTACCAACCTGAACTAAATTATTTGTGTTGGCTTTAAAGTCTGGAATGCAACGTTATACACTCCAGTGGTGCTTTCCAAACGTTTGAAACAATTACTCTACTTATAGAGTTTTTATGTCTGAACAAAGTAATATATTCAAGGTGAGTGGGACAGATGCACCACTTCAGATTTTGCTTGAGCAGAGTGATGGGGGCAACTGTAACCATGATTCTAAGGGCTAATTAGGCACTTGAAAACTGTATCTTTTTGGCAGATAAATTAGCAGTTAGCTGACAGGATCCCTGTATCTAATTCCTATATAAAAGAAAGACAAATAAATATTAGACACATTCAGCTCTAACAATACATTCTGACAACTTGTGGTAAGTCCTTAAAAGACACAGGTTTAAAAATGTAATGTTTTTCTTACTTTGTTACTAACTCTGTGGAGAGAGAGAGATCCCACCAGAACTCTTGGATTCTATCTCAGCTCTGGGAGCAGTGTGGGGTCCAGTGGGTTACAGCAGGGGACAGATACATTTGCATTCTATGTAAGAACATCAGATTGGCCATACTGGAGCAGTCCAAAGGTCTGTCTAGCCCAGTATCCTATCTTCTGACAGGAGCAAATGCCAGGTGCTTCAGAGGGACTGAACACAACAGGCAATCACTGAGTGAGTCACTCCATCACCCATTCCCAGCTTCTGGCAAACAGAGGCAAGGGACATGCATAACATAATGTTGGATACTTGCCTTCTCTGGACAATAGGCACGGAGGGAACCATTCTCCATGAACTTATCTAGTTCTTTTTTAAACCCTGTTATTGTCTTGGCCTTTATAACATCCTCTGGCAAAGAGTTCCATAGGTTCACTATGAAGTAATACTTCCTTTAGTTTGTTTCAAATATGCTGCCTATTAACTTCATTGAGTGGTTCCGTGCTATTGTATTATGGGAGAGAGTAAATAACGTTTCCTTATTCAATTTTTTCACACCATTCATGATTTTATTTCTGTCATACCCCCTCTTAATCATCTCTTTTCCAAACTGAAAAGTTCCAGTCTTTTTAATCTCTCCTCATATGGAACGTGTTCAGTAACCCAAACACTTTCTGTTGCCCTTCTCTGTACCTTTACGAATCCAATATATGTTTCTTCAGATGGGGTGACCAAATCTGCACACAGTATTCAATATGTGGGCATACCAGGGATTTAAATACAGGCAATATATTTTCTGTCTTACTATCTATCCCTTTTCTAATGAGTCCCATTATTCTTTTAGCTTTTTTAATTGCCACTAGACTGGAGCAGATATTTGCAGAAAACTATCCACAATGACTCCATGATCTTTTTATTGATGGGGTTCATCTAATTTTGACCCCATCATTTTGTATGTATATTTGGGCTCATATTTTGCTATACGTATTACTGAATTCCATCTGGCATTGTGTTTCCCGATCACCCACTTTTGTGAAATCCCTTTGCAGCCCTTGGAGTCTGCTTTGTCCTAGTCTTGAATACATTTTGTATAATCTGCAAATTTTGCCAACTTACTGTTTACCCTTCCTTCAGGCCACCTGAGAATTGAACAACGCTGGTCCCATTACAGAGGCCTGGGTAGGGTGACCATTCATCCTGTTTTTAATGGGACAGTCCCTTATTTAAGCACCACCCTAGGAGTCCTGTCTTTAAAAACCAAACCAAACCAAAAAAGGGCAAATTGTCCCATATTTCCCCGGACAGTCTGGCCAGGGTGCAGTGAGGACAGCTGGAGCTCTTGCCCTAAAGGGCTAAAAGCCAATTGCCACTGCACCCCGGCCCCCACTCTCACCCTTGCCATGTTGAAGTCCCAACCCCTAGTGTCTACCTCCCCCACTACCCTCAAGAGGCTGAATTCCCAGCAACCCTCCCAAGACCGAAGCCCTGATCTGCAGTGCCCCCTGAATCCCCAGCACACATACACCTGTTGAAGCCTGGATCCCTGCTCCCTCCCACTGCCCAATCTGTGTGTGGTCAGGCTCAAACTGGGAGCAGCAGGGCCTAGTCCTGCATACCCAGTACTGCCTGTGTGGGAGAAGCCTCCAGAGCCCCTGGGCAGAGTCAGGGCCAGATGAACTTTCTGTGGGCCAGGAGCCAAACATTTCTGTGGTCCCCCAGGGGGCAATGGAGCATGGCCTGGCGAGGTCAGTCCCTAGAGCAAGGGGCCAGCTAGAGGCAAAGGGGCATGGCATGGCTGGGGCAGCCCGCACTGCCCAGAACAGTCTGAGAGCAGTAGTTATAAATGGCAGTTGTCAAACACGCAGTGGGCCGCCCTGGACCTGTGCTGACAGCATGTCCCTTTCCCTCAAGGGCAGGGCCATGCCATGCTCCACAGCCCCCTGACTCAACACCCTGCCCCCGACTCCCTGCAGCTAGTGCCTTCCTGCAGCCTGGCCGAAAGCATAGCACCCTGCCCATAACCCCTGCCCAGTGCCCCACTGCCCACAGCTCTGCCACAACCGCCTGGAACCGGCCCACCCCAGCAGCAGCACCGACAGCAGCGGGGGGCCCAGGGGCAAGAGGGGGAGAGGCCTAGCACAGGTGGGACCCAGAGCAGAAGGGGGCCGGGCTTAGGGGAGTCAGCCGTGCCCCCTTCCCACTGTGCACACCCTGGTGGCACAGTGCTCTATGGTGTTTCAAAGGGGCCTGGCTGCCACAGCTTCTCCTGTGGCAGTGGCCAGACCTCTGGGCACCTTTGAAATGCTGGGTCAGGGCAACTGCTGCCTTTGCCCCGCCCTGTCGGTGGGCTACTTCCTAGTCCTCCAACACACACGTCTCTTCCGCCACCTTTCAGTCCAGCACCCACACCCAAGATATTCCTACAGACCCACTCTCCCATACACTGCCTCCTGGCTGCACTCCCTGGCCCTCCTGGGAGGTGACTGTCTGTTGGGCTGCGCCAACAGGCCATTGCTGGTCCTGGAGTGGGGGATAATTCCAGCCCCTTAACCATTTAATTGTAAGCACATCTTTTAAATTTTGAACCAATTATTCATGTTACCATAACACAGTGTTTCTTTTAAACAGGTCACCTCAGTAATATTTTGAACCTCTGGATTGCATAGTTCTGATTTACTGCCATTGAATTTGCGTAAGTCTGAATAATTTTACCAGGTGTCCCAGATTCAGCATGGAGAAACACAGTCATGCTGCTCCTGAGGGACTCTGCTGTTTGCGCCGCTCAGTTCTCACCCTTCGTGTCCTATCGTTTAGCATACTTCAGCGACAAGCCTTTTGTTATCTTAATCACCCTGCCTCTAAGTAAACCGCTTCTACACCTGCTTTCATCACCTGTTGCACTCAAGCTGTGTTGCAGTTAGCAGCTCTCTCTGGGGCTAGGGTGACTAGACCTCTGGTACAAATTCAGGGTGGGATAGAGCCCCTCTCTGCATCCCCCCTCCTCTGCTAAAATGGCAAACCTGGGATGTCTCCAATAGTCTCTAAAAACCCAGTATTGCAGGATGGAAAGTTCTTGTAGGGTGCTGCACTCTTGACATGTCCTGACTCAGAAGAGCTTAGCACAGCGGTGTCCAATGGAAATTGAAAGATCACCACGCTTGTGGCTGTCATCTTTCTATATTTGCCACTGGCCCCTCCCCACCCGCCAGCCAGACTCTCCTGGCTCCCCCTCTAAATAAATGCCCTGCCCCTTCCCCAGAGCCAGGCACCCCACCGCATTCTAAATTAATGCCAGCAACTCACCAGAGTTGCTGGAGCAGGAGCTGATGCTGGAGCCCCCAGGGCCAGAAGAGTGACTGGGGCCAGTGCCAGAGGAGTGGTTGGGGCCACCGGCTGGGGCTGCTGGGGCCGCCAGATCTGGCAGCACACCTGGGGTCCCTGGGCTGCCACGCACTTTTCTCACCGGGGGTGGGGCGCATGTGCAAGCAGGCGGCACTCGTGTATGGATTTAGGAGAACTGCATTTAAAGGCTCCAAGAGCCACGTGTGGCTCCAGAGCTGGAATCACCACACCCTGGTGTCCTGTTTGCCATGTGTGGTGCAGGGTGACCATATGGGACACTGTGAGCTTAGCACATAAGATTCTAAACGGGAAGCTGCCTTACTGTAAACCCTTGAAAAGCGTGATTTTGAATTGCGCCTAACTCGCACTAATGTGAGTTGAGGGAAACTCTAAATCCTGCTCCCCTCTCTGGCCCTGGCTCAACTGCCCTGGCCCTGCACGGCCCCAGTTCAGCCCCACCCACCAGCCCCACTCACCAGCTACACACGGCTCTGGTTCAACCCCCCCAGGTGGCTCTACCCTGCTGCACCAAGCCCCAGGGAAGCAGCAGCTGCAGGGATCCTGGCCTCAGAGCCCCAGGGAAGTGGCAGTCATGGGAATTGATTACCCGCAAAAATTTCTCATCCCTTCCACACTCAGGGACGTGTACACCTTTACCCAATCTGGAGGGCTCAAGGCATGACCCTGTAAATTTAGACTCCCACCCTTACCCAATCCTAGGGCTCAGGGAGTAATTCGCTGTGGGTATGCAGGATCTGTGCCACTGAAAAAGCCTTACACCGTAATATTCTTATTCTCTATTCATTTACAATTACCAAGAAAGCAGAACCCATGCTACGCACACAGTATCATGCTCACCAGTCCTAATAAGGCAGGCAGGCAGGCAGATCCACTGTTGGGACAGACAAAGTCACTCTCTGGATGCTGGTTGCTGTACCTCAGGGTCTTGGGGGGCTCTTGGGGATGAGCCCTTTAGGTGTTCCTTCTTCCCTTCTGTTGCATGTTCTGTTCCTCTCTTTTTTTCCGTTTGATGTTCTGTTCTTCTTTCTCCCCCTCTTGATGTTCTGTTTCCTTTTCTTCTTGGACCCCAGTTTTTAAGTAGTGAAACTGAGTCCTGCTTAGCTATAACTTGACCAATTATTTTAGTACGATTTTACTAACCAATAATAGCCTACAGTAACAGAATTACCTAGCCAATCATAACCCACCACCTTAACTGATTTACACCTAACAAAAATTAATTATACAGCAGACAGGAGCAATTACAAACGAGACAGAGAGTATACAGAAAACAGTAGAGAAGTGAAGACAGTCATCAGAGAATGGTGGTTCCACCTCAGCCATTGATAAGTCATTGCCTGCCAGATGAAATGCTGTTAATTAAGTTTTCTTTACCCATCTTGTGATCTGTTTACCAGTGGGTGGCACTAGGATGTGGTCTTCTTCTTAACAGCCTGATATGCTACGATTGTGCTGAAATGTAGATGGAATGTGAGTATGTGACTTGTAGCTTCACGGTTAATGGCTGCTGCTCTTTAGTCTGGCTGCAGACAAGCTATAAGCCTCTCAAAATGGATGGAGAAACCATATTGGTTACACTGTTACAAGCTCTCAGCCCCAGAGCCCTTGGGAAGTGGCAGCCATTGGTGCTTCCGGCCTGGAGCCTGAGGGAAGTGGCAGCTGTGAGCACTCCCAGCTCAGGTTTAACTCCCTCCCACAGCCCCGGTTCAACCTCGTTCCACACCATTCACCCCTCCTGCAGCCCTGACCCACCCCAGGTTTAACCCCCTGCTCCCCTTCCACACCCACAGCCCTGCCAGGCTTAATCTTCCCCAACCCTGGGACTTACCTTGCAAAAGGAGCTCCAGGTGCTCCTGCTGCTTCCCCAGCTGCAGAATGTGTGTTCCACAGGTGAAAAAAGATGCCCCAACTCACATGAAATGTGGGTTGCATGAGGGTGCCTGAGAACGTAACCCTTGCTTAAATCAAGGGTCTACTGTATTTCAAAAGGCAAAAAAAAAAAACATTATTGAAATTTATATGTGAAAATCAGGAAAATCACCACTTATGACAAAGTGGGAGGAAAACCACTTTCAAGCAGGTGGGGAGGAAAGCCAATACTGGTACTTCACGGTTCGACTTGCAGGTTGGTTAAAAACTGAATCCTTGCATCAGATTCTGTCCCTACAGTTTAGGTTGTGATCTAGAACTCAAGGGCCCCTGTTTTCTGAATCTGCTTCATTTGCAGGTGAAAGCATAATAGAATTTCTCTTTTCATGAAATTCCAGCTCAAGATGTCCTAGTGCTTAAATCACAGCTCTTCTGATGTGACATCCATCATTCGGCAAAGTCATAGAATCAAAGAACACCAGAACTGGAAGGGACCTCGAGAGGTTGAGTCTAGTCCCTTGCTGCCAACACAGGACCAAGTATCATCTAGATTAGCCCTGATAGGTATCTAACCTGCTCTTAAATATATCCACTAATGGAGATTCTATAACCTCCCTAGGCAATTTATTCTCATGTTCAGTCATCCCAACAGTTAGGAAGGTTTTCTTAATATCCAACCTAAACCTCCTTTCCTGCAGTTTAAGCCCATTCACTCTTGTCCTATCTTCAGAGGCCAAGGAAAACAATCTTTCCCCCTCCTTCTTGTAACACTCTTTTAGGTACTTGTAAACCTCTATGATATCTCCTCTCAGTCTTCTGTTTTCTAAACTAAAGAAGTCCAATTCTTTCAGTCTTTCCTCACAGCTTATGTTCTCTAGGCCTTTAATCATTCTTTTTGCTCTTCTCTGGACCCTCTTCAATTTCTCCACATCTTTCTTCAAATGTGGTGCCCAGAACTGGACACAATACTCCAATTGAGACCTAATCAGTGCAGAGTAGACCAGAAGAATGACTTCTCGGGTCTTGCTCACAACGCTCCTGTTAATGCATCCCAGAATCATGCTTGCTTTTTTAACAACAGCGTCACACTATTGACTCATATTTAGCTTGTTGTCCACTATGACCTTAGGTTCCTTTCTGTAGTAGTCCTTCCTAGACAGTCGCTTCCCATTCTGTATATGTGAAACTGAGTGTTCCTTCCTCAGTGAAGTACTTTGCATTTGTCCTTATTAAACTTCATTCTATTTACCTCAGACCATTTGTTCAGTTTGTCCAGATCATTTGGAATTATGACCCTATCCTCCAAAGCTGCAACCCCTCCCAGCTTGGTATCATCTGCAAACTTACTAAGCGTACTCTCTATGCCAATATCTAAATTGTTGCTGAAGATATTGAACAGAACTGGTCCCATCACAGACCCTTCCAGAACCCCACTCATTATGCCCTTCCAGCATGACTGTAAACTGTTCATGAAAGAACCACTCCAACACCGATCCCTACATCAACTTAGCCTCAAATCTGAACTCCAAACTTCATGAAAACCTGCTCAGTGTTAGCATCAGAAACAAATTTTTGGCAGTCTTTCATTTAAACTAGTCATAAAATTTGAATGTCAGACATTAAAAATACCTTGTTTTTCTTTTTTAAAGTCTTATTTTAAACTGTCTCCAATGATCTTTATTTCTTTGTGAGCAAGGTTTGACTTTTATCTTCCACCTAAAATATTTTTGCCCGACCCCCCTTGCCAGTTTTTAGATAACATGCAAAACATGTAGGAAAGATCTCCTTTCCTCTTTTAATTAATGAAGGCTGGATCTTGAAATCCAGCTGAAGATTAAGGGCACTGTTTCCTTTATAGAGTCATATTAAATTGAATGTTATTTATAATTTATAGGAATGCTGAGTAGGAGGTGCCCTTCTGCAGTATATTAGCTTTCTTCCATTAATCTAATGAATATAACTATTTCCTAAATCTTATACGTAATTCTTTCTATTGAGGAAAAATGCTCTATATAGATTTTCAAGAGTATTATCACTAAACCTCATTAAACTTCTCGCCACTTATTTCATTTTGAGATTTACCGAAAATCAGTAACATAATGTAATGATCCCAGGCCGGCATTGCTATATACCCTGTAAAAGCACTTCTCACACAAAAAAATATTTATTGTGTGAGGGGAGTAGATTTTACTCATGAACTATACATAAATACATTTATTTCTAGGATCTGATTCTATGTCATACTGATCACTCCCCAGCTTCCATTTAAATTAATGAAGTGTTTTAGAACCTCTTGGGATGTAACAAACCAATGGTGAAACTCCCAATGGGAGAATTTCCATTGATTTAAGCTGGAGTTGAATAAGGCCCTAATTTCACAGCTGGGAAAAACCCTTTAGAGAATTCACACATTGGACCCAAATGGGAGTTATGCCTGAGTAAGGACTGAAAGATCAGTCTCATCTTCATCACACCACTAGCTTAAGTTGCCTTTGATATGGCCTCATATCAATATATGAAAACTCTTAAAGAGCCTGATACTCAGCTGGTGAAAAATTGCCATAATTCCATGAGGCAGTGGAGCTATGCCAATTATTCCTGCTGAGGATCTGACATGGCCCAAAAACTGCATATTTCAACTAACAGCCCATAAGTCAAAAACAGGCAGATGCCTGTGCCCAACAAAAAAGAGCAAAACTTCTGCCTAATGCTTCTCTTTGAAGGTAAGATCTCTCTCTGCGTGGATCTATTTCACGTTTAGGGAGTCATTTGTAATTCCTCTGGCTGCCACATGGGCCACAGAACAGCAACAACCTTCGTCATCTTTATGTTTCAATTACAGGATCTCTGATCATTAGAGATTCAGTTATTTAGTACAAAATAATGACTAGGCAAATGGTTTTCTCAATAAACAAAATTGTGTTAGCATCTAATTAACCCATATCATCATTTTAACATTATG
Organism: Carettochelys insculpta; assembly: GCF_033958435.1. Classification (NCBI taxonomy): domain Eukaryota; kingdom Metazoa; phylum Chordata; order Testudines; family Carettochelyidae; genus Carettochelys; species Carettochelys insculpta. The sequence continues at coordinate 123,223,828 of NC_134137.1, forward strand.
CCATACACAGGAGTTTATAAAACTTCCTTTTAAATACTCCTCTTTTTTTATTGCCACACATACCTAGTGTTTCTGTATCTTGAAAGCCACTTTGATTTTACATTGTAAATCCTCTTTTCAAAGGTTTAATTACTTGGTTATACAGATTCAGGGCTGAAATAAGCTCTACCTCCAAGTCTGAGAACTGTTGGTTTTTTGGTTTTTTTTCCCACTTGTATTTCACAGGAGTCCATAGAGCCATTTTTCATTTAAAGGTATACAGAACAGACTTATCATTTTTACTTATTTTTCCATATTCCTGTAACTGACAGAACAATTAGGCTAGAATTTTCAGATCTGGGTTGCTTAAGATTATGAACTTAGGCTGGTGCCTGTTAATGGCACTAAATTCTCTACCATTCACATGCTGTATGGGTACACACCCTTTCCCTTTCCTATGGTTCAAGCATAACCTTCTTAATATAGGACTCAATCTTCCATGGGCTCAGGCATAACCTTGCATTCTGCAGGTTTGTGGGGTCTTTTACCAATGAAAGAGACACACACAGATGTATCCTACTTAACCTTCCTTTTCTAACAATCACAAAAAACTTGAATGCACACACTAAGCATACAATTCTCAGCATTCCTGATAAGACAGATGAACTTTTCTGGATGGCCAGTCAGTTGGATGGCCAGTTTCTGCATGATGTCATTGGGAGAGTGCGGAGGTCCGGCAGCTCTGATCTTGGGGCTGTTTCTGGGAATTAGTTCCCAAAGAATATCCTTTTGGACCCTGGTTTACACAACTAAACCTGAATCCTACTTAGCTGTACAGTAAGGTCTCAGAGTACTTGAGGGTTCCGTTCCACGTGCCCTCGCGTAAACCTGGGTTTCGCATAAGTGGAGGTCCGGCTTTTTCCCAGCACAACACACTTTCTGAAGCTGGGGAAGCAGCAGAAAGGTAAGTCTTGGAGTCAGGCGGGGGGGGCAGTTGGGAAGGGTTAAGTCTGGCAGTGGGTTGGGGCCATGGAAGGTAGGTGGAGGGGAAGGCTAAGGCTGGGGTGGGTTAGGGCTGCTGGAGGGTGAAGTTGAGCCAGAGCCGTGCATGGGGGTGGTGAGCTGGAGCCCTGCTCAGCTGGTGAGTTGGGCCACGGGGGAGGGGCAATGGGTTGAGCCAGAACCAGAGCCAGGCACAGGTGGTGAGCTAGCAGCAGGGTTAAAGCGGGGGGTGGGGTGTTGAACCAGAGCCGTGCGGGGCAGGCAGCTTGAACCGGAGCTGCGCATGGGTGGTTTAACTGGGAGGGAGGTTGAACCGAGTGATGAGGTGTTGAACCAGAGCTGCACAGGGCGGGGGCAGGCGGCTTAAACCAGGGAGGGAGGATGGAACTGGAGCTGCATGTGGGGGGGGTTTGAACCAGTGTGGGCAGTTTAAACCGGGATGGGGGTTAAGCTGGAGCCATGCATGAGGGGTGGTGAACCAGAGCCAGAGGTGGGGTTGCGGGTGAGTAGGAGCTATGCACTGGTGGTGAGCAGAGCAGTGAGTGCTGAGCTGGGGCCATGCAGAGCTGGGTGTGTTGAGCCAGGGAGAGGGAAGGGAGTTAAGAGCAACTGGAAATCACGGTGCAGGGTTTACTGTAGGAATCGGGGTCAGACGCCTAAGAGCAGGGTCACGTACTCTGAGTTCGTTTACTCTGAGACCTTACTGTACCTTTAATTATTTTACTAAAAATTTTCTATCCAGTCCTAACATACCGTAACAGAATTATCTAGCCAATTATACCCCACCACCTTAATTGATTTACCCCAAGCAAAATTAATTATACAGCAGACAGAAACATTTAAAAAAACAGACACAGATCATGCAGACAAACAAGAGGAAAGTGAGGACCGTAATGAAAAACCAATAAAGGAATGAGGATTTCCCACCCCACCTATTGATAAGTAGTTTCTTGCTGAACAGAATGCTATCTAACCAAGTTTTCTTTAACCATCTTGAGATCTGTTTCTTTATCTGGTGATACTGAGAGTCATTAGGGCAAGGTTTCCTCCTGAACAACGCTGATATTACACTATTTTAATGTAATTTTGGTTGAATGTGAGGGCATGATTTCCTGCTACTGAGCAAATGGCTGCGGCTCTTTCGATCTGGCTGCAGATGAAGGCCATAGGCTTTAGGCCTTACAATATGACTACAGAAAAAGGCCTTACCCTTACACCTGTTCGAGCATATAAATAAAATATGCCCATTTCAGGATGGCTTGCTAACTGTGTTTGTGCACCTATTATTTGCGAGGTGTGTCAGTTGAACTGTAGCTGTACTTTGATTGGATGCAGAAGGAGCATATGGCTCCTACAGTCAAAGTTGTGTACAGTCAGGCATGCACCTCACACACTCAAAGCAAGGGCACATGAAGTGTCACTTCAGTAATACTGGTAGGAATAAAAACCTGCCTACCAAATCTGGCAAGCCTGCATCGGCAAGAGTGAACAAAATGTCTCACAGACCACACCTAGAACCCCACAGGTTGCCACCACTAGTGCAGACAGTGCTATGTCAACAAGAGAACTTCTCCCATTGGCATAACTAGCACCTCAGGGGAGCTGGAGTACCTAAACCAATGGGATAAGTTCTCCCATCAGAACTGACAATATTGTCACTCAACCCTTCAGCAGTGTAGCTACACCCATGCAGCACTGGAAGTGCAGACAAATCCTACGCTGGGGTAATTCGCCACTAGAAAAACCCCACAAGTCAAAATCCAGACTGTACAGGTTCTTCAACTTTCACACCTCTTGTTGAAGGACAGGTTCTGCTGCAGTCCACATCTTCAGCACCCCAGTCCTCTTTCCAGATCACCCTTTAAGTTTAAGCCTTTCCAAGACAACAGAAAAATCCAAACAGAATTTGTTTATCCAAATTTGTAAAAGACTTCAGCCCAGATTTCAGACTCATCCCAGACTTGTCCGTTTCCACCTATTTTAATCCTGAATCTTGAATTTCCTTTCCTACTTGGACATGGAGGTGGCGTACCCTGCACCTACTTTCTCCTCTATGTTCCCACTCTGTGCTCTGAAGATAAGGCCTGTTCCATCAATCCCTTACTACTAGGGTGATCATATTTTCCCAAAGGGAACACAGGACATTGTATAGCCTGGCTCAAGGTCCCTGGCCCCGACATACGAGTCCCCCCTACCTCTTGTCCCCTTGGACTGGCTCAAGGTCCCCTTTTTCCCCCGTGCATGAAGCTGACGTGCAAAACCCTGTCATCCAATGGCACACAGCCAGCCTGAGCCCCCTCTTCTTCTTGCATGTGGGGCTGGCCCAAGACCCTCCCATCATCCTGAGCCACTTTTCCAAGCCCTCTTTTTCACACAGGGCTGTTGTTGCTGCTTGGTTCTCCCCTCACATGCCTCCATGCCCTGGTATGGGTCACACCCCACTTTGTTTGGCAAAACAGGGCATGTGTACAGTTTGCGCTTGTCAAATATCCAGTTTTGAAAAAAATAACAACAATAAAAAAGAGACAGCCAAGACAGGGTTTAAAAACGTCCTAGACCAAACAGGACATAGAATTACCCTACTCACCACCTCCATGAGCTGTTCCCTGACATCTTCTTGTTCATCAGTGTCTCTTCCTGCTTGACTCCCATTACAGAGCAGCATCTCCTCATACAAATCTGTCAAGACCCTCCTCAGGCTTTCTGTCTGATTCTAGAATACTCCCCAACTTTACTTTGCTTCCAGCCACTCTTTGTTGGCCTGCCCTCCTCTTCAGTTGAGCCTAATATTAAATTTGTCCTACTGTCCCTAACTTTCCCCCTTTCCAGGTGGAGCATGCTGGGGGTAACAAGGTACAGAGATTCTTGTTAATCAGTTGCTAGTGTGATGTATACACCCCATCCCAGCTACAAGTAAAATGTACTTAGGTGCAAACAATCAATAGATAGATAACATATAATCAAGTAGTGATTTCCCTCTTCTAAACATCATAGAATCATAGACTCCTAGGACTGGAAGGGACCCCAGGAGGTCATCGAGTCCAGCCCCATGCTTAAAAGCATGATCAACCCCAACTAAATCATCCCAGCCAGGTCTTTGCCAAGCTGGGACTTAAAAACCTCTAAGGATGGAGACTTCACCACCTCTTTAGGCAACACATTCCAGTGCTTCACCAGTCTCCTGGTGAAATCGTTTTTCCTAATATCCAACCTACACCTCTCCCTCTGTAACTTCAGACAACTGTTACTTGTTCTGCCTTCCATCATTACCGAGAACAGCTGCTCTCCATCCTCTTTAGAGCCCCCCTTCAGGAAGCTGAAGGCTGTTATCAAATCACCCCTCACTCTTCTCTTCCGCAGACTAAACAAGCCCAAATCCCTCAGTCTCTCCTCATAGGTCATGTGCTCCAGGCCCCTAATCATTTTTGTTGCCTCCTCTGAACCCGCTCCAGTGAGTCCACATCCCTTTCTATACTGGGGGGCCCAGAACTGGATGCAATACTCCAGATGTGGCCTCACTAGTGCCGAGTAGAGGGGAATAATAGCTAACATCCACCCAGATTTCCTTTCATTATTTGAAAAGTAGGTCTTAGAGAATAATGCTGCAATGCTGAGGTGAAAGAGATGACCAAATGGGGGAAAGAACCTTTAAATTTATAATCAAACAGAGACTAAAAAGGAACAGCTGTAATGGAAAGACCTAGAGACAACTAAATTCAGTTTGTGTGACTTTAGTGTAAACTAAGATAACTTTCAAAGCCTCTTTGCTGTTGCAAATAATTGGTGTCGTTTACAATGGTTCCAAGCTCACAAAAGTGCAAGTCCTCGTGGCTCAGATCTGAGAATATTCTTCCAATAGATTTGGCACGCCAGGCCACAGCTCTCATGGCGCTCCTGGTCCCAGAAGCTCTGTGCTCTGCACAGCACTCCCATCGCAGTCTCTGCGAACTACACCCAAGTAGAGCAGCTGTACCTCACACTAACCACATAAACTCATTTCATTCATCAAGCTGGTTAAATAATGACCTGTAAAGCTATAAAAAGGAAAAAGTGTGAGTAAGCGGTGGCTTGCCTTGAAGCCAGGAATGTGCCCGTGCAACAAAAACAGGTCTGTGCAATCTGGAATGTCTACCTCAGAAACCAGAGAATGCTGGAAGAACAAAACAGCAGTATTACAAATGTTACACAGTTCTTTAGGAGGGATGCCATTTCATATTTTGGTGTGTGTGGGGAACCTGTGCATGGCACAATAGTGTGTGTGGTGGGACGGCAGACTGAGGGCATGGGTGGGGGCCAAATGAACACAACCGGTTCAGCTGTGTTCCTGAACATCCTCAGTACAAGTCAAGCAACAAATCTGGGTTGGGGGAGGGGAACAGCGACTGATCCTGTCCACCCTCCTCCATACACATCACCTCTTTCCAGAGGCTACTAAGACATATGAAAACTCTAGATTTTTGGTTGCTAACTTAGCAATTAGCTGACAGGAGCACTTAGATATAAAAGAAGGAAAATGAATATTAGATCCACTCAGCTATAATAATAAGGTATTCTGATACCTTGGCCATGTCTACACTAGCCTCAAACTTCGAAATGGTCACGCAAATGGCCATTTCGAAGTTTACTAATGAAGCACTGAAATGCATATTCAGCGCTTCATTAGCATGCGGGCAGCCGCGGCGCTTCATAATTGACACGGCTCGTCCCGCCGGGTCTCCTTTTCGAAAGGACCCTGCCTACTTCGAAGTCCCCTTATTCCCTTCTCCTCATGGGAATAAGGGGACTTCGAAGTAGGCGGGGTTCTTTTGAAAAGGAGCCCCGGCGGGACGAGCCGTGCAGTGGCGAGCTGCGTCAATTTCAAAGCGCCGTGGCCTCCCACATGCTAATGAAGCACTGAATATGCATTTCAGTGCTTCATTAGTAAACTTCGAAATGGCCATTTGCGTGGCCATTTTGAAGTTTGGGGCTAGTGTAGACACGGCCCTTGTGACAAATCGATTAAGGGATACAAGTTAGGCTTAAAATTATAATGTATATTCTTACTTTGTTACTAACTGTGGAGACACACACAGTCTACTCTAAGTCAGCTCTGGGAGGTGAGTGGGGTCTAGTAGGCTACAGCAGGGAGCAGATACATCTGAGTTAAATATAAGAGTGTCAGAATGGCCATACTGAGTCAGCTCAATGGTCCATCTAGCCCGGAGTACTGTCTTTCAATAGCAGTCAATGTCAGGTGCTTCAGAAGGCATGAAAAGGAGAGGCAGTCATCAAATCATCCATTTCCTGTCACCCATTTCCAGCTTCTGGCAAACAGGAGATTGGGATGCCACCCCTGTCCATCTTGGCTAGTAGCTGTTCATGGATCTATCCTCCTTGAACTTATTTCATTCTAATGGGAACCCTATTACACTTTGGGCCTTTCCACTATCCCATGGCAAAGAGTTCCACAGGCTGACTTCAAAAGAAATCATTATTTTATTTGTTTAAAATCTGCTGCCTATAAATTTCATAGTGTGACCTTCTTGTGTGTTATGTTAGTGATGGAGTAAATTACATTTCCTTATTCAATTTTTTCACGCCATTTAAGACTTTGTAACTCACTAACATATCCCCCCACCCTTTAATCTTTTCTTTTCAAAGTTGAAAAGTCGCAGTCTTTTTAAAATCTCCTCATATGGAAGCTGTTCCTTATCCTTAATCATTTCTTTTGTGCTTCTCTGTACCTTTTCCAAAGCCACAATATCTCTTTTTAGAAGGGGTGACCAGATCTGCATGCACTATTCAAATACGGACATACTATGTCTTTATATAAAGGGAATGTGACATTTTCTGTCTTATTACCTTTTCCTTTTCTAATTATTCTGATATTCTGTTAGCTTTTTCAGTTTTCTGTTGCACATTGAACAGATGTTTTCAGGGCACTCTCCACAATGATTCTAAGATCCATTTCTTGATTGGTAACAGACAATTAAACCCCTATCATTATTGCATGTACAGTTGGGAGTACATTTTCCCATGCTAGTTACTTTGCATTTATCAACATAGAATCCCATCTGCCTTGTTGTTGCCCCGTCACCCAAGCCATGTCTACATTAGCCCAAAACTTCGAAATGGCCAAGTTTACTAATGAAGCTCTGGAATACATATTCAGCGTGTCATTAGAATGCCGGCAGCCATGGCACTTCGAAATTGCTGCAGCTCGCTGCCACGCAGCTCATTCAGACAGGGCTCCTTTTCGAAAGGACCCTGGCAACTTCGAAATCCCCTTATTCCTACCCGCTATTTTGCGCATCTTCATATCATTGGCAAATATTTCCACCTCACTGTTTACCCTTCCTTTCAAGATCATTTGTGAATAAGTTGAACAGCTCTGGTCCCAATACCTACCCCTGGAGCACACTATTTATTTCCACCTTTTGGTTCCTGTCTTTTAAGTGGAGTTCCTGGCAATGTTTTCATGATCATCTAATAATCCTTTAATTACTTACATGATAAGCCCTTTTGTATATTAATCACCCTGCCTCCCTCTGCTTACAAACAGCTCCCTGCTCCAAAGGCAAAGCTGGGAGCAACACAAACTCTGTTGCAGTTAAGGCCTAGCCCCAGAACCAGCTTTTTAGCAGACTGCAAGTATGAAATTCATAATTTCAAACTTCAGGGCTATGTCTAGACTAGGGATTTTTTTTGTTTTTCTGCAAAACAGCCATTTTGCTGACAAAAGACAGAGTGTCCAGATTCGTAAGAGCAATGAAGGGTCCTGTGGCACCTTATAGCCTAACAGAAAAGTTTTGAGCATGAGCTCTGATGAAGTGAGTCTGTGCTCACGAAAGCTCATGCTCAAAACTTTTCTGTTAGTCTATAAGGTGCCACAGGACCCTTCGTTGCTGTTACAGATCCAGACTAACACGGCTACCCCTCCCATACAGATTCCTAAGGGCATTCTGTCGACAGTAAGTCAACAGAACGCAGCACTTTTGTCACCACTGTACCCTGATCACCATGAGGAAGAACACCTCACTTAACAGAGATCTGTCAACAAAAAGCCACTCTGGATATTTCAGGGGACCCTCTGTCAACAGAATGGGCTTCCAGGACACTGGGCAACTCTGTTTGTTGTGCTTTTGATTGGCTGTTTTGTGGCTCTCTGTTGACAGAGTGGATGGCTCTTGTGATCTGCTTGGCAATCTGGCTGTGATCCGTTGACAGGAGTTTTGTTGGAAGATATCTTCTGACAAAAACTTCTGTTGACAAATTGCTCTAATCTAGACATAGCCCAGGGGTTTGAGGGGGATCTCTAGCACCCTGTACCTGCAACCCCTTCATTAGGGCTCCTGTCGTTTAGACAATCATACACACGTAATTGAAGTCAATGGAAGCAGTGGGTGATCAAGACCTCTTAATTAAATAAGGACATAAACTTTTGACTAGAAGCTGTGGTACTTCACAGAGGAACTAATATATACAAGACAGAAAAATAGTGATGCACTTACTAATTATCTTTGAAATTGGCTAATATGTCACCTGATGAGTCTGTGTCTGTGTGTGCTTGGCCACCTGGGAGTTTAGTGACTGCTTGAGACATTAGTTTATACCATAAAACATGTTCAAATTTATTATCAGTTGCAATTTTGTATCTGTGAGCTAGCTATTCCCCCAACACACAACAAATGAGTTTACTTTCCCAGGAAACCTGCTCTGTATTCACTCCCCAAAACAAAGTACCAATTAGCTAAACTTGATAGTAAAATAAACCACTTTAATTGGGCAATACACACTGGCAGTTAAACGTAAAAGTGCATATGTAAATATGCCATTTATTTTCAGCGCTTGACAAATTATCTCTTTTCCCTGATGAATGCAGGTATCTCTTCCCATTGAAGCATTGGAACATCTCATCTTAAATGACTCTATCAGATATATGCAAAATTAGCATTGCTCAATTAAACGGCCTCTTATGGCTCCTTCCCCACTCTAGCAAGATAAATGAAGAAGTGGGGGCCAGCAAAAGTACCTCCAAAACCTTATTTACCAGGTTTTGGTATAAATTTTCCCCAAAAATCCTAAAAACCTTAGATTTTGGGGATAAAATTCGCTGCCACCACCCAAGTAATGATAAGGAAACCAGGGAGAGACTCCTTGGGAAAACTTAGCCCCAAAAGTAAAAACCAGGACACAAACATTAACCAATACCCAGTTAATAAAAAGAACAAGAAAGAACTTTTATTATTACTACAATATTCGTGTTGCAAGCCTCATGACTAGATGGAAGAGTCACAAAGTAAAACACATGGGGAGTTTTCACCATGTGCCTAGAACTTAGTTAGTAGTAGTAGCAGGCATCCTTCAGTCTGCATAGACTATGGATCGCGCCCTTTAAAGTTTCAATTGAGGACTTCATTTACAGCTTCTATTGTGACTATGAAGACCCACATGAGAGTGACGGTCCTTGCTGCATCTCTTCCAGATGTAGTGGGTGTCTGGCAAGTCCTTATTGTGCTTTCTGTGCACTCGCTTCTCCTCTGCTAGCTGTCTGATCTTCATCTTGCCCTTCTGAAGACCCTTGTGTAACCCCTGCCTCCATCTGCTGCGGTTGTCTGCTAGTTCTTCCCAGTTGTCCAGCTCGATGTCTACCTCTCTGAGGTCTCTCTTGCAGACATCTTTGTAGCGCAACTGGTGGCGTCCGGGAGGTCTTTTGCCAGAGGCTAGCTCACCATACAGGATGTCTTTTGGAATCCTTCCCTCGTTCATCCTGTGTACGTGGCCAAGCCAGCGGAGTCAACGCTGCCTGAGGAGGGTGCGCATGATTGGGATTCCAGCTTGCTCGAGGACGGCGGTGTTGGTCACTCTGTCCTTCTATGATATTCCAAAGATGCGCCTGAGGCAGTGCAAGTGGAAGACATTCAGCATCTTTTCCTGGCGGGCATAGAGGGTCCAAGTCTCGCTGCCATAAAGGAGGGTGCTGAGGATGCAGGCTCTGTAGACTTGCATTTTGGTGTGAGTGTACAGCTTGTTGTTATTCCACACTCTCTCGCTGAGTCTGGACAGAGCTGTGGCCGCTTTTCCCATCCTCCTATTTAGCTCAGTGTCCAATGACAGGGTGTCAGTGATGGTGGACCTGAGCTAAACGAACTTGTGGATGACCTCTAATGTATAGTTGTCAATGCTGATTGATGGGGATTCAGCAACATCCTGACCGAGTACGTTTGTCTTCTTTAGGCTGATGGTAAGCCCAAAGTCCTTGCACGCTTTGGAGAACTGATCCAGCAGTTTTTGAAGCTGGTCTTCTGTGTGAGACACTACAGCAGCATCGTCTGTGAACAGCATGTCTCTGATGAGGACTTCTCGCACCTTAGACTCAGCTTTCAGCCTTGCAAGGTTAAACAGTTTCCCATCAGATCTTGTGTGCAGCAAGATGCCCTCTGTTGAAGATCCAGAGGCATGCTTCAGGAGGAGTGCGAAGAAGATCCCAAACAATGTCGGAGCAAGCACGCATCCTTGTTTGACGCCACTCCTGATTCTGAAAGCATTCGATAACGCGCCGTCATATTGGATGGTTCCTCTCATGTCTTCGTGGAATGACTGGATCATCTTGAGTAACCATGGAGGACAGCCTATCTTGTGGAGCAGTTTGAACAGACCATCCCTGCTGACCAAGTCAAAGGCCTTGGTCAGGTTGATGAAGGCTATGTAGAGTGGCTTCCTCTGCTCCCTGCACTTCTGCTGCAGCTGCCTTAGAGAGAAGACCATGTCAACGGTAGACCTCTCTGCGCGGAATCCAAACTGCGATTTGGGATACACCCTCTCAGCAATCTTCTGGAGTCTGCCAAGGATGACGCGAGTGAACAGTTTACCAGTGAGACTTAGGAGGGAGATTCCACGGTAGTTGTCGCAGTCACTTCTGTCTCCTTTGTTCTTATACAACGTTACAATGTTAGCGTCGCGCATATTCTGTGGAACCTCACCCTCTTTCCAGCACAGGCACAGTAGCTCATGTAGGGTTTCCAGGAGTGTGTCTGCGGCACATTTAATTACCTCTGGTGGTATACCATCCTGACCAGGGGCCTTTCCTGCTGCAATGCTGTCGATGGCTCTCTTCAGTTCATCCACAGTCAGTTCCTGATCCAGTTTGTCCATTACTTGTAGGAGCTCGACAGCATCGAGTGCTGCGTCAACCACAACGTTCTCGTGCGAGTACAGCTTGGAGTAGTGCTCAACCCAGGGCTCCATCTGTTTGGCTTTGTCAGCGATGACTTCACCAGATTTAGATTTCAGAGGTGCCATCTTGTTCTGGGTGGGTCCTAATGCCTTCCTCATACCCTCGTATGTTCCTATGAGATTACCAAAGTCGGCACAGGTCTGGATGCTGCTGCATAGCTGGAGCAAGTGGTTGTTGGCACAGAGCCTGCCTGTCTGCTGTACTGTTCTTCTGGCCTCTCTAAGTGCTTGCTGGGTACTCTGGCTTGGTGAGCGTTTGTACTCCAGGAGTACAGCGCGTTTCTTTTCAATGACTGGAATCATCTCATCGGAGTTAGCTTCAAACCAGTCATTCGTGCTTCTAGCTCTTCTTCCAAACATCGACAAGGCCGTGTTGTAAACTGTATCCCTCAGATGTTGCCATTTGGAAGTCGCATCAGCGCCCCCAGGGCTGCTGCGCAGATTTTCCTGGAGGGTCTCTCTGAACTTTTCAGCTTTCTCCGAGTTTGCCGTCTTTCTGGCGTCAATGCGGGGCCTTCCAGCACGTTTAGAGCGGTACAGCTTCTTGGGTCTCAGCTTGATCTTGGAGCAAACTAGCGAGTGATCTGTATCACAGTCAGCACTATGATAGCTGCGTGTCAGAAGGATGTTTTTGAGGTTATTACGCCTAGTGATGACCACATCTAGTTGATGCAGAACTTAGTTACAAGGAGAGTAAAAGAACATTTTTAAAAAGTGCACAGACATTAGATCCCACTTCCCAAACCATACAACAATAAAGCCTAACAGATCTATCTAAACTTTACCCAACTTACAGAAGATTGGAGGGGCTGTTCTTGGAGAGAGATGTTCTGTGTCTCTCTCCCTCATGGCTGGAAAGAAGAAGAAAAAAACAAAAAAAACCAGACAACAAAAGAGGGAGGAGCTAAAATTCAATTCTTACCTACATTCCTACAGGCCAGCCCCACCTGGCTAAGGAGGTTAACCCTTTTACTCCCAGGCTGCTGGCTAAACCTCATGATTATGACATGGCCACTTTCCCGTTGTATTGCTGAGAGATGCCCGTTCATTTCTTTTTACCTTAGCAAGCTGCTCTCAAGTCGAGTTGGTTGGAATTTGGAACTTCCATGCCATGGAAAAGGCTGACATTTCAAAATTTCCTTTCAGCTCAGATTAGAGCAAAATGTCCTAGTCTGTCTGGAAGATTTAGTTTCAAAGTTATCGTTTTCACTTTTGTATAGCAAACATATTTTATTATAATACTCAAAACAAAGTATTACGACTTTCTTGAGATTAAATATTTTGATGAAATTGAATTAAAATGTTAAAATAAATTTTCATGAAATATTGACTAAAATCAATACGTTCCTGTTAAACATTTTGATTTAACTGCACCAGCATTTTCCCAAGGAAAAACACTCCACTAGAAAAATTTCAATCATCTCTACTATCAAGCATTATGTTTTTCACCAATAGGCATCTGAGTCACACCTGAATTATCTCTTCTAGATCCCTTAATGTTAAGTGTGAATGGGCTTATTAATGAGATGTCTTTCTCCATTTTATTAGAGCATTATTTTCCTTTACAGTCCTTTTGATCTTCCTAATTGCCCATCCAGGATGAGGCAGGGCATACTGGTGGGCATTCCCCATGTGTAAACCACAGCTGTGATTGTTGCATAGGCAATGATTCTAACTTGTGATACAGATGATATATGCATGCAAATAGGATAGCCGTATTCAGTACATCATAACCTTTACAATGATGTCTTACACAACCCATCAAATATAAAACAGTTGAGTGGTTAGCATTGCCTTCATTACATATACTTCTATAAGATGGAGGAGACAGTGACTGAAAGACTGGAAATTAAGACCTCTTCTGCAAAGTTGTCTGCTGCCTGGGGTTCAACTGGTTAAGATTGGGAGCTGGTTAAATTGAGCACTTATCAGAGAGAAGTAGAACTTGGACTTTTCCTCAGCCCTAGGTGTCTTCCTACTATGACAGTGGCAATAGCAGTATTTTTTTCCCTTGTCAATCTGAACTGGAGTGAGTACAAAATTTTGGGATGCCTTAACCATCAAGCTGAGCATTTCCTTAAAAGCCTTTAGAATTGGCTGTGCCTATGTTCTATTTAATTCCCCACTCAGAACTGTTAATTAATAGCTCAATAGATTGATCACAGTCTACATTATTTTTTCCACACAAGGGATAAACAGACATGGTAATTCATGGGATTCTTTCTGGGAGATTGTTTAATATCAGCCACAAGAGTTATGTCTGTTCTGCATGAAAGGTACTCCGTAACTGAAACACAGTTTTGGTGAAAGACTGTTTCCAAAGTCTGTTGTACTGGGAAAGAACTTTTTGTAGCTGTGTCAATCAGATGCCCCTCAGTAAGATTATATCAGCCCACCTGCTGTTTTACCCTGCTACCATGGAGAGTGGTAGAATCCCGCATTTGCATATTTTTCAACACCCTGTGCTACATGTGAAAAGGTTTTAATGCTAGCAGTTGAAGGAAGGTATTGCAAAAGCTCAGAACTCTCATTCATTCTCTTCCAGTCTGCCCTTTCATCATCATGCTCACCTCTCTCTATGCCTTCTTCACATTCATTAATCTCTTGTTTAGTGGGAGGAAGAAATCTCAAGAGATCCCTTATGAACCAAGAATCATCTGTCCTGGAAATTCCACCCCTATGTCTGTGTCCAGCCACTCAGGGTAGCAGGTTCACACAAAGGTAATAGAGACCACAACCCAGGAATTATAGTTATCCCAGGCATCTTCATGAAATAACCTCTAAGGGGGAGGTGCACAGAGGTTTACTTCTGGGCTGATCACAGCGATTTGTGCCCTAAGGACACATGTTCCTTGAAGTCTTATTCCTTCTCTTCACAACCCTTATGATCTATGAAGTATCTAATGTTGCTTTAAATCAAATTGCTGCTGAACCATACAGTAAGCACTCTGTAAATCATTGGCTTTGTTTGTACTGTTCCTTCTCACATTCTTCCCTGCCAGAGCTACCCTGGCATTTTCCCAGCTTACATTGCAAGTGATAACAACTTACTCCAATTGTCAAGTTGTTGTCTTAACCCTTTAATTTCTCAAGTTTTATATTGATGCCTCTTAATCTTCTGACGCCCTGTGTAGTTCTCTGACTTTGGTGTGAATGGCTTAACATGCCAGAAAAAAGGCACTCCATATCTTTGCCCCTAAATTGCTTCTCCTTTTCTTTCTTAGGGATTTCAGTTCAAAATATCCCAACACAGATTCTCAAGGGCCATAGTCATAAATGGCACAGAGCACCAATGAACTACCCATACTATCTGAAATAAATATTTTTACAATGGCTTTTGATACCTTCTGGTTGTCAGCTGACACGATTTATATTTCCCAGAGCTCTGGCATTTAGCCTGCATTAGCTCTTTCTGCTACTTAATACAAATCTATTGCCTTTTAAAAGATGTTCCAAAGGCATCTAGTGTCCAAAGAATAAAAAAAAAATGCTGAAACACATTTTCAGCCAAAGAAAATCCTTGGTGTCATATCTATTCCTTTACGGAAAACCTCACAGTGACCTTGTATTCAAAACATCTGTGTTGGCACTCTGACTATTAATGTTTCTCTGAGGGGCCAACTGTTATATAACATTTTGTTCTTTATCATTAATCACTGTTAACCAGATTCATTAACTCACGAGAGTTACTGAAAGATCAGTCATCAGAAATGCACAAAGGTAAGGGTTAAATACTTTCCCACTACATTGATTTGAGGATACAACCAGCAACATGGACTGTTGTGGAAAAATAAATTGCTGCTAAGCAATTCCTTAACATGTTACTATGCGCAAAATCCCCTCAAATTAGTCTTATTCTTGCCCTAATATTTTGATTCCCATGCAGCTTGGGCTCACTGCCCACATTTGTTGAATATTGCTAGGTTCTAGCAACAATTGTATCAGTTATTATTTTCAGAAGCCTCAGCAAAACACTACTTAATCTCTGTGCACACCAATAACTAAAGCTTGCCCACAGTTTAAATTTATTTTAATATGGAGGAAAATCATTCAGGCTACGTCTACACGTGCAGCCAACATCGAAATAGCTTATTTCGATGTTGCGACATCGAAATAGTCTATTTCAATGAATAACGTCTACACGTCCTCCAGGGCCAGCAACGTCGATGTTCAACTTCGACGTTGCTCAGCCCAACATCGAAATAGGCGCAGCGAGGGAACGTCTACACGTCAAAGTAGCACACATCGAAATAGGGATGCCAGGCACAGCTGCAGACAGGGTCACAGGGCGGACTCAACAGCAAGCCGCTCCCTTAAAGGGCCCCTCCCAGACACAGTTGCACTAAACAACACAAGATACACAGAGCTGACAACTGGTTGCAGACCCTGTGCCTGCAGCATAGATCCCCAGCTGCCGCAGAAGCAGCCAGAAGCCCTGGGCTAAGGGCTGCTGCCCACGGTGACCATAGAGCCCCGCAGGGGCTGGAGAGAGAGCATCTCTCAACCCCCCAGCTGATGGCCGCTATGGAGGACCCAGCAATTTCGACGTTGCGGGACGCGGATCGTCTACACGGTCCCTACTTCGACGTTGAATGTCAAAGTAGGGCGCTATTCCTATCTCCTCATGAGGTTAGCGACTTCGACGTCTCGCCGCCTAACGTCGAAGTTGGTGCCGCTACTTCGAAGTAGCGTGCACGTGTAGACGCAGCTTCAGTGTACCATAAATATGGATTGTCTTAAAAGTCCATGATACTGGTGAGATAACTTTGATAACAGGCTGAAAGCTGACCTTTTCCCAGTTTGTTAATTGCTCTGGGGGCTTTGGTAGGACAGATGTGGCCAGATGCCTAGACAGAGGGAGCAGTGTGCACGCTAAGAGGCAGAAATGTAGGCCCCTGGAGAACATTTGCCTTGAAAACATGGGCATTGAATGAGTTTAGATGCTTACATGGTTCAGCAGGAATTTTGTGGATCACAGTGGAGCCAAAATGGGGACTTTGGTGCCTAAAACTGATATTTACACAGCAAATCTGGACTTTAGGTGCTAAAATACCTCTGTGGGTCTGGGCCTAACTCTGCGAAGGTCAGTGATATTACACATGAGTGAAATTAGTGCATGATCAGAATCAGGCCACCCGGTGCCCTGAGGAAAAATATTACTTCATTCTCTACTTTTTATATATGAAAAGATGACTCTCTTTTAATAAATGCATAATTGGCGTATTTAAAACAGAAGAACAGATCTGGAAGCCTGTAGCATGTGTTCTGAGCTGCAGGGTAGGAATGCTCAGCGTGGAGGGGCTTGCTAGGGTGACCTTGAGCCATCTTTGTGAGGAAATAGATGTAAAGGAAACCTGGCCACACTTGCAGCTGGCAGAGGGAGCCTGGAACTGCTACAGTGATTTTTTGCCACTTGAGGATACTCTTACACATCTTACAAATCAGCCCATGGCCAAGTAAGCTGCTTGCAGAATTGTTTAGCACTGGTGGAGGAGCCCAAAGCAGCCTGAGCATATGGGCCAGCTTTAGGTATGGTTAAAAGAGTGAAAGGAGGCCATGTCAGCGCTGGGAAAGGAAAAAAAAAATCAAATACACAATTCACTACTAGGCCACAGAACAAATATACAAAACAAGATTTGAATCTGGACTACTCCCAGAGCATAAAACAGGGCTTAAATCCTGTGAGCTCACGGGGGTGGGGGGGGCTTAATGCTGCACAAACAGGACAGAACACAAACAGTCCTACTATGCCAGGCTGCGGAGAGGGCATGTTGGGAGCCTTTTCTTCTGTACCTCTTGGGCAGTGCTCCCTCGCAGCTCTGTCAGCAGCTGAACAGAGGAAAGTTGGGCTAGGATTGGGAAGAAGCCTGGGTCTTGTTAGGGGATTCGTTACTATATGGATACCCTCCTCAGATTCCACCATTGCTACAGTAGCAATTAAGGAAAGGGAGAGAGAGATAGCCATGTTAGGCCGTATTCTATCAAAACAAAAAAACAGTCAAGGCTTTAAAGTGCTACTTGACTGCTTTTTTGTTTTAATTAAGGAAAGGGGTTTGCTAATGCACGTGACCTAGGTGAGTGAAATGGAGGTTTTGTCCTTTCCTGGCCTGTGATTGCGAGGGGGTGAGGAACTCCGTATCACAGGCTTTGTGGAGTCTGTGACTATTCCTCCCATATTTGCCTTGCACATCTGTTATACATTTAGGTGATTTGATACTAATAATGCAAGAGAGAGGTAAGCGGGTGATAAGGGTTAATCTTCTTGGCATATACGTGTTGTGCCTCAGGGGGCACATGACCAGGATTTGCCACCGAATTTTGTCTGCTTGTTGGGTCATTAGTGTCTCAGGCTTGGGCCAGGAAGTGTAATAAACACGAATAAATTTGTCACTGAAGATTTTATGGCTGCACAAACCTCTGCAGGTTGGTGTAGATCCATATACACGTTTATAGTAACTTGCACAAAGGAGTCAGCAAATCTTGTTCTTCCAATTAGTATCACATTTCCTTGTTGACTGTAATGCCCGTACTGTATTCCAAAATAAGCTTTTCTTTACAACACCATCATCATACCCACCTTTTTTTGTTTGCTTTTGGAAAACAGCACAAACCTGCTGGTATAAGTACTGGCTGATCATTAAGTCAGGAAGACAGAACACAAACAACTGCTGGAACACGGTCACATGAAGTTGTTGAAAATAAAAGGATATTTTGCCTGTGACAGCATTACCTCCATGGAAGTTATACTCCCTGGACTAGCTGCTAATTATCACCTTTTAAAAACTATCTAATAGAAATGTCCTATATATAAAAAGGTCTTTCTACGTTGTTGTAGAGATTGGAATACCCGAAGGGGTCAGGAGCACTTTGAATGTTACATACTCTCCAGTACTTATTGTACTGGAAAGTTGCACTGAGGGACCGAAGCTGTGCTGGGACTTCAGTGAGTGTGAACTGACAGTCACAGAGCTATGTCTATTTATGCCAACAACAGATTTGGTGTATGATTGTCACTTAAATCCATGATTTCCAGTAAGGTATTAGAACATTATTCACTGAGGGAAATATATTCCCAACGACAATAGCATCAGCATTAAAAGTGCCTGAAAAATGTAAGAATTTTTCAATTAAATTGTAAACCCAGCGGCACTGAGACCGCTCACACCGGAAAGTGAGGGCTCTGCTCTACAGCCTTGGCTGAGAACCAGCTGGCTTTTAGCTCATGTGGTAGAGCACAGGTTCATTTACTTCTGCAGAAGACCTGGGTACGTCAGCCTTATAAGTGGGGGCCTGTCTGGGCTGAACTGCAAGAAGGTCTCAGAAGCTTGGGACACACCTCCTCAGCTGAGGGAAGCATGTAACCACAGAGGCACTGAGACTGCTGACAATGGAGAGTGAAGTCTCTACTTTATAGCATTGGTTGAGAGCTACTTATTTTTTAGCTCATGCGGTAGAGCACAGAGCTTTAGCCCCCTAAGGTTGCAGGTTCAATCCCTCATGCTGACCACCTGGCAATGTCAGCCTTACCAAATGAAACAAAAAAGCAGTCTGTAGCACTTTAAAGACTAACAAAACAATTTATGAGGTGATGAGCACTTCTTCAGATCTGGAGATACTGAAAATCACATTTTTTTCAAAATATTTTGGAAAAAAAAATTCTTCCCATTTTTCACCCAGTGATGGAACTGGCCAGCACTTTTTTTGGCGCAGGTACTTGCCAGTACTGAGAGCTGGCACTTCAGCAGCCCCGGCCATGGGTTTGGCTGAAGGGCGGGAGGGGGTGGGGAGCCGTTTGACTACTGGCACCTCATTTTCTGTAAAGAAAAAAAGAAAAAAAAAGACACTGGAACTGTCAAAACTTTTTTTTTACAGAAAAGAGACACAATTTTCTCAAGTTTCAAATGGCTGTGATTGGGATACTGATTGCTTACAATGACTAACTATCCAAAGTCATGAATGCACTACCAAACGGCTCTTTCTTACCTATCGCCTACCACAGCACTCTATGGTTTATAGCAAACCAGTGAGAAGTCCTGTGGCACCTTATAGACTAAGATTTTTTGGCCTGCTTGTTCTGACCAAATGAGTCTGTGCTCACAAAAGCTTATGCTCCAATAAATCTGTTAGTCTATAAGGTGCCATGGGACTTCTCGTTGTTTTTACAGATACAGACTAACACGGCTACCCCTCTGATACTATGGTTTATGGATGAACTGTGGTTAATGGGTGAACTGGACCAAGGGAAACAAGAGGTTTCAGTAAAGACAAAGAAAAAAAAAGCCGAATTCTTAAGTCCCACCCATCAATGAGATCCTGATTTCCTCTGCCATAGTGACTGACTGACTAATTAGTATCAATCTGGAATATGAACTGATTTATCAACCCACAGAACCTGAGTGCATTCTCAGATCCTACCAGCTGCTGTATACAGCATTCTTAAACTCCTGTCTGCAGACAAAATCAGTGATACTCAGAACGTTCTCCCAGGAATCATATTGAATTGAATTAGGCTGCAAATCATCAACACCTTGATAACATGTGGCCCATTTGCACAACTGGAAATCACCCAAGCAGCAAATTTTGAGCTAGAACCTAAGATTCTAGCCCCTCATCTTTCCTCCTGTGAAAAGCCAGTTAAGAAAATTTACTGACAGTGATCACCGTGTGAGGGCATATTCCTGGCCACCCTGAAATGTTCATCAGTGCTGCAAGCAGAAATTTGCCAATCTTCTTGTCAGTTATAACTGTTACACTTACTGTTTGGTGTTTAGTAACAGAGAGGAAGCCATGCTAGTCTATACACTATCAAAACACAAAGCAGTCAAGTAGCACTTTAAAGACTAGCAAAATAGTTTATTAGGTGAGCTTTTGTGGGACAGAAAGTGGGTCTGTCCCACGAAAGCTCACCTAATAAACTATTTTGCTAGTCTTTAAAGTGCTACTTGACTGTTTTTTGTTTTGTTTGGTGTTTAGTCTTCTTTCTTGGGGTATGGTGACTGAAAATTAGTGAGTTGTCTCCAATAGCTCTTTATTTTTCAGAGAAACTTTGACATCCAGAGACAGGCTTCCCACCCGGGCATAGCACCAAACCAGCATTAGTGGAGCTGGGCAGTGACTGCCTAATGGTAACGAACAAAAAGGGAAATGTTTGTGCTCTTGTTTTGAGAGCTGTCAAACACAGTTGAGGGCGGTGGGAGACCTGACAGGAGTGGACCAAATTGTGCTGAGCTGGTTCTGTTATTTGTTCTTGAAAAGAACCAGAGTGTCTTGATAAAGTATTTTATATGCTTTTCTTTCCTTTTCCGGGGCAGGGAAGGAGAGAGGATTTATAGTCCATCCTCTATTTTAGCCAAATATAATTTCCCTTCACAGCTTAGTCATTTTTTGTTTAAAAAAAAAAAAAAGGGTGTTGGGCAGCTTACATTAAGGAGACAAAAGAGGTGATGGCTGCAGTGCTATGGACTAGTTCAGTGTTTCTCAGCCTTTTTTTTTAAAGTACCCCTTTTTCTTTAAAAAAAAAAAAAAGCACTCCCGGAACCCACAATTTTCAGACATTTTTCTACCATTGTGATGCCTTTGTTCAAACAACTTAATTGTAACTGGTTGGATGGAAGAAATTGCTATAGGCAGTAAACGTGCCATTGTACTTATGACTGTGCAAAGATGATAAATCAAAAATATTAGATGAACATAAAAGCTGCGTCTACACGTGCATGCTACTTCGAAGTAGCAGCACCAACTTCGAAATAGCGCCCGTCGCGTCTACACGCGTCGGGCGCTATTTCGAAGTTAACTTCGACGTTAGGCGGCGAGACGTCGAAGTCGCTAACCTCATGAGGAGATAGGAATAGCGCCCTACTTCGACGTTCAACGTCGAAGTAGGGACCGTGTAGACGATCCGCGTCCCGCAACGTCGAAATTGCTGGGTCCTCTATGGCGGCCATCAGCTGGGGGGTTGAGAGATGCTCTCTCTCCAGCCCCTGCGGGGCTCTATGGTCACCGTGGGCAGCAGCCCTTAGCCCAGGGCTTCTGGCTGCTTCTGCGGCAGCTGGGGATCTATGCTGCAGGCACAGGGTCTGCAACCAGTTGTCAGCTCTGTGTATCTTGTGTTGTTTAGTGCAACTGTGTCTGGGAGGGGCCCTTTAAGGGAGCGGCTTGCTGTTGAGTCCGCCCTGTGACCCTGTCTGCAGCTGTGCCTGGCATCCCTATTTCGATGTGTGCTACTTTGATGTGTAGACGTTCCCTCGCTGCGCCTATTTCGATGTTGGGCTGAGCAACGTCGAAGTTGAACATCGACGTTGCCGGCCCTGGAGGACGTGTAGACGTTATTCATCGAAATAGACTATTTCGATGTCGCAACATCGAAATAAGCTATTTCGATGTTGGCTGCACGTGTAGACGTAGCCAAAATGTCCAGTTTTTTTATTCATACGTATATGTATTTATGCAAACACCAATGAACAGTGATCAGTGAGATTGTAAGAAAAATTATAATTAATTTAATGCAAAGTTTGAGCTTGTTTGGATGAAATCAAATGTTCAAGCCTCGGTTTCAGACTGTTGAGGGCCACAATTAAATCAATGTTTCTGGTACATTTTCCTGTGTTCTACCATCTTCCAAGTCTGCAGTTTTAGTCTTCTTTTTCGCAAGGAATCAGTCCATTTAAAACCCTTTCAGCTGTAATTACAATTACTAAATCAGGGGTATTCAAACTTTTCTCAATGGGGGGGCCACACAGCAATTTTTATGTGTTTCAGGGGTGCCAAACATAGAATAACCTCAAACCACCCCCCCAGGCTTAAACCCCTCACAGCACCAAACTGCCTTCCTCTGCCCCCAGATTTAGACCTTCACTGCCCCAAACTGCCCCCACCCTCAGTCTTACCCTCCCCACAGCCCCAAACTGTCCCCTGCCCACCCCAGGCTTAACTCCCTTGTGGCCTCAAACCACTCTGCCGTCGGCCCTATGCCCCAGCCAATGCTCTTCCCCCATGGTCAGCAGTGGCTCTGTGCCCCAGCCACCAGGGTCCCGTGGGAACTGGTCTCACCATGGCAGCCAGACCTACAGGCCTGATAAAATGTTTTCACTGGCCAGATTTTCACCCACAGGCCGTCTGTTGGACACCCCTGTACGGAGCTAAAATTACACAAGTAGCAATTTTATCACTTCAGATAACAAGCACAATATGCCAGAGGTGGGCACCACCAGCTCCCCACTTTCACCCAATACCCCTCCCCTTCTCCAGAGCCAGACACCGCCAGCTCCCCTCTTTAACGCAACCCCCCCCGCCCCTCCTCTCCTCCAGAGCAAGGCACCCCCACCACCACTGTAATCCAGTGCTGGAGCCGCCGCTGCCACGTGCTTCTCCCTCCAGGCACTAGGGATGGCCGCGTGTGCAGAGCAGTGCATAGCGCTCTCGCGGCTCTGAGCATTTTATTGCTCAAAGATCTGCGCATGGCTTCAGCACACATACCCTCCAGACTTCTCTCATGTACCTCTAAGGGTATGCAGAGCATGTGTTGAGAAACACTGGATCAGTGTACATGTTGTATGGTGACTCATTTATTTGCTTCCTTGTTGTTTTGTTATAAGAGTACAGGTTGAACCTCTCTAGTCTGGCATTCTTTCATCTGGCACCATCCGTAATCTGGCATGATTTTAGTTAGATGGATGACCACTTATCACGGGTGTGGCCAAGTTTCCTATGGTCCCAGAAAGTTTGTCAACAGCCACCAGTCCTGGCTTTCAGTGTTCTGTGCTGTTATTTAGTTGTAATTTACCCCTAAATGGCTGTGTCTACACGTGCACGCTACTTCGAAGTAGCGGCACTAACTTCAAAATAGCACCCGTCGCGGCTACACGCGTCGGGCGCTATTTCGAAGTTAACTTCGACGTTAGGCGGCGAGACATCGAAGTCGCTAACCTCATGAGGGGATCGGAATAGCGCCCTACTTCGACGTTCAACATCGAAGTAGGGACCGTGTAGACGATCCGCGTCCCGCAACGTCGAAATTGTGGGGTCCTCCATGGCAGCCATCAGCTGGGGGGTTGAGAGACGCTGTCTCTCCAGCCCCTGCGGGGCTCTATGGTCACTGTGTGCAGCAGCCTTTAGCCCAGGGCTTCTGGCTGCTGCTGCTGCAGCGGGGGATTCATGCTGCATGCACAGGGTCTGCAACTCGTTGTCGGCTCTGTGGATCTTGTGCTGTTTAGTGCAAGTGTGTCTGGGAGGGGCCCTTTAAGGGAGCGGCTGGCTTTTGAGTCCGCCCTGTGACCCTGTCTGCAGCTGTGCCTGGCACCCTTATTTCGATGTGTGCTACTGTGGCGTGTAGACGTTCCCTCGCAGCGTCTATTTCGATGTGGTGCTGCGCAACGTCGATGTTGAACATCGACGTTGCCAGCCCTGGAGGACGTGTAGACGTTATTCATTGAAATAGCCTATTTCGATGTTGCCACATCGAAATAGGCTACTTCGATGTAGGCTTCACGTGTAGACGTAGCCAATGTCTGCTAAGAGCCAGGTAAGTAGTGGAAGTGTTGGCAATGCTGCTAGGCAATATTGACCTCCCATGGTCCAGCATATTCTCTGGTGTGGCACTGTTGAAGTCCTGAGGGTGCTGAACTAGAGAGGTTCAATCTGTATAGCCAAACAGCAGATAGTCAGTCTTTAATGAATAAAGCCAAATGCAATTTCATGCTGTGGCCATGTCATCAGCTTTACCTACATGAAAAGCTGTGTTTTTTTGGAGGAGGAGGCGCAGAAGTGGGTTGTGCCCATATTTCATTTTCATGGGTATCTGTGCCTATGTTCTACCCTTCTTTTAAACCAAACTGTCAATGTTTGTATTTATTATTTCTGCCTTATTCTGACTCTCCATACAGGCTAAAACCACCAAAAACTAAATTATACTATGAAACTGTTTTCTGAAATGTTCCACTGATTGTGAGCAGTTACAATAATTACATTTAGTTTGTTTTTGTTTTCTATGTTTAAAATCAGAGCAGTGTAGTATGTCAGACCTGCTTTAGCTCTCTGCTAGTTTTTGGCCAGTCCCTCTGTGAAGCCCCATTGTGCCACCTCTACACATTTTTAAATCAATCTCACCATAGTCATCATCTTTGTGATTACCTCTGCATCTTGAACACTTGGTCTGACTTTAGAAATCACTTGCCATCTGGTCAAATACTGGGTTATTAAGGCAACTTAATGGCAGGACAAAATACTGTTTGTTAAGAGACTTGATAGTTCTTCCCTCCCCGGCTCCTCAGTATAGTTCGGTTCCATTAAATTAAACAACACCATCAAAGTTAACTCATTTTTTTCCTTTCATTGACTTTCAGAATGTATCATCCAAAACCATCTCTTGGGGTTAGTTCGGTTTTAGTCTCTGTAGCCATTATGTCTCTAAGAACTCCATGAATTTCTTCTTTAGATTCTCTGATATGATACTTACTCAATAACTTCCATTGCCTGTGAATAAATGGAGCAGTAAATGGCTCTTGTCTGGCACGTAAATGCTCAGACAACTGCAAGGGAGCTATCTGTTAGGCGTACATGCAAATGGAACATCACTAATGTGCCACAAATGTGTTTTCCATAAAATTTAATATTACTAGAGGCATGGACCTGGCAGATGATATGCTGCACACTTCTATAAATAAGCTGATTCTTGTGAACAGTCAGTGGATCAGATAATGAACTTCATGCAGCATGGTTCATTTTATGACACCTGAATGAATAGCATTTCTTCCATTTAGGAAGAGCGAATTACTTGAGATAGAATTTTCACTAACACCCTTCACAAGCATTATCAGTACTTTGCTAACATTCTTTTTTTTATGACAACTTGTTACATTTTTGAAAATGCCAAGATACAAACTGCTTTTTGCAAGACAAAATGGCATCTTTTTATCTGGAATGTTTTTTATATAATAAGAGGAAAAAGAGAAAAGAAAGAATTACAGGTTTTCACATCAAGTAATCGATCTACCCCTGAAAAGGCTACGTATTTTTACCTCAGCGCAGCTAATGTGAATGAGTTACTTGAAGCATAAAATAAACACGATGAGGTCAGCTAGTGGAGGGAGCAGTGGGCTACTTGCCTTGTGGTAAAACTAAGTGAATGGTCTTCATTTGGTGTTTACCTCAAGATAAATTATGTGTGTTAGTTTTCCTAAGGTAAAATATATATGTTTTTTAGCAGTGAAGACAAGGTCTTAGAAATGGAACTACAGTGATATTGGTTGTGGGGTTTCTTTTGGTTTGTTTTGTGTTTTTGCATCAGTGAGAAATACAGGTAAGCCAAGAAACAGAAGTAGAAGGTTGAAATGAATTAATCCTTTGTCTGGTGAGCGTGTATTTAGACAGAGTATAAGGTAAAAGGTAATTTTTAATATTCAAGAACTACACATCCTTTTAATTTTTCAGAACACATTAATTAAAAGACTCTATATGAAATAATAATGCCAAATTTTCTAGTACAGTCCTGGTAAATATACAGGGTGAAATCCTGGTCCTATTGAAATTTATGGCAAAAATGCCATTGGCTTCAATAGCATCAGGATTTCATCCATATATATGTAGTGGATTTTCGGGACATGAAATGTATTCAGGATGCAAAACAAATAATTAGATGTGGACACAGAATTTTAACCCCCCAAACAAACAAACCAACAAACAAGCAAAACGGACAACCCTAAATCTTTTGAGATGGCTTCATTCCTTCACCAAATGCAAGAATAGAAATTATCTTTTATTCATAACCCTGTTAAACTTTTAATGCTATTGATCCGTGTATGGATATAATCTCCTGGATCTTTCATTTTATTTTCAAAGCCTAGGAAGCATTATTCCAGGCCCAAAAATATAAATGACACTAGATGTAATTTCAATTCAAAAGAATAAGAGTTTGATTACAAATTGTGTACAGCTGAGAAAATGTTTTCAGGGAAATATTAGGTATTGCTGCTGGAGTAAGAGGTTTAGAGACAGGTTGCTGATCTGCAGATTTAGCAACATATGGTACAGAGACAATAAGTAGAGACCACAGAGGCCCCACCTAGATGAGATAAATAGACCATGCTGGAAAATGCACTAGCTAACATACATATAAACACAATTTTTCACCTAATGCCCATTATAACACCTTCAGATACAGTGCTAGCTAGTCCTGAGTAAAGCTAACTGGCAGTCTAGTCTACAGAGACAGCCAGAGGGGCCTTGGATGAGAAACAAGCCACACTCTACAGTTTCAATTGCTTTGTGTTACGGTTATTTAAAGTAGGAGAAATCTCTTTGTAGTGTCACTGCATCTCCCTTTTATTTGGATTGATTTTATATAAGAAGGGGAGCAAAGAAAAACACATGATGGGGAAAATTAAAATCTTTCTCTCACAGTGGGTTTGTCTACGCTGTGTGGCAGTGTGGGCTACAGGATGTGAATTAGAGAGTGCGTGAACTAAAAGGTATCTAGTAGTAGTAGCATCCTTCAGTCTACGTAGACTATGGAACGCGCCCTTCATAGTTCCGTTTGGCATCCTCATTTGCAGCGTCAGCTGTGACTGTGAAGACCCACACGAGAGTGACAGTCCTTGCTGCATCTGTTGCACATGTAACGGATGTCTGGCACGTCCTTGCTGTGCTTTCTGTGGGCTCGCTTCTCCTTTGCTAGCTGTCTGATCCTCAACTCACCCTTCTGAAGGCCCTTGTATCGTTCCTGCGTCCATCTGCTGCGATCGTCTGCCAGCTCCTCCCAGCTGTCTGGCTTGATGTCTCCTTCCCTGAGGTCTCTCTTGCAAACATCTTTGTAGTGCAGCTGGTGGCATCCGGGAGGTCTTTTGCTAGAGGCTAGCTCACCATACAGGATGTCTTTTGGGATCCTTCCATCATTCATCCTGTGGACATGGCCA
This sequence comes from Carettochelys insculpta, assembly GCF_033958435.1. Classification (NCBI taxonomy): domain Eukaryota; kingdom Metazoa; phylum Chordata; order Testudines; family Carettochelyidae; genus Carettochelys; species Carettochelys insculpta. The sequence continues at coordinate 123,250,932 of NC_134137.1, forward strand.
AGCAGCGGAGCCGCCGCTGCCTGAGGAGGGTGTGCATGGTTGGGATCCCAGCTTGCTCGAGGACGGTGGTGTTAGACACTGTCCTTCCACGATATTCCAAAGATGTGCCTGAGGCAGCGCAAGTGGAAGATGTTCAGCCTCTTTTCCTGGCGGGCATACAGGGTCCAAGTCTCGCTGCCGTAAAGGAGGGTGCTGAGGATGCAGGCTCTGTAGACTTGTATTTTGGTGTGAGTGTACAGCTTGTTGTTATTCCACACTCTCTCGCTGAGTCTGGACAGAGTTGTGGCTGCTTTACCGATCCTCCTACTTAGCTCAGTCTCCAAGGACAGGGTGTCAGTGATGGTGGACCCAAGGTAAACGAACTTGTGGACGACCTCTAACGTATAGTTGTCAATACTGATTGATGGAGAATCAGCAACGTCCTGAGCAAGTACATTTGTCTTCTTTAGGCTGATGGAGAGCCCAAAGTCTTTGCGTGCTTTGGAGAACTGATCCAGCAGCTTCTGAAGCTGGTCTTCTGTGTGTGACACGACAGCAGCGTCATCTGCGAACAGCATATCTCTGATGAGGACTTCCCGCACCTTAGATTTAGCTTTCAGCCTTGCAAGATTAAACAATTTCCCGTCAGATCTTGTGTGCAAAAAGATGCCCTCTGTTGAAGATCCAAAGGCGTGTTTAAGGAGGAGTGTGAAGAAGATCCCGAACAATGTCAGAGCAAGGACACATCCTTGTTTGATGCCGCTCCTGATGCTGAAAGCATCCAGTAATGTGCCATCATATCGGATGGTTCCCCTCATGTCTTCATGGAAAGACTGCATCATCTTGAGTAACTGTGGAGGACAACCTATCTTGTGGAGAAGTTTGAACAGTCCATCCCTGCTGACCAAGTCAAAGGCCTTGGTTAGGTCGATGAAGGCAATATAGAGTGGCTTCCTCTGCTCCCTGCATTTCTCCTGCAGCTGCCTCAGAGAGAAGACCATGTCGACGGTAGATCTCTCTGCGCAGATTCTGCACTGTGATTCAGGATACACCCTCTCGGCAATCTTCTGGAGTCTGCTGAGGATGACGCGAGCAAATAGTTTACCAAGGATGCTTAGGAGGGAGATTCCACGGTAATTGTTGCAGTCGCTTCTGTCTCCTTTGTTCTTATACAAGGTTATGATGTTAGCATCATGCATGTCCTGTGGAACCTCTCCCTCTCTCCAGCACAGGCACAGTAGCTTGAGTAGGGGTTCCAGGAGAGTGTCTGTGGCACACTTGATTACCTCTGGTGGTATACCATCCTGGCCCAGGGCCTTTCCTACTGCAATGCTGTTGATGGCTTTCTTCAGTTCATCCACAGTTGGTTCCTGATCCAGTTCGTCCATTACTGGTAGGAGTTTGACAGCATCGAGGGCTGAGTTGACCACAATGTTTTCGCGTGAGTACAGCTCGGAGTAGTGCTCGACCCAGCGCTCCATCTGTTTGGCTTTGTCAGTGATGACTTCACCAGATTTGGATTTCAGAGGTGCCATCTTGTTCTGGGTGGGTCCTAATGCCTTCTTGATGCTCTCGTACATTCTCCTGAGGTTACCAAAGTCAGCACTGGTCTGGATGCTGCTGCATAGCTCGAGCCAGTAGTTGTTGGCACAGCGCCTGGCCATCTGCTGTACTGTTTTTCTGGCTGCTTTGAGTGCTTGCAGGGTATTCTGGCTTGGCGAACGTTAGTACTCCAGGGCTACGTCTACACGTGCCCCAAACTTCGAAATGGCCATGCAAATGGCCATTTCGAAGTTTACTAATGAAGCGCTGAAATGCATATTCAGCGCTTCATTAGCATGCGGGCGGCAGCGGCACTTCGAAATTGACGCGCCTTGCCGTCGCGCGGCGCGTCCAGACGGGGCTCCTTTTCGAAAGGACGCCACCTACTTCGAAGTCCCCTTATTCCCTGGGAATAAGGGGACTTCGAAGTAGGCGGGGCCCTTTCGAAAAGGAGCCCCGTCTGGACGCGCCGCGCGGCGGCAAGGCGCGTCAATTTCGAAGCGCCGCTGCCGCCCGCATGCTAATGAAGCACTGAATATGCATTTCAGCTCTTCATTAGTAAACTTTGAAATGGCCATTTGCATGGCCATTTCGAAGTTTGGGGCACGTGTAGACATGGCCCAGGAGTGCAGCGCGCTTTTTTTCGATGGCTGGAATAATCTCATCGGAGTTACCTTCGAACCAGTCATTTGTGTTTCTGGCTCTTCTTCCAAACACCGACAAGGCCGTGTTGTACATTGTATCCTTCAGATGTTGCCATCTGGATGTCACATCAGCACCCTCAGGGTTGCTGCGCAGATTCTCCTCAAGGGTCGCTCTGAACTTTTCAGCTCTCTCTGAGTTAGCTGTCTTTCTGGCATCAATGTGGGGCCTTCCAGTTGGTTTAGAGCGGTGCAGCTTCTTGGGAATCACCTTGAGTTTGGAGCAAACTAACAAGTGACCTGTATTGCTGTCAACACTATGATAGCTGCGTGTCAGAAGGACGTTTTTGAGGTTATCACGTCTAGCAATGACCACGTCTAGTTGATGCCAGTGTTTTGAGCGTGGGTGTCTCCATGACCCTCTGTGCTGTGGCTTGGTTTGGAAAAATGTGTTTGTGATGCACAGATTGTGGTATGTGCAAAGTTCAAGAAGATGCTGACCATTTTCATTCATTTTTCCCCACACCGAAGTGGCCTAAGCAGGAAGACCACGAGTCACGATCAGCTCCAGCTCTCTCATTGAAGTCACCCAGAATGTACAGTTGTTCGCGAGCAGGTATTTGCACTATGGGAGCACTAAGCACATCATAAAACTTGTCTTTTACTTCCGGTGTGGCGTACAGGGTTGGGGTGTAAGCGCTGATCAGGTGGACAGGACTGGCATGAGTTTGAAGTATGACCTGAAGGAGTCTTTCTGATCCACCCTTGACTAATTCCACCATTTGTAGAAGGGTGTTTCTGATGGCAAAGCCAACACCATGCTCCCTGGGTTCTTCTTGGGCTTTACCCCGCCAGAAAAAGGTGTAGTCCTTTTCCTTTAGAGATCCCGAATCTGTGAGATGTGTCTCTTGCAGAGCAGCAATGTGAACTTGGAGCCTCTTCAGTTCCTCATTGATGACAGTGGTCTTTTGGGTGTCGCTGATGTCCTGAAGATCTTCAGTCAGACCTGTCAGCATGGTCCGCACATTCCAGCAAGCAAGCTTAAAACTTTGATGGTTTCCTTTTCTTGTTGATTTTCTTATTGGTTTGCCTGGTGCTCAGATTTCCGGTCACTTGTCAGGTTTGGGAACCTTAAGCCTCACACATCCAGTGAGGCAGGTGAACTGTGGCAGGACAGTACCCTATTAGCTGGGGGCTGCCCAGCTTGAGGCGGGCGGTGACTGTCCAGTGAGATGCGACGATCTCTCCCACCGTCGGAGGCAACCCCTGGTGCTCGTTCTCTACGCCAATCGAGCAAGAGCTTATAACCGGTATCTGTTACCTCTCATGTTGGTTCAACGCTGATAGCGATGCTGGAGTACCTGTCCAGGAGTGTGCTTGGGCGATTATTGGGACCCTGGGCTGCCCAGACACCAGTGTTCCCCTCTCAGCTTTACTGATATTGTCCAAAGGAGAGGATAACCTCTACGTCTGGTACCAGCTCAGCTGCAGGAGTTGCCGAGTCAATGCCAGAAGTTGGCACAGAACCGCCTTAGGACTCCCATCCGGATTTTCTGTCAGGGTTTACTCCCTTAGCCTTGCTCCTTTCCAGGATAACCCACAAGGCAGTGGGGCATAGAGAACGTGGGTACAGTCCCACTACCTCTTGCACCTCCCTGGCGCCACATGTCCCCAAAGCTCCCCATGACGACCTCCTCGCCTCCCCAGGACCCTCCTCCCCACCCCTCTGCCTCTCATCAGTTACCATCACCCCCAGATCCTCCCTCCCTGTCCCCTTTTCCCCCATCCACTCCCATGTCTCCCGACTGCACCACATGCCCCCTCTCAGTTCTCGTTACCCCCAGGTCCCCCTTCCCCTGGCCTCTCCGCACCTGGCCACACGCTGCTGCAGCCCCACGTCCTCCAGGAAGGCACCAATCTTGCAGCCCAGCCGCACCCTGGGTCCCAGCCAAAGCTACCAACTCTTCATCTGGCTATGGCTGTCCCTGGAGCCCCACAGATCTGGTGCAGCGCATGCATGCAGGGAGCACAGGACTGGGCCTGGAAGCCATGCAATCTGAGCCAGCACGCCGCAAGCAGCCTCCATGGGTGCTGCCGTCCTCACAGCCATACCAGACGCCCCCAAACCACTTGCTCACCACTGACATCCTTCAATCTCACCCCACCCCCCGCTCCTCATGCTGCAGCGGGTCCCTCAGCTACAGCCAGCAGCTGGGGATGATGCTGCCCCTTACACCTGAAGAAGTAACTAGGTCCCTCTAAGGTCCCCCTCTAAACTCCCCTCTCAAAACTCCCTCCTGTTAGCAACCACCCTGTTCGCATGCTCCCTGGTCGCTTGCCAGCAGGGCTTTAGAGCTCTGGCCTACCTGAGAGAGCCCCTCCCTCTGACTACCACTCAGCCAACCGGCACGCAGCCTGAGCACATGGCCAGCCTGAGCACATGGCCTTTCAAACAAACAGACAGCTCAGCACTCCAAACATCAAATAAACAGACAAACCCAGGCCCAGAACCCCCAAACCCAGGCACCCACACACTCCAGAGAGCCACTTACCCAAAGGGTATCTATCAAAACCAAAAAAGCAGTCCAGTAACACTTTAAAGACTAACAAATCAATTTATTAGGGATGAGCTTTCGTGGGACAGACCCACTTCTTCAGACTATAGCCATACCAGAACAGACTCAATATTTAAGGCACAGAAAACTAAAAATAGTTATCAAGGTTGACAAATCAGAGAAATTATTATCAAGGTCAGCAAATCAGAGAGCAATTATCTGAAGAAGTGGGTTTGTCCCATGAAAGCTCATCATCTAAACAATTATCTTGTTAGTCTTTAAAGTGCTACTGGACTGCTTTTTTGTTTTGATAGTGTATAGACTAGCACAGCTATCTCTCTGTTACTATTAAAATGTATCTAGTTTGCATTAATGTAAATCCAGCAATGTTAACAGTTTGTGCCATCAGTGTCCCCTTGGAACAGTGAGAGAGAATATTTTGCTCTGCTCTGTAACTTATACTCGGCAGCACAGCATAGGATTGTCGAAACCTTAGGTTAACCTCTAGATCCAGCCTTCAGGACTTCTCGTGTCAGCAGCAGTAAGGAAGAGAGATTAATTTCACCCTTGCATACGTGAAGCAACTTCATTAAAGCAAGCTGCACACAAGGTTCTCAAGGGAGACTTATGACCCCAAACTATTTGACATACGCTGAAATCTTAATGCCAAATCCTGCCCTTGACTGAGTAGGGAGATTTTCTGCGCTTGCTCAAAGACAGCATATGGCCCTGTGTCATTAGATATATTTGTCTTTGACATACACAGCCCGCAACTGGCAGGAATCAAACTTTCTTCTTTTTTCAATTCTTCAACTTTCTCATGTTGTCAATGTAACAAAGGCCCTAGTCAGGTTGCAAGCAGAAGGAGCCCCTAGTACAGGGATGGGCAAAATCAGCCCTGATCTGGCCTGCTCAGTGTTTTTCTCTGGCCTTAACAGCTGATTAGCAGAGCGTGCATACTTACGGCCAGCATCATGCGGTCAGCTGCCCCTCCCCCACCTTGTACTGTCTGCAGCAGAGCTGCTCCTAAGATTCTCCTGCTAGCTGTGCTGAGAGGGAGGTTAGTGCTGAAGTCAGTGTGTTCCTCTGCCCCTTTACTCCATCTCCTCAGAGCAGGGATCGGGGAGAGGGAGACACGCAGTGGAGCTGCTCTAGTCTGAAACTTGGATGGTAAGTGACTTGCTCAGGAGTGCCAGGGGCGGGGCAAAAGAGCAGGACAGATTTCCATTGAAGAGACAGAGGGCGGCTTCTCTCAGAAACTTACCCAGCAGCAGCCAGCACACACTCTGTGTGTCTCTGTCACACAGAGCTAGTCTGTGCCCCACACACACAGTCACTGTTACGTTTGCACTACAGCACACACTCAGTGTCACAACATCGCTCTCTTACACGCAGGGTGTGTCTACGCTACAGCTCCATTTTGAAAAGACAGCTTTCGAAACTTAACACCGAAAGACGGCCTTTCGAAACAGAGCATCCACACTGACAAGCAGGGAACGAAGGTTCGACCTGCCCTTTCGAACGGCCCCCACTGCACTTTCGGAAGAGAACATCTATGTGTCCCAGGGTGCTCTTTCCAAAGAACAGGTGCAGGGCGCATCCCGGGCAGGGTTGCATGGCAGATGAGCCCTTCCTGAGCCACCGCCTGCTGTCCCTTTAAAAGACCCCCCCTGTCAGCCTCAGCCTTCACACACTGAGGGCCAGCTCTCTGTCTCCAGGCATGCAGGCAGAGGGAGTGGAGGAGGCACCCTAGGCCCCCATGGATCCTAAGCAGCAACCTGGCCACACTCAGGCTGTGGCTGGTGCACTGGCTGTGGTCCTGGCTGCCGTGCACCGGTGGCTCTGGGTGGCCACCCTACTAGCCATCCTCCTGGAGACTGTCCTCAGAGTGCAACATCCCCACCCGGTCCCCTGGGGCATCTGCTGCTCATGGGGCTTCCCCACAAGCAGCAACTGGTGGGATCAGCTGGTGCTGGAGGATTGGGGTGATGCCACTGGCTACAGAACTTCAGGATGACCAAGGATGACATTTCTGGAGCTCTACTGGCTCGCCCCAGTCCTTCTGCATCACGACACCTGCCTGAGGCTGGAGATCCCACTCCAGAAAAGGGCAGGCATCACCCTCTGGAAACTGGCCACCCCAGACAGTCACCGATCTGTCGGCCACCAGTTTGGGGTGGGCAGGGCCACCATCAGGGCCGTCCTCAAAGAGGTAAGCCATGCCCAGGTCACCCCCCCCACCACACGCAGGAGCCAGGGGGCACCCCAGCAAGGAACACCTTCAGGAACCAGGGGCAGGGGCTGGGACAGGTAGGTGCATAAGGGGCAGGGGCCCCAGGGAGGCCTGCCTTGCAGAGGACAGGGACAGGAGCGGGGGATGGGTGGGCACACTGCACCTCACCCCAGACTCATGAGCATGCCCCCTCCCCTGCCATGTCCTGCAGATCTTTTAGGCCATCAACAAGGTACTCCTGAGGCAGCTGCTCTGTTTCTGGGACCTGGATGCTGCCATCCGGGGCTTCAAAGACTTGGGCTTCCCAAAGCGCTTCGGAGGACTGGACGGCATGCATATCACCATCCAGGCCCCAGAGCACAGCTGCGGGGCACATGTAAACCACAAGGGTTACCACTCTGTGGTCCTGCAGGCACTCATCAACATCAACAGTCACTTCCAGGACATCTGCATGGGCTGGTTCAGCCAAGGTCATGCTGCCAGGGCGTTTTGGAATTTGGGGCTGGGCCTCCACATGGCTGAGGGGACCTTCATCCCCTGACGGGAGCTCCCTGTTGGGGACACCACAGTGTCGCCCTGCATGGCACTGGATGTGGCCTACCCCCCCTGCAGGCCTGGCTGATGAGGCAATACACTGGGCACATGCAGCCTAGCCAGGAAGTTTTTAATGAGCGGGTCAGCTGGGCCAACAATACGGTTGAGTGAGCAGTCAACCGCTTGAAGGGGCTCTTTAGATGCCTCCACACAAGGCTGGAGGTGGGCCTGCACAGGGTCCTGGCAGTGGTCAGGGCCTGCTGCACCCTGTACAACCTCGTGGAGGCAAAGCACGAGCCGTTCGTGCAAGGGTGGGCCACCGAGGTGGGGCGTGGGTATGAACAGCCCCCTGCCACCCAGCCCAGCAGGACAGGCTGTGGGTACGGGAGGCCCTGCACCAGGCCTTCAAGTGGGGACTGTAGTGATCCTCCCTCACCCTGCGCACACACGCCCCCCACACATGCAGGGGACACAGGGTTAATCACAACAGTAAACCGTTTACTAGAACATAACTGCACAACTGCATATTTAAGGAGCTATGTACAGGTGGGAGGGGGAGCAGCTAACGGGGGGTTGGGGGGAACTATGGACAGGGGCATAGTGGCCCCTGGTGGGTGCCCTGTGAACCCCGGGGTGTGGGGTCAAGGCAGGGGGGGGGCCTTTACCCCTTGATGGGGGTCAAGGCTCTGAATCCCTGTCACCTGTACTTGCCCCTTCCCCCCATGTCCGGGGACCCTGTCAGGGCTGGGCTGGGGCTGGCAGCCTGGGAAGGTAGGGGCACGGCTGGGGTGAGGTCCCCCCGGCCTCACTGGGGTCTGCACGGAGGGAGTGTGGCCAGGGAGGGAAGGCCTCCAGCTGGCTGGCCCTGGCCAGCAACATGTGGGCCAGCTGAATGAGGCCGGCTGGGGGGAGGTGGGCTGGGACAACGGATGGAAGGTCGGGCTCGTGGGGGGGGTGCTGTGGGGGATCGGGGTGGGGGGAGGTTGGAAAGAGGGAAGAGGGAGGGCAGGCGGTGATAGGGGGTTGGGGGGCTGGTGGGTGCGGGTGGGAGGGGTAGGTGTGGGAGTGGCTCGCAATGGGGCAGTGGCTGGGGCCAGGTGGCCAACCACAGCCTGGATCAGGGCATCCAAGTCGGCTGCCACGCGGTCCCAGGCCTGAACCGTCAGGTCCTGCGGTGCTGCCATGCGGGCCGCATTCCCCACCTCCTCCTCCCTACCCTGGTGGCACTGGCAGACAGCCCAGCAGTGGCTCTGAGCAGTCTCCAGTTGGGGTCCGGGCTGCTCCTCAGGCCTGTGACAGGGCTGGTCTGGCTGCCGGCTGCTGGAGCTGTGGAGATAGAAGAGGGGAGAAGAATGGGCCATTAGTCCTGAGCAAGGGCCCCTTCGAACCCTATCCTTCCCCTGATCCCAGGGGCCCTGAGTGGACCACATCCTGGGGAGCCCCATATGGGTTCCATGAGTGTGAGCTCCCCGGCTTAGTCCATCCACGGCCACATGGTGCTGAGTGCCACGTGTCGGCCCTCTGGGGCCGGGGAAGTGAAGCCACCTGGTCTGCACGTGCACTGGGGCTCGTGGCTGTGTGGGTGGACTACAGCCAGCATGGGCAGGACCGAGCACGCCCCTTTGAGCCGCACAGTGACCAGCATGCACAGCACATACCTCTGGGTCCCTCCAGGAACTCAGGTGAGGCATGGTCAGAGGAGGCCCGGCTGGACAGGTCAGATGGGACAGCAATGATGAGGCCCCCCCCTTGCTTGAGCCCTCATTGTCGCTGATGGTGTGGAGTGGCCTGACTGACTGCAGGTGCCTGGTGCCGGCCGCTGGTCCCGGGCCGTCATCTCCCTCCAGCCCCGTCTTGGGCTCCGGCCCCATGTGAGGGTCTGCTGTGTCGAGGAGCCAGGCTGGGGGTCCTGCTTCCTTGGGCCCAAGGAGGCGGTCAAGGTCTTTAAAGTAGGGGCAGCTGGTGGACACTGCCCCTGACTGCCTGGCCATGTCCTGGGCCCTGCAGTATCCCTGGCGCAGCTCCTTCACCTTGGACCTCACCTAGTCTGGGGTGCAGATGGGGTGACCCCGGCCAGTGAGGCTCTTGGTGAAGCACTCGAATCCCTCAGCGTTGGGGCGCTGAACCCGTCTGCTGCAGGACCTCCTCGTCTGCCCAGAGGGTAAGGCAGTCCCACAGCTCAGCGTCAGTCCACGAGGGGGCTCGGCGCTTCAGGGTCTGGCTCCCTGTGTCCTTGGGGGGCCCCTGGGGTGGGAGGGAGTCTGTCTGGGTGGCCATGGGGCCAGGGAGCGCCGTGGGCTGGCAGAGGCCTCGCAGCTGGCAGTGTGCTGGAGAGCAGCATGGGCTCCCTGCCGCCTGCACGCAGTCAGCTTCCTGCCTGGGGGTTTGTGGGAGCCTGCCTCTTTCAGTCTGGCTGGAAGCCAGAGCCATACAGCTCTGCTTGTGCTGTGAACGGCGCTCCAGCTTGCCAGCTGATTGCCACCATGGAGGACCCCGTCTTTTGAAATAGCCATTTGTGGAGCATCTGCACTTGCTCTCTTTTGAAATAATCTTTTGAAGGGGGGTGCTCTTCCCACCTCAGGAACAGAGGACCAGCTGTGGAGGAATGGTCCCGTTCTTTCGAAGCTGATTTCGAAAGATCATGGAGTGTATGTAGCCACTCCACTGGTTATTTCAAAAGACGGCTGTCTTTTGACCTCAATTTTGAAGGTACTTGCTAGTGTAGATGCACCTACAGTGTTTCTTTTTCATACTCACACACTGCGTCTCTCTGTAGTCCCCAGCCCCAACCCTTCTGCCCAAGGCCCTGCCCTTTCTAGTGGGGCCCAGAGACAGCCTGCAACCAGTACCAAAATTATGTGGAGATACACATCTCCTAGAACGAGGAGGGACCTTGGGAGGTCATTGAGACCAGTCCCCTGCCCTTTTGGCAGGGCCAAGCACCATCCCTGATAGGTTTTTTTTTTTTCCCCCAAATCTATTCACTCCAGGCCCCTAAATGGCCTCCTCAAGGATTGAGCTCACAACCCCCTGTTTAACAGGCCCATGCTCAAACAACTGAGCTAACCCTCCCCTGGTTCACAGAGTAGCCCTTCTGTGAAAATTATCGTCCGCCCCTGCTCTAGTACCTCAAAGCATGTGCTTTTAATAGTTGAGTTACATTGCTAAATTGATTCTAGCAACTGAAACGACCACTCACTGGCTTGTTGGTAGTGCTGCTGAAAATGACCTGGAGGTTATAACGAATCCCTAACTCAATACAAGTCGCCAGTGTGACACCAAGGCTAATATCATTCTGGTGTGTGTTAACAGGAGAGTCATTTGTAAGACGCAGGAGGTAATCACCCCCTAGCCTATTCAGTCCTGGGGAGGCCTCAGCTGGAGTGCTGTGTCCAGTTCTGAGCACCACACTTCAGAAAAGATGTGGACATATTGGAAAGAGTCCAGAGGAGCCACACAAAAAGGATAAAAGATTTAGGAAAGCTGACATCAAAGGAAAGTTTAAAGAAATGGGCATCTTAAGTCTTGAGAAATAAAAGACTGAGGGAAGACCTGGCAACAGTCCTCAAATGTTTAAAAACTGTCATAAGGAGGACAGTGATGAATTGTTCTCCATGTCTGCTGAAGGCAGGGCAAGAAATGAAGGGCTTAATGTTCAGCAAGGAAGATTTAGGCTAGATAAGAGGAAAAACTTTCAAACTATAATATTAGGTAAGCTCTGGAACAGGTTTCCAAGGGAGGGTGTGGAATCCCCATCACTGTAGGCTTTTAAGAACAAGTTGGAGAAACGCTGTGAGGGATGGTTTAGCTTTACTTGGCCCAGTCTCTGCATAGGGTATTGGATATGATGACTTCTTGAGGCTCCTGCTAGCCCTGGCTATGATTATGCAAACCATTAATAAAAAATTAACTAGTGCCAAACTATGACTGGACAGACCTAGATACATCTCTAGATACATCCCACAAGTTTTTTTGTGAACCACGGATAACTACTCTTTGAACATAGTCTTTCAGTCACACTCCTTATATTAATACGATCTAGAGTATATTTCCCTAATTAAAAAACTGATCCAAAAGAAGGGTTTTTCAGCAGGCAGATGGTTCCTCAAACTTAGTTTCCCTGGGCATATACATAAGAATTGCTATAAATATACCAGATCATTGATCCAGCTAGTCCATCATGCCTTCCCTGACAGTGGCCAGCACCAGCTATTTACAGGAAGATGAAAGAAACTCCAGTAAGAACTATGGGATAACCTATTCACAAGGTATTTTCCTCCTAACCCCTAATCTAGTCCTCACTGAAATGGGACCAGCTGAAAGTGTATTAATAAAGCCTCAAAATGTGTGGCAGCAGGCCCAAAGGGACAGTTAATGTGGGGTAGACTCAAGCCTCAGCTTTCTGTGAACTAAATATTCATTTAGACAGCCTGAGACTGTATCTAAGGCCCTACCAAACTCACAGTCCACTTTGGTTTAATTTCACTGTAGCAGGATTTTAAAAACTAAATTTTGTGATTTTAGCTATTAAAATCTGAAATTTCATAGCGTTATAATGTAGGGGTCCTAACCCAAAAATAAGTTGGTGTGTGTTTGAGAGAGAGAGAGTGAGTTACTGTAGTGGAGGTTGTTACCTTTATTTTCGCACCACTGGTTGTGATGGGGCTGCTTTCAGAGCTGGGCAGCCAGAAAACAGCAGCTGCTGGCCTGGATCCAGCTCTGAAGGCAGAGCCAGCAAAAGCACAGCAGCAAGGATAGGGTGGTATGGCATTGCCATCCTTACTTCTGTGCTGCTGCTGGTGGGGTGCTGCCTTCAGAGGTGGCTGCCAATAGCCATTGCTCACTGGCAACCCAGCTCTAAAGGCAAGTCAGGATGGTAATACTGCAACCTCTTTATAATAACCTTGGGATGCCTCTATAACTCCCATTTGGATCAGGACTCCCTCTGAGAAATGCTGGTCCTCCCTACCCCACCCATAAAATCTGTACAGTATAGGTTAAAAGCACAAAAAATGCCATATTTCATTGGGGGAGGCCAGATTTCATGGGTAGTGATGCATTTTTCTTAGCTGCAAATTTGTTAGGACTCTAACTATATCCAAATCTTCAAATCAGGCTTCTCACTGGCAAACCGCTAAATGAGGTCCCAGAATTCTGCTGTCAGCTGGAAGGTGGGTGAGGCCGGTGTCAATGGTGGCTCATTGGTGTCAAAATGTCTACATGTGCAGACCTTTTGGGAAGTCTATCTCTTAGTTCCAATGAGGAATTTAATGCTGCTGGGACAGGATGGATGATTCTTGTGTTGAACCAGTTTCTCTGAGTGAACTGATAAAATTTCAGGCTTACATAGAGCTCTTCTTCAGACCAGTATCTTGTCTCTTTTACCACCATGTCCCTGCAATATCTTGGGGCCAACACAGATGCAACAACACTGCAAATGACACTAATGATGAAATAGTTCTGAGTCAGTTCAAAGGGTTAGTTTGTACTTCTAGGATTACCCCCAAAACATATGGGATGTTCTTCCGGCTGAGTGCGAAGGTAATCTGTGTGTGATGGCTGTCCACAGTTTGTACTGCCTAGAGTATGCTCTTTGTTCCTCATTGTTCTGTCGCTTCTCCAGGTGCAGCCTGTCTAACGAACTAATAGACATCGCTCAGTGGATTGCTCTGCAACTGGCTTCTACTGAAGCAGTCATCTCACCTACAGCTAGTTAGCAGAACAATGGTCTCTTTGTCAGATGGTGAGAGTATTGGAACAGCTGTGATTCCATGGGAATATAACTCTAAAATAAAGCTTCTCTTCACTTGGGTCCAAACAAAATCTCCTCTCACTTCCAATTTTAAAGGCTGAAGATGGAGTTAAATGAATTTACAGCACACATATAGCTAGAGGTCTGGAATCTTTACAAAGGCATCATTATATTTATATCCTGTATATCACATAATAGACTCACTCTTATTAAAACTCTCCCAAACCTGAGATTAACAGCAATACCTTGTTGCACTGCAATGAACTCTCTTGCTAAAGAAAAAAAAATTAAATATGTTTATTGCATAGAGTATTTCCAGCAAGCATATAATGACACTAGTGATCAATTATATAGCTTGTAAAACCTACCTGTCTCACCCATCAAGTGGATTTCTGTGGAAATACTATCTCTAAAGACTGTCAAATAATATAATTGATTTCACATTAAATGGAAAATTGATCTAGAGACTAAAGAGGCTAACCTTGTGACATGTTTTCTGTACTAGGAATCTCAGAATTTTCAGCTTGCTACAGTTTAAACTGGAATCTAGTGCAGCCTCATAGTGATACCACAATATTTTGGAATGATTATTGCTGAAGAAATTAACTATTAGCATTAATTGTTTGCTTTTTGCACAACTAATCTGAGTTTACGAAGACATTTTAGGTACTGATAATGAATCATTCCCTAATAGTACTTAGCCATCTGTCTTCCACTTGCTGAAAGCATTAAAAACTTTCCTTACTATTTTTTCTTGTTTCTATGGTCTGCTTCCATATTTAACTTTTTGTTTCCATATACTGATTACTTCTTTCTGACACAAAATTGTCACTAAAAATCAGTCAGCACAGCATCACATTATATAAACAGTTCTGTGACTCTGAGAGTTTTTGTGAGTTTCAGACTGAATCTCTCAGTAACTTACCTAGACATATGGGCTCTATTCAGAACTTCAGAGTCAGATAATTCCTTTTAGATATTTTTGCCTCCTCTCGAAGGTTGATACAGAACAAACAGAAATAAAGCTTTGTAATATGACGGGAATAGAGTATTAGCAATTTTAATGGTCATCTAACGGTCATCAGGATACAACGAGGATATCTGAGCATCTGGCTTTCTGTTGTGGCAATCTGTAAATCATTTTGTTAGTCTTTAAAGGGCCACATTTCTGCTGTTTTGTTTTCTTGGAGCATGGACTAACATGGCTACCCCTCTGTTAATGCAGCTGGTAGGAATGAAGGTTTGTTAGTATGCTCAGTAACTATGCAATCCTCTAACAACTGTACCCTTGATATCTCACAGTAAACATCTCATTTATAAAATAAAGGTGATAAAAGCAACACATTATACAAATATCCTACCCAGAAATCATGTGCTATTGTATTTTAGTGAAAGAATAGTCATTACTGTTAAAGCTGGGTATGAAACACTTACAGTGTTTATTACACACACAGACGCACACACAAGCAGAGTGGAAAGAATACACCATTGTGAAAATGAAAGAAGAGAAATTCTAACATGTTTGAGATGATCATATAGTCTCTAGCAGTAGAGTCCTCTCAGGACCCAATTACAGGATTAAAGTTTTATCTTTCTGAAGATACGAATACTTAGTTATAACAATATCTTATCCCATCTCTACTGCTGAGTTGTGAAGTCAAAGGTAGTTTTGCCTGAATAAATAAAGGAGACTCATACCCCCAGTTCATTGCAATTCAGCCCCTAAGTTGTTAATAGAACTAAGTTTAGTGTATTGCACTCTCTACTGGGAGTAAGGGGTCCAAGATTTTTTTCCCAGCTCTGCCACTGACCTACTGTGCAACCTTGGGTGAGTCATTCTCTCTGTGCCTCTGTTTTCTCTCCTATCCTTTGTCTGCCATACCCAGCTGAGCACACAGCCACCACAGGCCCCAGGGCAAGTGGGAGGGGAGCTGGGTTCAATATCCCCAGAAGGGGTGGGGCCAAGGGCAGTTGCCCCTCACACTGCTGGGACTGTGGCGCTGGGCCTCCCACTGTTGCATGCAGTAGCGGAGCAGAGCTAATGGCGCTTCAAAGGGGTCTGGGGCAACTGCCCTGCCTCCTGGTTGTACCTCTTTGCGTGGTCATCTCTTTAGGGCAGGGGCTCCCTCGCTTTCACTTACTATGTGTTGTACTTATGTAAGAGAGGGGCCCCATCTCTATTGGGACCTCTCAACAACAACAAGCTGGCAAACTTGGTTGTTGTGGCTCAACGTGTTGCAAAACAGCTCCAGCTGCTCTTTGTTAATAGGGGCAAACCAATGTATAATCCGCTTTAAGGCACATTTCAGCTGGCAGTTTCATCTGGGTGATCATATGTTTTTAAAATCTGGTTAGAGGTCATCTGAGCCTCGAGCAAGTTTAATAGCTGCTGTTTTCCTCAATAGTCTTTCATAGTTTAGACAGGAAATAGAGGAGTATGGGGGTGGGTAGGGTCTGTCAGTCTAATATATGCTTTTGTCCCTCACCATCATATCTCTATACCCAGAAAAAGAAAAAGTAGCCGATAGCTCACATTCCCTTCAGGGTATATCTCATTTCAGACAGAACTACAACACCTCTTCCATTTTGTCTCATCCCTTTCCATTTTATTACTTTTCTTTCACATTTATTGGTAAACTGTTACATTAAAAATCAAGAATATTATACAGGATGGACAACAAAGCCACAGGGTAACAGGATCACCTTTCAGCCTGACCTCCAGGGAACATCACCAACCCAGTTGATCTGCTCGTGCTAGATTTGACATTTAGAAGTTGTGTCTATCTGAAAGACCCATCCCTCCTTCTTGCATATGCAGGAGCCAGTGCCTTGATCTACACTCTGTCTGCAGTCACACACAGATGTATAAAGAGGGTGTAAAAACTACTGGTGTAAGTGAATGGCATTTGATTTTGTAATGTTACACCTCCATATAGTACACATAAATGACTGTACAGGTTGAACCTCTATCGTCTGGCCCCTTTGGGATCTGACCAGTGCTAAATGAGAGAATTTGCTGGACTACAGGAGGTCAGTATTGTCTAGTAGCATTACCAACACTTCCATGGTTTACTGGGCTCTTAGAAGACACTTAGGGGTAAATTACAGCTAAATGACAGTACAGAACACTGAGACCCAGGACTGGTGGCTGGGAACAGACCTTATGGAACCACGAGAAACTTGGCCACACCCATGGTAAGTGGTCATCTGGCTAACTGAAATCATACGGGATTATGGATGTTGCTGGATGAGAAAGTGCCTGATTAGAGAGGTTCAACTTGTACAAGGCAACTAGGCAGTGAATAATCATACCACAGAGGTAGCTCAGAATTTATCCATTAATGTCAAATGCAATTACTCATTTATTGATATTAAGATGTGTTTGTTTCAGATGATATCATGTGACTATATTAAAATTTTTGATTTCCCAAAGAGGGAAGGTAGCGTAGTTGAAACTTAACTTTTTCCTTTTCTCAATTCTTTGTTTGTTTGTTTGTTTGTGTTTGGCAAGCCTACCTTGCCCTCGAGCTGGATCAGGCATTACTGGACTGACATATCCTCTTGCAAAAGAAAATAATAGAAAAATCCACACTGAGAAACTCGACTTCTGTGGTGTGCCCTAAAACTAGTGGCTATCAAAGAACTCATACAATGGTCTCTAGCTCCCTTTGCTTGTTACGAATTCCACACTAGATTATCTGATAAAAGCAATTTTAATATGGTGAATGTTTCTTGGCCGAAAAGGGGATGCTGCTCCAAAGTGTGCACAAACATGTTTACTTTGCACAGTTATTGCTATCTTTATAGGAATCATTCTGTAAAATTTGTAATAGATTTAATTGCAACTGAAGCATATAACTGAACTGATTTTAAAAAGGCTGAGAGTTATCTATCTGTCTATCTATCTATCTATTGTGAAGCTGTATTAGTTGCTTTGAAATGCAGATTTGTATTAATTGAACATGAAATAAAATGGGCATTATGTCTGCACATGCAAAATAATGATAGAATCATAGAATCATAGGGCTGGAAGGGATTTTAGGAGGTCATCTAGTCCAGCCCCCTGCTTCAAGCAGGATCAACCCCCACTAAGTCATCCCAGCCAGGACCTTGTCAAGCTGGGACTTAAAAACCTCAAGGGATGGAGAATCCACCACCTCTCTAGACAACGCATTCGAATGCTTCACCACCCACCTGGTGAAGTAGTTTTTCCTAATATCTAACCTATACCTTTCCCTCTTCAACTTCAAATAATTACTTCTTGTTCTGCCATCTGACACCACTGAGAACAGTTTCTCCCCCTCCTCTTTAGAGCTCCCCTTCAGGAAGTTGAAGGCTGCTATTAAATCACCCCTAAGTCTTCTCTTCTGTAAACTAAACAAGCCCAAATCCCTCAGCCTATCCTCATAGGTCTTGTGCTCCAGCCCCTTAATCATTTTTGTTGCCCTCCGCTGAACCTGCTGCAGTACATCCACATCCTTTTTTATACTGGGGGGCCCAAAACTGGACACAATACTCCAGATGTGGCCTCACCAGTGCCGAATAGAGGGGAACAGCCACTTCTCTAGATCTGTTCGAAATGATAATACACCCTAATATGCCATTAGCCTTCTTGGCTACAAGGGCACACTGTTTACTCATACCCAGCCTTTCATTCACCATAACCCCTAGGTCCCTTTCCGTCGTACTGCTGCTGAGCCAGTCGGTCCCCAGCCTATAGCAATGCATGGGATTCTTCCGCCCCAGGTGCAGGACTCTAACACTTCTCCTTGTTGACCCACATCAGATTTCTTTTGGCCCAATCCTCCAATTTATCCAGGTCACTCTGGATTCTCTCTCTACCCAAAATAAGTAGAAGTAGTAACATATTCATGCTTCATGTCCCTTTTGTGGGGGTCTGTTTTTTGTATTTATATTATTAAAGGATACTTCTTGGTGGCTTTGGTTGTCAGATACATTTTTAGATGCAGTGTATGAGGGATAACGAAGGCTTATTTTAATGCTGCTAAGTTTTTCTTATGCTTACTTTTTATGGGATTTGCGCATTAGCTTTGAAAAGAAATAGTGTCATGGTAAAAAATTTTGAGCGTGATTTATGTGTATGTACTTGAGAAATATTTTGAGCCCTGGTCCTGGAAACATCCTCACCTCTATTACTCTTAGCAGTTTAGATCAAACCATGGTGCATATTTTGCAAAGATGTACACATGGAAGTAACTTTCTCTTAATGGTACTAGTTTAAGTGTATAAAGGAAGACCCTGCCTAAATGTGAAGATGATTAGAGTCATAGGGTGCGTCTACACTAGCCGGCTACTTTGAAGTAGCCGGCACAATGTCGAAATAGCATGCGTTGCGTCTACATGCGCCATGTGCTATTTTGACGTTGAAGTCTACGTGAGGTGGCTAGATATTGAAATCGCTATTCCCATCCGAAGATGGGAATAGCACCCTACTTCAGTGTTGAACATCGAAGTAGGGCATGTGTAGACAATCTGCATCCCACTACTTCGAAATAGCGGGGTTCTCCATGGTGGCCATCAGCTGAGGGGTTGAGAGACGCTCTGTCCAGCCCCTGTGGGGCTGTATGGTCACCATGCACAGCAGCCCTTAGCCCAGGGCTTCTGGCTGCTGCTGCTGCTGCAGCTGCGGGTCCATGCTGCATTCACAGGGTCTGCAACCAGTTGTCAGCTCTGTGGATCTCGTGCTGTGCAGGCTGAGTGTGTCTGGGAGGGGCCCTTTAAGGGAGCAGCTTGGGGCTTTGCTGGCCCCTTATTTTGACAGGGAGCACTTATGTGTGTGGATGCTCCGCATTTCCTTCCAGGGCAGCTCCTTTCGACATTCTCCGTCGCTGCTTCGACGTTGAACATTGACGGCACCAGCCCTGGAGGAAGTGCAGATGATACGTGTCGAAGTAACCTATTTCAATGCTCTTACGTTGAAGTAGGCTACTTCGACATAGTGTGCTAGTGTAGACTTAGCCATAAAGTGATATTCAGCACCGATTAGCACTTTGAATACTTGTTTATGCTTGTGTGCAAAGGTATCAAATCAGAAGTCACACTGACAGCAATGACACCTGTTTACTCCCATTTTGTAGAGGAGTAAGAAAAATTATGGTCTTAGGCCAGGTCCCCGCTACAAACTCACTTTGGTATAACTATATTGCACGGAGATGTGAAAAATCGCGCTCCCAGTTCTCAGGAACATGGTTGTACTGACCCAACTCCTGCTGTAGACAGCACTATGTCAACAGGAGAGCTTTTCAGAGTGACATAGCCTTTCATGGAGGTGGCATACTTACATCAACAGAAGAAGCTCTTCCTTTGGCATAGCAACATCTTCTCTAACATGCCACAGTGGTGCAGTTGCACCTCTGCGGTGCTGTGTGTAAAAAAAAAAAGTCTTCAGTTTTTGCATTTCACTCAGTCCAGACATTTAAACCAGAGGGATCAGTTTTACCTTACAGTTAGTTTGAATCTTTGGTTTTCATTCTTTAGCTCAGCAAGATTGTCCCTAGACTTCCAACATGACAAAGAAATGCTGACACTCAAAAGTTTGTTTTCACTGAAATTAAAAAAAAAGAGCTTAAGCTAGTTGACAGTAGTCCATAAGCATGAACAAGAATTTTACTTGTAATGCAGAACACAGCTATTAAAATTTCCCCCTTTTAAAACAATTCTATTGAAAAAGCTTGAGAGTTTTTCTTACGTAGAGCATTATAAAATTTTACTGACCTATTTAGCAATCAGCTTTAATAGCTACGTTAACATGCTTCAAGTAGAAGTCCATCAGCAGTTGAAAGTCACAGCAGTATACTTTATACCTCCTATCCAGCTGCATCCCCCTCTTTCTTTCACAAAAATTGCATTAGTCTCTTGTGATAGACAGGGTTAAAGTGCCAGGTATGCATCTCACTGGTATCAGTGCTCATTCCTTCTGTGCAATAACACATAAGTGTTGTAAGTTGACAGTACACTTACATGTTCAAGTGATTTGAAGGGGTTGAACATTATCCACTGTGGTAAGGCTGCAAAACATTCCCGTGTGAATCCTTCGTTCTAGATATTCATTATTCTGTGAAACAGTTGATATTTTTAATCCTGTTTCTGTCCGACAATGAACTTCTTTGATTAAAATCTCTTCAGTTATTTTTCTGCGAGTAGAAAAATGAACTTTCTCCCCATGCTCACACAAATGTGTACCTTTTTCATGTTTAATAGTTTGATACCCAGTCAAAGAAAGTAGTAGGTTGTAATTGAGGTTGGAAATATTCCCATTGGCTAGCTGTGCACAGCTGTGATCCAGGGAAAATTTGGTTTGATTTGGCTGAGCTATGGGCTTGTGCAAAATCACATAGGATGTGAAGTACGGATTTTTTTTTTTCTTCATGAACTTGTTCAATGGGCATCTAAGGAATGAGGCACAGGCAATGTCAGTGATTAACGGCACAATAAACTCTGAATAGATCTAAATCAGTCCTTACAGACTTTTCAGATATGTCAGGGACCTGTGGAGCTTTTGGGAACCAGAAGCTTCTGAGGAATGTGCATGAATAGGAAGACGTGAGTAGCCCCATTTTCTTGCACTTGGGGGTGAAGGAAAGATGCACATCTGTGCAGGCCAGAACTAATGTGGGGGTGATTGCAAGGTAGGAGCAGCTGAATTGAAGATTGTAGGCAGCAGCTCTGTCGTAAAGCAGGAGAGGGACAACATTGCTTGAGGGATAATATTCTTTATTTTATGGTAAT
Organism: Carettochelys insculpta; assembly: GCF_033958435.1. Classification (NCBI taxonomy): domain Eukaryota; kingdom Metazoa; phylum Chordata; order Testudines; family Carettochelyidae; genus Carettochelys; species Carettochelys insculpta. Next base: position 123,271,917 of record NC_134137.1, read on the forward strand.
AACATTCCTCATTCAACATTATAAGAACACGACTCTTTTGTGTGCAGTTCTTTACTGTTGGCGCAAACCGAGCACTCCATCTCTTTTTGATCGTACAGGTGATTTCTGGATGCCCTCAAGGATTCTATGGCAAACTAGTTAGTTTAGCCTGGGATTAGATGCTTTTTTGGTTTGGCATCAGATTTAGGCCACAGATCTCTAAATGGATATAGGAACATATAAGGGTCCTTCTATACATTTCCCTGTGTAGGACTGAGACCCAAAAATATTTAGGGCCCCACATGTTGGAGTGTTTTTGTTCTAAGCCTGATGAAGAAGAGACCTTGTTGGTTGTTAAGTTTTAGTATGTCGATGGGGTTTGGCTGTGCCTGCAACACACGGATAATAAATGATGGGCAATTGAGTTTTTCCACAAAATTTGATTTAAAATAAATGCAAAATTCAACTACTTTACTCAAATTCTGACCACTCACTAGAACGAAGACAATGCAGATAGGTCATGTGGATGGGGCATATAATGTTTGCACAGATAAGACTCTTACACTCATTAATTTCTGTCTCATCCAAATCCAGGCAATATTCTTTAAACTTTCTATTTCCAGACTTTCACATCATTATACCAGAGCCACTGAGCAAAAATGGCCTCCAGTAAGAACTAGTCTATATTTACCTCTCTGCTTCTCCAGTAAGATTGCATCAAAACTGTTCAGTGATAGTTTGCAAGATCTGTTTCTGTACAGTTTATGAATTCTGCCTAATGTCATAACCTTTCTGTATGTATCTGTGTCATACCATGAGCTCTATTTTGTTGTCTGAACACCATTTTAATTATACAATTGTTCTTTGCCTTCTTAGTTCTATGGTCACACATCATCATCATCAACAACCATGAGCTCACCATTTCCTTCCATCTTTCCCTGTCTAGTGTGGAGTGGCTTAGTTTCTGTAGACTAGCTCCACTATATCATCTACCCATTCTCTGTGGGGTCTGCCTCTACTATTCCAAATGTCCATTATGTCAAATACCAGGGTCTTGATTTTTCGTTCATTGTTTATTCTGCAGATGTGGCCAAATAGCTGTAACTTCCGTGGTATAACCTTCTGCAGTAGGTTCTCTTTCGGCTGTATCTTCCTATATAATTTTTCATTGGTGACCTTCCGCATCCATCCTATTCTGTTTCTATAACAACTTCTATTGAACGCCAACATCTTTCTCTTCGAATCTTTCGTTATCACCCATATCTCACATCCATACAACAAGTTGTTGAATATGCATGTTTTCAAGATACTCAGCTTTTTTCCTAAGCTAATCAATTTGCTTTTCCAGATCTTATCCATCGTCTTCAAACTCACTCTGACCTTCACCATTCTAGTCGCTATTTCTTTCTTACAGTCTAGATCATATATCATGTTGTTCCCCAGATACGTGAAGTTCTCTGCATTCTCTAGTTTGATCCCATCTACACTGATCTTCCTTCCTGTTCCCTTATCTCCAAATGCAATGATTTTTGTTTTATTGATGTTCACAATTTTCTTTTGGTAGCCAACTTATTGACCCAACCCTGATCACTTGATTAGTCTCACTAACCTTGTTTATCCAGACGATGTCCGAGCGAGAATCTTTCATTAGTTAGTCCTACTGGCATCAGAGTTCATTAGTATTGTTGTTTTATGATCAGCACATCACTGTTGTTTTATCCAGGCTTCGGACTGGCACAGAACCCTTAGAAGCTTCATGGCAAAATTTATGGTCATACATTGAACTAAAACTCAGAGGTGGTGTCAATCAGGAGAACTTCTTTCCCCTGATGGAAGGCTAAAAATGAAGGTTCATTAAATCCTGATGGTCTGTGATTCAGATAGTAGCGCAACTGGGAAAAGAGCTGGCTAATGCTCTTTTTTTTTTTTTTTTAAATCTGGATCCCAAGGTATTAGAGCATCATAACCTGACAAAGGGTTTACAGCTGATCAGAAGGTCTCAAAGCAAAGAAGACTGGAAATAATAAAAGACACACATCTCTGGGGGGAAACTCTCTCTGACTGAGCAGCACTGGAAGAGAATCATTTGGAGGAGAGAAGTCTAGGAGAGGAGACTGACCAAATCCTACAGAAAATTCGAGAGTGGTGAGGAAACTGAGGAAGGAAATAGCATACAGGAATGTCTGATTTTGCATAGCTCTGAATTTCTCTTGCATTGTCTGATATAAAATGATTGTATTTGCAAATTCTTTTGCAAAGTCTGCATTTATTTGCTTCAATTACCACATGTCCCTGAAATGGTTAAACGTAAACCAGAGAGCCTACAAAGGTAGAGGTTTAGAAGAGGATAAACTCAAGGCTCTGGAATATCTTAATCTTTACTTAGGCATAAAGGTCTCCCAAACAGACTAAGGAGTTCAGTTTTTCCATCCTTACTTCGGAAATGTCAATAACACCATGAAATGGCACCACTTAACATTATTTGGGAAGCTGTGTGCAGGAGAGGCCAAGAAAAGAAATGTGAGTGTGGTCTTGGCAGTACTGAAATTCATTAGCTTCTCCACAGATTTTTGACAGACAGGAAGACACACAGAAGTTACAGATTATTTACTGCAGTATGACAAGATAATGTGAACATAAGAACATAAGAACATAAGAATGGCCATACTGGGTCAGACCAAAGGTCCATCCAGCCCAGCATCCCATCTGCCGACGGTGGCCAATGCCAGGTGCCCCAGAGAAGGAGAACAGAAGACAATGATCAAGTGGTTTATCTCCTGCCATCCATCTCCTGCCCTTGTTCTGAAGGCTAGGGCACCATACTTTACCCCTGGCTAATAGCCATTTATGGACCTAACCTGCAAAAATTTATCAAGCTCTTTTTTAAACCCTAATAGAGTCCTGGCCTTCACAGACTCCTCGGGCAAGGAGTTCCACAGGTTGACTGTGCGCTGTGTGAAGAAAAATTTCCTTTTATTAGTTTTGAACCTACTACCCATCAATTTCATTTGGTGTCCCCTAGTTCTTGTATTATGGGAAAAGGTAAATAATTTTTCTATATTCACTTTCTCCACACCATTCATGATTTTATATACCTCTATCATATCGCCCCTCAATCGCCTCTTTTCCAAACTGAAAAGTCCCAGTCTCTCTAGCCTCTCCCCATATGGGACCCGTTCTAAGCCCCTAATCATCTTAGTCGCCCTTTTCTGAACCTTTTCTAATGCCAATATATCTTTTTTGAGGTGAGGAGACCACATCTGCACGCAGTACTCAAGATGTGGGCGTACCATAGTTTTATATAGGGGAAGTATGATATCTTTTGTCTTATTATCGATCCCTTTTTTAATCATTCCTAACATCCTATTTGTCTTACTAACTGCCGCTGCACACTGCGTGGATGTCTTCAGAGAACTATCCACTATAACTCCAAGATCCCTTTCCTGATCTGTCGCAGCTAAATTTGACCCCATCATGTTGTACGTGTAATTTGGGTTATTTTTTCCAACGTGCATTACCTTACACTTACCCACATTAAATTTCATTTGCCATTTTGCTGCCCAATCACTCAGTTTGCTGAGATCTTTTTGTAGTTCTTCACAATCTGTTTTGGTTTTGACTGTCCTGAACAACTTGGTGTCATCTGCAAACTTTGCCACCTCACTGCTTACCTCATTTTCTAGATCATTGATGAACAAGTTGAACAGGATCGGTCCCAGGACTGACCCCTGGGGAACACCACTAGTTACCCTCCTCCATTATGAAAATTTACCATTTATTCCCACCCTTTGTTTTCTGTCTTTTCACCAATTCCCGATCCATGAAAGGATCTTTCCTCCTATCCCATGACCACCTAATTTACATAAAAGCCTTTGGTGTGGGACCGTGTCAAAGGCTTTCTGGAAATCTAGGTATATTATGTCCACTGCGTGCCCCTTGTCTGCATGTTTATTAACCCCTTCAAAGAATTCTAATAGATTAGTTAGACACGACTTCCCTCTGCAGAAACCATGCTGACTTTTGCCCAACAATTCGTGCTCTTCTACGTGCCTTGCAATTTTATTCTTTACTAGTGTTTCTACTAATTTGCCTGGTACTGATGTTAAACTTATCGGTCTATAATTGCCAGGGTCTCCTCTAGAGCCTTTTTGTGGTAGAATTACTTGCAGTTAATACTTGACGTTATCATATAGTGACAATGAGATATCAGTCTTTCATAATAATTCATGTAACCACCTTTTTGAAAATAAAATCAAGGCAATAACATTCTATATGAAATCTCAAAACTCCAAATGAATTCTGGGAATGATGACCTTCCCTGACTGGTACACACGTCTGCATACTAAAGCAAAGTGCCATTCTTAGAGCAGTACAAAAGTATGCTCTGGCACCATCTACCCCACTCTGAAGGGAATGCACATCACCAAGAAGTGTAGGCTGGCTTGCTTGTTTTAAAGTACAAATACTGCATGTGTCATTACAATCTTAGTTTTGGTACTAGCTCAGTACCTTATTGCTTGTTTACACCAAAGCGGTACCTGGAATGTTTCAGCAGCTCCAAAGTTTCTGGTACCTGGCCTCATTTCTCAGTGTGGCTGGCAGCTGCCTGACTCCTGAGCTATGTCTACTCTACAGCGCTTTTCTGAAAACAGATCTTCCAGAAGATATCCCCTGGAAGATCATCTTTCAAAAGAGAGCGTCCACGTACAAAAAGTGGTTTGATCTTTCAATCCGCTCTTTCCTAACATTGCTCCACTCTTTCGAAAGAGAGTGGCCACACATCCCCGGCTGCTCTTTCTAAAGAACGGAGCAGAAAACGACGCAGAGAGAGTCACATGGCTGCCAAGCACTTCCGGGGGCCTGGCCAGCTACCCCCTTAAAGGGCCCCTCCCAAGTACCTCCTCCCTGCATATGCTGAGGCCTTCCGAGCTGACCAGAACAAAGCAGAACCAGTGCAGGGACCGGACAGCCAGTGCACGGCCATATGGATCCCCAGCAGCACCCAGAGCTGGCCATCCTGAATGTCATGGTTGGCTGCTGGCCACAGTGGTCATGGCCGCTGTCCATCTGCTCCAGTGCAGCCCCCCTCCCCAGTACCCTGCTGCACCTCCCCCCATGCCAGGGAGCCCTGGTGCCTCTGGAGCCACCCCAGCACCTTGGACTGGTGGGACCAGCTCATGATGGGGGACGGGGATGATGCCGGATGGCTCTAGAACTTTTGAAAGAGCAAGCAGACCTTCCTGGAGCTCTGTAACTAGCTCACCCCGACCCTCAGACACCAGGACACCCAGATGTGGCCAGCTCTCCCCCTCAAGAAGTGGGTCACCATCACCGTCTGGAAGCCGGCCACCCCAGATAGCTACTAGTCCGAGGGGCACCAGTTTGGGATGGGCAAGGCCACCATTGAGGCTGTCCTCATGAAAGTAAGGCATGCCCTGTTCAGGCACCTGCCACAGAGAAAGAGGAGAGGGCTCCCGTGCAAGGGGGACCCTTGGTGGTTAGGGGCATGGGGCAGCAGGGGCTGGGCACACCCTGTCATGCCCTCATGAGTGCTCTCCTCGTCCACTCCATGCAGGTCGTCTGGGCCATCAATGCCATGCTACTTGAGAGGGTCACCTGCGTGGGAGATCTGGACATGGCTGTCGTGGGATTCACCAGACTCAGCTTCCTGAACTGTTTCAGTGCCCTGGGTGGGGCACCTATCCCCATCTGTGCCTCAGAACACAGCTCAGGCTACTACATTAACAGAAGAGGCTTCCACTCGGAAGCGCTCCAGGCCCTGGTGGACTTGAGAGGCCAGTTGTGGACGTATACACGGGCTGGTTGGGCTGGAAACATGATGCTTGTGTGCTGCGGAACTCTGACCTCTGCTGGTGCATGGAGGCGTGCACCTACATCCCCCAGAGGGAGCTCCCAGTTGGGGACGTCACTGTGTCTCTGTGCATGGTGGCAGATGCCCTTTGTCCCCTGCAGCCCTGGCTAATGTGGCTTTGCACCAGCCACCCGGACCTCACCCAGGAGCTCTTCGACACCAAGCTCAACTAGGACCGCAATGAAGAGGAGTGCACGTTCGAGTGCCTGAAGGGCTGGTTCAGGTGCCTCCGGGACTGGTCTGCATCAGGGAAGCCCTCCATGAAAACTTTGCTCATGAGCTCCAGTGACCCCGCCCCCGCCTTACAGCCACCCTACTCAGGCCCCCCCCTCCACCCATGCAGCCCTCACCATCCCCCCACCATGACCATGGGACAGGGAGATGGTGTAACAATAAACCATTGAACACAAAGAAATAATGGGGTGCAGAATACAATACTGTGTAGACAACTATTTACAGTGGGAAACAGGGACAAACTATATGCATTAGGAGCTGGGAAGGCGGGGGGCATTAGTCCAGGGCAGGGATGGAGGTCCACAGGCCCTGTTGGTCCCAGGATGCCTGGCTGTGCTATGCTGGAATGGGGCAGAATGTATGGAGAGGTAGGGCCATGGGGAGTCTTTGCTGGGGTCAGGCTTGGTGGTGGGGGAAGGAGCAGTGGGGATGAAACAGGGGGGTGGAGAGGTGGCTTAGGCGGGTGGCAATCTGGCCAGGTGCTCCCAGAGGAGGGTGGGAGGGCAAGCTGCGCCTGGTGGTCCCAGAGGACAGTTGTTATGTCCCTCAAGTTCCCCATCAGTTTTTCTTAGGCCACACACTGCCAGGCCATGTCCACCTCCTCGAGCCTGAGGCTCCGCTCAGCCACCTCTGCCTGGCAGCGGATGGTGGCGGAGTGGATGGCATCATCTGCCGTGCAACTCTGGGCCATCCTGGCACAGGCCTGCCATGGAGCTGGTGGTAGGGGTGCCCAGGCCCTCTCCCCCACCTCTGGTGGGGTGTGTGGAATGACCGAGGGGACAGGACTCACCTGGCCCTCTGATGTCACAGCTGTACAGATGGAAAGGAAGAGACAGACGGCATGTTAGTCCTTCAATGCTGCCCCGAGGGCTGTGCCCCTCGCCTGCCTTGTGGGCAGCAGCCCCCACCCCACTTTCAAATGGCAGGATGACCATGGGGGATCGTGGGCACTGAGGGGGTCCCTGCCCACATGGGGCAAGTCCTGGGAGTGGTCCGTCCCCACCTACCCCGTCCCCATGCACACAGCTTGTCCATGGGAGCAGGTGCTGAGTGTTGTCAGCGGCCATTACAGCATGCCGTGAGCCACAGCCACCTGGGATGTGTCTGGGCAGGGCTGTGTGGGTATCCTGGTGGCAGCTGTGGCAGGGGCAGGCACCTCCGCCCCAGAGTTCAGGGTGTGCGCCCCACCCAGTACTTATTGGAGGATCCCTCACCAGGGTCTGGCGACACTCTGCTGCCTGTCACCCAGCTGGATGACTGTAACACGAGGTCTATCACAAAGTTCCCATCCTCGCTGGACCCATTGGTAGGCAGCTCTGGCTCCAAGCTCAGCAGGGTGGTGTGGCCAAGGGGTCCCAGCTCTGCCTTGGCCTTCAGGTGCAGCTCGTCCACTGTGGTGTCCAGGAGGGCAGGTGGGGATGAGGTGTCCTGGGGCCCCAGGAGGCTCCTGAGCTCCAGTAAAAGGGGCAGGTGGGGCGGGTCCTGCCCCCGCCTGGCCAGCTGCATACTGGGCCCAGGTGTAGCCCCGCCAAAGCTCCTTCACCTTGCTCAAGACTTGCTCCTGCTTATGGGCAGGGTGTCTCCAAGTGGCCAGACCAGTGGCAGGGTGGGCTAATGCAACTGTGTTTCGCTGCTTTCCGCCCATCTCCTTGTCCCCCCACAGGCTGAGGAGGTCCTAGACCTCCAGCTCTGTCTAGGAGGCAGTCTGTTTTTTGGGAAGCTGTCCAGGCTCCGGCGAGCCCTGTGAGGGCTCTGATGGGGCCCCTGGGTCTCATGTGGGGGCTGGTTGGTGGCCATGTCTTGTTCTCGAGTTGCGGGGAGTGGCCATGAGGGCGTGCAGCTGCTGTCTCATGCCTTTGCTGCCAGCACACTCTCAGCTTCCTGCCACAGGGTTTCTGAGTCCCTGTGGCTTTAAATGCAGCTGGATGCAGGGACCATAGAGCTCTGCTGTCGCTGGCCAGGATGTCTCCACACATCAACTTGCTGCTGCCATGGAGGACTCCTCTTTTGAAAGAGCGGCCCATGAGTGCCTACCCATGATTTTCTGAAAGAATCTTTCGAAAGGAGGTGCTCTTCCTGATCTAGGAAAGGAAGAGTGCTTTTGAAAGGAGTGCCACGTCCATTTGATTTACTTTCGAAAGAACGTGTTTTGTGTGTAGACGTTCTGCGGGATCTTTCGAAAGAGAACTAGATTTTCCGAAAATACTTGCTAGTGTAGACGCAGCTCTGTTGTGCTAAAAAATAAAGTTATGTGGCGCGGCCTCTGGCAAGACAATGTCAACCACACAAAGGCTCCCCCACAATGATTCTCACATTCACACAAGCAAATTAAAAACAATCAGTCAGCATAAATTTCATGTTAGGCTTTAATTAAACAAAATACATAATCACTAAAAATGTTAATTGATTAAAATGACTGGCAATATTAATAATGCCTTGCAATGGCTAAGGCTATGCTGGCAAACCTAGTAGATCATACGATCACATACCCCTCCCCGCATTAGCCCCCAGAGTTCCTGAACAGAGGTGTCTCCCTGATCAGGTCTGTCTACTTCCCGAGTCTCAGATACTAGGTGGTGCACATGGAGACACACTGCAGATTCATATAGGGATGCTGTTAGAAACATACTTCATTATACTGGGAATTGGCATGGCAGAGGTAAGCCCTCTTGCGGATGCAACGTGCCTTAATGGTGCAAAATTAAACCCCATTTACCTTTTTATTGCTCTCAGGATCCTTTTTTTGACTGAGCCATCAGGAGAGAGAAGCGGGCAACTGGGTCCTCTCTGAGGATTGCTGGACTGGAGAGGGACTCATCCCCTGCCCACTTTCTGGAATGGAGCTGGCAGTCTTTCAAACTTAGAACCCCCAGGTTCAGTCATATGCTGGTTGGGTCACAGCTGTGGGGTGGGCTGGCTGCAGGGTAAGCAGGCTACAGGCATCTGCAGGAGAGACCAGCTGTCTCCTCTGATTGCTGGCACGCTGGTGGCAAGAGGAGCAGATTGTTTCCTCCTGAGGCTGTTCTGCAGGCTGAGGTTACAGATGGGCCAGCAGCTGGGACTGGCATTGCTGTGCTGAAAGGCCAGAGGGTGACCTCTTCCCTATGCTCCCTGGCTGGTCTCTGCCGTGTAGCATGAAAACCAGGCTCGTCACAGACTCGCTCCTTCTTTCCTGGGCACTGAGAGCTGTGCACAGGGTTAGCCACTGCTTGCAGGCTGCATGGTGGTCTCATGCCCTCTGATTGTCCAGCAGGGACTGCTTTTGTCTCCCCTCTTCACAATGGTTGAAGGGAGGGAAATGCTAGAGGGACTGGGGTTGTGAGGGTATCACATCTCTCTCTCTTTCCCTTCTGCTGCTGGGGGAGTTGACAGAACAGAAATCTGCCAGGGAGCCTTAAGGGGGGTGGTCCAAAATGTACATCTCTTCTGAGAATATTGCCCCCTTGCTGTGGGAGTGGGGAGATCAACAACAACAAAAAGTCCATCCCGTTGAAGACATGGCTGTGCACAGCTTACTGCATTCTGCAGTGCCTTGAGGCTCTCATTAGAAAGGGACTGTGTTCCCTCTACTTTTCTCCATCTCTGGGCAGAATAAATTTTGTGATGTGCACCAGCGCATGTGCAGACGTGCACCACCAATAGAAACACACGCTGCCCACTGTGGATGGCTGTGGGTGCTCTGCTAATCAGAGGGGCAGCACTTGAATCTCTCCTGGGCAGCCGCCCAATCTCTCAGCTTACAGGGAACTGGTATGGAACTTTCGGTGAGTCATTGTTTCTTCCTGTGCTAGTACGTGAACATACCCTATGTAGCACGTCTGACACTGTTCTGTGAATTACCGCCCAGGACATTTGTTGTGAGCATTAGCAGCACTTTACCCATCATTAATCAAAGCAGTCAGTTACAGTACTCCATCACTCTGCACCCTCTCTTGACTAGCTGGCTAAAATACTTTATGCTACCATGAGCCTCAAAACCTCAACCTACAGCTTGTAAATTTAGACAACCTGGGATCCTGAGAAATGTAGTGCCCTGTTTGTGGCTAATTTATAGTCTGTGTTTTCGTGTGTGCCAGGGCTTGGGCTTTCCCACTGATCCAGGTTTGAAATATGGAGTCGTAAAATGTACTCTTGGGTTGGGCCATCAGATTAGGAGAAATTCATATTCTTCTTGGAGGAGTCGTTAGATATATAGTTATGCATCACAACAAAGGATACATCTTCATAGCTACAAACTTATACATATCAATTGTCACTTAAGACATTACCTGTAGGACTAACTGTAATTTTCAGTTTTGTTTGTAGAACAGCTACAGGGTATGGCAGAGGTAGATGGCACCAAGAAAATGTGAGACAACAGTTTGCTGCATAAGTATAAACATTTTTCAGATATTTGAGCATGAAAAGCAATGTCAGTTTTACAGTACTTAACCAAAAGGGAGATTTTTTTTCATGTGGGAGGCCTCATTTTCAAAATCAACAATAATGGAGTACTGGCTGCAATTTTTACTGGTGAAAGGAAACTACTGATTTTAATATCTAAAGGTAAAGAAACTGCAAAATTTTATATTGTCAGAAAGCCAGTATAGCTATGCATGCATATCAAAGACGCCTAAGTGAAGGAAGAAAGTTACTAAAGTGACTTTACTAACAAACCTATTAATTTAACAGTTAACTCACACTAGAAATTCAATCTGTGTGCCCATTCAGAAAGCTTTGTAACAAAAGCATTTTACAAGTGAAATGATTTTCTGGAAATCATTTTAAGCTGGGCATTCCGCTTAATCAGCATGAAGTTCAGAACTGCATCAGATTACTAAAGCATACCATTACCCCAAGGGCTTCAAATTCCATCAGTTTCATCTAACTCATTTTGCCATGAGCTATGCAATTCCCATAATATGACCTGGGTCTTGGAAATCAGGGTAGGAGTACTTAAAATATCAGTGTTTGCTTGTTTGACATCCTTGATGCTGATAAAATATTTATTTCCAGATGTTTGGTTTCATAGTTTATTAAACAGACATTCTGAGCAGATTTAGTTTTATCCAACTCACACCATATCCAATTTGTACAAGCTGAGCAGAAAAAATGGATGAATTATAATTTTTGTTGGGATTTGCTGATTTGTTGAAATGGAGACATCTCACAGAAATTGAGTTCAACTTTTTTTTGCTGGAATCCTACCTGGTTTCCTGCTAGATCACCTGTCTGACTCCTTAGCATCTGGTTTAATGGGCTGAGGAGAAACTGAGAAATTGGAAGCTCTGACAAACCTATGTCCCAGTTTCCAGACTCATGATTTTTTTCATCTCATAACTGCATGGAAGCCTATGGCTTTGAGGCTCCTTGTCTCCGGAGCAGCCCTTCTCCAAAGGACACACTGCCCAGAGCTGGACAGTGTAGGCCTTGCTCAATTAACTTGCCTCTTTTCTTAGAGGACACGATTGGGAAGGTGAATAGACGATTAAATCATCATCACAAGCAATATGCTGGAGTCAGGATGGCTTGCTAAGAGCATTAGGAATACCCTGGTATTAGTAAACAAGGCTGGTAAGGTAAGGGAGAGTTCAGATTGTGCATGCAGGGACAGAATGCATGTTGTGCAAGGATTGGTTCCTAAAAAATAACCCAGCCAGTCACAAAGTATATGATACAATGTTTAATTAGGAGTTAGTAGCAATGTGTATAAGGAAAAGTTGTGTTGCTTGGTTTTGGATCTGTAATCTACCCTTCACCCCCAACACAGAGATGCTATGACTTGGATTCTGTTTGTCTGGAGCAGACCATGTATCACATCAGTTTTCTTCAGAATTTGCTAAACTAATGAGAGTGGACAAGGCACCTATTGTAATGTGACTGGTTGTGCTGCCCCTGAATGCCTAGAGTGTTTTTTGCGGCTTGGCCCTGATCCCAGCAATCTGGACAATTTGATAGCTAGATGTGAGTACGGGAAGGGATTCCGCAGTCATGTCAGGGGTAGACAGCAAGATTTTTGAGCGGAATCCGGTCCCAGGGCAAGGGATTCCGTGGGGGAAGGGATGAGGAGACCAGAAAAACGAGAGGCCATGGACGCTGCTGTGGATGTTCGCGATAAAACAGAGGAATTTGATAAAGAAATAAAGAGCCTGAGAACTCTGAAGGAGGGCCAGCGTGGCAAGTGGGCTTACTTGGTGAACTCCCAAGAGGCCTGCCAGACTCCGGCGCCACAGCCATCTTTTGTAATACCACTTTTATAGGATGCTTGGGAATGCCTCACAGTAACACAGACAAAAAACATCCCACAACAACTGTTGCAAGGATGGGGAAGGACATGGCACTAGTGAGGGGAGCAGCAATAACTGACAGGACACTTGTCAGAGGGAACAAAGCAACGGAAATTCTGGGAAGTGACTGCAGTAACTTTCTCTGTTTGGATGAGGGGAATCAGCTGGTCATAGCTGAACAGTGAAGAAGAGACTGTGAGAATGAATTCACAAGAAATGAATTTGGAGACTTGGGTGCTAGTGGAAACTTGATTAGTAGTTGATTTGGCCAATATGATGCTTTGGAAGATCAAAGAAAGAGGTGTCATATGGCTGCAGCTATTGGATCAATTAAGAGGGTATGGAAAATGAAAAAGACACACCTTTTGGGCTCTGTAATGAGCCTTTGGGTACCCAATTAACACAAACTTTTGGTGAAGTACAGGTCAGATCCAAACTGGAACATGATTGGGTAGGCATCTAAATTTTAGTTGAAAGAAGAAACCTGCCAACCCAGACAAAATATCCCAAACTTAAGGAATCAATATGTCCAGTTCAGGACATAGTAAAGGCATTGTTAGAACACCGTGCAGTAAAACCGATGTCCATGGTATCTAACTCCACATCTTAGCCAGTGCAGAAGCTAAGAGGTGAGTGGAGATTAACTACAAGATCATAAATGATAAAGCAAAGTCTATGACTTCCCCTATAATGGCTGCTTACCCAGAGACAACTGCATGCAAAAATCTCTCCTGGAAGGAAGTGATTCTCATTTTAGATGTTAGTAATGGGTTCTGGTCCCTCTCTCTCTAGCTTCAAAGTGTCAATATTAGAAGCCTTTCACACTACGGGACTGTAAGATATGCATAGACCATACATCCTTAGGAGTACAAAGATTCTCCCTCTATTTTCTATGTCCCCATTAAGCAATCTTTTACAGACTCTCCTTGGCTCGATAGGCTTATCCTATACAGGGATGACATATTGATTCATTCCCCCATGGAGGAGGAATAAAATAATGAATAAAATTTGTTGTAGGCTTTGCAATATCTGCAGTGGGGAGAATTAAAATTAGTGGAAAAAATCCTAACTTGTTAGGAGAGAGAGAACCGTCCAAGGGTTCCTATTGGTAAAGAAAAGTGGAATATCCATCATTGGGGTGAAGTTATTCTCTGAACTGTCCTTCCCTATGGACAAAAAGTCATTACAAAGTTTGCTGGGAATGAGAGGATTTCCTAGGGAGCACTCTGTCCCATTTGCTGAAACAGCAAGCCCATTTATGAATTGGTAAGGACACCTCACACGGATTGGCAGGAAGAATACATTGAAGCAGTGGTTACATTAAAACAAATGATCAAAGCAACTTCTGTGGAGAGCTGTGGTACTGGCAAACCCATATGCACATAAATCTCTATTTTACATATCCTGGGGTAACTACAAGTAACACATGGCTCAAGATTTGTTGGTGTCACTGCCTCTTGACTGCTGCGAAGCATGGAACTGAAGCACAACTGCTGTGAGAGTCATAGAATACTAGTGTAATGCTGGCAGACCCAGGTTGCTAGCACCAGGGAGAGAACTTACAAGCAGAGGGGCTAAAGCCCTGCACTCTACCACATGAGCTAAAGGCCAGCTGGCTCTCAGGCAAGGCTGTAGAGCAGAGACTTCACTCACCCTAGCATGAGGGCTCAGTACCTCTGGGTACTACACTAGGACTGGAAGGGACCTCGAGAGGTCATCGAGTCCAGCCCCCTGCCCTCGTGGCAGAACCAAGTACTGAGTAGATCATCCCTGACAGACATTTATCTAACCTGTTCTTAAATATCTCCAGTGATGGAGATTCTACCAGCTCCCTAGGCAATTTATTCCAGTGTTTGCCCACCCTGAGATTAAGGAACTTTTTCCTAATGTCCAATTTAAGCCTCCCTTGCTGCAGTTTAAGCCCATTGCTTCTTGTTCTATCCTCAGAGGCCAAGATGAACAAGTTTTCTCTCTCCTCCTTATTACACCTTTCTAGATGCCTGAAAACCATGATCATGTTGCCCCTCAGTCTTCTCTTTTCCAAACTAAACAAGCCCAATTCTTTCAGCCCTCCTTCATAGGTCATGTTCTCTAGACCTTTAATCATTCTTGCTGCTCTTTTCTGGATCCACTCCAATTTCTGCACATCTTTCTTGAAATGCGATGCCCAGAACTGGACACAATACTCCAGCTGAGGCCTAACCAGCGCAGAGTAGAGCAGGAGAATGACTTCTTGTGTCTTGTTCACAACACACCTGTTAATGCATCCCAGAATCATGTTTGTTTTTTTGCAACAGCATCACACTGTTGACTCATATAGCTTGTGGTCCACTATATCCTGTAGATCCTTTTCTGCCATACTCCTTCCTAGACAGTCGCTTCCTATTATGTATGTGTGAAACTGATTGTTCCTTCCTAAGTGGAGCACTTCACATTTGTCTTTATTAAACTTCATCCTGTTTGCCTCAGAGCATTTCCCCAATTTATCCAGATCATTTTGAATTAAGACCCTATCCTCCAAAGCAGTTGCAACCCCTCTCAGCTTGGTATCATCTGCAAACTTCGTAAGCATACTTTCTATGCCAGTATCCTTGATGAAGATATTGAACCGAACTGGTCCCAAAACAGACCCCTGCAGAACCCCACTTGTTTTACCTTTCCAGCAGGATTGAGAACCATTAATAACTACTCTCTGAGTATGGTTATCCAGCCAGTTTTGCACCTGCCTTATAGTAGCCCCATCTAAGTTTTATTTGCCTAGTTTATTGATAAGAATATTATGTGAGACTGTGTCAAATGCCTTGCCAAAGTCTAGGTATACCACATCCACTGCTTCTCCCTTTTCCACAAGGCTCGTTATCCTATCAAAGAAAGCTATCAGATTGGTTTGATGTGATTTATCATAGAAGCGTAGAATCATAGGGCTGGAAGGGACCTCAGGAGGTCATCTAGTCCAGCCCACTGCTTCAAGCATGACCAATCTCCACTAAGTCATCCCAGCCAGAACCTTCTCAAACCGGGACTTAAAAACCTTGAGGGATGGAGAATCCAGCACCTCTGTAGGCAGCTCATTCCAATGCTTCACCACGTTCCTGGTGAAGCAGTTTTTCCTAACATCCAACCTACACGTCTCCCTCTTTATCTTCAGACCATTACTCTTTGTTCTGCCATCTGAAACCACCGAGAACAGTTTCTCACCGTCCTGTTTAGAGCTCCCCTTCAGGAAGTTGAAGGCTGCTATTAAATCACCCCTCAGTCTTCTCTTCTGTAAACTAAACAAGCCCAAATCCCTCAGCCTATCCTCATAGGTCTTGTGCTCCAGCCCCTTAATCATTTTGTTGCCTTCTGCTGAACCTGCTCCAGTACATCCACATCCTTTTTATACTGGGGGGCCCAAATCTGGACACAATATTCCAGATGTGGCCTCACCAGTGCTGAATAGAGGGAAACAACCACTTCTCTAGATGTGCTTGAAATGCTCCTCCTAATGCATCCTAATATGCCATTAGCCTTCTTGGCTACAAGGGCGTACTGTTACTCATCACTAGCCTTTCATCCACCATAACCCCTAGGTCCCTTTCCACGGTACTGCTGCTTGGCCAGTCGGTCCTCAGCCTATAACAATGCTTGGGATTCTTCTGCCCCAGGTGGAGGGCTCTAACACTTCTCCTTGTTGAACCACATCAGATTTCTTTTGGCCCAATCCTCCAATTTATTCAGGTCACTCTTGATTCTATCTCTACCCTCCAATGTATCTACCTCTCCCCCTAGCTTCGTGTCATCCACATACTTGCTGAGGGTGCAATCCAGTCCCTCATCCAGGTCATTAATGAAGATGTTGAACAACAACGGCCACAGAACTGAGCCTTGCGGCACTCTGCTGAAAACTGACCACCAGCCAGATATTGAGCCATTGACCACCACCCCTTGGGCCCAACCATCAAGCCAGCTTTCTAGTCATCTTATAGTCCAGGATCCAATCCATATTTCCTTAACTTATGGGGAAGAATGTTGTGGGAGACTGTTATCAAAAGCTTTGCTGAAGTCAAGGTACATCACATCCACTGACTTCCCCATGTCCACAGAGCCTGTTACCTCATCATAGAAGCTAATCAGATTGGTCAGGCAGGACTTGCCTTTGGTGAATCCATGATGGCTACTTTTGATCACTTTTCGCTCTTCCAAGTGCTCCAAAATGGATTCCTTGAGGATCCCCTCCATTATTTTCCCAGGGATTGAGGTAAGGCTGACCAGTCTATAGTTCCCTGGATTGTGCTTCTAGTTCCCTGGATTGTCTTTAAAAATCCATGCTAGCTGTTCCCTATCACCTTACCACCTTCCGGCTGCGTCTACACGTGCACGCTACTTCGAAGTAGCGGCAGTAACTTCGAAATAGCGCCCGTCACGTCTACACGTGTTGGGCGCTATTTCGAAGTTGAAATCGACGTTAGGCGGCGAGACGTCGAAGTCGCTAACCCCATGAGCGGATGGGAATAGCGCCCTACTTCGACGTTCAACATCGAAGTAGGGACGTGTAGACGATCCGCGTCCCGCAACATCGAAATAGCGGGGTCCTCCATGGCGGCTATCAGCTGGGGGGTTGAGAGATACTCTCTCTCCAGCCCTTGCGGGGCTCTGTGGTCACCGTGGGCAGCAGCCCTTAGCCCAGGGCTTCTGGCTGCTGCTGCTGCAGCTGGGGGTCCGTGCTGCATATACAGGGTCTGCAACTAGTTGTTGGCTCTGTGTATCTTGCACTGTTTAATGAAAGTGTGTCTGGGAGGGGCCCTTTAAGGGAGCAACTTGCTGTTGAGTCCGCCCCGTGACCCTGTCTGCAGCTGTGCCTGGCTCCCTTATTTCGATGTGTGCTACTTTGGCGTGTAGACGTTCCCTCGCTGTGCCTATTTCGATGTTGGGCGGAGCAACGTCGAAGTTGAACATCGACGTTGCCAGCCCTGGAGGACGTGTAGACGTTATTCGTCGAAATAGCCTATTTCGATGTCTCAACATCGAAATAAACTATTTCGAAGTTGGGTGCACGTGTAGACGTAGCCTCCAAGTGTTTGCAGATGATTTCCTTAACTACTTGCTACATTATCTTTCCTGGCACAGAAATTAAACTGACTGGTCTGTAGTTTCCTACATTGTTCTTATTCCACTTTTTTTAGATGGGCACTATATTTGCCCTTTTCCAGTCTTCTGGAATCTCTCCTGTCTCCCATGATTTTCCAAACATGACAGCTAAAGGCTCAGATGCATGCTCTGGTAGCTCCTTGAGTGTTCTAGGATGCATCTCATCAGGCCCTGGTGAGTTGCAAACATCTAACTTTCCTAAGTGATTTTTAACTTGTTCTCTTTTTTATCTTCCAACCCTACACCTTTCCCACGAGCATTCACTATGTTAGGCATTCCTTCTTCAGACTTCTAGGTGAAGACTGAAACAAAGAAGGCATTAAGCATCTCTGCCATTTCCATGTTTCCTGTTATTGTTCTTCCTCCTCACTGAGCAAGGAGCCTGCCCTGTCCTTGGTCTTCCTCTTGCTTCTAATGTATTTATAAAAAGTCTTTTTGTTTCCTTTTATGCCTGTAGCTAGTTTGAGCTCATTTAGTGCCTTTGCCTTTCTAATCTTGCCCTTGAATTCCTGTGTTGTTTGCCTATATTCATCCCTTGTAATTTGCCTTAGTTTCCTTTTTTATATGATGAACTTTTTATTTTGAGATCATGCAAGATCTTCTGCTTAAGCCAACGTGGTCTTTTGCCATATTTTCTATCTTTCCGTAGCAGCAGAATAGCTTGTTTTTGGGCCCTTAATAATGTCCCTTTGAAAAACTGCCAACTCTCCTCAGTTGTTTTCCCTTCAGTCTTGCTTCCCTTGGGCCCTTACTTACCCGCTCTCTGAGTTTACCAAAATCTGCCTTCCTGAAATCCTTTGTCTCTATTTTGCTTTTCTCCCTTCTACCCTTCCTTAGAATTGTGAACTCTGTGATTTCATGATCACTTTCACCCAAGCTGCCTTCCACTTTCAAATTCTCAGTCAGTGACTCCCTATTTGTTAAAATCAAATCTAGAACAGCTTCTCCCTGGTAGCTTTTTCAACCTTCTGAAATAAAAAGTTGTCTTCAATGCAGTCCAAGAACTTAATGGATAGCCTGTGCCCTGCTGTGTTAGTTTCCCAGCATATACCTGGATAATTGAAGTCCCCCATCACCACAAAATCCTAGTTGTTTAAAAAAAGCCTCTTGCATCTCTTCCACCAGGGTAGGTGGCCTGTAGTAGACTCCTAGCAGGACATCACCCTATTTTTTTGCCCCTTTCAGCCTAACCTAGAGACTCTCAACATGTTTCCTATGTCCATCTCCGCCTCAGTCCAAGTGTGTACATTTTTAATATATAAGGCAACACCTCCTCCCTTTTCCCCCGTCTATCCTTCCTGAGCAAGCTGTACCCTTCCATACCAACATTTCAATCATGTATATTATGCCATCAAGTTTCTGTGATGCCAATGATGTCATAGTTGTATTTATTTATTAGCACTTCCAGTTCTTCCTGCTTATTACCCATACTTTTTGCATTTGTATATAGGCATCTAAGATATTGATTTGGTTTTGCCTGCCTGTTTTGCCCTGACCCTCTTTTTACTCTGACATTGTTGCCCATGCTGCCTCCCATTTCTGACCCATCACTCAGGTTTCCATGTTCTCCACTTACCTGTGGGCTTTGCTCCCTTGCCCTCGTTGAACCTAGTTTAAAGTCCTCCTCACTAGGTTAGCCAGTCTGTGTCCAAATACAGTCTTTCCCCTCCTCGAAAGGTGAACACCATCTCTGTCCAGTAGTCCTTCCTGGAATAGCATCCTGTGGTTGAGGAAGCCAAAGTCCTCCTGGCGACACCATTTTCGCAGCCAGGCATTCACCTCCAGGATGCGCCTGTCTCTGCCTGGGCCACTACATTTGACAGGAAGTGTTGAAGAGAATACCACCTGCACCCCAAACTCCTTCACCCATACTCCCAGAGCCTTGTAGTCACTTTTGATCTGCTCAGAGTCACACCTCGCAGTATCATTAGTGACCACATGGATGAGTAGCATGGGGTAGTAGTCAGAGGGGTGGATAATCCTCGATAACACCTCCCTAACGTCTCCAATATGTGAGAAGGGTGTGTTGTTGATGTACCAGACTATTATCAGTACAAATACTTAATGGGAAGTCAGAAAGTGCTCATTGTCAGTCACTATACTGCCCAGAAGGTACTGCCAGGGGCAAAGAGATCATCTGGGCAAGTAAACAATGAAATGATATCGAGATGGGCTCTGGCTTTGCAAGGAGACAATGTGGAGGTGGTTCAGCTTAAGGAATCAAATGAATGGATAGCAAGAATTTGTATCAAAGAGAAGTTGGGATCTGTCCTGCTTTCAGCCGGGGTTGGACTTGATGACCTCCTGAAGTCTCTTCCAACCCCATGATTCTACGAATCCATATGCATGTGAATTTAGCCACCTGGCATTCAACCTTTAAAGCACTGCTAGGCAACAAAGTTAGAGAAAAAGAGGCAGTAGCCACTATTTAAGGAAAGGAAAGGAGAGGATGTCTGGCACCATGAAAGCTGAGGGATAGGGAGGTCATAACTACCTAGTAGTATAACTGTGCGAGTAAATCAGCTCAGTGTGCAGATTTGACAGCAGATGTTGATTTGCAGAGGAAGAAAAGGGATCTCATTCTAAGATTATAATGGTTCCAGAGGCAGACTGGGTGCTCAGGGGAGCTGTGTTAGTGCTTGTTTCATGACTTCAGAACAAGTATTCAGCTATGATGGAGGAGAGATTAAATTCAGTACTATGTGAAAAATGCTCAATGATATTGCCAAGTGGTTTAATGAAGTGGATGTGGTTAAAACATAAGAAAAAGAGGCCCCTGGCAAAATCAGGCAGCTGAATTTGCATCCAGAGATGAAGTGGTAACTGGACCACCCTGTCGGTGGGAAACTGCTTTGGAAGCTATCCCAAGAGCAGTTCTCAGAGGGGGTCAGCAACAAAAGCAACGAGATAAAGTGGGGAAGTTGCAAAGCATTCAAAACCAGAACTACTCTGTGAGTAAGCTCAGAGCCAGGGAGTAAAGGTTGAAGGTCAAGACTGAGGGTTCGTCTGCACTGCCACTTAAATCACGGTAACTTGTGTCACTCAGGGGTGTGAAAAGGCCATCCCTCCCCACTGAAAAACATAAATTAAATTAAAACATTGTCCTCACAGCACTATGCCAGTGGGAGACACTTCCATGCCCACATAGCTTTCACCTCTCAACAACGTGGAGAAACTATGTTGGTGGGAGATCATCCCCCTTTCAGCCTGGTACATTTTCACCAGATGAGCTATTGAAAAAAAAGTAAGATTCAAGTGATTGCAAGTGAAACCAGGCAGATCAAAGTAAGTTACTAAGTTAAAATAAACAAAGACACCAGCTAATTCTAATAAACTAGTTACATGCAAATTCTTAGCCTAAACAGTTGTTCTTATCTCAGGACTGGGTTTACAGCTTTTCAGAGTTCTTTAGAATTCTTTGTTTTTAGGTTTCTTTATGTGTATCCTCCTAGGGTAGACAAGGAAGTTTCAAAGGCCAGCTGAAGACAAAGACCGACCTGATTGTTTTCTATTCTTTAAATAGACTTTCCCCCATGATTGGAACCTTTTGTTCAGCCTCCTCGTCCCTATGGAAAAGTACTAGATTCAAGATGGATTCAAGTTACTTGTCTTTCTAGGACCAACCACAGTTTTGTCTTACAAGAAAAATAAAACCATTCATGGGTTGTTGGCTTGAGTTCTGAGTCACTAAGTTTCTAAGATATCAGTAATGGCCAATATTAGCGCACTTAGAATTCAAAACAGATTCACACTTCGTATTCCTAGCTTCACATACAAAAACAATACATGCACAAAAATAGGATACACGTATTCAGCAGGTTGTAACTTTTAAGGTGATATGCTACCTGACCTTCTTCATAAAACATCTTCAAGTTATGCATATTCATATTCATAAGCCAATTTTCATAAAGCATGGGGGGACACAACAAACGGAACCTAAAAATAACATTATCCTAGTTTGAAGATGGCAACAGAAGAAGGAGGTAAAGCCAGCCCAGCTTCATGTGAGGAAATAAAGTATCAATAGTTCCGTGCGTGCACAGTGGAAATGATCACCAGCGAGGGAGATTTGGCCTGATTAGTCATCAAGAAGAGACTGAAAAAAGGTGGTAAAAGCATGGAGAAATGCTGTGTGCTATGGGTCACCATAACATTTTGTTTGTCACAGCACCATACCAGGGGACCCTGAGATTGGAGCCTACAATCTACATACTCATGACTTTGAAAGATAGTCTTGTACCCATAATGCTTCTGTCTGTTACAATCACTCTGCTTTAATACAGAGAAAAATGGAGCAATTGTTGCCTGTTACCCAACTGATAACTGAGCAACAGAAATTGGGGGCAATACTGTACAGACAGTGTAAACACTCTGGTGGATTACACAACAGAAGCTGAGCTCGCACCCCCAGGTTCATACTTTCTGCATTATAAATGTGGGTCGAATAAGTACAACTACTGGAGTCTTGGGAATATATTCCTCATTTGTAAACTTGAAAATGAGAGTACACAAAGACTGGAACAGAATAATGAAACTACACATGTTGGAATTCTACAACTGTTGCTTTTGGAGCCATAGTAAAATTGCAGAATTCCCATGGGACTATGAAATGAACACTAACATAAAAATCAAGAAAACACAAGGAGTGGAAATGATTTGATATAAATAATTTGCCTTATTTGTTAAAGGACATGATTAGGAAGGTTAATGGAAGGTAAACTCATTGTATAAAGCAATCTGTCTGAGTCAAGATGGCTGGGTAAGATCAGGGTAACATCTTGATAATAGTAAATAAGACAAAATTTAACATAAGGCAGAGATCAGGCTCTTCATGGACACAGTGTGTTAGAGTTTAAGAGAACCAAGCCAATCATGAAGTATATGATACACATGCCAGAAACTAGTGCTGATAGAAATGCATATAAAGAAAAGATTTGTTGTATGACCTTGGATCTGTTATATATCCTGAATCTGCATTTGATCAACTCAGAATAGCTTTGCTGTATGCCAAATAAGGGAACTTGGAGTAAAATTGAATTCCTGGGGAGCCAAGTGGAAGAGGTCTTGGAGGAAGCCCAAACAGCCCGAATGGCAGTTGGCTTTCATTGACAATTTCAAATGTTAGGGTTTTGCTCCAAGTCAAATTAATCTACATTAAATTAAATTAAATTAAGTCAAGTTAAATATATCAGAATCACACTTTAAATGAAACTAGACTGTAGATTGAATAGCACTTGCTTGCTTTTCTATATGCATCTTTGCAAAGAAATATGTGCAGTTATTTTTGAATGTATCTAAGTCTACTTTTCTGTAGAATTATATGATTAAGAATTTGGATAAAATATTTGGTTTTTGATCACAAGAAAAAAAGGCAATTGTCAGACAAAGCATTTGGGCATCTGCAGCAGTTTTCAAATTTGCTTCCTACATTAGGTGAGCTGCTCTGAAGTTTCATGTTCAACATGACACTTGAAAAAATATACAGCACGCCTAAGTTCTCAGCTGTGGAACAATATGCCCAAGTTAGATGCCCAATTAGCTTTAGTTCCAACGGAGGTCAGAAAGGCCTACCAAAACTAGGCAATTGAGCAAGATGGTGATAAATGACATTCAATGTAGGAAAGTGGATAATAGTGTAAATTAGAAGCATTCACACTACTAAGGTATACTGATGTGCTCTAAATTCACTGCAAATAAAGAAAAAAAATCCTTAAATATTATTATTGACCACGCCTTGAAATATATGCCCAATGCAGAGTTGCAATAAAAAAGTAAATATGTCAGGTTGCATTTCAAGAGGGCTGAAGAACAATACTGAATATATTATTTTGTTACGTGAATCAACAATATTTCCTCACTTTGTGTACTATGTTGGTTTTGCTCCTTCCATTCTCAAAAAGAGAGAGCAGAATTCCTGAAAAAAGGAAAGAGCCAGAGAAGGGTAATGAAAGACGTTTGTGTTATGGAAAGACTTGCACATAACATTTAAAGATTTATTGCCACAGCGTAAAACAGAGACTTTTTTGACTAAAAGCATCTCAAAAAACACTTTTACTGAAATGTCTGTGGAAAGACAAAATGTCTTTTTTCAACCAGTTCTAATTGGAATGATTTACTTTAGAGAAGAGATGTATAAGAAGTGACATAATTCTAACATTTAAAATGAGGATTATAGCAGTTGAGGAATGTGGGTGGTCATATTTACCCTCTTTCCTTCTACAAGAACAAAGAAAGAAGAATTAAAATTTTAAAAAATGCAAAATTAACACATAACTGGCCTGCAAAACCCACTGAAACACTCTGGCTATGTCTACACTTGCATCAGGCCGATGGGAGATTACTAATGAAGTGCTGCGATGCATATGCAGCACTTCATTAGGCTAATTCTCCCTTGTGGCAACTTCGAAGTGTCAAATTTCAAAGTGCTGGCATACAATTCTGGGGAGTAAAGGAACTTTGAAGTAGTGCGGGCATGAAGTTTCACACTTTGATGTTGCCACGGGAGAGAATTAGCCTAATGAAGTGCTGCATATGCATCGCAGCACTTCACCAGTAATTTCCCATCACCCTGATTATCATGCTGCCTTCAAAGAAGGAGGCAAGTGTAGAAGTAGCCTCTAAGTCTGTGGTTTTCAACCCTTGTCTGCTTCCAGACTTCTAAGCCCCAATGGAAACCTTAGACATAGATACAGGTTGAAAACATAGTTCTGTGGTAATGACAACCTTTCATAGGTCCCCTTAGATAAGAACTGTGGTCCCCAGGTATTCACAGACCACTGGTTAAAAACTACTGATGTATGGCAAATCATTTAACAGAATACAAAAAGGGATTAGACAGTTACTTGTATAAAAAGAATATTGTTGAATCACATTAGATAAAAGTTTTAAGGAATATCAGGATATGTGCAAATCAATAGCAGCATAATGTGAGGATGAAATATTGCCATTGCTGCTTAATAACCCTTAACAGATAGTTGTCACCTTCATTTGGAATACTTAGCATTGACCATAGAACTGGTTATATCTTGATTCCCAAATAATTTAAATGAAAATCTAACTTTTGATATGCTAAGAGTGACCAGTTCAAATTTACAGTTTATGTGTCACTTTACTTGTGTGTTCCTTCTTCATCTCCTTCTTTCCACCCTTTGTCTCCTTCATTTGGACTGCATCTACATGAGCAGCTTCTGTCAACAAAACTGGTCTTTTGTTGACAAAACTCGCCGAACATCTAGGTGGTTAAAGTGCTCTGTTGAGAGTTTGTTGACAAAACTCAGCAGTTCAGCTGGCAGCATTATACATCTCCCAGTTCAGGTATAACATCTCTGTCAACAGTGTTTTGTCAACAGAGTGCATCTGTAGAAGCTTCTGTCAACAGAGAGGACTTCCGGTTCCCTGGGCAGCCCTGTTTGCAGAGATTCTGGTCATCTATTCTGTTGAGAGGGGGCTGGGCAGTCTGGCAGCTGTCAACAGAGCAGATCGCTCTTTCAATCTGCTGTTGTGTATAGATGCACTCTGTCGACAGAAGATTTTTTTTCTTGGGGTTTCTTCTATTGACAGAAGCTGCCCATGTAGATGTAGCCTTTAAGTCTCCTGTATCATCGTCTTGTTGATACCTTGCCCTACTTCCTTTTCTTTCTCTCTTTTATCCTTGCACCTGCACAACCTTCTGGCCTTGTTTACATTTACTGATATGAAGCCACCCCCCGCACCGCAATGTTTGTTTCTCATACTTTACGTGTAATTAACTTCCTTTTCTTTCATCTTGTGTTTTTAGTGCATACAAGGATAGCCCCGCTCTACACCCAGTGAGACATGTTGCTTACAGATTCCAAGCACATCTTGTAGCAATGAATTGCTAGACTTGCTCCAGACAAATCTTCTATTATTCGACACAGAAGTACAACTTGTAGCCCTCTCTCTTCTCAGCTTTATATGGATTCCAAAATGCCACACCAAACTAATTTATTTCAACATTTGCTTCTCCATCTCCTGGAAAATAACAACAGTCTCATTCTAATGAACCCTTTTGTCTTCAACTTCTTCATCTATCCAATAGTGTTTCAGACATACATAGAGTAGTTCTTTTTTTGAAATTGTTGTTTTCATTGCCATTTCCCTCCTCCTCCTTGCTTTAAAAATACCCTGGTTGAATTATCTTTCAGAAATACAAAGATTATAATGACTGTCAATCAACTGAAAGAGATGCCAATACAGTGAACCTCTCGTTCATAAATGTCTGTTCTACAATAGAGTATGAATTCAAATAATGTCGTTGCTATGCAAGGAAAGGATAGAGTAACAGAGATGAAGAGTTCTTATTTATGGATTATTGAATCTATCTTTCTTCTGTGAGGGGAGGATCCAGTCCCCCTGGCCATGGCTTCATTGGGCAAATGCATCAGCCACTCTTCTGCATCCCTGACCCTCACCCACACTCCCCCTTGGGGAGAAGCATAGCAGATACCTCAGCCTTGTGGGTGGCGTACAGACTGAGCATTTAGTTCAAAGGTTAAAAGATTGTGCCAAGGCTATGGCAAGGGCAGGGTGTTTGAATGGGGGTTGGAGTATTAATATTAACATGTGTGAGGAATACATTTAGCACGGGTGTTTTGGCAGTCTGTGATTATATCCTATAGTGGTTTCTAAATGCAGTGGGGCAGGGAGTCTATAATTGTCTGTGTAGAGAGACCTAGTGTCTCCATCACCAGCATTTGCAGAGTTTGGTCCTCACCGAGTGATGCTCAGCCCAGGACATGAAGTTTGGGAATGGACAAAGGTCCCACTGGATTGTAAGTGGAGCCAGCTGGGAATTTTTTGTCAAAATATTTTCCTCTGGAAAATACCAATTCATCAAAATTGAAGCAGTAAGATTGGCTGTAAGTGATCCTATCTCCAGCATTAAAAAAAATCAGAATGGCCTGTTTTAACATTTTCTAGACAAAACATTTTGGCTTTTTGGTCGGAAACAACTTTTTCATTTTGAAATTTCAGACATTTTACTCTAAAAGGCTGTGTCGACATGGCCCATTAGCACAGCACTGCTGACAGCAGCGCTATGCTAATGACGGTTCATGAAACTGCAAATGAAGGACCATTTGCAAACTCATGCAGCTAATTAGCATAGCCGTGCAAGATTGAGCTGTCAGCAGGGGGCGTTCTGGCAATACAGAGGCTGTGTGCACGTGCCTGTGTTGGCAAACTGCCCCACCTTCCAGTCTCCAGTCCCTCATGCCCATTCAGGGCACATATCACATGGCTATGCTAATTAGCCAGACAAGTTGGCAAATGGTCCTCCATTTGCAATTTCATGGACTGTCATTACCACAGCGCTGTTGGCAGCAGAGCTGTGCTGAAGGGCCATCTAGACAGAGCTAAAATATTTTAGAAGAGGCTGAAGTTGACATGAAGCTATTGGAATGAAGTGATCCAAACAGGTTTCTCCCCATCCCCTCCAACCTGTGGAACTCTTTGCCACAGGATGTCATGAAGGCCAAAACTATTAAAGAGTTAAAAGGGGGAATTAGATACATCTGTGACAGGTTCCTCTTATAGCGCCTTCTGGAACAGGATACCACTGAATCTGCCTGATCCCCCAGTCTGTGTTTCCTTTGCACTGTATTTCTGTGACCAACCTGCCAAGCCTCTTTCGAGGTCCAGTCTGCACCTTCATCAGTATGACTATAACTGGGGACACATCCAGCTTTTGTAACGTATAAAAACAAAGTTCATCTCCTCCCTCAATGTGGAGAAGATATATACAATATCTTTGTGCCCCACATTATGACTTTCACACACTGAGATAGAATAACAACAAATTCATGAACTACAAAAGATAGATTTTAAGTGTTTATGAGGGACACCAATCAGATCAAAGCAGATTGTCTGGCAAATAAACAAAATAAAATCAAAGCTTAATATACTAGTAAGATTGGACATGAACAGGAAAGTCTCACCCTAAATGATGATATAACAGTCTGCAGAGGTTTTTTAGGGATTAGCTGCACTTGCTTGCAGATTAAATGCCCCCCAGTGTTCCTTTTAGAGGCTGAAATTTCCTTCAGACTGGTTTCAGCATGTCCCTGCCCCACCCCGCCCTGCCCCGCCAACCCCAGTTCAGTCCTTCTTCTTAGGTGTTTTCAGGTCAATTTATGAGATGCTGCTTTCTCTAGACAAAAGGTTTTAGTCCCAACACTTTCACCAGGAATTCCATTTGCCCAGGCTTGATTGGTTTTAATGGTTTAAATTATACCGAAGTGCTTTTCAGATGTATAAGTATAAAGTCAAAGAGCAGACAGATGGCTAGACAAAGGATCACGACAAAAATGATTTTTCTATACAAATCTACAAGAGGTTTTAAATAATTTTTACCACAACTGAACCCCTATCAAATAACAGTCATTTTTGTGTCATGTCATTGCACATTACTTCCCTTTTCTTTATATGCTTGCAGGCCCCTGCTTCCTATTTTTTTCTATTTGACGTACACTTTACACATTTTGTGTCAGAAAGGATTTTGCTTAAGGCAGGGGATCAACTTTTCAAAAGAATTCCTGCTTACTGGCAGTGTTTGAGGAGCTCTCTTCCACCCAATAGTTATTGTTACCCTCTGACCTCCTTCTGATGAACTTATGACTGGCTCCTTAGCGCTTTCTTAACAGTGAGTGGAAACTGGCTTCATTAGGTTGTCAAGTCCAAGCTAGTCTCCAGCTTCCATGTCCCGGGAGTTCAAAGGAATACTAAACTTTCTTATATCGAGATCAGAAGAAGGGTAGATGCCTACAGTTCCTCCCCCATTATACAGAAATTATCATGAGGATGTGTATGACGTATGAGTGTTCACTGAAAGCAAAAGGCATTTGTGGCTAAAGTGGTATTTTTAGGCTAACGTTAGTTTCTCAAGAGCATATACCTGGTTCTGAATAACATGCTTAATGCAAAGATAGCATGGGACTGAAATTAACCTGCAGGTAGGATTTAGGGTCTAGTTTTCATTTACACTATAACCCCTTTTCTCTGTTCAGGCAGTGTAAGAAGATCTTGAAGTGGGTGCAAAATACATTCTGCACGGAGGCATAAAGGGATATTAAGGACAATGAAAGTCACTCCCTCAGGGCCAGATTTTTAAAGGTATTTAAATGCCAAATGATGAAGCAGTGGGGCCAACAGCTGACACAGGCCCTGGGCAAGTGGAAGGGGATCCTAGCTGCATGCCCCAGAACCAGGGAGGGCTAGAGCAGAAGAGGCAGGGCTTGGGAATTCAGCCCTCAGAGGCATCCAGTCCAAGGTGCTGCCACCCCCACTCCCTCACAGCTAAGCACAGTGGTGTGGCAGCACTGCCATGGCACTTCGACGGGGTCTTGGGCTCTGGCTGCTGCTGCTACTTTGACAGTGGTGTTGGCCAGAGCTCCAGGCTGCTTTGAAATACTGGGCCTTCGCTTCCTGCATTTGTATCCTGAGATAGCAACAATGGTCTAGACATAGCCACACGGAGCTGTAAATGGGGTCCTAAACACGCTCATCTGAAATAAAAATAAGGATGGGCCAAATTCTATCCTGAGTTAGACACCGTTTCCATTGACTTCACTAGAGAATGAGCATCAGCATTTGAGCAGAATTTGGTTCAGTGTTAAAAGTCAGAGTGAAAACTGCACTCGTTGAAGATACATTTTTCTCATCAGCTTATCAAGTTCTGGGGAAAATTTCTGATAACTCCCTGCCAAATCTGTTTCATCAGAAGCCATGAAAATGCATGGATGATCTGAAGGGGCAGAAAAATGAAGGTTGGAAATATTGGGAAGAAATAGTATCTTCAGGTAGAAATAACTGTAAAGAGTGAGCATGCTGCCTTTTGCTTTTCTCTCTCCTGAAATGAATTTCAATGACAGCGGAGTTCAGTCTCTAATGCCACACTGATTAGGAAATTCTCCTCTCAGTCCCTACCCTGTCCCTCTCTCTCATCAGATCCTTCTAGGAAATGGAGATTTTCCTCGTAATTCATGCATTATCAAGCATTGTTTTCTTGGCGGTTGCACCAGCTGCTCCAAGTGAAACAAAGACCTTCTTGGGACAGGGAACACCCTGGTTTTGTCATTTAGCATCACACATAGGCCCACTGGTGAGGGGTGGAGGCAAGGGGAAGGAGTAAAGTGGACAGTTGCCCCCCAGGCCAAGCATTTCAAAGGGGCCCTGAGCTCTGGATATCACCGCTGCTACTTTGGCAGTAGTGGCGGCTGGAGACCCAGGCCCCTTTGAAGTGCTGCAGCAGCACTGCTCTGGCTGTGAGGCAGTGCAAGAGGGTGGGGGAGGGGGCAGCACCAGGGTCCAGGTGGCACAGAGGGCTTACTGACCCTGGCTCCGCCCCTTACACATTGGCCACACCCCTTCTGAAACTTTGCCCAAGGCCTGCCGCACCTGTCAGCCTTGCTGACCACAGAAACAGCTCGGACTCCACTGGCCATGCATCCGTATTGTGCAATTTTTAATGGTCCCTCTATCAACACCTTTAGAAACTCAAGCATCACGATTGTTTACAGTGCTCCCTGTGCTTTCAACTTTCTCCTCCCTAATTCCATGGATTGAAAGGAGCAGAGGTCTTTCATCTCTGAGATCTCTGTAAGACTATACATCTAGCTATCGTAGTAAGTCGACCTAAGCTATACAACTCCAGCTATGTGAACAAGGTGGCTGGTGTCAACATACTTTAGGCCCCATTACTGTGGGGTCTACACCACGGGGGAGCATCGTGGTAGTGGAAGGGGCTCCCATCAACTTCCCTTACTCTTCTCGTCCAGGGTAGAGTCGGGGGGTTGACTGCAGAGGGATCCACAGTTGGTTTGGAGGGTCTTAACTAGACCCTCTTAATGGACTGCTGATGGATCAAACTTAGAGCCTTGATCTGAGCTGTGTTATAGGCATACACTAAGACAAGGCTCAGCTAGCCCTGTTTCAGTCTTCTCTCTCTTCCTTCCTGTGCCTTTCTTATCAGTCTTGAGCAGATGGAATAATTAGCTCTTTAGCTCTCTCCCTCCCCCCAGCAGATTAGATCACTTTAATTATTCCATCAACTTTTTTTCAGGGAAAGTTTGTGTCAAGAGGAAGTGAATGCAGGCTCACCTGCTAACTCTCTGCATGCTGTCATGCCTCAGCTCCAGCCCTTATGCTTTCAAAAACCAATTTTAAACAGAGTTTATTTGCAATTTTATAAACCAGGGTGATTTTTAAGACTCAGGCGGCTTGGGTTGGCAGGTGGGCAGCTGGCCCCAGCAGCATGGAGCTTGTGTGGCTTAGGATGGCATGCAGATGGCTGGCCCTGGCAGCGTGGGGCTTGGACAGGTGGCTCAGGTGGCTGGTCTGCAGCTGGGGTGGGTGGCTGCTGGGTGGGTGGCTGGTCCCAGCAGCACAGGGTTCAGGCAGCTGGCGGGTGGGCAGGCAGCTTCCAGTGCAGGTCTCAGGCAGGCAGGTGGCTGGCATGGGCAGCTCTGGCAGCTGGCATAGGGCTCAGGCACCTGGACAGCTGGGGTGCACCAGGCACCCACAAAGGGCTATGAAAACTATTTGTGCTTATTTTAAATTTTAAATAACATTTTTATATCAATTTGTGTTTATTTTAAATTGCTAGTGAATTTTTTGTTAAAAGGGGGGTTGGATGATGGTAAACAAGAGGTTGGGGGTGTGCAAAAGACATAGTATCCATACAGTTATCACTTGACTTCATTTGCCCTTCCTCTAATGCTCCAATGCTTGATGGAGCCCTGCACAAATTTATGTAATCTGTGGTTTTCATGTGTGCTGTTACCAGACTGTTTCTTGAATCAGCATTGTGGTAAATGCAATGAGTACAGTGCTACAAATAGAGGGGGAAAAATCTGAGGAAATAAATAATTCAAGCATGCTCTTCAGTACAACCGATTCTCTTTTGCGCCTCATCATGAGAAAGAGGCACCCAAATTATTCCACCCTGACACAGAGAGCTAGAATCTTTGCTTCTTCGAACTGTTCGCAGGGATACAAAAGTGTTCCTGCTGGTTGGCTGAGAGTAATATATAGAGCTCATTGTCATTTTTAAAAAATCAACATTTGTTTAAACATCCTAAGAGGAAGAAAAGCTGTAGCTAATGCACTGACTCTATTCAAGCTTCTCTTCCAGCAGATGTGATCAAATTCATGGTGCTCTGAATTCCAGTTTATGTGATGATTTTCTAATGAATGTAGATTTACAACACAGTTTCTTTCTCCTCCTTCCCCACAAGAGGCAACTAGCTATCAGTTATCAGAAGCTATGAATCCTGGCAGAGGAGTTTAGAGCAGCTTACATAAAACAAATATTTTATATATAAAAACCCACCAACATATGCCCTACGGCTTATCATTTTGCGGGAAACCCCCCCCCATATTTCTGTCCTGAGCATGGTATTTTAGAACAAATAAGGGCAAAATCTGAAAGTGTTTCTACGATGCAATCGGATCTCATTGAGATAACGTCCCAGGAAACTAAATTGGAAAAGTGAATGCTGTGGTTTCACACGGCAGATGAGCAGCAACTCCACAAAGCCAATGCACTATGGTATGAAGATAATTTAATCGGTGCAGTATTCTGTGTCTCTAAGTACCTGGTTCAAGTTGTTCACTGTTTGTCCCCTTTCATGACAAGCACAGAACTCAACTCTTCTATAAATGCAACAAGTTATCTCTGAGGACTTCAAGGCCAAAACCACTGCAAACACCACAAGGGCTTTGGGACACATTACATGTGCAACTGTTGAGAATCTGTTGGAAGATATAGCAGAAGTTACAAGTGTGCCCATTGGTTTGTTGCTCAGCCTGATGCCACAAGTGAATGATCAGGTATATAGGTGGCTAAGTTGGAGTCTTTACTTACACTTCACAAGAAGTGTGCAACTATTTGGTTAGGACGCAAAACTTGCTACATTCATCCACTTTTAGATTAGACTCCCATTAGATGTTCTTCCTTTGCTAAGGCTGATATCAAAAGCTGTGCTAAACTTGAAATAGTAGCAAATTTAATTTTCCACTTGCTCAGAAGTGTTTTATGCTATGAGCCTATCACATCAGTGATTCACAATCTGCACCATTACCTAGTCATTTATATCAGGAGTGTAATAAGCTGCTTTCGACTTAATTACTTCAGTGAGACTATTCACATGCTTAGCATTAGGCACATTTAAACCCCTGGCTAAATCTGTGTCTCAGTCCCTAGATGATTTGATGCCCACCTAGGTGACAGACCCCTACAGTTTCATGCAGAGGAGATATTTAGGCTGTTGCTCTTTTGTTTTTGTTTTTGTTTTCATTTTAAAAAAGACAGAGCGTGTGGCGGGACATCTTCTGTGAGGGCATTTGACTGCCATCATTTTCTACCTGAATCAAAACCCTCAAATTTGCAGATCCTCAGAGTGTGTGAAAATTGTACTATTATTTACTGATTCTTGGAGCATGGTGTGGTCAAAGTGTAGAAGATCATTTCTGTGGGTTAATTTGTAGATTATAAAGCCAGAAGGGGCCAGTGTGATAATTTAATCTGGTTTCCTGTACAATGCAAGCCACAGGGCTGCACTGAATTACTGACTGTTTGAGCTACAGAATATGTTTTAGGACAACATCCAGTCTTTGACAAACTAGTAGGTACAGAGAGATTGATTTAAACTGTAGTCAACCACTGGTCCAGTTAGATGATTCGTTGTATTTTTTTATCATTATTATTAATTGTGCGTGAACAGAGTCATATGTACCTAAAAATGATGCCATGCTTTTTACCTATTTTAAAGAAACCTAACAAGATAATTATGAAAAGAACATAGGTAGGCTACTGACTGGCTGAAATAGTCAAATAATGCAGCTTGTTTTCTTCCTGTTTAATAAAAATGTAGACTGTAATCTGGAATAAGGTTAGCCAGTCAAGTCTGCATACATAAATACTACAGCCTGATTCACTGAGCTCACTGAAAACATTTGTCTCTGATGAACTAATCAGATAAACATATGCACATTTTGTTTCTGATTAGTTGTAGTGCTGCAGAACAGCACTCAACCCCACTCCAAATCCTCACTCTGGATCATTTCTCAGTTGGCATGGAAAGATTCATTGCCATGACAGAGAGGGCACAAAGCTTTTATGATGAAAACATTCAGGTCCCATTTCCCAGTCCAGGACCCAGGCTGATCATTGGCATAGATTAGAACAGCCACTGATGCCTGGTATATAAGCACGTTCTAACCATGCCCCTTTCAGTGCCCTGGGGCGGCACAGCAGACTTCCTGGTGGTTTCACATCAGCTGAGCAGGTTTCTGGCTAGGGGGAATCCTCCTAGGGATGATTAAGCAAGCTTAAGGGCTGCTTGGCATTGCTGGATAAGGCCCCAGGATCTAGACTGTTGACATTCTGTTTTAATGAGCATTGAGGTTAGTGTCACTCATGATTCATTGCTTCACCAAAGCTGACCTCTTGGGTGAATAAATTTTGCTGCTGACCTCTCTGAGCAAAGATCTGTAGGTTTCACCTCCTCCATAAACACAGGCAGAAAAAAATTCAGGTGACTCTTCTCGCTCACCTTCAGGTAACAAAGGAGTCTGTATGAGAACTGGAGCTTTAATGTAGGCTGATGAAACCTTCCATAGGTTATTTATATAATTATTTGCAGAGCTAGTGTCACCATGGCAACTCTTCTACACTGGGAGAGAAATTGTTCCATATAGGGAAGTCATGACTCCAAGCACAGTCACACACAGATAAGTCTGCCTGGATGCAGCAGGTTTTGCCCTGATTTTCTAAAATGATTGTTGACATTAAAATACCTTCCTTTTGTTCAATGAGAGAGAAGATCATGTGTTATTAAAGGTCTCCATCTAACCGGTGCATATGGACAGGCAGCTCAACTTTGAATAGATTGTCCCTTTATATCTTGGTATTAACAAACGAAATGGAAAATAGGGTCAATCTGGTGCCTAGAGGTAGGATGTTTGTTCCACATTTAGGCACTTAAATAGACATAGATCTGATCTTCTGAGTTGCTAAGCAACCCCTCATGCCACCCATGAAGGGGTATGATATTTTTTAAAGGTAGGCGAGATTTATTTAGGGGCCTACCTATGAATTTTAGTGCCTGAGTTCAAAATTTTGTGCTAGGCTTATTATTGGGGAAGTGTCAGAATAGGTCAGCAGACTTTTAGGAAATTAGGCATAAAAATAAGTTAAAGAATAAAATTTGTTAATTTTAGACATAATCTTTAATGGACTTCTCTGAATTAACTAGGGAATTTTTGGGTTTGATCTTCTTAAAAAACCCAAAATCTTCCCAGAGTATAAATACAGGTTTTAGTTAATATTGCTTTTAGATTACATCTTGGTTTCAAGAGTAATAAAAATAGTACAATTCTGTTATTTTCTGACAACAATGCCTAGGGATACCAACTGAGATCAGGGGCCTGTGTGCTGGACATAGTGAGAGACACACCTGCCCCTGAAGACCTTACTGTCTAAGCATGGGCCTGGGTGGAGCTGCTGCTTGGGCAGGCAAGTTTCCCAATCTGTGGTTTCACCCACACCCCACCCAGGCCCCACCTCTATTCTTTATACACCCCAACCCTTCCCACTGTCCCCTTCTTCTCTGCCCTTCATCTCTCTGCTCATTCTATTCAGCTAAATACCGGAACCCGAAAATAGCAAATCACATTTGGAACAACAGTTATAGAATCATAGAACACTAGACCAGGAAGGGACCTCTAGAGGTCATCGAGTCCAGTCCCCTGCCCTCACAGCACGTCCAAGCACCGTCTAAACCATCCCTGATAGATGTTTATTTAACCTGCTCTTAAATATCTCCAGTGATGGTGATTCCGCAGCATCTCAAGGCAATTCATTCCAAAGTTTAACCACCCTGGCAGTTAGGAAGTTTTTCCTAATGTCCAATCTAAATCTCCCTAGCTGAAGTTTAAACCCACCACTTCTTCCCTATCCCCAGAGGCTAAGAAGAACAAGTTTTTCCCTCTTCCTTGTAACACTTTTTTAGGTACTGGTAAATTGCTATCATGTCCCCTCTCAGTCTTCTCTTTTCTGAATGAAACGAGCCCAGTTCTTTCAGTCTTCCCTCATAGTTCATGTTCTCTAGACCTTTGATCATTCTTGTTGCTCTTCTCTGGACCTTCTCCAGTTTCTCCACAACCCTCTTGAAATGTGGTCCCCAAAATTGGACACAATGCTTCAAATGAGGCCTAACCTGCGCAGAGTAGAGTGGAAGAATGACTTCTCAGGTCTTGCCCACAACACTTCTGTTAATGCCTCCCAGAATCCTGGTTGGTTTTTTTGCAACAGCATTACACTGTTGACTCATATTTAGCTTGTGGTCCACTATGACCCCTAAATCTCTTTCTGCTGTACTTCTTGCTAGACAGTCGCTTCCCACTCTGTATGTGTGAAACTGATCATGCCTTCCTAAGTAAAGTACTTTGCATTTGTCCTTATTAAACTTCATCCTTTTTACCTCAGACCATTTTTCCAGTTTATGCAGATCATTTTGAATCATTACCCTAACCTCCAAAACAGTTGCAACCCTCCCAGCTTGATAACTTCTACAAATTTACTAAGAGTACTTTCTATACCAATAGATAAATCGTTGATGAAGATATGGAACAGAACCAGTCCCAAAACAGACCCCTGCGGAACCCCACTTGTTATACCTTTCCAGTGTGATTGTGAACTGTTCATAACTACCCTCTGAGAATGGTTATTTTGTCAGTTATACACCCACCTTATAGTAGCCCTATCTAAGTTGTATTTGCCCAGTTTACTAATAAGGTCATGCGAGACCATACCAAATGCCTTACTAAAGTCTAGATGTACCACATCTACCACTTCTCACTTATCCACAAGACTTCTTATCCTATCAAAGAAGGCTATCAGTTGGTTTGGCATGATTTGTTCTGTACAAATCCATGCTGGCTGTTTCCTATCAAGTTATTTTCTTCCAGATGTTTGAAGTGAAGATGAATTCCTTAATTACTTGCTCCATTATTGTTCCCGGCACAGAAGTTAAACGGACTGGCCTGTAATTCCCTGGGTTGCTCTTATTCCCCTTTTTATAGATGGGCACTATGTTTGTCCTTTTCCTGTCTTCTGGAATCACCCTGGACTTCAAGGACTTTTTAAAGATGCTAGCTAAAAGCTCAGATACCTCCTCTATCAGGTCCTTGAGTATTCTAGGGTGCATTTCATCAAGCCCTGGTGACTTGCAGACATCTAACTTTTCTAAGTAATTTTAACTTGTTCTTTTTTTAATGTTATTTTATCTTCGAAAACTACCCTCTTCCCAGCAGAATTCACTATTTGAGGCATTCCTTCATCAGACTTCTTGGTGAAGACTGAAGCAAAGAAATCATTAAGCACCTCTGCCATTTCCAAATTTTCTGATACTGTTTCTCTCTCCTCACTGAGCAGAGGGCTTACACTGTCCTTGGTCTTCTTGTTACCCTTTATGTCCCTAGCTAGTTTGAGATCACTTTGTGCCTTTGCCTTTTTAATGTTTCCCCTGCATGCATGTATTGTTTACTTATAGTCATCCTTTCTAACTTGTCTTAGTTTCTACTTTTTATAGGACTCCTTTTTGTTTTTCAGATCATGGCAAGATCTCCTGGTTAAGCCAAGATGGTCTCCTAAAATTTCTTTGTAAAACTTTCTAAAATTTCTTTTTAAAGAAAATGGCACATGTTTTCTACTGCATGCCAGATTGTGAAGACTGGACATATCGAATGTATCTAATTAAAAGTACTGAATTTAGGAATAAAAAATGTTGTTTATAGGTTTTTTGAAGTTTGTCCGAGATTTGTTTGCAAAAAGCTTTGTAGCAAGGGCAAGCCAGCTGTCTTGCTGAAAGTAACATTAATTATTATGAAATATGTGATATAGCTCTTCTTTATTTTACATTTTCTTAATCTTAAGCAGTATTTCTCTGATTTAAATCTAAACTGATTTTCATTACTCAAAAAGTAATCATCCCACATTACTACATATTTAATGCATTGAAGCAAAGGCATTGTTTTAAATTAATCAGTCAGAGCAGTTTAGTATGTTCATAACAAAGGTCATTGCTCTTAGAAAAATGGAACACTAATTTGTTTTGTGTGATCATCATAACAATAGACATGTTTATGAAATTTCACCATCTATTTATGCTAAAAATATATTTCCAAAGATTTTAGGCATAACAGGATTTTATAGTGTACTAAGTTACTGATTTGGCTGCAGGGGTCTCTTAAAACTAGTTGATCAAATAGGCAGAAGGGAAGAAAGGGAAACCCATTCGTCCAGCTATCTGAAAGAAAAGCAATGCTATCCCTTTAAGGGTGCTCTGAAACAGGTGGCTGAAAGGACAGTCGGGATGAATAGAAAGGACAGGAAGATTTTTGTACTATATCAATTAATACAAAAATGTATATTTTAAAGGGTGGTCATTTGAAGAATTTATTTAAAAAAACTGTGTATCTGGAAGTTCCAAGCATTTAAGGCTAAACTGAAAACTCAGACTATGCATCTATAAATCTATGCAAGGATTTTTTGTAACTGTGATTTTGTAATCTTCAGCAACAAACTAATGACATATTTAAAGCAATTTTAAACTAAGTTCCTATAGACATTGTAATGCATGACTGTTTTTGTTAGTAAATTCAGAAACTGACAGTATATAATTCTGGGTTGGCCCCAGCCTGTTAAATGGCTTCATTACCACTTAA
Source organism: Carettochelys insculpta (assembly GCF_033958435.1). Lineage (NCBI taxonomy): Eukaryota > Metazoa > Chordata > Testudines > Carettochelyidae > Carettochelys > Carettochelys insculpta. The sequence goes on from NC_134137.1 coordinate 123,310,143, forward strand.
TGGCTGTTTTACAAGTTCAGTGCTATGCTAATACATCTGTCAAGCTAAATGGTTTTTTCGATTTTTTTTTTATTTTTTCACCAGTCTACAGCAGCCTGCTGTGGGACCCTTTCGGAATGGTTTGAGTAGGATAGGAAGAGGGAAGATGTTGAGCACTAAGACCCACGGAAGGCCTTGCCTCCCCTTGCCCCTAATACCCGGGCTCCTGAGTCCAAAGTGGGAGAGAAACAGACAGAGAGCAATCTGCCCAAGTTCACGCAGCAGAGCAGTGGCAGTCAGAGGCAGAACCCAGCGCTTCCTTCTCTGACTGACTGGTTCCCTCCATGCTAGACCACTCTGTTTCCTGATGCGCCCTGCCACTCTCGTAGATCACTCTGCTGCACTGCACTCTTCACTGAGGCCTGGAAGTTCCTCCTCCCAATGCGTAAGCGTCTTTGTAGCCAATGTCAACGAAGGACTGAGGCATCACTGTGTTACAGAGCCAAATTAAATTCACAATTAAAAGCTGATTTGAATAAAATCTTTCCCAAGAGTGCAAGGTTGTAGACAAATTGAAAGTTGCCAACAAAACAAGCCTGTTGAGTCTGCCAAGAAGCCAGATGCCACTTGCATAATTTCCAATCAAGGTCATGTGATAGTCAGCTCAGGACAGGAATAAGACAGCACCATAATATTTCTTTGTTGCTGTCTCAGCATCTAACCTCATCTCTATTTTCCTTCACATTTTGAAAGCAGTGGTGTTTAAGAATACGATGTGGAACACTATTACAGCGTGATGTTGGTGCTCTCATCCTAGTCCTCGCTGATGCATGTTACTAAAACAGTACACAAGCTGGCGTAACTCATGCGTGGCAGGTTGTGATCAAGAGGGCCAGGACTGGAATAACATGGGTGCTGTAGCTCAGGCTATAGGCACATTACCAGAGCAGTAGAGGAAAAGATTGTGCAACACCTGCCAAAAGTATGCGTGGCTTGAGCTCATATTGATAATCCTTCCTTTTCATAAACTCCCCAGCTGGGAGAGGAGCAGGAGCTGGGACCAGTGGCCAGCCCCCCCACCACAAGTGCTGGAGACAGAGCCAGTCTCAGCTGGGGACAGGTCTAGCAAGGACGGGGAGCTGGTCATAGACCTCCCCTCCCACATGTCCAGCTGGGCATCGGTCAGAAGGCCATCTCCTGACCTTGGCAGTGGAACCCAACAGGGTACACACCTTGGATCACGGGGCAGGAGCACTATAAATGACCAGGGGCACCCTCCACCACCAGCAGATCCTGGCTCACCAGGGTGCAGCCAGACCATGGCCACAGGACAGCGGCATGGCCACCAGTGCCCATCCGCACCCGCTCCCACGGACAGTGCCATGCCATGCCCCCAGGGAGAGTGGTGGGGGGACGGACCTCAGAAAGGGGTTGCCCACAGGATCACCACACCCATGGATGGGGGACAGGGGATGAGGGACAGGGGACAGCGAGCTGGCATCCACAGGGAGACGTGGGGCGTGGGCCACGGGACAGGGGTCAGTACTCATGGCCTGTTCCTCTCTTCCTGTTTCTGCAGCCACACCATCTGAGGGCCGGGAGAACCTTGTCCAGTCCGTGGTCCCAGACAGCCCCTTGGAGGCAAGGGATGGCGACCAGGTGGAGCCATCACCAGCACCAGGATGGGCACAGTCATGGCAAAGCCAGAGGTGGCCAGCAGAGGACTCCCACCTTGACAACTCCATCCAGTGCCAGGTGGAGCTGACCAAACGCTGGCTCCATTTGGAGGAGGGGGAGGTTGCCTGGTGCTGGGTGGCCTTGGAGGAGTTCCTGGACACGTTCTGGGATGTTGTGGCCACCTACAGGGAGCTCCTGGCTCAGCTGCCACCTCCCGCTGCCCTCCCTCCTGCCCCTCCAGCCACCACCCCACCCACCAGCCCCCCAAGAGAGGACCCCTCCAGCCTGGACCACTGGCCAGAGGCCAATCCCCAGCCCTATCTCCTTGTTAGCATGTTGCTGGCTGCCACACTTTGAAAATGCCTCATTTCGATTGAGCACGGATCATCTACATGGGGCCTTTTCGAAAGGACCCTGCAAACATCGAAATCCCCTTTTTCCTAACAGTTTGAGGGGTCCTGTCAAAAAGGGCCCCGTGTAGATGAGCTGCGCGTGATTGAAATGCAGCACTTTTGAAGTGTCGTGTCCGGCAGCATGCTGATGAGGTGCTGAATATTCATTTCAGCACCTCATTAGTATTCTCCAATTTGGCCATTAGCATGGCCCTTTCGAAATTTTGGCCAAATGTAGATGTGGCTTCAGTGACATTCCAGCACTCCATAAAGCTTTCAGTTTAATTTCCGACAAATGATACAAACCCCAGGTTTATCAGACTAGCACTCATACCTCAAAACCTTAAAAGTCAGTTTGTATGCATTAACATCAGTTATAGCCACAGACTGAGACGGTCAGATGTGCCACTTTCCATGCATGTGGGGAGTTATACTGTCTCAGCACTGCTGAAGTCCCTGTAAAAAAGTAATGCTTTCTTCCATTTCTGGCAGAAGATCCCCACCCCAATCTGCTGGACTTGGCCTTGGTTGTACACAACTTTGTCACCTCCCACATGAAATACCGCAATGCAATGTACATGGGTATGACCTTAAGAAACTCCCACTAATATAAAACATTACAGCACATCACCTCAGCAATACAGCCTACAGCAAATACCTCAAACCTGTCCTTTGCTCTCCATTGGCTTCTCATAGGATTAAGTGTTAAGTTCAAAGTTTCAGTCCTTAACTCCAAGGCATTCAATGCCTTGGACCCCCTGAATCTCAGAGATTGCCTAAAACTCTGAAATTAAGAGCATGGTTGACAACTTGATCCTCCGGAAAAACAGAAATCTCTAGATGGATAAATCTTGTCTATGCATGAGACAGTGCTTTCGCATGGGTTAGGCTGAGGTCATGGAATGAATTTACCCAAGGCCTAAGGATCAGCACATTCCTCTGCTTTTTCATCCCTTTGTTCTCCAACAAGCATATAACATCAGGTACGTGTACGTAAACTCTACCAAAACAAAGCACTATATTCCACTGTTTTGATTTTTGCTATTTCATTGAGATATTTGCTAACTAAAGACCTGAGCTTGTGTTAACTGAAAGCTTCTGACACAGCCCTAATTCTGGAGTCATAACCAGCACCTCCACTACATACACATATGACCTCCATTGCTGTAATATCTTAGCACTTGTAACCCAGGAGCCTTGCAGGTACAAATGACAAGGGGATCTCCTGATTCCAATATTTAGATTTTAGCTCACTAAAAGAGGGCCATGTTTGGTCTCTAATAAAAGCTTGTATCACTCTGGTAATCTGTAGAATTCTGAAATGCATGTGTAGAAATTAACTAAAGAGTTTTGTATATATGATGAAAATGTGTGCTCAACCTCAGTTTCTAGTGACTGTTAACTGGTGAAAAAATGGGTTGTTTTGTCAGACAAGAACTGGTTTACTACACGGGTTTTTAAAATGTAAAACAAACATTCTATGGTTCACAATGGATCTCTGCTCTCCGGTCTGAGGTGAATGCAAATGAAGGATTGTGACAACTTCAAAGAAAGAAAGGTAAAGAGAAGGAGTGGCTGGAGATTGCCTTCTGTAAGGGAAGACTCTACTGAGGTGCACACCAAAGATTAGCTCTACCATATTGCAACGACGAAGAGGACTTCTTCATTGTAATAGTAAGCAGACATTAGATTTGCTTCATGAAAAAAGAGGCGTCAGCTTTTTCATAAAATATCAAGTCAGCTGTTGAAAATGGTAAAAATGCTGAAGAGAATTTTGTGTATGAAATTTCTTTGGATAGGAGGTTCACCAGTTAGTTTAGGGTCTAGAAAGCATGCTATGATTTTATGTTATGTGTAGCCATTTATTTCCAATAATCTGATTCACTCTCACTTGAATTTTTATTCTTTGACAATAAGCTATGCTTATTTTCACTACCATTATATCTAAGTGTTGCTGTGTTGGGCAAAAATAATCTTCCTAGCTAGTGGGCAAGGATGCCATTTTGGAAGGGAGGGCGTTTACAGCCACATATCCTGGGTCCTGCTTGCTCTGCTTTTCATTCCTCTCATGATCAGGCAGTGAGGCAAAAGAATACAGCTTGTGTCACTTGTTTGCCCCTCCCCTCACAAGCCAGGAGAAAGAGGAATGATGTATAAGGCCAACGGACCCTGGCCATTGGCAGGAGGAAATGATCCTGCAGCCTTAGGCAATGCCTAGATTGCAGGGTTTTGTCGACAAAACCCATGGAATGTCCAGATTGTGAAGTGTGTTCTGTTGACAGTAAGTCGACAGAACGGAGCACTTTTTGTTGACAAGCATACCCTGCTCGCCACAAGAAATAATGCTGCTGTCAACAGAGATCTATTGACAAAATGAAGGTCTGTGTGTTCTGGGGGTCTTCTGTCAATAGAAAAGACCTCTGGGGTGCCCCGCAAGTCCCCCTTTGGATACCCAGTCCAGAGCAGTCAGCACTCTATGGTTCCTGACTCCCGCTCTTCTTAAAGCTTCAGGAAGCCCAGGAAACCCCATGGCAGGAAGCTGAGAGCGTGCAAGCAGCAGAGCTACAATCTGCGGCATGCAACACTCTCAGGGCCACACCTTTCTAACAGTGTGGCCTCCATGGCAGGCAAGCAGAGAGCCCAAGACTCCCCTGGGCCCCTGAGGGAACAGTCTCAGGGCTTGTAGGCTCCTCCCCAGGGCTCAAAGGGGCAGGCCCTCTTCTAATCCAGCACAAAGATCAAGGCCCTCTTGGATCTCTGGGAAGAGGAGGAAACCCTCCAAGACCCCCAGGCCAGGCAGCAAAATTCTGACATCTATGGCCACATGGCCATTGCCCTGGCAGAATGGGGCCACCCCTGCCGCACCCTTGAACACTGCGGCAGGGGCACGTACAGGCCTATGATGCTGCATGGTGCTCAGGGGTAGGACCACCCTCCTGCCCTTACTACAGGGAGCTGCAGCACATCCTGGGGGGAAGACACCTCACCCCATCCCTTCAGCCTTGACACAGGGCTCGAGCCCCCGCACCCCAGTGCAGCAGGAGCCCCCAGAGCAGGAGGATGAGGAGAGGCAGCTGAAGCCCAACCCCTGCTGGAGCCAGTCCCTGGCAGCCAGGCCACATCCTTGTCGTCCTCCAAGCTGGGTGAGGGTCCCTCCAGTGAGCTCTCTGCATGTCAAACACCCCATAGCATGAGGGGCGGGCACAGACAGAACCACACACACCTGTAGTGTGCGCCACCTGGACCCAGCAGACAGCATCCGGGCATGGCGGCTTCCTGCTGCTAGGCTCACGGGCGGCTGAACTGCTGGAAGCGGGCAGGCTCGCCACAACGGTGTTGGCCTGACCCCAGACACACCCAGGAGTGTGGCACGTGGCACAAGGACATGCCCCCAGGTGAGAGGCAGCATCTGCTCCCATGGGCAGCACTGTGAGCCGCAGCTGTGTAAGTGGGCCCCATGGAGGGCTGGGCTGCTCCCAGCTCACTTGCCAAGCATGAGGTCATCCCCCGTGGCCGGACACGCCACTTGGCTGCTAGCCTGTCAAGCAGGGAGGGGCGCCGCAGTGTTCAGCATGGTCCTGGAGGCACCGTGAAGCCTCTGTGCAGCAGGGCCCACTGTTCAGGCTACACATGGCTTTGCTCCGGGGACATCCCTTTGCCCAGGGGGTGTTGGTTGCGGCACAGATTGGGGGGCAGGGCCTTAGGGGCAGTGTTGCATGAATGACTCATCAGCTCTCCTCCTTGTGTTCTGTACAGCTGGACCTCCACCGTCCAAAGGCCGGGCCACCCATTCCATGCCACCAGGCCGCCCCCGCAGCCAGAGGAGTCATTGGAAGACCTCATGCGGCAGCACGTTGCCATCCTGAGAGATATCGATGGGACCGTGGAGCACCACCTCAGGGTCGATGTGGAGTGGTGGTCACGGGCCTGGGACCAGTTAATATCTCACTGTGATGCTGTCACCAGTGTCTGATGCGACATGCTGTCCCAGCAGCCTGTGGCCACTCCCATCTCCTTGCACCCGCCGATCTTCTCTCAAGGTGTCCTGGACCCCTGCCTGCTCCAATGGGGGATGGCCATGACCCCTTCCCCTGGCCTGCAGGCCCTCCAGGCCCCCTGCCCTCCTGCTCCCCCTGCCCATCCAGAACCCGCTGCAGCCCCTCCCTGTCGATACCTTCTCCTGGTCCCAGCCCCAGCCCGGACCCAAATGAAAGCCCTGAACCGTTGGTGGGAGGGGATCCTGAGGCTGATGCCACTTGGAGTCCTGCTCCCTCTCAGCTTAATGGTCCCCCACAACCTCATGGTCTGAGGACCCCCCCAAGCTGCCCCACTGTAAATAGATAGGGTTGCACAGCACTTCTTTTTTACATAGTTAGGATTTGCACAGTTTTTGTTTTGTACACCAGTGTTTCCTGTAAATAGTTTTGAATTGCACTGTTTTTTGCTTGGACAATTTTTATTTTGTTCAGTAAAACCCACTTCATTGTTCACCATGGCTACGTCTACACGTGCAGCCAACATCGAAATAGTCTATTTCGATGAATAACATCTACACGTCCTCCAGGGCTGGCAACGTCGATGTTCAACTTCGACGTTGCTCAGCCCAACATCGAAATAGGCGCAGCGAGGGAACGTCTACACGTCAAAGTAGCACACATCGAAATAGGGATGCCAGGCACAGCTGCAGACAGGGTCACAGGGCGGACTCAACAGCCAGCCGCTCCCTTAAAGGGCCCCTCCCAGACACAGTTGCACTAAACAACACAAGATACACAGAGCTGACAACTGGTTGCAGACCCTGTGCCTGCAGCATAGATCCCCAGCTGCCGCAGAAGCAGCCAGAAGCCCTGGGCTAAGGGCTGCTGCCCACGGTGACCATAGAGCCCCGCAGGGGCTGGAGAGAGAGCGTCTCTCAACCCCCCAGCTGATGGCCGCCATGGAGGACCCAGCAATTTCGACGTTGCGGGACGCAGATCGTCTACACGGTCCCTACTTCGACGTTGAACATCGAAGTAGGGCGCTATTCCTATCTCCTCATGAGGTTAGCGACTTCGACGTCTCGCCACCTAACGTCGAAGTTAACTTTGAAATAGCGCCCGACGCATGTAGACGCGACAGGTGCTATTTCGAAGTTGGTGCTGCTACTTCGAAGTAGCGTGCACGTGTAGACGCAGCTCATATGTGTACCTGGTGTACATATTATTATTGTACTGGGGTTGGGGTGGGGTGAGGGGGCAAAGGGAGGGGTCATGGTGGGGACAGGATAGGGCTGTGGGCCTGAGGCCCCCACTGGGGGTGGGGCATGAAGACAGTTAATGGGGTCCAGGTGAGAAGCTCTCCATCAGGGCCGGGAGGATGGCAGCTGTGCCCAGCTGCTCATGGGTCTGCCTTTTGTGACCAGTGGCCTCCCTCCCCCCACCCTGGGAGAAAATCCTCACCCTCCCCTCCACAATGTTGTGCCAGGCACAACAAACCCCTACAGCCTTGTGGATGTTGCACTCTCCCACACTGAGGTGGATGAACAGGCATCTTGACCGTACCTTGCGTGGTCAAAGGTGCACTTGGCCTGCATCCTGGTGTGGTTCAGGCGCTCATTGAAGAGTTCATGGCTGGGGTCCGGCTGTCCGGCATAGGGCTTCATCAGCCCTGGCGTGAGGGGCTAGGCCACATCCCCCGCAATGGAGAGTGGCATCTGCACATACCCAACTGCCAGCTCATGGCAGGGGATGAATATGCCCACACCAGCCTCCAGCACAGGATGGAGCTGTGGAACGTGTGGGCATCTTGTGCCCAGCCCTCCCACTCAATGTAAATGTCTGTGAACTGTAAACAGTGGTTGACCAAGGCCTGCAGGACCATTGAGAAATAGCCCTCTTAGCTGATGTACTTGGCCACACTGTGCTCCAGGATGTGGTCTCATCAATGGCCCTGATGCAGTTCGGGAACCCCAGGGTGGTGAATCCAGCCATGACCTAGTCAAGGTTGCCCAGATGGACAACACTCTGCAGCAGGATTGTATTGATGGCCCTCACAACCTGCAGAGGCTGGCAATCAAACACACATGACAGGGACTGAGGGAGGGAGTACCTGGGTCTTTGGGGGGTTCATGTGGTCTTTCCATCTGCTCCCCACTGAGCTCTCTGGGATGCTCCATGTAAGGCAGGTGTCCCACCCCAGGCAGCACGGCTGTGTGAGGGCAGGATGGCATGGTCCCCTGGTGGGTGAGGCTTCCCCCCAACCCCACCCTTCACACACCCCCCACTCCACTTCCTGAGGATGTCTCTTTGGCAGGACTCCCTCTCCAACCCCTATGCAGGGACTGCTGCCCAAGACTGCATTACCTCCATGAGGAGGGCCCTGATGGTGGACTTCCTCATGCGGAACTGGTTACCCACTGAGCAGTAGATGTTGGGGGTGGTGAGCTTCCAGAGGGTAATTGTGACCCGCTTCTCCACTGGGAGGGTAGAAGTGAACCAGGCACAGAGCTCCAAAGTGTCCTTCCACTTGCAGAAGTTTTGGAGCTACTGCTGGTCATCCCACTGCCCCATGCCCAGCCAGTCTCACCAGTCCAAGCTGATGTGGTGTTTCCAGAGCTACCTGTTCACCGGGAGAGGGGGCGGGTGCAGGTGTGCAAGTCCTGCAGCCATGGTGCTGTCCCTGAAGTGGCTTTCAAACTCACCCTCGGTGAGGAAGTAGAAGACAGCTGCCAGAAAGGTCAGACCCAGCTGTAGCACGTCCATGTGGGGCCATGGCAAGCACAGGAGCAAATCCAGTGACAAGGCACCCAGGGACCAGCTGTGTCAGCCCCACAAAGTCAGGGGAAGCACAGTGGGTGCTGGAAGAGCTCTGCTGTCCCAAGCAGGGGTGGGCAAGCCCACAGCAGGGTCAGGGATTGGCTGTCCAGCGGGGTCCCTTTAAGCAGCCGTCTCTGAAGGGCTCCGGCACTGGCTCCCACAACGAATGGGTGACCTGCAACCTGGCTGACATTGCTCAGGACGGTAGTTTTGTTAAGAGAGTGGATGGGGTGTCTGGCCGATCTCTGTCGACAGAGTGGATCACTCTTTCAATGCACCCTGCAGTCTGGATGCGCTCTGTTGACAGAAGTTTTGCCACAAAATATCTTCCGACGCCAACTTCTGCCTATAAAATTCTGCAATCTAGATATAGCCTTAGGGGCTAGAGACACCTGGTCTACCACATGAGCTAAAAAACGGCTGACACTCAGATAAAGCTGTAGAGCAATGACTTCGCTCTCCCTTGTCAGTGGTGTCAGTGCCTCTGGGGTTATATATGCAAGCTGTGTACTTTCTCCTCACTCTCTGACAGTGAAGGGAAGGAGGCGAAGAGGAAGCAGCATCCCAATACACGTGGCTGTAGCTCCAGCCTGATCTCACACAATGGCATCCGTGCCAGAGTGAACCGTTGCTTTGGGACTGTATGGCTGGTAATTGTGTGAGTGTTCAGCAGATAAGGTTCTGGACACTACAGGGAATGCTCAGAGGACTCTGGGGTTGGTGTGTGCCTGTAACGAACCAGCAGAGGGAACGTGGTCTGTGGGACTGGAAGGTGGAGAGTCATTGTTTTGCAAGAGGCTGGTGGTTTCAGGGAGCTGATCCTCAGCAGTCCCAGGCAAGACTTCCTCATGCTAAAAGCAGGTGGTGGTGAGGTGCATCCCAATCCTGGGTATCCCTGGGGAACACCACAACGTGAGCTGTAATGCATTTATCCTTACAATATCCTCTGAGGTAGGAAAGTGCTATTGTCTCTGTTTCCTGAGTGATGAACAGAGAGACCAAGTGTAACTCACGCACCTCCTGGGTGCAGTGCTCTATCCCACCTAGTGGCACCAAGACCACTTAGAAATGAATGAATCTGCTACAGCCTTAGCTAGGAGCTCTGGGACTTTTAGCTCATGCAGTAGAGGTTCCTGTACTAATGTGTAGAGGTCCTGATTCAATCCTATCCACCCGCAACCAGCACCTGTGGGTGTTACACAAGAGTGGATATTTGCTATGTGGATATTTGCTATGTTGCCATGTGAATGCTGTGACATAAATTAAACAAACAAAAAAAAAAGCCACTGTTATTACAAATAAGAGTATCCAAAGGGGAGTTACACTAGTATAACTACAGCACTATAATTATGCTGGTATCGTAATGGCAGTAAATTACCCCATGTAGACAAGTCCTAAGTGAGTAGTTTTTGATCACACAGGAAGTCTGTGACAGTGCAGGAAATTAAAACTAGATCTCCCAACTCACAGGCTTAATGCTCCAACCCCCCAGCCCATCTTTTCTGCATGATTAGTCTATACAGTAATGTGAAAAGGGACTCACGTGGTTTGACACAGTTACTGCAGTTCTATTAAGTAATGCATAATGGCTGTGGATTGATCCTGCAAAAGGAATTGGTAGTTATAAAGTATTTCATGTTTGACAACTATATGATAGATGCCCCTTGTAAAAGTTTGGTCCAATGTGCATTAATCTGGCTTCCAACTTTATTCCAGCATTTGAATGTGCAATTAGCTTTTCTCCATACACTTTGGGTTTTGGATGGGTAACCAAACAAGCTGAGATGAAGACCAAGCAATGTGACAATGCTTACTTTTGTAAATGCAGTTTTCAGTGAATAAATGTAGAAGTTGCATTTGAAAATGTAGTCCCCTATGCTTTACAGATATTCAATTCTCTGCAATAAGATGCATGTACATTAGCAATGATTAAATATGTAGCACTGTACAGTTTGTTACTGTAGAAAGGTGGGCTTACAGCAGGAGTGCTCTCTCACAAATAGGCATGGTACAATAGGATTTTTTTTCTCCCTTGGCACCTCTTGCAAACAGTTCTTCTGATACCTGTCTCATAGAACTGGAAAGGACCTTCAGAAGTCATGGAGTTCAGTCCCCCTTCCCTCACAGCAGGATCTATCACCAGCTGTGATATATTTTTCTTAAAAGCATTTGCCCTAGATCCTTAAACAGCCCCTTCAAAGATTGAGCTCACAACCTGATGTTTAAGCAAGCCAATGCTAAAGTCACTGAGCTATCCCTCAGGTCTTTGCTTTTCTGTGAATCAGTCTTCTCACTAGGTCACGATCTATTCTACCTTTTTAGGGGTTGCAGGCTCAGCTACTTCTTCTTCAAAGGCCCACCCCCGTTTGAAGGTAATGTTCTGACCCCTACTCCATTTAATCCCCTATTCCGGTCAGGCTCAGCTGTCTAACCTCTCTCGTTCAAGCAAATGTCAGCTATAATGTGACCTCTCCAGATCTGTTCACAGTCTTCTGTGTCCACTTTATCCCCAGCTTAGAGCTGGCACAGTTACCTACATTCCCAGTGTTCCAGGCAGACCATTATTTTGCAGTAGCTACTCATTGTCCTAGCAGTTTCATGTTCACATCAGAATCAGGTAATTTACTTCTCTGCCCTTCCTGCAGGCCCCTTACCAAACAGAGCATTCAACTGCATCACCTCTCTGTAGTCTCCTAAATGACCCTTTTGTCTTCTAAGTTCATCCCTTCCACTGGCAACACTCTGTTTGGCCACTTCTACACATGCACTATCTTTCAGAAGATGATCCTCTGGGGGACAGCTTTGGAGAATCGTCTTCTGGAAGACCGAGTCTTCACGTAAAATTCGGCCCAAAAGAACCGATCCTTCCTTCTGAAGATTGCATCTACACATGCATGGCTGCTCTTCTGGAAGAACAAGGCAGGAAATGCCATGGACAGGGTTGCAGAGCTGGAGAGCCATTGTGGGGTCACCAGCCACTTGGCCCTTAAAAGGGCCCCATCCAAACAGCCCTTCCCTGCACAAGCTGCCGAGGCCTGCCGTGCTGCTTGCAGCAAGACTGAGCCAGTTCCTGGTCCCAACTGCCCCAGCCAGCAGGCCTGGACCCCTAGCAGCTGCAGGCCTAGCAGCATCCTGACCTGGATGCTGGCCGTCCTCCTGGCCACCCTCCTGTGGAGACAGAGACCCAGGCCCATGGGTCCCAGCCCCACACCGCCCCTGCCAAGTCCCCCTCAGGCCGTCCACCATGTCTGGACCCACGCCACCAGCACTGACTGATGAGACAGGGTCGTCGTGGGGGAATGGGACAACAACCACTAGCTACAGAATCTCCAGGTGAAGAAGAAGACTGAAGCTGGCTTGACCCCCATGCTCCGATGCCAGGACACCTGAGCTGCGTCTACACATGCACGCTACTTCGAAGTAGCGGCACCAACTTCGAAATAGCGCCCGTCGCATCTACACGCGTCGGGCGCTATTTCAAAGTTAACTTCGACGTTAGGCGGCGAGACGTCGAAGTCGCTAACCTCATGAGGAGATAGGAATAGCGCCCTACTTCGACGTTCAACGTCGAAGTAGGGACCGTGTAGACGATCTGCGTCCCGCAACGTCGAAATTGCTGGGTCCTCCATGGCGGCCATCAGCTGGGGGGTTGAGAGATGCTCTCTCTCCAGCCCCTGCGGGGCTCTATGGTCACCGTGGGCAGCAGCCCGTAGCCCAGGGCTTCTGGCTGCTTCTGCGGCAGCTGGGGATCTATGCTGCAGGCACAGGGTCTGCAACCAGTTGTCAGCTCTGTGTATCTTGTGTTGTTTAGTGCAACTGTGTCTGGGAGGGGCCCTTTAAGGGAGCGCCTTGCTGTTGAGTCCGCCCTGTGACCCTGTCTGCAGCTGTGCCTGGCATCCCTATTTCGATGTGTGCTACTTTGACGTGTAGACGTTCCCTCGCTGCGCCTATTTCGATGTTGGGCTGAGCAACGTCGAAGTTGAACATCGACGTTGCCGGCCCTGGAGGACGTGTAGACGTTATTCATCAAAATAGCCTATTTCGATGTTGGCTGCACGTGTAGACGTAGCCCTGGATGAGGCCTGCTCTGTCTGTGGAGAAGTGCATGGCCATCTTCACATGGAAACTGTCCACCTCGGACAGCAGTTCAGGGTGGGCACATCCACCGTCAGGGCCGTTGTACTAGAGGTAAGCCCTGTCCTGTGCCCCACCAGGCCAGGGGGAAGGGAGGGGGCAAGTGGGCATGGGGAACCTTGGGGGCCAGGGAGGTGGGGGGCTGGACTGCGGGGGTGAGTAGACATAGCCTCTGGGGAACAACATATCTGTTGGCAGAGGGGTACCCAAGTAGGGGGGCCCATAGCCAGGGAACGGGGGCAGGGGCACCTCTGCACACGCCCACAAGTGTGCTTACTCTCGTTCCCCTGCAGGTTGTCGGAGCCACCAGCTGTGTGCTGGTGCACATGGGGAACCTGGATGGGCTCATTGAGGGCTTTGTGGAGCTTGGGTTCCCCCAGTGCATTTGGGCAATCGATGGGACGCATATCCCTATCAGGGCCCCAGACCACAGCGGAGGCCACTATATGAACCACAAGGGGTACCGTGCCGTCATGCTCCACGGGTCGGTGGATGCACAGGGGAGGTTCACTGACATTGACGTGGGCTGGCCAGGCAGGGTGCACAATGCCTACATACTGCAGAACACCATTCTGTTCCACGGGGTGAAGGCTGGAACACTTGTGCCCCAGCAGGAGTGCATCACTGGGGAGGTCGCCATGCCCCTCTGCCTCATGGAAAACCTGCCTACCCCCTGCAGCCCTGGTTGATGTGTCCATACATGGGCCACCTCACACCCTCCCAGGAGCTGTTCAATGCCGGGCTCACATGGGCCTGGTTCCCTGTTGAGTGCGCGTTTGGCCCTCTGAAGGCACAGGTCAGAAGTCTCCTCGTGTGCCTTGATGTGTCAAGAACGTCCCACAGGTCATGGCCACCTGCTGCACCCTCCACAACCTCATTGAGGCACATGAGGGGACCCTCCCCCAGGGCTGGATGACAGAGCCGGCCCCCTGGTACCAGTAGCCTGCTGTGGCCTCTGCCAGGCAGCTCAACTGTGATGGGGTCCACATCCTGGAGGTGCTCCAAGATGTGTTCACCTGAGGGGAGTACTAATCCCCCCCACCTGTTCCACAAGTCCCCCACCCTCCCTCACCCCCCTCCACATCCCCTCACCCCCTACATTCTCCCACAATAGTCAGGGACATGGGGTGGGTGCAAAATGTAAAATCTGTATATAATACAAAACTTAGAAATATAGGAAACATTTGTAAATAGTTGTTAGGAACCAATAAACAATTGTGCATAAACTGTTACCTGCATAATTATGTACATTGGGGCCAGGGCACGGGGGCATGTAAACTTGGATGAGGCCTGGGACAGGGATGGTGGGTGCCCTACTCAAAGGACAGGGTGGAGGCCTTGAGCCCCAGCGTCCATACGCATCCCTCCCTCCCTCCCCAGGTGCGTGGGCCCCTGTAGGGGGCTGATTGGGCTGGGCACAGCAGGAGGTAAGGATGGTCTGCTGCAGGCCCAGCCTCAGCATTGGGGCTGTGGGGGATGGTTGTAGCTTGGGATATCCTCCACAGGGCCCACTGTGTCCATAAGCCAGGCTGCAAGGCCCCTGAGGGCACCCACAGGTAGGCCTGGGGGCAGTAGGGCAGCCAGAGCTCAGGGTCATGGGTTGGGGGGGGCAGGAGCAGCAAGGGAGCAGGAGGAGTGGGGACCACAGAGGGAGCTGCAAAGGGTGGCAGCAGGGGTAGGGGTGAGGCCTCAGGGGGACCATCAGGGGGCAGGAGCAGGGAGAACAGTGCGGGGGGCCAGCTGGGGGCTGGTTGGCCAGGTCCCCACATAGAGTGCAGAGCATCCCCACATCCTCCCCCCATGTGTCCCACCACCAATTTAGTTCATTCTCATCGAGGGCCAGCTGCCTCTCTCCAAGAGCATTCTGGTGGCGGAGAGCGGCCATGTAGGCTGCATCGTCTTCCTTGTGGCCCCGGCGTTGAGCCCTCCACACCTGTGGCCACCCTGCTATGGGAGCCGAGGCTGGTCTGGGCTGGGCTGCTGGATCCTCCTGCCTGGATAGGGCTGGCAGGCCCGGGCTCCTTATCCGGCTCTCCTGCCCCTTGGATGGTGCCACTGTAAGATGAGGGTGAGGAGAAGAGGGGTTTTCAGTGCTGCATCTAGACCCTGGGTGCCATGACCCCATTGCCCCGGCTGGCTACTCCCACCCCAGACCTACAGGATGACACCATGCAGGCTCCCGCGTGCTTGCCATGCTCGCCCTGGGCACTATGCTGGGGTGGAGGTGCTGTCCTTGGCCCCCAGAAACGGTCTGGAAGGCCGTCGGGGGCTTGGCCACAGGGGAGTCCCTGCTCTGGGAGCAGATGAGCTGGGGGCAGCCATGCCACCTGAGGATCCCCCATCGCCCTCATGGAGCTGTCTGTGGGGGCTGGTGCTGGACGTCACCCACAGGTGCGGCCATAGCCCTGGGCCCCATTCTGGAATGGGCTGTCTGGGATTGGGGCATTGCGCTGGGGCTTAGATGTGCCCCACCTCCCAGGGGATGACCCATGTCACGTGTTTACCTGAGATGGCCTTGAACAGTTTGAGTGATGCCCGACTGGAGGTGGCCTGGTTGCTGGTGGTGGATGGTAGCTGTATCACCAGGGAGCTGTCGGAAGACTTCCCACCAGATGGGACATTGACTGTGGCAGGGCTCTCCTCCTCCTCCGATGTGGCAGGGGGCTCCGGTGTGGCTGTCTCAACAGTGACCCAGGCTGGAGAGGCATCGTCTCCTGCCAGGAGCTCCTGCAACTCCCTGTAGAAGGGACAGCTGGCTGGGGCACGGGTGGACCTATGGGTGCTGTCTTGGGTCCGCATGTACCCCTGACACAGCTCCTTAAGTTTGAATCAGACCTGTTCAGGTGTCCAGGGGGGTGGCCTTGTGCAGCCAGGCCCTGGGTGAGACATGGAAAGGCAGAGGCATTCCTCTGATGCCCGCTGGTGTCCTGGAGGACCTCCTTATCGTGCCAGAGCCCCAGGAGGCCCTGGAGCTCTGGCTCTGTCCATGAGGGGGCCGTTCATTCGTGAGCCCAGTTGGTGTCCTGGCTGCCCTGGGGAGCACGAGGTGCTGGCCTGCTGGCCATCCCTTGGACTCAGGGCTTGGTCTCTGCTGCAGGGCCTCGCTGGAATGTGGCTGCATGTGCTGCCCGCTTCGACACTCTCAGCTTCCTGCCCAGGGGTCTCTGGGTCTTTACAGCTTTAAGGGCTGCAGGACCCAGAGACTACAGAGCCCCTTTGGGGCCACCTGGAGCATCTCCACTCTCCGGCGGGCTGCCAGCATGGCAGACCACTTCTTCCAGAAGAAGTAGTCAGTGAGCATCCACACATGCTTTCTTCTGGAACAACCTTCTGGAAGATGGCGCTTTTCCTGATTTTGCACTGGAGTACAAACTCCAGAAGGTGTAGCGCCTTCTTCTGGATTCCTTCCAGAAGAGCACCTTGCATGTGTAGACACTCCACTGATCTTCCAGAAGACTGTGTATGTGTAGAAGCGGCCCTTCGATCAAATCAATAATATCACCATCACTCTCAGGTTATTAGTCTTTTAGGAGCCAGTGCAGGACTCACAGCCCCTCACTGTTACATTGTCTTATACAGGTTCTGCATGAAATATATCTTCAGTAAATGGTTATTTATTTTATATGAATTAAATGGGTGATTTAATTTAGATTAAATGTACATGACACTATTAGTGCCACTAAAACAAACAGGCAAAAGAAAACTTCTCAGGGAAACTATCCAGAGTCCTAAATCAAATTTATTTTTGGCACAGTTTTGTTGAGATTTTTGTTGTCATTTTTGCATGCTAATGTTTTTAATGGGACCTAAGCAGTATGCAGCATGCTTTTATTTCAGAAGATGAATATCTTGTACGATGAATCTGTTACATCTGCTTCCACTGTGATTCCGCCACTTGCTAGTGAATAATGTATTAAGCTTGTCCAGATTCCTTCTGTTTGCCAGATAAGACCTGCACTGGTATCTTCTTATTCATTTATACTCAACATTCAAATAATGGCATATTCTAGCCCTGATGCAGTCATTGTTGAAAAAAAATCAGAGCTGTCTCAGGTTCATATTTCTGTGCAAAGAATGGGAAAAATACATCCACTTCTTGTCTTCCTACTGCTTGTAACTGAAAGCATTTACTAACATAAATATCTGCAGTGTGTGGACAGGTACTTCTCTCTATTTTTCTATGAAATGTCAATTCCATTAGCAAAGGTTTCACATTTTTACGTTGAAGACAGCTGTTACGGTACTATTCCATATTCTAGTTTTCTACCTTTGTTGTTTTTTTCAAATCTGACCAGGACTTTGTCACATACACGGATCTGATAATCTAGGACAATGTATCACAATGATGTCAAAGAACACCCTATTAGACATATTTTTCCCCTTCTTCTTCCTCTTCTTTTTCCTTTCCTTTCATGGATCGGGAATTGGTTAAAAGACAGAAAACAAAGGGTTGGAATAAATGGTAAATTTTCACAATGGAGGGGGGTAACTAGTGGTGTTCCCCAGGGCTCAGTCCTGGGACCGATCCTGTTCAACTTGTTCATCAATGATCTAGAAAATGAGGTAAGCAGTGAGGTGGCAAAGTTTGCAGATGACACCAAGTTGTTCAGGACAGTCAAAAGCAAAAGGGATTGTGAAGAACTACAAAAAGATCTCAGCAAACTGAGTGATTGGGCAGCAAAATGGCAAATGAAATTTAATGTGGGTAAGTGTAAGGTAATGCATGTTGGAAAAAATAACCCAAATTACACGTACTACATGATGGGGTCAAATTTAGCTACGACAGATCAGGAAAGGGATCTTGGAGTTATAGTGGATAGTTCTCTGAAGACATCCACGCAGTGTGCAGCGGCAGTTAGTAAGGCAAATAGGATGTTAGGAATTATTAAAAAAGGGATCGATAATAAGACAAAAGATATCATACTTCCCCTATATAAAACTATAGTACGCCCACATCTCGAGTACTGCGTGCAGATGTGGTCTCCTCACCTCAAAAAAGATATATTGGCATTAGAAAAGGTTCAGAAAAGGGCGACTAAGATGATTAGGGGCTTGGAAAGGGTCCCATATGGGGAGAGGCTAGAGAGACTGGGACTTTTCAGTTTGGAAAAAAGGCGATTGAGGGGCGATATGATAGAGGTATATAAAATCATGAATGGTGTGGAGAAAGTGAATATAGAAAAATTATTTACCTTTTCCCATAATACAAGAACTAGGGGACACCAAATGAAATTGATGGGTAGTAGGTTCAAAACTAATAAAAGGAAATTTTTCTTCACACAGCGCACAGTCAACCTGTGGAACTCCTTGCCCGAGGAGGCTGTGAAGGCCAGGACTCTATTAGGGTTTAAAAAAGAGCTTGATAAATTTTTGCAGGTCAGGTCCATAAATGGCTATTAGCCAGGGATAAAGTATGGTGCCCTAGCCTTCATAACAAGGGCAGGAGATGGATGGCAGGAGATAAATCACTTGTCTTCTGTTCTCCTTCTCTGGGGCACCTGGCATTGGCCACCGTCGGCAGATGGGATGCTGGGCTTGATGGACCTTTGGTCTGACCCAGTATGGCCATTCTTATGTTCTTATGTTCTTATGTTCTTCCTACCTATGTTCTCAGCATCCGAAAACATGCAGTTTAAGAAGACAAGAAAACATGTACCTAGCCCATGTTAAGCAAAGAGATTCTTTTCCCAAGAATCCATTTACACAGATAATACTAAACAGCTTATTAACAGTGAACCGGGGAAAAATCTGGAAGGATCATTAGCGTAAAATTCTATAGATATACTGGTTACATACATAGCTATGCACAACATTATAATACATCACACATACCATTAATATAGTATTATACCACTTGAAACCAGTCTAGTTTATCAGTTCTTTGTGTAACAAGAGACAGACCTTGTGAAGAGAGATGGAGCCAGGGTGGGTGATGGTGGGGGTAGTAAGGAGAGCAAGGCCAGGGTGGAGATAAGGAGAGAACATAACAGCAGTAGGGGGTGGGTGGAGGGTGTTAGGCAAAAGCAATCCCTGTGACACAATTCACAGTGTAACCACTTAGGAAAAGTTTCAACAGGTCTCATGGTCTTTTGGCTGCAGCTCGGGCTCCTATCTCACACAGGCAATTCATCTTGAGGCTCCGTATGGTAGTGCAGAGCCTTTGGCCTAGCATCCAGAACTTGCAATCAGAGGCCAGGTGTACACTTGGAAGTAAAATTGATTTTAGATATGCAAATCCAGCTATGAGTCAACGCATCTAAAATCAATTTTTCCACTTTCTATACAGTGGGAGATTGATGGGAAAAAACTCTTCTATGGACTCCCATTACTCCTCAAGCCTGCCAGGAGTACAGGGGTTGACAGTGGCACCATGACAGTTGGATGTAGCGTGTTCCCACTAGGCGTGCTAAATCGAATGTTGGGAGATTGACAGCCAGGGGGTCAATCTTCCCTTAAGGGTAGATGTACCCTAAGCTGTGGATGTTATGTGGTGGGCCAAGGTTTAGAGAGGGCACTGCATGAGGACGTGAATAGGCTTACAGCACTACAGTCATGGAGTTATTCAACTGAGCAATGCACTTAATATGGGAATTCATTAAAAGAAGCTTTTCTGAAAATGAAGAATGTGGATATGCTAATTCATGAGTAGGATTGTGTGAAATTTTTAGATATCAAGATAGGAAAGAAGGGTCTGATCTAATAGGAGAGGGGAAGAAGAAAATCTTGAATTCCCTGTACTCCAGTGCTAGGGGCCTGGCTAACAAACAAGAGATATTGGAATCACTCATTTGTCAGCAAAAATTCAATGTAATTAGTATTGTAGGTAGTCCGTTGTGTCCAACGATGAAATCTTGAGCTTGCATAGACTCATCAGTTGTGGACTCACATGTGGCTGAGGAGTCCAAGCTTTGAACGGTATGGGTGTTCACAGTGGGGGCAAGGGAATTGTCCTGGCTCTGCTGGTGCAGCTGCTGCTGTTGCTTTCTTCCTCTCATGAGCATCAATGAGGCATCGCTGCTCTTCCATGCTGTCATCGCATCTTGTATGAGAGCACGCCAGCCTGTTCAGTCTTTTGCATGCTGCTCTAGGTGATCTGGTTTTAAACCAGCATGAGCAATGTTGGCCTTCACACAGTCTTTATATCTCTTGCGAGGCCTACCTTGATACTTTTGCTCTGGGAGAGTTCACCGTAGAGAAGTTGCTTAGGGATTCTTGACTCCTCCATTCGTATGACATGCCCTGTCCAGCGAAGCTGGGCTTTCAGAATCATGGCTTCAATGCTCATGGCTCCTGTTCTGTCCAGGACTTCCAGGTTTGTAACTCTGTCCTGCCATCGCATGTGCAGTATTGATCTCAGGCTGCGTGCGTGGAAGCGCTCCAGCAGTTTTATATGTTTTCTGTACAAGGTCCAGGTTTTACAGCCATACAGGAGACTGGTCAGGACTACAGCCTTGTACACTTTCAGTTTAGAGGACTGCTAGATATTGTGCTGATTCAACACTCACACTCTCAGAGGGCCTAGTGCCTGGCTGGCCTGGTAGATTCTGGCATTGATTTCTTTGTCAAGGGAGCCATCGTTGGCTATCACACTGCCAAGGTACTTGAACTCCTCTACTGCTTCTAACTCTGTTCCTTCTGTAGTAGCCACAGGCACTGAGACCGCATCTGGGGTGAGTGAAGTCTCTGCTCTACAGCCTCAGCTGAAAGCCAGCTGGCTTTTTAACTCACATGGTACAGTGCAGGGCTTTAGACACTATGCTCACAGGTTCTATCCCTGGAGTTGGCAACCTGGGTCTGTCAGCGTTACACTTCAATAGAGATTGAAGCAGGGAGAACATCAGATCCTGGAGCAGGTTGAAATAGTATCTCAGTCTTTCTGAGTCTGATGGTCAAACCAAAGAAGCAAGTGACATCAGCAAACTTGTTGACAATGAGCTGGAGATCAGATTCCTTGTGTGCCATAATTGCACAGTCATCAGCAAAAAGGGCTTCAAGGATAAGCCTCTCAAGTGTCTTGGTTTTAGCATTCAGATGACAAAGGTTGAAAAGTGACCCATAAAGTCTGTATTTTATGTAGACTCCATGGTGCAGGTCCCTAACTGTGTGGCTGAGGACGCACGTGCCAAAGTGGTTGAATAACACCAGGGCCAGCACTCACCCTTGCTTCACACCATTGGATATCTCAAATGGATCTGAGGACTCGCCATTTGAAAGAACAAAGCCAGTCATGTCATCGTTGAACAGGCATATGAGGTTAACCAATCTTCTTGGGCAGACAAGTTTTGACAGGATAATCCGCAGGGCTTCTCTGTTGATGGTATAAAACACCTTGGTCAGGTCTATAAAGACAGCGTACAGATACAAGTTCTGCTCTATGCACTTTTCCTGGACCTGACAAACAGCAAAGATCATGTCAATGGTGCTGCGGCCTGGGCAAAAACCACACTGTGCCTCTGGTAGGTTCTCCTGTGAGATGCTGGTGATCAGACGGTTGAGGATGATTTGAGCCAAGATCTTCCCAGTAGTACAGAAAAGGGAGATGCTCCAGTAATTTCCACAGTTAGCTTTGCTGCCCTTGTTCTTGAAGAGTGAGATGATTGTGGCTTCCTTAAAGTCTTTGGGCATGTCTTCTTCTTCCCAGATGCTGATCAAGATGTTGTGAAAGGCTTTAAGTGATACTGGCCCTGCTGCTTTGAAAATTTCAGCAGGGATACCGTCCATCCCAGGGGCTTTGCCAAAGCTGGTCTGGCTGATTGTCTTTTTGACCTCATCCATTGTAGGGGGCAGGTCAAGACTGTCTCTTGTGGGTTTCTGAGGGATGTGGTCTAGGGTCAAAGGGTTGACAATGGAGGGTCTGTTGAGAAGGTTGCTGAAGTGCTCTCTCCAGCTATTGTTGATGCTCTTCTTCTCCCTCAGAAGGGTCATGCCATCTGCAGACAGGAGAGGTGTTATACTTGGCTTTGAAGGTCCATATATAGCTTAGATTACTGCTGGAATGATTCACATAATCAGGTTAAAATCAATGGTTCTAACCTGTGTAGGTGGGATCTAGAGGGCAAAAGGGGAAGGGGAGTCAAAATGGAATTACTTGTTTCTGAGGCACTGATAACTGTGGTGAAAATTATATTGAAGGTTCATGGACCAATGTCTTCACAGATACACACATGATGAGGTATTAGTTTGTATCTGCTACAGACTATCAAATCCACACTGGGGAACAGAATAACTGCCTCATTAGACACCAATCTATAATGTATAGAGGGAAAAGGCAGCACATTCATGGGGGACTTCAATTTGAGTGACATATGCTGGAGGACTCATGCAGCAAGTACTAAAACATCCCTGGAATTTCTAAACATTATGGATGACTATTTCCTAAGTCAAAAAATGCTGCAGCCAACACATTGGGATTCTTTATTAGACTTTATCCTAGAAGATAAATAGGAAGTGATCATACAACTTAAAATTAATGGTACCTCAGGTGCAAATGATCATGACTTGATTATCATGTGAATGCAGAACAAAGTCCAGATCAATATAAATATTTGGTGAACCAGTTTTAAAAAGCAGAAAACAATTATGATGAAAATCAGCTATGAGGAAGAATTCATTAAAAATGTAAATGATAATTGGGAATACCTTACTAGATACCCAAAACACCACAATCCCACGATTAAGGAAGAAGGCTGTAACGGTTAAAAATATGACCTAGTTTAAAGGAGATTTGAAGGTATCTACAAAAATAAAAGTTATAACAAATGGAAGAAAGGGGAAGGTGTTAGTGGTGAATATATACATCAGAAGTTATAAATTGTAGTAAACTGATAAGAGAAGCAAGAGAACACAAGGCCAGCAAAGTTAAAACAATAAGGTTTTAAAATATATTAGAAATGAAAAGAATACCAACAATAATATTGGTCCATTACTAGATGGAAAAGTTAGAATTAGCAATAATAATACAGAAAAGGCAAGAGTTTGATACATATTTCTGTCTTTATTTGCATAAAAAAACAGATAATTTGGTCTTCTTATATGGTGATGATAGCCTTACTTCCACTCTGTTGTTATCTCTGGAGGATTTTAAATAACAGCTACTAAAGCTAGACATTATTTTAAATCTGTAGCCTACCAGTTATATTGGATGACCTTCTTGTGTTATATTAGTAAAGGAATAAACATGTCTTATTCAATTTTTTTTCACACCATTCATGGTTTTATAAACCTCTAACATGTCCCCCACCCCTTTTGCCTTTTCTTTTCTAAACTGAAAAGTTCCAGTCTTTTTAATCTCTCCTCACCTCAAACTGTTCCTTAAACCTAAGCATATCTGTTGCCCTTCTCTGTACAGGGCAATGCTGGTAACCCCAGGAAGCCTGCTGCGACTGGAGAAACTCTGGCAGTGATGGGGCCGGGGTAAAGCAGCATGTGTGTGCTAGTTATCTGAGCGTTCTGGTTAAATGTATACCAGATAAAAGAGAGTTTACCGTATCTCTTTAGATGGGGTGACCAGATCTGCATGCAGAAAGCAAGATGTGGGCAAACTATGATTTCATATAAAGGCAATATGATATTTTCTGTCTTATTATTTAATCCTTCCCTAATGTTTCCCAATATTCTGTCTGCTTTTTAGATTGCTAGTGCACATTGAGAAGATGTTTCCAAGGAACTATCCACACTGATTCCAAGTTCTCTTTCCTGAGCAATTACAACTAATTTAGAGACCATCCTTTTATGTCCAGGTGGGATTATATTTTTTCTATGTTCATTACTTTGCATTTATGAACACTGAACTATGTCTGCTGTTCATGTTGCCCAATCTCCAAGTTTTGTGAGATCCTTTCATAAGGCTTTGCACTTACATCATGCGCAAATTTCACCACCTCTCTCTTAACCTTCTATCTTGCTTCCTGTTAGCTCATAGGTTTTTCGGGAAGAAGGGGCCTCTGGAAGGAGCTCTTCCTTCCAGAAGATCCCCCCCGCCCCGGGAGGCCACACTTCTACATGCTGTTTTGGAGTTTGGAAGAGCGTCTTCTGGACTCCAAATCATGTGACCTTATGCTAATGAGGCACGGGGAATTTGCATATGTACCTTATTAGCATATTTCATTAGCATGCCACTTTTGGAGAAAGTGGCATGTGTAGAAACAGCTATAGAGCTGGAAGGGACCTTGAGAGGTCATCAGGTCCAGACTCTGGTCCTACCAGCAGGACCACATCACCATCCCTGACAGTTTTTTTTTTTTTAAATCTAACTTGCCCCAGACCCTCAAAAGGGCCTTAGAAGGATTGAGCTCACAGCCCTGGGGTTATAAAGCAAATGGGCTAACTACTGAGCTACCCCTCCCCTGGCTAGAGTAGAGGTAAGTGGAGTACCTGGCAATGTTTTCATGCTTATCTCACCATCCTTCAGTTACTTGAATAACAAACCCTTTGCTGCTTTAATCACCTTGCATGCCTCTATTTATGTACAAACTCCCTGCCCCAATGCCAAAGCTGAAGGCTGTATAAGCTCTGTTGCAGGTCACGCACATGCCCTGGCCCCAAAAACAGCTCTTAAGCAGACCTCAGGTATAAAATTCAGAGGTTCAAACTTCATGGTGGTGGGCTATTGACCCCTGGTCCCTCTTAAATGGTGTACCTGCACTCGCAGGTCTACAGCAGTTATTTTACCTCTGTATTTGGCCCTGCTGCTGTCTGCTCAAGAAGGATGTTTATCCATTGAGGAAGACTCAGGGTAGGAATGATTAAAGGATTAGCAAACATGCTTTACAGTGATAGAGTCAAAGACTGCAATCTGTTTTTAGCTTAACAAAGAGAAGATAAAGGATGGCCTAATTAGTCTGTAAGTAGCTACACGGAAAACAAATATTCAATAATTGGCTCTTTGGTCCAGCAGATAAAGGTATCATGTGCTCCAAAAGCTGGAAGCTGAAACTAGACAAATTCAGACTGGCAATAAGGAGTACATGTCGACAGTGAGGGTAATCGACCATCGTAACTATTACTCAAATGTGTGGTGGATTCTTAATCCCTGCTAATTTTAAAATCCGGATTGGGTGTTTTTTCTAAAAGGTCTGTGTCTGCATTATCTGAGGGAGAAGTTCTACGGCTTTTGCTGTACGTGTGTTCAGACCTCTCCATGGACCACCAGCTTGCAGTGGTGCAGAGGCTTGCACATTTCAATGACCCTGAGAGAGAGGCTGCTCGGAGTCGTATACAAGTTGCACCTCCCTTGTCTGACATTGTTGGGACCTGATAGGTTCTGAACAAAAGAATTTGCTGGATGAGGAGAGGTCTATGGCTTTTACCTGACAACCCTGTGTTCACAGGGCTGTTGAGACCCCAGCCTACCTTCCCCAGGACTCAGTCCCCAGCCCAGCTCTCCGGGACTGCCATGGGACTCCAGTTCCTGACTCCAGCTCTGTTCCCTTGCCCCGTGGGGCAGATGGGAAGCTCCTGTTCACACCCTATGCTGCTGCAAGACAGGTAGTGGACTCCAGCTTCCATCCTGCTCTGTTGTGGGGCAGGCTGGGGCTCCGACTTTCACAGTAGGGATCTCTGGCTGCTGGCCCCGCATGAATGCTGGGCAGGCAGGGATTCTGTGTCCTGGCCCTGCTTTGCCGCAGAGCAGATGGGGCTCCAACACCAGCCCCTACACTTCCACAGGGCAGGAAGTGAAGCTCCTTTCCCATCGCCATTGCCTTGGGGAAGGCAGGGCTCCTGCATGGGTCATAGCCCCAGGTACTCATTTGTCTGGGAACCTCCGTGATCCTGCTGGACCATGGATGTTGCTGGATGCTAGAATACTAGATTTCGGAGAAGCAACCTGTACTTCCTTAGGGTCACCCATGGAAGAACTGTCACGTGTGAGGTTCCAGACAAAGTGTGATCCCAGAAACCCTCAATGGCAAAGCAGACAGAGGATGACTGTACAGTGGAGGTGAAACTGTTGTGTAATGTTGTGATGGCTGCGAAGGCAGAGGAAAGCTACAGCTGATAGAGGATTTCCAATCATCATAGTGTCCATGCCATTGGTTTCAAGCCCTCTATCTCTCAAGGACAGGGTGTTGACTGTTGTACACCAGTCTCCTCACTTTAAAAGAAGTTTCGCACAGGCACCTTCCAGTTTTGGGAAAACATCATTTGCATGAGTCAAAAGTCTGGTGGTGATCAGCGAGTGTAGAAGGAAAGAGGACAGCGAGATCCAGAAGTTCCTACCCACAGACTGACACACAGGCAATGGATGTGTCATTCGGTCATCTTGCTTGAGGGCTGAAGCAGATGGAGCATTTTGGCAGCTGTATCCATTGTGAAGGAGTCCTTTTTAGGACCTGCTCTGCTCACCCCACATAGGGAGGAGGCTAGAAAAGGTGCCCTGAACAGAGCCTTCCCTTTGTTCCTCTTGGGTGGATAATCATATGTTGTAGGATCACCATCCCAGTGGTTGAAAATGTAAGAAACATTTTAAGTTTGGAACTTGGAGCAAACATTCACAGACGGACAACTCAAATGGTGACTGGCAAGAACAATGCACAGCCATCATCACTGATGAACTGAGTCAGTTTAACATTGATGTTGCTGCCTTGTCCAAAACCAGAAGAGGTGATGAAGGACAGGTGATGAGAGAAGAGAAAGGAGGGTATACCTACATCTGGAAGGGAAAGTCTTTGTCTGAACCTTGATTGAATGGAATGGGCTTTTATATAAAGAACAAGCTCATAAGGTGCCTCTCTAACATACCAGTTGACATCAATGAGTGGCTCCTGACATTCTGACTGAGATTTACTAAAGACCAACAGGCAACTAGTGTGAGTGCCTATGCACCAACATTGCATGCTGATGAGGATATAAAGGAAGATTTCTACCTTCAGCTGGAAACCATTTTATCGGAGACACATGAAGAAGATAAGATCATCCTTCTGAGGGATTTCAATGCACGTGTTGGATGAGACTCAGATCTCTGGAAAGCAACAATCAGGAAAGAGGGAACTGGCTAACTTAATGGAAGTCTGCTCTTGACCAAGTGTGCTGAATATGAACTTACCATCACAAACACCCTTTTCCACCAAAAGAACAAGTCCAAACCATCTTGGAGACATCCACAGTTAAAGCACCAGCACCTTCTTCATTCCACAATGAAAATTAAGATCACCCCCAACTGGAGGTTGTGAAGGGATGAGCTTGGAGACTTTCCCAATTTGCATGAGGTACATAATGCCATTAAGCAGATGAAGAACAACAATGCAGCAAGTTCAAATGGGATCCCTGCTGAAATCTTTAAAGATGATGGACCAGAGCTAATTCGGCAACTTTACCTACTCATCCTTAATATCTGGAGAAAGGAGGAAATACCCAGTGAAATGAGAGATGCCCTGGTTGTCACCTTCTTCAAGAAAGGGGATAAAGTGGACTGTAGAAGCTATCATGGTATCTCTCTCCTAGCCACTTCAGGCAAAATTGGCATGAACACTAGCACCTTGCCTTCTGCCCTTGCCAGAAGAAATTTTACCAGAGTCACAGAGTGGTTTCTGACCATGTCATGGAACTGCAGATGTGATCTTCACAGCATGGCAGCTCCGAGAAGAGTGTCAGGAGCAAAACTGATCACTGTATAATATGGCTTTCATTGATCTAACTAAAGCCTTTGATTCAATGAATCGCCATGCCCTCTGGATTGTGCTTTCGAAGATTGGATGTCCTGATAAATATATCAATGTCCTAAAGCTGCATCTGTCGAAGCAGGTCTTTGCCCATGAAAGCATATGCTCCAATAAATCTGTTAGCCTATAAGGTGATGCAGGATAGCTCATTGCCTTTGTGGCTGCAGACTAACATGGTTATTCCTCTGATATGGTCCTAAAGTTGCTTCATGACAACGTGAAAGCAACTGTTCTGAGTAGTACTGGCTCCCGGAGTGAATCTTTCAAAGTACAAGTAAGAGTCATACAGGGCTCCATCATTGCCCTGAGCATGTTTGTGGTTTTTATTGCTGCTGTCCTTTGCCTAATTTTTGGGAAGCTCCCAGGTGGCATTGAAATCATTTATAAAATAGATGGAAAAACTATTCAGGGTTAATAGACTGGAAGCTGAGAGTAAGATTTCTACATCTATTATGGAATTTCAGTATGCTGATGCCAACCCAGTTTTTGCGCACTCTGAGAAAATCGTCAAACTTTCCTGAATGGGTTTGCCAATGTTACACATGTCTTGGTCTCACAGTCATTATCTAGAAGAACAAAGTACTCCAGCAGCCCTCTCAAGTGAGGTATCACATGCTCCATCTATTAAAATCATTGGAGAAGTACTGGAGAATGTCAGCCATTTCCTCTGTTTTGAAAGTCATCTCTCATCAAAGGCAGCATTCTGGAAGAGGCAAAGACCATAAGTATTGAGGCAATGATCATCCATCAGCAAGTCTGCTGGACTGGTCATGTTGTCCGGAAGCCAGACCATCACCTCCCAAAGCAGATCCTGTTCTCTCAGATGAAAGAACAGTGCCATAATGCAGGAGGCCGATGGAAATCTCATAAGGACTTGCTGAAGGATAACTTAAAGAAGTGCCATATAAACTTTTACACTTGGGAAACACTTGCCCAGGATCACTCAAAACAGAGAGAAGAAATACACGATGGTCCCCTGAATTCTGAGCTTCTCCAACGACAAGCTGAGGAGGACAAGACACACAGGAGGAAGGAAGGACTGGCTTTCAGTCACGGTCAACATCCTCCTGCTGCACCTGGAAACATCTGTCCTCATTGTAATAGAATTGTGGTCCAAGGATAGCCTTATCAGCCACCTGAGGGTCCACTCATGTGGAAGATGAACATACTCAGTTATGAGTGATCGCCATCATCACGTGTTCAGACTAGATGATAGCCTTTCCTGGACTTGGAATATATGAATCTATGAAATGTTGCAGAGAAAGAAAAGGTAAGATTTGTACAGGGTCTGGGTGTGTGGAGAATGGGAGGTGATGGTCTGGCGCCTGGACAACATGACCAGTTATCAAAGGTTACTTGTCACATTTAATGTTCAGGAGCCAAAGAAGAAGCTGATGTTACAAAGGTAATAGAAAAAGAATGGAGACAATATACATTAGGTAGGAAAATGTTTTCAAAAAGTTGACTTTAATTTACCATGAAGACATGAGACATGTTGAGATGTGGGATTGGATAGAGGGAGACAGATCAGATATGGTAAAACAGAGCTGTGAATCAGAACAGAAATACTCTTAATGAGAGCACTAAGAAAAATTAAATAAACCAATATCAAAATAGAACACATTTATAAGAAAAATTATGAAGTTTTGTCTGGCCATAACAATCTATGTATATGGGCAATCCACAAAGATATTTATTTACTGCATGAAATCAGAAAGAAGCCAAATTGAGTTCAGATAGACACACAACTCAATATACCTGAATGGTTACATAGAGAGCAATGGAAGTGCTCTGGAACACTCATGCACTCCTAATGTGTATTCTCTTCTTCAGTGACTGATTCATAGTGTTTGACAGTGTAGAATATTGTAGCTAATGTTAGAAGTACAGGAGGACAGTTTCTGTTTGGCTTTGAAAGGCTCTTCAGTTAAGTATGGCATAATCTTAAACAAGCTTATTTCTATTCAAGGACCCAGCAGTACAGAGGGATTTAATTTCCTACTTTTCAAATTGAGAAAAAAGGACACCATATACTGTTTAGCTATTGTATTGCATGGCATTAACACAGCTGACAGATCACTAATGATGGTCCCCATTCAAGCAGAAAGAAAGGCCACAGTAAACTAGGCTAAAATATGCTCTTGGGTTTGAAGAATGTTACAGCTCTAAAAACATTCAGCAGGTAACTTAGGGGTGATATTTGTGAAATTTTCTAATTTGCTTCAACAGTCAAATGATTTGAGATTTGACATAATTTCAGTGAGGCTGAATTAAGTGTGTTACTCTCTAGAGAAATGATGAAAACTATTCTAATTCACACATATATCCTTTTGGCAGAGATGCCATAATTTTGCTAGTTTAATGAGCATTGTTGCAGGGTTTGCTGCTTTCCTAAATTAAAAACAAACAACCCCCTCCCCAGATGCTTCCATAACCTAAGACTTTTATAGGCTTTAAAAATCATCTCCAAGGAAACTGCCAGATTCACCAGTATCTTCCTGGCTGGGACCACGTTTTCTAATTCTTTTGAGGTAAGAAATAACCATGTTATATGAAGCCATTCAGCTAATGTGTTCATTTTGGGGATGAAAACTATCTTTGGAGTGATTCTTCAGTGAGATAAATTCAAAAGGGAATGTTGCCAGGAAGAAGAAATGAAGCTAAATTATTGTTCTTCTCCACAATATTTCATCAGACTCAAGAGCACTGTTGCCAGAGGAATGGCTAGGGGCTATTATTAATGATGAACATTTGGGGGGAATTTACACATCCAAGATCCACTTGACATGGGTTTACTTTTGTCACTGCCTCTCTTTTCTATGCTTCATTTAAATTAGGATTATTCCTTTGCAGATGGCTTAAATATGATACTGGCAGGGACACAGCCCTTGGATAACATCCTCAGTGCTCTGACTGATGCTGTGTATTGCAAAGCAAAATGAAAATCAGACGGTGGTTTGTCCAGTTGCCACACCAGTAGGCATTTGTTCAGATGAGATTTGATGAGAAGGATCACGTTACTCTCCACTTACATTGAGTAGTACCTTTCTCCTTGGTAGGTCGGAGGAGGGGCATGAGAATGTTAATTGGCTGTGATGTCACTTATCCCCAGTACAGATGGCAGAATCTGGCCCTAAGAAAATTGGAAAGGTGTGCTCCCCATCTTCCTATAAAACAAAGCAACAGCAAACCAACCCCTGCATCAGCCAATTTGGTTCTAAAACGTCGATTCAATGAAAGGATTAAATCTTGGAATGTTCAGCAAGACAAGCCTTTTCTTCATGTGCCGCGTTCCCTAGCTACTGTGTTTGCTTTTTCATTGCTCATAAATTTGCCATATCAAATGGTGCATTTCATGTTTCTTAATGAGGGGTTTGCATTAAGGCTGAAGTGCTTTGAATTCTCTATGCCTCCTTTCAGTTTAGCATGAAGCCTTGGTTGATAGCCTGCTGATCACTAGGAAGACTAAAAGAGAAAGAACGTTAGGACGAATTAGGGCATTCTCTCTGGTGGAAGCTAAGTTTGTCCTCTACCACCCGTGAGGAATAGATTTTATTTTCTGAATACATCAGGCTGTGCTGCTAAAGCAGTGTACTTCTGGATCTGCATGCAATTCCCCTTTTTTACAGGCTCCTTCCCATTTTATAGATGTTGTGAGTGATAACAATCCAGCACCCAGAGCTCTCTAATCATGATGCATGGAAGAAGCATAAAGGAGAAAAAGAAGTAGATTAATTTGCTCAAGCCCAGAGCAAAATATCTCCACCTTTGGGTAGATGTTAGACTCTGTCTTCAGACTTTTGTTTGCACAGCAGCTCCTGGGGTCTTTGATTTATTTAATGCTGTGGTAACTTCAGCCCTTCACAAAGCTCAGGTTTCTCGAAAGTGCAATCATCACTCGCTAAAGGAAATCAAATCAAAGCAATAAAAAATAGGCAATAATGTGAAATCATAGTGTAGTGAGTCAGTATGGCCTCCTGCAGACCCGGAGGCAGGGGAAGCTATGCAGAGGCCCTGGTGGGCGGGGCCGGAGTCAGGAGACCAGAGGCCCGCCCCTCAGAGGGTGGGGCCAAGGGCTAGAAGAGCCAAAGGCGGGACTCAGGAACCATTCGGGGCTGGGCCTCTGGGCAGGGAGGACGTGCCTGCACGAGCTCCTCGGGGCCAAAGGGAGAGGGCCTGCGGCCGCCTGGCCAGGCCAGAGGAGCAGGCCCCCAGAGGCTCCACGCAATCCCGGGTCCGTATGCCCCAAGGAGACTACCCGGACTTCCCGGACCTACCAGGACCTTCCCGCCGGCGGAGACCCCCCACCTTGGAAGAGGCCCCGGGAGCGGGCTGCCCCAGAGTCCCGGCGGATCCTTACAGCACTCAGACCCAGGACCGCCTTGCGTCTCCTGTATTGCCACTGCCTGACTACCCTAACGACGTTGTTATGGACGATTGGCCGGAGCCCCCAAAGGTGGATGACCCAGAGGAGACCGACCTAGGAGGACCCCTCGACCAGATGGACTGGGATGTGCCGCCAACAGAGGGTGAGGTAGGAAGTGGCCCGGGGAACGTCGCTCATGAACCAATGGCAGTGTGTTGCGGTCTGGATCCCCACTGCCGGGGTTGCATGTGAGCGACCCCCAGGGCCCCGGGCCGGGTTGCAGTGGAGTGGGAGGGCCTGCGACCCCCTACCCCCTCCTTGACAGGGCCAGCCCCCGCTGAGCCTGTCTGTAAACCCTTGTGTTGCTGCCCCGCCCCAAACTGAGGGCTGGGCCGGTGTTTAACCCTTGTGTTGCTGCCCCGCCCCAAACTGAGGGCTGGGCCGGTGCTTAACTCTTGTGAACTGCTGCCCCGCCCTGGACTGAGGGCCGGGCCCAGAACTGTATTATTACGTGGGACTGCTGCCCTGCCCTGGACTGAGGGCTGGGCCCAGAACTATACAACTCTTGTGAACTGCTGCCCCGCCCTAGATTGAGGGCTGGGCCCAGAACTATAGAACTCTTCTGAACTGCTGCCCCGCCCTAGACGGAGGGCTGGGGGCCTGTATGGTGGTAGCGGTGAGCCGCTGACTGCCCGAACTGAGTACGGGCTGGTGCCCTAACCCCCTTTTTTTTGTTGCCTCCCGCCCTAGACCAAGGGGCTGGGCGTCACGGGACGTGTTACACGTAGCAAGAAGAAAGACTGAGTACAAAGGCATCTGGCCTGTACATGATGGGAGAGTTGTTATTGAAGTAAATGAAAGTCTATTTCACATGATATCCTACACCAAAAGTACTTTTCCCAGTCCCCAGATTTTTTCTCCCCCAAAACTATGCTAAACATCAGTCACATTAACCCACTTCAGTTATCTTGGAGTTAGTTTCCCAAGGAACTGAATGGAGAGCATTTTCTTAGCTTAGGGATTTAACAGTTTTAATTATATCAATTATGTAGCTCTGGTGCATGGGAAACATAAAAAGGGGGTGGCGTGTTTATAGCAATTTTGCACTGGAGATTGTTGTGCGCTCAAATGTTTTATGTTAATACAGTGCAGTCATACATATCCTTTGTCTCCAATGAGCTGTGTAGACAGAATGACTGATGGTCATTTCAAAAACAGTTTCTTGCACCATCAGAAACCATGACTAAGGGTATGTCTACACAGCAAAGTTAATTTTAAAATAACAGGTGTGTTATTCTGAATTTGA
Source organism: Carettochelys insculpta (assembly GCF_033958435.1). Classification (NCBI taxonomy): domain Eukaryota; kingdom Metazoa; phylum Chordata; order Testudines; family Carettochelyidae; genus Carettochelys; species Carettochelys insculpta. The sequence goes on from NC_134137.1 coordinate 123,343,451, forward strand.
TAAACCTCATTGTCCAAGGAATAGCACCTATTTCAAAAGAGATATTTCAAAATAGGGGCTGTGTAGACAGGGGACAGGGGCTATTTTCAAATAAACTATTCTGGAATATTTTATTTAGAAATAATGCTGCTGCGTAGACATAGCAGTTCAGTAACTGCTTCCAGGAGCTCTAATCTGAAACAGGCTCTATTGTGTGTGGACACACTATTTTGGAATAAGGTTTGTTCATTTTGGGGCTTCCCTGTAGCATAGATGCACTATTCAGAAGAGCTTGTTTTGGAATAACAACAGCAGAACAAGCTGTTCTGGAATAACTCTGTAGAGTAGATATACCCTAGGAAGTTCAGACAGACTAATTATTTAGCCTGTCATTAAGACTACAACTCTCTAAACAAATCAATAGGAAAATAGATTTTTTTCCTCTAATCTACAAAAGAGAAGATTTTCTACAGGGAAATTAGAAGACAAATGATAGCTGATAATGGCCCAGATTCTCTAAGGCTATGGTTACACTACAGCACTCTGTCGACAGAAGTCACTGTCAGAAGAGATTTCCCAACAAAACTTCTGTTGACAGAGTGCAGCCACACACAAAACCAATCAGAAGAGCAGTCTGCTCTGTCAACAGTTGGGCTACTCCCTCAACAAAACAGGCACCCGGAAGCACAGCAGACAGGGCTGCCCATTGTTCTGGATGCCCTGTCTGTCAAGAAAAGCCCCCCGCCACGAGTGTCCACACAGCATTTTTGTCAACAGACTGTGTTAACGGCAGCGTTGTGCCTCATGGATGAGAGGCAGAACATGGCTGGTGCTGCTCCAGGTTGCGGGCAGGTTGGCCATACTACTCCAGGGCTACAGTGAGGCAGCCATAGCCTGGGGCATTCTGTGTTTGGCTGTAGGGTTGAGGAGGAAGATCTCCTCACCCAAGAGGTCCAGCAGGTCCTGGAGCTCTGGGCTGAACCATGATAGGGCCCACTTTTTGGACCCCCAGAGTGGGTCCTGGGTCCCTCCCCAGCATCCCACTTGACAAAAGGGGCACAGGAGTATCTACACTGCTTTTTTATCATCAGAAAGTTGTTGAAAATGGCAGTATTACTAAATGCAGAGAGACACAGTGCTGTCAGTGGATGTGCAGGGTTTTGTCGACAATCTGTTAACAAAGTGCATTTTGTGTGTAGGCGCTCCGTGGGTTTTTCAGACAAGAGCAGATGTAGCCTTTGGTGACAAGTATCTTTATGAACTCAAAGACGTTGAAATAAGTACTTGGTTCCTTCCAGCTCTTCCTTGACTCCCAGTAGGCCTGCTAATTTTGCTGTAATCTATTTTAGGATCTCAGCACGGCTCTCTATTTTTTTCCCTGGTTGCCAATTGTCTTCAAATCCCAGTGGTTCCTGGCCTGAAAGCTAAAATGGGTCATTCTTGGCTTGGATAATGTTTCAATTGCCCTGAATTCAGCAGTACCAATCCTGAAACTCCATGATTGAATATTAGCAAACGTAGGGGCCCATTGAGGCCTTGCAGCAATAAGAGAGAAGACACTGGTTGGGATGGGAACAGAAATCTGTAAAGCATGTTGGCACACCTTTGGAATTGATTTTCATTTTCACTAAGGTCCCTTTATGCATACTACCCAGGCAGTGTCAAGGAGGCTTAAAATGGGTGTAATTTACAGTCAGAAGTGATCAGGTTTTATTAGCTGGAAAAGGGAGGAAGACACGCTGCATTGAACTCTATGAGGATGCTGAATTTGAAGATGTTGAAAACACTCATTTCAGACAGACCCATGAGAGATGTTAGATATAAAGAGAAGAAATAAACTGAAATTTAACCTGAAAACTTCCAGACAAATATATCTGAGGAGTGGGAAAGAGAAATCCTGAATCATCAATACACCATGACTAGGAGGAGCCCAGAAAGAATAATAGTAAACTGAGGGATGATGGGGAACAGCAAATTGGATAGTGCCATGGAAACAGTAAGATACAAAAACAGAAAACTGCATGTTGAGCTTGTAAATTGGGAAATCTAGGAGCACTTAAGAGCCAGGAGGTTAAAACAGCACCCAAATACTGGTTATGGTTCTGAATCCCTCACAATAGTAGGGAAGAGAGAAGTAGGGGGGAACTCATGGGCCTTTCACTCACCGTATAACTGAACACAAACTTCATTTTGAAGTGCTAAGAAGCTCCAAGGTAGTCCCCATGACCTGCCATGCCTACCTTTCCTTCCTGGCCACGGCAGGGGGTCTTAAGTGAATTAATGCCTCCTGTAGTTTAAGCATCTTGCTATAGGAGGAAAAGATTCTTGAAACTTAGGCCCAAGCTGGCTGTATTGAAGAACTTTAAGGCTTGATTCCACTGAACCTTCTGTGGTCACCTACAAGTCTCTGGAGGAGGAGGCTTGGAGCTCGTGGAAGAAGCCCTAGGGCAGGGCTGCTGCTCTGGGAGAGAGCATTGCTTACTGACATTGGGAAGCTGCCAGGAATGGGAGTGCCAGAGACCCCCTGGAAGATATAGCTCTGAAGCTGGAGGCTGAGCTGAAATATTGTTTTTAGGTTTTTGTTTTTTTTTGTTAAGTTTGGTTAAGGAAAATAAACCTGTTCCCAAAAGACTGGGGGCAGGCCTGCACTTAAACCACTGCATCCCCACAGCTGCACCTGTGTAACCATAGCACTGTAATGAAGATGGACTAAGCTGATGGGAGAAAGCTTGCCAATTGGCTTAGTTAATCCTCCTACCCCAGAGGTGGGAGCTCCGTTGGTGGGAGAATGTCTCCCGTTGAGATAGTACTGTATACAGGGGACAGTTTAGGCCGGTGTAACTACATTGCTCCGGGGGCGGGTGTGTATTTTTCATATCTCTGAGTGATGTAGTTATCCTGATACAGGTCTGTAGTGGAGATCAAACCTGTGTGTGGCAGTGGGTGCTTGGGGAGAAACCTGGCCTGGTGACAACTTCATTTTACACAAGTATAGATGCATCTCCAAGGTGCAAAGTGGAACAATCAAGTTCTTGCTGGTAATGTTTTCCTTTCATGTACTAATATCGTCTATAAAGCTCTTTCTATGGCTTTTTTTCCCTTCGACAGATGCCAGTAGGGAAAAAATCTGACATGACATTTTGGGAACTGTGCACAAACTGATTATTGCAGGGGTCAGCAACCTTTCTGAGGTAGAATGCTGAAATTTGACCTTTTGACCTCTAGGTACAGTCCGAGTGCTGGTGATACTTTTTAAAGTCAATAGTCCTACATACAACAGCTTCATTGGTGTATAAATAAAGACGCAGAGCTTTACCATTTAGGTGGTAGTAGGTCGCATGAACTGGTCTTTTGTTAATCCGCAGGCAGCATGGTTTTGAGCAAACTCCCGACTGCATGGGGTAGGAGGGACAGGGTTGAGCTCCCGCCTCATGTGCCAGTGAAAATCGGCTTGAGTGACACTCTTGGCACCTGTGCCATGGGTTACCGACCCCTGGCTTATTGTGTGGACTTCATTCCTTGGAACAGTTGTTACTGTGTCAGGCAGCAAGTTCATAGGCCACGTGTGCCACTAAAAGGTATCTTGCACCATGACAGGAAAAAACATGCATCCGCATCAGATTTTGTGTGTGCTGGGCCCACACAAAGGCTAGTCATTTATACCAGGCATTAGTTTGACCCAACAACTAAGAAAGTGATGTTTTTTTTTTTCTCAAGGAGAGACTGAATAACGTACTCCTGGCCTCATGTTTGTGTGGGCTCCAATGTGTCCTTTCATTCAACTGATCAATAAAAATAACTACTGACACAACTCTTTTGTCATGTGGCGCTTGGGTAGCTCTTTTCATATCCTGTACATCTGGTGTGGGGGAGGCAGAAGAGCTTCTAACTTTAGATACTGGCACATGACAAATGGAGATGCTCAGCTGATGCTAAGCTTACTAGGAAGAAAGAGGACATGAAGAGAATGAATTAAAACTGACTCTCAGCCACATTTCCTGACAGCTTACGTTCACCCTCAGACAAACAGAAGGCATGCTCACCACCCAGCAGTTCAAAGCTCATTGTAGTTGGTGACAAATATTGTGTTTGAATCCCAAGAAACAGGTCCCCTTGTATATAGCCAACTTCAATTTGGTAAATTAGGGAAAATTAAAGGGCTGGCCAGAAACTGAATGAACTGAACCAGGACATCTTTTGTACTAGTCACACAAACAGAAGTGGTTGGTGGGAGAAGGCAGAAGATGCTGGTACTGTAAGTCAGGGCTTCTCAGCCTCTCTTTTCCTGAGGCTCCCAACATGCTCTAAAACTCCATGGTCAACCTGTGCCACAGTAACTGGTTTTCTGTGTATAAAAGCCTGGACCAGTTTTAGGGAGAAGCAAGCCGGGTGGTTGCCTTGGACTCCATGCCATGGGGCCCCTGCAAAGCTACATCACTCAAGCTTCAGCTTTAGATCAACTCTCAGGGCTTAAGGCCTTGGGCTTTGGCCCTGTGCAGCAGGGCTTCAGCTTTCTCAGTGAGTCCAAGGCTGCCTTTGCTTGGTGTAGTCACTGAAACCTTGTTGTGGCCCCCTGGAGGCTCCATGGAGCCTTACAGAGCAGATGGAGGTTCAAACCAGAAAGGGATTCTTGTCCCAGGTCCCTGGTGGAGAACCACTTCCTTATGGTTTTGGTAACTCATCAGGGGATGAGACCTTGGTCTAGGACAGAATGGGGGAAGCTGATTGTCAGGATCCTCTGGCAATGGGGGCTGGAGTAGCTAAATCATGTTTCTGGGGGTGAGAGGAATGGCAAAGGGGCAAGAGATACCCTTTCAATGGATTGACGCTCAGGGGAGAAAAGGAGGAAGAGCTGCACTTTATGTGAGGGAGCAGTATGATTGCTGAAGGAAGTATGAGGAAGGAGAAAATCCAGATGAGTGTCTTTGGGTTAAGCTTAGATGTGGAAGTAATAGAGGTGATGTTGTAGTTGTTGTCTGTTATAGGCCGCCAGATCAGGGAGAGGAGATAGATGAGGCTTTCTTCAGGCAGCTAAGTGAAGCTTCCAAATCACAGGCCCTGGTTCTCAAGGAAGACTTTAATCACCCAGACATTTGTTGGGAGACCAATACATCAGCACACAGACAATCCAGGAAGTTTTTGCAGAATGTTGGGGATAACTTCTTGGTACAAGTGCTGAAGGAACCAGCCGGGGCCGTGCACAACTTGACCTGCTGCTCACAAACAGGGAAGAGCTAGTAGGAGAAATAGAAGTGGGAGGGAACCTGGACTGCAGCTACCATGAGATCGTAGATTTCAGGATCTGGACAAAAGTAAGAAAGGTGAGCAGTAACATACAGACTCTTGATTTCAGAAGAGCAGACTTTGAATCCCTGAGAGACTGGATGAGCAGGATCCCTTGGGAAACAAAGATGAAGGGGGAAAAGAGTTGAAGAGAACTGGCAATATTTTAAAGAAGTCTTACTGAAGGCACAGGAACAAACAATCCCGCCACGTAGTAAGAAATGCAGACATGATAGGCAACCAGCTTGGATTAACAGGGAAATCCTTAGTCAGCTTAAATTCAAAAAGGATGCGTACAAGAAATGGAAACGTGGACAGTTGACTAAGGAGGAGTATAAACATATGGCTGGAGAATGCCGGGCAGTAATCAGGAAAGCAAAAGCACAATTGGAACTGCAGCTGGCGAGGGATGTGAAGAGTAACAAGAAGGGTTTCTACAGGCATGTGAACAATAAACAGGTTATCAGAGAAGGTGTGGGGCCATTACTGGATGAGGGAAGTAACCTAGTGACAGATGATGCAGGAAAAGCTGAAGTACTCTATGCTTTTTTTGCCTCAGTCTTCGTGGACAAAGTCAACTTCCCCATGACCGTCCTAGACAATGCAGTATGGGAAGGTGGAGAGCAGCCATCTGTGGGGAAGGAACAAGTTCTGAGCTATCTAGAAAAACTAGATGTGCACAAGTCCATGGGTCTTGATTTAATGCACCCCTGGGTACTGAGGGAATTGGCAGAAGTCATTGCTGAACCTTTGGCCATTATCCTTGAACACTCTTGGAGATCAGGGGAGATACCGGATGACTGGAAGAAGGCAAACGTAGCACCCATCTTTAAAAAAAGGAAAGAAGGACAATCCAGGGAACTATAGACCCATCAGCCTTATCTCAATCCCTGGGAAAATAATGGAGGGAATCCTCAAGGAATCCATTTTGGAGCATTTGGAAAGGGGAAAGTGATCAAAAGTAGCCAACATGGATTCACCAGTGGCAGGTCCTGCCTGACTAATCTGATTAGCTTCTATGACAAGGTAACAAGCTCTGTGGACATGGGGAAGTCAGTGGATGTGATATATCTTGACTTCAGCAAGGCTTTTGATATGGTTTCCCACAACATTCTTGTCCATAAGTTAAGGAAATAGGGACTGGATCCTTGGACTATAAGATGGATAGAAAGCTGGCTTGATGGTCGGGCCCAACGGGTTTTGGTCAATGGCTCAATATCTGGATGGCGGTATGTTTCAAGAGGAGTGCCGCAAGGCTCGGTTCTGGGGCCTGTGTTATTCAACATCTTTATTAATGACCTGGATGAGGGACTGGATTGCACCCTCAGCAAGTTTGTGGATGACACAAAACTAGGGGGAGAGCCAGATACATTGGGGGGTAGAGAGAGAATCCAGAGGGACCTGGATAAAGTGGAGGACTGGGCCAAAAGAAATCTGATGCGGTTCAAGAAGGAGAAGTGAAGAGTCCTGCACCTGGGGTGGAAGAATCCCAAGCATTTTTACAGGCTGGGGACCGACTGGCTCAGCAGCAGTATGATGGAAAGGGACCTAGGGGTTATGGTGCATGAAAAGCTGGATATGAGTAAACAGTGTGCCCTTGTAGCCAAGAAGGCTAATGGCATACTAGGGTGCATTAGGAGCAGCATTTTGAGCAGATCTAGAGAAGTAATTATTCCTCTTTATTAGGCACTGGTGAGGCCACATCTGGAATATTGTGTTCAGTTTTGGGCTCCCCACTATAAAAAGGATGTGGATTTGCTGGAGCAGGTTCAGCAAAGGGCAACAAAAACGATTAAGGGTCTGGAACACAAGAGCTATGAGGATAGGCTGAGGGATTTGGGCTTGTTTAGTTTACAGAAGAGAAGACTTAGAAGTGATTTAATAGCAGCCTTCAACTTCCTGAAGGGGAGCTCTGAAAAGGAGGGTGGGAAACTGTTCTCAGTGGTGTCAGATGACAGAACAAGGAGTAATGGTCTGAAGTTGAAGAGGGAGAGGTGTAGGTTAGATATTAGGAAAAACTACTTCACCAGGCGGGTGGTGAAGCATTGGAATGCGTTGCCTAGAGAGTTGGTGGATTCTCCATCCCTTGGGGTTTTTAAGTCCCAGCTTGACAAGGTCCTGGCTGGGATGACTTAGTGGGGGTTGATCTTGCTTGAAGCAGGGGCTGGACTACATGACCTCCTGAGGTCCCTTCCAGCCCTGTGATTCTGTGATTCTGTGAACCAGGAATGACTGGAACAAGGGGCTACATGTCACTGATGATGCAGGGGGGAACGATAGGAGGGAACTGTATTGAGGCTGAGGAGAGAAGAGATGGTTTGTGGCGGCATGGCAGCAAGGAGGTGTCAAAGAGAGGTGACTGGCATGGGAGGGACAAGGACAGTTTACGTGGCATGCACCTGTCACTAGGGAAGCTGGGAATGGATTTAAGGAAAGGAACACGAAGCAGAAGAGTTGCCCAATTCAGCCCTTTCTGTCCATTTACCTCAAGTTTTGCAGATTTGACTGGCCAAATTCCCCCTACTTAGACCCCATCTTTAGTGGGAAATTACATCATGATAGAACACATATTAACTATCATGCTATTAAGCACTCACTGAGGCAGAGGCAACAAGAAGTCAGCAAAGGCCTGATTCTCATTACAATTTTTCTATTGCACACTGGTCCAAGAATGTAAGGTGGCACAGGCAATTCAGAGGACAAAGCTAAGTGGACACCTAGCATTGTTTCCCTCCAAAGCATGTTTCTCCAAGAAACCAGTTGCAGAAATATGATAACAACACTCAGATGAACCTAGCCTAACATTTTCCTTTGAAATAGACCCCATAATATAAGAATTTGATGCAAAAAACAAAACTAGTCCATTTTCCCATTGAGGACAGACAGACTTTACGCAAAAGGATGTTGCAGAGGGATCTCGTGATTAGAGTCCCAGACAATTTCTCTGGAAACCTTCAGCAATACTATGTGGAGAATCCCACGTGCTGCTGACCGTGTAACAGGGGCAGAGGAGTGGCGAAAAGACTAACGGGCAAAGAGAGAAGAAAGACCAAAGGGAAACTGCCTCAAGAGACCAGAGAAAAAGGGAATCATAATGTTTGGCCTTTATATTTCCAAAGTGCTCTTCAAACAATAACTAACCAATCCTCTGCTCTCCTGTGAGTTAGGTAAGTGTCATTATTAGACCTGGGCCAAAAAAAAAAAAAGATAATTGAATTTTGCAGAAGATTTCAATACCTCTAGATGTGGGTTTTCTCCTGATTCAGAATGAAAATGGAGATTCTCTGTGCAAAGGAATGGAGCCTTGACTCAGGGGGAACTCACATGGTGGGCTGCCCCAAGGCTATGAACCTTGGCAACCCTTGGGTCTTTGACCTCAAAGTAGTCTGCATAGCAGGTTGTCATGGACCTTGGAAGCTCTGGTGCCCTGAGTTCTCAGGCATTTCAGCAGACAGGCTGTCTAGGAGCTGGGCAAGCTGTGTAGTGGGCTTCAGCTTTACTCCTGCTGAAGCCCTAAGCCCTGGCAGGCACACCCATCTTGGCAGAAGTCTCTAGCTATACCGTCCCACTGCATGGATGAAGTTATCTCTCCGTCCCAGTCTGGTAGGTGGGAAATTGTGGGGAAGTGAAGAGGTCTCTGTGAACTGCACTTTAACTGTAAAAGAGCTGAGAGCACCTTGCAAGCCATGGTTTGACCACCCATGACTTATGCCATGGCTGAATTTGTGCTTCAGTTGTAATGTGCAAAGCCAGAACATTAGTTTGAGAGCCCAGATTAGAACTTGTGGATCTCTGGCTCCAATTTCCCATGTTTGATCACTAAAACAGAGAGAACAACAGAGAACAGGACAGAAAAAAAAGAAGTGACAGAAAAAAGGAACATCAAATAAGACATCCCCCATAAAAGGGAGAGGGACAGGAGCTAGACTCAAGAGGAGATGGTCTAGGAGTCTAATTTTCTAACTGGATATTTCTGTTCCTTGAAACAGGCGTGAAATCTGGAAGGTCCGACTCAGCTCCTCCCCCTTCAAACTGAAATTCGGAAGGCAAGGGCCTTTTTGGGAGTTAGCCTCCATCTACTCTGTAAGGTTCCATGGAGCCTTTCACGTGAGTTGGGTGTCCTTAACTAACACTCTCTCACACCACACTGCCATGTGTGTGGTGTGTGTGAATTACCTGTGGTTGACTTCCACTGCAAGTTATCAGGATCAGCTCCACAAGGACCACTTTGAAGTAATTTTCTGTCTGGCTGAGGTTTGGGGAGACACTCATGAGCTTTCAAGGGAGCCATGTCCATCTTTTTATTGTCCTAAATGTTAAGCCCTGGATTAGGACAGAAAGCAGTAAATATTGCAATCTCAGGAAGATTCCAAAACAGAAAGCCCTGGAAATGGAGCTCTCTCTTATTTGCTAAGAAAGACAGAATTCTTCAATAGTAATGCAGACATTTGAAGTGCTCTCCCTTTTTCCTCTGAGTGTCATTATCTGAAGTGAAATGACTAATAGTAGGCATGAATTTTAGTTGGTATGGGAGTAAAGGAAAGAAATCTGATCACATCACCATCTGTTGAATTTCCAAAAGGTAACCATTTTTTCTTTTATTACTTCCTAGACTCACTTATTTATTTCCCAGTTAAAACAATCTCCACAGCAGACCAGTGTGAATATTTGGGCCTTCTGTGGATTCAGAACCAAGCTTCATTAGAGCCCCTGATTATACTATATACTGGAGCCTCCTAGAAATGATTTCGAACTTTTCATTCTTATTTCCTTGGATATTAAGCCTTGATCAATTTTAATTTGAAAAGGTAGTTGTAAAATCTTTTGACACTCGGGGAAAACAATACAGTAATTATATACAGTAATCCATGATACATGGATTTAACCAGAACAGAGTCTCATTCACAAATGAAAGATAATGGCTTTATCTCCTTGCTTTTTGCCTAAGCACATTGATTGTCCTAATTACAAACTAGGGAGAAAGCAGACAGCAACAAAGACCTTTATTTCAATAGACATGACACACATATACACACTCTCTCTCACACACATGCACACTGTTCTTAATGGGTAAAACATTCTTACTACAAAAGGCCCAATTCTTCACTCTTGTATTTGAGTCAATGGAGTTATCCTGGCACACAGAATTGGTGTAACAAGTGGAAAGTCATAGTCAATCATCTCAAAGCAGTGGAATGTATAAACAACCAAGGCTGCATTATGATGAGCCTCCTGGATTCACTAGTGGGGGAAAATGGGTGGAAACCAGTACAAGGCAGACATAATGTGACTCTCAGTACTGTACAAAACCCTGATGAGTCAGGAGGAAATAGCTAATAGCATCTGCTGGTCATGAAGGGACATTTTTGGTGGAGTCACACACACACCTCCTTTATACTGGCAGGATTATCCCTTAAAGGCCAGATTTTCTCAGTAGCTGAATTCCCATTTAGGAACCTAAATGCAAAGATCAGCTTTTTCTAGAGTGCTTAGAATCTAGAATTTCCCACAGTTCTTTGGTGCAAAAGCCAGGGATACCCTCTGTTCTCAGTGGGAAATGTTGGGGGCTGAGAACTTCTAAAAATATCACTTCGTTTAGATGCCTTTATGGGAGCAGAGATTTCTGGAAAACCTGGCCCTAGGGAGGCACTGTAATGCCTCCAGTTGTTGTTTGGGTGGTGCATCTCATCCTCTTTCCAGGGCACCTCTGCTTTTTAGGCAGACTAATTTGGCTCTATTGACATGAAGGTTTTATGCAAAGACCGGTTCTCAAATATCTGTGAGATCTCTGAGATCTTTCACTAACTAGTAAAGCTGGGTGGAATTCAATATTACAGTTAGTAGGGGTTCATCCAAGCCTCTTCCTCAGTTCTGATCTTATGGGTTCCTTTTTGCCTTCCTGAACTTCGCTTTGAGTTTCGGTTTAAACAACTCTAAAATTCAAAACTGAGCTCAGGCAAAAATCACACCTAACTGGGCATAGAAAAATGGACAAAAGTGTAAGGCTTTGTCAAAAGACACTGGACCAAACTCATAATTCCATTGGTTGGGAGGAGAAATTTGGCATAAGTTTTGTTTGGTTTAAATATAAATCCACTGAAGGGTACAAATTCATTTGAAAACAGGATCCTGTATTGCTTGGAAGATTTATGAACCTTTCAGTGAACCTCTGCTTAAATTCAGGTTTGCAACCAAACCTGATACTAGACACAAAGATACAAAATGAGTTAATGCTTGCCAGAGTTATTAAGGAGATTGTGAAGACTTTTAGCAATGTATCAGGGGAATTAGGGATCAGGGAGAAAGTAGGCCCATCAATAAATGAAGATGAATAATAAATAACGTACTGCAAAACAGACTGAGATAATTTACACTGTTATTAAATCTCTTACCAAGAATAGTAATATATTTTATGACAAAGTCTGGCCAGACAGCTATAAGAGAGTATAGGTATGTCAGCCCTAAAAGGGTGAAGGCGTTTTGCCTATAAGTGGAAAAGAAGTTACCTCAGGTCATCTAGCACAACAGTGCAGTACCCTGGAGAGGGGACAGGGAGACGTAATCTTATGTTGTGTTGTGTTGTGTATCTTGTTTCTTCTGCTTGGCTGAAGGAAAGTGCTTGGCCTGATCTTAGGCTCATCTTGTAAAATACTGAAAAACAAAACCTGAAGGAGGAACAAATGCCTCCCTGGAATGGGACAGCTAGGCCTTCCCACTGCCAGAGGAAGTAATGCTGTGCACAGGTAGGCAAAAGAGGTCACTTGCCACAATAGTCAAAACTTTGAAATAATTTGAAGGAAGGAAAACTGCTTACAATAATTGGAACATGAGAACATATAGGATTTGGGTAATCTTAATGATATACTAGGGCCCTAACTGCTGTCATAGAAGGTTGCACTGATTTAAGTGATGGCACTATTGTAAACTGATTTAGTTAAACTAAAGCAAACTTTCGCGTGGATGCTCTTATTTTGGTTTGCATGGTTTGCTTCACTTTAATTTATTTTGATTCAGAACTGATTTAAATTGAACTGGAATATCAATGTAAGGTTAGCTGGTGCAATGTTTAGGGGTAGAGAAGTTTATAGGTAATGAAGGAGATGCTAGAGAGAAGTAAATATAACACTAAACATTTTAAAATGGAAAGAAAAGCAATCATTGCAAACATCGTACCCTAGATTTAAGTTTATCCATAGTAAAATAATTAAGCCAAATACACAGAGCCCACTTTCCCCCACTAAACATATAGGGCCAGAGTCTTCCTCCCTTATTCATGAGTAGTCCTCTATATCACAAGGGCTATGGCCACGCTACCCCTCCTTTTGGAGGGGCTATGGTAAGGCGGCGCTTCAGAATATGGTAATGAGGCACTACCATGACTATGCGGTGCCTCATTAGCATAATAGTGGCCCCAAGCACTTTGAAACTGACAGTTTCGAAACGCACGCTGCCCATGTATCTGGGGGCCTTTCGAAATGATCCCCTGATTTTGAAAGCCCCTTCTTCCAAAAAACAAATGGGAAGAAGGGGCTTTCAAAGTCAGGAGGTCATTTTGAAAGGCCCCTGGGTACACGGGTGGTGTGGGTTTTGAAACCAGCAGTTTTGAAGCTCCCGGGGCCACCATTATGCTAATAGAGTGCTGCATATTCATGGCAGCACCTCATTAGCATATTCCAAAGTGTCACCTTACCATAGCCCCTCCAAAAGGCGGAGCTAGTGTGGCCAAAGCCAAGTAGTGTCAATGGTTTTTATGGGCCTGCTGGTGGAATAAGGTTGTTGTTTTCAGTATGAGTAAAGATAACAAAACTGGTCCATGTTAACCATGAGCACTAAGTGAAACAAACTTTGACAGACAAACTTGACTGTTTTATTTTAAATCACCAATGTAGTGGAAGACAGGATCACAGCAGATTTTGTGGATGTAGATTTTAGTTAAGTATGTAATAAAGTGTTTTTGTAAGATATTAATTAGGCAGTAAGTTCCCATCAAAACCACTCTTGAATTATCATTTGGTCTGATAATTACTGACAAGACTCTAAACAAAGGATATTGTTATGCAGAAAACTATTGAGTTGATTTAGAAGTAAGCTAAGTATGCCCCTGGCATAAACATTAAGATTAATGCCATTTAACATCTTAATGAGCTTGATGAGCAAGTAAACAGTATTTTAGTGAAATTTGCATGGTATTAAACTAGGAGGAGTTGCAAACACCACTACGCAGAGAGACACAATACAGGCTGAAGCTCTCTAATCTGGAACTCTCTTCATCCAGCAACATCCATAATCCAGCATGAATTTAGTTAGCCGAATGGCCACTTTGCATGGGTGTGGCCAAGTTTCCCATGGTCCCACAACATTGGTTACAGCCACAGTCCTGACTTTTAGTGTTCTGTTCTGTTATTTAGCTGTAATTATCCCTAAATGTCTTCTAAGAGACAAGTAAGCAGCCAAAGTGTTGGTAATGCTGCTAGACAATATTGACCTCCCAGGGTCTGGCAAATTCTCTTGTCTGGCACTGGTCAGGTCCCAAGGTTGCTGGACAAGAGTGGTTCAACATGCATAAGGGACCTTAAGATAGCACATGCCGGGGCAGAAAATAGCAAAGCTAATACAGCTAGCTAATAATCCAGAATGCACATTGAATCAGAACAGAAGAGAAATCTGGGAGTCAGTAATGTTGACTGAGACCTGGGGATGCTAGTGAAATGTGTTTGAAATGTGATACAGCAGCTAAAAAGGGCAGTGCCAATGTGAAAAACTGTTTTACACAACAGGGAACTGATAGTTGTCTTCTTTATGGTTGTCATGCAGTTACCCTAGAAGCACTGTGTTTAGTTTGTACAGCTTGTAAACAGAAAGATAGCAATACATTTCTGAAAGTGAAGGCACAAATTCTGAGGCTGGGTGATTAAGAAAGCCAGAAGTGTATTTGTTTAATTAAGTAAACACAGATATGGGAAATGTACCAGGACACAGCTAGCTGCCGAAAGGATGTAGAAACCGAAGAGAGGAGGATAAGATTACGAAAGGTAGAAAGCAAACTTGACATGTTTTTTAAAAAGACATTTCAGAGTAAATTCCATTAAAGTCTTCAATAACCTGCTTAGGGTAGAGGTACAAGATATATTGCTTGAGATTTTTTTAAAACAAGACAGAGCTAGAAAATAACTAATGTGAAATAATCATGCATTTGCAAGATGATGTGTACTGTATGAGCAAACAGATCTTTACTATTGTGCCTATGAATTTTGCATAGTTTAATAGGCTTTTTTATACAAAAGTTCCTCAAAGCTGTGGTAACTAGATATATGGAAAATGCAGATACATTTTTTGGCTAGCCAAAGGTCTGTAAAAATACATTATACAACTTGTAGAATCCTTCCCTTGTGGCAGGATTATCTAAAATCTAACTTTTATTATGCCATAAAATATGCCTTTCCTACTCTTGACTGCCAGCAGTTTCAAACTATTGTAAGTGTTCCAGCATCCACATTTCATTAGCTTTTCTTTCAGACCCCCTGTTCACTGATGCTTAAGTCATGATCTTTTGTGCCTTATTATGCAGAGATAGTAGTTGTTGCATAATAAAACTTGGGTAACTTAGCCCCATTTTCTACTCTGCTCTGACTTTGCAAAACTCAACTGATGTCTCTGAAATTTCTCATATGCACACTTCTGGGAGAAGAAAATTTTTTTTAAAGCTTGGCAGGGGATCAGAAAAGGAGGAAAACAGTCAAGATATTTATTAGGTACAAGAGCTTGAAAAATCAGAGATATTGCACTGTTTGAAAATTGTTCTCTTTTTTTTGAGTGAACTGTGTGTATCTCTGATTGGCATAGCAGATCAAAGTTTGTTTAGTTTAATCAGACTTATTGTTGGTCTAGTGCCTTTGACTATTTTGGAGTAGTTGGATAGTTATGGTTTTGGAGTTATTAGCTGTGTCTACACGTGCATGCTACTTCGAAGTAGCGGCACTAACTTCGAAATAGCGCCCGTTGCGGCTACACGCGTCAGGCGCTATTTCGAAGTTAACTTCGACATTAGGCGGTGAGACGTCGAAGTCGCTAACCTCATGAGGGGATCGGAATAGCGCCCTACTTCGACGTTCAACGTCGAAGTAGGGACCGTGTAGACAATCCGCGTCCCGCAACGTCGAAATTGTGGGGTCCTCCATGGCAGCCAACAGCTGGGGGGTTGAGAGACGCTGTCTCTCCAGCCCATGTGGGGCTCTATGGTCACCGTGTGCAGCAGCCCTTAGCCCAGGGCTTCTGGCTGCTGCTGCTGCAGCGGGGGATTCATGCTGCATGCACAGGGTCTGCAACTCATTGTCGGCTCTGTGGATCTTGTGCTGTTTAGTGCAAGTGTGTCTGGGAGGGGCCCTTTAAGGGAGCGGCTGGCTGTTGAGTCCGCCCTGTGACCCTGTCTGCAGCTGTGCCTGGCACCCTTATTTCGATGTGTGCTACTGTGGCGTGTAGACGTTCCCTCGCTGCACCTATTTCGATGTGGTGCTGCGCAACGTCGATGTTGAACATCGACGTTGGCAGCCCTGGAGGACGTGTAGACGTTATTCATCGAAATAGCCTATTTCGATGTCGCCACATCGAAATAGGCTACTTCGATGTAGGCTTCACGTGTAGACGTAGCCATTCTGTCCTAAATTTAGGGGAGTAGGTGTAAGAGAGCATGCTAGGAATGAGGGCATTATGAACTGCAGAGCATGGTCATCCCTCCAAAAAGAATGAGTGGGGACAAACACACCCACACTCTGTTCTTCACTCTGCTTCTACTGTGCAGTCTTACAATGTTAGCTCCCTCTCTGAAGCTTCCCAGTCATCCCACAAATCCAATCTACATGGAAGCAATGCCTCATACTGGCCATGGGCATTTCCCGAGCGGCAAATCTTAAACCAACTCAGCCAAGCAGCCACCATTTTCAGGTAGCTAACAGAAGAAGTGAGCACTGGTTTGTGGAAAGGCATAGAAGGACAAGAGGAAATCTGTTCATGAGGCAGTAGTAAAATAAAGTCCTGAACAAATAATTATGAATGAGAATTACCAAGAAAGTGATGGGAAAATTGAAGCCCGAAAACTAGGAAGCAAACAGGAAAATACCAGTGAGATTTTATGAAGTGCATAGTATTGACATCAGCTCCCAATGTAGTTAGTTGTAAATCTCCCATAGACTTGACTTCAGGAAGAGTTGAACTAGGCCAGCAATGCACACTTTTGAAAATACAACCACCTATAGGTGTATTGGAGAGGGAAAAAGAGGGAGAAAGAACAACCAGACTAAAATGAGGAAAAGGACAAAATATATTTTTAAAAAACAAAGATGAGCTGGAGAGAGTTGGTGGCTAGGATAGACATAGGTTTTGCAGCAAGAGCAATTGTATATTCATTTCTACTATAGGACCTGACCACGGAGGAGAAAGAAAGAAAGAAAGAAGTGAAGAGAATTGGAGAAAGTCAGATTTGGTGCAGGACTCTTGGGCTATGTCTACACTACTGAGATATTTCAAAATAAGATATTTTGAAACGGCTATTTTAAAATAGCATTTCTGGACAAAGAGGCCATATCTAAACTTGGCCCAAATTTTGAAAGGGCCATGCTAAAGGCCAGAGAATACTAATGAGGCGCTGAAATGAATATTCAGTGCTTAATTAGCATGCTGCCAGCCACAGCACTTCAAAAGTGTCGTGTTTCAATCGCGCATGGCTCATCTACATGGGGCCCTTTTCAAAAGTACCCTGCAAACATCAAAATCCCTCATTCCTATCAGCTGTCAGAAATAAGGGGATTTCGAAGTGTGAGGGGTGCTTTTGAAAAGGGTCCCATGTAGACCAGCCGCACGTTAGCAAAATGCTGCACTTTAGAAGTGCTGCAGCTGGCAGCATTCTAATGAGGCACTGAATATTCATTTCAGCACCTCATTAGTATTGTCCGATTTGGCCATTAGCATGGCCCTTTCACAATTTTGGCCAAATGTAGACATGACCATGCTGATATTTTTAAATAGTGCCATTGGGCATCATTATGGATTATTTCAAAATAGCACTGTTCTATGTCTTAATAGCCCCTACTTTGAAATAGGCATTATTTCTTCTGCAATGAGGGGTGGCAATTTTGAAATAATGCACCCAGTATTTCGAATTTATTTCAAAATAATGTGTACCTACTGTAGACTCTAGCAAAGTTATTTTGAAATAAGGGCTGTTATCTCAAAATAACTGTCATGTAAATGTAGCCCTGGTGACTAGCAATATCATAAAGCCCACAGAGTTTGGCTTATGGCTTCAGAAAGCTTAAACTACAGCTTCAGTAGGTTATCCATGGGAGTACAAATACTCTTGTCACAAAAGGGTATCAGCTAGCGTTAGACAGTCCTGCAGTGGAAGGAAGCCAACAGCCAGGTACAATGAAGAATTTAAAATGATTGTAAAACTTCCTTGTCCTGATATGAAGAAAGGTAGGGACCTGATTTTGCTGCCATTTGAAGTCAACAGGAATAACACCTACTGACATCAGTGCTTAAGGGACTGGAACTTATATTAAGAGGTTGTGATAAGAGGTGTATAAATCTTTGGTGTTTATATGGAAGGTAAGAGGAAAGATGTTGGTTCTCTTTCCTTCCATGTACAGAATTCCTATCCCCCGCCCTCCCAATTACACTGGTTGGGCGTTTGGGATCTATTACATTCAGCTCTTGTTCAATGATAAATTTGGGATCCAAAATATTCTCACCCTCCATGGTTGAGATGTGAGTTGCACCCTCCCTCATATCTCAGCCATGAGGAGCTCTAAAGAGTATATTCAACACAAGAACATTTCTCTTCCCCTAATTGAGGCTTAGGGCACAGCCCAAGGAAGTGAACGAATAAAAAGCATTTAGAACTTTTAAAATGCTTTTTTGTAATATCCAAACAGGGCTGGTATCCCACCTTGTGAGAGAAGGGAACTTGTGCTAAGGGTCAGTTTGGAGAATATAGTCTTCACTCCGTCACCTTTGCTACCCTATGTCAATGTTAATAGGAAATACAGATTACATTTTTCCTCAGACACTTCTGCCCCGTTATAATTGTGTGACTCTTTTGCCCTCTCTCTTACAATAGCATGATTTTCCTGTGGTAAGCACAACAACTGTTGATATGGAAGAACCGTATTAATAAACCGTCAAATATATTTTACTTGTACACTAATGCAATATAGCTGCTCGAAACCAGGAGAAGAGCCAGCATCATGTGACCAGCCTACTTTTTGCACTTTGCTAGAGTGTGCTCCAAGGACAGCAACTCGGGAACCTTTGCTGTAGCAGAATTCTGTCTTCTGCCACTTTCTTAAGACTTTAGAGTGCGTCAGTCATTGTGGCATCTAACTGCTGTACGGAATTAAAACCCAGGCCCCAAGAAGGTTCATTTCTTTCTCAACTCCCCCAGGCAGATCACTGAGACAATGCATGATTTTTTTTTTTTAATATGGGATAGGTGCTGGAGAGCAGGCTGTGAGAAAAGTAGCATTCATACCTCTCTATGTGAACACAGTAGGGTGGGGCTCAGAGCTTTTGCAAAGAGGTCCACAGCTGGGAAAGAAGAACAGTCACAATAGCTGAGATTTTCAAAGGGCCTGGGCAAGTTATGGTAGGAGCTGGGTACCTTCCTCCCTTGAGCTGCTTTGAAAATTCTAGCCACTAATGAAAGCAGAAAGCAGATTGTTTGGCCCCAGGATGGATTGCAAAACATTGGTATCTCCATGGAGCCCAGCTATTTTTTCCTTGGAGCATAGGGTGGCCTGCAGTTATCCCTGTCACACCTGGTGGATCACACGGTACATGCAGCCTTACTGGTATGCACCTCTAGGTGGTTCAGCTGCCAGACTAGAAATGAAAATACATTGCAGGGAATAGTGCCAAGGTTTCCAACTTACAAAAAAACTATCTTTTTTTGTTTGGACGATGCATCTTGGCATGGGGCTGGTGTTTTACTTAGATTGGTTTTCTTCAGGGTGATAGGAACTGAGCAAGATAAGGATGGGAGCAAAGAGGTTTTATTTTAGATGGTCCAAAGGCAGCTGCTGAATAGAGTAAGCTTTAATTTGGTTTTCTGGAAAGAAAGCCAGTGCACCCTTACCTCCTGCTGAGAAACGTGTTTGTATTCTCAGATTGCCTAGGCTGAAGCTTTTCACGCTTCAGCAATGACAGCCGCCTTCTCACTCTTCACTGCTTTCCAGAGAGACTATAAATAGCACAGTCTCTATTTATCAATTATTTGCCTGGATTTTTCCATTTATTTTACTACGTAGCACAGAGGTGGAGCAATTACTTGTGCTGGAACAAATAATGAATTAGGAAAGTTCATTAACAAAGCAGACAATGGTGCTTAGGGTGAGGATACAAGTGGAAACTGAAATTCAGGGTTGGATCCTTATCCCTTTGAAGTCAACAGTAAAACTATTGGCATCAGGGGAAGCAGGACTGAAGGCTAAAATCCTAAGGGCAGTAGGCTAGGAAAGAACTGAAGAGAGATGTCCAGTGATTACTGGTTTCCCTTCCCCTCACTGATATCATCTGCTTTGTCCACACCCTGCCCAGATGACTGAAGCCACAGACAGTTCATTTTTTCCCGCTTTGCATCATCCCTGTTACAGAGAGGAACAGAAATAGATGTTGGTAATTCAGTAAATGCTTTGTGTAAGTTAGACTCTTCTCTCTGCATCCAGATGAACACAGATAACCCCCTGGACTCAGATTCCCACTTCCAAGGTCCTGACTGCACCCCTGCCACTGCTGGGATGTGTATTCCACCAGTCCTACCTTGGACACCCAAAAATGCATCACTCACGCAATGGGTGTGTGTGATTCCTTCACCTCAGCAGTTCACTCTACGAGGAGCTTGTGGGATGTGTGGGTGTGTGTTTTATGTGTTTGCTAAGGAAGAAAGGAGAACTGGTGGGATGAAGTTCTGTTAACGAGCATATTAGCTCACACCCCGTAACATCCTCCTCCTCACTGAGCCCATCCACTCAGCTTTATTCTAATGGCAGGTAGCTGAAGGGGTGAGAAAGTGCCAATCAACCTCTAACCAGCAAGCAAAAAAATAGGATTTAAAACTGAATTCTTATGTATCTGGTCACAAACATTCCTGATGCAAAAAATATAGGACTGTAGAGCAAACAGATTTCAGAGTTTCGCATAAATATAATTGAACTCGGTGCGAATCTACACCATGCTCACTGCCTTCTATTTTAGTGCCTCACAGGTATTAATGGATTTTATTCTCAACACAGCTTCCTGGGAGACAGGATGTATTATTCCACTTCACAAACAGGGAACTCAAGTCAAGCACTGAATTTGTGACTTTCCCGGGACAGCACAAAGCATGTGGCTGACAGAGAAATTGAACCCATGCTCACAGTAACATCCAACCCCCTAAACAAGGGGTGGGCAATGCTTTTCACAGAGGGGCCACTCTGCAAATTTTGATACTGGTCATGGGCCAGCTCTGAGCCCTCTGGAAGCCTGCTTGCTCAAAGCTGATGGTTGGCCCCACTTCCAGGGAGAGGCCCTGAAGAGATGCTCCAGCAACTTGAATGATACAGACGGATTTTAGGCAGTAGGGCCATTGAGAAGCTGAGAATAGAAAGTTCAGAGGGAACACGGAAGTTGGAGGAGCAGTCAGTGAAGTACTCCCTGCACTGGTAGAGTTCCCTGATGGGCCGATCACCCTTGCTTTCCATCTCCTTTGCGCTGCTCAGAACCAAAGGATAGTACGCCTGGGCCAGACTGTCTTTATCTAATTCACAAGGGGGTAAAGTACTATGAAAAAGTGAATTCCTCTGTAAATGTTAAATTACTGCATAACAGTTTTTGCTAAAAATGATATTAGCTTCCAAATCCCTTTTCAATACGATTGCCTGATGTTGTCCTCATATTAATCACCACAATTCTTTAGAATTAGCTTCACATTTTTTGCACACAATTAGAGACACATTTTTGCACACAATTCCCCTGCCCCAAACATACACCAAAAATTAAAACAAAAACAACCTCCTCCCACACATACTCCTGGTCAGAAGCGCTTTCTGGCTCACCCGTTTATCTGCGTGCTTTTGCAGGGAATGCTAGTGGGTTAGCTTAAAAATAAAGAAAAGGCACTGAATACCTATGCCATAAAAGGCATTTGTCCTTGTTGTAGACTTAATTGTTTTATGCAATGACATCTCTGCTCACTGTCTCAGACCTGACAAGCTCACTACAACCTGATAACACTGCTTTCATGCAGAATGTGACGTTTCTATCGGACATTTGTAAGTTACTGATGTTCACAATTAAGGCTACAATTTTCTCAGGGGTTGCAGAAATCATTGAATTTGAGGCTTCTAGAGACATCCATGACATCAGCCTGTGCTGCCTGCAGGGTCTCCCTGCTGCCTATGGCAAGTGGCAACTATGGGTGGCATGGGCCCTAAGTTCTGAGTTGCTGCAGGCAGCAAGGGGTGCCTTTATAGCTCAGCAGGGTCCTGGAAGTTCTCAACCATCACCAGCAGTGGGAGTATCCCAGGAAATCCCAACTATTGTGGATGGTGGGGGTGGGGAGAGACCCTTTAGTTTCCCATTTCATTATCCATATTTTTAGTAAAATCAGTGGTAGGTTAATTGCTTCCATGAG
This sequence comes from Carettochelys insculpta, assembly GCF_033958435.1. NCBI lineage: Eukaryota > Metazoa > Chordata > Testudines > Carettochelyidae > Carettochelys > Carettochelys insculpta. The sequence goes on from NC_134137.1 coordinate 123,365,379, forward strand.
TTTCTTTAGTCTCCATGACATGTCACTGACTTTGCACTAAAAATATGCACAACAAAATCTCAGCCTTACTCATAATCATCGCAAGACGTGTATACACCAGTAAGATTTAAGGAATAATAAGGTCATCGTGAGCATTACACCCTTATGGTCTTGGAGTGAAAATGAACCACTTGGGAATCACGTGTCCCAGTGCTGGCCCCAGAAACAAAAGGCAGGTGTCACCAGTCCCCGGCTAGTTGATTATAAAGTGCATTGCCCAGTTATCTGCTGTTGCACCAGCTCCGAAAAGCACAATGGAAAGCTGTCAAATATAACCTGACAACATTTTAAAACTACTTAGGGTTACCACATAAAAAAAGGAGGACACCCTTGCAAGAGAGTGTATCTGTCTCAGTATCTACCAGCTCATGTTCTGTTAATGTGAGGGGTGTCCTCTTTTTTGAAAGGTCAAATATTTGAACCCTAAAACTGCTTGTGAAAGAAAGAATCACCCTGTCTGTCTTGAAATAAAGACAAAGGACTGATTCAGGATATAACAGAGTGTTGAAGGACATTCTGCATCCATTCACTGAGTATACATTTTGTTGAGCAGGGGAATCTCATGAAAGATTGAACCCTGATTCCTGAGAAGTCAACCAGCACTTCAACAGACTGAAAAAACAGAAAACCAGTCTGTTAGACAGGAAAGGGAACTAGTTAAGTGTAGGCCCTAGTTCAAATTTTCTATTTGTTTTGCATGGCAGCCATCTGTTTCCATCATTCTATCTGGTTGCAAGTGGAACGTCTGTTCTTTCTTAAGTAAACTTTATTTTGTTTTATTATAAATGCTTATAAGAGCTGTATGTTATATAGGAGCAGTGATTTAGGGTAAAGCTGACAAACTGAGGTACACGTACTTCTTGGGAGCCTGGGATTCCTGTAAGTAGCAGTGTTAGGAACTGGTTATCAGGGAACACTTCAGGGGGACTCAATGACTGTAGGGTGCATTTATTCATGACTGGGAGAGAAAAGAAGGTTGGTGTAGCCCAGAGAGGAGTGCTTGGGTGACTGAAGAGATTTGGTGGTGTGAGTGAGCCAACAACATACTGCAGTCAAGACTGCCTCACAATGGAGGCAAGGAAAAACGCAGCCCTGGGTACCCTGAGAATCGTCAGAAGCGCAACCCCAGAATACAGATAAAGCGTGCTCCAAACCAAAGTGAGGGAAGTGCTATGTGGAGCTTCAGCTTTTACCTGCTAGTGTAATTTAGCTTAAACACATTAGGGACTCCCCTCTCCCCAACACCACACACACACACATACACACACACACAACCACTGAATGCTTACATTATGGCCTCCTTTGTGGACATTTACTTGTTAAAAGGTATTTGACACTGATGACAAATGTGAACTTTTTGGCCCCTCTTTCACATACAAGCTTTTACAACAATCTGTTGCTGGCAGATTTCAGAGACTCCCAGCCTTCCAAATACATCTCCATTGCAACCTTGACACTAATGGCTAGAAAGCCGCACTGACAAAAACAATAAGCACCTTAAAGCTGTCTCCTTGGCCTGAACGTCATTTAGTATTTCATATTGCACAAAGAAGTGTTGGGGTCCAAGCCCACATTGCCAGCATTCTTTCTGTGTCCACCAATGGTTAACGTCTGTGCATAAGTTATGAAATGGTATTATCTGTCTAAATACCACATATCAGGGCTTTCTTTTTATATATAATAATAAAGTTTGCTACTCCTGAAGAGATAAAAAGTAATCCTCCTCTCCATTGGTTCTGCAGAAGTTTCTGTCTATTTGGTGGATTAGAAGAAGGCCTCAATCAGTTCAATGCAGCCACTTTACACCCAAAGCCCTTTCTTTGTCTGTTGGTCTCTGAAAATCCAGTATGAAACAGTAAATGCAAGACTTGGAGTGGTACTATGCCGGAGGTGCTCACAACCTGAGTGCCTCACCTTAATTATCCCCAGCTGTTGTAGTTTCTGTAGGTGCTATGATAATTCTTTCCCATGGAGTAAAACACAATAATGTGGAAACCATTCATAACAATAATACAATATGATTCCCAAAGATATTGCATGTGGTTGCAATATTTGTCACAGCAGCCATCATGGTGGTATCTGAGCGCTTCCAATTGGTGCATTAAGCAGCATGACTGGTAGCTGTCACATGTAGGTTTTGTCTTTCCGAATCCTTTCCTATAAATATGGAACATGAGGATTTAAAATAGAGTTGAAGCAAAAATTCCCCATTTTCAGACACACCAGGCCTTACTTCCCCCAAATTTTAATTTAAAATGAACGTGTGATCTTGCCAATAGAAAATCCTATCTGAAAGATCAATAAACTATCTAAACAAGGGTCAGTGACCATTCTGCTCCAATCATAGATCCATCCTAGATCAGATAATGATTCTGCCATTAACACGTATGATATTGTTATATGCTAATGAATTTTAAGAAACAAGCTATATAAAATGTATTTGTAAAATCGCTGACTTCAAGGCAATTGCATAGCAAAAAGCAATCCGCATCATTTCAGCCAGAACACAGAAGCTGTGCTCTCCTAGGGTACCAATCTGCCTCCACAAGTGCTAAAATCATCTTGTGCAAACAGGGAGGTAGATTTTTCCCATTGTTTCTTTTTTTAATATATCAAGTTAAGCCTCACAGCCAAAATTCAATTCTTTCTACCTCCATCTGCTGTTGATGGGATACACGTGCTTATTTTCTTTGCTACACTGAAACAGTAAAAGCAGAAATCAAGGAGTCTGTCTTTGTTTCTTTTGCTTTTAATGTTTAGCTTGTACCCTGTCATAAAACTCCCCCTGTGTAGCAGGTCATTTGAGAAAGCAGCAGGATTCTACTTAAAATCGGTTGATAATTTCTTTTTATTGAGTGACTCACCCTGCCAGAAAATAAGCTTTCTCGTGTGAGTTTTCGAACTACCCTAAGAGCTTAGAGGTGAGCATAGGCACTCTGGCTGTATACATTGTGTCTGGCCTTTGATGCCATCTGTTTTTCTGGGATAAAGGATGGCTCTTCAGTTGTCCCTTTCATCACTGGAATGGGCAGGGTAACAGTTATTCTCTACACATCCCCTCCTCTCATTACATTTTCCATTAGTTCTTCCATTTAGTGCATGGTCCCATTAATATTAGGAACAGAGGGTTTGACAGAATGCCAGAGCTGAGTGTTGTAACAGTGGGGAAACGTAGGAAGGGAGGGTGTTTCTTTCCAAGGGGGATTTAAATATATATGTATTAAACACAGTGCAGAAGGTCCTGCCACACTACTCCCACATCACCTAGCAGGACACACATTACAATGGATCAATAGGAGTTACTTTAAGTAGAGCAGCAACGAAGGGTCCTGTGGCACCTTACAGACTAACAGAAAAGTTTTGAGCATGAGCTTTCGTGAGCACAGACTCACTTCATCAGATGCTGGTCTTGGAAATCTGCAGGGCCAGGTATAAATAAGCCAGAGCAAGGCTGGGGATAACAAGGTTAGCTCAGTCAGCAAGCGTGGGGCTTACTACCAGCAGTTGATCTGGAGGTGTGAACACCAAGGGAGGGGAAGCTGCTTCTGTATTTAGCCAGCCATTCGGAGTCTTTGTTTAAGCCAGAGCTGAGGGCGTCGAATTTGCAGATGAATTGTAACTCAGAAATTTCTCTTTGGAGTCTGGTCCTGAAATTTCTTTGCTGTAGGACAGCTACTTTTAAGTTTGCTACTGTGTGGCCCGGGAGATTGAAGTGCTCTCCTACGGGTTTTTGTATATTGCCATTTCTGATATCTGATTTGTTTGCATTTATTCTTTTACATAGAGACTGTCCAGTTTGTCTGATGTATATAGCAGAGGGGCATTGCTGGCACATGATGGCATAAATTATATTGGTAGATGTGCAGCTGAATGAACCCACGATGGTGTGGCTGATCTGGTTAGGTCCTGTAATGGTGTTGCTGGTGTAGATATGTGGGCAGAGCTGGCAACGAGGTTTGTTGCATGGATGGGTCCCTGAGTTAGAGTGACTGTGGTGCGGTGTATAGTTGCTGATTAGGATTTGCTTCAGGTTGGCAGGTTGTCTGTGAGCAAGGACTGGTCTGCCTCCCAAGGCCTGTGAAAGTGGGGGATCATTGTCCAGGATGGGTTGTAAATCCCTGATGATGCGCTGTAGAGGTTTTAGCTGAGGACTGTAGGTGATGGCTAGTGGTGTTCTGTTGGTTTCTCTCTTGGGCTTGTCCTGTAGTAAGAGGCTTCGTGGCACACTTCGCGCTCTGTTGATCTGTTTTTTCCCTTCCTCAGGTGGGTATTGCAGTTTCAAGAATGCTGTTAGTCTATAAGGTGCCACAGGACCCTTCGTTGCTGTTACAGATCCAGACTAACATGGCTAACCCTCCGATACTTTAAGTAGAACAGAGAATCATTCATTTGATTTGAAAACGAAAGGGTGAGTCTCATATACAATCTCCAGAGGGATCAGAAGTGCTCATTTCTGTGGGCTTCCATGCTACAGTGAGCAGTGTGAGTTTAAAAAATATTTTAACAAATTCTTGAAACAAAGATGGATCCAATCTGCAGACATTTGCCTGACACCTACCCCGTTTCATTTTCTCCCTACATTTTGGTATCTGCTGGGGGATCATTTTCATTTTGCAAGACCAGTAACTGACCAATGGGGCTCTGAAAACAAGCAAACAAACAAACAACAAACAGAAAACACCTGGGATTTGCTTCTCTCAATTTGAACTAGTGAAGGTCATAACCAGAGCTCGGAGTTGGAATCTTCCCGGAAATAGGGAATCTGGACGGCTCTCAGTATCTAATGGATAAGGTCCCCCAAATGTATCCTTCTTCTGGTCATTTCACTTGGTTAAAAAATAATCCACAGTGACATGAAAATGACTGACTGCTTCAAGGGCACACTGGATGACTGGAATGCAGCACCTGTGTGGGTAATCACGTGGAGCAGTATCACCCTTGAAAAGCACCATAAAAGCAGCGATCTCTCTCACAGCTATTCAAAGCACTGGGGGTTTGTTTCTCTCATCATGTTGGCTTTACTTATTGGGCAGGGTGCTGTGTCATGATCCTGTCTCCTTTTCTGAATTTTTTGCTCCCTTGAAAAATACCAAGGCAAATGGCAAGCTGGTCCCACTTACAAGCCACTTAGGAGACCTCTTCTGCAACTCCTGTTCCTCTTCCCTTCCACCTCCTGTAGAAAGCCTCGTAACAGGTGGCCTAAAAATACAGAAGAAAGATGTAAATGGTAAGTGGAGGGCAAGGCTAAATGAAAAACGTGTGGCTATAAAAACACCCCATTACTTTCTTAAGCAAGAAACTGACATCCATGACTGTCATTTCAAAAGAATGTTATGCCATAGAGTGGACAATCAGGCTGCTCAGGCTCTTCCTCTAACAAGAAGGTGACAGTCTGGAGTTTGGTCCACTGGTTTGGTTGCACACAACCAAGGGTTCCAACTTCAAGCTGCTCTGATGGAGCACAAGGTTATAAGAATATGATGTGTGGAGATTGTACACATCAAAGAGAGAGAAAATATGGATGCCCTGCCCAGGAAAGAGTGTTATGACCTGCTTTTTATAGGTAAGCCACTGTCTAACCCTCCTCTGGTTTTATAAGTTAGAGAAGTGTGACCTGGCATACCATTGTCATGATATATACCCCAAAAGTGGCATGCAATAGATCACTGGCAAACTAATCATTTGCTGATCATTAATATTCTTGCATGCTGTATATATAGTAAATCACAAAAGACCTTATATAAATATGTTATAGAAATAGTTTTTTAAAAGTATTCGACAAGCAGTGGCTGTGCCACATCTGTTTCTGCACAAAGGAACATAGTTCCAGCTGCTTGAATCGATTTTCAATGCAAATTAGGCAAAGTGTAACCTAATACAAATAAACCAAAAAAGGAAAAGAATCAACACATTCACATACATGGTAAACATAACCATTAAAAGAGTCAGTGGGAAAAGGTGACCACTTAAGAATTTCAGGGGGGTTTGGGAAACTTTGCCCCCAGGAAGCTTTCTTTCCTCTTGAAGTGGTGTCACTGAACTTTAAGAAGATATAAGCAGAGGGGAAAAAAAGCCATTCCGGCATCCATCAGTTGGGAAGACACAGGAAAGGGGCACATGGAGCTCTCTGAAGTGTCCCAGCCAGAGAGTCTGATCAGCCAGTGAGGGAAAAGTTGCAAAATGCTTCTTTTAACAATAGATTCTAAGCTGTTAAATCATATCGAATTTATTTATATCTAATTTCTAATTCTAGAATTTAAAAGTTCTAATTTGACCATCTTCACTTCCCATGTACTCCCCACAAAGTCAAGTCATTTGTGCCCCACACAAATTGGCTAACATCAACTGTTGCAGCAGTGCATTGTGGGAAGCTATCCCACAGTTCCCTCATCCCTGAAGCATTCGCGGTATACTTGCTGGTCTTGACGTCATCTTCCCACATTGCATTGTCCTTATTCTCTTCCCGATCCCTGAAAATATGCTGATCCCTGGAAATAATGCAGGAACTCTCAAAGTTAGAAGAAAGAGGATAGAGAAGCCTAGGAAAAAAGAAGAATTTTTGGCTTCCCCCCACATTACGTTGCCAACACAGGTGCAGCGACTGTATTCTCAACTGGCCATCCACGTGTCCCACTTCCCATTACTGCATGCATGTGATACCTGAAAATAATGCAGGGGCCTGGACTGTCTTTGAAAGTGAGAAGAAAGAGGATAGAAAAGTGTATAAAAAAAGAATTTTTGGTTTCCTCCTTCACTATATTGGTATTGGAAAGGGTCTTTGGCTTTCCAGTGCACTATAAGGCTTCCATGCAATGACTGTGTTCTTAGCTGACCATCCACTGAGTATCCCACCTCCCATCGGTGCATGTGATCTCTGATAATAATGTATGGCCCCAAACTGTTTTGTAAAGTGAGAAGAAAGAGGATAGAAAAGTCTAGGAAAAATGAGTTTTTGGTTTCCTATGCCATTACATTGCCCCCACGGGTGTAACAACAGCGTTCTCAACAGGCCATCCACCGTGTGTCCCATCTCCTGTCATTGCATGCATGTGATCCCTGAAAATAATGCAGGTGCCCGGACTGTTTTCTAAAGTGAGAAGAAAGAGGATAGAAAAGTGCAGGAATTAAAAATTGTTGGTTTCAACTGGCAGCAGCAATCCTTAATATGGGCAAAGGGGGTGTGTGCAGTGGGGAGCCAGCTGAAGTGGTCCTTCCCCACAGCATCAGCCAAACCTTGAATTTCTTAGCCACCAGGGGAGACTTCCCTGGTGGCAGCAAGCTGTAGTATAGGCCAAGTAGGGCATGGTTCAGTGGAGGGCCAGTTGAGGTGGTCCTTCCTAGGCAGCAAAAAGCCTTTTAGCCACTGGGGGAGACTTCCCCACAGCAGCCACAAAGCCCATAATATCTTTCCTGCCCTTGGAACCCTAAACGTGTGACTGGCAGCATTCTCAGCACCGAACAGCACGCACATCCTTTTATTGAGTTGGGTTGGGTTGGGGGCTACCCGCGTTAGGCGGCTGAATGCAGGAAAGACCCAGACTGTGTGGCACTTGTGGGGGGAGGAAGGGGGTTCACATGCAAATATAAACCGCTGAGAAGTTTCTCAGCATGTCATACAAACATGACCCCCAGCACAGCCTTGTTGACATGTGGTACAGAGGGGCAGGGACTGGGGCTGGGGCCAGGCAGCACAAATAAAAATGCAAGTGTAGAGACAGAACCGCGAACGCCTTGCAGGGGCTAGTTGAATGGGTAGACGCGCTCACAGCATTAATAGCATAGAAAGAAAGACATTTCTCAGGCTCTCATACTAACATGAGCCCACAGCTTAAGGCACACTGCTCCAGCTTGGAAATTCCTATTACTGGAGAGCACTGGCCAGAATGGAGCGCTGAGAGGGACATTGTGGGTTACATACAGGACACCTCTGGAGGCTAATAAATTTGATTTTAAGATATGGCACTTCCACACTGACCTTTAATCAAACTTCTGAATTTGAGCTTGATTCTACACCTGTCAGGTAACCACAGTTTTGTAATCTCAAGATTAGTGCACCCAAAATCAAGCTAACGGTCTTTACAGTGAAGACAGTTACGTGGTACAATGAAGCTAACTGAATTAAATCCGAATTTATTTCATAGTGTAGACACAGCCTTGAAAGTGTATAGTAAACCCTCGATCTAATGGACCCCATTACACTGTTATAACAGATGTGATCCTCCAGCAGCTCAGACCTCCACAGGGGTCCGTGGCCATGCTACAGCTGCCACCACCGCTGGGTTTCCCCACCTTCCCCCCCACCGTGGCTCAGACTGCTGCAGCCGTGGCTTCCCCGGCTGGGCCTTGGACTGCTGCAGCTACCTCCACTGAGACTGCCCCAGAGGCTGGAGGAGATGCCATGCTCTGCCCTGAGCCTCAGCGGCTCAGATCGAAAGGAGCCACCACTCTCTGCTGGAGCTGGGAGGAGCTGGGAAGGTCACTGAGCTAAACCCTTGGCAATAACGGACTGTTGTTTTAATGGACACTCCTCCCCCATGTCAGCCCATTATGTCGAGCGTTTACTGTATTTTTACTTTTGTTTGCATGTGACCCTTTCTAGCTTTATTCCCTATGCTTGATATCACTTAATCTGGGACTCTTAAATAACTTTGCTTGACTTTTACATTAAATCTGTTCCATGTCTCCTTAAGGGAGCAGCAAACTTACTAGGTTCTGTGAATGCTGCAGTCCAGAGTAGTGGACTCTATAAGGAAGGTGATTTTGGGAAAAATTGGGACTGGTAAATTGCTAGATTTAGGGCTCTGAACTAAGGCCGTACAGCAGAGACACACCGAGCATTACAAAGCAGGCAGTGACAAAACCCCCGACAGCCAGGAAATGTCTTGCAGCTTTTGGAACCAAATTGAGGGGGTATCTCAACTTTTCTAAGCATTTGAATACACATAGGGAAGAAAGCAATAAATGTTATCTTGGCATACATGTGAACAAGGCAAGGGAAGAGTAATGAGTCGTGACTAGAGCTATAGGGAAACCAGACTTGTATTTATGCATTTTAAAGTTGTCTGGGTTCTGTTTTATGTCGATCAGTGTTTTATGTTAGATCCACATTTTGTATACAATTGATGGCTATTACCCTAAGAGGACTTGAATGAAATATTAGCCAATTTAAAACTATGTTCCACATAGGCCTGGAGAGTTTATGAACGGTTACGGTGCCAAGAAAATTGTAATACGGTATCTGAAACTTGTCCGATAGATTGTGATTGGACCACATACATGCTAGCTGCTGCTCTAGAGATGATCAATACTCTGCTCAGCTTTTATTTGGCCTATGGTATATGGTCTAGCCAGCCCCCCCGCAATCTTTTATATCTTTTCTTAATGGCCTAGATCTGGAAATCAAAGATAAAGGTCTTTGTACCATGAAGGGATATACTCAGTAATTGGTTTTGGTATGAAGATTTAATTAACATTAAAATAGCAAAATCATTATTATTCAAATGTATTTTACATTAGCTATCCTCATATGCTGTTACAGTCAGATTCTAGCATCTAAGACCACAAACAGACATACTAAAGACCATCATTATCATGGTCACCAGAAAATTCTGCTATGATGCAGAAGCACACATTTTTGAGAGAGTGTTTCCAATGAGAGGCAAAGCCCATAGAATTTCATCTGAGAAACTAGCTAATTTACAGACATCGCACCAGTGTAGCTAGACATAATATAGTTGTGCTGCACTGAGGGAATTCACAACTTTCATACATGCAACACGTTGCTAAATTGTCTGAATTACCCTGTGTTATGCTGGCATTGAGCATTTACCTTTAGGATTTGTACTCAGTAATTCAAATTTCTCTGCTGTAGACAGACCCTTAATTCTGATGCTTAATTAACCAGAAACAAAAATAAGATGTAATGTACTTTGAGTTGTCAAAGATAAGAAAAGTCCAACTGAGCCCATTACATAGAATTTTTTATACAAATCAGAGAAATTTGAGACAGATGAACTGATACAAATTGGATACATATGTATTTAAGGTTCTGGCATACGATTAAATTACGAGCATTTATATTATTGTTGCTCTGTCTGTTTTACAATTGCAGCGAATCTAGTACTATATATGTCAGGTAAGTTTCAATGGAAAAGCTGGGATTTCCAGATTATGATCATCCTGTTTGTAGGTGTATATCATTTTTGTGTCTGTATTTATGAAGGATGACTCTATATTTGTGTTTCAAAAGTGTTTGCTCCTTGGGTGCACCACCAGCTAGTTTAAATTCAGTCTGGCCAGGACATTGTGAACGGACTAGCTGATGCCATATAAATATATATATATATAGCTGATGCCATATAAATAAACACAAAGCCATAGAAGAGGATTATTCCTTCCTGATGGGCCCTCCTGAGGAAATGACTGCTCCTATGACCATTAAAGTATGGAAGGTCATGTGACTAACTTATATGACCTTGGACTCCATCATCTGACTGATTGTCCCCAGACTAAGACTGAGAGGTTTCCCTGCACTTGGGAGAAGCTATAAAAGGCCCTGGAAACATCTTCATTTTCATAGAAATGAATCACAGAACTCAAAGAACTGGAAGGGACCTTGAGAGATCTAGACCTGTTCCCTGCATTTGTGGCAAAACTCAGTATTATCTGGACCATTCCTGGCAGGTGTTTGTCTATCTTGCTCTTAAAATCAACAATGATGGAGATACCACAACCTCCATAGGCAATTTGTTTCAGTACTAAACTACCGCAAGAACTAGGATTTTTCATAACATTCAGTCTAAACCTCCTTTGGTGCAATTTAAACCCATTGCTTCTTGTCCCATCCTCAGAGGTTAAGAAATTCAATTTATCTTCCTCTTGTTCCTTCTCCTTGTAACAACCTTTCATACTCTTGAAAACTGTTATCGTGCTCCCACTCAGTCTTTTCTTTTCCACACTAAACAAACCTAGTTTTTTTACAGTCTTCCCTCATAGGTTGTGTTTTTACGCCTTTAATCATTGTATTGCTGTTATCTCCAATTTGTCTATATCCTTTCTGAAAAGTGGCACCCAGAACTGGCTGCAATACTCCAGTTAAGGTCTAATGAGCATGGAGAAAGCAAAAGCACTACTTCTCATGTCTTGCTTACAACACTCCTGCTAATACATCCCATAAATATGTCCACTTTTTTTTGTAACTGTCTTAGAATATTTGCTCATATTTAGCTTGTGCCACTGTGACTGCTAGATCATTTCCTGCAGTACTCCTTCCTAAAGAGTTGTGTCGCATTTTGTATGTGTGCGACTGATTGTTCCTTCCTCAATGGAGTACTTTGCATTTGTCCTTATTCAATTTCACTTGAGTCCATTTTTCCAGTTTCTCCAGATTTGTTTTGAATTTTAATCCTATTATTCAAAGCTTTTTCAACCCCTTCCAGCTTGGTATCATCTGCAGGCTTGATAATTGTGACACGGTGGGTATGGCTATACTAGAGCACTACTTCGAAACAGCCGGCACAACTTTGAAATACCACGTGCCGCGTCTACACACACTACGTGCTTTTTCGAAGTTGAAATTGAAGTTAGGCGTGGAGACGTCAAAATCGCTATTCCAATGAGAAGATGGAAATAGCACCCTACTTCGACACCTAACATCGAAGTAGGAAGTGTGTAGATAAGACACGTTCTGCTACTTCAAAACGGCGGAGTCTGCCATGGCAGCAATCAGCTGGGATGCAGAGACGTGCTGTCCAGCCCCTGCAGGGCTCTATGATCTGTACGCGTAGTGGCTCTTAAAGCTCCATGGACCTGGAAACCCCATAACAGGAAGCTGACAGCGTGCAGGCAGCAGCTGTGACATGCCGTGTCCCTGCACGGCTCAGACACAGCCCAGGCAGACCCACGTTGGAGATGGCAGCCAACCAGCTACCTGAGCACCCCTGGGGCTCCCCCCTGAAAGACCCCAGAGTTCTGAAGGCACCAGCCAGAGGGGCAGGAAGTGGGGCCCCTCCTGGTCTGAAGCCAAGCTCTGCTGTCTGCTGGGGCTCTGGGGAGAGGAGGAGGTGCTCATGTAATGGGGAGCAAGTGGCATAATGTGGCTGCACTTGCCCAGCTGGCCGAGGGCCTGACCACTCAGGGTCACTCTGCCCACACTCCTGACCACTTCAGAAGTAAGGTCAAGGAGTTGTGGCAGGGTTATGCCTGAGCTCAGGACTTGGGCAGCTGGTCAGGGGCCGACCCTGGCCACTTGCCCCTATTACCCAGAGCTCAGGGACAGCCTGGGCCCCCAGGATACCTCCTGCCCCCCGGCCGTCCTGGACACCATGGCTGAGGAGTCTCAGCAGGTCGCAGAGCCGGAGCCAGGACCGGACACCAGCCCTGCACCACTGGGGCTGCAGCCACAGCCAGCCCCGAGGTGGAGTGGTTGAGTGAGGAGGGGGAGCTAGTGCTGGACCTCCCTTCCTGAAGCTCCAGCCAGACATCCACCCTACAGGCTTCACGTGACCATGGTGCTGAACCCTCAGGTACGTGCCCCACAGGGCACACACCACCAGGGCATGGGGAGGGAGCACCATACCTGACCGGGGCCCCCCATGCCCCCTGCAGACCCCGGCTTGCCAGAGTCCAAGCAGACCATGGCTCTAGAATGGCGGCACGGCCACCAGTGCCTGTCAGCACCCACTCCTGCAGACAGTGGCATGCCCTGCACTGGGCGGGGTGGGGTGTGGACCACACAAAGGGGCCACACACAGGTCCACTGCACTCACAGACGGGGGACAGGGGATGGGGAACTGGTGCCCACGGGAGGGCGGGGCATGGGTCACGGGGAAGTGGTCGGTACTCAGGGCCTTCCTGTCTCTTCACTCTCACATGGCTGCCACCCTCCAGTACCATGCAGAAGGAACAGGAGGTTGCCTGGTCCCAGGAGGCCTGCAGGGCCTTTATGGTCACCTTCAATGATATTGCCACCTCCTACTGGGAGCTAGTGGCCTTGCTGCCATCTTCTGCTGCCCCCCCTGCCCCTGCTGCCCCACCTGTTGCCCCGCCCCCGCTGCCTCACCTGCCAGCCCCCAGGACAGGAGCCCATGGGGCTGAATGCTAGGCTGAGGACTCACTGCAGCTATACCTGCCAATCCTCGTTGGGGACCCTAGGGGGTCACACACCTCCACCCTCACCCTGGAGTGATAGGCCAACAGCTAGGCCATCTACATCCCCCACCCCATAAATAGTTATCCCCCCTTATGTAAATAGTTCCTATCATTGTTTTTTTTTTGTTTTTTTTTTGCAAAATACATAGTAACCATATGTAATGTGGACTCATTGGGGAGGCAATATGCGGGTGGTGGGGGCAGTGTGCAGGAGGCCTGCTTGGGGTGGCACTCACTGGGGCCCCTGGTCAAAGTGCTGGTGCAGGGCTTCCTGGCCCCAGACTCCCTCCTGGTGGGCCTAGCAGCTAAAGGCAGCGGCTGCCTGGGGGTAGCACGTGCTGGCCTCAACCACCCACCCCTGCACAAAGGCCTCCCTCTTACTCTGCACAATAGTGTGGAGCATGCAGCAGGCACCCACAACCTGTGGGACATTGCGAAGGCTGATGTCCAGGCAGGCCAGGAGGCAGCGCCACTGGCCCTTGAGCCACCCAAAGCCTGCTCAGCCAGCTGCTGGGTATGGTTCATCTGGGCATTGAAGCACTCCTGGCTGGCAGAGTGTTGGCCCCTGTAGAGGTGCATGAGCCAGGCCTCGAGCAGGTATGCTGTATCCACTACCAGGCAGAGAGGCACAGTGGTGTCCCCCAGCAGGATCTCCCTCTGGGTGATGTAGGTCCCTGCCTCCAGCCAGTGGCACAAGCCCAAGTTCCAGAACATGTGGGTGTCATGGGTGTGGCTGGGCCAGCCCCCATAGACGTCCTGGAACTGGCACTGGCTGTCCATCATGGCCTGCAGAACCACTGAGTGGCAGCCCTTGCTGTTTATAAATTGTCCACCACTGAACTCCAGGCCGCGGATAGAGATGTGGCTCCTGTCAAGGGCCCAGAAGCAATTTGGGAACCCCATTGCGGTGAAGCCCATGACGGCCACATCCAGGTCCCCGATTCAGATGACCCTCTTGAGCAGCAGGGTATTGGGTGAGGAGACCACTGCAGGGAGGGTACATAGGCACCTGTGAGGGCGCACAGGTTGCGCCCAGTCCCCGCACCTTGGCCCCCACCACCCCAACTTCCCTCCCCTCCCCCAACCCAGTGAGTGTGTGCCCAGGCCTCCTTACCTCCATGACGACAGCCCCAACTGTGGCCTTGCCTAGACTGAATTGGTGTCCGACAAAGCAGTAGTAGCTGTCTGGAGTGGCCAGCTTCCAGACAGCTATAGCGACCATCTCCTCGATGGGGAGGGCACGCCACATCCGTGTGTCCTGGTGCCTCAGGGTGGGGGTCAGCCACTGGCAGAGCTCCAAGAATGTCTGCTGGTGCATCCTGAAATTCTAGAGCCATGTGCCATCATCCCATTCCTCCATGACTAAGTGCTCCTGACACTTGGAGCTGTTGGGGTGGCTCCAGAACTGGCGAAGCACCTAATGGGGGGTGGGGGACCAGGTGGGCCCCATGGTCTGCGGTGTCCCCTTCTGCCCCTGAGGAGAGCTCCCCTGCCAGGAGCTGCTGGGTGGCCACCCGTGCGGCACCTAGCAGTCACCTTCTCCATGGGTGGCAGCTTACAGGGCATCAAGCTGCTGCTGCTGCTGCTCTGGGTCCATGTCTGCAGGCACTCTGTCTGTGGGTCCCATGGCAGCTCTGTGGGCCTCGTGCTGTGCAGGCCAAGTGTGTTTGGGAAGGGCCCTTTAAAGGAGCAGCTTGTTGTTGCCTCGGAAGTGCTTCGCTGCCCTGTGACCCTGTCCGCAGGCTTTCATGGCCCCTTATTTGGAAAGGGGCCACTTGTGTGTGTAGATGCTCTTGTTTGATGTCCTTTTGACGTGCCACATCACTATTTCGATGTTGTATGTTGACAGTGCCATCCCTGGCAGGTGTGTAGATGTTACGCATTGAAGTAGCGTATTTTGATGTCGCTACTTTGAAATGTGGTACTTCGAAGTAGCGCTCTAGTTCTAGATGTAGCCTGTATGCCATTATCTAAATCATTGATGAAGATGGATAGAACCAGTCCCAGAACTGATTCCTGAGGTACCTCGCTTGTTTTGTCCTTCCAGGATGACTGTAAACCACTGATAACTGCTCACTGGAGTGGGTTTCCAATTAGTTATGCCCACGCCTGAAAGTAACTCCATCTGGGTTGCATTTCTTTAGTTTGTTTACAAGAAGGTCATGCGAGACAGTATCAAAGGCTTTACTAAAGTCAAGATATACCACATCTAGGGCTTGTCTACACTGGGTTTTTTTCAGAATTTATTTCCAAAACAAACAAACAAACAAACAAAAAACCAAAGTGTTCAAATGGATAAACAGTGTAATTCAAGGGAAGAGGACTTTCCCCTCAGAATATTTACTACATCTCTGCAAATTAGTTTTGCCATTCCCCACCTTTCAAGGTCAAAAAGGAGCGTATTTGAACAAAGCACATCTATTATCTGCTCATTTGAAGGCTCCTCTTGAAATGCCGTGGTTGTGAACTCTGGCTGTAAATGAGAACACGCCATTTCACAATACTATATCTGTGTGAAGGTGATTTTCCTGGCATTACTTATTTAGACGTTAGAACACTGAAATAAGTGATGTCAAAAAAAACCCTACAGTGTAGACATAGCCCTACTATATCCCCCTTCTACAAGGCAGTTTATTCCATCAAAGAAAACTATTAGGTTGGTTTGACACAATTTGGTTTTGACAAATCCATGCTGACTCTTACTGATCATCTTGGCTACGTCTACACGTGCACCCAACTTCGAAATAGCTTATTTCGATGTTGAGACATCGAAATAGGCTATTTCGATGAATAACGTCTACACGTCCTCCAGGGCTGGCAACGTCGATGTTCAACTTCGACGTTGCTCAGCCCAACATCGAAATAGGCACAGCGAGGGAACGTCTACATGCCAAAGTAGCACACATCGAAATAAGGGAGCCAGGCACAGCTGCAGACAGGGTCACGGGGCGGACTCAACAGCAAGTCGCTCCCTTAAAGGGCCCCTCCCAGACACACTTTCATTAAACAGTGCAAGATACACAGAGCCAACAACTAGTTGCAGACCCTGTATATGCAGCACGGACCCCCAGCTGCAGCAGCAGCAGCCAGAAGCCCTGGGCTAAGGGCTGCTGCCCACGGTGACCACAGAGCCCCGCAAGGGCTGGAGAGAGAGTATCTCTCAACCCCCCAGCTGATGGCCGCCATGGAGGACCCCGCTATTTCGATGTTGCGGGACGCGGATCGTCTACACGTCCCTACTTCGATGTTGAACGTCGAAGTAGGGCGCTATTCCCATCCCCTCATGGGGTTAGCGACTTCGACGTCTCGCCACCTAACGTCGATTTCAACTTCGAAATAGCGCCCAACACGTGTAGACGTGACGGGCGCTATTTCGAAGTTACTGCCGCTACTTCGAAGTAGCGTGCACGTGTAGACGCAGCTCTTATTATCTTGTAGATGTCTGCAAATGGATTCCTTAATTATTTGCTCCATTATCTTTCCTGATACAGAAGGTAAGCTGACTGGTCTGTAATTCCCTGGGTTGTCCCTATTTTTCTTTTTATAGATTGGTACCATATTTGCCCATTTCCAGGCTTCTGGAATCTCTCCTGTCCTCAATGACTTTTTGAAGATAATTGCTGCTGGCACAAATATAGCTCCTTGAGTATTCTAGTATGCATTACATTAGGCCCTGGGGACTTGCAGACATCTAATTTCTCCAAGCAATTTTTAATTTGTTCTTTCACTATTTTAGCTACTTCTGATTCTACCTCAGTTTTACTACCATTCACTATGTCAGATGTCTAATCATTACAAAATTTCTTGGTGAATACTAAAACAAGTCATTAAGTGTGTCCACCATTTCCACATTTTCTGTTATTATCTCCCCATTGAGTACATTGTCCTTGGTCTTTCTTTGGCTTCAAATGGATTTTTAATGTTTTCTTCTTACTCTTTTATTTCTCTAACTAGTTTGATCTCTCTGGCTTGCTCTTTATTTTTTTTTTTTGCCTTGCCCTTTCTTATGTTGTCCCTACATACTTTTATTATTTATTATATTCATCCCTTGCAAAGTGGCCTAGTTTCCACTCTTTGTAGGACTCTTTTGTTTTGGTTTTCAGATCATTGAAGATCTTCTGGCCCATAGTGGTCCCTTGCCATACTTCCAAACTTTTCTTTGAGGAGGGATAGTTTGCTCTTATAAACCTAATAATGTCCCTTTGAAAAACTGCCAACAGTCTTTTATTGTTTTTCCTCTTAGACCTGCTTTCCATGGTTCTTACCTATCAACTTTCTGAGTTTCCTAAAGCCTGCCTTCTTGAATTCCACTTTCTTTATTTTTCTGTTCCCCATTCTACCATTCCTTAAACTCATGAACCCTACCATTTCATGATCAGTTTGACTCAAGTTGCCTTCCACTCTTTTTGTCACTTTTCCAGTTCCTGTTTCCAAACTTACACTAAAAAGAGCAATCCAGTCAATGGAACAGTGACTTTCCAATCTTTTGGAAGTTACCAGAAGCCTTACAAGCTAGCAAACTACTCCATCACTGCTACAAACCTGATCCAAGATCTTGGGTCAGAGTGTCAGTAGTTGATTTCTTTAACCATTTGCACTGAATCATGGAAAATTAGGGTCATGTCAAACCAACCCAATATAGTATCTTTTTTTGAGAGAGCAACAAACCTTGTGGAAGGAGAAAATGGTAGATGTGGTATATCCTGACTTTAGTAAAGCTTTTGATACTGTCTTGCATGATCTTTTAGAAAGGAAATGCATCAAATCCAACCTCCTGCACAAAGCAGGATGAACTCCATTTAAATCATTCCAGCCAGGGCTTTGTTAAGATTGACCTTCAAAACCCACCACCACCCTAGGCAACACATTCCAGAGTTTCACCAGCCTTCTATTGAAATATTTTCCCTAATGTATAACCTAGATCTTCCCTGCTCCAACTCGAGACCATAGCCTCTTGTTCTGTCCTCGGCCTCCACTGAGAATAGCCTAGTTTCATGCCTTTAACCCCCGCTTCAGGTAGTTGGTAGCCTAGTTCCTGTAGCATCGCCTCAAAAGTTATGTGCCCTATCCTCCACTTTTTTCATTTATTTGTCCTCCACTGGACTCTCTCCACTTTGTCCACATCCATTCTGTACTGGGAACCCCAAAACTGGATGCAGTACTCCATATGTGACATCACGGCTACGTCTACACGTGCACACTACATCGAAATAGCTTATTTCGATGTAGTGACATCAAAATAGTCTATTTCGATGAATAACGTCTACACGTCCTCCAGGGCTGGCAACGTCGACGTTCAACTTCGACGTTGGGCAGCACCACATCGAAATAGGTGCTGTGAGGGAACGTCTACACGCCAAAGTAGCACACATTGAAATAAGGGTGCCAGGAACAGCTGCAGACAGGGTCACAGGGCAGACTCAACAGCAAGCCTCTTCCTTAAAGTGCCCCTCCCAGACACACTTGCACTAAACAACACAAGATCCACAGAGCTAACAACTGGTTACAGACCCTGTGCATGCAGCATGGATCCCCAGCTGCCACAGCAGCAGCCAGAAGCCCTGGGCTAAGGGCTGCTGCACATGGTGACCATAGAGCCCCACAGGGGCTGGAGAGAGAGCGTCTCTCAACCCCTCAGCTGATGGCTGCCATGGCGGACCCCGCTATTTCGATGTTGTGGGACGCGGATCGTCTACACGTGCCCTATTTCAACGTTCAACTTCGAAGTAGGGTGCTATTCCCATCCCCTGATGGGGATAGCGACTTTGACGTCTCGCCGCCTAACATCGATTTCAACTTCGAAATAGCACCCAACACGTGTAGCCGTGACGGGCGCTATTTTGAAGTTGGCGCCGCTACTTCGAAGTAGCGTGCACGTGTAGACGCGGCCCACCAGTGCCGAATAGAGTGGGAAAATCACTTCCCTCGATCTGCTGGCAGTGCTCCTAATGCAGCCCAAGGTGCCATTAGTCTTCTTGGCAACATGAGCACACTGTTGGCTCATATCCAGCTTCTCTTTCACTGTAATCTCCAGGTCCTTTTCTGCAGCCTGCAACAGTACATGGGATTCTTCCTCTCCAAGTGCAGGATTCTGCACTTGTCCTTGCTGAACCTCATCAGATTTGTTTTTGCCCAATCTGCCAATTTTCCTAGGTCACTCTGGACCCTATCCCTATGCCTATTTGGTTTTAGGAAGAAGGGGCTTTCGAAATCTGGGGGATCCTTATGAAAGGCCCCCATCTACAGCGGTGGCACGCGATTCAAAAACAGCACTTTCGAATTGCATGTGGCTTCCATTATTCCTGGCAGTGCCTCATTAGCATCTTCCCAACTTGCTCATTACCATGCCCCTTCCTAAAGGAGGGGGCTAACGTAGACACAGCCAAAGTGATTGATCTCTACCTATGATGAGCTAGCCAGCTTTTTATCCATTTCATAGTCCACTCATCCAACCCATGCCTCTTTAACTTACTGGAAAGTATATAGAGAGATAGTGTCAAAAGCTTTGCTAAAATCAATGTATATCAAATGCATCACTTTTCCCATATCCACAGAGACAGTTATTTCATCATAGGAGATGATTAGGTTCATCAAACGTGACTTGTCCTTGGTGAATCCATGTTGACTGATCTTAATTACCTTCCTCTTCCCGTCCTATGCTAAGCAAATGTCCATTTTTCCCATTGGAAGGAAGGAAGAGTAGAGCATCCACACAAACAGCAAAAAAGTTTACAGAAATTTCTTCTATAGCTGAATTCTCAACTGGCCATCCACTGAGTGTCCCCACTCCCATGATTGCATCTGATCCCTGAAAATAATACAGGGACCCTGACTGTATTCTCAAAGTTAGGAGAAAGAGAATGGAAAAGTCTAGGAAAAAAGGAATTTTTGGCTTTCCCTCTCATTATTCAGATA
This sequence comes from Carettochelys insculpta, assembly GCF_033958435.1. NCBI lineage: Eukaryota > Metazoa > Chordata > Testudines > Carettochelyidae > Carettochelys > Carettochelys insculpta. The sequence goes on from NC_134137.1 coordinate 123,385,482, forward strand.
TTGCCAACACGGGTGCAATGACTGTGTCCTCAACTGGCCATCCACTGAGTGTCCCACCTCCTGTCATTGCACGTGATCCCTGAAAATAATATGGGGTCCTGAAAAGTGTGAAGAAAGAGAAGACAGGACAGTTTCTCAGAAAGGAGAGTTGCTGATGAGGGGACTCTTTGGCTTTCCAGTGCACTATACGGCTTCCATGCAATGACTGTGCTCTCAACTGGCCATCCACTGAGTGTCCCACCTCCCGTCATTGCTTGCGATCCCTGAAAATAATACAGGGGCCTGGTCTGCATTCTAAAGTTAGAAGAAAGAGGATAGAAAAGTCTAAGAAAAAAGAATTGTTGACTTGCCCCTGCGCTACACAGATATTGCCAACATGGCTGATGGCAGTGAAATATCAAGCACTGAACTTATAACGCAAACAGACATCACCACTACCCTGCCCCCCATGTTTCTGAGGGGGTCAAAGCATGAAAACAGACAGATAGCAGATAGTAGCAAAGAGATTTTATACCTGCAACATAACCCAGAAGGTGCCCGTACCGGACAGCAAACTCCCAAAAATATTTGTGGTGGGGTAAGAGGGGGTGCTCTGCTGTGCTCTGCTGCTGTGCTCTGCTGTGCTGTGCTCTGCTGCTGCTGCTGAGGTGGTTGAAGTAGTCCCCCCAGCTATCTTTGCTATGGGGGGAGACTTCCTCCCAGTGGCAGCAAACCCCAGTGGGGGAGGAATGGAGGGGTTCAGTGGGGGGCCAGTTGAAGTGGTCCTCCACAAGTATCTTAGCTGTCGGGGGAGAAGCAAACCTCCCAGTATCTTAGCCACAGGGAAGACTTCTCAGTGGTCCCATGCTATGGGTGTGGGGGTGTTCATTAGGAGGCCAGCTGAGGGGGTCCTCACCGAGTATCTTAGCCATTGGGGGAAACTTCCCCTCATTTGCAGAAAGCCCCTGAGTAGCTTAGCCACTGGCAGGGGGAGCTTCTCCCTGGCGCAGCAAGCCCCAGTGGTCCCACTCTATGGGCATGGGAGGGTTCAGTGGGGAGCCAGTTGAGGTGGTCCTCCCTGATTATCTTAGCCTCTGGGGAAGACTTCCCCCCCGGCATCAGCAAGCCCCCGAATATCTTAGCCACTGGGGGAGATTTCCCCCCAGTGGCTGCAAGCCCCCGAATACCGTTCCCACCCTTGGAGCCCTAAACATGCGCAATCTATGACACGGTGCTGCCTGGCAGCATGGTCAGCGCTGAATGGCAGGCACATCCTTCTATTGGGTTGGGGGCCACCCATGCAATGGGGCTGAGTGCGGGAAGGATCCAGACCGTGCGGTGCTTGTGGCGGGGGGAAGGGGTTTCTCAGTGTCATATTCCAGCACGACCCCCAGCACAGCCTTGTTGCCACATGGTGCAGCGGGGGAGTGACTGGCACCAGGCAGAGCAGAAAAAAATAGCAAGTGTAGAGACAGAACCACAAACTCCTTGCAGGGGCTATCTGCAATGGGTAGATGCACTCACAGTGCTAACAGCAAAAAAAGAAAGGCGTTTCTCAGGCTCTCACACAAACGTGAGCCCACAGCCCCAGGCTTGCTGCTCCCGCTTGGAAATTCCTGGTTTTCCTGTTACCTAATTCATTGGAGAGCAGTGGTCAGAGCGGAGCACTGAGGGGCATCGTGGGTTACATACGGGACACATCTGGAGGCTAATCAATTTGATTTTAAGACCTGGCACTTCCACACTTGTCTTTAATCGAACTTGTGAATTCAAGCTTAATCTATACCCATCAGACGATATTGTAATCTCAACATTAGTGCTCCCTAAATCAAGCTAATGGTGTTTACTATGAAGACAGTGATGTGGTAATATCAAGCTAACTGTCTGTAGGGTGCGAGAAGACATTGTAATGGTCGAGAGTGCAGTCCAACCCCTCTGTGAATCCTCAGGAGAATCTAAACAGATCAGTCTGTGCAAGGTGAAAAGCTGCAAAATAGCTGCCGTGGGAACTACTGCAGAACAAGGGGCGCTTGCCAAGACTTCAAGGCTACGCTGGCAGTAGGCCACAAGAGATAGTGATAAGAAATGCATAGGCAATTTTAGGCAATCTTATGTTAATGAGTTCAGCTTTATCAGCTAGTGTTAGGAGGCCTGTTACTGAGCTTCTCCCCGAGCAAAGCTCTGATGCGTCGGGTTTTCCCCCACTGGTGACTGTGGCGTCTCTGGGGCTCACGTCGCAGGTGTCACGCGCTTTCAATAAACCAAATATAGCACTTGCCTTCTGGGTGCAGCCTCGTTTCTGGGGAACCCGAGCCTGATTGGTTACACTGTCTTAAATTTGAATTTTTCTCATAGTGTAGATGCAACCAGAGTCTCAGTCTTTGGTGCTTAATTAACAAGAGACAAATATAAAATGTATTATGCGAGACCTGTACTTTAACTTGTCCAAGATGATGAAAGTGCCACTGAGCCTGTTACATAAAATTGTTATAAATAGCAGCAAAAGTAGAGACAGATGGACTGATACAAATGGGATAGTTTGCATTAAAAAGGAGTGGTATAAGCAATCTTCAAATCTCCTGGCAAAACCATGGGTTGGCAGGACAATGAGCTGAACAATTTCTAGAAATGGAAGAAAGTGTTTATAGCTCAAATCACTGAAATGTGTTTTGACTGGTTATTGTTAATGGATGAGGTTGTCACCTCTTTGGGGGCATTGTTTATCTGTGGATCATTAAACAGGTGTTGGGGGATGAGGACCACATGGACTGGAAGAAGCCAGTTTTAACATCATGGCTGTCACCCTCACTGTCTCCTTGGATCCCAAGATCCTCCATGACACTGATTCTGCAAGCATCCTGATCAGACTGGGCCAGAAAGAAGGACTCTTTACATTCCAGCTAAGTTCTGAGCCATTCCTTGAATGTGGTTTCCTGCTATTATAGCCTCTCTTGTGTCATTCTCCTTCCCTGCCTTATTTTTCCTTTAAAAAATACAGAAGACAAAGGGAAAGAAGTCCAGCTTAGCTAACACCCACTTTTGCAACAATGTTATGAGCCTGTGCCTGGAAAGACAAGGAAAATATTATCTATCTATCTATCTATCTATCTATCTATCAATCTAAAATGCCTTAAATAACCCAGTGCAGGTACAAATTTGCCAGGTCTAAGAGCGATCGATAAGGTTGTATATAAAGCCCATGTTTCTCCAGCACTAAGACTGAAAGTGAGAATCCACACAGAGACAGAAGCTACATTTTCTAGCTTTTGCTGTGCTTTTCTCTCCCCATTTATATTCTGTCTTAAAGAAAATAGGATCAGAGTCAGTGACAACAGCAGCTCCAGACAATCTGAACTAACCTTTTTGCTTTTCCTCAAAAAGCACAAGCAATATCATTTTTCCCAATACCCAAGAGATTGTCAAACATGGGTTTCTCCCTACCAATAAAAAAAAATCTTTCTCCATCTAATGGGAAAGGGAACAAGGGATATTGTTAAAATGAAAAACTAAATTCATACTTCACATTACAGAACTATAAATTTTAACAGTGAGAATAATTGTAACAATTTCCCAAGGGGGGTGGGGGAGTCCCCACCACTGACAATATTTCAGTCAAGATTGGATGTTTTTCTAAAAGACTTTCTCTAGCAATTAATATGGGGAAGTTCTACAGCCTGTGTTAGGTAGGAGGTTGGACTAGAAGATCACAGAGATCCCTTCTTTCTGGGAATATATGAAATGCTTGGACTGTTTCCTCTTTCTCAGCCTCTTGAGCAAAAGTCTGAAACAATGGTGGTTGCTGTGGTGAGAGTGATTCAGGGATAACTTGACAAGAAATGCTGGAGTATGGTTAGCTGCTTAATGGTGTCAGTGTAATCCTTGTTGACTGCTATAGTTTCTGTCATGTTTGGCCTCTGACACAACTGTTCAACACAATAGGCATTTTATACACAAACAGCTATTTTAGAGCGTAAGCTTTTGCGGGCAAAGCCCCGCTTCGTCAGATGCATGAGACAAAACGGGTCTTTGGCCATGAAAGCTTATGCTTCAAAATGTCTGTTAGCCTCTAAGGTGCCACAGGACTTGTTGTTTTTGAAGATACAGACTAACTCGGGTACCTCTCTGATGCAATAGGCATTGTTGTCTTGGGAGCTATATATTTATTTTCAAATGCGGTTGTACCCTCCTCCTTCTCCAATGTACACATTTCTCTGTAGGTGTCTGAACCCATCTGATACAGGCTATCTGGCTTCTGACAAGAGACATCCACATCTGTGGCTGGCCTCTGCTCTACTACTAATGAAGGCTTTGTTGTCCCATTCGCTTGCCATTCAACCAGTTCCATGATTTTGTTCAGTGTCACTAACTGTGTGGGTAATGCATTTCCTGAGTGGTCTGTATATCCATGATCCTTGGCCCATTTCAGTCCCTCCTGAAGCCACTCCACTTCTACAAGAAGCCAGATTACTAACCAATGTATGTATTTCATTCACCTCATGAACAAACTGTGTGTTGATGGGGTAGGAGTGAGAGGAATGTTGGGAGATACGCAGACACTGGCAGTGGAGATGGAGGAGGCGTGAGCATGGAAGGGATGAGTGTGAATAATGTGGGGACTGAGTGGTAGAAGGAGAACTGGGGTAGGGAGCTGAATGTGTTTAATGCTAAAGAAAAATAATCAAGACAGTGGAGATCAAGCAAATATATAGCTAATAAGGATGCATAACAGTTACCCTATTCCTTTGACGTAAATCATGTATGTCATGTACCTATCCTTCAGCTGTCTTCTGTTTAGAGTAATTGACTGATTGAGGGGAGGGAGGTGCTCTGTCTTTTGTGTTTTCAAAGTGCCCATCCACACTGAAATTCAGCAGTAGTGTCAACAGCAGCATTAAATTATAGACTGTAGGCCGTCTAATTACAGCAATGTAACTCCAGACTAACTGTGCCACTTTTTGGTGGAGCAACTAAAGGATGTGGATGCAGGAACAATTTGCATCTTGGGGGTGCTAAGGTCATTGAACCAAACTGTAAACCCTGTACATAATGGTAACCACTTTGAGATGGAGGTGCAGCAGCACCCTAGTTCCAGCGCCTATGCTCAAGGAGCTCTGGATTGACACCAGCATAACTGATATCAGAATCTGACCCAGGCTGCTAAGAACTACAGAATCAGCCACCGGGTTTGAGAGGAGCAGGAGCAAGCATATAACTGGAGGACAGAAAAGGACCTGAAATAAGGCAAGGATGAGACATGAACTTTATTTTATCTTCTTCTACAGATTTGTGTTAGATGTTTTTCCTGTTTTATCCTTCTTTCCCCTTGTCATGTAAGTTATGCCCACTCACATCTCTTTTCTAACCAATTTACAGTGAAGGCCAGAGATTTCCCATAGCTATGCAGAACTGAAATACTTTCATATGAATGTAAGTCTGCTACTTGGTACCCTTCCCCCAGTGCAGAAGACTGCATGTTATAGCCTCTGTGTTCTGAAGTGGGGCAAGAGAGGATTCACTGGCAAGTCATATGTGAACACCAGTGTCAGGGAATGGGTGGGCTTCCTTCATTATGTCTGTGCTGCAGTATTTGATATAGGTGTGAGTTGAACTTGCATATAAAGCAGGTTTTATTTGCCCCTTTTTGCTGCTCCTTTCCATTGGATACTGTGCTGCAATCAACCTAAAAGAGCCTTAACTCAAAATCAGCAGGGGCAAGAAGTTTTAAGCAAACCCCTCTCACACCAACAATAACCTTGTCCCTATGAGGATTGGAGGGTGTGCAACTGAGAACTCACTGCTTTATCTCATGTGTTTATGCCTCTGACAGGGATTGCCTTTTATCTATGCCTGTATAGCACCCAGCACAGTGGGGCCTAGATCCTAACTGGGGCCCACCCATGCTATCCCAACATAAACATTTGCTTAAAGTAAAGGTGAGAACCAGAGATGCAACTTCTGAAGACTTTTTCATTGACTGGGAAACCATCTGGTGCTAAAATAGTTAAGCCACCACTGAAGTTTGTAAACGTGGAATCAGATATGTCACACAAAATCTGAAATAAACATAGTGCAATAGTTAATACCAGCTTTCAGCACTTTGGGGGAGTGGGTAAACTTAGCACAGGCTTGTATAGCTAATTGAATAATGATTTATGGTAACAAGGTTTCCACTAAATTCATTACTCTCGCCTTCATCTGTAATCTATCAGGCCTTCTATTCCATCTGCTGGAGGCACTGGAACCCAGACACCCACCCCTCCACTTTGCTCAGGCCCAGCTACCACAAAGAACTAGTCCTCCAGGGACCTAGGGATCAAAGAAAGCCAGGAAGAGATGCTAACCAATTGAGAACCTTCAGGTTTGCTTGGGGCTGTTATGGGCAGAACAGGGCAGTAAAAGAGCTCCTTAGCGTGAGTCCCATCCTTGCTTTCAAGCACTTCAGCTAGGTGCTGGCCTTCATGGTTTTGCCTGTTTCTTTAAATTGTTTTAAAGCCAAATTTTGAGTTTGTTATTCTTGTTTAACTGTTTGGAATTTGGAGCTGAGCACAGACTATCCTACTCCAAGCAGTGACCACAATTTGCAGTTTAGAAGAGCGCTGGCAGGACCTGCTTGACCTGCAGAAGTTGTTACAGAGCAGCCTCGCCTATGCCACTGTTTATAAGCCACTGCTTTATAACACAAGAACCCTGAAAGGAGACTTCATGACATCATCATTTTCTCCAAGTGCTGATTTCTAGAACCCCTGTTTCTGACTCAACTTATTTGTGCAGTTGCATTTATGTTTCTTATACAATATTCAGCATTAAATATGCAACCCACCAAGCAAAACGAGAGAGAAGTAGCTCCCATTTTCTTTTAATTCAATATTATAAATCCAGGGAAAGTGAAGGGACCATCTTTGCAGTTAATTCACCTGGCTAATTCAGCTGACTAGAAATACAAACGTATGGTTTTCCAATCTACCTTAGCATTACAACAATGACCAATAGCCTCACCTTCCATCTTCATGCAGCATGATTAAGAATCATTACCAAGGGTCCAAGAATTCTAGATGGAAAGTATCTTATCAGGTTGCATGGGATCCAGCTTCACATTCTTCAACTACCCATTTTTCGTGGTGAGGGACCATGGGCATCCCATTGACAGGTGCCTCTAAAAGTACTTTCAAACAATCAGAGAAAAGGGCTATGACAAAATAAAGAGGAAAAAAGAAAAAGACTGAGCAAATTCAGTTCTGAGAGGCACCTCTGGGTAGGAGGGAATCTGTCCAATTGACAGTGAGGATGTGGGCTTATCGAAAGTTTTGGTGACTTGCATAAAAGCTTTGAATGCTCATTTATTTTTTCATTCCGAACAACGGGGTTGAAAAGTCTTGCTGGAGGCTCTCAGCTAGGATTTCCAATAACTTTGGCTACCAGTCAGGCCCAACAGACCACAAGAACAGCTGTCCCCATATTATTATGGCACCTCTGGAGCAGGGCCCAGACAGAACCAGGTAGTCCAGAAGCATGCAGATGTCTCTACTCCTTCCATTTTTCAACCAAGATGCCACAAACTGGGCACCATGTGTCTCTTGTCCCAGGCATATACAGATGCCAGACATGAAGCAGGAAGGAATATTATGTTTAAATACCAGCTACAAAGTGTTTGAGGTGTGAAACATTACACAAAGCTACCCTTCTCAACGGCAAGGACAAAGACTATGTATAAGAGTAGGCAGCTTGTAGGGAAATTGCTGAGACACAAGGGTAGAGCATTTGACCAGTCCAAAATTAGTTGGTCAATTGATAGGTCAAATAATGCCAAAAATGGTCAAGTATTTTAAAGCACTAATTTACTAGGTCAGTAACAGAAAGGAGTAACACCTTATGGCTTCTAATAGATTAAAACTTACTACATGCTTATGCCTAATTGCAAAAAATAAGTTATTTAACTGAGTTTTTAACTCCAAAATATAAGAAATGCAACAAAATGAAGCTCTAAGTAATGAAAGAATGGTGCAATCAAAAAAGGTAGGCCATTGTTTGCATCTGGGTGTTCTTCCTGTACTGCCAATTCATATTACTTGACCGGTCAACCGATCAGCTTGCCATGCTTATGGGGGACAATGTGTCATTTGAGGAACCCTGTACCAACCGCATCTCCCCAGTGATAAGGAGTGGGAGTGATGTCCCACCACCAGGCCTATTTATTTAAAATATCCCCAGGCTTAAATAGGATTGAAGCTGGCCAGGCCAGATGAAGAGCTGGAAGTGATAAAGTATGGGCTGGTGGACTTGTATGAATTCTCCTGCCCTCAGGTTATTCCAGAACTTCCTATTCTTCAGTGATTTTGTTTTGTGGTAGGGGTTGCTTGGTTTCACCTGTAGTGTGATATTTCCACTTTGGATGATTCCACTTTTTTATAGAGCCGGTGGTATCCAAAGCCTTCCACATGCTGCAGGTGGTGTCAACACTAGACAAGAGTTTCTCAAACGTGGCTACTGCGGTTACCTGCATCCATCAGGGACTTTTCTTGCTGCCAGAGCTTCCTGGGTGAAGATGGAAGTCGGTAGAAATGGCGCTTTCTTCTGAGCCACCAGCCAGGGCTGGGCCCTGCCCCCCTCAGGAGCCAAAAACACAAGAAAAACATGCAGCTAACATAAGTCAATCACCTTTAATAATGTGGTGAGGCTCAGACTTCTGGCTTCAGGCCTTGGATAATGGGCAACAGGCTCTGGGCCTGGACTCTCCTCACCCCCCACATCACAACTGTCTTCTACCCTGCTGCCTTCCAGTCAACCTCCTCACTCAGGGCTTAGTTTGGTCCCCAGTTTCCTACATCTGAGAAAATCTTTGATTTTATATATATATGGAGATATGCACATCTACAGAGCTAGAAAGGACCTCAAGAGGTCATCAAGCACAGTCATCTGCCCTCTCAGTAGGCCCAAGCGCCACCCCTGACATTTTTGTTTTTAAAAATATTTGCCCCAGACACATAAATGGGCTCCTCAAGGATGGGGCTCACAACCCTGGGTTTAGCAGGCTAGGGCTCAAACCACTGAGCTATTCCTTGCCCTATAGCTGTGGCCTAGTTAGCTAACAAGTCTGCTGCTGCAAAAAGTGCCATTAACAAAAGTAAAGTATTACTTTTCATGGCAGTAAACTTACTAGTTAGCAAGTTTATAAAAGGGGGTGCAATCAAAAAAAAAAACCAAAGGAAATAACAACAGCAAATAAGACAAGAGTGTGCAGAGCACCTTTTTTGTGTTTTTATTCTGTTTATTCTTCCAATTAAGTCTAGAGACAACTTTACATTATTTTTATTATCGTGTCCGGGGGAAAAAGAAAAGGCCCTACATAAATAAATAACAATGTTCTGGACATGCATGCGTGCATAATTATTTATCTTACCTACAAGTTATTTACGTATTTTAGGAAAACTGTTCAGAATGTCCACCAGCCCAAAGTGGGAGCCAGACAATGAGGCCACCAAAATTTATCATTAGAAACTCTGGAATAGACTGACAGGAAAACTGTGTGAGTTATGTTTGAATCTCTCAACTTTCCAGCTTGCAAAGCCTTTGTAAATGTCCCTATTTACCTCCAGACACAGCTATCAGACATGTCAAGGTTTAGATCAGGTTGATAAATGCAGTAATACAAAAAATATTTATGCCATGGACAGATCTGCCTTGCAAGATGAGATTCTAAGTGTACTCCAAGATGTGTCTGTCTAAATGGCTCAGTGAGCACAATACACCAATAACACATGTATGCTCTTTATCTTCAATCCTGTGAGGTGCTGAGCATCACCTGCAAGGTTCCAAGAACCCACTCTGGGAATAGAGGGCAAAAAGACCTTGAAAGAATTGCTCTGGTCCAGGGAGGAATGAGAAGTTAAGGCATGGCAGTTCTTCCTGGAGGCAGTTTAATCATCTAACCAGCTGAGCTGTCATTACACGCTGCTCTCAGAAACAATAGTTTCCTCCACTTAACTACCTTCAATTATCTTTTGCTTTCTAAATTAGGTATCTGAGAAAAATTGTTAGTTCTCTGCAGTATGAAAGCTTACTTAGGTGCCAGCACAACCTGTCACCTGAGATATTGCCACAGTGATTTCCAGAATAAATATTTCAATAAAAATCATGAGATTCTCTCCTGTGGTGTCCACAAGAAGTGAGACGATAGCAACAGTTGAACCAACACAATGTGCCTATGCCTAAGCTGCATACAAGCCTGGTCTCATTGCTATAACCTCATGCTTCCTCACCCTCGAGCTCCGCTGTGTTGTGTCACAGCTTGAATTAGGCTCTTATTCTGCATTCAAGTCTGTAAGGGCAGCCACATGTGGCTGAACAGAGCTCTCTGGACTTCTTTGGAGTTCTATGTGGCCTGAGTGGCCTGCCAGAGCTGATCTGATTAGAAAGCAAGCTCTGGGGGGCACAGCCTATCTTCTTTTTGCAAATTGCCTGCCATGATGTGCATCCTGTACAAATAACAGATTAAAAGGAGTGACTTAAAAAAATGAAACAAGCCTTATCTGGGGGAGGATCTCTGAGAAGTTAAAGAAATTAGTAAACTTAAGTGACCTATCATGATCATTTGAAGTCTGTCTCTCCTTAGCACAGGTATCTAATTTTCTGAGGGCCCCAATCCTGAAAAAGATTCACACAGGCACTTTGCTTTAAACATGCAAACATGCAAATAGTCCACTTGAAGTCAGTTGGTTTGTTTCTTGGTTTTTAACTCATCATAAATTCAGAATTGGATTCCTCGGGTGCTTACATTTAACCCGGGCTGTAAACCTTTGCAAGATCAGGCCTGAGCTGTTAAGAGCATGTTCTGCCAAGATCCTTCCTTGTCTAGTTCTCCTAAGAAAAAAAAGTCAGGGGAACCAAATACACAAGCAGTTTCAAAAGCAGGCTCCTTTCAAAAGAATTTTTACTTACTCGGTGAAAAAATGATAAAGCTTATTTGTTATGTTACCATGGGGTAATTTTTGGAGAACTTACAGATCAAACACTGAAAGTAAAATGTCTGCAGTAGAATGAAGTGCTGAGGCAATGTAGCAGAGTTAAATAGCTTTGACAGCACAAAGCTAGAGTCAGCATGAAAATACAGAGAGCTTGTCTATTTTGAATTTATAATGAGTAAAAAATCCTATTGTGGAAATCTATTTAATGAATATTCTCAATACACAGTAGTTCGGGTGGCCTTGAGAAGCTTATCTGTTTATCTACTCATTTATAGAATGGCACAAGAGCTCCACAGCTGCACATACGTAAAACAGTGAATATCCCTCAGCACCGGGGACAGGAAGGAGCCGAACTTCTATTCAAAAAGTAAGCGGAGCCATGGATTTTGAAAAAGGTAACCAACCTGAATTGCCATTATGAGTGCCATTACTTTTCCTTTTCTGCTATCTTTTCAACTGTTCTCCACTGGAATGAACAATGTCTTAGCACTTTGAGAAGAAAACCTTGTTCCATGGTTATGAAGTTAGCAGCGATGATGCCATTGGTTTGCTGTAGAGATTACAATTTAGAAACCAGATGAGCTGGTGACTGATGATAAACTTTATTCTTATGGCTGTTTTCTTTGTCTTTTCCTTAATACCGGAGAGGTAGCCATATTAGTCTGTGTCCTAACAAAATAAAACAGCAGTCATATAGCACTTTAAATACTAACAAAATAATTTATAGTTGTTTTCTCTTAACTTCAGTGAAAATTCCTCATGAGCAAAGGAACCCTCTCATATCAGCACTGGCGGCTTAGCTTGTCGGCAATCTAAGGCAGGAACTGTCTTTTAGTTGTAGATAAGGAAATAGGAAGGAAGTTCAGTGTCAATGGTATTGAACTAGGAAATGCAGAGAAGTTCACATATCTGGGGAGCAACATAACGTACGATCTAGACTGTAAGAAGGAAATAGCGACTAGAGTAGTGAAAGCAAGAGCGAGTTTGAAGGTGATGGATAAGATCTGGAAAAGCAAAGCAATTAGCTTAAGAATGAAGCTGGGTGTCTTGAAAACATGTGTATTCAGCAGCATGTGGTATGGATGTGAGACGTGGGTGATAACGAAAGATTCGAAAAGAAGAATATTGGCTTTTGAAAGGAGTTGTTATAGAAAGATTCTGAGAATAGGATGGATGCAGAACGTCACCAATGAGGAATTATATAGGAAGATACAGCTGAAAGAAAACCTGTTGTAGGAGGTTATAAAATGGAAGCTACAACTATTTGGACATATTTGCAGAATGAATGATGAACGAAAAATCAAGACCCTGGTATTTGGCATAATGGATGGTTTGAATAGGAGAGGCAGATCCCACAGGGAATGGATAGATGATGTAGTAGGTTGGTGCAGAGCTAGTCTACAGAAACTAAGCCACTCTGCAATGGACAGGGAAAGATAGAAGGAAATAGTGAGAGAGGCATCAGACACCAACAGGTGCTGAGCCCACGGTTATTGATGATGATGATGACTGTCTTTTAGGGTATGCCTACACTTCAATTAAATTTTGTGGCTATCCCACAACTTGATGTTTTTTGCTATATGGACATTCTGACTTGAGCTGGAAATTGGGCTCTTGCACACTGTGAGGTGGGAGGGTCCCAGAGTTCAGGCTGCAGCCAGAGCTCATATGTCTGCACCACACTTAAGCAGCCCATTAGCTTGAGTCCTGTGAGCACCCATTGGTTGTCAATGGTCCAGATGTTGGTGTCTAATTGCAATACAGGCATACCTTTTGTGCAGGGACTTGGCAGACTGCATCTCCAACTCTGACAGGGCCCTCTAATTACAAAGGTAATAAGAAAATTCATCTTTTAGTTATGATATCACATCAGCAAAAAGCCATATGATGATATCTCTAACAACAACTTCCCAGTTCTATGGCTCATATTATGCAGGAATTGAGACTAGTTGAAGATAATGGTCCCTTTTGGCCCTGAACTCTGTCTGTGTATGAAACCCTACTTTCACAAACCCAAATCTTGACTAACTTGCGCAATGGGCACACCTACTGAAGGTGTGGCTTGCAGGATCAGTAAGTCCTAATGGCTTGGCTAAAGCAATTATCGGTGGAAGCTCGCCATCCCTGACAGCAACTCGGTCATTAGAATTCTTTTGTCTCCAGGTGTTTCCATGCATCCTCTTGAGGTGGGGAGCCAGTTTGTAGACCAAGTTGAAGATAATCATTGTTCACTTCTCTTGCATTACATAGAGTTTCCGTAGGGTGAGAAGCCTTGCCTGGATTCCTCACACCCCTGTGGAAAACTACCAAATGCAACATGGATTCCAGCATCAGGTGACATGTGCACATGCCTTTGTAGCATGTCTGCAAGGAGACAGTCCTCCCCCAGTCACTTTTCTCTTATTATTGGGCTATTAGCCCTGTGTCCAGCCCCTTTGTTGCTGTTCCTGATGAGCTAAAAATAGTCTTTTCTCAACCTGAACACATTAATAATAAATTTACAGTCAACATTCTTAATTTCAATACAGAAATGGTACATTCATACAAATGGAAAGTACACATTCAAGGGATTACAAGCTTTCCAATGACAGGCTATATGCAATATTTTGTATATAGTATATTTAAGTTAGGCATGTTCATATTTAGAAGCATATGTTCATAAAGAATATGAAACACACCATCACACTAAAAGATTGGTTCAAGAAGTGGGAGAAAAAATATTCTCCTTAACTTCTGATGATAGGACAAGAAGCAACGGGCTTAAACTGCGGCAAGGGAGGTTTAGGTTGAGCACTAGGAAAAACTTGCCAACTGTCAGGGGGTTAAACATTGGAATAAATTGCCTGGGGAGTCTGTGGAATCTCCATCACTGGAGATTTTTAAGAGCAGGTTAGACAAACACCCATCAGGGATGGTCTAGATGGTGCTTGGTCTTGCCATAAGTGCAGGGGACAGGACCTGATGACCTCTTGAGAGTCCGTCCCATTCTGTGATTGGTGAATTGCGGGCGCCGAAAGTGGACACAGTACTCTAGCAGTGGTATATACTCATTACTCACACGCCTACTGCTTATACATCCCAGGGTGCCATTAGCTCTTTTGGTCACAGCACTGGACTGGAAGCTGATGCTCAACTGCTTATTCACCACTAGTGTTCCCTCTGGTTTCCCATCCATGGCAGAATTAATTTTGTGATGTTTCCTAAGGCATGTGCGGATGAGCACCGCCAATAGAAACACAAGCTGCCCACTGTGGGTGGCTGCACAGGCTCTGCTAATCAGCTGGACGGCACCTGAACCTCTCCTGGGTGGCCCCTAAGTGCTTATCTTATAAGGAACACTGTTCACTACAATCCACAGACATTTTTCAGTGTCGCTGCTTCCGAAGATAAAGTCTCCCACTGGGCTGAAAAAAACTCCCTTGCTGCTCAGATTCGGTTTATATGTTGTTTGCTAGAGGAACACACGCCAAGAAACATGCATGAGTCTGTGCCCTATTCTGAAACAGAATTGTGAAAATCAGGTCAGGGTTCAGTTTATAGCAACGTTTAGCCATAAAAAAAGATGCTAACAAACCAACACACAAACAAACAAAAGGAGGCTGATCTTGCCAAAGGTATACTATTGGAGAGCAGGAAACCATGAAGGAAATAGCTGCTTCTGTTTCGTATGTTATCACTTTATTACAATCATGTCATCCAGGAGTCACCACATGACTAATATCTATTGAGTAGCCACATAAATAGCCAGACCACTTCACTGTCTCAGGCAAGTATAGTTTTTTAGAATACTAATTTACCATTTTAAAAATAAATGCAAATTGAATATGTTCGTGCTCCATCTCCATAGTGATCTCTGCCTCCTCTTTCTGTGTTTACAACTCGATGAATATGCAGTGAACTGGCTTAAATGTTTCTTCTCAGTGGTCTACCAGGGTGAACATAGAGCCCTACTAATTTTTGGTGCATCCTGTATGTTCTGCAACTGTGGGTGAAATCTGTGCAAACTGAAGAAATAAAGCCCCATTTATAATAAACGAATCGATTGAAGCTTGGTTTCCTACCTTTCAGAGCCAGTTTTTCCTCTCCTTCCTTTTCCTCCCACTTTCTCTTTTAAGTACAACCTTTTGTATTGCAAACCCCAACAACAGAAAGCTCTGTGGTCAAATCCTGCGCTCCTTACTCAGGTAAAACTTCCATTAGTTTCAGTAATATCTTTGCCTGAGTAAGGAGTGCAGAATTTTGCTGGAACATCTCTTCCTGCCTTCCAGGAACTGATTGCGCTCTCACACACAGGATGCTGGCTACAATGACACACTGCAGGCCTTGCTGTTAAAGCTGAATGCACTAAACCCTTCTGACAACAGGGCTCTGTTAAATAGCAATGTCGCTGTTCTAGTTATTATTAATAATACAAACAAAGAAAAACTCATGTTTTTATTCTGTGATTTTTTTCTTACACTGCTTGTAACACATGGTCGATTTACAGAACCGGAAGCAAAATTCTGTTTATCTGCAGAACAATACAGTATGTGCAATAATACTGCCTCCATCCCCGGTGTGCCTCCAAATGCTGATCTGGGGAGACCACTCCTGACAATAAGAAAGTGCTCATGCCGGTTTTGCCTCTGATTTTGAAACTTCACAGAATAGGCCATAGATGTAAAGTCTACCAGGCTTTGAATAGAGGTAATCAGCACATCTCACACCCATCCTCTGAGCTTCCTGTGCTGGTAATCTTTTGGAGAGTGCTAGCCAGCTAAGATTTTATGTGTCAAGAGAAGTTGGTAGCTTCTTCATCCTAGTGAAACTTCAGTTGCATAGCTGACTTTCAGCCTCAGAGGCCCTCTATGCCAGTAGATTCCAACACAGGATCAGGACTGACTCTGGACCATTGAAGCTAGAGAGACAAATTTAGTTCAGAGAAGTCCATCTGACCAGAATAAATAATAATTGCTCTGAGGCATCCATTACTGCATGTTGTTAAGTTAAATGATGTTAAATGAAGGGCCAGCAGTAAGGTGTGGTTTGGAATATTGAGTTGCCTGGATATCTTGCAGCAAAACACCTTTTTCTCGTGCATTGTAATAATAATCAGAGTTGCCAGTGTGCAATATACCACCCAGCCTGAGTTTGTGTAGACAAATGTCTCCTCTGAAGCAGTGCAAAATCAAAGCAGGTGTAGTGAGGCAGTTTGGCTTTCCTTTGAAGAGACTATTAAGACTACAGGATTATAAACCAGATCAGGAAATAGAAAAGTTGTGTGTGTGATCTTTAACTCACGTGTTTAAGTGTTAATATGTAATCTTCCATTATATCCTGATACATTAGTTCTGAATTAATTAAATGGTGTGGGATTTTTAAAAGTGCTCCTTGTTGGACTAAACTCTCCTATTGAAGTTGATGATTAGGTTCCTATCAGTTTCTTTGGAAGTTGAATTAGGTCCAATGTCTAGGCCAGTGAAAATCCCAGAGTGCATAATATATCTGTGAATATATCTTAATCTTCTATTTCCTGATCTGGTTTATAATCCTATAATCTTAATCTTACATAAACCTACCCATAACAAATACAGTATACACTTAAAATTTAAATATATTCACAAGAGGACGCAGGTGTGGCTGTACATACAGCTTTAACGGTATCATTTCCTCTTTTGAGGGCTCTCCTTAACAATCTCTTAAGATCATTTTCTTGATAGAATATAACTTGAGCTAAGAGCTTCTATCATTAAGAGACACTTCCAATCCTTTCAAATTATGTTTTCTCCAAATGGAAATTTCTTAGTTCTTAAAAGTGGTACCTAATTGCTGACTTTTCTGGTACAGTACTATATGAAGATAATTCTGCTGTTCCATCATACAAGTACTTTTTAGATTGCTATTGCTATTCAGCAAATAAAATCTCACTGTTGCTCCATTGGTTTGAAGGATTTCAGGGTAATGAAGGATGCCTGCAGTGAGCCTTAGGAGAATAGGCCCTGTAAATTCTTATATTAGACTCTGCCTATTATTATACTGGAGATATCTCCAAAGTCTCAGTCTACAAAAATATTTATTATATACCTTTGTCTCATCAGTATATTTCCATTAAGACAGACATTCTCTTTTCAAGTACACACAGTGGTTAAGCAAGTCCACCTATGACTCATGCATCTGATGAAGCGGGTCTTTGCCCACGAAAGCTTATGCTCCAAAATATCTGTTAGTCTATAAGTTTTTCTTGTTGTTTTTCTTGTTGTTTTTCAAGTCCAGATACTATGTTTCACTTGTCCTTGCATTTGCACAAAATGCAAGACTATATTAAAATTACACAGTGACTGGCACACTGATTTTTTTTTTTTAGGTATCAAATCACTGAAGAGCAAAAAACTATTAAAACAATGGTACTGTCTTAGCTACTTCAAATACTCTTGTGAGCTCTGAAGTACCACAATCCTGTAAGAATTCCTTCTACCTGGTGCTGTTGCCTTGTACAAATAACTATAATATGGGCTTGATTGGCTTCTGTTAGAATTTGGAAGGGTAGTACATCCCTTTACAAAGATACAAAAGGCTTCATAAAGGGCAAAGTACTGGAGAAATGGGTCTCTTATGCCACTTCAGAGAGCATTCCGAATAAAGGTATGTTTATAGGAAAATGTGTTCCCCATATTTTCTGATATGTCATACAACCATGTCTAAAGTTCCATAAAATAACAGACTTCAGAATAATTCACTGAAATCATACAACCAGAGGTTGAACCTCTGTAATCCAGCACCCTCAACCTGACTGGTGCCAAACTAGAGAATTTGTCAAGCCATGGGAGGTCAATATTTTCTAGCAGCATTACCAACACTTACATTGTTTACTGGGCACTTAGGAGACATTTGGGGGTAAATTGGAGCTAAATCACAGCACAGAACACTGAGAGCCAGGACTGGTGGCTGTAAACAAACTTTATCGGACCATGGGAAACTTGGCCACAACCATGGTAAGTGGACATACTGCTTGCTAAAATCATGCTGGACCAGAGTGCGTTGGACTAGAGAGGTCCAACCTGTATTTCTAAAAACAAGTCATATACCCAATTCAGCTCTCCTGCAATCTGTAGTTACTGTCACTTGTCTATTAAATGTCAGTCATGAGTCATCTTATTATCATTAGTTACAGAATGACTAAATTTGTTAAATATGTCAGCTAATCTACTAAAGTTTGATTTAATGGCAGTCAGCATATTATGCATCACATTAATCCATTAATGGAAGCAACACTTGCGTGACTACTACATCTTCTTTTCTATGCATATTCAAACAATACATAGATTTAAAATGAATGTCCATGGTAACAGGAACATTTACCAAAGTATCCGTGCTCAATTCAGAATTTAAAGAATCACCCATTAATATTCCCTCACTGTGTGTTTTAACTGAGAATCAGGTGTGGGAGTGGTATGCCTACATAAAGTAATTAAACAATGCCCTTTCAGCTAGATCTCTGCAGTGAGTGATAATCCTTTCACAATGGATATAGGCACAGTTAAAAATTTCGTACTGTGGCTTTTTGCTGAAGTTGGAGGGCCTTTAGTTAGGTAAATGAGACTGAATCCTTTTTAAAAAAATCTCATGTGGTTTTAGTCTAAACAAAATTAATGGAATCGCTCACTTGAACAAGGTAAGCAAGATCTACCCATGACCTGAATTGGATGGCAACATTTTTAGAGCATATCTTTCTAAATATACTGTGTTCATGTATGGCACATTTTGAAAAATGTATCGTAAGAAAATATAGATCATTTCAATGAAATCTCATCAGTGAAAAGTGTTGAGAGTTTTTAGGCTGTTCTAACCGTCTCTTCCATCTACGTATGATTGCATTTCAAAAATCTAGATCTTCTTGCTCTCACACTGTGGATGTTGATCCTATCAAATGTTAAATCACATCACGTCTTAAATCTTTGCAGCTTGTTGAGCTTTTGGGCTACTATCTCTTTCTCATCCTTATCCTAACTCTGAGGAACTCGGATTTTCATGAACACAACTGATTCTGTATAGCCTCCTTAATCTAGTAAATTAACTTTCCTAGATTATTCCTAGACTATTTCACTAAGTGTGTGATGAAGCAATGGAACGAGTTGCATGGAGAAGTGGTGGAATCTCCCTCTGTAAGCCGTTTTTAAAACCATGCTTGACAAACCCCCACCTAGAATGATATAGTTTGGGTTGCTCCTGCTTTGCGCAAAAGGCCCAGGAGCCGAGTGCTGAAGCCAAGGCTGTCCCACACCTGGCTAAAACCCATCGCATGGGCACAGCTTTCAGTTCACTGCCTCTGACATGCTTCCTCTTGGATCATCCAAGGTACCCTTACCAAAGTGTTTCCAATACTGCTGCGAGCCTAAATCATGACAACAGGGCGATAACTCTCAGTTACCAGCAGGTAAAGTTTCTTTGACAAAAGGGTACAGTCAATACCATCTTTATCTCCAGGGAGTAAGCCTAGTTCTACAGTAGGCAGAGACTTTAGCTTTTTATTTCAGGCATATTTCAGGTGATTGCTAGCTGAAGGTTAAATTACTCTCTTTCTTTCCTGTCTCCATCTTCCCACTTGTGTATTCTCTCTCACACATATTCCATAAATATGCCCACCAGGGTTCTCTGCAGAACTTTCTTTTAGGATTGGCACAAATTCCAATCATATATTTTATTAGTAATCAAGAAAATGAGCTGGTGCTTGCTTGCTTGCATGTATGTATGTGCCTGCATGCACAGAGAGATTTTATTACCAATGCTCCAAAGATAAGAAAATATTATAGTGATTCCATCAGTACTTTTTGCTTCGGGACTCCCATGCCCAACCAGTGTAAACACATAGAAAAATAATCATTCCGCATAAGGAATGTACAAAGCAAAAGACAATTTATGATGCATTTTCTTGAGAAATTATGCTTCTGAAATTATTGTCTCTCAAGAGTAATTTTCCCCTCTGCCCTTTGCTCCCTTCTCCTATTCCATCATGAGCTGTTAATTAATTCTTGCATTAAACAGTTTAATTCACTGCCTGATCCTTCATGCTTACGTGCCCCAAATTTCTTTTGAGATCAATGGGAATTTAGTGGGCACACGAATACAATGTAAGCCCCTTAGACTCTGAGCTCCATGGGGAAAAGATTTGGGGGCCATGTCATCAGATAATGGAAATCAACATAGTCAAATGTTGAGGTAAATAGAATGATGCCAATTCATACCATGTGAGGATCTGGCCTTTAGATTTTTTCCTTGAACATCACTATGCACACTTATAGTTAATGAATAAATAGAAAAGGGATCAATTGTGCAACCTTTCACATTGTCTCTTAGGAATAAGAGCGTATGTCTGATCTAAGAACTCACAAGTCTGAGTCCTCATCTTACAACTAGCTCCTAACACAGCAAGATTCAAGCTTGTTCATGACATTATAATAAACCATGATCAGTGTTTGCTCTCCTTATTCTTGGTGGTTTGGAAGAGAGCTAAAGAAATGTTTCAATAAACCTATAGGGCTTGATTCTCCTCTGAAGTGAAGTAAATGAGACATAAATCAAATGAAATCAAGGGATCTACATCACTTTAACACTGGCATTAATGAGAGAAGCATCAGGCCCATATATATTAAAATATCCTAATGGCTTCCTGGAGATTGATAGGTCACAGAATGACGGGAAAGGGAGCCAAATGCAAGTCGGTCAGAAAAGTTATGGAGAAACATTTTTCTGTTAGAAGATGTTGATTCATCGAACTCAAAACTTGACACAAGACTATACTAATTTTACCAAATGTGCCATGGGACAGGGCAGGCAGGGGTTTGCTGGTGCTCAGGCTAGGGACCTGAGCTCAGAATCAGAGGATCGGGCAGGCTTGAGAGCCAGAGCTGCTGCCTCATCTGTGATGTCCACACTGCTCTCTTTAGCATGTTAGCTTGAGCTCAGTTAGTGTGTGTTTGTCCACCTGGGTTAGAGACTGTTACGTAGCCACAGTGCAGAAACATACTGGCCGTGTCTACACTAGCAAGTCCTTTTAGAATATTAGGCCCTCTTCCAAAACAACAAGTGGAGTGTCCACACACAAAATGCACTCTTTTGAATTCCTTTCAAAAGAACATGGTGCTTCTTCTGGAGGCCCTCTTCCTCTCCCAAATGAGGAAGTGTGCCTCTTTCAGAAAGATTCTTTCTGCTAAAAGTGTGTGTAGACACTCCAGAGGCCCTTTGTTCGAAAGAGCAGTCCTCATGGTGCCAGATTTTTTCATCCCTGGCCCATTCTTTCGAAAGAGCTGGGGGGAAAGCCTAGAGAATGATGCACAACAAAATGAGATGGAATATTAATGGAAAACCAAAGACCACTAAAGTTTTTCTGTCATTAAAAAAGCAATGAGAAGACTGCATTATACAAGTGATTAAAATCAGATGGGAACATCTATGACGATCAGCTAATTTAGGACTCGGGAATGCAGAGAGAGAATTGTTTTCTTCTAAAAATATAATAAATTGATAATATAAAAGATACAATATGTTGTATGTTTGAGCTACATTTTAATGGCATGAAAGGGGGTGGTGTTGTTGCAGGGTTTTTTGTTGAGGAAAGTGTCTTCGTCAAAGACTATATATAGCACTTCTTTGACCATATTAGTGGAATTCTCAAGTTGAGACTGGAAATATACAAAAGTCTGGAAATTTAGCCATATGTGTCACGTTCTATATGTGGAAGAACACTAAGGCTACGTCTACACGTGAAGCCTACATCGAAGTAGCCTATTTCGATGTGGTGACATCGAAATAGGCTATTTCGATGAATAACGTCTACACGTCCTCCAGGGCTGGCAACGTCGATGTTCAACATTGACGTTGCGCAGCACCACATCGAAATAGGCGCAGCGAGGGAACGTCTACACGCCACAGTAGCACACATCGAAATAAGGGTGCCAGGCACAGCTGCAGACAGGGTCACAGGGCGGACTCAACAGCCAGCCGCTCCCTTAAAGGGCCCCTCCCAGACACACTTGCACTAAACAGCACAAGATACACAGAGCCGACAACGAGTTGCAGACCCTGTGCATGCAGCATGAATCCCCCGCTGCAGCAGCAGCAGCCAGAAGCCCTGGGCTAAGGGCTGCTGCACACGGTGACCATAGAGCCCCGCACGGGCTGGAGAAACAGCGTCTCTCAACCCCCCAGCTGATGGCTGCCATGGAGGACCCCACAATTTCGACGTTGCGGGACGCGGATCGTCTACACGGTCCCTACTTCGACGTTGAACGTCGAAGTAGGGCACTATTCCGATCCCCTCATGAGGTTAGCGACTTCGACGTCTCGCCGCCTAACATCGAAGTTAACTTCGAAATAGCGCCCGACGCGTGTAGCCGCAACGGGCGCTATTTCGAAGTTAGTGCCGCTAATTCGAAGTAGCGTGCACGTGTAGACACAGCTTAATTCTCATAGCAAATCAGTTAAATGTTTCACTTATTCTAGAAACATGAATTGGACAGTGGCTAGTAATACATTCTTCAGAGAGAAGTGCAAAATAAATTCTGAAAAGGACAATTATGGAATAATCCACTTATAAAATATTTTCTTGTGTTTGAAATGCCCTGAAATATGATATTTTATGTACATATTACATAAACATATGTTGAAAACATTTAGGACATGTCTATACACTTACTGGAATCTATGCTACTGTGACTGATGCAGCAGGTTTTGATTTAGCAGATCTGGTGAGGACCTGATAAATTGACAGCAGAGAACTCTATGGTTGACTCCAATACTCTATCGGAATGAGAGGAGCAATGTAAGTCAACAGCAGAGTTTCTTCCATTGACATACCACAGTACAGACACGAGGTTTACTCCAGTTAAATTATTCACATATCTGGAATAGCATAACCAGTGCTTTTTTTAAGAAAAAAAAGTGGTGGAAGTCAAGCCCCAAACTGCCCCCCACACCCTGAGACCCAATCCCCTGCAGTGGCTTACCCCCCCATGTGGGGCCTAATCTGCCCCCTGGGGGGGTCCAAACTACACTTTGTGGGGCCCAGGCTGCCCCCTGGCAGCTTAACTGCCCCCTGTGGGGGTCCCAAACTGCTCCCCCAGTGGCTTAGCCGCCCCAAGCAGGGTCCAAGCAGCCCCTGCATGCAGGCCCTAAACCATCCCACACTGGGCCCAAGCCATCTGGTGGATTAATCACCCCATGGGGGCCCCAAACCACCCTCTGGCAGCTTAGTTGCCCCATGCAGGGCCCAAGCCACCCTCCGTGTGGGGCCAGAGCTGCCCATCCAGCAGGGTCTAAGCTGCCCCCTAGTGGGGCAGTCCCATGTGGGGCCCAAGCTTTCTGCCCCACATGGGGTCTGAGCAATCCCTCAGCAGCTTAACCTCCACCACAGCCCCAACCCACCCACCTGGCAGCTTAACACCCCTTGTACTCCCCCCCAGCAACCCCAAACCCTGACTCACCTTAGGAGGTGCTCCAGGTGCTGGTGCTTCTTCTTCACCAGCTGCCTGCCACTTCCCCCAGCACTCTGGCTTGCCCAGGTGAAAGGGCAGGAGCAGCTCACAGCACCCAGCCATGCTGAAGGAATGACTCAATGGCCATGTCTACACTTAGAGAACTTCAAAATGGGCATGTTAATGGCCATTTCAAAGAATACTAATGAGGCTCTGAAATGCATATTCAGCACCTCATTAGTGTGCCGCCAGCCGCGGCCCTTCAAAATTGCCACTTTTCACTCCCGCATGGCTCATCTAGATGGGGGGTCCTTTTTGAAAGGACCCTGCCAACTTCAAAATCCCCTTACTCCTATCAGTAGATAGGAATAAGGGGATTTCGAAGTTGGCGGGATCCTTTTGAAAAAGACCCCTGTCTGGACAAGCCATGCGGCAGCGAAAAGCAGCCATTTTGAAATGTGTTGGCTGGCGGCATAATAATGAGGTGCTGAATATGCACTTCAGCACCTCATTAGTATTCTTCAATGGCCATTTCGAAGTTTTCTCTACATGTAGATGTAGCCAATGGCCTGCTACTAAACTAATTAAGTTGAGTCCTTCCTTCAGCAAGGCAGGGTGCTGCTGTGAGCTGGAAGTGAGCAGAGTGGTGGCAGCAGCAGGAGCCACATATTGGCTTCCACAAGTGGCTCAGAGCATTTTAAAAATGGCGGCACCCGTGCCAGCAGAAAAGGTGGTGGAATGTCATTCTGCAGAGTTCCACCAGAAAAAAGCACTGGGCATAACTTAGGTCAACTTACTGCAGTAGCATAGACAAGGCCTTCGGCTGCAAAGTTAAAATCTAGAAATTGTCAGAATTTGTGCCTATGTGTTATGACACAATTAAATGCTCAGGTCACACACTGTTTTTCCCATAGGATCTCTGCCTCGCTCAGTGCGTAGGATGGAAGATGGTTGGGCAATGATGCAGTACTTCAATATTTCTTTTCATCCTCATCAGACTGTATGTGAAACCTGGCTTGTGTATTGCACAGACTGTAAATCACAAACCAAATTGATCCTTTGATCATGTTCTTTCCTAGGACGCACAGCCCTTCAGCAGTGCTTCCCAAACATGAATTAATTTGTCTCCATCTTTCTTCTGCGTGAGAAGAGACTGGGAAATTGAAACAAAGTCTTAGGTGAGGATACACAGTAAATTTGTGGCAGAATCAGGATTGCAATTCAGAGCTGTCTGAATTCCAACCCTATGTTTATATAACCAGGCCACATTGCGAGAAGAGTTTAGTGTCCACAGCTCTCAATGTCTTCCGGAGAAGTTGTGAGTGCTCAGCAGATCCGCAGATCAAATCTCAGGTATCTGAAGCTGGGCCCACAGAATGAAGAAAATAAAATAAGTAGCACTGGCCGGGGCCCAGAATGTTGATGTGATTTGGTCTGAATCATACAGGAAATCCATGCTAAAAGCAGAAATTAAACTCAGATCTTTCATGTGGGATTCATTTGCCTTAACACAAGAGCATCTCTTTTACTTCTTGCAGTTCCTCACCTTCTTCTTGATATTCCTTCCAATTTATAGTGCTAATAAGGCACAGGCTCTCTACAACCTTTTTCAGTGTACAACCCTGATTCACACTCTAAGAACCATTCAGTTTATGCACTCAATAAGGAAAGGATCCTTTTGGGGAAAATATTATGGGTCCATGTAATTAAAAACTACATCAAAATGCATGCATGCAAAGGGGCAGAATAAAAGCTATCCAGGCAACCTAAATTTGACATTTCCTAACTTTCACATGCTTTTGCAACTCAAGAAATGGTTGTTTTGCTTGGAAAGAGAGGGCTTAATGCCATTTCCAAAGTGTTTTAATAGAAGAAAAAAGATAAATAAATGAAGTACAACTCTGACACACACCTAACATTTTAGTAGCAACATGGCCAGAACTGTGAACTGTTACTATTTTGGCAGCAAAACTAACTACAGGAAGAAGACAAAACAACAGAATTGTAGCACTTTAAAGACTAACAAAATGATTTATTCAGTATTGTTATTTTGTTAGTCTTTAAAGTGCTACATTTCTGCTACTTAGTTTTGTTGGTGTACAGACTAACACAGCTACCTCTCTGTTAGTCCAGGAAGAAGAGGAAGCTGTTATACCAAGAGTCAATGATCAATGGTGCTTTGGGCTGGGCAGGAAATGTGGGAGCAGTGAGCATGACTTCCCTCTCCTTTCATCACCCAGAACATGGAGTGTCTCCTTGTCTTGTGGGGAGAAGGAGTGTGTACTAATTTTAATGTGTTTCAAAAAAGGCCAGAGAGGATTCTAAGAAACTTTCATCTCTGAACTGAAAGTAACCATGAGAAATCTCAGTCCAGAGGGCGCTTTTTTCCTCTTGAAAGCTAGGAGTGCCTGAAATTAAGGCCTTATAATGCATACTTAACCACAATTACCGCATCACCACTGTGAAACTATAATTAAAATCAGAACAATAACTGTATAAACTCTATCACAGAGGAGCTCATTGGAGCCAATTAAATGGAGAAGACTGCTGTACTGTGGGTGCAGAGTTTCTACTATGAAGCGGAAACCAATCAAATGTTCAGTATTTTTATGTTCATTTGCAGTTTGTCTACTGGTTGGGGCTATATTTAAACTTAATAAATTACATAGGCCGTCAAATAACATGGAGATGGCAATGGCTCTTTGTCAATATTGAAGTGGGTCAGATTTCAAGTAGTAATATAAGGATCAAAGACTTTGCAGACAAGGACCAGCCCTCCCATATGTCCATTCCCTATGGCCGCACCTACATTACAGTCATCCTTCGAACGAAGTTCTTCCAGAAATTCTCTTCTGGAAAAACTTCTTTTGAAAGAGTGTGTCCACATCCAAAAAAGCAGATCGAAAAAATCAGTCTGCTTTTTCGATACACAGTGTCCACACAGCCCCCAGTCGTTTGAAAGAATGGGCCAGGGATCGAAAAATGTGGTGAAATGAGGACTGTTTTTTCAAAAAAAGTTCCCCTGGGGTGTCTACACACATTTTTTCTGAAATATTCTTTTGCAAGAAGAAGCTCTTCTTCATATAGGAGAGGAAGAGGGCCACTGGAAACAGTGCTGCATTCTTCTGACTTAATATTGAAAGAACGTGCTTTGAGTGTAGACACTCCGCAAGACCTTTCGAAAGAGCCCCTGATTTTTAAAAATACTTGCTAGTGTAGACACAGCCATTGGGACCAGTAACTTCTGACATTACAGACTGTTCTGATTGGAAATGTGAGGCTGAATACCATCAGATTCTCACTCCTCAAAAAGCAATGCTGATTGGTTATGGATCGAGCACCAGTACCATCACTGCTGCTGTCATGCGTGAGAGATTGGATAATATTAAGTGATAGTGTATTACAGGAATGACAGAAGGGCTCCGTCTACATGAGCACAAATCTTCGAAATGGCCGTGTGAATGATTACTTCGAAATGGCCATGTGAATGATTACTTCGAAATGGCCATGTGAATGAAAGATTGCTGAAATGCATATTCAGTGCCTCATTAGCATGCCAGCAGCCGCGGCTCTTTGAAATTGCTGCGTTTTGCTGCCACGCGGCTCGTCCAGACAGGGGTCCTAGGCATAAGGGGGTTTCGAAGTTCCTGGGGTCGTTTCGAAAAGGGCCCCCATCTGGACGAGCTGCGCAGCAGTGAAATGCAGCAATTTCGAAGAGAAGCAGCTGGCAGCGTGCTAATGAGGCGCTGAATTTGCATTTCAGTGCCTCATTAGTAATCTTCGAAATGTCCATTTGCATGGCCATTTCGAAGATTTGTGCTAGTGTAGACACAGCCAAGGTGAATAACTGCATGCATGCAAAGGGGCAAAATAAAAACTATCCAGGCAACCTAAATTTGACATTTCCTAACTTTCACATGCTTTTGCAACTCAAGAAATGGTCATTTTGCTTGGGAAGAGAGGGCTTAACACAGTTTCTTCTTTGTTTCCATGCTTTATGCAGACAAATGAATCTTTTCTGAAGCTTGAGATTCAGCTTGAATGGCATTTTGCAACTAAACTGTTAAGTATGGAGAGGTGACTATCAGTATTTTCCCCCATCTCTTTGCTCTAGCTCTTGGCAAGATCACTATCTTCCTCCAGTGATGAAAGAGAATATTAAGCACAGACATCAAAATGAAAAACATGATAAGTCCTTTTCATCTTACAGTTTAGCAAGACTCTTCATTCCTGATTCATTAAGCGTTGTATTTTTACTTGATGGCAGTGAAATTTAGAGAGATGTGGTGATAGACTGTATCACTATCTCCTTGTACATAGGACCAGCAACTAAAAACAATAATGTGCTTCTGGAAGGTAACCTTACCTATATGCTTACACAGTAAGAGTCAATTTCTTCACTGAGCTTGTATTTATAAATTCAGAGTTACAACTTTGAAACCGAGGAAGTTCTGAGTTACAGAGGGGAATCAGAGAGTAGAATTTCAACCTAACTGGGTGAGTGGAGCTGGTACTTAGTGATGGAGACAGGATTGACCTGAAGGTCAATAATCTGGATCTCTTTCAGACCAAAAAGAAAGCAAACCCCAACACCAAAATCTCCCCTCTGGGAACGCTCTGTCTGCAGCCCACCCAAAGTCTGAACTCAGGTTCTGTCAGCACGACCATCCCTTGCACCTGCAATAAATCTGAAACCAGTGCAGTCTGCATAGCGCTGGAGTAACAGGTGTATGTTGTATGTAGAGGACAGACCTCTAAAATGACCCATAACTCTATGTTTCTCTTCATGAAACCTATAGAAAGCATTCTCTTTGCCAGTGCCGAGCTGCATTTTGCATGATAGCTGATTGACTCAAGTTCAGTCTGATAAGAGAAATGTAATTCTAAATTAAAGATACACCCTGAGGACATGATGGAGTGATACCAGTCCCTTTGGCAGATCATTTATTTATCAACAGTCTTGCCATCTGAAGTCTTGTTGGGTCCTCAGCTGCTATGATTTTCTAGATAATAGCATTAGCCAAGTGAGTTTTATTTTTCATCCTCCCTTGTCAAGGAGGCTGTGACCTTTTATGTTGTCTGCAGACATTGCTACAGCCACCTGCTTTTTGGTAACATCTGCACTAGAGCATTGCTATGCACCACATACGGATCTATGCTTACAGACTAGTTCAGCTAGGTCAGAATGTGGCTGGCTGCTTACTTGGAGTCCAACACTGCTGAGAAAGGGATACTTAAGTAGTATTCCTTTGTTTCTTTTCCCTCCCCACATGCTGGGTGCGTCTACACTTGCATTCCTTTTTTGAAAGAGGCATGCAAATGAGGCAAATAAAAATGCAAATGAGGCATACAGTTGCATATTCGACACCTCATTTACATATTCTAATTTTGAAAGCACTTCTTTCTAAAGAAGAAAACCAGTGTAGATGCTGCTCTTTTGAAAGTAAACCCATCTTCAAAAGAGCCCTTCTTCCCCTACACTGGCTTTCTTCTTTCGAAAGAAGCTCTTTCAAAATTAGAATATGCAAATGAGGTGTCACATATGTAAATACATACCTCATTTTGCATTTTTGATTTACTTCATTGGCATACCTCTTTCAAAAGAGGAATGCAAGTGTAGATGCACCTGCTGTGAAGTACACTTAAAGCCCAGGAACAATTGGCAGTCCCTACATTCAGCTTAGAGTGGTGATGTCTCCTCCACTGTACTTTAGTGGGTAGCAGACTACATTATCTTATAGTACCTTCCAGCCTGCAAAGCTCCTAAGCATTCAGGTGAGCTCCGGAACGTTTCCACGTTTCCTGAAAGACACAACACTACATTGAGGACACAGTCAAATTCTTTATGGCTGGGTCTACACTTGCCCCCAACTTTGAAGGGGGCATGGTAATCAGGGCGATGGGAGATTACTAATGAAGTGCCGCTGTGAATATACAGCATTTCATTAAGCTAATTCTCCCCCACGGCAACTTTGGAATGTCAAAGTGCCAGCATGCGTGTAGCCGTGGGCACTTTGAAGTGCCCGTGATACTGCGAAGAGCCTTTACTCCTCTACATTTTGGGGAGCAAAGGGACTTTGAAGTAGAGTGGGCACCTCGAAGTGCCCACAGCTACATGCATGCTGGCTCTTCAAAGACTGACATTTTGAAGTTGCCACGGGGGAGAATTAGCTGAATGAAGTGCTGCATATTCACCGCAGCACTTCATTCATAATCTCCCATCACCACGATTACCATGCCCCCTTCGAAGTTGGGGGGCAAGTGTAGACAAGCTATGAGTAGCAACGTTCCCAGAAAATAATGAGGAACAATGACCACCACTGAAAGCCTTTTCCAGCAATTGCAAAAGCACGGTGTCGTGAGCTTGCTACATATTTTCCTTACACAAAATTTAATGGATTGGTAGGAGGGCTTCAGTGGAGACTACTGCATTAGTTAAATAGACATCAAGACCACGTCTTGATAAGTGAGTGACATCTAAGAAGAATGGGTTGCTTTTGGAAGTCTTGTGGCTTTTGTTTGTAACAAGCTGATTGGCATAGTATTCATAATCACCCTTTTAAACATCTGACTAAAAGAAAACACATTCCCGTAAAAACTGTGCCTTGAAGGCTCTTATAAAGAAATTCCCCTCCCCTCAGTCATTTAGTATGTTTTCTGTGTTCAGAATTTAGGTATTTTAAACATTCTGTGGTTACTGGAAACTATTTAAGCACACTGACATAGACACAACGTCTTTGTCCCCATCTATCTCGTTTGCTCTCGTGTTTGAGTTTACCACTGTATCTGAAGTGGAATAACAGTCCTGGGTATGAATTGTGTTTTCTGTTACTTGTGATTACTCACCCAATTATTCTGGAGTGTTCAATGGTCTTTCCCTCTACCCCCCCTGCAATTATTGGGTTTGATCTCCTGTTGGGGAACTGGGCATTCTCTGCTATGCCACGTTGTCCTGAAAATAATTGCATTTGCAGTGATGGTTTTATAATAACAGTTCTGCAGCATAAATGCATGTGGGGCAAATCCCTCAGTCTTTACTCAGACAAATCTCTCAGTGAAATCAGTGTGAGCTTTTTCTGTGAAATAATTAAGGACAGACCAGGTGGGGACTCCAACACCCGCCCATGGCAGCCTCCGGCTCCCACTGCTGCAGGACAGGCAGGGACTCCAGCTCCTGGCCCCACATCGGCATAGAGCTCAGGTTCCAAGCTCCATGGCAGTGTCCCACCCACACTGCTGTGGGACAAGTGGGCATTCAGGCTCCTGGTCTGGCGCTGCTGCAGGGTAAGCAGGGGCTCCAGCTCTGGCCTGCAGCAGCACCTCAGCCCCCACTGACATGGAGCAGGCAGGGGCTCCAACTCTTGCCAGGGTGGCCCTGGTTCCTAGCCACCAGCAGTACTCCAGCTCCTGTTGCTGCAGGGCAAGTGAGGGCTCAGGGTCCCAGCCCCCTGCTGCCACAGTGTAGGAGGGGGCTCCAACTTCTGGTCCCTGCTGCTTGGGAGCTCCGGTTCCCAGACCCATAGCAGCCTCCTGCCCAGTAGCTGCAAGTCAGTTAGGCGCTCTGGTTCCCAGCCCCACTGGGAATCCTTCACCTGCCAGCTACTCTCTTATCTGGTAACCTCTGTGATCACTCCAGGCAACGGATGTTGCCTGGCGAGAGAGTACCGGATTTAAGAGGTGCAACCTGTAGAAGGAAAATATCCCCTTCTTTTAACTTATGCTACCACTAAAAGTCAGATTCACGTTTCATGTACTGTACTCTCCATTTCTAGTTCATACCTTGTGGACCTCTTGAATATTTTGGAACAAATACCTCCACATAGAAGTCCCATCTCTTTGCATAAGCACAACAATTAGGCTTTGCCCCTTTGTAATTTATGCAGACATCAGTATATCTTTCTAATTGTTCTGCTTTGGTCTGTGGGTTTATTGCTTGGTTTCTATATTTCAGTCACTGTAGGTGTAGCTTATTTAAGGATCTGATAAGGTATAAGTTTAAATTTCAGTCTTGAAAAGTTGATGTCTTGGAATAATCTTTATTCACATAGTAGGCTCATTAACTGCTGTGGTTATAGTTATGGAAACAAAGGTTTGAAGATACAGGCCCATAACTGTCTAGAGCTACGTCTACACGTGTATGCTACATCGAAATAGCTTATTTCGATGTAGCGAAATCAAAATAAGCTATTTCAATGAATAGCATCTACACGTCCTCCAGGGCTGGTGCCGTCGACATTCAACGTTGACGTTGGGCAGCACCACATCAAAGTAGGCACTGCAGGGGAGCGTCTACACGCCAAAGTGGCCCACATCAAAATAAGGGTGCCAGGAACAACTGCAGACAGGGTCACAGGGCGGACTAGCACTTCCAGGGCAACAGCAAGCCGCTCCCTTAAAGGGCCCCTCCCAGACACACTTGCACTAAACAGCACAAGATCCACAGAGCCGACAACTGGTTGCAGACCCTGTGCATGCAGCATGGATCCCCAGCTGCAGCAGCAGCAGCAGCAGCAGCCAGAAGCCCTGGGCTAAGGGCTGCTGCATGCGGTGACCATAGAGCCCCGCAGGGGCTGGAGAGAGCGTATGTCAACCCCTCAGCTGATGGCCGCTATGGCGGACCCACTCTTTCGATGTTGTGGGACGCGGATCGGCTACACGTGCCCTACTTCGATGTTCAACGTCGAAGTAGGGCACTATTCCCATCCCCTGATGGGGATAGCGACTTCAACGTCTCGCCGCCTTATGTTGATGTCAACTTCGAAATAGCGCTCGCCACATGTAGACGTGGCGGGCACTATTTCAAAGTTGGCGCGGCTACTTCAAAGTATCCGGCACGTGTAGACGCGGCTTAGCAGTCTAAGATACTGTGCATCTACACAGGAAAAATACTGTAGAAACAAAGGGCCTGATCTGTATTTTATTGAAATAAATGACAAAATGGCCCTTAATGTCAATGTGACATGAAAGAGACCTAGTATTACCGGATGACTCACTGAATGAGGGATATGGATCTCTAGAGAATTATTGTGATGTTCTACTGATTTTAGGAGCCTTTAGCTACATAAAAGGTCCCTCAGATGGGCTGTTTGTGGATATGAGAAATAGAAATTACATAGATACATATTCTATAGGCCAAATCCTCAGCTAGCGTAAATTAGCATAGCTCCATTGACTTAATTCTAGGTCATATGATTATGGAGGATTGTTGCTTTCCATCTTTCTTAAAATTCATACTGCTTATAATGAGACAGATATGCACATGCAATTAATCAAAACCCTTACCTTTACTGTGAATTACAAGTGCAAGTACAATATAGGATCAAGGGCTCCTAGATTATTAGAATGCTGATGGCCAACAGACAACCAGTGATCACAAACGGAGATCATAGAAGGAAGATGTTGTCAGCTCTCAGATTCCATCAGTCCCTTCAGCTGACTACATTCACTAGGGATGAAATGGAACTAGCTATTCCTGTCCTAAAACCTTACTAGGTTCCAGGACTTGACAAAGTCCAAGGGGATTTCCTGCATGACTTAAGATCATCCTGTTGCAACTTTCTGCTAAGTCTTCATAGTATTTTTCTGAAATGCTGTACAGTTCCAAAGCTGTGGTGAAGGTCACAGACAGTGACACTTCTTATTTCTGGAAGGAAGGTAGATGACCTTGAAGAACTATCGTTCAATTGCTTTAACCAGTGTCACTTCTAAGATGCTGGATCTTAATTGACTGTGGCCTTTAATCAACCCCAGCTACCTCATGACCAAGCAGGGTTCCAATCAAGCTGTAATGCCAAGGATTAAGTAGTTAGACTCATCTCTTTGAGTAAGGATGCCTTTGAGGCAGGGGAAAAGGTTGGCACTGTCGTTGTTGATCTTTTGTTGGCATACAAGAGAGTTGGCACTGTGGATTTGTCCCAGAAAGATATACCAGGGTCCCCCAAAAGCAACCAGCAGAGTTTAGTATACAGATGATTTCTAACAGAAAAGTGGTCATCAAGTGTGGAGATGGTTAAAACCGCACACGTTGTATGAACAATGGCGCAGGAATCTGTACTTGCACCATTGCAATTTAATATGCATGTATAACTAACCTTCTGTACACCTCAGCAACTAAGTTCATGTGCGCTGATGACTCCTGGCCTAGCAATACGCAGAAGGAGCTGTGGGGAGCTGGAGGTCTGCTTGCCATTTGACACCTCTGCTAAGTAAGTGTTTAATGAAAAGTGAAAGAAAGGTTTAATATATTTTCACTCTCACCCACAGATTAGCACATTGATAATTGCTGGTTCTTCTAAGCAATCAGCCAATCATTTTTTAACTATACCTTAGTTATTAGAGGCTACGTCTTGACTATGTTCTGTCCTTTCAGGAGCACATTAAGACACCATGAATCTAAAACCAGATGAGAGTCGAACTCCTCCACAGGCTTGCTGGCAATTCCTAGGGTGCTAGCACTGCAGCCTTATAGACATCTAGCAAGGCCCTAATTATTGCACCTGCTGAATACTTAAAGGCAGGATGGGGCTCCAGTTGTCGTTGTGGCAAGATAGGCTCAATGATCAGTACTTTGTATAATCACCAGCACAACCTGGACTGCTCAAATCTCCAACCTTCTAGTCCTGGCACTGCTTCCTCAGATAGCAGAGCCTGACTGCTTTACTGTGCAAAGTGAACTAGTAAGACAGCTTAATTTATGATTTCATCTCAAAGCCACATCAAAAACACTGGTTCATAATAAAGATGCCCCTTTTCTGAAATAGTGGAGCCTCTCTGTTAGTACACCAGAAGATAATATGTCCAAGATGGTGCAAAACTGTATTTTGGATGAATGGTAAATAGATAACTCAGATGTGTATCTCTTTGTCCCTCCAGATCAACTGTCGCATGCCCCTCAGAACAACTCTAAGAGCCAGAAGGGCCTGTTTTGTTGTAATATGATCACGTGATTTATCTTACATCTTTGCCATCAGGGAAAGGGGCTTCTTGAGCTCAAGGACAAAGAAGAAGCCATCTGATTCAGGACCATCCTCTATGTCATCTTGGTGGTGGATGGATACCCATGCCACCTCTGGATGTTGCATCATCAGACTGGCTACATCACTTACCCAATAACTAATTCATTGTTTGTGCCATTGGAAGCTGTACGTCAGAAGAATGATTGCTAGATACCATGGTAAAAAGACACACAGACTGCCACAGCCAGCTACCTACTCATACATTCGTTTGGAAAGCCATCTCTGTGTCTAGAATTCACAGATCTCATATCAATGGACTAATGTGTCTCCAACCATATGTAATAAAACTGTAGTGCTTGTTTCAGAACATCAGAAACTCATTTTTTTCACTAAATAAATCACTAGGATATAATATTTATTATTATACATGGCTTATATTTCTTGTTTTCATTTTCTTCCCCTTCAGCGTATCAGCCTTCTCTTTGCTTTTATCATAACTCTTCCTTTCTCCTAGAATTTATGAGTTAAGATGCATAATAAGGGATACAGGCCCAAAACTTCAAAGGTATTTGAGTATATAACATCCATTGAAATTAATGAGATATTAATACTTTTGAGGATCTGGACTATAGATATTTTGGTCCATATGTGCAATTTTCCTAAACGTCTATAGTAGTTCTGCAGAAAGATAACGAGCCTTAGGCCCAAATCTTTACTTAGTCTTTATTAAGGGGAAGATTCTATTGGTATCAGTCAGAGTTCTATCTCAGAAAGGATACAGGAAAAATTAAGGAAAGACTTTAGGACTTGAAATCTTAATTATTTATTTCCCTGGTGTCACTTTCTTACTATAGCTACATACTGAACAATATTCAGGAAGACAAACATGCATTTTTAAATACCTAGTAGAAGTATTCAAATATATAATTCACCAAATGTTGCTGCTATTTGCTGAATAAAGTAATTGCCACTACAAATATGTCTGATAGTTTTTTACCAGTTTCTATAGCTGGTCAATCACTATTCATTGAATAATTTATTAAACAATTAATGGCAACATTTAATCAAATAAATTGTGTGATGGATGTTTTTGAAACCTGTTAGTCTTTCCTCTATATAATAAAACAACAAGTCCTGTGTATTACTGAGTGACAGTTTGAGGGAAGACTCCGGTGATAGCATAATCTCTGTTGTGAGGCTCACGCGGTTTGATCAGTCACTAGAATCCAAAAAAGTGATTATAACCCCATAATTCAAAATGTTCTAGCATTTGAGTAAGTGCATGGATTCAGAGATAATGGTACAGCTCTCTTCTCCCCCTCTACCTCTCCTGACTTTTTGTCTTCCTAGCCCACAAACCTCATATCTCTCCTCTTTTCCATAACCTCCAGTCTTAATGATGCTCCAACCTAAACACAGCATACGAGCTTCCTCTGAAGATCCCCCTAGCAACACATACTAGGAATGAGTTAGGCTCCAGTATACTGAAGCACCTGCTTAATGTTAAGCAAATGAACTCTCACTGAAATCAATAGGTCTATGAGACTGTTTACATGTCTAAGATCAACCACATAAGAAAACGGTTTGCTGCATAGGGGCCTTGTACACTCATTGAGAAATTTTAGTCAGACATAGGGAACATCACTCCACAACCGAATGTGCATATTTTATTTCACTGTTTGGTTTACATTTTACACTGCAGCATACATATCAAATACCACATTGGCTGCGGCTACGCTAGCCTGTTCTTTCGAAAGAGCAAGCCCCACTTTGCAGCAGCGCACGTCGCGTCCACACACACCACGCACTCTTTCGAAGATGAAATCAACATTAGGCACCGCAGGAATCGAAATCGCTCTTCCAAACAGAAAATAGGAAGGGGCCATTCTTTCAACAGCCTTTTTTGAAAAAGGATGTGTGTAGACACTCCGCATCTCGCTCTTTTGAAAGAACAGGGTCCCCTGTGGCAGCAATCAGCTGTTAGGTAGAGATGTGCTGCTCTGTGGTCTGTTTGTATAGCAGCTCTTAGAGCCACACAGACCAGGAAACCGCATTGCAGGAAGCTGAGAGTGTTCAGGCAGCAGCCATCACATGTACTGCCCCAGCACGCCTCAATATGACCCTGAGCAGCTGCCAGACGGCCATGGCCAGCGCTTGGGTAGGTCAGGAGCCCCCCTCCAAGTGCACCCAGGACTCCCAAGGGTCCAGCCAGGGAGGGAAAAGCACGCCCCCTCCTGGACTGAGCACAAGCTCCAGAACTCGCTGAGGCTCTGGCAGGAAGAGGAGGTGCTCTGGGTGATGGGGAACAAGCAGCGGAATGTGACCGCCTTTGCCCAGCTGGCCGAGGGCCTGAGTACACGGGGTCACGCTGCCCACATTCCTGACCAAGTCAGGAGTAAGGTTAAGGAGCTGAGGCAGGGTTACGCCTGGGCTTGGGACTCAGGCAGCCAGTCGGAAGCTGCCTCCACTTTGTGCACCTACTACAGGGAGCTCAGGACCATCCTGGGCCCCTGGGACACTTCCTCCCTGTCAGTCCTCCTGGACATCTCAGCCAAGAAGCCCTGGCCATGACAGAAGCAGGAGCAGGAGCAGGAGCAGGAGCAGGAGCAGGAGCCATCGGCCAGCCCTGCACCACCAGCGCTGGACACGGAGCCAGACTCAGCTGGGGACTGATCCGGTGAGGAGGGGGACCTGGACATTGATCTCCCCTCCTGCACCTCCAGCCAGGCATCGGCCAGACAGCCATCCCCCAACCTTGGTGGTGGACCCTCACGTACATACACAACAGGGCACATACACTAGATCATGGGGCAGGGCCACCATACACGACCGGGGGCCCTCCACACCCACGGTGGACCCTGGCTCACCAGGGCCCAGACGGCCCATGGGCCGGGGATGGCAGCATGGCCACCAGTGCCTGTCAGCACCTGCTCCTACAGACAGCACCAGGCCCTGCCTCCAGGGGTGGGGGTTAGGGGGCAGACCACACAAAGGGACCACCCAGAGGTTCACCACACCTACGGATAGGGGACAGGGGAAAGGGACCAGTGCCTGTGGAGGGATGGGGGGACATGGGCCATGGGGCAGGGGTTGCTACTCATGGCCTCTTCCTCTCTTCCCCATGTTTCTGCAGCCACCCCATCTGCAGGCTGGGAGAGCCTTGCCTCATCCCTGGTCCCAGACACTCCCCACCACCCACCACCTCTGCCCTGGAGGCAAGGGATAGAAACTGGGCAGAGCCACCACCAGTGAGAGAATGGGCCCAGTCATGGCACAGCCAGATGTGGCCAGTGGAGGACCCCCACCTTGCCACCACCATCCAGTGCCAGGGGGAACTGGCCAAGTGCCAGCTCCGTTTCCAGGAGGGGGAGGCCTGCTGGCACTGGGTGGTGAGGGAGGGAGTTCCTCACCACCTTCTGAGATGTGGTAGCTATGTGCTGGAAGCTCCTGGCCTGACTGCCCCCTCCCACCACAACTCCTGCTGCCCTCCCCAATACCCCACCTGCTGCCCCTCCTGCTGCGGCCCCACCTGCCAGTCCCCTGGGAGAGGACCCCATTGGCCCAGACTGCTGGCCCGAGGCTGATCCCCGGCCCTACCTTCCCATACTCCTCACCCCCTCCCAGCCCCACTGGGGACCTCAGAAAAGGGGGAGTGTGGGACCCTGGGCTGGCACCCCTGCCCCAGAGTGATGGCCCATGAGGTGGGCCACCTAGGTCCCCCTCCCTCTGCAAATAGTCCCCCTGAAAATATTTAGACCCTCCCGTAAACAGCTGGACATTTTGTTATGTTTAGCAAGAAGTATTACCCACACAGTTTTTGTAGTTAACAATACACCTCTTTGGCCATGTCTACACTAGCCAAAAACTTTGAAATAGCCATGCAAATGGCCATTTGAAGTGTACTAATGAAGCGCTGAAATACATATTCAGCACCTCATTAGCATGCGGGCGGCCGTGGCACTTCAAAATTGATGCAGCTCGTCCAGATGGGGCTCATTTTCAAAAGGACCCCAGCTACTTCGAGGTCCCCTTATTCCTATGAGCAGATGAGAATAAGGGGACTTCGAAATAGCTGTCAATTTCAAAGTGCCATGGCTGCCAGCATGCTAATGAGGTGCTGAATATGTGTTTCAGAGCTTCATTAGTAAACTTCGAAATGGCCATTTGCATGGCCATTTTGAAGTTTTTGGCTAGTGTAGACGTAGCCTTTATTTTCCAAAACCCCGTGTACTGTGTGCTCAGTGGGGGTGGGGCAGTGTGCAGGAGGTGGGGGGGGGCGGTGTGTGGGACACCCGCCGAGGTGGCTGGGGTGGTGCTCACTGGGGCCCCTGGTCAAAGTACCAGTGCAGGGTCTTCCAGATGCAGACCCAGTCCTGGTGGGCCTGGCGGCTAGGGGCAATGGCTGGCTGTGGGTAGCCCCTGCCGGCCTCAACCACCCACCCCTGCATGAAGCCCTCCCCCTTACTCTCCACAGTGTTGTGGAGAATGCATCAGTCGCCCATGACCTAGGGGACATTGAGGATGCCTGCCTCCAGGCAGGCGAGGAGACGGCGCCACTGCCCCTTCAAGTGGCTGAAGGTGCACTCAACTACCTGGTGGGCATGATTGGACTGGCCGTTGACGCACTCCTGGCTGTGGGTGGGGTGGCCTGTATAGGGCCACATGAACCAGGGCTGGAGCGGGTATACCACATCAGTCATCATGCAGAGGGGTACGGTGGTGTCCCACAATGGGATATCCCTCTGTGGGATGCAGGTCCCTGTCTCCAGCCAGCAGCACAGGCCTGAATTCTGGAACACATGCATCTTGGGTGCAGCTGGGCCAGCCCTCATATGTTTCCTGGAACTGACCCTGGCTGTCCACCATGGCCTGCAGGACTATGGAATGGTAGCCCTTCCTGTTTATGAACTGTCCTCTGCTGTGCTCTGGGGCACGGATAGGTATTTGGGTCCCATTAAGGGCCCTGAAGCAATTCAGGAACCCCACTGTAGCGAAGCCCGCGATGGCCACCTCTACGTCTCTGATGCAGACGATCCTCTGGAGGAGCATGGCATTTAGAGCGCAGACCACCCCTGGCCCCGCCCTAGGACCCCACTGGAACTCACCCCCTCGGTGGGTGGGTGCTCAGACCTCCTTACTTCCATCATGACAGCCCCAACTGTGGCCTTGCCCACACCAAATTGGTGACCGATTGAGTGGGAGCTATCTGGAGTGGCCAGCTTCCAGACAACTATCGGGACCCTCTTTTCCATGGGGAGGGCACACTGCATCTGGGTGTCCTGGTGTCTCAGGGCCAGGGCCAGCCCCTGGCAGAGGTCCAGGAAGGTCTGCTGCCTCATCCAGAAATTCTGGAGCCACCGGTCATTGTCCTATTACCTCCATGACCAGTTGCTCCCACCACTCGGAGCTGGTGAGGTAGCTCCAGAGCTGGCGAAGCTCCTGAGGAGGTCAGAGGACCCCATGGTGTGGGGAGTCCCCTTCTGTCCCTGTGGCAGGGGCTGCCAGGAGCTGCAGGATAGTCCCCAGTGCTGCGGCCAGCAGGGCGCCCACTCCACTGGTGTCAGCCAGTAGGGTTTCCAGCTGCTGCTGGTCCATGCTCGTTCCTGCGGGCACTGTGTCTGCAGAGCTGGTGGCAGCTCCGCAGGCCTAGTGCTGTGCAGGCCAAGGGTGTTGCAGAGGGGCCCTTTAAAGGAGCCGCTTGCTGCAGCCCCAGAAGGGCTTGGCCGCCCTGCGACCCCATCTGCAACGTTTCCTGCCCTGTTCTTTCGAAAAAGGGTGTGGGGGTGTGTGGATGCCCTCTTTCGACATCCTGGATGGCCCCTTTCAACTTGACACATGGCCCTTTCAATGGCGCTCATCGATGGTGCCAACTCCGGTCTGTGTATAAAGATTCCCCTTCAAAAGGGCCTCTTCCGACAGCTCTCTTTTGAAAGATGCCCTTTTGAAAGAGCGCTCTGGTGTAGACATAGCTATAGTGCCGTGTACTCAGGATGCTTTACAAAAACATTAGGATAAATGAATTTCTCACCACCTAGAAACATTTTCACTCAAGGAGGATAATTTAACATTTAGATAATAAGTAGGTATGCATTTTAAAAAAAAATGTAGGTAGCATTTGTTTCAAAAAGATGGCTTTTACCCTTCATGTAATTGCATGTTTGGGAAAGTCTATTGTTTCATTGCTAAGTAACTAGAACCATTGGCAAACTCTGATTTTGAGAATTTACAGTATTAGTTTGCTTACAGAAATGTTAACAAAGACCAAATAGTAAAGCAAACATCTTCTATAATACTAAAATATATCCACTCATAAAAGTATATCATATCAAAGAAATAAAATACACCTCTCTCATACACTCAGTTCTTATGTAGCCTTTTCCAGGCATTCATTCCAGGGTGCTTTACAAAAGAAGGTAAGTTTCATGATCCTCATTTTATAGACGGGAGATAGAGGCACAGGGACTTTGGAAAATGAATCTGATATCTAAAGTCTCCCAACGCCCCTCCTTGTGTCCTGTTCACTGAACCATGCCGATTTCCTTCAGCCTCAACTTTCTATCTGACCAAAGTTAATGCTGTAGTTGGCATAGAAACCAGATTTCTTGACTCCCACCAGTCACATTGCATCTGCTAAAAAAGTAATTTAGTTTCCCAGCCAATACCATTATATCTAATACTTAGAACTGTCTGCATAGCTCAGTGGTCTTGCAGATTCAGTTCTGTTCATTCCCTCTGAAGCATCTGGCTTTGGCCACTGTTAGAAGACAGGGTACTGGCCTTGATGGACATTTGGTCTGACCCACTATGGCCATTCTTATGTACTTGGTTCTGCTGAGAGATGCTTTCTTCACACACGAAGCTTCAGCAGTTACCCGGAATTCTGTCAATCTGATAAAGTGGTTGCCTCATTGGCTTCTTGCAAGATTTCATTTTGCGGAAGAGCTTTTGTCTGCAGTTGCTGCTGCTTGAAATGTTACTCTGAGACTATGCTTCAAGCTGGCAAGAATATGGTCTCAATATTTTTCCTCTTGAAACTTTCTACTTAGAAGGACACGTCTAATCAGCCTTCTTTAGTGGTGTTCAAACTCCTATCAGACTGTAACAGACTCTTAATCCGGCTCTGATGTCACAGATTAATGAAATTACTAAAGCCTATAATGACGTTTATCTTTCCTTTCATTCACTATATTTTAAATTTGCTTGCAATATAGCATGCTTGCCTAAATGACTGTGTTTCCAGTCTTGTATCTCCCTGAGAGCTGTATATTTTGAAGAAAGAAAAAAAAAACAGAAAAGGGGCAGCAAATTGTCATCCACTGTAGCTATATGAAGAAAACAAACAAGAAATCTCCTGGAAACATCTGGATCTGTCTGACAGTGACCTTTCCCTCCTAGTGAGAAACCATTCCCACTGCTGAAGGCTCTCATCTTGAGGCTGGTTTGTAGAATGATACGAACCCCAGACAACTGCTTCATCATTTCTGAAGCTTGTAGGCATCTCCCCTCTCTATGCTTGATTAAAAACAAAACAAAAAGAGCATGAATAAAGTTATTGGTACCATTGAGATAAGAGAACATGAATAAGGTTCCTAGTACTTGTGATATAAGAATAAATGTATAGTGCTTCATGCTCTGAAGTAGGAGAGTCAGTGAGCTGAACAGTAGCAACACTGATTGAAAGGACAGAAGATATAAGTGCCTGCCACTGCATCCTGGCAGCATTTCATCAGTCTCTTTGTTCAGTCTTTTTCCCACCAAGACAAAAAAAGCTGGAGAGAGG
This sequence comes from Carettochelys insculpta, assembly GCF_033958435.1. Taxonomy (NCBI): domain Eukaryota; kingdom Metazoa; phylum Chordata; order Testudines; family Carettochelyidae; genus Carettochelys; species Carettochelys insculpta. The sequence goes on from NC_134137.1 coordinate 123,427,606, forward strand.
AAAATTATAGACAACTGTTTTACAGGCTCTAAATGACAGCTGTAGATCTTAATACAGTGATGCATTTAAAAACCCTTCTTTCATCTTCCTTAGCCCTAATAGTTTGCTGCAGTGAAATTTTTAAAAGAGAGTGGGACAATGGTCACCAGCCATTGCAACAATAGATGCTGGCCATAAATGTGTGAACTTAATCCTTTTAGAGCCACTTCATCTTCTAACAGAGGTTAGCACCTTGCATCTCTCTTTGCTTGGCTTTTTTCAAGTTCTTTGCCTTCTGTATGAAATTCCATTTCACAAAGTGATTGACAGCAAACACAAAATCCTGAGGCTCTGTGGTCCTGAATGACAAAAATAAAGCAGAACACTCACCCCCCAAGCCCCTAACGTACTATAAAAATAGCAACGGCCGCTGCTGTGGCAGAGTTCACTGCTGGCCTTTTGAAAGAGTCGCTAAGCAGCTGGTTCTTATCTATGATGTTTTAAAACAGTCAGCTAAGTTATTTTCTTAAAGGGAAACAATACTTTAGAACAATTTAACCTTATTTCCAAGGTCATGTGTTGCAATTAGACTGATTTTATAAGACAGCATGCTCCAGTGGATAGGACTCTGGAGACTCAGGTTCTGCCAATGATCTACTGTGTGACCTTGGGCAAAACAGCTCACCATGTTGTCTAGTTAAACAGTAAACTCTTCAGGGCAGGGGCAATTTATTACTATATTTTTGTCAATTGCCTGGAACGCTAGGCTTGAGTCCAGATTGGGATCTCTAGGCACTTTTACAATACAATAATTATAATAATAATAAACCACTCATGACTGTCATCAGTGTGAAAAAAGAAATTAATATTTACACGCTAATTTTAAAGAGTAGAACAGCTGCTGTGTGATGCCAGCCAGAATCAGATGTTTTCAGAGCCCTGTAATGATGCGCATACATTTGTCAAGAGCCATTGTAAGTGAAATAAAGGAAGTAATTGCGTCACAGAGTGGCAAAATACTGCACTATGCCTTTAAAGAAAGGAAAAAGCAGATGAGACTCTGAGTCTACACTAGCAAGTTCTTTCAGAAAAGCTGGGCCCTCTTCGAAAGGGCCTGCAGAGTGTCTACACGCAAAATGTGCTCTTTCGATCTGAAATGGAAAGAGCACAGCACTTTCTTCTGACAGTCATCTTCCGCTCCCAGAGCAGGAAAAGTGCTTTGTTTTGAAAGAGGAACCCTTTATGGCACCAGCTAGCTGGAGCGTGGAGATTCCCTGGCCATTGCTATTGGAGGTCTATGCTCTGTGTGGCCAGCCTCCTTAAAGGTGCAGGGAGCCCCACAGAGACTATGGCGGGAAGCTGAGAGCATAGAGGCTGTCAGGACAGACCCGAGTGGCTCCACATCCTCACACCGACTGCTGCAGCTGAGAATTGCCCCATGTTGGCCTGCCTCCCACGGTCTGTGAGAGTGAGGGATCATTGTTCAAGATGGGTTATTGATCACTGATGATGCACTGGAGAGGTTTAAACTGGGGACTGTAGGCGATGGCCAGTGGTGTTCTGTTATTTTTCTGGTTGGGCCTGTCTTGTAGCAGGAGGCTTCTGGGTACGTGTCTGACCTTGTCAATCTGTTTCCTCACTTCCTCAGGTGGGTATTCTAGTTTTAAGAATGCTTGGTAAAAGTCTTGTAGGCGCTTGCCTCTGTCTGAGGGATTGGAGCAAATGCAGGTGTACCTCAGAGCTCGGCTGTAGACAATGGATCATGCGGTGTACCTCGAAGCCTCACCTTGGCTACGTCTACACGTGCAGCCAACATCGAAATAGCTTATTTCGATGTTGCGACATCGAAATAGTCTATTTCGATGAATAACGTCTACACGTCCTCCAAGGCCAGCAACGTCGATGTTCAACTTCGACGTTGCTCAGCCCAACATCGAAATAGGCGCAGCGAGGGAACGTCTACACGTCAAAGTAGCACACATCGAAATAGGGATGCCAGGCACAGCTGCAGACAGGGTCACAGGGAGGACTCAACAGCAAGCCGCTCCCTTAAAGGGCCCCTCCCAGACACAGTTGCACTAAACAACACAAGATACACAGAGCTGACAACTGGTTGCAGACCCTGTGCCTGCAGCATAGATCCCCAGCTGCCGCAGAAGCAGCCAGAAGCCCTGGGCTAAGGGCTGCTGCCCACGGTGACCATAGAGCCCCGCAGGGGCTGGAGAGAGAGCATCTCTCAACCCCCCAGCTGATGGCCGCCATGGAGGACCCAGCAATTTCGACGTTGCGGGACGCAGATCGTCTACACAGTCCCTACTTCGACGTTGAACATCGAAGTAGGGCGCTATTCCTATCTCCTCATGAGGTTAGCGACTTCGACGTCTCGCCGCCTAACGTCGAAGTTAACTTCGAAATAGCGCCCGACGCATGTAGACGCGACGGGCGCTATTTCGAAGTTGGTGCCGCTACTTCGAAGTAGCGTGCACGTGTAGACGCAGCCCTCATGAGGTTAGCGACTTCGACGTCTCGCCGCCTAACGTCGAAGTTAACTTCGAAATAGCGCCCGACGCATGTAGACGCGACGGGCGCTATTTCGAAGTTGGTGCCGCTACTTCGAAGTAGCGTGCACGTGTAGACGCAGCCCTAAAGACATCCCACCACCCTGAAAGAAATTCTTGCAAACAACTACACACCACACCACGGTAACACTAACTCAGGAACCAAAGCCTGCAACAAACTTTGGTGCCAACTCTGCCCACATATCTACACCAGCGATGCCATCACAGGACCTAACCACATCAGCTACACCATAAGGGGCTCATTCGCCTGCACATCTACTAATGCCATCATGTGCCAGCAATGCCCCTCTGCCATCTCCGTTGGCCAAACCAATTCATCTCTACGTAAAAGAATAAATGGACACAAATCAGATATCAGGAACAGTAACATACAAACACCTTTAGGAGAACACTTCAATCTCCCTGGCCACTCAGTAACAGATTTAAAAGTAGCCATCCTGCAACAAAAAAACTCCAAAAACAGATTCCAAAGAGAAACTGTAGAGCTATAATTCTTTTGTTAATTTGATACCATCAATCAAGGATTGAACAAAGACTGGAAATGGCTGACCAACTACATAAACAGTTTCTCCTGTTGGGCCACATCCTCTCTGACTGAATTAGCCTCGTCAACTCTGGCCTTCCTCTTCATTGGTACTCCCTTCTTTTCATGGGCCTGTATAATTAGATCTGCCTCTGGAATGTCCACTCCGATGCATCTGATGAAGCAGGTCTTTGCCCACAAAAGCTTATGCTTCAAAAAATCTGTTAGTGTATAAGATGCCACAAGACTTCCTGTTGTTTATTTTTTCAGCATCCCAGTGTTGCTCATTGTTGGGAGGGATGGGGAGAGAGGTGGACAGGTGGGGGGCTTCATAGTGGGATAGGGTGGGATTGTGGGCTGAAGGAGCCTGCAGGTGGTGCCCAGGGGAGGGTCACTTGGGCCCACAAGCAAAGCTCTCCTGGATGATCTCCTGGATCCAGAGCCTGTCACAGTGGGCTTGGTGGTTGGGGGCCGAGGCAGACCGGTTGTACATGGGGCTGGCCTTGGATGTCCACCCCAGAAGGAAGATCTCCTCCTTCACATTCATGAGGTTGTGGAGGTCACAGCACATCTCCACCACCTAGGGGACATTGTGCATCCCGATGTTCATATGCATGAGGAGGCAACTGTACCGCACCTCCATGCACTCTATAAGGTAGTATGCCTGGCTGAGATGGCTGTTGAACAACTCCTGAATGGGATTGGGGTGGCCTGAGTATGGCCACATGAACCAGGGCTGCATGGGATCGGCTGCGTCACCTACCACATGCAGGGGCGTGGTCACTTTCCCAAGCGCAAGCTCCTGGTGGGGGATATAGGTCCCCACCTCCATCCTCCAGTGATGGCTGGAGTTCTGGAAGACCCAAGATTCATGGGCCTAGCCCAACCAGACCACCCATGTGTATGTGAACCACCCCCTATGGGTCACCAGGGGCTGCAGCACCACTGAATGGTAGCCCTTGAGGTTAATGTAGTGGCCCACGCTGTGGTCTGGGGCTTGGATGGTAATGTACGTGCCATCGATGCCACTGAAGCAGTGGGGAGAAGCTGAGGGCAGTGAATCCGGTGATGGCCACATCCAGGTCCACAACATGGCTGACCCTCCGGTCAGCTGTTCATTCATTGCCATCACAACCTGCAGGGGATGGCGAGTGAACACACTTGCGAGTGCATGAAGAGGGGCCCTGGGCCTGGCAGGCTCCCCTGCCCCTTCCTGGACTCTTTCTTCCCCTGGGCCCTCTGGGCACAGGCCACCCCCCCATGAGACTGCCCCTCTAGCAGTGGGCCTGTGTTAGGGTGGGGCATCCTGGTCTCCCAGGCCTAGGTTTTCCCAAACTCCCGCCCCACCCACTTAACCCCGGCTCCTGGCCCCCAAGGGTCCCCCTTTCCCAGGAGCCCTCTTCCGCTTCTCTCTCTCTGTGCTGGGCTTGTGAGCAGAGCATGCCTTGCTTTGAGGAGGACAGCCCTGATGCTCAACTTGTCCACTCCAAACTGCTTCCCCACAAAGTGGGAGCTGTCTGGGGTGGCCAGCTTCCAAATGGCGATGGTCACATGCTTCTCCAGGGTCAGGGTTGGCCGCATGCGGGTATCCTGGTGTTAGAGGGTGGGGCAAGCCAGCTGCAGTGCTCCAAGAATGTTTCTTTCGACATGCAAAAGTTCTGCGGCCAACGTATGTTGTCCCACTTGCCCAGGACTAGCCGGTCTCAGCTGTCAGAGCTGGTCAGGTAGCTCCAGAGGTGCCGAATGGCCTGGAGGAGGGCATGACCAGGGCTGTGGTGGGTTGGGCTCCCTAGCCCTGGGACCTGGTCTCTGCCACCAAAAGAACGAGACCGAAACCACAATGATGGTGGCCAGCAGCCCAGCCAGGGTGAGCATGTGGGTCCGGAGCTGCTGTTGGTCCATGGCTCTTGGCTGTGAGCTTCAGGGGCATGCACAGGCTCTGCTACATGGTATGCAGTGAGGCAGGCATCAGTGTGTGCAGGGAGGAGGTGTCTGGGAGGGACTCTTAAAGTGAGCGCATGGACGCAGCTCCTGGAAGCGCTTGATGGCCATGTGACCCTGTCCATGGCGTTTTCTGGCCCATTCTTTCAAAAGAGCAGCCAGGGATGTGTGGCCACTCTCTTTCAAATGAGTGGCTTGATCTTTCAATTCACTTACGGTGTGCGGACACGATCTTTCGAAAGAAGTTTTTCCAGAAGGGATCTTCCAGATGACCTTGTTTCAAAGGATTATTGTAGTGCAGGTGTGGCCTGAGAGAATCAGGAAGTTGAGAACCAGAGCAGTGGTGACTGAACTAGGAATTGCATATGAGACTGAGAAAACTGTGTCAGTGAGAAGTCTTTGTTTGGAAGTAGTGTCACAACGTACAATGTGGGCCAACAGAACTGACTTATGGCTACAACTAATTCCTGAAGTCAGTTTCATTTGACCAGATAGCAGTAAAGCTATATAGCACCTGTGATACCCTCTGAACCATGGACCACGGGAGGATATTTGCACAGATGCTACATTGGAAAGAATGGTTCATATTTGCTTTGCACCAATTGAGCTTAATAAAATGGTCATTTAGGAGATTGGCGGTTCAGTTGGGAAGTCAGCAAATTAGCCTATTAATGTTAAATTGAAGTGAAAACAGACCTCATACATAGTAATGAAGTTCAACCTGCAGAACTAAACAGGTAGGCCTGTCATTTTGTGTTAGTGCAGGTGAAAATCAGGAGGAATGTTAGAAGGAAACACAAGATGATAGCACGGGCAGTCAAAAGCTGAAGCAAGCTATTCACCAGAAATCTAATCTCTAGTGAGCCAACCCTTCCTAGGCTTGCTTTGAAGAGCTCACAAATTCACAGACTTTCACCTTTGGGTTTGAGATGAAAGAAAAGCTGGCCAGCTGCCAATATTTAATTCAACTCTTTTATCTAAGAGTGAGATAGTGAGTCAGTCAGAGAGAGACAAGGACTTTCTGAATTCAGAAGAGTTTTTTTCAAGGACATGTCTCAATTGACCTTAACTAATCTCGTCTTTTTAGACTAGCAGTCTTGGAAAACTTGAGGGGCAGGGGTTGTTTTGTTTTGTTTCGTATTGTTTTTTTTAAAGAAAGATCCTCCTTGGAATTTGTTTAGACATTCACAGCTCCAACTGAGAATTGAGAAGCATGCTCAGTAAAAAATAAATACTTACTGATGGCCTCTAAAGCTTTCCAGTAACAAGCTTGTAGTGTTTAATGAACCAGAAAACCCATAGGGACAAAGCCAAAAGTCTTTACTCAGGATTTTCTTAAGTTTGGTATACATATCTCCGGATGACCATCTTTCTTCCTCTGCTTCCTGCCCCTGCACCAGAGGTGAAAACGGTACCCAAAAAGTTGCTTTAGTAAAAGTACAGCTACATTGGAAATAATGGAATTAAGTAAAAGTCAAAGTATCCTGCTGGAAAACTACTTGAGTGAAAGTGCAAAAATTGTCACATCTTAATTGTACTTGAGGAACCAGAAGTGAAAAGTGGCCATCTCATGGAAATCCTTGGATGCTTCTGGAGACTTGAGTACAATTAAGATGTCACATTTTGCACTTTTATTCATAGTTTTCCAGATAGATGTGCTGACTTTTACTTAATGACATTCCCCCGCCCCAGTAGCCAAACCTTTACTCAAGTAACTTTTCGAGTATTTTCTATACCCCTACCCTGCACCCAGATCTAGTACCCTCCTGGTGTCCCAGAAAGTGGGAGGCACTGCAGAGTGGCAGTTGCCTTACTCCTTCCATTAAGAATGGGCTAATCCACATTGTCCACTGGAGAATTATTAGGCCTTGAGTGAAGACTTCAGGCTTTGGCCCGTGGTGATTCTTTCATTGCAATATGAAGTTAGGAAGTACTGGTTACCTTGTATCCTATATTTTTTAGTCCTGTGGGGTCAAGTTCTTTGAGTTTTGCTTTTTGTTTTAGCCTGGAATCTTAGACTGAACTGTAAATGCTGAAGTTTATCTGCTTTTGCTGGAAAACTCAGCAAAACCCTAAGTGCCACATACTTTCAATACAAAGCCATAAACTGAGTTGGATGTACATACACTTGGGACTAGGATCTCTTACAATATTTACAAATCAATGCAAATCATTCAGTGAGCCCAAACTGACCTTTGAGTTCAGAAAAACGCTCCCAAACTGGTGATTATTACATTTCTGAGTAGGTATGTTCCACTGCTCCAGTGTTTATCTAAATAGCATTTAAATTGACTGAATCTGTGTAATTTTGCTTGTACTTTTATAAGATCAGAGCTCCTTCCTTACAACATTTCTTGTAATTCTTGTTTCTTAAATGGGCAGCAATGCCTTGGACTCAGTTCATTACTGCTTTGCACCTTGTGTAAATGAACATTCATATCTGTGCAGAAAGGGTATAAATCATAACCAGGCTGAGCTGGTGGCATTATTTACCCATTGTGCATGGTTATACATCACTACACAAGTGCAAGACAGTAGGGAATTGGGCCTCATAAAAGTTACCTTCTCATCTAATACCTGACATGGAAAGGAATATGACATTGAAGAAAAATAATAATTAATAAATAAGTTATCTAAATAATGTTAAACTGCCAAAAAGTCATATTTAAGTTTAGAAGAGTCATCTAAGCCAGGTCTTATTTTATCTAACTTAGTTTGCCTACTTTTATTATGCTGTCAAAATGAGCTGGTTATCTAATTGATTAGGTGGGGGTATTAAAGATTCCTTCCTTCCTAATTTTGTACTTTATTGTGACACTGGTATTGTCACACTGTATTCTCCCTGACCTTGTATTTAGAAGAGATAGAATATGAATACTAAATTTGCATGACTGTTACTGTTCCAAAATACAAATCAAGCCTCTGTTCTTTGAAACAACATTTGAAATGAGTTATCTGGTCTATACTGCCAGCTGTGTGGAGGACAGATAAGCAACAGAACAGATTTATGTAAAAAGGAGTGTAATAATCTTCTTAAAAACCTCTTCAGAGAGAAGTTGAGAGTGACTCAGTCTACTTGAAATGATAATATAAAACCCTAGTCCTTCCTGAACTGGTGTCAGTAGTTGAAGTCCTAGGTAATCAGACCTAGTCATCCAAACAGGAATGGTAGAGTTGGAATGCCAGAGCTCAAGGTCAAAGCAGAGTCAAATGTTGGGACTGGAATTGAAAGTCAGTCTCCGAATGCCAGAGCAAAGACTCTGGACTGAGTCAGAGCCTGCAATCCAAACACAGTGTGAGACCCAGATTCCCTGGAGTCAGACAAGGCAGGAGCAGGGCTGCTTCTAAGGCAGGACGAGGGCTGAGACAGGACTAGAAGAAGGCTGTGCAGGGTAGGGTCTAGACCGGAACAGTGTAGGAGCAAGGCTTGGAGCGGGGCAGGCAGAGAATCCACAGGTATGTTTATTGAGCTGTTGCTGATCCTCAGAAGCTGTGGGCTGCAGATCAGGTCTGCTGACTGTCTTAGCCAATTGAGTAGTTCCGCTGTGACCCAGCTGATGACTGGGTAGGTGCAGCGGCAGACACTCATTCCTGACATGAGCTACCTGTGAGCAGAAATGGACATCATCTTTCCCATGCCCATCCACTCCACCAGTCTGGACTCCCTCTCCTCGTCCTTCTATGCCCAGCCCTCAAGCTTTCTCTAGGATGCACGTAGGAAGGGAAACACACAGCGGTAGAATCACACGGTCTTGCAGCCAGCTCTGTGTGGAAAGACTCAGTGCAGGGATTTCCCGACATGAAAGTGCGCGTGCCCGTCGGAGTGTAAACCCATAGTGACGTTGCTTTGTGTTAGATAGAGATCGGGATAGCATAAGCTCATAAAATGTGCTGCCTCTCTCTGTCGTCAAAACGGCCACCCAGAAGCACAGCAGGCAGGGTTGTGCGATGTCCCAGAAGCCCTGTCTGCCAACACAGGGCCTCCCCAGAACATCCAGACTAGCTTTTTGTTGACAGACATCTGTCGACAGAGGCGTTATTCCTCACGGGGAACGGGGTACAGCTGTTGACAAAAGTGCTGCGTTCTGTCAACTTACATCGACAGAATGCCTTGGGAATCTGGATGCTCCATGGGTTGTGTCGTCAAAAGGCTGTTTTGCCGACAAAACCCTCTAGTGTGGACATAGCCATGGTGAATCCTCACTCACTTCAATATCTCTTCAGTTATTTGACTGAAAAATACTTCAGTCTTTATGCCTGATGAATCTGGGATTAAATGCACCTGATATAAAACCATCACCACAATCATAGCATCTGCATGTATCATTTGATTGAGTGGTAATAGTGCAAGAGCTGGTCACTGGGACATTATCTGACTGTAGTATGGGTGACTCATAGGTTTGAGGAACCCAGCTTTTTTTTTTTTTTTTTCAAATCTGAGGCACAGTGGTTGCAGCATATTTACTGAGACAAACACACTATGCTCTTTATTGGAATCTTTACCTCTGTTCTTTCTTATTTTCTTTTGCTTAGTTTAAAATAAATAATTCAATATGCTCATTGTGACATGGAAAACACAGTAGAAATTATTTGAAATGTGCTAGCATTTCCCACTGCTATGTCTTTCTCCCTAAGCATTTCCTGAAAGAATCAACATCCCAATGATTTCTTTGGCCAGGCCTTTTCTTTATGAAGGTAGGACATCTAATTAAGGACTGGAAATACCAGGTGACTGAGCTGACCAATTACATGGTTCAAGCAGGAAATTTTGAATAGGGCATACCTGAAGGAATGCCTGTTACCAGATGTGTATAAACAAGCTATTCATCAGTGAAAAAGTAGAAGTCATGAACAGGTCATGGGTAATTTACTGACAGAAGGGTCAACTTTGGCAAATAAATTGTTCACTAAGAATATTCTGATCAGCTCTAATTATATAAATGAAATCTTTTCTTTCAGTCTCCTGATTGCTTGATAGTCACATCAAAGGAAGTGAACAAAATGGAGATAATGTTCTGGTACTAAGTAATAGATGACATATTGATTCTAAGTTGTTGATAGATAAATAACTAAACCATAATTTTATCTCTGATTTTGTTTGCTGTACAGGAAGGTTATTTAGATACATCAACGGAAAATCAATTACTATAGCCCTATTATTCCTCAAACTTCTAATCATTAAAAGATGAAATTTTCATATTGTCTGGGAAATACTCATTAAAAACCCCTCCCAGCCACAGAAAATTTTACTCTTAAGCCTAGTGCCCTGTAAGATCAAGTGTAATTGTGAAAAGGGGTCAGTTTGATGAATTTGCTGAGGTGCCAGTTAGACCGTAAAGCTGAAATTTAACAAACTAGATCTGCCAGTTGGATAAATATAATATCCAGAATGGAATTTAATGGGAAAAACTTTGTTACTGAGGCTATGTTTATACTTGACATAGAAGTCGACTGCTGATATGCAATTTTAGCTATGCCAACTTCATAGCTGAAATCAATTTATCAACGGTCTATTACAATGGCTGTGCACATGGAAGAAGGTTGATGGGAGCAGTTCGCCCATTAACTTTCTTTAATCCTTGCTTCTCACAAGGAGTTCTGGAGTTGACTTTGACCCCAGAAAGCGCCATTTCATGCCTGAATGAAATAAAATCATGGAAGATCGACCCTGAGTGGGTTGGTCTTCCATGGTAGCGTGGCTTTAGCTTGAGTTCAGGGAGTGGCATGCCACTAATTTAATGCTAGGTTCTTTTCAGGTCAACTTTCATTTGAACAGTATTTTTCTAATCAGGACATTTGGTAACTCCTATCCAATCAATGGCTTATTAATTCACACCTGTATGATATCAATACACAGTCAATAGTGTATCATTTAAGAGTACATACAACTAGTGCTTTCAGTATATACTTTAGTACACTGACAGTCCTGCAAGCAGTTGTCTCAGAGTATGGTTGAAGCTCAGCAGGCATGCCAAGAAACAATATAAATGGCTATGATTTATTATGACATTTATTTTTGTTCATCATCACTTTTTAAGTACATTGATCACACTTCCAGTATTCCTCCAGGGATGCACTTGCCTTTAAAGAACGAAGTGATGCTGGTCTCTGCTGTTTGAATGGTCTGGCCTGAAAGGGAACAAGTTTAGAATATCAAAAGCAATTGCTTATAGTTCAGTTCCCAGGCCAATTGGTTAGGATTTGTAAATGAGGGCATGCATATAGCATTAGTTAAAATTTAGGCTATGGTTACTTAGGTTTCACTAAAAAGGCAGACTCCATAAGGCAGCCTATGGCTATTTATGTTAAAGCATGAAAGGAGAAAGAGCAGTCTGAAATGAAATCACTCCTCTTCTTCTTGACCTGTTAACCCTGGACTATGGGAGAAACTTCTCCACACAGCTGGTCCAGGTGTTGGACACACTGGTGATTTTGCTGCTTCTTCATGGATTCAGTGAACTCTCATAAGTTCAGTGACCATGGATGAAGGAGAGGATCTTTGCTCAGCAAGCTCTGCTTAGTCCTTTGTCTCTGGACAAGGGGAACATCTTTCCCACATTAGGGTTCAGCAACACTCTGGACTCTGATGTGGTTACTTCAGTTTTATATATCCTGATTCCAGGAAGGCACCGTGGAGAAGGCCACCCCCTGGTTTCTACTTGACATATGTTAAATGGCCCTGAGGTTTCAACTTTTTCAGCTTCTCTGCTGCTTCCATTGACATCCATTAGATAGTGTCAAATTTGTCAAAGGACAAATTTATACAGTCTGTCCTTCAGTCAGAGGGTTTATTTATTTATTTATTTTGGCTTGTATTTCATAATTTACTACTGCTCATTGGGATCCTCTTTCTAGCCATTTCTCTTAATATTCCAGAGTTGTACATGCACCTTACAACACTCTGGTGGTATACAAAGCTTAACACTTCCAGGGTTTAAGTGTCACTTACATAGAAAATGAACAAAATCCATTATAACTTTCTAAATGAGTGGGCGCAACCCTGACAGTCTGGGATTATATCTAATACCCCTCACTTCACATCTGCCAAAGCTTATAATATAATAGGAGATATTTACATAAGAGCAATAAAATAGATTATTTACATAGAGAGTTGTAGATCTAATGCACAAGGCAAACACATACATAGTTTCTAAGCTTTGTAAATATCTATCAATCTGTTGATCTAGAAGTCAATATAGATATAGATATCGATATATAAATTTAGACTGTTTGAGATATCGGGTATGATGAGCTCTGGAACATTCAGGTTTTGGGTCTCTATTCAAGCTATTTCTAACTTATTTAGTCCTGTATTTTCTGCTTCTTCTCCTCCAGTTCTTAATTAATATATTGGAAATAATGAGGCCCTCTGCATTGGAAAAGAGGCAGTTCTTCTTTGGTGCTTGGCAAGAACTCTCCTTAGATACACTAAGAAAGACATTGACCTCATCCATAATGATGATGGTCTTTGGTTTGAGAAACTAATGATAGTTCTTTATGAAGGATCAGAATGTTTCTTTCCAGGAATTGTCTATTTTAGCTTTATTAATGCTTCCATGATAAGATTGCTCACCGGTTGGAATGGACCTGTTGACTCTCATTGTTTTTAGCTTCAAGAGGAAACTAAGGTTTGGAATGTGCATAAATACAATTGCCAACAGATAGGCTAGGTATGGAGAATTTGTCAACAACACATTTTCAAGGCATATTTTACTGTCTATACAGTTCATATAAGCCATTGCTTTCCTCTGACCTTCTTAAGGGTTTCTGAAATAACTGAACAGCTACAAACAAAAATTAACTGTGTAATCCACCAGACTAATGTCTGATCTATACTACAGACCTATATAAATATAACTGCATCTCTCAGGCGTGAGAAACATCCACATCCCTGAGCAACACAAGCTACACCAACCTTGCCCCCCACACCGCACTCTCCACTCCCCCTGTAGACAGCACTGTGTTAACAGAAGAGCTCCCTCTTGTCATATACAAGTGTCTTCATTTAAGTGCTACAGCAGCACAGGTGCTTCAGTGGAGCTATGCTGATGCGGCGTTTTAAGTGTTGTTCTGTATTTAAAGGGCTGAGTTTAGAGAGAGTAGGTGGGTAACTATGAACTTCTGTGCATGAGAGAGACGAGTTTCCAAGCCACACATTGCTCATGGGGCCTGGAAAAGGTATTCATAACCTTAAAGCTAAATGCCTGGTGGAACAGATTGTTTAAAATGAGTAAATAGATAATCTGAGGAACCATTCAAGGCAGAATAACAGAGGCTGCTCCTACACTATCGCCCTCCCGTCGGAGGTGCCATGGTAATGAGGCAATTCAAAGCAAGCTAATGAGGTGCTAACGTGCATATTCAGTGCCTCATTAGCATAACGGAAGACATGCAAATTTCAAAGTGCAGATGTGGTTCTGTGGGAGTAAGGGAATGTTGAAGTAAGGTGTTTATTTTGAAGTTGCCCCCATGTACACTGTCAATCTGCAATTTGAAATCTGCACTTTGAAATTTGTGTGGCTGCCATTATGCTAATGAGATGCTGAATGTGCATGTTAGTGCCTCATTAGCCTGCTTCAAATTGCCTCTTCACTATGGACCTCTGATGGGACAGTGATAGCATAGAAGCAGCCCCAGAAAAACCACTGCAGCTATAGGCCTAAAAGAGGGGGCTAATGTTTTACAGGTTGTTGTAATCATCCATAAATCCAATGTGTCAATTTATTTCATAAATTTTAGTGGGCTTGTGAAGTTATGAATTCAAGCTCCCAGGCTCATCTTTTGAGTGGCTGTGCTGGTTTACTATCTGGTCAGATAGTTGCTTTGTGACAAGCAAGCCCACAGACTCGGGGCGTGGAGTGAGGATTGAGTGGGAGGGAAAATGGAGCAACTGCCCTGGGGCCTGAAGATTCAAAGAGCCCCAGGGCACACCTGGTCAGAAGTGCTCACCCATGGGTGATAAGGTGTTCTTATTTTTTTTTATCACTTTCCTGTGTAAGTTCATACAGGAACACAGCAGTTGGTTTCCCCCACACAGCTGCTTTAAGGGCATTTAGTGCACTGGAAGAAGTTAAACACAGATTTTGAGAGACACATATAGGACCCAAAGATCTTGAAAAGAGAGTTGTGGGGGAGGGGGAGGTTGCTGATAATTGCAGCAAGGGAGCGATGCCTGCAGTTTTTGAATCCATTGCATTTGTACCCCTTCGAGATAGCGAACCTGGTCTGTGAGGAGCTGGCTTCTGATGATGAATTTGGAGAGCGTTTGAAGACCAGACACTACAGGTGGAACCTCCCTGGTCCAGCACTCTCTGGTCCAGCAACATCCATCTCTGTCAGGGCCACAGATATTGCTAGACCAAAGAGCTCCAGCCACAGCGATTGCCGGAGGCTGGGAACTCTGCCAGTCTAGTGGCAGGCAGCCCCAGAGGCTGGGAGCACAGCTGCTGCCAGCCCTGAGTGGGTAGCCCTGGAAACTGGGGGGCACAGACCAGCCACCCCTGGAGCAGAGAGTCCCAGTGGCTGAGGGCATGGAGCCACTGCCAGCTCAAGAGGGGAACCAATGATGATCCTGGGTGTGGAGCACCACATATGGGAAGCACAGAGCTGCCACCGACTTAGGGTGAGGAGCTGCCAGGGGCAAGGAACTGCACTGGCTGAAGCGGGGCAGCCCGGAGTGGCCTGACTTCCCCACGTCTGGCAAACTTCCTCCTTCTGCACCACTCAGGTCCCAAAGGCTCTGGACAAGGGAGTTTCCAACCTGTACACAATGTACAAAAATGTACTGAGTTTCACAGGGGTCATACACTCCCTCCATCCATCCACTGCACCCCCATTGATTTGTCAGTTGTGTGATAGACCAAGGGCTGTTCATAACTTTATGTATACAAGTCACTGGAAAAAGCATGTTTCTGCCTTGGTTTAGGACAAACCAAATATTTCAGTGGTTGTCTCTGAGATCCACTCTGTTCCTTGCTTCTGAGCAATAAGAACAAGATATAACATGGCTTACAGTTTATGAAATGGAAAAAAAAAATCAAATGGCAGGAAAAATTTGAAGAACAAAGCCTCTGAGCAATTAGTGCTGTAATAACTGAGGCATATTTGTATGCACTGGGGTCATGCTAATTGCCCATCACTGGGCTAATTTGATATGTTATTTCTGAGTTGATTTCATCATCATTATGTTTTTCCTGTTACTAAGCTACTATGGTTTCAGTGTCAGGTGGCTCTGTTTTGACTTGCATATGCTTGCAATCCCTCACTACCCACAGGGGGACCACGGTTTACTATAATGTTTACAGTTCAAGCATGTCATGCACTAAAACCTGGGAATTTGCATTGCAGACACTTACATGCCCCAAATCAGACTTGTGTCTGTCAAGTGTACCTGACATGAAAGCTGCAGGAGAGCTATCAGCTAACCCTTTGCTGTTTTGTAGATAGCATTTTCTCACTGCAAAATTTCCTGTGTGTGTACTTTACATTATTTAATTGCTCCCAAGTTTATTCATTCATAAAAAGTCTCCTAGTCATTAGTATGAATTAGTTTCTAGTGTATATCGAAATGGTTGTGGCAAATAAGAAGCACAGGAATAGAAAGCTTAAAATATATTGTACTAGAGGGAATAACTGTATTTACGGGAGATTAATTGATTAACTATGTCTCTTTCACTTTTAAACTGTATTGTTCTACGATATTTATAGATCTTACTAGTTTTCTTCCCTGTGTTCCAATGGTCTATAAAATCTTATTATTAATAATAAAAAACATTCTCTCTCAGAGTTTATTGCTGGTTTTAGTTTTACTTTTGTTTCAGAACATGTATAACACTTAGAAGCATTTATAGGAACATAAAACAAATTTGTTAACGTTATGATGCTGAATTATTCAGCTCTTATTTAAGTTTGTGAAAGAAAACAGACCATAGCAGTGTTTCCCGAAGTCTGGTACGCATACCACCCATGGTGTGTGAAGGGAGTTCAAGGGGTACATGACAAAAAATTAATGACTGAAAATCAGGAGGTAAACACTGGGACGGCACTGAGAGAGGGAGTACACTGATAAGGCCAAAGTCATGAAAGGGATACGCAAATTTTTTAAATTCGGGAAACACTGGACTATAGTAAAGGTACAAGAGCAGAGATGAGCATATTAAAGATGGGCCTATTAAGAAACAATGAGGAAATTATAGAACAGTACACAAGAAAAAGAATGGATGAAGTTACTGGTTGTCATAGAGTGGAGCGACCAGAGTGCAAAAATCAGCTGTCAAGAATCTAGAAATTTCAGGAATATGGGTAATGCAGGGGCAGTTGAACCAGGGGGCAAGGGAGGCCATGGCCTTTCCACTTTTAAAAGTGGAAGGGCTATGCCTGCCCACTTTAAAACTGGGGATAGTTAGGGGATCAAAAGGCTGCACTATTTCCCCAAACTGCAAGCCTTAGCCTTGTGTGGATGCTGCAGGCAGGGGCTACACTTTGCAACAGGGAAGTTGGTAAGGTGACAAGCTCCTATACAATTAAGTGCAGCTCCTGCATGTGGCACAGGTGATGGGAAGATGATCCTCCTCATTCTGTAACCTCACTCCATGGCCAGGCCAGTAGGCAGGGCCAACCCATGGCAAGAGCCACCCATGGAACTGGGCTGCTGTGGGAAGCCTTGGACCCTTCATCTACCATGGGCAGGAGGACTGGGTGCCCAAGACCAGCCCTCAGTCCACGTCCTAGCCCTTGTGGCACACCACTCAGGGCAGCTGTGGGGCCTGGGGTCCACACAGCAAAAAGCTCCCTGGGCAGTTGTTACCACAGCCCAGCTCCAACTTGTGGCCTGGCCCAAGTATGGCCCTTTGGTGGAAGAGAGGCAGGGTAATGTGAGATGGTGCTCTGGAGGATGAGCAGGAGAATGGGGAAAGATCACAGAGGAAGGTGAGGCCTGCTGCCCCTCCCACTTCCACCAAGGGTCCGGTGCTCCTGAGGTAATGCATACCATTACCTATAAAGTTGAACATAAGAACGGCCATACTGGATCAAACCAAAGGTCCATCTAGCTCAGTATCCTGTCTTCCAACAGTGGCCAGTGACAGATGCCCCAGAGGGAGTGAACAGAACAGATAAGCATCACATGATCCCTCTCCAGTCATTCATTTCCAGACTGTTTCCAGACAAACAGAAGCTAGGGACACCATTCCTACCCATCCTAGCTAACAGAATGCAACTTGAATTGTTGCATCAACACTAGCTCTTTAGCCTGGGTTACTTTTACACTGCTTTGCTAGTGAACCACAAACCTCCCCAGGTGCTGATCACTCACAGGCATCATCATGTAAAGTCACTCCCAGCTGAGTACATGAATGCTACACTCAACATCCATGAATAGGCAGAGGGTGACACCCATGCACCTCTCAGTCCCAGCTTTGCCACCCAGAAATATGAGTCTTGCACTGCTTAGGACTGGCACCCCCTGAACTGTATAAACTCATTAAAGGCTCATCATTCCATCAGAGGGAAAGATTATGCACCAACTTTTGTTAACCTGAGTAGAGATTCCTCAAACACTTAAATCAAAACACATTGATTTAACCAAAAGAATAAAACAAGTTACTAAATAGAGACAGATAGATTTTAGAGTGTTTTACGTGTGGCAAGACATAAAGGTCAGAATTGGTTATGCAAGAAATAAAAGGATGAAACCATAAATTAATTCCTGAACTTTACCAAGCTAAGTAAGATTTGCAGCAAAGAGCTTTATCACCAGATGCTGGGGGTAGTTCACAGTTCAAAGTTTTTGGTTCACAGGTGGGATTTCCTTTCAGCCTGGGACCACTTAGAGCTCCATACACAGCGCTGATACACACATTATAACAGTAAAATTATGTTTGGCAGAAAAGGAGTTTTCAAATGACATGCAGTAGAATCTTAAAACTCCACCTACAGTGTTGATATATACATTATAATCATACAGTGACCTTCAGATATTATGAGAGTCAACTAACAAGGCACAGTTTTTAAAAAATACAACAAAACCATATAAAAGTGATGACTGTGTGCTAGATATTACATGGGATACAATGGGTCAAACTATGTCGTGAAACTTTGTCTACTGAATTAGAAAACAGAATGTTGATGGCTGGTGTCATGGCCAGGAAGTGCGCAGTCTAACTGAGTGGTTGGAGTGTGAGTCAGGAGCCAGGCCAGGTCAGATATCAGGAGATCACAGACTGTGATATGCCAAAGGGCAAACCAAGAGTCAGGTATCAGGAGACAGGGTTGTGTAACCTGGAGGACAGGGTCAGGCAGTAGACACATCTAGCACAAGGGAAGCCACCTTAAGAAGAGGAAATCCAGGTGCATGGACTACTTCTTATGCTCATACTTGGTTCAAATAAAAACATGGATGCATGCAGTCAGGACCCCTGAGTTCTGCCTGTCAGATCCAAGACTGGGGTTTTCTGTCAGACTTCAGCTCCAAATTCTATTGAATGCTGGCAAGCCATTGGGTGGCAGGCAAGGTGGCTGACAGCTGCTGTCCAGTGATTTAAAAAGCCCAGGACTCCAGGCTGCCATCACAGATATCATGGAACAAGCAGCAGCCAGAACCCCAGGCCCTTTAAATTGACACCAAAGCCCCGCACAGCACAGCCTGAGCAGCCTGAGGGCTGTCTCTAGTCCTGCCACTTCTCTTCAAGGTCATGTCCCTTCTGGAGGGCCCAGCCCCAAGACCCACCCCACCCCGCACAGTGCTCAAGGCTCAGCAGAGTCTGTCTCCAGCCCTAGTGGTAGGCCAGAACTTACTGGCTCCTAACAGCCCTATGGATCAGTGGTTGAGACCCAGGGTCTCAGACTATTTGATGATCATATGAATGAGGCACTTGTGGTGCCTTAGTCTTCACTGAAACATAATCATGATTATCATTTAAAACCTTGTCCCAACCCTCCCATCAACTCTTCAATATCATCTCCATTTAGGAGAAATCTGTGTGCATCCCCAAGATCTAAATTCAGAAAAGATCAATCAGTGATCATACCATGGAAAGAACTAAGAGGTAAAACTCGAATTTGATAAGAAATCTTCACCCTTCTTCTGTGGCAAGGTTCCTGTTCAAATAACGCAAAATGAGTAACTTAAACCAATGGTTGTAACTTCAGAGGCACAAAAGAGACATGTTCAAAGAGCCAAGAGTCCCCGTCTCTACATATGTGTCCA
Organism: Carettochelys insculpta; assembly: GCF_033958435.1. NCBI lineage: Eukaryota > Metazoa > Chordata > Testudines > Carettochelyidae > Carettochelys > Carettochelys insculpta. Next base: position 123,446,834 of record NC_134137.1, read on the forward strand.
GGTACTTAAGTATCTTGAAATTTGCACTGAGCATATGCAGGATTTTGATCAGAAATATAGCATGCATTTTACACACCAAGAGGCTCGATGGCGAATCTTTAAATTTACAAGGGCAACTGAAGGATGTTTTGAACACAAAACAGATTACAGGCTTCTGATACTACTGTTGCAGCCTCAGTGTAAAGTTGACTTAATGGCAAACTATCACCACAGGAAGACAACAAGAACATTCGGATAAATATTTCCATCTATTTATTAAATAGATGTATTTATTGATTATAAATATTGATTATAAATATTATAAAACAATATAAATATTGATTAACAAATGATTAGTTATTAAATATAAAAGTCCCAGATACAAAAGTGATATGTTGAGACCAGAGCAGAAAACAGGGTGAAAACTGGCTGATGGAAAGCAAGACACAGTTACCCCCTTTTCATTTAGGGTTTAAATTAAAGGCCTCAAAGTCAAACAGCAGAAAACAATTGAAACTTCAGTCCAGCTGGGCTTGGCTGGCAGCTCTCATTTTTTTCAGGGTAGCCCATGCTTTAAAATCGCCCAGGTTCCTGAGTGTCACTCCCTGCCCAGAGACTCACCCTAAACCACTATCCTGGGTTCCAGGCAGGCTGGACTACCTGATCAGCTCCATCACCAGTTCAAGAGTCCACCTCACAGTCTTCTCTCAGCTAAGAGAGAAAGCTCCCAGTTACCTCTCACCTGGAAATCTCCCTGAGCCATCCTCCAGGGCTGCAGTATCTGCTAGTTGCAGGGGCCATCTTTGCCTTACTCAAGCATTGTCAAGATACATCTGACCTCCTACCCTATCTTTCCCCTCTTCTGAGCTGTCTGAGTCACCAGACCCTAGGGTCTGCTGCTGCCCTTTGCAGGCCCCATCCCCTCGCCCACTGTCAGCAGGCCAGAGTGAACTCTTGATTGTTATGAACTCTTGGCCGTGTCTACACGTGCCCCAAACTTCGAAATGGCCATGCAAATGGCCATTTCAAAGTGTACTAATGAAGCGCTGAAATGCATAGTCAGCGCTTCATTAGCATGCGGGCGGCCGCGGCGCTTCGAAATTGACGCGGCTCGTCCCGATGGAGCTCCTTTTCGAAAGGATGCCGCCTACTTCGAAGTCCCCTTGTTCCCATCAGCTCATGGGAATAAAGTGACTTCGAAGTAGGCGGTGTCCTTTTGAAAAGGAGCCCCGTCGGGACGAGACGCGCGGCGGCGAGGCGCATCAATTTTGAAGTGCGGCGGCCACCCGCATGCTAATGAAGCACTGAATATGCATTTCAGCACTTCATTAGTAAACTTCGAAATGGCCATTTGCATGGCCATTTCGAAGTTTGGGGCACGTGTAGACGTAGCCTGGGACTGTTATACCAATCTTGTCTTGGAGTCGCAGACAGTCCCTTTAGACTGTCCAGCCTATCTTGTCATCCTGACAAACTGAATGTTGTGATAATGGTCATTTAAACCAAAAATCACACCACAGCAGTTTTCTCCCCATCTTAAGGGCCTAGTCTCTTACCCCAGGGCAATCGGTGTCCTGTATTCTACTCAAAGATAGCAGGGATGTGGCAAAAGACACCGTGGGGGAAAAAGAGAGACATGCAGAAGCAGTTCCTGAAGGCAATATAGAGACAGAAAGTTCTGCTGCAGCACATGCTGCTACTGATCACATGAACGATCCATGCCCCTACTGGAACCCTTACACGTTCTGCAGCCCCTGGAAAACATAGGTTCCTGGGAACACTAGCATAGATTTTTCTCTATACCACCTGCAGCTGTGTTCCTAGGAGATCATTCCCATCCCAATGCAGCACAAGACACGTCAGTTGCACTGCGACCCCAGCTCTTTCGAGGCCTTTAATGCCCCTGATAACTTTGAGCACTGACATTCCACACGGGAATGCTGAAGAAGAGGCAGAGACCCGATGCCTACTCACCTGTGAATGGAAGTCTCCTGCCCATTGTTGCGTGCTGCCCTCTGTTGCACTGTGTCATTTTAAAGCTTTTTTTTCATTGTGATTTTAGTTAAGGTTTGTTTGATTACTCTTTAGTAATAAATCCCAGTGAAATTAATTCATAGAGCACCCACAAAGCATTGACTCCACTGGCCTCTTTCCCTCCATGCACCCCCCCTGCCCCTGGATAACAGCGAGATGTACATCTGCACTTTTTCAGGTCTGAGGCTCAAAGTAAGAGGATAGAAATCAGCAGTAATATTTTCTAATGTATTCAAACATAAAACAATTTCCCAAAACTATTGTGTTATATCATCTCCCTTCTTCCCTCTTTGTTTCCATGCTATTTATTTAGGCAGCAATCCTGAAAATTGTCCTGTGTGGGCAGACACTTTGGGAGACTTTGTAGGATGGGAATGTAAGACTCTAATCTTTGTACTGTAGAAGCCTACTTGATTATAATCCTGGTGATAGGCTATGTCTGGTACTGAGAACCAATGGGAGAAGGTGCAAAGGAATCTGCTCTCAGGTGCACTGATATGAGTCAGGAGAATTTCTACTGAAGTTCATGGACTTCAATGAAAAATCATTGTTTGGTCAGAAACAGGCCAATGTCATTCTCCTCCTCCCCCCAAAACACAGACACTTATATCTGAAAGGATCCGTCTTGTTCATGGATCCACTGGCCAAGTAACCACCACTACATCTGGACAAAACCACTGTGCCTCTCCTAGATCCAGCATGAAGCATTGTATTCTCTCTCACTTCACAGGAAAACACAGGGACCACTTGTGCCTGCTGTCTGCAGCTTGCCTGCTCAGCCACTCCCTACCCCATGCAAAATAAACACATCAGGTCCGATTGTGAAGCAAGATCCTCCCATTTTGTCCTCATCTGACAGACAGTAGGATGGCTGGAAAAAGTCGACTCTACCCTGCTATGGACTCTGTTCACATACATAAGTGCAAAATATGTGGCAGTTTGTGTTCGTAGGAGGATAGTCTTCCTCATTAGTAGCTTTTCGTCTGTTGAGGAGCATCGTTCTGGATTCTGTTGGAAAGATCTATGCAATATTTGATCTGCTTTACTGCTCAGAAACTGGTAGAACTGAACTATGTCCATAAAGAGAATTTTTTAAAAAGCACATCAGTTCTGTGAACAAAGCTCTTGTTCAGCAGTAGTGAATCTGACCTGCAGATTCATTAGCTGTGTGGATTCAGAAGGAATGCCCCAAGGAGTTCTTTCATCTCCTCCTTTTTTTGTGAATGAAGTTCTCAGGAGAGTCTCCTAGTGGCTAGACCTTCCCCCCCCCCCCGCCACACACACATTTATTTTAAGGAGGTGTACTACAAATTTCCACACACAACTATGCTAATGCACCTATATTCCTCTGCTGCTCCAGTTCTCACTCTCCTAAATACAGCTTGCACAGTAACAGAGAGGTAGCCATGTTAGTCTGCATTCTACCAAAAGAGAAGTCCTGTAGCACTTTAAAGACTAACAAAATAATTTATTAGGTGATGAGCTTTCATGGGACAGACCCACTTCTTCAGATCATAGCCAGACCACAACAGACTCAATATATAAAACACCGAAGCCAAAAAAATGTTATCAAGGTTGGCAAATTAGAAGAGCTGAGGGAAGGTGGGGTGTGTGTGTCGGGGGGGGGGGGGAGTTAAGAGTTAAATGATTTATCTTGATGTTTTCTGTAACTATTAACTTCCCCGCTTCCCTTCCCTCCCCTCCCTACCCCCACCATCCCTCTGCTCTTCTGATTTGCCAACCTTGATAACAATTTTTGAACCTCTGTCCTTTATGTATGGAGTCTGTTCTGGTGTGGCTATGATCTGAAGAAGTGGGTCTGTCCCATGAAAGCTCATAACCTCATACATTGTTTTGTTAGTCTTTAAAGGGCTATATGAGGGCTTTTTTGTTTTGGCTAAATACAGATTGTGTAAGTATGTTAAACTGTATGATGGACTAAAGTGGGTCTTACCCATGAAAGCTAACTAACTAAAACTGTTCATCTTTAAGGTGCTACAGGACTGCTTGGGTTTTTGTGAAGCTACAGACTAACATGGCTACCACTCTGACACTATCATTATACATTACAACGTCCACCTGAAATTGAGAGGAGATATTTACAGCTGTCACTAAAGTGAGAGTTAAACCACATGATCTCCAGGAGTTATGGGCTAGTGCATTAACCTATTGATACTTTATATCCCAAGCTCTACAATATTTTTATAGCATGAAGATTGTTCAGGTCAAATAGACGTGGCTACATTGTTTCCATTGAAGCATTCTGTCATCTTCAGCTTCAATGGTGATTCATCAGAAGTCTGTCACATTAGAATAGCTGGGCCCAAACTGGCAAGTATCTAGAAAGCACCCAAGCAATCACTTGACTGCCTCACATAACAGAGAGTAATTTGCGGACATGAACAGGGAAGAAGGAAAATGAAGCAGAGGTAGCAGAGAGGAAGGATAAAGCCATTGAAGGGTAAATGCCTCCATTTAGTGCAATCTGGTGTATTCCAGAGACTAAAAAAAGTCTTGATTTCTCCTCAGACACAGCCAGGCTGTCATTCTCATGTCTCTCCCAGATATTTTCATTACTTGCTTCACCAGTAACCTTCAATTTCTTCCCCTCTTCTCCCCAAATTCAGTCTTGCTTCATCCATCAAAGAATTCCACAGTTTTGCACTTTATCTCAGCCCCTTCAGTTTTATCTTCCCAGTCTCGAAAAGCATGATCCTACCAATTGCTTTTGCAGGGGGAGAAGAGAGGCTGAACAGAAGAAAGTGGCTGACTTTGGCAGGACTTGCACAGCCACTCAGATCTCTTACTTCAGTCTTCATTCTGTCCCCCTCTACCAACCGCAGTTCACATTCCATGGCTTATGCCAAGGAGGTGGGAGGAGATCTTGTACCCTGTTTTGTGTGTTCCCCTTCCCACTCTTATCCAGAGCAGCCAGCAGCCAGAGAAAAGGCTGAAAGAACAATGATGATTGCAGGTGTCTTCAGTTGTTCCTCCAAACATTCATACATTCCTTTTTGTTATAGGCAGGCCCGATTAGTGCTGTCTATTACTAAGCTTGTCCAACACATCCTGATATGAGAGTCTGGAAATTCCTGATCAAACCCTTGATTTAAACCACACGGTCAGCTGGGACCAAAGTTGGTTTTACAATATGCCAGTGTCAGAGCCAAACAGCATGTAGGCAATAGCTAAGATTTCCATAGATTTCGGCCTGCTTCCCATCTCCCATCCCCGACTGTGACTAGTGCATACCTTTAGAACTAGTAAGGTGAAGATGAATAAGACTGCTTCTGCTTTTACTGATTTCTGCTGTGATTCAGCCTGCGTGTCATTTACCGAACTGTAAAGTAGAGCTAAAATCTGAGTTTCTTTTATGTACTTTATCTAAAAGTTTTCCTTAACATGAGTTTCTTTTGTTTATCTGAAACTTGTCCCTAAACTTTCATTTTTGCTTCAAGTACGCACTAGGTCACACTGTGCTGTGGTACACCAATGTGCACCTGGAGGAACTCTACTGAAATTTATGCTGTTGCCACCCCCTCGTTAATGCAGTCGTAACTGAAAACATAACATGGCTTCTTGTGTTGGCTTTCAGGCCATTTGAGAGAGTCTCTTACTGATAACTCTGTTTTTCCTCAGTCTGCCGATCTCAAAAGGCTTTCCAAAGCAAGTTCAATTGCCCCATTTTACAGATAGAAAAACTAAGACAAAAAGAGGTGAAGTGTCTTGCTCAAGGTAGGGTGGAGCAAGCTGGGCTAGGAACTAGAGTCTCTCAGGCCATTGACCTATTCACTGGAGCATGCTGCCTCCCCTTAGCCTGTCTCTGTCTGACAATTGTGCAAGTGCAGCTCCGAGTGCCAATTATGGTTTTAATTACAAAATCATTTATGAGTGCCTGTACATACCAAGCAGCTAAAGCACTCTGTGTTACATGTATTGCTCTGCTGTTTGCAAGACAGGCATGTTTGACATATTTTCCATTTCACCAAGTTACTTGTGCTGTTTTTTACTGAATAGGTTTTAAATTGCACATATTCAAATTGTTCAGCACTCAGTTCTGTCCCATCTCTAGGTTGACAGATTAGTGTTTTGTATGTGTGCTCTGTTTGCAATAGGCAGTCTTTTAGGTCAGCATTTCACAAGTTATACACAAAAATTTAGATAATGTATAAAACAACAGGCCTGATTCTCCATAGCCTTACACCCATAGGCATTTACACCTGTGACAACATGGTGTGAAATACTTTCAAATTAGAGTGGTATCATTTTACACTCAGTTGATACCCACATTACACAACTGGGAACAGCTATCCAAGGTGTAAGGGGTGGGTGGGATGGGAGAATTCGATCGATTGGGTTCAGTGGGATTCAAGTGTCTCAGAAGGGGAGTTTTGCCTGAATAATGGCTGAGTAAGGATGGTAGAGGCAAGATTTTTAAAGGTATTTGTGTGTCCACTTTTGCAGAGAGGTACCTAGTGGCATTCTAGCTGTTTGCACATTCCACTGATTTTAAAGCACCTGGAAGCAGCTTTAGGTACCTAAATACCTTTAAAAACCTGGCCATTGTTCCTTCATATTTATTATTTAACATCACTTGACTATTTAAGGCCCATTACCGTTCAAGTCAAAAGCTTTTGATTCACAGAGTGCAAAATCTTGTTATTCCCCAAGAACACAACCAGATAAATTAGGTCAAAAGCATAAATACACCTACTGAAAGACAGTAATGTAATGTCACTTTATTTTTTAGGATTCATGATGAAACCACACAAGAACCCCAAAATATTGGGAGAGAAAACAGGTTGCTGCTTAAGCAGAGAGACACAACTCGTCCTACTTTGGTTTTCCACTGATTTTTTCCAGACTGTCTGTTTGTGAGCTGACTCTGATCACATGGCATCTCTTAAAGCTCTCTAGTCTGGAAGTAGGACCAAGAAATCCCTGGCATTTAGAATTATAGCTGGTGTTGTTTTTAGCCAGTTCCCGGTAACTCACATTCCTTCCCTGTAAATCCATTCAATAAAAAATAAAGGACCCCAGTGACCAAGACACATCCAAGTTTAGTCTGATGGGAGGTCTGCAGTTTTGCTATGTCTGATGATGCTGGTCAGGGAAAGAAAGTGATTCTTGATTCTCTTGTTTGTTCTTAATGGATACCATTTGCATTACCCCAGCGGGAGCACTCTCCCTCTTTTACCACCTCCTTCAGCCAAGAAAATCTCTATACATTTTTGTTTATTTAAGGGGCAACCTCTGGTAACTATTCTGATCTGTTGCTACATCTGAAAGTGCCCAGTCCTGCCAGGTGTTAAGTGCCCCTTCAGAGGTACTGAGCTCTTTCAGAATGCAGTGGAGTCAGCGGGAATGGAGGATGTTGAGCATCACGCAGAAGGCCCTAAACAACTTGCAACATCAAGCCTTCAACATTTACTAGGGAATCTCTGGCTCATATCTTGCAATTTCTTGTACTTCAGCAGACGACTGTGCCCACACAGAGACTCTTTGGTTCCCCGTGTGCAAGACATTACAGAGTCAGAGCTTTAACGTAGAATCCCCCTAAATCTGTTAGTGTGCACTCATAAATAAAGGAGTCACACAGTCTGTTAAGACAAGTATCGGAGGGGTAGCCATGTTAGTCTGGATCTGTAACAGCAACGAAGGGTCCTGTGGCACCTTATAGACTAACAGAAAATTTTTGAGCATGAGCTTTTGTGAGCACAGACTCACTTCATCAGATGCTGGTCATGGAAATCTGCAGGGCCAGGTATAAATAAGCCAGAGCAAGGCTGGGGATAACAAGGTTAGCTCAGTCAGGGAGGGTGAGGCTTACTACCAGCAGTTGATCTGGAGGTGTGAACACCAAGGGAGGGGAAGCTGCTTTTGTATTTAGCCAGCCATTCACAGTCTTTGCTTAAGCCTGAGCTGAGGGTTTCGAATTTGCAGATGAATTATAGCTCAGCAATTTCTCTTTGGAGTCTGGTCCTGAAATTTCTTTGCTGTAGGACAGCTACTTTTAAGTTTGCTACTGTGTGGCCCGGGATATTGAAGTGCTCTCCTATGGGTTTTTGTATATTGCCATTTCTGATATCTGATTTGTGTGCATTTATTCTTTTACATAGAGACTGTCCAGTTTGTCCGATGTATATAGCAGAGGGGCATTGCTGGCACAAATTATACTGGTAGATGTGCAGCTGAATGAACCCACAATGGTGTGGCTGATCTGGTTAGGTCCTGTAATGGTGTTGCTGGTGTCGATATGTGGGCACAGCTGGCAATGAGGTTTGTTGCATGGATGGGTCCCTGAGTTAGAGTGACTGTGGTGTGGTAGTGAACTTTCAAAGGTCTACACAGGGGGAGAGTCAAGATGAAATCAGTTACGCTGTACATCTTCTTCACGTTGGGGCAACGACTCCTCTCTCTCTGCCCTGTGTTTAGGTCTCCAGCTGGTTTCTGGGGTAGGGAGCCTAGCCACTCCCTGTGGGACTTCGCCCCCTGTTTCTACACAACTATTTGTACCTTGTAAGTCACTAGCACAGTCACTCCCTATCTCTCCTTTCTTCTCCCACACCTCCTAAATCGGGTGGCATTTAAAGGCTTCCAGCAAGCCTGAAATAGAGTCAGCTGGCCCCTGTCTGCCTGGGCCAGCTCCCAGCCAGTTATTCCTAATTGTCCTGCATCTGTCTACCCTTAATTAGCAGGCCTTTCACCCTTTTGGGGCTGTCTTTTCCCTACTCTGTAACAGACCTCTGGTCTGACCTTGTCACACTGTTTTACTAACTATACCTTACATTACTGAATCGGCAAGTTAAAAGTGAAAAGGGGCTTATTTACTTCTTGAATTCTGGTCAGTTTAGAAAATGATAGTAGATGGGTCACTTCCACTTTTATCAGTAATGATTTTTGTGTTCTGACTCCTATTCTAGCATAATGTTCTTTTGATTGAATGTGATAGAAAAAACATTGATTATTTTTCAAAATGATTTTTCATTAAGTGCTTTTCATTCTAAATTTAATGGAAAAACTCCCATGCACAGTGGGTTTCCTAAATCTTTTCCTAAATTCTAAATTCTTAATTTGAACCTTTAACCGCCTCAGAAGTACCTCTGTCAAAATCCAGTATGAAATTCCTGTCTCCAGTCAAAAAAGTGAAAAATAAATTGAGAGCCTAAAATCCAGCAATGGTTTTTGGATCCTCAAATTCAGTGAAAAGTTTAAGGTGTCCAACATCCTCAGTGAAAAATAGATCTTTCTGTTTTATGCTAAGACCATCTTATGAAATCTTCAACATGACAAATATTTAATATAGTATTAACATTGTAAGTTATATTATTGCTCTGGTGTTTGACTGTGATTCATAAAGTTTTTTTAATTAATTTTCTTAAGCAATTATCAGATAGTGCTCTGTGTTTGACAGTATTGAGAACTGAAAGAATCCTTTCACCTCTTTTTCTAAAATCTGTTTAAAGTTTGAAAGGTATTAGGAGCATAAAGAAGTTATACAGATGGATTTTCAAAGACTTTAACAAAAACAGGACTAAATCATCCATGATTGATCAAAGGGATAAATGGATTTAAATCTTGAAAGGCAAAAGCTTCAAATTCAGTATTTTACTGAAGCGTGAACTCTAAAGGAATAATTTTACTGCTTTTGCCCTAACACCATACAGATGTACTGAAACAATATTTATGTCCCTAATTCTTACCATAATCTACAGGGGAATGGAGATGACTGATACTCAGTTCTGTTTACCACAGAAATATACTGATCAGATTTTCACAAGACACATTATTGATCATCTGCTTTCATAGCCCCACTTCAGTTATCATGTTACCTCAAAGTTTGGACATTAGTCACTCCAGTGGTTTGTCTGCAATAATGCAATGTATTCCATCCAAACGGGTAAGTAACATGATGGCAGTCCACTCTAGAGGAACTGCAAGATATTGACCTGCAGAAGACCCTCTGTAGCAGGCTAATCCTGCTAACCCTTGAAAGCGTCTGTTGCTATTGCTTGTGCAGGTAGCTGTTTTTGAAATTTTCTGTGCTTTTTTTTTCCCCTTCCTCTTTAGCTCTGCCACTCAGGTACCGTACATACCGACACTTAAGCCTGCTGGCTGTCAGCCTTATATACTGGTTGATCAGTTAAGTCCAGCTCAATAGGATAGACCATCCTCTCCTAATTAGATCAGTTAAGAACAATCTCCTCCATTTATTTGCATAGATCTCATCCTTTCTAGATCCTCCCTTTCTTCCATAGATCTTTCCATTCAGTCATCATTAGCATAGATCCTGTCTCTGATCTCTCCCTTGAAGTATTGGAAGACAAACTGAGTCATTCCCCATTGAAATCTATTTAATCCTGCGTCCTCTATTCAGAATCATTGTGACCACCATTTTGAATTTCTAATTCTAAACTATCATTAATTACTATTTATATAAAGCCTTAATCTTAAAACTAATTACTGTTAGTGCAAGCCAATGCATTACAATGATGTCATCATAGTTTTTGTACCAATCTGAAAAAAAGGTGAAATGTTATGTTTAAACACCCCTTTTTCAATTTTTCTCTGCAAGCCTTTGTGCAAGGTATGGCAAGATTTTTCAGAACAGTAAAATGCAAAATCTTTTGTTTACAATCATTTAACATAGCTATGCATAGTAATAGAGAGATAGCTGTGGTAGTCTGTATTCTACCAAAACAAAAAAGCAGTCATGTAGCACTTTAAAGACTAACAAAATAATTTATTATCTATACGTATTTAATTCATGTAATCTTTCCTCATAAAATACTCCCTCAAGCCTTCTGTAATTTTTCCCTGTCCTGTCTGAAATCCTTCCATTCATTACTGTGTCTCTAGAAATACAGGACTCAGAATTGAACAAAATATTCTAGCTAAGAACATGCCGGGACCATAAAGAGAGGGAAAATTATGTCTTTGGTCTATAAATCACTGCCTTTCAGTATGCAGCCTAAAATTGTATTTGCCCTTTTTTGTATCATTACCAGGCAACATTGCAAATACAGCTAATTTGCTGGTAACTTTTTCTTTGAAACCTTATTTCATACTACATCATAGTTACACTGAAGCATGTAAGAATTTAGCTAGTACTCATAAAATTATGGCTAGATCAAAAGCATCTTGTCAGCTACTGCAGGGTCTCTAATCTCCTCTTTTTGGGCAAAGCCATCAAGACGATAATGGCAAACAAATACCAGTGGTAGCTAATATCTGCCAGTATCCTGACCTTTCCCAATTCATTTTCAGACCTCAAAGTGATGTTAAGTTACAATGATGGGGTTAGACGGTACATTGTGTTATTGGATAATTCCCTTATAGCCAAGAAGAAAATGCAAATGCAGCTTTCAGCAGAGTTGCCTTTAAGGTACTTATGGACCACGTATTCAACACCATCAGGATCAATGGAGCTTTGTAAAGTTGGCTGTATTCCTTCCTTTCAGATAGATCACACAATCTCCTGAGGATGAAGATTTCCTTTTTTCCAAGATCTCCTACATGCAGTGTTCCACAAAATTCAGCCCTACGCCCCCTTTTATTGCGCATCTACAGTAGCTCAGAAGATGAAACTGTGAAACTGTTTAGGCTCAGATGCCAGCAACATAACTCCTATCTGTCTGTCAGGAGTAAAGTAACACTATCATCCTTCTGCTCGAAGTGCTGAAAAGCATAGGTGCTCACAAGAAATATAACTGGCTGAAGCCTAACCCTGTAACACTGGGGCAGGGATCTCTGGCCTGTGGGCCGCACCCAGTTACCAGGGTTACCTGCGGGTGGGCCTCAAGACAGTTTGTTCACCTGAGTTTCTGCAGGCACAGAGCCCTGCAGCTCCCCATGGCCATGGTTCACCATTCCCAGTCAATGGGAGCTGTTGGAAGCAGCACAAGTCAGAGTCAAAGGACTTGTCCCTTATCTTGGGGTTGTACAGACTAACTGCAAAATCTTTGGTTTACAACCATTTAACACAACAATACATCTTTAGTTCCTTTGTAGACTCACCCTGGCTGTCAGGCTGTAAGTGGACATCTGAGGAGTGCGCTGCTACCTAGGGACACCTGACAGCTGGGATAGAAACACCCAGTCCCTCCCCATTCCAGCAGGTGCCAACACGGGCCCTAGCAGGTGGCAGAGTGTCCTGCCATTGCGCCAGAGGGGCTCCAACTGAAACATACTTGCTTCTTGCAGGACTATAGGCAGTCCCCTCCGAATCACTTCAGGCCACATCACTTGGAGACTAACATCAAAGCATTGTCAAAATCCCCAAGACTGATTCTGATTTGTCTTAGGCATCGGCATGCACTTGGCCACCTTTCTGGGTTTTGGCACCTCTGGTTTACTGGGTCAGGAGCTCCAGAAACTTTTAGGCTGGACCAGAAGAAAACATCCTTCTTCCTCAGTGGTCAGCCTAGACTCAGCTGGGCTGCTCCCGTTTAAATTAGTGCTGCACCAGGGAGGATCTAGAAAGGATGAGATCTGTGCAAATAATTGGAAGCAAATTGTGCTGAACTGATCTACTTAGGCAGGGAGGGTCTATTCTAATGAGCTGGACTTAATTGATCAACCAGTATATAAGGCTGACATCCAGAAGGCTGAAATGTAGGTGTATATGGCATTTGAGGAGCATGCCCAGCAGGGAAGTGGGGGTTTAGCTTGCTCAGCCCATAAAGAGGAGTTAACACTTTCCCAGTGTGGGGTGAGTGCACCTCATCATATATACCTTAAATGTTATAATGTAGCTACATGTTGTATTCTGGCTATTTAAGTTACAGTTGTACCTGTTGAGATGTTTAAGTGGTATTTTAGTTCCCCCACCATTTTGGCCTTTTATATTGCCCCCTCCCCACTTCTACAAAGTTTCTGACATCCTTAATTCTTATTCACTTCTGGATCCACCATAAGGTCATAGTCTTCATCTTCAGAGCCCTCAGGGTATTACAGCAGGGGTGTAAAAAGTGGAGGGGTGGGCCCCCCCCAGGGTGTGTATGTGAAATTTTATAAGCAGGCAGAGCACAGTAGGCTGCTGGGTCTCAGACTTCTCCATCTCATTAAAAAAGTTGAAATATGTTGCTGTTTTTATGCATGTGTATTCACATTTATATACTGATTAATTATGTCTTTACCTTCTACATATGTATTTTCTCATGCCAAAAGGTTTATTTTTTCATATGATCATAACCAAAATTTCCATTGGTTTGGATTACGTTAGACAGGTTGAGGGGCAGAGGCTGCTAATTGCAGGGATAAAAAGTGTGGCCTGATGTAAAAAGTTTGCTCACCCCTGGACAAGGTGATTATTTTAGGGGTCAATTTTCTTGATATACTCCACCCAGAATATTTTGGTTAGAAAGATCATCTCATTTGTTGGAGTCATAATGAAACTTTTTCATGCTAAGGTCAGACTGTTTTCAATGGAGTCAACAATTCTAGGAACCTATAATGCAGAGAGCTCCAAGAGAATCAATTCTGGGCAAGCCTATTTTAATGGCAGTACACATCTCATAGAACTGGAAGGGACTTTGGGAGGTCATCTAGTCCAGTTCCCTGCCCTCTTGGCAGGGCCAAGCACCTTCCCTAACTTGTTTCCTCAAAGATTAAACTCACAACCCTGGATTTAACAAGCTAATGTGCAAACCACTGAGCTATTTTGAAAGGAGCACTTCAATTCCTGTTGAAAAGAAAAGAACCACAGTGTATTTTCTAGGCACAAAATTATATGATTGCTCTTGCAAATTTGGTCCTGAAATTATTGAACCCATAAAAATGAAGGACAGGGGGTGAGTTTAAAAATGTAGTCCAAGATGACAAGCTTATTTTGCAACTGAAAAGTTGTTGCATGGTCTGGCCTGAAACAGCCTTTAGAACTGAAACTATAATTGGAACTGTAATGCAACTAGACAGCTGAGATAATAAAATATCGTCTTCATTAGAGGCTGTAACCTTGATTAGTCTTTCCAGTAAAGGAAGGGGTCATGACTGACATTTACAAGTGAATAGAGTTAGCTGTGCTTCAGAGCAGATAAAACATTTCTCCTCTCCTTGAACTTAAGTACACAACAGATAGATATAGCACACAACTTTCACCATTATTTAAAATGCTGCTTAGTTTGCATTAGCGAATAAAATTTTTAAAAATTATTTCAAGGTGTGTGGAATAAGTGGCTGATTTAACACTTGAGTTCTCTCAGTTGCGAGAACATAATTTTATTTAGGTCTGGATCTGGCCACCCTTACTTATATTTGAAGTTAATAAGTATTTCTCAGTTTGAGGAAGTATGATAGAATATGGCCTTTGGTCATTACGGTCACCATATTAATGGAAATTGAATGATTTTAGGAAAGCTTTTATACTGCAGAATTTTGACAATGGTTTCAGGTTGATTTTGTGAACTTACTAATGAGTTATCTTTGGTAGATTTTGTCAATAGTCTGACTCAGAGTTACTCAATAATGATGTACTAGTATTGTAAAAGTTACATCTTGCTGTGGACTTTTGATATTCCTGAAAGTACACAAGACAAACATCCTGGTTCCCAAAATATTAACACATTATCAAATTATCAAAACTTCTCACATTAAATATTGTTTTAGAATCTGCTTGTGTAATCCTGAACAACTGTATTCATCACTCAAATTTTATATAAGTAAAATGAATGGTAAAATATTGTTGTAAAGCCTGGAAATTTAATTTGGAATTCTCCAATTTAACTTGAAATTCCATGTATGACAGGAACAACAAGAAGTCCTGTGGCAGCTTATAAGGTTGGTCTCGAAGATACAGACTAACACAGCTACCTCTCTAATACATATATAACAGGGTGTCTCAGCAGATTTCTGGGTGCTTCCACTTCTACTCCTGTCTACAAGGATTTCTAACAGAACTGGTAGAAAAGAAATGAAAAGAAACCCTTGTTGGTTTTGTCCTTCTATTTTTGTCAAATTTTTCATTTTTGTTGAAATTTCCAAATTTACATATTTTGAAAAGGTCTAATTCTTGGAATATTCACATGCAATATTTTAGTGCTTTTGATGGTTGGGACTTAAAGAATTTAGATTTTAAAAAATTCACATATATCTTCTTCATAGAGGTGCAGGTATTTAGGAACTTCAAATTCAGTTTTGCCAGTGGCCAGAGGTCTGAAATTGTGCTCTTCTCCCCTCCTCTCCTCATCACGTCACCGACGCCCCCTCTGAACGCCTTCATTATATTCTAAAGCAGGCATGTTTAAATTGTTTGCCTTAAAATTGATTCTGAAGTAAGTTTTTTCTTCTCTTTGACCTTGGCTTATCATAGAAAGACTTTCTGTAGGCTCTGGTATATTAAAGTTAAATTTTCTGAATGAGTCTGTCTCCAAAAGTCTCTTAGTGGCTGGCTGGTAGCGCACATTCTCACTGAAAAACAGCTGAATTAATTTCAAGAACTTTCAGTAATGCCATATGAAGAATGTGTCAATGTGAAGCTTTTTCAATAGCTGAATGACACATAACAGTGCTAATTCACAAAGTACTGCTGAGCACTTTTATGCAATGTTACTTTTCATCTTCCACACAATTGCTTGCTCACTTATTGTGTTCCATATGAAATTACTCATATGCCTATCTGACATGTTCTCCTAGCTGCATTCACATGTGCCTCCAAGATTTAGTTATTATCCTGTCTGGAATGAAGTCTGAGCTGCCTACGAACAATTAAACAATTATTCTTGGGTTTTATGTTTCTCTACCTCAGCAGCATTTTAGTAAAAATTGCTCTATCCTATATTAAGCAAGTTTTCTTAATTTCCCTTCCATTATTCTGCTGTCTTGGATAGAAGCTTGTTGTCTTAGGTCCAATGTAAATAAGGCAGAGGTGATTCAATTAGAGAATTGACAGAGTTAATAATTCATCCTATTAGTGTGATCTGCCAGTCTGCCACATGATGTAAGGCTTAGTTTTGCGTTCTCTGCTAATTGTAGAATCGGACCCTCCTTAACAATTGAACCTGGTTTACAGGGAAAACTGAGTTCAGTTTAGTTCGTCACTCACTACTGTGAAATGTGATTGAGTTGACCTAACCTGCAGTGTAGATGTAGTTAGGTTGATGGAAAAATTCTTTTTAATGATCTAGCTATCACTTCTTGGGTCCAGGAGGGAAGCATGGATTTACTGCAGTGGTGGGGGAAGAAAACCCTTCTGCCACTGTAAATAGTGTGTGTGCTACAGTAGTTAAGCTGCAGTTGTGCCACTGTAGTTCTTGTGGTGTAGACACCCATTACCTTGCTAATCCCCTTGTCATGGCCCTTTCTGGGTGATTTGATTTCTGCACAGATATGTGGAAGATGTTTACCCCAGTTGGGGGGACATCTTGCCCAGAAGAATGCTGGTTCTTACAGAATATACCAGAGGATAACGTCGGGCACATACGACAAATGAATTTCTAAGAATATTTGTACATATTTCTAGATGAATTGAGTTCCATTACATTTACACCCCTTTCGTGTTCCCTTGCTTCAAATACTCTAATGAATTAATATACTGATAGAAATGCCCCTGGAACAGTGAATTCTGAGTAACTCTTGTAATATAGTAGTGGAAAAAAAACTTTTTATTTCATCTTCAGAAGTACTGTCACAATCTGCTTCCAAGAGTTGTACTTGTCCAAATCAGAGAGCAGAGAAATACAATGTGATACAGATAACAAGCTGTCCTGTAGTACTTTAAAGACAAACAAATTTAGTTATTAGGTAATAATTTGTTAGTCTTTATGGTGCTGCTGGACTGCTGCTTTTTTGCGAAGAGACAAATGAGACTTCGTGACGCATATGTCTGAGCAAAACGCTATTCACAAAGTATTCAGAAATGATCAACAGTAACTAAAATGATTGGTCAAAATTGCTCAGCTAAGTTTGGATATCTAACGCAGTCAAGAAAAATCATTATTGTGATTCAATAGATGGAAAATCTTTTGAATAAACTATTTGTTATGAATTATTTGCTCTAAGGTTTTTATAAAAAATCTGTTTGGGTAATCACGGCTCACCCAGTTATAATGCAAAGAACTGGCTGGCTTCCCCAGGGGCACCAGTTCAACAAAGAGTGAAGGAGGGGAGCCCACAGGGAGCTTCAGCTTGGAGCTTAACCTCCTACAGAGCTCGTAAATTCTGCAAGAACTACGCTGAATAGAAATTCAGTTCATGTAGACCTTAGGTCTCTGCAGCTCTAGAAAGATTCATTCTGGGAATATAGC
Organism: Carettochelys insculpta; assembly: GCF_033958435.1. Classification (NCBI taxonomy): domain Eukaryota; kingdom Metazoa; phylum Chordata; order Testudines; family Carettochelyidae; genus Carettochelys; species Carettochelys insculpta. The sequence goes on from NC_134137.1 coordinate 123,464,089, forward strand.
TAAACTTTGATTAACTGGGAGTTTTGGTTAATAAAAATCTTGTGAAATGGGCTTCACTGTAATAACCAAAATTGTGGACAGGGTTACCAGATATAACAGCAATGTGTGTGTAGAAGTATCATATGGCCTACTTCAATTACAGTAAAATATCCCACTTGCATGGAGCAAATGAAGATAAACAAAATTGACATATGATTCTGAAGAAAAAAATGAATTTTCCTCGATTAAATTTGGTTTGCTTGTGTATTAGGAATCTGTGACATTCCAGGGTGCAAGCCAAACCAATCAGTGGCTGTATCACTCCTTACCTGCAATCTTGGGTGTTTTCCATTGCTTTGTTGTGGTAGCTTCCAGCTTGGGTCACTCATAGTCAAGATGCCAGCATGTATGGCACATCCTCAGGCTATATCTATGTGGCATGCTGCTGCCGGCAAGGTCATGTCATTGAGGGCACTCGACAATGCAAATGGAGTGCTCATTTACAAGTCGCATGCCTGATTTGCATACTTTCATGTGATCACTGTCCTGGCAGAGGTTTTGGTCACCACAAAACAAGCCCTCATTTTTGTCAGGGATAAGTGGCTGTTGGCCAGATGGGTTTTGGCCTACAGAACCCCATCTACACAGCTTGTTTTGTGGCAACAGAAGCCTTTGCTATGACAGTGTTCACATTAGAGTATGCAAATGAGGTGTGGAATTTGTAAATGAGTGCCTCATTTGCATTGCTGAGTGTCCTCATTTGCATGACCATGCCGGCAGCAGCATGCCATGTAGGCATAACCCCAGTGTTTAGTTATAACCATAGCTCTGATCCAGCAACTCAAACCCCAGAAGCCTGGCAGCACACTCCAGTCACAAGCTGGCGTCCATCACCACTTGCTTGTAACTTTTAGAGTGACCCCAGCACACACCCACTTATGGATGTGCCCCCTAAAACAAGTGTTCTGCACAGTCCAGACCTCTCTTGAGTGGTCCAGATACATTTGGTCAATTGCCCCTTTAATGGCTCAATATACAACAGTTTATTACTTTAGATGAAGTTGCCCCCACAGTTCAGTTTAACTACAATGTTGGATAGATTTTAATGAAAGAACTAAACACATTTATGTAACTCCGAGGAGAGATGTCGTGAGCACAGTATAAGACATTAAAGTCACACATGGTTACAATAAAAATAAAGTGCTTCCCTGTACTAAAACTCGACAAAATAGAATTCTTTCAAGGAGAATTGCCTCACTACATGTTCCCAGTCACACTGCTGATCACATTCTTATGCTAGGATCCACTCCAACAGTCCAGGGCCTATTTCTTTGGAGAGAAACATGGGGGTGTTTTGCCCCTCACATTTTTTAGTTCAGGCACCCTTTGAAATGTATATTCTCAGAGTGGCCCCTAAATAAAGTTCATTCCCACTGAGATGGCAGAGACAAGGAGTCAGGTGGCAAAAGAAGTTGCACGCTATTATTTGTAAAAATGCCGATTGATTTGTTTCTTCCCTCTCCTTACTTGCCAAAGAATGGCCACTTGACAGGTGACTGCATATTAGTTTTGACATCACCTGGCTAGAGGCATTATCCTTTGTCTTTGAGAAATTGGTTTACTGAGAATTGCCAGGTAAACACACTTCCAACCTAACTCCATTTTATGTTCATAACTCTGCATGTAATGTCACTACGGGTGCATCCACACTAGCTGGCTACTTCAAAGTAGCTGGCACAATGTCAAAATAGTACGTGTCGTGTCTACACGTTCCGTGAGCTATTTTGATGTTGAAATCGAAATTAGGTGGCGAGATGTCAAAATCGCTATTCCTGTCCAAAGATGGGAATAGCGTCCTACTTTGACATTCAACGTCGAATTAGGGCATGTGTAGACGATCCGCTTCCTGCTACGTCGAAGTAGTGGGGTCCTCCATGGCGGCCATCAGCTGAGGGGTTGAGAGATGCTCTGCCCAGCCCCTGGGAGGCTCTATGGTCACTGCGTGCAGAAGCCCTTAGCCCAGGGCTTCTAGCTGCTGCTGCAGCTGCTGCTGAAGCTGGGGCTCCATGCTGTGTGCCCGGGGTCTGCAACCGGTTGTCGGCTCTGTGGACCTCATGCTGTGTAGTCCGAGTGTGTCTGGGAGGTGCCCTTTAAGGGAGCGGCTTGGGGCTTTGGGGGCCCCTTATTTCGACGGGGAGCGCTTGTGTGTGTGGACACTCCGCATTTCCTTCCGGGGCGGCTCCTTTCGACGTTCTCCATTGCTACTTCGATGTTGAACGTCGATGGCACCAGCCCTGGAGGATGTGTACACGATACACATTGAAGTAGCCTATTTCAATGTTCTTATGTTGAAATAGGCTACTTTGATGTAGTGTGCTAGAGTAGACATAGCCTACATGTGTTTCAACATGAGATTATTGACCAGCAAGTTATTAGTTTTCAAATGATACTTCACATTTTGTAGAAATTGTGTAACAGTAGTGTATGGGGATTTGAATACTCAATAACAATCTCAATAGTCTCACATAATCTCGATGAAAAGTGTTCAGGCATCATAACATTTTCTGGTTATCCAAATGGTGAAATAACCGTGTGGTCTTTTTGTTGGCTGCCTGCTCATAAATGCATGACATAGGTTTCTGGCGATTTTTATAGCTATTAAAAAAAACCCATGACAGATGGTCTAGGAAAACTAAAATATTTTCTTTCTCCCAGAGTTTTCTACCACTACCACCAAAAAACTGGGTGTGACAGATGAAGTTACAGTTGACATATTTTTACTGGTCACTAAATTTTCACTGTCATCACCAGTTCCAGCTGTGTCAACAGCCATAAATTGTCAACATGTCTCATTGTGTAGTGTACAGTTCATCAAATACAGATTCATGTCATGATGAAGGAATAGTGTCTATGTGACACATAACATATCCTTGATTTTATTTTGGCTGTCATTGAATGACTCCTGTAAGAGTCGTTTGATATTGTGCCTTGTGACACTTTTGAACATGTGTAGTCAATTTAATTGTTTAAGCCCCTATTAAAAGCAGCCAATTCATGTGGCAGTCTTGCCAGTCCATCTGTAAACAACAGAAGCATTTTAAACCTAGCACCATTATTATTGTTAGTAAAGCAATGTTCATGGCTCCATAAGAACTTTTTGTGTTAAATCTTAAATTGGTGCTTTTACACACACACACACACACACACACACAGAATAGGGTAGGGCAGGGGGTAAATAATAGTCATAAACCTCACCTTTGCAACTATCCTGGGACTGGATAAATATTTTTGGCCGTGTCTACACTAGCCAAAAACTTTGAAATAGCCATGCAAATGGCCATTTCAAAGTTTACTAATGAAGTACTGAAATACATATTAAGCACCTCATTAGCACGCGGGCGGCCACGGCTCTTCGAAATTGACGCGGCTTGCCATCGCGTGGCTCGTCCAGACAGGGCTCCTTTTCTAAAGGACTCTGGCTACTTCAAAGTCCCCTTATTCTTATGAGCAGATGGGAATAAGGGGACTTGGAAGTAGGCAGGGTCCTTTCGAAAAGGAGCCCCGTCTGGACGAGCCACACGATGGCGAGGAGCGTCAATTTTGAAGTGCCGTGGCTGCCCGCATGCTAATGAGGCACTGAATATGTATTTCAGCACTTCATTAGTAAACTTTGAAATGGCCATTTGCATGGCTATTTCAAAGTTTTTGGCTAGTGTAGACACTGCCTTTAAGTCAAGACTCTGGGTTAGGGTAAGAGGCTTTAAAGCTGCTCTAACTCAAATTAGCCATTTGCATGCTCACGTAGATGTAGCCATGGAGTTTACTTACTTTGAAATAAGCCAGCCATGATTCTGAAATTATTGTGAAATAGCAGTTGCATTGCCTAGGTGCCAAGAATGTTATTTTGAAATAACAGCTGTTATTTTGAAATAACTATGATGTGTAGAATTACCCTGAAGGTGCTGTAGAGGAGAAAGGCCCAATTCTCTGGTGCAGTGTGGCTCCTTTGTCTTGTTGTACCCTACCCTATTCTGTATGTGTGTGTGTGTGTGTGTGTGTGTGTGTGTGTGTGAAAGCACCAGTTTACCATTTAACACAAAAAGTTCCTATGCAGCCATGAACATTGCTTTACTAACAGTAATAATGGTGCTAGGTTTAAAATGCTTCTGTTGTTTACAGATGGGAGTTTGCCACAATGAAAAAAAACATTTAAACCAGCCCCTTTTTCTTTGGGCATAGCCCCTCTGCCTGTAGCAAAGAGAAGGAGGATCATAGAAGGGCATTTATGACATATTTATGCTGCTAAATGATAACCTTGCACTTGGGTAAATTTCCTGGGGACAGATTCATGAATTTTATGAGGAAACTCTTTCAGTTGTACAACACAAAGGAGCCACACTGCACCAGAGAATTGTGCCTTTCTCCTCTACAGTTCCTTCAGGGTAATTCTACACATCATAGCTATTTCAAAATAACAGCTGTTATTTCGAAATAACTTTCTTAGCACCCATGCAAAGCAACTGTTATTTCAAAATAATTTCAGAATCATGGCTGGCTTATTTCAAAGTAAGTAAACTTCATGGCTACATCTACACTAGCATGCAAATGATAGAAATCAAAAATGCAAATGAGGCACAGATTTGCTTATCTGACACCTCATTTGCATATTTATAGGGTGCAAGAAGAGATTGTGACGGTCTCATGAGAGCAGATCGACCCCTCTGTGAATCCTCAGGAGAATCTAAACAGACCAGTCTGTGCAAGGTGAAAGCTGCAAACTAACTGCCATGGGAACAGCTGCAGAACAAGCCACACTTGCCAAGATTTCAAGGCTACGCTGGCAGTAGGCCACAAGAGACAGTGATAAGAAATGCATAGGCAATTTTAGGCAATCTTATGTTAATGAGTTCAGCTTTATCAGCTAGTGTTAGGAGGCCTGTTACTGAGCTTCTCCCCGAGCGAAGCTCCGATGCATCGGGTTTTGCCCCACTGGTGACTGCAGCGTTTTCGGGGCTCCCGCCGCGAGTGTCACACACTTTCAATAAACCAAATATAGCACTTGCCTTCTGGGAGCAGCCTCGTCTCTGGGGAACCCGAGCCTATTTGGCTACAATATTCTTCTTTCAAAACAACTTCTTTCAGACGAAGAGAAGCAGAGTAGATACAGCTCTTTCAAAAGTGATCCCAATCTTCAAAAGAACCCTTCCTCCTATTTTTTTTCAGGAAGAAGAGTTCTTTCGTAGATGGGGATTGCTTTTGAAAGAGCTGTGTCTGCACGGCTTATCTTCTTCTCAAAGAAGCTCTTTCTAAAGAAGAACATGCAAATGAGGTGCCAGATATGTAAATATGTGCCTCATTTGCATTTTTATTTCCCTTATTTGCATGCCTCGTTCAAAAGAGGAAAGCTAGTGTAGACACAGCCCATTGCATGAGGAACAGCACCTATTTCAAAATAGATATTTTGAAATAAGGGCTCTTTAGGGCTGTGTCTACATGAGCCCAAAATTTCAAAATGGCCATTTTGAAGTTTACTAATGAAGCACTGAAATACATATTCAGCGCCTCATTAGAATGCTGGCAGCCGCTGCACTTCAAAATTGACATGACTCACCGCCACGCGGCTTGTCCAGACGGGGCTTCTTTTCGAAAGAACCCCAGCAGCATCGAAATCCCCTTATTCCTATCTGCTGATGCACAATAGAGCCTATTGCGAAATACAGCAATTGGATACACTATGGCTTATTTCAAAATAGGCTTCATTCCCCATCTAGGCTATGTCTACACATTTCAGCATTTCTAATGGCATTTGCATGGCCATTTTGAAGTTTTGGGCTAGTGTAGACATAGCCTAAATGGGTAATGAAACCTATTTCAAAATAAGTCATGGTGCATCCAGTTGCTCTATTTCACAATAGCCGTGTCTACACGTGCACGCTACTTCGAAGTAGCAGCACTAACTTCGAAATAGCGCCCGTCATGGCTACACGCATCGGGCGCTATTTCGAAGTTAACTTCGACGTTAGGCGGCGAGACGTCGAAGTCGCTAACCCCATGAGGGGATAGGAATAGCGCCCTACTTCAACGTTCAACGTTGTAGTAGGGACCGTGTAGGCGTTGTGCATCCCGCAACGTCGAAATTGCGGGGTCCTCCGTGGCGGCCATCAGCTGAGGGGTTGAGAGACGCTCTCTGCAGCCCCTCAGCTCACTGGTGGCCGCGTGGAGCGGCCCCTTAAAGGTCCCCTCCCCCTCCCTTCCTGTGCAGGAAGCTGAGGGAACGTGCAGGCAGCAGCCCACACACGTGGCCAGCCTGCACGTCCCTCAGCCACCCAGAACAGGGCCATCACCTGCCATGGCTGCCCGGCAGCCCCCCCCCAGCGCCCCCAGGGGACCCCCTCCAAGGGGAGCCAGGGCAGCCAGCCCAGCCAGGCGGGCAGCCGGGCTGGCAAGCGGCAGCGGGGCCCCACCTGGACGGAGGCCGAGCTGCGGGACCTGCTGGGGCTCTGGAGCGAGGAGGAGGTGCTCCAGGTAATGGGGAGCAAGAGGCGGAATGCGGATGCGTTCGCTCGGCTGGCCGACGGCCTGGCTGCCCGGGGTCACCCTGCCTGCACTCCTGACCACGTCAGGAGTAAGGTGAAGGAGCTGCAGCAGGGTTACTCCCAGGCCCAGGATGCGTCCGGCTGATCTGGGGCCGCCCCCGTCACTTGCCCCTTTTACAGGGAGCTCAGGGACATCCTGAGCCCCCGGCACACCTCCTCCCCTCCGGCCACCCTTGATACTTCGGCCGACGAGCCCCAGCAGGCCCTTCAGCCAGAGTCCACCCCGGAGGTAAGCCCCGCACCCCTGGGGCCCCCCCCGGAGTCCACCCCTGGGACATCGCGGCAGGAGGAGGAGGAGGAGGAGAAGGGGGTCTCCTCCTCCGCAGAATCCGGGCTGCAGATCCTCCTCCTGCCATCTTGGAGCAGCAGCAGGGCCTCCGCCCCCCGGGGATCTCTGGACCGTGGGAGTGGACCGACAGGTAGGTACCCCCCTCTGGTGGACACCCCTGGGCTTGAGGGGTGGGGGATAATAGATATGTGTCCAGGGCCCCCCACATGCTCACATGGCCATGGCCCCAAGGACAGCAGGGCCATGTCCCTCACAGCAGTGCATCAGCTCCTGCCCCCCACCACCCCGCACGACAGTGCCATGCCCCATCCCTGGGGCAGGGGGGAGCAGAACCTCGAGGGGCCCCCAGGAGGAGGGGGTGGGACACCCTGCAGCAGCAGCAGCAGCAGCAGCAGCAACAGCAGCAGCAGCAGCATGTGATGGAGTGGGGGGAGTGCAAAAGGGAGACAGGCTAGATATGAGCAACAAGAGCCGAATAGCTCCCAGGGGCAAAGGATGATTGTGGGGCTACAGCTGGCAGGTGACACCTCTGCCCTGAACAAACAGGAGGGACGAGCCGAGCTGGCTTGGAATTGGGAGGGAGGGCGGGGGCCACAGGTAGAGGCTAGGGGAAGGGAGAGCTGGAAGGCAGCCAGCCTGAGGAGGGGGAAAGCTGCATCCCAGAGGGGTACCCCTTGGGGTCTTCTCCCCACGATGGGTTGGAAGGACTGTCTCTTCCGACAGCTGGTGCTGTCACTCCTGGGAGAAACTGGGCATCTGTGGCCTAAGAAACCTCTCCTACTGTCAGACCCTGTGGGGTGAAGTGAGAGTCGCTCCCACCAGGGGACGGGGTGCAGGGCAGGGGGACCCCTGAACCCCATCCATCACAGCAGCATCTCCCGGGGATGGGGATGGGGAACCTGCAGCACAGGGCTGGGGGGACAAAGGCCACGGCTCGGGGCCCACACTAACGCCTGTCTCCATTCTTCTTCCCCCCTCCTCTCCTGTGTCCTGCACCTGCACCATCAGAAGGACCGGAAGAGAGCGCCAGCGAGGCATCAGAGGTCCCGGAGACCCCTCCGGGGCCATCGCTCCAGGCAAGCCCCTCGGCCGAGGACCGACCGGCCCCACAGCGGGCTAGACGGCGGACCCCGTGCCACCACCAGCTGACGGTGACGGACCCCCAGCTGCTGGCCATCCACCGTTGGCAGCTGGAGGTCGCGGAGCAGCACCTGCAGCTGCAGAAGCGGGCACTGGCCTGGTGCCAAGAGGCATGGGGGGCCTACATGGAGACTTTCAACCGCCTGGTGGATTACCTGGCCCCCCATGCCGCGCCGGCCGCCGCAGCATCCGCCCTGCCTGCTCCACCCGCTGCTCCACATGTTGCAGTCCCGTCCGCCGTCGCCCCGCTACCCACCGCCGAGGGCCAGAGCTCCGAGGGACCCCTGGAGCCAGCTGAGACTCGCCGGGCATATCTTCCGGTCCGCCCCGCCCCCAGCCAGCCCCGGACAGGGCTGCGGCTGCGGTGGGGTCCTGGCCGCCCATGCCCAGTGCCGGACTTTAGGAGCGAGGGGCCTGGGACATGGCCCCCCCCCTTGTATATAGTTGGGACTTATTATTTTGTGCCCCCCGTTTGCTCCGTCCCCCCCATGTAAATAGTTCTCCCCTTTATCACCCCCTGGTTTTCTTTTTATTACTGAACACACTTTTTTATTACTATTGTTTTATTTGTACATACTACTTTGGTTCCACACGTTGTATATAGTTTGTTCTTGTTTTATTTATAGTTAAAAAAAAAAAGTTCTGAAAGAAAAAGCAGTTTAAGTTCACCCACAAGTGCGTGCTGTCATTTGTCCAGGAAAAGTGGGAGGGGGGTGCGGTTGGGTGCTCCATGGTGTGGGCGTTGGGGCAGGGAGTGTGGTGGAGGAAGGGGTGGGCAGTGGGGGGCCTGGCAGAGTTCACCCCACGGCCTCATCATCGAAGTGGGCCCGCAGGGCCTCCCGGACCTGGGGTCCCTTCGGGGTCCACTTGCCGACTGGGGGCAGCGGGTGGCTGCACATTGGCCCTGCCAGCCTCCACAGCCCAGCCCTGGAGAAAGGTGTCCCCCTTGCTCTCCACCAAATTGTGCAGGGTGCAGCAGGCACCCACAATCAGGGGGATGTTGTTGGGGCCCGCATCCAGGCGGGTCAGGAGACATCTCCAGCATCCTTTCAGGTGGCCAAATGAGCGCTCCACCACCTGGCGCGCGTGGTTCAGGCGCTGGTTGAAGCACTCCTGGCTAGCGGAGAGATGGCCCGTGTACGGGTGCATGAGCCAGGGCCGGAGGGGGTAGGCCGCATCTGCGATGACGCAGAAGGGCATGGTGGTGTCCCCAACAGGGATCTCCCGCTGGGGGATGTAGGTCCCCGCCTCCAGCCGGCGGCACAGGCCCGAGTTCTGGAAAACCCGGGCGTCGTGGGTGCTGCCAGGCCAGCCCACGTAAATGTCCTGGAAACGGCCCCAGCTGTCCACCAAGGCCTGGAGGACCACAGAATGATAGCCCTTGCGATTCATGTAGCATCCTCCACTGTGATGCGGGGTGCGGATGGGGATGTGAGTCCCATCCAGAGCCCCGAAGCAATTGGGGAAGCCCAGGGTGGCAAAGGCCGCGATGGTGGCATGTGGGTCCCCCAGCCTCACGAGCCTGTGCAGGAGCATGGCGTTGATGGCACGCACAACCTGCAGGGAAAGCACATGGGACAGCACCAATGAGGGGTGAGCAGGGTGTGCGTGGCCCTGCCCTGCCCACCCCTCCCCTCCCCTGCCCTGCCCTCCTCTGCCCTGCCCTGCCCTCCTCTGTCCTCCCCTCCCCTCCCCTGCCCTGCCCTCCTCTGCCCGGGCCCCCCTCCCCTGCTCTGCCCTCCCCCCATGGGTTCTCTTACCTCCATGAGGACAGCCCCGACGGTGGCCTTGCCGACACCAAACTGCTGGCCCACGGATCGGTAGCTGTCTGGAGTGGCCAGCTTCCAGACAGCGATGCCGACCCGTTCCTCCACTGTGAGGGCACACCGCATGGCGGTGTCCTGGTGCCTGAGTGCGGGGGTGAGCCACTGGCACAGCTCCATAAATGTCTGCCAGCTCATCCTGAAGTTCCTGAGCCAGCGGTCGTCGACCCACTCCTCAAGCACCAGCCGCTCCCACCAGTCGGTGCTGGTGGGGTAGCTCCACAGCCGCCGGCGTGTGAGGCGGGGGTGGGGGCGGGGTGCTGCAGGGTTGGGGGTTGAGCCCTGCTGCCCTGGGGGCAGCTCCTCCTCTGGTGTAGCAAGGAGGTGTTCAGCTGCCTCCCGCATGGCATGGATCAGGGCAAGCCCTGCTTCTGCCGGGAGGGCTGGGTGGACCTCTGGCTGCTGCTGCTGCTGCTGCTGGGGGTCCATGCCTTCGTCGCCTGGGGTCTGTGTGCCTATGGCTCCTCAGACCGCGTGCTGTGCAGGCTGAGTGTGTCTGGGAGGGGCCCTTTAAGGGAGCGGCTAGCTGTTGCCCTGGAAGCGCTAGTCTGCCCTGTGACCCTGTCTGCGGCTGTGCCTGGCATCCCTATTTCGATGTGTGCTACTTTGGCGTGTAGACGTTCCCTCACTGCGCCTATTTCGATGTGGTGCTGCGCAACGTCGAAGTTGAACATCGACGTTGCCAGCCCTGGAGGACGTGTAGACGTTATTCATTCAAATAGCCTATTTTGATGTTGCTACATCAAAATAAGCTATTTCGATGTAGGCTTCACGTGTAGACGTAGCCAATAGGTTCTATTGCGCATAGATGCTGTATTTCAAAAGAGCTAAATTTTATTTCGAAATGCATTTTGTGTGTAGCAGTTTATTTCAAAATAAGATATTCCAAAATCTCTCTTCTTGAATAGTTTATTTTGGAATAATGCTGCTGAGTAGACTACCCTCAGATATTGTAGTCACTGTTGAGAATGATCTGCAATTTGTGAGAAAATGCTGATGATACTCATTAAAAAGATCATTATTTAAATTTATGACTGAACTTCTTGGGGGAGAATTGTAGGCCTCCTGGTCTGTGTGTTACCCACATTCTGCCATGTATTTATTGTTATAGTAATCTGAGATGATCTCCCAGCACATGTCCATCTTAAAAACACTTTCACTGAAAATTTGGAAAAACGCAAAGGAGGTAACAGTATGAGATTTCTAAAGCTAGCGACGTTACTCAACTCAAGGTTTAAGAATCTGAAGTGCCTTCCAACATCTGAGTGGAATGAACATGTTTTCAGAAGCCTTTAAAGACTAACACTCCAAGATGGAAACTACAGAACGCAAAATACTAGAAAAGAACACCAAACTTTGCTGCTGGCATCTGACTAAGATGAAAAAAATGAACTTGCATCAGCCCACACTACTCTGGATCACTATCAAGAAGAACCTGTCATCAGCATAGCTGCATTTCCTCTGGGATGGTGATCAAACATGAAGGGACAAATTACACTTGAGTGCTTCTGGCACATAAAGACACGAGCTACAAAAATGCCATATGAATGCCTTCTCACTTTCAGGTGACATTGTAAACATGAAGCAGGCATTCTCTGCTGCAATGTAACCAAGCATGCTTGTCTGAGCTATTAGTTGAACAAGAAGTAGGACTAAGTGGACTTATAGGAGCTAAAGTTTAATTGTTTTATTTTTGAATATAGGTTTGATTTACATATATTTACATATTTTTGTAAATTTGCATATATTTGGAAATTCATCTTTCATTATATGGTGTTGCATGGCGGTATTTGTAATGGGAGAATTGAAAAATACTATTTATTTTGTTTCTCACGGTGCAAATATTCATAATGAAAATAAATATAAAGCAAACACTGTATACATGAGCTCATAACACTAGGTTTAGCAGGCCAATCGTGTACTGACACTCAGTGGCTGGAGGGTCTAGCCACAGGGAAATGCTCTGGTGGAGCATAGTGGAGTAAGTGGGGAAAGGCTCTGGCTGAGGAGAAAAGCTCTAGCAACTATTAATTGCTGGAGACCTTCCTTGCTACAGGCAGAGATTCCATCAGTGGTGAAAGGCTCTGGCAGGAGAAAGATGGTGAAAAGCTCTGGCAGGAGAAAGATAGTGAAAGGCTCCAGCAGAGGAGAGCTGCTGAAGCCTTTTTCCACTGCCTCCTTACACCCAGAGCCTTTCACTGATGCATAGCTACACACTATGGATGCAGCCTGCTTTCACTGTGGTGTGTAGCTACTGTAAAGGGGCCTTCAGGCTTCTGGGCCCCAGACCCTTGTTCAGTCCACAAACCAGGTGCAGATCACTCTGGTTGCAGGCAGGCACCCATGCTTTTATTGTATGTAACAAGTCCCATCACTTTCTGTGTTACAATTCTTGGTCATAGAAACCCCTCTGATTGCCCAAGCCAGCTTGTCCTCCTTCCACACTCAAGGACTCCTAGCTTCTACAGCCAAACCCTCCAGCTACAGAGGAGCAGACTTCCACACTGTGGCTTGCTTGCTTGCTCACTCGCTTGCTCGCTCACTCAGTCAGGCCTGGGCTTGCTCAGTCAGCTCTCATTACCCTTTTTGAAGGGGTCGCCATGACAAAAATCTCTGGCTCAGACACGTTGGTCATAAGCCTGCCACACTATATATACTTTATATGCTGCTGAAAGTGGTGAGAAGTGCAGGTGTAGCGTTAGTGTATTTGGATGTGGGAATCCCTTGTCCCCAGCTCTGCAGTACAGACCAATGTTTTAGCATTCATGAATCATTTTCCTGCTAGTGCACTACGAAGTAGCACTCTGTTTGGGGATCTTTTAAATATCTCATATTTTGCACATGAAGAACCTGTCACATACTTCTGATAGCATTAACAGTAATATATTTGTATGGGTCCCTTTTGTTTTTCAGATGCTAATAAACACATGCCAAACTAATCTGGGTGTGCTTTTTTCCTGTTTAGAAACTGGAGTATGTGTTTGTTTTCTTTTGACATATTGATTTAAACGTTGCAGAGAATTCAGAGTAACTCTCCACCATAGTATATCATTATGCTTAAATGCAGTTTAGTCACTGTAGAGAATTATCCTGCCATTTATGTCTGACTGTAATGCATATGCATCTGGCTTGCACAACTTCCACATATCATCCTCCTTCACTAATGATTCCATTCTACCCCTTTCCATAATATATTATTCATCAGTAAAAATTTTCCAGTACTAGTCCATCAACTCCACCATTGCTGGTCCTAAGCCCGGATGAAAAAGGAGGAAGGTTGAGCATTGGGCTAGCAACCTGATCCTGTAAAACCTATCAGACGCTACAGAAACAACAAGTGCAACCAAACAAAATAAACAAAACCTAATTCGGCATGAAGGTATCAGCTCTTTCTCTATGATGGTGCTAAATGAAAGCCAAAAGGAAATTCAGTGCCTGATGCAGAGCTCGATCCTAAGTGCCAAAACCACGATGAAAGTTGGAACCTGGAACGTACAAACATTATACCAGTGTAGAAAGCTCATGCAGTTACTTTGCAAATTTGACAGCTACTGAATGGACATTCTAGGCGTTAGCGAGATGAGGTGGTTAGGAAGTGACAGGATACTCAGTGATGGAAAGACCATTCTATACTCTGGAAATGATGACCAACATGTGCACAGTGTAGGTCTGGTACTCAGCAAGGATGCAACACAGGCATTAGTTGTATGGAAGCCTGTGAGTGAGAGCATTATCACAGCAAGGTTCCAGTCGAGGCATGCAAAGACTACCATGATTCAAGTATATGCAGCAACTGAGGATGCCAACGAAACAGAAAAAGATGCATTTTACAATCTGCTGCAAGACACTATCAATGGTGTCCCCAATCACGACATAAGCCTACTTGTGGGCCACATGAATGCATGAATAGATAGCAAAAGACAAGAATGGGAACTTGTGATTGGCCCATATGGATCAGCAACACAAAAGAGCGATAATGGAGAGCACCTACTGCTGTTCTGTAGTATGAATAATTTGTGTATTGGAAACACCTATTTTGCGCACAAAAATATTCATAAGAAAACATGGCGGTCTCCTGATGGCATCACTAACAATGAAATCAGCTATCTCTGTATCAGCAAATGCTGGCGATCAGTGCTGTTAGATGCAAGAGTGCATCGTGGAGCCGATATTGGATTGGACCATCATCTTCTGATGGCATAGCTTTGCCTTCACTTAAAAAGAAAAAGAGAAAGGCAACCACTCCGGTCCTTTGCAGTTGAAAAGCTGAGAGATCAGGTCATGACTGAACAGTACAAGCTCGAACTCAAGAATCAGTTCCAACAAATGCATTGTGAAAATGAACTCAAAGACCAGTGGACGCGGTTCAAACAAGCAGTGACTAAGAGCGCGGAAGAGACTATTGGATGGAGAAGAGGAACAGAAAGAGAACGCTGGGTACAAGACAGAACCTGGAAACTGATAGATGAGCATAAAATCGCGAAACAGCATAGAGACCAGGCAAAATCGCCAAACGAGATAGCAGAGGCTATTGCAAAGTATCAATCGCTGGATCATCAAGTTAAGAAAAGCTGCTGGGCTGACAAAAAAGAATGGTTGGAATGTAAGGGTGCTGAAGCAGAAGCAGCAGCTAAGAAATGTGACACCAAGATACTGTATCGTATTGTCCTAGAATTAACGGGTGCAAGATGCAATTCCAATGCTCCTATCAAGGATAAGAACGGGAAGCTCTTACTTAATAAAGAAGAGCAAGATGCACACTGGATAGAGCACTTCAAAGAGATATTACACCAGCCAGCTCCAGCCACAACCTACGATTTTAGTAATTCCAATGCTTCTGACAAACTAGGAGTAGACCTAGGTGTGGTCAAATTTGAAGAAACTGATAAAGCCATTAGATTGCTGAAGAATAACAAAGCCGCTGGTCTTGACCAAATCACGGCTGAATTACTAAGATATTGGGGCAACAGTGTCGTGCAAGAACTAATGGGGATGTTGAAAGCATGCTGGCGAGCAGAGTGTGTCCCAGGTGATTGGAGGAAGGGAGTGATTGTTAAGTTACCAAAAAAGGGGAACGTCACCGATTGTAGTAACTGGAGAGACATTACGCTCTTATCAGTCCCGGGCAAAGTGTTTTGTACTGTATTGTCCTGCTCAGGAGGCTTCTGGCCACAGTGGATAATACACTGTGGGAGGAGCAGGCTGGATTTCGGCGCAGGCACTCATGCAGGAAGTAAATTTTCATGTTGTGCAACATGATTGAACAGAGTATTGAATTTCAATGGCCGTTGTCAATAAACGTTATCGATTTCAAAAAGGCGTTTGACAGTGTACATAGAGAGTCATAGTGGAACATAGTACATAGTTATGGTATCCCGCAACGCTTCATCAACAGCTTCCAAAATCTCCACCTAAACTCCAGTTGCTGCATGAGGACCGATAGTGGTATGACTGATTTCTTCAATATTGACTCTGGTGTGCGGCAAGGGTGTGTTCTATCACCATTCTTGTTCCTTTTGGCTGTGGACTTCATTATGAGGAAAGCAATGTGCAGGATGAATTTTGGTATCTCTTGGGAAAACCAGTGCTCACGGATCTGGACTTTGCCGACGATATTGCGCTGCTTGCAGAAACAGGCGAATGCTTGCAGGACATGACAAGAAGTTTAGAAAAAGAAGCAGGTAAAGTTGGGTTGAGGATAAACAGCAATAAAACAAAGGTGATGCAGATCGGAAAAGCTCAGGCGCACACGCCAATAGCTGTCGAAAGTCAGTCCTTAGAAGATGTCCGGCGGTTCACCTGTCTTGGCAGCACTCTGTCCAATGATGGGGATGTCGAGGCAGACGTCAACTACAGAATCGGGAAAGCCTCGGCAGTGTTCCAAAGACTATGCCCAATTTGGTCTGCATCAACAATTGGCCTTGCCACAAAGCTTCGACTCTATAGCGCTGTTGTCATGTCCACTGCAATCTACGCCAGTGAAACATGGAAAAACACTGCAAGAATATCACATAAGCTGAATGCGTTCCACCAACCATGTCTGTGTAAGATCCTTGGTGTTACCTACATCGATTGCATTACTAACAAAGAGATTCTACGAAGACGTGGTCTGTGGAGACTGCAGGATGTTGTGGCAGAGTGTAGATTGCGTCTTGCTGGACACATCTTGCATCTTTCAGATAATCTTCATCCAAAGGTAGCAATGCCATGGACACCAGCTAAAGGAAAGAGAAAGAGGGGAAGACCACTGAAAACTTGGCGAAGCACGGTTAAAGAAGACTTTAAGAACATTGGTATAACGTGGGAAGAAGCGGAAACAGAGGCATCAGACCGAAATCTCTGGAGAGCACTTGTTGCCCAATGTGCCCAGATGCACAGGCAGACCTAAGTCTTAGTCCATCAGTTGCTTTAGTTTATCCACACGGCATATGCAAACCATTATGTTTTAACATGCTCATAGACACAATTGGTCTAATTCTACGCTACTCAAGTAGTCCCTAACCTATAATGAACCTCTGTTTTCTAAAAGACTCACATTTGCAATGAATACCTAAAACCATAGTGTTCTATGATCACTGTAATTACACCTATTGATTTAATCACTTTGCCTGTGTATCTTGAAAAACCCTCATGATTTCTCTAATTTAATTTAATATGGTTGTTGTTTACATTCAAACATTTCTGTCTTGGTTAAACCTGGGTTTAATTTTATTTTAAAAGTGTGTTTTTATCAGTGGCTTGTGAATTAAAACACCCACAGAACATACAGCATAGTTGTTGGTAGCTGTAAGTAGCTAAAGTAGATTTTTCCTACTGTCTTTGCTCAACACAACATTCAGTAATACACAAATGTGATCTGCATTTTGTCACTTAGAGTTTTATTTTTTGGCATGTCCCCCATCCCCATCCCCGGCTTTTAGGGTCCTGCCACTTTTAATTACTGAAGTTTCTTTTCAAAGGCTTTTGAAGCACTAAGATTGCCCACAACTTTCCCCATTAAGTGCTCTCATTAAAAATGAATACATTTGTATATTTCATACAAACACCCATTGTACAAAATTTTCCTTTTAACATGTCTTCTGCTAGAATGGTGCACTACACCACCGAGATGGAGCCTGGCACAATAAATTGAGGCTGGGATTTTCAAAGGAGCCAAAGAGAGTTAGGAATTCAAATTCCTATAAGATTTAGTAAGAGTAGGCCACATAATTGTCTTTGGTAATCCCAGTTTAACTGCCTTTATTTGCCTTTTAAACAGTATCATGCCAAAGGCCCTGGCTACACATTGAAGTTGTAATTTAACAAAATTGGTAAAGCAATTAACTTAACTGAGATTGATAGGGAAGAGCTCTCACCCACTTCTGATGGGCAGAGCCAGGAGACCCACACCAGCTCTACCAAAAGTGAGGGGTAGGAGAGGAAGTATAAAAGGAAGTATAAAAGTATACCCTGCGGCTCATTGGAGCTGGAGCCGCCAGAAATGGATTCCTCTTGCCTACTGTTGGGGTTTGAGCTGGATAAGGACCATTACAATGCTGAGCATCTGGAAGAGCTGCCACAGTTTTTTGCCACCAAGGGCTTGCAGAAGCTGCTGGGACTGCCCTTAGTAGTATACTCCAGGGAGAAGGAGGATGACTTTGAGCTGCAGGAAGTAGCCTAGGGACACAAGACTATTGTCTGGACGTGGTGTTGCCTGAATACAGGTGAGTATGCTGTGTCTGGATCCCTGCTCACCCAGCAGCGAAAGAAACACTCCACCACTTTTAGGGACCTGGATTAGGACCTGGTGGAGTAGGGTGAACATGGGTCCCTCCACTCCCCTGGTACCAACTGCATTCCTGAGGCAGCAGCCTCCTGACTCTGGGCCCAGAGGCCGTCATTTGTCTGTCCTCCTCCAATGCCAAGACATCACACTGTTTGTCTGCTGTTAACTAAGGTTCTGAGATCATAGGGTGCTTGGGGCTCTGCCCCATCCAAAGGACTGAGCCTGTAAGGTGCTTGTGCTTGGCCCTTCTCAAAGGCTGGAGCCTATAGACTTTATGCTTCACACTGGTTAAGGATCTGAGACCTTAGATTGTTTGGTGCTCAGCTGGGTGCGATAGCCCGGGCACATAAACTCTTTATTGCCTTGCCCTGGCTGCAGTCAGGACCATGAACTACCTGCCACTGCTCATAGGGTCAGGGCTGTGGAGACTGCTAATCCCCTAATAACCCTTACTTTATTTATGACCCAAGAGGGAGGTGGGGGGCTTCCCTCTGAGACTGATAGGGAAGGATGGCCACACACTACTATGAGGCACTGTTAAATCAGTTTCAGAGTGCTGTGTTATGATTTAGCTAGTCTCCCTTCATTTTCACCATTCTGTGCTTGACTGATTTCTCTCTTATTGCTACTCTAGATCTCCCTCGGTACCTCTACCAGCTTTTGGCCCTGGTGTTCCCTGGGGCAGAATCTCTTCTCCCTCACCTCCATAATTTTTCCCCTTATCCATGCAAAATGCTGGCAAACCCAGGTTCCTAGCACCAGGGATTGAACCTGTAATCATAGGGGCTAAAGCCCTGTGCTCTACCACATGAGCAAAAAGTCAACAGGCTCTTAGCCAAGGCTGTAGAGCAGAGACTTCACTCACCCTAGTATGAGGTCTCAGTGTCTCTGGGTACTATACATGCATGACCTTCTCTTCTCTCATGCTTCTGGACTCCAAGGAGTCCCAAACTGAGCAACTACCTCTAAACATTCCTCTAAAACTGTCTCTTCAAAAATCTTCCTGAATTCCTCCTCATACTCAGATTAACTTCATGTTCATACACATCCTGCAGGAGTGCAGTGAATGAGACCCATATTTCTATTCCAGTTTCAGTCAATTTAAAGTTTTTTTTTTAAATACTCCATTAACACCTTTGGGAGGTGACAGAGAGGGAAAAGCTTTCTGGCCTCCTATATATTAAAATTCACACTCTCTTTCTATTCACCCTAAGTCTTATAGCATCAGTGTGCAATTTAATGTACCATTGGAGGACCATGGTAAAGGTATTAATAAGGATGACAGTCATCAGTGAGTCCTGGTGCAGTGCGTTGAGCTTTGGCACGTGCAAAATATATTAACCAAACAAGGACCATGATGGGAAAAAGGAGTGATACTCTTTCAGCCTCACTTCCTTGAATGCTTCATCCCCTTGAAGCACCAAAGTGAAATACTACTTACAACTTGTGCTCTTGTTCAGAATATACCCACACATGTTCTGCTGAGTTGCTAAGTGTTGGCCACTCTGCTGTGGGACTGGGCTACTTTTCTTGGAGCCAACTTCTTTTTACTGAAGCTCGGATGCCCTGCACACTGGTAGTCTCCTTGGTCTTTGTTTCTATTTGACTGGTTACCACAGCAAAATAAGTGGTGATACTCCTGACAACAGTTTTTGCAGATCTCAATAGCATGATCCTCTCTCTCCTTTCTTACCTGCTTTGGTCAGCAATGAAATAGTTCAAATGTTGACATTTGACTTGGTAAATCAATTCCTGCAAAAACATATGTAGCTTTTGCTAGTCTCAGAGTTGAGTTGTGAACGTTGGGCTCTTGGAGGCAGAGAGCCTTTGTTTTCTAGGAAACACAGAATAGAGCACAACTTGCAGGACGGCACACGCCTTCACCACAGAATGCAATTAGCCCTTGTGGGAAGCTGGGACAATTCTAAAGGTTTCTAGAGAAAACAGAGCAGCCCACATGGTTTTTCTAGCAACCTGCCCCCTCCCATGGCTTGGCTCTGCTCCCACCTTCTGCCCTTTCCACTTGGCTCTAGCTTGGGAAAATCTGACTTGTTTTCAAACACACACGAGAAATTTTGAAATCCAATTCGGCTTTTTCTAGTCACTCCTCCATTGCTTTGCTATTCTTGACTGTGAGCCAGGAAAATGTAAACTGTGCCATACATTAAGCCAAACATGCAAAGGGAATAAATTAACAAATTTTTATGGAACAGTTTAGTTACAGAAACAGGCAAATTACTGCACTGATATAGTCAGTGTTTCAGAAGGGAGAGAAGAAATGTACTCATTTAGGTTTTGATTTTCTTCCTAATCTCCATCATCATCAAAAGCCTCAGAGTCAAAAGCAGCAAGGAACTCTGCTACGTTGATCTTGGTGTTCTGAGTGGCTGCAGGCATTCATTGGTACTTGGCCTGGCCTGAAACCTCTCTTAGAACCCCTGCCGTTCTCTTTATATGTAAGGCCCCTAGGAAGCATGGGAAGAGTGGGCTACATTGCATTTGGCTCCCAGACTGGTATGCCATCTTGCCTGAATGGTGACGTTCCGGCGATTCTGAGGCCAGAAGGGTCCATTATGATCATCTAGTCTGACCTCCTAGGTATCACAGGACATAGAACTTCCCCCATAGAATTTCTAGAGCATATCTTCTAGAAAAAACACACCATTTTGATTTTAAAATTGAACAGTGATAGAGAAGCCACCATGAGACTTTATAAATTGTTCCAAAGATCAGTTACTCTCCTAGTTAAAATTTACACCTTACTTCCAGTCTACATTTGCCTAGCTTCAACTTCTCAACATTATCTTTGTTTACTAGACTGAAGAACTATTTTTATATATTTATTTCCCATGTAGTTACTTGCAGACTGTAATCAAGTCACCCCTTAACTTTCTCTTTGTTAAGCTATATAGATTTAGCTTCTTGAGTCTATCACCATGGGCACTGGGTATATGAGGCAGAAGAGGGCAAGGCCTTCTCAAACTGCCAGGGTGGCTTCACCCACACTCCACTCCCAGTCCCTCCTTCAGCATAACTTCCCCAGTCTCCTGGGGCAGCCTGGACTTCTGCCCCACAGAGGCTGGGGCCCTGCTGCCAGCTATCCTGTGCCTGAGGAGCCCTTTAGGCCATAGCATTGTTCTGGGATCTCATGTTTAGCTAACTGTCTACATCACCTTTCAAATCTTTTCCACAGTCACTGCTTCCCTGAATAGAGTGACCAGCTCTCTTTAAGCGTTTACCACCACCCTCCCCACTCCAATTGCTATGTCATCTGCAAACTTAGTCTGTGGTGATTTTGTTTTCCTTTTGGTCATCGATAAAATCACGGGTTAGCATGGGTCATAGAACCAGTTCCTGTAGAACTCTACCTGAAACATGGTGATTCAGTTTACAGTTAACATTTTTAGACCTACCAGTTAGCTAGTTGTTAATGCATTTAATGTGTTCTGCATTCATTTTATAATGTTCAAGTTTTTTTTGCAAAACCTTGTGTAATACCAAGACAAATTCTTTAGTGAAGTCTAAATACCTTATTTTAAGACTCTTACGTTTGTCAACCAAACTTGTAATCACATCAGAAAGTTTTCAGGTTAGATTGACATGATCTATTTTCCATAAGATCATGTTGACTGGCATTAATTATATTACCCTCCTTCAATTCAATTGAAATTATTATTTGAATCTGGCATCAGCTGCACTCTTACCTTGCTCAAGATACATTTAAGACTGACAGGTCTATACAGTAATTACCTGGGTCATCCCATCTACCCTTTATACATACTAGCACAAATGTATTCTTCTGGAATTCACTTTCTATTCCAAATCTCATTGAAAATCAACATTAACTGTCCTGTGAACTTCTCAGGCATCATTTTAGAAACATTTGGATGCAGTCAACGTACAAAGCCAATGCATTCAACATGCTGCAGACTATCTTGAGAGATTGTGCCACCCACTATCAAAGAAGCTGAGGAACCAACTGATCAGCATCCTGTACAGCAAATGGGAGGTCAAGAATGAGCTCTTAAAACTGGAGATTCTCATGTAAACCAGCCTTCCACACAAACTTTCAGATGGCTGGACTTTACAAAAACAACACAAGCTGTTTGCAATGCACACTTTACTTCTTTACAGAGGAAAAAGGAGAGTAAACTATTTAAACACAGGAGAACACAAGAATTGTACCTTTAACTCACCCCACTGCACAGTTAGCCTGAGAGAAGACTGTTCCATCTGGGGACTCTCTTTCTGCCCCCCGCCCCCTACCCCATGATAAAGTTCTCTGGTGATCTGGGCCTACTTTCACTGTCTCTGACTCAACGAATATTTCTAACACACCACTGAATAGCTCACTGACCCAGTGAGCTTTGGCCCAAGAGAGCTTATGCTCAAATAAACCTGTAAGTCTCCAAAGTGCCACAGGACTACTTGTTGTTTTTCTCTGCATGCAAATTATTCAGAACTGGTTAACTGAATAAATGTCCAACTTTGGCTTAACCTCCTTCTGAGATACTAATGTAGTAGAAAGAGTGTTGTCCTATGACTATATCATTGGGTTTTCCTCTAAAACACAGAAAGGAAATAGTAACAGAGAGGACGCCGTGCTAGTCTATACACTATCAAAACAAAAAGCAGTCAAGTAGCACTTTAAAGACTAGCAAAATAATTTATTAGGTGAGCTTTCGTGGGACAGACCCACTTCTTCAGACCATAGCCAGACCAGAACAGACTCAATATTTAAGGCACAGAGAACCAAAAACAGTAAGCAAGGAGGACAAATCAGAAAAAGATAATCAAGGTGAGCAAATCAGAGAGTGGAAGGGTGGGGGGGAAGGTCAAGAATTGGATTGAGCCAAGTATGCAGACGAGCCCCTATAATGACTCAGAAAGTTCCCATCACGATTTAAACCATGTGTTAATGTGCCGAATTTGAATGTAAAAGCCAACTTGTCTGCTTCTCTTTCCAGAACAGTGCGATAATTCCTCTTCAATGACCTAAATGACCTAAAAGTATGTGTGTTACTGAAGAGGAATTATGGCACCGTTCTGGAAAGAGAAACATCTGAGCTGGCTTTTATATTCAAATTCGGCACATTAACACATGGTTTAAATCGTGATGGGAACTTTCTGAGTCACTATAGGGGCTCATCTGCATACTTGGCTCAATCTAATTCTTGACCTTCCCCCAGACCCCTCCACTCTCTGATTTGCTCACCTTGATTATCTTTTTCTGATTTGTCCTCTTTGCTTACCGTTTTTGGTTCTCTGTGTCTTCAATATTGAGTCTGTTCTGGTCTGGCTATGGTCTGAGGAAGTGGGTCTGTCCCATGAAAGCTCGCCTAATAAACTATTTTGCTAGTCTTTAAAGTGCTACTTGACTGCTTTTTGTTTTGACAGAAAGGAAATATTTATTGAACACTTCTCTGACTTTTCTGCATTCTTATTGACAATGCTACTAGTTTCATCTCATAATGTTTCTTGTTGTGTTCTTTGCTTGTCTCATATTTTTTCTACAGTTCCTAGTTTCTAATTTATATTCATTACTATCAAATTCCCCTTTTACAATTAGAGAGAGACAGAGAGAGAGTGTGCTGCTATCTCTTTCACTCTAAACTAGGTTGCTTTACAGCTTTCACCCTCAGGTATTTGTAGAGTTTTGGGCTTGTAATATCGGGTCTTAAACTTATCGCAATTAACATTATTTTTTTCTGATTATAGTCTTTCCAGCTAGTATGGCTCTTAATAATTTACAGCTCTATCAAACTGACCCTTTAAAGCATATGTATATTACCAGTTTGAAGTTTATTCAAGGTTTGCACGTTATAAAGGTGATCAAGTTGTGATCACTTTTACCTAAGCTGACAGTAATTTTTAGCTTGATGATCAGTTTATCTTTATCTGTTAAGACAAAATCTAATACAGACTTTCCCCTTCTTGAATCCAATCTTCTGTCTCAGGAGCAGCGTCTATACGTGCCGGCTTCTTCGAAGTAGCCATGCCAACTTCGAAATAGCGCCCGCCACATCTACACGTGGTGAGTGCTATTTCGAAGCTGACATCGACGTAAGGCTGCGAGACATCGAAGTCACTGTCCTCATGAGGAGATGGGAATAGCGCCCTACTTCGACGTTGAACGTCGAAGTAGGGCACGTGTAGCTGAACCGCGTCTTGCAACATCGAAATAGTGGGGTCCGCCCTGGCGGCCATCAGCTGAGGGGTTGAGAGACACTGTCTCCAGCCCCTGAGCTCTATGGTCGCCGCGTGCAGCGGCCCCTTAAAGCTCCCTGCCCCCTGCCTTCCTGTGCAGGAAGCTGAGAGAGCATGCAGGCGGCAGCACAGCCAGACGGCCAGCCTGCATGCCTCCCTGCAGCCCAGAGACATGCCCCCCGCTGCGATGGCCGCCCGCCAGCCCCCCAAGCGCCCCCAGGGCACCCCCCCCCAAGGGGAGCCAGGGCTTCCAGGCTGGCAGCCAGCTGGGGAAGAGGCAGCGGGGCCCCTCCTGGACAGAGGCTGAGATCTGGGACTTGCTGGGGCTCTGGAGCAAGGAGGAGCTGCTCCAGGTAATGGGGAGCAAGAGGCGGAACACGGATGTGTTTGCTCGGCTGGCCGAGGGCCTGGCCGCCCGGGGTCACCCTGTCTGCACTCCTGACCACGTCAGGAGTAAGGTGAAGGAGCTGCGGCAGGGTTACGCCTGGGCCCGGGATGCAGCCAGCCAATCTGGGGCTGCCCCCGCCACTTTCCCCTTTTACAGGGAGCTCAGGGAAATCCTGGGCCCCCGGCACACCTCCTCCCCACAGGCCACTCTTGACACCTCGGCCGACGAGCCCCAGCAGGCCCCAGAGGCGGAGTCCCCCCCGGAGGCAAGCCCCACACCCCAGGGGCCCCCCCAGGAGCCCACTCCTGGGATGCCGGAGGAGGAGGAGGGGGACTCCTCCTCCAGCGACGGGGGGCTGCAGATCATCATGGCTTCCCGGAGCTCCAGCAGGGTGTCCGCCCAGAGGGTGTCCCCCAGCCGTGGGAGTGGACCGTCAGGTATGTATCCCTCCCGGTGCACACCCCCGGGGTTGAGGGGCGGGGACAAGAGACATGACCAGGGCCCTCCACATCCCCAGATGACCATGGCCCCAAGGACAGCAGTGGCATGTCCCTCAGAAGAGTGCATCAGCCCCTGCCCCCCCAGCAGGACAGTGCCATGCCCCATCTCTGGGGATGGGGGGAGCGGAACCTAGGGTCCCCCAGGGGGAGGGAGTGGGACACCCATCATCATCAGCAGCATCTCCCGGGGACGGGGATGGGGAAACAGCAGCAGAGGGGTGGGGGGGACAAGGGCCATGGCTCGGGGGCCACACTAATGGCTGTCTCCACTCTTCTTCCCCCCCGTGTTCCGCAGCTGCACCATCGGAGGGCCCGGAGAGCTCCGACGAGGTGTCAGTGGTCCCAGAGAGCCCACCAGGGCCATCGCTGCAGGCCAGCCCCTCGGCGGAGCACTGACCAGCCCCAGGGCGGGGCCGACGGCGGACCCAGCACCACCACCGGACGGCGACGGACCCCCAGCTGCTGGCAATCCTCCGGCGGCAGCTGGAGGTCTCGGAGCAGTGCCTGCAGGTGGACGAGTGACGCCTCCAACTGCAGGAGCGGGCGCTGGCCTGGCGCCAGGAGGCATGGGGGCCTTTATGCGCACTTTTGAGCGCATCGCGGACTACCTGGCCCCCCATGCTGCACCGGCCACTGCTCTGCCCGCCCTGCCTGCTCCACCCGTTGCTCCACCCTCTGCACCACCCGCCGCTCCACCCGCCATCCCACCACCATCTGCCACCGAGGGGCCTTCTGCCGAGGGGGACCTGGGGCCTGCTGACACCCGCTGGCCGTATCTGCCGGTTCACCCGGCCCCCAGCCAGCCTCGGCCAGGGCTGAGGCCGAGGCGATGGTCGTGCCTGCCAACCCCCAGCGCTGGACATTAGGGGGTGCGGGACCCAGGACGTGCCCCCCCTTTGTACATATCCCCTTTATGTTGTATATAGTTTGTATTAGACCCCTGTTATTTTATGATACCTGCCCCCCATGTAAATAGTTCTCCCCTTCCTTGTGTTCCACTGTTTGTTTATCATATAATAACATATAATATATTTGTAGTAATAATATAATAAGAGAATTCACCTTTTTGTGGTTTCACGAACAACAGGTCTATTTTTATTTGCAAGAAAAGTGCGGGGGGTGTGCTCTTGGGTGCTCTGTGGTGTGGGCATAGGGGCAGGGAGTGTTGTGGAGGAAAGGGGGGGTGCAGTGGGGGGCCTGCCAGCATTCACCCCGCGGTCTGGTCAAAATGGGCCTGCAGGGCCTTCTGGACCCGGATCCCCTCGGGGTCCACCTGGCAACTGGGGGCAGCGGGTGGATGCCCATCAGCCCTGCCAGCCTCCACAGCCCAGCCCTGAAAGAATGCCACATCCTTGCTTTCGACCAGGTTGTGGAGGGCGCTGCATGCGCCCACAATCTGGGGGATGTTGGTGGGGCCCGCATCAAGGCGGGTGAGGAGACACCTCCAGCGCCCTTTGAGGTGGCCAAATGTGCGCTCAACCACCTGGCGTGTGTGGTTCAGGCGCTGGTTGAAGCACTCCTGGCTGGCTGTGAGATGGCCCGTGTAAGGGTGCATGAGCCAGGGCCGGAGGGGGTACGCCGCTTCTGCGATGACGCAGAGGGGCATGGTGGTGTCCCCCACAGGGATCTCCCACTGGGGGATGTAGGTCTCTGCCTCCAGCCGGCGGCACAGGCCCGAATTCCTGAATACCCGGGCGTCGTGGGTGCTGTCAGGCCACCCAACATAAATGTCCAGGAAGCGGCCCCAGCTGTCCACCAAGGCCTGGAGGACCACTGAATGGTAGCCCTTCATGTTCAGGAAGCATCCTCCACTGTGCTCTGGAGCTCGGATGGGGATATGGGTCCCATCCAGAGCCCCGAAGCAATTTGGGAATCCCAGGGTGGCAAACCCCACGATGGCGGCATCCGGGTCCCCAAGCTGCACGAGCCTGTGGAGGAGCAGGGCGTTGCTGGTGTGGACAACCTGCAGGGGAAGGACACGGGAGAGCACCAATGAGGGGTGTGCAGGGTGTGTCTGGCCCTCCACCCCCAGGGCTCCCCTCCCCTCCCAGGGCTCCCCTCCACCCCCAGGGCTGCCTCCTTCTTCCCATGGGTCCTCTTACCTCCATGAGGACAGCCCCGATGGTGGCCTTGCTGACGCCAAACTGCTGGCCCACTGATCGGTAGCTGTCTGGAGTGGCCAGCTTCCAGACAGCGATGCCGACCCGTTTCTCCATGCTGAGGGCACGCCGCATGGCAGTGTCCTGGTGCCTGAGTGCAGGGGTGAGCCACTGGCAGAGCTCCAGAAATGTCTGCAGGCTCATATGAAAGTTCTGGAGCCAGCGGTCGTTGTCCCACTTGCCAAGCACCAGCTGCTCCCACCAGTCGGTGCTCGTGGGGTAGCTCCACAGCTGGTGGCGTGTGCGGTGGGGGAGGGGGTTGGAGGCGGAGGGCAGCGGGGTCTGGGGTTGCTTCCTCCTTCCCTGGGGGCAGCTCCTCTTCTGTGACTAAAAGGTGATCAGCTGCCTCCTATATGGCATTGAGCAGGGCGAGCACTGCTCCTACAGGGGCGGCTGGGTGGACCTCTGGCTGCTGCTGCTGCTGCTGCTGAGGGTCCATAACTGCTTCGCTGAGGTGTGCGTGCCTATGGCTCTGCAAACCACGTGCTGTGCAGGCTGAATGTGTCTGGGAGGGGCCCTTTAAAGGAGCTGCTAGCTGTTGCCCCGGAAGTGCTAGTCTGCCCTGTGACCCTGTCTGCAGCTGTTCCTGGCACCCTTATTTCGATGTGTGCCACTTTGGCATGTAGACGCTCCCCTGCAGCGCCTACTTCGATGTGATGCTGCCCAACGTCGACGTTGAACATCGACGGCACCAGTCCTGGAGGACGTGTAGCTGTTATTCATCAAAATAGCTTATTTCGATGTCCCTACATCGAAATAAGATATTTCAATGTAGCATACATGTGTAGACGTAGCTAGGATGTTTTAGCCTGACAGCAAAGTCCCCCCTGCTCACACAGATGCTCCATCCCTACACGACAGATGGGTGCATAAGGAGCTGGTCATCCTGCTGAGTGGTATAATGCGGTGGTTTGTAGAAGACACCAACCAGTTCTCCATCTTGTGCTTTATTTATTAGGACATTAATCCATAAGGATTCAAGATAATTTTTTCCAAGTTATCAGTGACTCAGAAATAGGTAATACCATTTTTGACATAAAGTGATACTCCCCTTCCCTTTGCTCACTTATTTCATCCCAAATATCTTATAACCATTATTTTTAACATTTCAGCTGTGAAAATCATCCTACCCGGTTTCAGAAATACAAAATGGATCAAACTCATATGCATAAAATAGTAATTCAAATTCCTTTGTTTGTTATTTGGGCTCCTAGGAATGGGGTAGCAACGAAGGGTCCTGTGGCACCTTATAGACTAACAGAAAAGTTTAGAGCATGAGCTTTCGTGAGCGCAGACTCACTTCTTCAGATGCTGGTCCTGGAAATCTGCAAGGCCAGGTATAAATAGGCCAGAGCAAGGCTGTTGTAACCTTGTTGTAACCTTGTTATCCCCAGCCTTGCTCTGGCCTATTTATACCTGGCCTTGCAGATTTCCATGACCAGCATCTGATGAAGTGAGTCTGTGCTCACAAAACCTCATGCTCTAAACTTTTCTGTTAGTCTATAAGGTGCAACAGGACCCTTCGTTGCTACTACAGATCCAGACTAACACGGCTACCCCTCTGATATAGGAATGGGGTATGGCCAATTAAGCAATTTCATCTCTTCGTATTATTAAATTCCTTAATTAGCATTATTCTCAATATCCTGATGTTATTTTGAGTACTCATATTGTTCTTCTTTTTACCTTCCTCTTTTGCTATTAGTTTAACAAACTCCTGAGTACTCTAGGTAGTCTGTCTCCAAGAAGATTGGTAGCCCTTCTACTAAGATGGAGGCCATCAAAACTTTACAGTCTTTTGTTCCCATAGAAACTGAATTTACACCACCTATCTATCCAACAGTTCACTTCCAGACGCTCTGTCTTGCCTGTTCCTTCGCTCCTGGAACATGAAGGATCTCAGAGAAGATCATTTTATAATTCTTCTTTCTTCAACATGCATCTGAGGTCCCTGAAGTCATCTATTATCTGCCAGATATCCCTTAATGCAGTGTCATTAATGCCATTATGAACTACCCCAACGGATACTTTTCTGTCTGCTTCAAAAGATTGTCTGGACTTTGAGTGATGTCTTATATTTAGCTTCTGCAAGGCAGAAGACAATCCTGTGTCTGCCTGTCCCATTCTTTCAGTTCTCCTCTCTCCAAGAAGGATTGTCTCTCTTCCTTGGTCAACGGGAGAAGAGGCAGGCTTGATTTTTTTTCTGATTGGGTCAAGCTGCCATCAGCAGATGTGTTCCATATATCTCTCTGGTCCCTTGAACCAGTTGGATTTTGAGACATATCTCCCACACATTCCGCCTTGAAGACTAGGTTATCATTTGGAGATTATTAGCTGTGTGAAATTCCTGATGGTCATCTACTGTGTGATGGTCATACGAGGCCCATCCTCATCTTTCTTCAGCCATGAAGAATGCTCCTGTGACCTTTAGCCTCTCATGGCTCTGAACAGCCAGTCCTCCTCAGTTTTCTTTCTCTGATTCATTGGTTGGTCCTCCTTGTATCTGTTGCACTGATGTCCAATGACTTACTTGGGCTGCGTCTACACGTGCACGCTACTTCGAAGTAGCGGCAGTAACTTCGAAATAGCGCCCGTCACGTCTACACGTGTTGGGCGCTATTTCGAAGTTGAAATCGACGTTAGGCGGCGAGACGTCGAAGTCGCTAACCCCATGAGGGGATGGGAATAGCGCCCTACTTCGACGTTCAACATCGAAGTAGGGACGTGTAGACGATCCGCGTCCCGCAACATCGAAATAGCGGGGTCCTCCATGGCGGCCATCAGCTGGGGGGTTGAGAGATACTCTCTCTCCAGCCCTTGCGGGGCTCTGTGGTCACCGTGGGCAGCAGCCCTTAGCCCAGGGCTTCTGGCTGCTGCTGCTGCAGCTGGGGGTCCGTGCTGCATATACAGGGTCTGCAACTAGTTGTTGGCTCTGTGTATCTTGCACTGTTTAATGAAAGTGTGTCTGGGAGGGGCCCTTTAAGGGAGCGACTTGCTGTTGAGTCCGCCCCGTGACCCTGTCTGCAGCTGTGCCTGGCTCCCTTATTTCGATGTGTGCTACTTTGGCGTGTAGACGTTCCCTCGCTGTGCCTATTTCGATGTTGGGCTGAGCAACGTCGAAGTTGAACATCGACGTTGCCAGCCCTGGAGGACGTGTAGACGTTATTCATCGAAATAGACTATTTCGATGTCGCAACATCGAAATAAGCTATTTCGAAGTTGGGTGCACGTGTAGACGTAGCCTTGCTGTCTGACTCATGGTGTGTCTTGGATGAGCACCAGGTATTTGAGGCACAGCCCAGGTGAGACACAGTTTTGTGGAAGATTCCAGAGAAAATGTTGGAGACAGATGTAGTTTGCCCACTGCTTACTGCTCAGATTTGAAATTTGAGATGATACAGAGCCTCATCTGCTATCAGAGGATTAGACAGTCAGGAAAGCTTTCTTCAATCAGTTTTACACAAGAAATTAGGGTATAATATTTCTATTGGGGACCTCATTACAGTTCCATGTCCATGTCAGCTCAAGGTTAGAGTGCTGCAAGGCTTCTAACAATGGTGATGAGCTTCACAGCTGAGTATATCTTACCATAGTTCCTGGTCACTAGTGCATCTCAGTCCCTTTTGGTCTCCTCCTGTGACACACAATAATTCAGTCTGCTAAGAAATAGAGCACTTTAGCTTAGACTATTGGGTTCAATACAGAGGCAAATGTTGGAGTGTCGTGGCTTGTGTTGGACAGGTAGGCAGACTAGATGATCTGGTGATCCCTTCTGGTCTTAAACTCTATAACGCAGCAATGAAACAAACAAGTTTTTTTATTGTACACTTTTCTCCTTTTATTGTGTCTTGATTACAAACCCTCTGGGGTGCAGACTGTCTTGATGGCCTGACCCCCTCCAACCCTCTCCCAGAAAAAAGAGTGTGAAAATATAACATGAAGTAAATCATATTTCCAAGGTCAACACTACATGAAGCAGAAAATCCCTTAAGTAATAAGCCTGTATGTGAACATGTGAGATCTCCCCACTGGGAACATACGCCTTGGGTGGGTCTACACTAAGAACTAACTTTGAAGTTAAATTCAAAGTAAGGAGCCAAACTTCAAAGTCCTTACTCCATTCCCAGGAATGGAGTAGTGCCCTGCTTCGAAGTTTTTGCATGTAGGCGAAGCAACTTCAAAGTTATTTTTGTAGAGTAGACACAGCCATTGGGCTATAATAAAAGGCTAATATTTGCCTCTATTTTTAATGTGCACAACAAAGCTCTGAGGCAGGACTGTGCATATAAACATGAATCTTAACCCAAGCTGTGTCCTCAGTGTAGTTCCTCCAGGTGAGTTTTCTAACCTTCCCTCAAGCTCAGAGAGCTTCTCAGCTTTTAATACTCTCCTAATGTCTCTGGGCCTTGTACACAACCATTGAAATCAATGGGAGTCAAAGGGATCAGCCAGCTCAGGGTGGGGGATGGCAGAGGTTCTGTCATCATGCCACACCTCTCCGTGCTTCCTTTAAAGTGAGACGACAAGATGCATTCAGTCTGAGTGAGACAGACTCATGGATTCTGGGCACTGCGCTTTCCCTTCATACCCTTCCTTCGTAAGACAATGAGCAGGAGCTAGCCCTGGATCAGGGCAAGGCAACCTTCAGATGATCTTTCTTCCTAGGCTTTCCTCCTAGAGGACCAGGATGGTGGGTGGAACTGAATAAAATTTGAAAAAGAAATTTTACAGGTCTCATTTAAAAAGTATATAAAGCTCAATTCTTTTATGGGTTGTTCCACCAGACCTGTAATTGTAGCAGTTCTGACAGCTTTCAGAAACAAAAGAAGCTTCCAAGAATATTTAAAAAAGTCTTTTAAAACTCTTTTTTTTCCTGCCTTTGTGTTTGTGAGAGACTCTGGCAGAACTGTGAAACAAGTTCTCTTTGCTCCCTCTATTCTCTGTCAATCATCTGAATCTACACTGCATTTAGAATTTGTCACATTATGTGAAGGTGATTTTAAAAATAATCCCTTCCCATTTGTTAAGTGTTGAATACATAACCCCATTGCAAGACTTTGCAAAACTGAATTAAACTGATGACTAACTCTGAAAACTATGAAGTTGTTAATGTAAATGTATTAAATATCAGGTATTTTATCTTGCTCTTCTATCTTCAACACAGATTTATTGTTTCTTTACTAAAAATAATTTGACTGCTCTGGATCGTTGGAGGAAACTGACAGTAAGTTTATTGTGTGTATATTTTCTGGAACGGAGTCTTGCCATTGAGTGCTTGTCTTGACTTCTCCCATTTGAAATCAGAAACAAGTCACCCAATTCACCTGTCATTTATGCCCTTGGAAATAAAAAATAATTCTATAAAGCTCAGTGTAATTACATCAGCCTCTCTGTGACACTTGTAAGATGAGAATCAGGCCCAAAGAGTCAGTAAACTGAACTACATAGAGCGACAAAACCCGTACTAGTTGTCAACATTGCAGCCCTAACTTGAAACCAGATGAAGACATTTTGACCTGCTAATCTGTTTATAAGAATAATATTTCACTTAAAACTTATTCTTAGAACCACAAAATAATGTTCTCCAATCAGGAATAAGAAAGTGACAGAGAAAAATTTTTGCACTATTTAACCAAATAGTTAATGGGTGCGTCTACACTAGGAACTAACTTCCAAGTTAACTTCGAAGTTAAGCACTACATTGACGTAGCCAGCAGAGAGTCTCCACACATTTGCCCTTTCTTCGAAGTCCTTACTCCATTCCCAGGGATGGAGTAGTATCGAAGTTTAACTTCAAAGTACGGTGTGTGTAGATGCTCTACTTTGAAGCTGCTTACTTCTAAGTAAGCAACTTCAAAGTTATTTATCTAGTGTAGATACAGCCAATATGGATTAATAGCAAAGCAAATAAAATAATTAAGATGGACACAAGTTTTAACACCTTATGTAGGGTTACCGTATTTGACCTTTCAAAAGAGAGGGCCTCCCTGGGTGGGAGTGTATTTGTCTCAGTATCTACCAACTTACTTTTTATTAATGTACTACCCATACTATAACACATCAATACAATGAGTGGTATTGGGGTGCCCTCTTTTCTGAAAGTTCAAATACGGTAACCCTACCTTACAAAATGTATTTTGAAAAAGCAATTTTAGGATAAAATATTTTGTAGCATACCCATGTCTTCAAGTAGCATGACATGGGGAGTAAATTTGGCCTATCATTATTACTCTTAGGTCAGAAATTCAAATGAAATAAAGCTAACTGTAGTTAAATATGAATTCACACATTAATACAAGACAGATTAATAGTCTATTCTATTTTGATTTTCACAAGTACTCATTTTTCAAAAAATAAAATTAAAATATATAATTTATTTTGCATACCAATTTACAGGTTATGAAATAAATAGGTTCTAAGCATAATATAAAACAAAGCAACTGAAATATATCTAGTTGGTTAAACATACAAAATGAGAGTGTTAGACCAAAAGCCTCATGTATAGTCAAACTTAGTCAATCTATTAAGTTAGTTTAGTTACAATTTCCCTTTTTCTGTAAATTCAAGGAAGGGCATCCAGAAACACACCTAGCCCAGGCACACTCTATGCATCTCTCTCTCAGATGAATAAAAGATTAAACGAGTGTCAAAACCTCCATTCACTTAACTAGGGTCAGAATCACAAAAAAACCCCATGCAGTTCTATAGCACCCTTTTATTTATTTATTTGTTTGTTTGTTTTTGTGAAGCTGCAGATTAACATGGTTACCTTTCTGAGACTATAAGGTCAGAATGTAACCCAAAAATTTAGCAACAGGATACTAAAACTTCTCAATGACTATTACTTACACTGATATATTTCATTAGAAAATAAACATTCACATTGCTTTCTCCAGAACTCAGCAGTTATGGTCAACACAGATCTCCTCAGGAAAACTGAACCATTTCTGGGAGGAATCAATGCATGAAGGAGCTTCAGAAAATAGGACAGTATTGTGATTCTAGCATGAGCTGGAAGCCTAACAATACTGTGCTACTCAGACTAAAAAGTCAACAGAACATGGAATGAAGAATGAGACTGACAGCTCTGTCTCGGCGGCAGCTGAGAGTAGTTGGTGTACAAATCAAAAAATATTGTCCTGCTTACTGCTGTGTGAACAGCAATTCTTTTGGTGGCAAACCCTCCATTCCCTACCCCTCGTGCTCACTCCACTCCTTCCAAAAATGTTTCATTTCAAACTGAAATGCATTTTTTCAGCTTCTGTTCCATGCAAAAGGGAAGAAATTCTTCAGATCAAACAGAACATTCTGAATGTGGGAATGAAAAGGGAACACTTCTGAAAGGAAATGTCATTTCAAGCTATTTTGTTTTGGAAATATCGTTTCAGACCAAACCCCTTAAGGTTTTTTTAAAAAAAAAAAATAAATAAAACTTTATTGTTTCCAGCCACGAATATTAGCCAAATTCATGAATAATTCTGGAGCCCTGAAAAATGAATTTGGGGGAAAAATTATTAGCTGAAAAATTTGTCATCCAGCTCTAGTGCTAACACCTCCAGTGACGCACAGAACCAGATCTTGGGGTGCAGTGCAACACTGGCATTCTGCTCACTGCCACATAGGTTATCTTACTCTCCATATCAATAGGACTGGCATAGGCTTCCCATGGGAGGTTGTAGAATCTCCATCATAGGAGATTTTTAAGAGCAGGCTAGACTAACACCCACCAGGGATGGTTTAGAGGGTGCTTGATCCTGCCATGAGTGCAGGGGATTGGGCTTGGTGACCTCTTGAGGTCCCTTCCAGCCCTACAGTTCTAGGATTCTGTGGTTCTAGTGACTTAGAGTGAGGATGGCTGCTCCAGTGCTATTAACTCCTCCCTCCTGACAGCACTGGCTGTTGGCCAGGCCAAAGTGACTACAGTCAGAGCTTCTGGACACCTCACCAAACCTCAGCTGCTCTTTCACTCTCTTATAGCTACCAGCAGCCAAAGCAGCTTATAGCAGCCTCAAACCAGATGAATATCACACTTGGGCTTGGTCCCTGTGTGTTGTAGGTCCAGAGTTAGGGGGGGCACAAAGACCCTTGAGCTGCACTGTGCATCACTTGCTGAGATCTGGGCCACATTCTTTGTGCCTTCTCCATTTCTAGGCAGGTGTCTGTGTATCATTGGCTTCAGTTGGGGGACTTGTTTTGCAGCCAATGTTTACTGGCCTCCTTCGGCAAGGTTTGGAGGGGCTGCCACGGCATAACAACAGATGGCACATGAATTGAAAAGAGGCACAATGACTTGATCATGGATCCAGAACATAAGCAACTGGATAGTCAGGTCTGATTCAACGTAACTGACTTGTCATGGACAATATTTCTGTTTTTATAGTGCTTGTCAGGAATGCATTTTCATGTTATGCTCAGTGACGAAACAATGGTGATACTCCGTAGGTGCAGTCGGTGCTAATTTCCATTCATTTCTAAGAGCGTAAGTTCAATTCAACAATATTCCAGTGGGAATGTGTCTGCGGCAGAACAGTTGGATTCTCTAAGATGTGCACGCTCAAAGTTTGCATATTTTCAGTAGGTTGAGCAGTAGCCTCAGTTTTTATTGTGTACTGTGAAATTTTGAAACCATACAATAAATATTTAACATGGGTGATGAGAAGCTGCTTAGAACTATCACATTTAACAACAGAATAAAAAAAAACAAGCATCATAAATATAAGGTCACTTTTCTAACAGTCTGTGCTCCATACTCTGAAATCTCTAGCTTGGGTTCTCTGTTGGAGATAACATTCCTAGTAAATTTACCCACGGTTTACTGTAACTGGGCTTCCACACACGTATTCCCTCATTAGTTCAAAGCCTA
Organism: Carettochelys insculpta; assembly: GCF_033958435.1. Lineage (NCBI taxonomy): Eukaryota > Metazoa > Chordata > Testudines > Carettochelyidae > Carettochelys > Carettochelys insculpta. The sequence goes on from NC_134137.1 coordinate 123,499,798, forward strand.
CAAGGGTGATTACATCCAAAAAAGAACAACAAACATACACACACTGAGAATGGGATCAAACACAGATGAGTTACCATCATGGCAACCTCCTGATGCGTAAGTAACAGCTCTGACAAAGAAACCCCTAAACACCTGGCCTTTTATACACAATAAAATAAACCAGAGATGTCACTGTTGGTCATTGGCCCTTAGCTAAAACCATATATGCACCCACCTTATAGCAGCCTCATCTAAATTGTATGTGCCTAGTTTTTTGATGAGAATATCATGAGAGACTGTATCAAATGCTTTACTAAAGTCTAGGTATACCACATCTACCTCTTCTCTCCTATCCACAAGGCTCGTTACCCTATCAAAGAAAGCTATCAGATTAGTTTGACAAAATTTATTCTTTACAAACCCATGCTGGCTGTTTCCTATTGCCTTACCACCTTCCAAGTGCTTGCAGATGATTTCTTTAATTACCTGCTCCATTATCTTTCCTAGCACTGAAGTTAAGCTGACTGGCCTGTAGTTTCCTGGGTTATTCTCATTCCCCTTTTTATAGACGGGCACTATATTTGCCCTTTTCCAGTCTTCTGGAATCTCTCCCATGATTTTCCAAAGATGATAAAGGCTCAGATGCCTCCTCTATCAGCTCCTTGAGTATTCTAGGGTGCATTTCGTCAGGCCCTGGTGACTTGCAGACATCTAATTTTCCTAAGTGATTTTTAACTTGTTCTTTTTTTACTTCAACTTCTAACCCTACCCCTTTCCCACTAGCATTCACTATGTTGGGCATTCCTTCATCAGACTTCTCAGTGAAGACCGAAACAAAGAAGTCATTAAGCATCTCTGCCATTTCCAAGTTCCCTGTTACTGTTTCTCCCTCCTCACAGAGCAATGGCCCTACCCTGTCCCTGGTCTTCCTCTTGTTTCTAATATATTTATAAAAAGCCTTCTTATTTCCCTTTATGCCTGTAGCTAGTTTGAGCTCATTTTGTGCCTTAGCCTTTCTAATCTTTCTCCTGCATTCTTGTGTTGTTTACCTATATTTATCCTTTGTAATTTTGCCTTGTTTCCATTTTTTATACAATTCCTTTTTTATTTTGAGGTCATGCAAGATCTCCTGGTTAAGCCAAGGCGGTCTTTTTCCATATTTTCTATCTTTCCTACACAGCGGGATAGCTTGCTTTTGGGCCCTTAATAATGTCCCTTTGAAAAACTGCCAACTCTCCTCAGCTGTTTTTTCCCTCAGTTTTGCTTCCCATGGGACCTTACCTACCAGCTCTCTGAGTTTACCAAAATCTGCCCTCCTGAAATCCATTATCTCTATTTTGCTGTTTTCTGTTCTACCCTTCCTCAGGATTGTGAACTCTGTGATTTCATGATCACTTTCACCCAAGCTGCCTTCCACCTTCAAGTTCTCTACCAATTCCTCCCTATTTGTTAAAATCAAATTTAAAACAGCTTCCCTCCGGTAGCCTTTTCAACCTTTTGGAATAAAAAATACAATACAATCCACGAACTTGCTGGATAGTCTGTGCCCTGCTGTATTAGTTTCCCAACATATATCTGGGTAGCTGAAGTCCCCCATCACCACCAAACCTGGGGCCCTGCTTGACTTTGTTAGTTGTTTAAAAAAAGCCTCATCCACCTCTTCCACCTGGCTAGGCAGCCTGTAGTAGATGCCTAGCAGGATGTCACCCTTGTTTTTTACCCCTCTTAGTCTAACCCAGAGACTCTCAACATGTCCATCTCCTACAACCATCTCCACCTCAGTCCAAGTGTGTGCATTTTTAATATATAAGGCAACACCTCCCTGCTTTCTTCCCTGTCTATCCTTCCTAAGCAGGCTGTACCCTTCAATACCAACATTCCAATCATGTGTATTATCCCACCAAGTTTCTGTGATGCCAACGATGTCATAGTTACATTTATTTATTAGCACTTCCAGTTCTTCCTGCTTAGTACCCATACTTCTTGCATTTGTATATAGGCATCTAAGATATTGATTTGATCTTGCCTCCCTGCTTTGCCCTGACCCTCTTTTTACTCTGACATTGTTGCCCATGCTGCCTTCCGTTTCTGACTCATCTCCCAGGTTTCCATGTTCTCCACTTACGTGTGGGCTTTGCTCCCCTGCCCCCGTCGAACCTAGTTTAAAGCCCTCCTCACTAGATTAGCCAGTCTGTGTCCAAATACGGTCTTTCCCCTACTCGAAAGGTGAACACCATCTCTGCCCAGCAGTCCTTCCTGGAATAGCATCCCATGGTCAGGGAAGCCAAAGCCTTCCTGGCGACACCATCTTTGAAGCCAGGCATTCACCTCTAGGATGCACCTGTCTCTGCCTGGGCCCCTACCACTGACAGGCAGGATTGAGGAGAATACCACCTGTGCCCCAAGCTCCTTCACCCGTGCCCCCAGAGCCCTGAAGTCACTCTTGACCTGCTCAGCATCATACCCCACAGTATCATTAGTGCCCACATGGATGAGAAGCATGGGATAGTAGTTAGAGGGCCTCATAATCCTCGACAACGCCTCCGTAACATCTTGGATACGGGCCCCAGGAAGGCAGCACACCTCCCGAGATGAAATGTCAGGGCGACAGATGGGCGCCTCCGTCCCCCTCAGAAGAGAGTCCCCAATGACCACTACTCTACGTTTCCTCCTCGCAGTGCTGGCAGCAGACTTCCCAGCCTTGGGGGTATGAGGCTTCTCCTCTGCTGTACAGGGTGATTCTTCGTCTCCTGTATCAAGTACAGCGTAATGGTTTCCTAGTACCACAGTGGGAGTGTTCTGAGCAGGGGTGGAACACTGCCTGCTGCCAGAAGTAACAAGCTGCCAGTGTCCACCCTGATCTATCTCCTCCTCCACCAGTGATTTATCAGCTGTCCTGCATACTGGGACAGTCACCTCAGCTGTCTCCACATGAATACTGTCCAGGAACTGCTCATGGAGTCGGATACTCCTCAACCTGGCTACCTCCTCCTGTAGCTCCTTCACCTGTCACCTGAGAGATTCCACCAGCAGACACCTTTCACACTGGATGGTCCCCACAGCCTGGATATCAGTGAGTGGGAATTGCAAGCTACAGTCCCTGCAAAGCCACACCAGGATCTGGGTAGAGGCATCCACGGTCAGGCAGTCTGTCTGGCTACAGACACAGGTGGAGGAGACAGCAGTAGTGGTGACACAGGTGTTGCGGGTCTTCCTAACCATCGTAGGCCTCCCTCTGTCAAACTCCCTCTTAAACTCCCCTGTCTGCTTCATTCCCCTGGTCGCCCTTGCCCCTGGCTTTTAAAGGTTCCTGGCCTGGGTCAGACCCTCCTCCTGTGAGTCACACAGGGGAAGCCAATCAAGGGAACAAAGGAATGACAGCTTTATTCTAGCTAGACATTTACACAGAAACTGGAGCACCCGCTCCTCAGCACAGAATTGCACTGCTATTGTACTCCTCAAAGAGTCACTGTGAAACTATGTTGAGGACAGATTAGGTTAATTTTATTTGGCGTGTGTATAGGTCTTTGTATGTTCACAACCTGATATGTTTATTATTTGGCAGAGGGGGAAACTGAGTTGGAAAATGACATGCCAAAAGTCAGGCAGTGAGTCAATAGCAGAGTTGGAGTTAGAGTTCATGATCTCTGAAATCTCAGCTCCAGGCTTTTTCTTTTCGATCTCACGGTATGCGACTTTGGGAACACGTCACTGCTGCACAGTGGAGAGAGAAGCTAGCCTATTTATTCTGATTTATAAACTGCCAAAGGTTGCCCATGTGACATGCTGGGCACTGCTGACAAATATTTAGCCATAAAGTGAATCAATATAGCTTTTAACAACATTAATAACTAGAACTCATTTTTAACTCATTTTTCCTCCACAGATATCAGCAGTGCTTGATTAAGCTAGAAACTTGTATGAAGTTTTATAAAATGTTTGAAGAATACTTGGCATTGTCAGAAAAACCATTGTGCTCCAAGTAGACTAGTGTAGTGCCAGAATCTCATTTAGAGCTGTGAGCAGATCTTTGCACATGGTAAAAATTCCCAGGTAACATTCTGTTTTTCATGTTCATTTCCTTTCAAATTTAAAGTGAAGAATTGTAGTCTAATGCTGTATCACCAGCAGCACTTGAATGCTGACTCTCCATTGCAGCCTCCAGAGGGAGAGACTGACAAATGCTCACAGAGGGGTCAGCAACCAAAAAAGCAAGAGTCATTTTTTTTTTCAAATCCAGTAAAAAACTCAATGATTCAAGAGTGATGATGCATGTGAGTATGAGATGGTCCTTAATAAATAATAGCAAACCATACTTTTTGTAACCCCTATTTTAAGAACAGTGCACACACATATCCCACAATGCACTGCATACATTAAAGGGCGAGTTATCCAACGTTTCGAGATCACACATCATTTGCTATTTAGATAGGTGTTGTTCACTGCTGGGCTTTTAGATGTTCCCCAAAATATGGAAAATAATCAGGAGGTGTTTTATTCACTTTGCAATTATAGTGTTGGGAGCCACAAAGACATCCTTAAAGATCTGCAAGGGGCTCCAGAGCTGCAGATTGTGGATCCATGTACTAGCGTGATCATTATTGCTCTGATATAATGACACATAAAAAAGGGAAAGTGTGGACTAGCAATCGGATGACAGTTCATTGGTCTTTTCCCACATATCACTACAAAACAGAGGTGTGTCTGGGGTGTACAGGGAGCGGTAGTACCTCTGTTGGAGGGACTTGTCGTACCTCTTTGGGGGTAGTCTGTCCACTTTGGTCCCCACCTGTCACTCAGCTCTCACTTGTGGCTCCAGGTGGCTGGAGCATGCGCAGTGACCACACCCCAAGCAACGGCTTCGACAGGCCGGCCAAACCAGGTGAGTGTAACCGATGGGGCTCAAACCCTCGGTGAATTTTCGGTGAATTTAGGGATGTGCCTACCCAGCATGCGAAGTCAGTTCTGGCGGACTGGGCAGAAGAGATCATTTAGCTCCAACGGCCAAGAAGGTGGTTCTGCAATGCTCTGTGGAAAGTGAAGGGCTTGACAAGGCACGAAAGACATCAAGGCCATCCAGCCTTGTCAAGCCCATCCACTGCAACCAAAGAAGTTACCAGTCGTGACGATTCTACGTACCACTGGTGCCTGGCTTCCAAGGTTGAGAGAGTGGGATTGCTCCCGTGCAACAGCTCTACCACTTAGAAAGCTTTCACGCACAGGTCCTGTGCGAATCATCATATCATATCACCCAAGTCCTGCAGCGATGGGGGAGGGGTGAAGCGACAGGTGGCAGTCACCACTGGGAGTCGTGGTCTCAATCCTACACGTAAGCGGCCTGGGGACAAGTGGTGGTCCAGCTCTGTACCTGGGGCAGCAGAGTTGCCCAGCAGCATCCCAGGCATCTGAGCAGTCCTGTTTAGGACAGCACTGCTCACCCTAGTAAGGGAAGGGCCTAGAAAAGGTGGCCTAAAAATTGCCAACCCTACAACAACAACAACAACTGGCCAGCAAGCCACAGCTGGCAGTTCAACCCTACTTGCAGTTGAAACCAAAAGAAAAATTTGAGAAAACTTAACTTTGGTGTATGGAATGTTCGTACTCTCATGGATTGAGAAGCTGTTGCAAGACCTGAGAGAGGGACAGCTCTCATTGTTTGTGAACTAGACCTCTATAACATCAATATAGCAGCATTAAGTGAAATAAGATTGGCTGGGGAAGGTTTCTTGAGTGAACCAGGAAGTGGTTATACCTTCTTCTGGAAGGGCAAGACTGAGACAGAGGCTAGAATACATGGAGTCGGTTTGGCAATAAAAACCTCATTGATGTGTCAACTCCCAGACCTTCCAGTGGGTATCAATGTAAGATTGCTGAAGCTACGGTTCCCACTAAATGCCAGATGTCATGCCACCATCATCAGTGCATATGCACCCACTCTAACATGCCTTGACAACTCAAAGGAACAATTCTATGAAGATCTCAACAGACTGATCAAGGCCACACCTGCAACAGATAAACTACTCCTATGTGGAGATTTCAATGCCTGAGTCAGGGCTGACAATGAGAACTGGAAAGGAATAACCAGGCCACATGGTGTAGGCAAAATGAACAGCAATGGACTACTCCTTTTGAGCCTTTGTTCTGAAAACGACCTGACTATTACCAACACTCTGTTCTGACAAGCGGATAAATACAAAACAACGTACAACAACCCTAGGTCCAAACAGTGGCATCTGATAGATTATGCCATTGTCAGAAGGCGAGAGATCTGAGATGTACTGATCACCAGAGTAATGCAAGGCGCAGAGTGCTGGACAGATCACAGATTAGTCAGGATGCCTCTTCAACTTTACATCTCTCCCTCTCGGCATAAATGCCTTAAGCATGTGCGACCTGCTTTTAACATAGCCAAACTGAAGGATGCTCAATGTTTCAACAAGTTTCAGAAGAGTCTTGATGACAAATTAACATCCCATGGTGAAATGATTGGTACTGTAACCGGAAAGTGGGATCAGTTCAAGCAGATAGTGACTGACACAGCAGTAACATCACTTGGACCAAAGAAAAGAATACATCAGGATTGGTTCGATGAGAACCAAGAAGAAATATGTTCAGCACTGGAAGTAAAGAGAAAAGCCTTTATTAAATGGCAGAATGACCCCTCCTGAGTCTCCAAACGGGACCATTTCAAGCACCTTCAGAGCAAAACACAGAAAGACCTCCATCAGATACAAGACAGCTGGTGGGAGAGCAAAGCCAAAGAAATTGAGTACTATGTTGAGACCCACAACTCAAAGATATTCTTTAGTGCTATTAAGACTGTCTATGGACCTTTTAAACCAAGGACTACCCAATTGCTCTCATCAGACAACACAACGCTGATCAAGACAAAGAGGGCACCAATGAAAGATGTCAAAAACACTTTAGCAACCTCCTTAACAGACCATCAACCGTAAATAATAACGTCCTCAATGAAATTCCACAACCACCCGTCCTGACAGATCTTGACTTTCCACCCACTATAGATGAGATTAAGAAAGCTGTTAGCCAGATGAGTTCTGGAAAATCTCCTGGAAAAGATGGGATACCAGCAGAGATATATAAAGCGGCAGGTCCAGCAGCACTAGCAGCGTTCCATAGCATGATCATCAGCATCTGGGAGGATGAAAACATACCACAGGACCTGCGCGATGCTATTATTTTCTCCCTTTTCAAGAATAAAGGCAGCAAAGCAGAATGTGGAACTACAGAGGCACATCACTCCTCTCCATTGGAGGGAAGATCATCGCCCGCATTATCTTGAACCGCCTAACAGCCAGTATTTCCAAGGCAAATCTACCTGAATGTCAATACGGTTTTCGACCTGGCTGGAGCACAGTCGACATGGTGTTTGCTGTCAGACAAATACAAGAGAAGTGCATTGAACAGAACATGCACCTGTATGCTGTCTTCATAGATCTGACAAAGATGTTCGATACCTTCAACAGGGAAGCCCTTTGGACTATTCTCATACGATTTGGCTGCCCAAGAAAATTTGTCCAGATTATACGACTTTTCCATGACGGCATGACAGGCAAAGTACTGTCTGATGGAGCCACATCAGCCCCCTTCAACATCACCAACAGCATGAAACAAGGATGTGTTCTCGCTCCTGTCCTATTTAAGCTGTTCTTTGCATGCATCCTTAACCAAGCAATGAAAGATCTGGACTGAGGTATATACTTGAAATACCGGCATGATGGTTCACTTTTTGACCTCCATTGCCTGAATGCAAAGACTAAGATAGTGCAGAAACTCCTTTCTGAGGCACTCTTTGCTGACTACTGTGCCCTTATGGCTCACACTGAAAACATCTTCAGCCCATTGTCAACAAGTTTGCTGAGGCCTCACAACTTTTCAGACTAACTATCAGCCTTGGAAAGATAGCTCTCCATCAACCTGCACCTGGATCAAATGGTCCTGTCCCGAGTATCTCCATTGATGGCACTCATCTTAAAGTAATGGAGAACTTTAAATACCTGGGTAGTGTCATATCCAGTGATGGATCCCTGGATAATGAGATCAACGTGTGAATATCCAAAGCGAGCCCGGCACTTGGCTGTCTGCGTGTCAAAGTTCTAAACCACCACAACATCCAGATGTCAACAAAACTGCTTGTGTACAGAGCTGCTGTTCTCTCATCTCTTTTGTATGGGTGCGAAACATGGACACTATATAGGTGTCACATCAAGCAGCTCGAAGCATTCCACACGCGCTGTCTCCATAACATCATGAAGATCCGCTGGCAAGACAAAGTGCCCAATCTTGAGGTCCTCGAGAGAGCCCAGATGACAAGCATCGAAATGATGATTATGAAGTCACAACTACGTTGGACCGGTCATGTCAGCCGCATGGATGCCAACAGATCCCTCACCAGCTTCTGTATGGCGAACTCTCCCAGGTCATCCGGGGTATAGGTCGTCCACGGAAACACTACAAGGATACCATCAAAGCCAATCTGCAGTACAGCAGTATCAAACCTAGGGACCTTGAGGACGCTGCCAGTGACAGAACACAGTGGCGTGCAACAGTCAGAAATATCTGCATTGCTTTTGAGGAAGACTGCTGCCGGCATCCACAAGAGGCACGCGAACGACATCACAGAGCATCAGCAATTCACAACCCACTGATTGTGAACTTCCCATGCATCATCTGCGGCAAAATGTGCACCTCTAGAATTGGCTTATATAGTCACCAGAGGGCACACCATGAGACCAATAACAGATGATCTGCACAGATTTGTCATCATTGGATCGATGGACTACCATTACTATAAAAGAGAAATAGAGTAGATTACACAAGTGATATCCCCTGTGGACAGGCTTGTGCCAAGTCCACTGAGATAGAGCTGCCCTATTGTAACACTTTTCTGAATACCAAAACAATACCAAAACTTTTCTGAATATGCTCTAATTTGATAGGAGTGAGCTCTCCTGTCAGCATAGCTAATTCTCCTTTCAAAAGGCAGTAACTATATCAGCAAGAGAAGCTCTCTAACTAGCATAACACTGTCGACAGCAAGGATTAGGTCAATATCAATGTGTTGCTCAAGGGTGTGGATTTTTCACACTGCTGAGTGATATAATTATACCAATATAAGTCTGTAATTTACACTAGACCTTCGAATGCCATTAAGAGGAGCCCCCAGCTAAAATAAGACAGCCTTTCAACAATGCAAATGCTTTCCAGACAGCTAGAGCAAACATATTATGTAATTTGGTGAACCCACAGAGTTCAGAATCAGTATTATCAGGGCTAGGGGAGAAGCAAGGCTTCATATTTACCCAGTGTCAGTGGTAAGGAAAAAGGTAAAGCACTACAGTCCAGCTGTTGTAGTCACTGTAGAAAGAGCAAACCACCAGGCAGGGGCAGGCAGTGGTGAAGCAATTGATGTTCTGTCTGCATGTGCCACCATTAAGCAAAGAAGAAAACCCATTTTTGACAACCAAACAGAAAAAAAATCATTGTTAAGACAAGGGTACAGAAGACCTCAGTGCACCTAGCTCATTGGAGAGAGCCCCAATGAGCAGAATTAGCTCCATCAATCAGCACATATTACTTTGGTCCCTGGGCCTAACATGGATTCCTGATCAATGGCCCTACTACACAATTTTTAAATATATCTCAGTTAACTGGAGTGTACTGCAGAGTGCTTCAAAAATTCCACCAATCCTGTAATGATTGAAAACAAATAGAATATTTATCACATACGTACTTGGGAGCGATTTCTAGAGACCAACCTATGCTCTCTATTGGCACATTCTTCTGAACAGGGTACAGAAATTAAATACCTGGTTGGTGTAATAAAGATGTGATACAAAGCTATGCTAACGAGAGTAGTTTTTATACCCTGATGCCAGTCACCTGACAGGAGTCAGGGTTACCTTGCAGGAATAAATTCAATGACTCCAAGGCAGCTGTTTTAATTTAAACAAGAAGAATTAGTGTTGAGAGGGACAAGCTTGAAATTCAAAACATGGAGTTTTACTTTAAGGTACTCTATTTTACCCACAACAACAGTTTGTAAAACTTTATCAGAATCTTTCAACTGAGTTGAAAATGTTTCCTGAAATCTTAGTTATTGCTATATTGTACTTTTCTGTCAGGCACATTTTAAATAGCTGCAGCAGCCTGTAGTTATTTCCACCGTATATTAATAATGGATGCAATATGGGGTAAAGGGCTTCTTTTGTTAAACAGCATCACCTGACACACAGTGGCTGCGTCTACACGTGCACGCTACTTCGAAGTAGCGGCAGTAACTTCGAAATAGCGCCCGTCACGTCTACACGTGTTGGGCGCTATTTCGAAGTTGAAATCGACGTTAGGCGGCGAGACGTCGAAGTCGCTAACCCCATGAGCGGATGGGAATAGCGCCCTACTTCGACGTTCAACATCGAAGTAGGGACGTGTAGACGATCCGCGTCCCGCAACATCGAAATAGCGGGGTCCTCCATGGCGGCCATCAGCTGGGGGGTTGACAGATACTCTCTCTCCAGCCCTTGTGGGGCTCTGTGGTAACCGTGGGCAGCAGCCCTTAGCCCAGGGCTTCTGGCTGCTGCTGCTGCAGCTGGGGGTCCGTGCTGCATATACAGGGTCTGCAACTAGTTGTTGGCTCTGTGTATCTTGCACTGTTTAATGAAAGTGTGTCTGGGAGGGGCCCTTTAAGGGAGCGACTTGCTGTTGAGTCCGCCCCGTGACGCTGTCTGCAGCTGTGCCTGGCTCCCTTATTTCGATGTGTGCTACTTTGGCGTGTAGACGTTCCCTTGCTGCGCCTATTTCGATGTTGGGCTGAGCAACGTCGAAGTTGAACATCGACGTTGCCAGCCCTGGAGGACGTGTAGACGTTATTCATCGAAATAGCCTATTTCGATGTCGCAACATCGAAATAAGCTATTTCGAAGTTGGGTGCACGTGTAGACGTAGCCAGTATGTTATTCAAGTTATAGAAAACTATGAATGCTTTGTGTCTGAAAAAGATGTCTTATGATATCATCCAGATGTTACAAGAAACTCAGATTGTGTAGATTAAGCTACAGCAGTGATTGTGGAATTTACCCACCCTTTTAAATACAGATCACAGTTTGGTAGTTTAACACTTCCTGGCTACGTCTACACGTGAAGCCTACATCGAAGTAGCTTATTTCGATGAATAACGTCTACACGTCCTCCAGGGCCGGCAACGTCGATGTTCAACTTTGACGTTGCTCAGCCCAACATCGAAATAGGCACAGCGAGGGAATGTCTACACGTCAAAGTAGCACACATCGAAATAGGGATGCCAGGCACAGCTGCAGTCAGGGTCAACGGGCGGACTAGTGCTTCCGGGGCAACAGCTAGCCGCTCCCTTAAAGGGCCCCTCCCACATACACTCAGCCTGCACAGCACGCGGTCTGAGGAGCCATAGGAACAGAGACCCCGAGCGCCGCAGTCATGGACCCCCAGCAGCAGCAGCAGCAGCAGCAGCAGCAGCAGCAGCTAGAGGTCCACCCAGCCCTCCCGGCAGGAGCAGGGCTTGCCCTGGCTCATGCCATGTGGGAGGCAGCTGAGTACCTTCTTGCCTCAGGGGAGGAGATGCCCCCAGGGCAGCAGGGCTCAACCCCTACCCCTGCAGCACGCCGCTCCACCCCCTGCCTCACACGCCGGCGGCTGTGGAGCTACCCCACCAGCACCGACTGGTGGGAGCGGCTGGTGCTTGGGGAGTGGGACGACGACCACTGGCTCTGGAACTTCAGGATGACCCGCCAGACATTCCTGGAGCTCTGCCAGTGGCTCACCCCCGCACTCAGGCACCGGGACACTGCCATGCGGCGTGCCCTCCCTGTGGAGAAACGGGTCGGCATCGCTGTCTGGAAGCTGGCCACTCTGGACAGCTACCGATCCGTGGGGCAGCAGTTTGGTGTCGGAAAGGCCACCGTCGGGGCTGTCTTCATGGAGGTAAGAGAACCCACAGGGGGAGGCCAGGGCAGGGCACGGGGGCCAGGGCAGGGCAGGGGGGCCAGGGCAAGGCAGGGCAGGGCAGGGCAGGGGGGCCAGGGCAGGGCAGGGCCACGCACACCCTGCTCACCCCTCATTGGGGCTGTCCCATGTGCTTTCTCTGCAGGTCGTGCGTGCCATCAACGCCATGCTCCTGCACAGGCTCGTGAGGCTGGGGGACCCACATGCCACTGTCGCCGCCTTTGCCACCCTGGGCTTCCCCAACTGCTTCGGGGCTCTGGATGGGACTCACATCCCCATCCGCGCCTCGCACCACAGTGGAGGACGATACCTCAGTCGGAAGGACTACCATTCAGTCGTCCTGCAGGCCTTGGTGGACAGCCGGGGACGTTTCCAGGACATTTACGTGGGCTGGCCTGGCAGCACCCACGACGCCCGGGTTTTTCGGAACTCGGGCCTGTGCCGCTGGCTGGAGGCGGGGACCTACATCCCCCAGCAGGAGATCCCTCTGGGGGACACCACCATGCCCTTCTGCGTCATCGCAGATGTGGCATACCCCCTCCGGCCATGGCTCATGCATCCCTACACGGGCCATCTCTCCGCTAGCCAGGAGCGCTTCAACGAGCGCCTGAACCGTGCGCGCCAGGTGGTGGAGCGCTCATTTGGCCGCCTAAAGGGACGCTGGCGATGTCTCCTGACCCACCTGGATGCCGGCCCCAACAACATCCCCCAGATTGTGGGTGCCTGCTGCGCCCTGCACAACCTCGTGGAGAGCAAGGGGGAGACCTTTCTGCAGGGCTGGGCCGTGGAGGCCGGCAGGGCACATGTGCAGCCACCTGCTGCCCCCAGTCGGCAGGTGGACCCAGAGGGGACCCGGGTCCGGGAGGCCCTGCGGGCCCACTTCGACCAACAGGCCGCGGGGTGAACTCTGCCCAGGCCCCCTACTGCCCGCCCCTTCCTCCCCCACACTCCTGCCCCAACGCCCACACCATGGAGCACCCCACCGCCCCCCCCCACTTGTCCTGGAGAAATGACAGCATGAACTTGTGGGTGAACGTAAACGTTTTTTTTGTCTTAACGAAACTTTTTTTTTTGTATGTAAATAAATAAATATGTGAAACACAAACCAAAAAGGAGGGACAAACGTTCAACCAAAGCAAGAAGGGCACAAATAAAACAATACAACCAGAAAGCAAAGAAGTGTGCACCATCAACAAAAAAGAAAAGCAGGGAGGAGAACGGGGAGAACTATTTACATGGGGGGGACGGGGCAAACGGCAGCACCAAAAACAAACAGTCCAACTATGTACAACAAGGGGGGGGCCACGTCCTGGGCCCCTCGCCCCTAGAGCCCAGCACTGGGCGTGCCCGGCCAGGAGCCCCGCCGTGCCTTCAGTCTGGTCCGCGGCTGGGTGGGAGAGGGCTGCACCGGAAGGTATCGGTGCCGGCGAGTCTCGGGTGGCTCCAGGGGTCCCTCGGCGCTGTGGCCCTCGCGGGTGGGTGGTGGGGCGACGGCGGACGGCCTGGCGACGGCTGGAGCAGCTGGTGGTGGGGCTGCAGGAGCGGGCAGGGCGGGCGATGGCTTGGCCGGCACGGCATGGGGGGCCAGGTAATCAACCAGCCGGTTGAATGTCTGCATATAGGCCCCCCATGCCTCCTGGCGCCAGGCCAGCGCCCGCTCCTGCAGCTGGAGGTGCTGCTCCGACACCTCCAGCTGCCGGCGGAGGATGGCCAGCAGCTGAGGGTCCGTTGCCGCCGCCGGTAGTAGGCGCGGGGTCCGCCGTCTTGCCCTCCGCGGGGCCGGTCGTTCCTCAGCCGAGGGGCTGCCCTGGAGCGAGAGTCCCGGAGGGCTCTCCGGGACAACCGAGGCCTCGCCGGCGCTCTCTTCCGGTCCTTCGGATGGTGCAGGTGCAGGTGCAGGACACAGGAGAGGAGGGAGGAAAGAAAAATGGAGACAGGCGTTAGTGTGGGCCCCGAGCCGTGGCCTTTGTCCCCCCCGCCCTGTGCTGCAGGTTCCCCATCCCCGGGAGATGCTGCTGTGATGGATGCGGTTCAGGGGTCCCCCTGCCCTGCACCCCGTACCCTGGTGGGAGCGACTCTCACTTCACCCCGCAGGGTCTGAGAACAGGAGAGCTTTCTTACGCCACAGATGGCCAGTTTCTGGCAGGAGTGACAGCACCAGCTGTTGGAAGAGACAGTCCTTCCAACCCGTTGTGGGGAGAAGACCCCAAGGGGGGCCCCTCTGGGATGCAGCTTTCCCCCTCCTCTGGCTGGCTGCCTACCAGCTCTCCCTTCCCCTAGCCTCTACCTGTGGCCCCCGCCCTCGCCCCCCAATTCCAAGCCAGCTCGGCTCCTCCCTCCTGTTTGCTCAGGGCAGAGGTGTCACCTGCCAGCTGTAGCGCCAGAATCCTCCTTTGCCCCTGGGAGCTCCTCAGCTCTTGTGGCTCATATGTAACCTGAGTCTCCCTTTGGCACTCCCCCGACTCCATCACATGCTGCTGCTGCGGGGTGTCCCACCCCCTCCGCCCGGGGGGCCCCTCGAGGTTCCGCTCCCCCCTGGCCCGGGGATGGGGCATGGCACTGTCATGCAGGGTGGGGGGGGCACGGGCTGACGGCTGCAGTGCTGTGAGGGCCATGGCCCTGGTGTCCTTGGGGCCATGGCCATGTGAGCGTGTGGGGGGCCCTGGACACAACTCTGTTACCCCCGCCCCTCAAGCCCCGGGGTGTCCACCAGAGAGGGGTACCTACCTGTGGGTCCGCTCCCATGGTCCGGAGATCCCCGGGGGTCGGAGGCCCTGCTGCTGCTCTGGGATGGCAGGAGGAGGATCTGCAGGCTGGATTCTGCAGAGGAGGAGCCCTCCCCCCCCTCCTCCTCCTCCTGCCACGATGTCCCGGGGATGGCCTCCGGGGGGGGCCCCTGGGGTGCGGGGCTTGCCTCCGGGTCGGACTCCGGCTGCAGGGCCTGCTGGGGCTCGTCAGCCGAGGTGTCAAGGGTGGCCGGAGAGGAGGAGGTGTGCCGGGAGCCCAGGATGTCCCTGAGCTCCCTGTAAAAGGGGCAAGTGACAGGGGCGGCCCCAGATCAGCCGGCTGCATCCCGGGCCCGGGCATAACCCTGCCGCAGCTCCTTCACCTTACTCCGGACATGGTCCGGAGTGCGTGCATGGTGACCCCGGGCAGCCAGGTCGTCGGCCAGCCGAGCGAACGCATCCGCGTTCCGCCTTTTGCTCCCCATTACCTGGAGCACCTCCTCCTCGCTCCAGAGCCCCAGCAGGTCCCGCAGCTCGGCCTCCGTCCAGGAGGGGCCCCGCTGCCGCTTTCCAGACTGGCAGGTCTTCTGGCTGGCCTGGCTGCCCTGGCTCCCCTTGGGGGGGGTCCCCTGGGGGTACTGGGGGGGCTGCTGGCTCGCCATCACCGCTCTCAGGAGCTGAGGGTGCTGCAAGCTGCCCGCGTGTGCAGGCTGCAGCCTGCACGTTGCCTCAGCTTCCTGCAGAGGCAGGGCGGGGGAGGGGACCTTTAAGGGGCCGCTCCACGCGGCCACCAGTGAGCTGAGGGCCTGGAGAGAGCGTCTCTCAACCCCCCAGCTGATGGCCACCATGGAGGACCCGGCAATTTCGACATTGCGGGACGCGGATCGTCTACACTGTCCCTACTTCGACATTGAACGTCAAAGTAGGGCGCTATTCCTATCTCCTCATGGGGTTAGCGACTTCGACGTCTCGCCGCCTAACGTCGAAGTTAACTTCGAAATAGCGCCCAACGCGTGTAGCCGCGACGGGCGCTATTTCGAAGTTAGTGCCGCTACTTCGAAGTAGCGTGCATGTGTAGACACAGCTCCTGTGGTATAAACAAGTATTGACTAGTGGCTAAGTCTTGCAATGAAGAAGCAAATAATGTGGCCCTGAAACCCTTGCTTAACTAATGAGACAGTGGATGTGCCCTGCACAGGTCTCTTTTTAAAGTACTATTTCATTACTTAAGACTTTGTATTCCTGGGTGGCCTCTAATGTTCTACACATGTCCTGTTGTGGTTCCCCCCCAACCCCCGGCAAGGGAAACGATATCACAGACATGTCTCTACATTATTTTGGCTGTGGTCCAGTTTCCTAAAGAAAATTCTGTGCAATTGGCATGACTTGCATCTTTAATTCAATCATCTCAAGCATTTCAATCCGAATGCATTAAAAACAGAACATAATTCATTGGCATCATATGAAGACTACAAAATGGATTATCTTTTCAAAGACATTGCTTGTGAGAGAGTGGGGAGAAATATAATACTGCATTATCTTGACACTAGAACCAAGAAGGTCTGATAGATGAGAAACATATTGGCAGCATTTGATTGGCTGCCATCATTGTCAGAAAGGGTTGAGGCCTCCCAAAGCATGAAACCTAGAGCTCCAGGAAGTAATCTGGGAGAAGCGTGAACGCTGGTTAATGTTCCTTTCAATAGAAACATGGGCAGGAACTGGAAATGTACACAGACTCTCAATATGGCATTTCTAAGGAAGGTGAAACAGTTTACAAACACATGATCTCCTCTCTCTTCCCTGGATTCTCCTCTTACTCTTGTGCAAAACAGGAATAATGCTACTGACATCTTATTATATAGCCACGTGTTTAACTGGGTAGGTTTTCCCATCAACTCACCACAGTGCTATCTGAACGTCAACAGAATTACACTGTGGCTGCATCTACACTAGCAAGTTCTTTTGAAAGATTTTTCAAAAGAAGGGGGCTCTTCTGAAAGATCCCGCATGGTCTACGCACAAAAAACGTTCTTTCAAAAGTAAATTGAATGAATGTGGCACTCCTTTCGAAAGCACTTTTTCACTCCCATATCAGGAAGAACTCCTTCTATCAAAAGCTTCTTTTCAAAGAAAACACATGTGGACACTCCTCAGGGCCCTTCTTTTGAAAGAGAAGTCTTCATGGCACCTGCTTTTTTAATATCTGGCCCATCCTTTTGAAAGAGCAGGGGCTGTGTGGATGCTGTCTTTCAAAAAGAGCTGATCACTCTTTTGATCCTTCTTTGTGTGCAGATGTACTCTTTCTAAAGAAGTTATCTCAGAAGAGATCTTCCAGAAGGGGTTTTTTTTTTTAAATATCTCTGTAGTGTAGATGTAGCTTGTGAGAAGAGAATTGGGCCTATCTTGCCATTTCTTGAACTAAACTCAAACCAAATCCTTTGCAAGTTTCTGATATTTTAAAATAGAATTTGATTTAACTTCCATTTTCAGACCAAAACCTATGGCTGAAATTCACCCCTTGGTTACACCTTGGCAACCCAGGAGGGTTCATTAGGATTACCTGGCAGTAAGTAAATCAAAACAAGAGAAGTAAAAATAGTGGAAATCTTATGAACAAGAATGCTCTTGGAAGAATTTTTTTTTTTGAGTCCACTTCTGCTAACCTGAGAGGTACAGATGGTTTGGTTAAACATCCAGAAGTCTGGATCTTTGTCTGAATGCAACTGGGAACTTCAAAACTTTTGAGGTTTGTCCATCAGTATATTTTAAATATTTCCTCCCCAGGCAGGGCCCGTGTATACACTTAGGCAAAACTTCGAAATGGCCATGCTAATGGCCAAATCGAAGAATACTAATGAGGTGCTGAAATGAATATTCAGTGCCTCAGTACCATGCTGCTGGCTGCATTTCGCTCACGCACGGCTCGTCTACATGGGGGTCCTTTTCGAAAGGACCCTGCAAACATTGAAATCCCCTTATTTTTATCCTACCCTCATGTAGATGAGCTGCGCTTGAGTGAAACACGGCACTTTCGAAGTGCCATGGCCGGCAGCATGCTAATGAGGCACTGAATATTCATTTCAGCGCTTCATTAGTATTCTCCGATTTGGCCATTAGCATGGCCATTCTGAAGTTTTGCCCAAGTGTAGACACAGCCAAGGTAACACAGTGCAGACAGTTAATGCCCTATTTTCCTCTCACAGTATTGTAATACTACTACTACTACTACTACTACTAATAATAATAATAAAAGTCAGTGACGTTACCATGTTGTAAAACCCATGAAAGATCATAATCAGTTCTAAAAAGAAGAAAAAGGGAGAAATGTAATGCTCACAAAAAAAAAACCCAAACAATAAATCCTCGCTACTTAGCCTTACAGTTACCATGGTGATATGTATTATATGCTTGGCTGGAGTAAAACAGCTTGAGATACCAAAAACTATCATACATTGTGTTGTAGTGGGGCATAGAAATGATAAGGTGTTTTTTAAAAAACCTGGAAACAATTACAGGAAATAGCAAGTTATGGTAATATAAATGTACAGAATTTATTTACAGCATGTTTATCCCATTCATATCTCAGTTTTACCAAGCAACCAGGTTTGGAGATATTATTCAAACCGATCCTGAAAAACTTGCAAGACTCACTCAAGATAAATAAATAAAATGCTTGGCCAGTGTGAAATAAAATAAATAGCCAGCGTGTGAATTTGAACTAAAAGTAATCAGCTTAATCTGCAGCTAACTTTCTAATTTAAAGGATACTTAAACACACTAGAATAGGCTTCCAAGTAAGGTTGTGGAATCCCCATCATTGGAGGTTTTTAAGAACAAGTTGGACAAACACTAGTGGGGGATAGCCTGGGGGTAAGTATAGCTTTGGGAAATAAGTTGATTTCAGATAAGCAATTGTACCTACGGCATTTTCATGGCTAGAATCGATGTATCAGAATTGACTTATTTCCCTAGTGAATACCTAGTATCTATACTCTCATGTTGACCTCCCTTACTCCACACGATAGCGTGAAGTACAGAGATTGACTGCTGACCCCAGAGAGATTGGTTTTACTGAACCATCAGCAGACATGCAAAATCGATCTCCGGAATATTGACCCTGACAGGGTCGATCTTCTGCTTGGTATAGACAAGCCCTAGATTTACTTTCTTCCTCTTCTGCAAAAATGGCTGAAATAGATGTCATCTCAAGTTCCCTTCTAGTCCTGCATTTCTATAGTCTATATAGTTTGCTACCAATCATAGAAGGAGCAATTTAACAACAGCTAAAATACGCCAGGAGAGTTCCATAATGGTTGGGAACTGATTTGACAGAACAATGATTTAAGTCTTAACTTCACACGCTACATACCATTTATAAAACCCTCCATACTCTGAATCTGATCTTTTCCCCCAGCACCTGTCACTATTCATCAAATATCTTTGTGCACCAGACTTTTGGATCCCTTTTCCGTCTGTGAAGAATTAGGCTTAAAAACCAGAGAAAGGTTTTCATTGTTGTTGGATACTGTACGATCAAAAGTAGAATTACAGATGATCTAACTTTCAAAGCTTCAGTTATAAACATTTGCTGTAAGACTGCTATTTTTTTTAACAGACACTTGAGTTAGTTAATCAATTTTTATTTTTCTTTGTTAGCTCCAGAGTACAATCCATAGAGAGTTCGGAAGAATGTAAAAGGCAAAACTCTCATACATTACCACAAATATATGTTCCAAATCCCAAACTAATTATACTGCAGGGTCAATATGCAGCATAGAGCTCTGTCTCTCTCTCGCTCTATCTCTCTCCCATCCTCTGCCCTTTAGGTAGTCACATTTGTTCCACAGAGAGTAATTGGAACATTGTGCCTAAATGGACAATATATATTGGTAGCTACTGATGGAGATGGAGAATCATAACAATTGAAAAACTTGAGAGAGCCAAGTAAACAGAAATACCTCTTAGGTTATTCATAAACAAAAAAGCCTGGCAAAAGTGACACTGTGATTTACAGTCTGACTACACGGCTGCTGGAAGCGTAATTTCCAGCTCAGGCAGATGTACACATGTTAACCTTGATGGAGCTAGCATGCCCCAAATAGCAGCATGGCCACAGAAGCCTGGGTGAGACTACTGAAACTAAACCTGTCTGAGGAGCTAGATACATACCTCAATGTCTAGGCTGAACCACAACTCACCCCACCTGGGCTACTCTTCTGCTGCTAACACCATGGCTGTCCTGAGGGTGGAGCAAGGCCTGGGGCAACCTGCTGAGTCTCCAGGAACACACCCCTGCCACCACATGCCTGCCCCTTTCCTGCTGTGCCCCACCCTGGCCCCGATCCCTTTCCCAGCCAGCCTGTCTGGAGATTACTTGAGGTAGGGGGCAGGCAGCTGCAGCAGCAGTGTCATGAGTGAATGCAGGGAAAAGTACCAGAGAGGTAGCCATGTTGGCGTGTATCTTTGAGCACAACAACAAGTCCTGTGGCACCTTATAGACTAACAGATATTATGGAGCATAAGCTTTCGTGGGCAAAGACCCGCTTCGGTTAACCCTTAGAGGGCCCTCTCTTTGCGGGACAGTCAGGTAAGCCAATGGGACGAAGAGAGATTCTTTTAAACTGAGAACTGCAGTCTGCGGGCTTTTTTCTGAGCCTGTGACTGGAGCAGGGAGAGACCAAAAATGCTTGAATGAATCCAGTAAATCTCCTTGTCATCTCAGGCTATGTCTGCACTAGAGCGATCTGTTGGCAGAAGTTTTTCTCAAAATATATCTTCTGGCAAAGCTTCCGTCGACAGATCGCACTCAGACTGCCAAGCAGATGGAAAGAGTAATCCACTCTGTGGACAGAGAGCAGCCGGGCTACCCGGACGCTTTCTCGACATAAGTCCAGTTTTACGTAGGAGGCACTGACACTATATCATTCAATATCAGAATCATAGGTGACGTGTGTTGTGGGACGCGTATGGGGGGTCACATATAACCCCTGTGCCCCATCGCTTCTGAGTGCAGAGGCATTCTTGCCCCTCCCCTGGAGCAGCCTGAAAGCAGCGTGAGCTTCCTAGTTCATGCTACTCTCAGGCTGTACCATTCCAGGAGAGGGGGGACTACCCCACACTCACACGTAAGTGGTGGGACATGGGTAGAGCAGAGGCAGGAGTGGGAGGGGCATGGCTGGAGAAGGAGTGGGATATGGGTGAACTGAGGCTGGGACCGGGAGGGAGATGGGTGCGTTAGGGGCATGTGTCCAATGCCCTCCCTGGAATCTCCACACCCGTCAGCTTTGGTCAGAATTATTGTCACTGTGTCAAAATATAAAACGGCAGCTTTTTTTTAGGGAGGCAGGTGGGGCCTGACTGGAGAAAGGGGAATAGTGAAATTCTCACAGCTCATTTCAAATTCATGGATGCCACTTTTTGCTGTGGAAAATCTCCACAGAGGGTTGTATGACTTTTCAGTCTGTGGGTGGCAAGTTACCAAGGAGAAGGCCTGAACTGGACAGGCACTGAACACCTCCAACTCTAAATGACTTCCATGAGAGTTGTGTGATTACTAAGCATTTCACATGGAAACAGCAATTCAGCCTTTCTTGCAACTGTATTCCCTGGGCTTCTAGGGTTTGGGGTTTTTAATGAGTGAACGCTGGGATCTCCCATCGCGGGTATAATGTCAGACAAACAAGTAGAAAGATCATGTGAAATCTGATCATCAACAAGAAAAGGTCAATGTGGCTTCAGAGTGCTGCTCTTCATGGGATATTTTACCCGTTGTATCAGGCAGGAGCTTAGTTTACACTGGGATTTCCTGCCTGATTTACAAAGCATAAGCAAAACCACTCACATCCATTCTGGTAAGTCTCCCTCTTCATCCATCAGGTGCTGACAGCACTAATCTGTGAGTAGTTGGTGACCCAGAAACTCAATTCAGCTATTCTTTGTCTGGGCATAGGGCTGTTCATAAAAACCACATATGCAAAGTATCAATAAATGTCAGTTGGAAAAAAAGAAGAAAAATGACTGATTGACCATTTTAACATGAGAAAGCCGCTTAGAACAAAAAGGCCTGATTATCAAACCAGTGACATAAAAACCTGAATGGAGATGATGAAGTCTCCAGCTAAGAATTTGCTTTCAGCTAAATAAATTGTTACTTCTTGCCTTTCAAAAAAACACAGTTTGATCAGAATTAGCTGGCCGCACTGACACTGCACTTGAGACTCTGTGTCCATTTGCAAATTATCTGAGTGGTTAGATGTGAGTTTCCTGATTGCTGGACTGAAGAAAGCCAGACGTAGTTTGGAAGCAGAGAGGATCACCTATCTCCAGCTGACAAATGAATTGCCTTAACAGGACAGCACTGAGCTGAGAAACCACACTGACTTTGGAGTGCTTCTGATTGGCTCTTTTTTGATTGAATTCAGGAATCATCTGTTGCCTCCAGATGACCATTTCAAAGTGTTCTAACTCGTGTAGCTCATTGAAGCCAGGAGCTGGAATTAATGTGCACAGTACGAAGACACAACGTATAAATCTTCATTTCTTTCATGAGGAACAGCGGTATATTTTCTCTGCAGGCAAATATCCGAGGTGCTGTGACTGTACTGTTCCAGTGAGATCAGAAATATAGGTTTCACTTTTCTGCCCTCTGCCCCCCCTGGCTGCACAACATTCACAATGAAGAAAAGAAATAGCTCATACATCAAGAGGGTCAATAGTTCTTCACATATTTTGTGCCTTCCTAGTCTTGACTCAGAACAAAACAACGAGATTGTTTGCTGAATGGAACTCAAAGTCATCCAACTTTATTTCAACAATTTGGTCAGCTACATTAAAAAAAAAGAAAGAAAGAAAGAAAGAAAAAAGAGAAAGACTAGAGTTAAATATTAGCAGTTAGCAATAGCAAGGGAATCTGCCATATCAATTCCCCTTTTCTTCTCCCCTGATGAGGTTAATCCTGATATGCTTGAGTGGCTCTTTGAGTTTTTTTGAGAAATGTCTGCCTTTATAAAGTACTGGCTGAATTTTCAAAGGATCCCAGTACAGATGCACCCAATAAACATAGGTGTTAGATCAAAGGATTTGGGCATCTAAACGACCAGTTGAAGTACTCAAGGAGAAACATGGTGGCACCACTAAGATCCCACAAGCCGTGCTCACCTACTGCCCAGTCCCATGAGTGCCTAAATCTCAACCACTAAAGTCACTGAGGTTCTCGTTTTCCTGTCAGCTGGCAAGCACAAATCCTCAGTCTCAGTACCCAAGAACTTACCTTGCACCTGAGTTTCTGTGGAATCCTTAAACTAGGCTTTCCACTGCTTTGCTTTCCTGTGGGGACCCAATAAAGTGGGCCTTTGCCAAACATTCCTATCCTTGTACAAAACTGCCATAAGAAGCAGTGGTGCCCCTACATGACTTTGTATCCCAGTGGTTAGAGCACTCAGTGAGGATGAGGGTGACCCAGGTTCAATCTCCCCCACTGTCTGAGATGGGGGAGAAATTTGAAGTTGGGTAGTTCACTCAAGGACAAAAAAGCAGTCCAGTAGCACTTTAAAGACTAACAAAATAATTTATTAGGTGATGAGCTTTCGTGGCACAGACCCACTTCTTCGGATCATAGCCATACCAGAAAAAAGGTGCTTGAAACACTGCGCTATGGATAGTCTGTGGTCAGAGGTGCTCAATCTGTCCTGTTGAAGTTCTCCCACTTCATGTGAAATGTGCTCTGGGACAAAGGGAAAGCAACAGAGAGGACCAATCTATAACCCAGTGATTAGGATGTTCAGTTGGGCAATAGGAAAAACTTTGTGCTTCAAGGAGAGGATTTATCAGTCACCTGAAGATCCACAACTCCCATGGAAGGTGATCCAACTCAGCAACGAGTGATTGCCATCAAGAAACACCTTCTCCCTTTTCCAATAGCTACAATTTGCAGAGCTGAGTTAGACCTAAGAATTCCTTGAGTCCATCAGGGTGTTTGTTGAAAGTAGGCTAATCATGCTGCAGTGGGTTTGATCACTGAGAGTGGGGACATAATGAGGCTAGGTAAAAGGAGCTGTTGCCTCCTTTCTCATTTTTGTCTGGATGGCTGTCTTTGGTGCTGTTTTGCTTTGGTCTGTGATATTATCATATATTTGGGACTACCTGGTTCAGTCTAATTCTGTGTCCATCTTCACTGGCCTCTTCAAAGAAGTCATTTCATGGTGGATTTGGAAGATAAAGATGGGGAGGGGAGTTAGATATTAGAATAGACCTGTGGATAAGTTTGAGAATAGCAGATAAATTACATGTGGGAAGGAATTTTCAGTTGGAGGGTTCTTGAGGACCAGAAGGGAAATGTTGTAAAATATTTCTGTACCTTTGTCATCAATCCCTCCAGATAAGAAATACATCACAAATCCCAGCAAAGTGGGCTTAAGAGTCAGTTGAGCAGCCTTTCACATTCCTGATGAATCCCAACTCACAGCAAGATAGAAGACGGGAAATCGTTAATTTCTGAAGCTAAGAGGTAAATATTGTGGCCACGTACCCTCAAGACTGTGCTTCAGATTGAAAAAAAGATAGCGCTTCTGTAGGGTCACACTTTGACAGCATCAGTAATGTAATGTTCAGAGTGGATTGTCCTACATTGCCTCTCAAGCTGGCAATTTGTTGGTTTAGTTTGAGGAGGATGATGACAAAGAAATGCAGGAGAGGCCTCTGATTCTATTACATATGAATTTATGGCTTCATTTATTCCAAACTCTATTCTAGCAACCACTTGGAAAACTATTTTTAAATGTATAGCTGGAATTTGCATAGTGCAGTCCCAGGAAAATATAACAGAAATACATTGTCTCTTTTAATGCTTAAGCATTAGGCCAATAAGATTGACTGGGGCTGGCTTTCTCCGCGTTACCTAGGAAAATTATTTATAAACCTGTTGATTCCAAATTGAATAATAAATACAATTGTGTGAGCATGAAAAAGTACGTTCAACATGTACAGGTCTATCTATAACACAGTTCCTGTTCTTACAGCCAGCTTGCATTTGCTGCAATAGTATTATTTACCACTGCTTTAAAACCTGGGTTTGAATAAGAATGAAATTTACATTTTCTTAATTAGGTCCCATAAGAACAGCAGCTAGTCAGGCATTCTTTCAAGTATGAGACTTTCTAGCGCTAATCAGTAGGCAGTGGGTTATGTTATTGCTTTTAAGGCAACTTCAAACATTTCTGCAGAAAAGGTGGTAAATCTACAGAAGCGGGAAAAATCCAGACAGGAAGCGTGGCCTTTCATACCTTCCAAAGAGATGTACATCTAAGGCAGCAGAGGGAGGAGAAAATGGAATGCAGATGTACCCTCTCCCAGGTGAAAATGTTTTGTTGGGGGGATTGGGGATTATTGGAAAATATTGTCCTTGAAAATGAAAGTAAATAAATTGATGAATTGTGCATATAAATTATATTACTTCCCCCCCACCCCAGACCCTGTAAGTCAAATCCTGATCCTGAAGCACAGCCAGAAGCAATGAGTTATGGGAATGCAGAACAGAAATACTCTTCCAGCATACAGATCCTTGGTGGACTTTTCTGCACCTGCTGCTCCAGCTTCCGTAACCCAGTATCTGGGACCTCAACTAGCTCGCGAATGCCTGTACAAAGCAATAGGCCAGTGGACCTGCAAATCCATGGATTTGCTGGCAAATTTCATGATCCTCTCATGCCCCAGAAAATGCATGAATAATAAGTATGTTCAAGGCAGCTACTGCACACAGAAAAAGAGGCAACATTCAAAGAAATTATTAACTGCAAATGAATCTCTCAACTCTAATAAAACCCTAATAAATAATAAGGGGCATTTGGGAATGTTAACCTAAGATATGTACTGATATTTAACTAATTACAAAAACTGTGCCTATCATTTAACCCTTCATGAAGTGGTCATCTTGAAACCATCCACTATGAATAAAGTAACAAATCAGTGATATATAGACAAAGGGAGCCGTGTTCATTAGGTCACTAACCTTCACTGGTATAAAGAGGGCGTATGGGAATGACTGTTGAGAAAACTGTAAAAATCAGAGCCATTTTAATTAGGCCCAGCCATTGTATATTCTGTGGATAAATGTCTCATCTTTGAATGTGTCAGCTAGGTATCTTGCCTTTCTTGAAGTTCTCCCACTTTTCCACACAGAGAAAGCATTCCAGCACCCAGACAGATGATACTTAAAGCTGGGGAGGAAAAGTTTGCCTGAGAACCCCAGGGGCCTGTTGAATACATAATCTGCTATATGGTATCACACTAAAAAAGTTTGCAGAATGCTCTAATTTGGTCAATAAAAAGGCTATCGTGACCTATTTAGTAGTGATATTCCTTCAGATAGTGAAGTGACAGAAGAAGTTTTGTCCCCAAATGGCTAAATCCTGAAGAGTGACACAGTGGAGAGGTCAACTTCCTTTGACTGTCTCGAAGAACAGTGAACTGTCCACAGACTGTCATATACTGACACACTCAAGAATCAGGACCGGGCTATTTGAAAAGCAGTATGAGCCACTGCACTAGTTCAATTTTTTCATTGCACCCTCCCAAGGGTAATCACTGGCTGAACAATGGACTGGGCTGGAACTGGAGTACACTTGGGACTAGGAGGAGCAGGGGAGAGGTATCAGCTTTACTAGGTCAAACAATTGTCGTGTAAAAAAGAATCTGATGTCCTCATTGTTCACTGACCATTTCAATTATAACTTGGGATCTGAATCTGCCCTCTGGAAATCCATGAGAGTTTTCAGGTATCAGACAGGGAGCCATGTTAGTCTGTAGCTTTGAGAACAACAAGAAGTCTTGTGGCATCTTATAAACTAACAGATATTTTGGAGCATAAGCTTTCGTGGGCAAAGATGTTTCTGGTGAAGCGGGTCTTTGCCCACGAAAGCTTATGCTCCAAAAGATCTGTTAGTTTATAAGGTGCCACAAGACTTCTTGTTGTTCAGTGAGAGTTTTGTCATTGACATCAAACAGAGCAGGATAAGAGCCTTCTAGTTCATGACTTTAAAAGACAGAGAGCCCATTTGCAGGGTTTGGACAGCAGGAGCTTTTCTGTTTATGGAACACCTAAATTAGTGCTACCAACATATCACTAATACCCTGCAGTAGTCTAGCTAGGAGAGAAAATCTGAATAGGCCCCAATAGATGGTGGATACATCGCAGTCACATTGTCTGGAGTTATTGTCTGAGGTATCACAGGCGAATGAGGGCCCCTACAGACGCCTGATGGCGTGCATGCCCACAGAGGTAGGATCACACCAGCCCTGTCCATCATGGAGGATCCATGCAATGATCAATGCACCTATCCATGCAGCTGCCTGCTCTTTGTAGGCACAGAAGGTCTGCAAAGGAAGGCACAGAAAACGAGGACCTCTCATGGCAAGGACTAATAGATGCAGTGCCCAAATCTCATCCGCTCCCCTGGTTCCTTCTCCAGGGTGCTTTTGGTTTTTCAGCCCAAGCCAAAACAGTTTGCTGGATATTCCCACCCTGCCTGCTGCCCTTGGTGCACATAAAAATATCTGTTCCACACCTGGTTGGAAAAGATTAGAGGGAACATCGAGTCTCCTGCCATGCCCCTGCCCCAAGGCCCTACTTCCCTGCTCCCCTGTCCTGCCCCACTCACTCCACCCCCTCCAACTTTTTCTCCCCCACCCTCCTTCATTTTTGAGGCTAGGGTACAGGAGGTGGTGAGGCAGCTCTTACCTTGGGCTGCTCCCAGTTATCAGTACAGGAGGGCTAAGATAGGCTCCCTGACTGCCCTAGCCACAGACCACACCTGGAAGTGGCCAGCACATCCCTGAAGCTCCTGGAGAAGGGGAGGAAGCACGTGGCTCTGTGCACTGTTCCTGGATGCAGGCACTGCCCCCGTGGCTCCCATTTTCCACAGTTCCTAGTTTCTAGCCAATGGAATCTGTAGAGATGGTGCTCATGGCAGGGGCAGCATCCAGACACTCCTGCCCCCACCTCTGCCTAGGGGCTGCAGGGATGTGATGGCCACCTCTGGGAGAAGTTTGGGTGCAGGCAGGACCAGTGATCTCCCTTAGTCCCTGTGGGAGATCATGCTGGGAGACTTCTGGCAAAACTGGGAAGGTTAGCAACCTTAGCCTGAGTGGCAGCATGTGACTCGGCTTCACAGGAAGTAAACTGACCAGACTTGGTGTATCTGCACAGGTATTTTCCCAGCCAGGCCCTTGCAGTGCTCAACACATAGCAGCTCAACATTCAGCAAAGGTGAGGCTGCTCCAGAGTTGATGCCCTGTGGCAGCTCCATCCTCGGGTCCCTTTCTCCCTTTAAAGCTGTGAAACAGTAGGGATGAGTGGGCCACAGGTTTTCTTCCAGAGCCTAAGCGGAAGCAGCAGTGGAGGCAGTGACTTCTGGAAGGAATCAGTGGTCATGAGAGTGGCCCCAGTGCAGGTTTACACAGGCTCTGATTTGAGTAGGCCTCAGTGCTAGGTGGGTGGGCTGTGGACCGCTTTGGCCCATTCTTGGCTACATTCCGGCCACTAAGTCCTCTTATGTTTCCAACTAAAAAGGCTTAAAGGGAGGAAATTACAATGTCTATAAGACACTGCTCTTCACACTGTAGAAATTAGATTGTTCGGACACTGAAGCCTGGGTCTTCCTCTGATAGATCTGCAAAGCTGTTCAACAAGTCATGGTTTAACTTTTATTTATTTAAAATATCCATTAGGTACAACATAGTTCTCATGTAAATTAAAAGGAAGTTGGAGAAAAACTAAAGATCAGGTTTTCTTGACAGCTGAAACATTACTCCATTAGCAGCAACTAACTAAATAATAGACATTGAAGATTCAATATGGGATCCTGGAATCTTCCCAAATTGGGGCAAGTGGGAACAAAAATGCCACAAAAACACAGCAAAAAAAAAGAAGAGGGAACATCTCAAGGTAGATGTGAAATTCACTAAAAATAAACATCCAGTTACGGTGGAGCCAACAGCAGATCTTTGTTTGCTGAAAGCACCTCTCCTTTAGGGACCGTGTTCTGCTGCATATTTATTTTCACTAGGCCTGTGTTGTCCTACTGGGACATGCAAGCTTCAGTTTTCAGAGCTTTCACCTGACAGAGATGTGTCGCTATAAAGTACCAAAACAACCCTAATGTAAAACATTTTTTTCACTGAAATCCATTTTCTAAGGAGTGTATTATAAATAATGAATTGTGCTTGCTGGTCTCTCTCTCCTCTCTCTCCCTGTTCCACACTCTCCTGATGAGCTTATTTCAGAACGCCAGCTGCTAACATGTTAACCACCCTCTTTGCCGCAACAGAGCAAAGCTGTGGCTGTTAAAATTGTAATCTGAGGTTTTGGGGAGGTACAAGTCAGTGGACTTTCACATCTAGACCTATATTGCATTTTATCAGAGACGAAGGTTACAAAGATTTGCTGTTACAGTCCAAGCTACAGTAGAAAATAATACAACAATCCCACTACAAACAGCACCTACAGTAGTCTGGTGAAAAGCCTGAAGCTTTTATCTGGCAGAGAAACTAAATTACATCTCAGACCTAGAAAACAGGGTTGAGGTCATCAGCGGATCTGTGTAAGGAAACTTAGATTACAGTGGTAACACTACAATACCTCAAAATAAATCAATATGTTTAGTGGCAAGCTCTTAATCTTTATATGTACAGACAAACTGGTACACAATTAAGAAGGGGGTGGGGAGCTGGAAGAAGGGATATTGTTATCAGACAATTGTATTCATAAATGTTTAACAAATAATGTCCAATTAAGAGATTCAGTTCAATTGTAATCAAACTAAATTCATCCAGGAAATGTCCTACTTAGTTATGAATCTTTAGTCAAACAGTCACAATGGGTTTCTCCAGTTATGCAATGCATTAAAATGCATTCTTCTGTTTAAGTGGGACAAGACACATGACATCTCAGGGCATCAGCCCTAAGGAAGTGTTTTAGTTATCAACTAAAACAAAGGTATGGTAAGTGCTATCAGTCATTGAGATATCTTGACTCAGCAAGGAAAAGCAAAAAGTATGCTAATTATGCCCGGGCTAATAAATTAGAAGCATCTGTTTGCTTGTTAAAGTCAATGGCATCTTAAAACCCAGGGAAAGAAATTAACATATTGTAGAAAGAAATCAATTGGAAAAGAGCTTAATACAATATTTTTTTATGATGATGGCAAGAGAGCAGTTCAAATAGCCCAGCTGTTGACCTATTTTCTCTATACACCAACATGATTCTGTGAAGGAAACACTGGAAGCAAGATGTTCAATGAAAATAGATCAGAACATTTTGTACAAGAAATAAAGGCAATTGTCTCTTAATGCCAGTAAAGCACCAGCACCAAAGTTCTCAAGCTGTGGTTCCCCAGCATGCATGCTGGGTAGGTAAGAAATGTGTTACAGCATGGCCAACACTAATGAAGGAGGCTTGCAGATCTTGGATTTGGTGAGGTCCAGGAGTGTGAATAAGGCAGACAGCAAATGCCTGTCTGCATTTTAGTACGCTGCTGGCAAGGCAAAGCCAGAGGAAGGAGAAAGGAACTTAGCTAAGTGGTTGTGGAAGAGAGACTGGGAACAAGGAGTCAGAAAAGACTGTATAGAAAAAGATACGAGTATTTGGGAAGTGTACTGGAACAGAAAAGGAGACAGAGGGAAGGAAAGAACAAGCAAAAGTCAAAGAGAAATCTTAAAAGGAAGGGGAGAGAGAGAAAGATGGATACGTATTGAAGATACAAGAAATAGAAATGAAACCATGGAATGGGATAATTAGAGAGTAAAAGAATGATATGGAAGAAGTGAGAGAAAAAGAAAGCATCACCCCAAGGTGAGGAAAGTTAGGTATAATGGTTAGAGTCAGGGGCCTGGAACCAGAATCAGTGTTAGAGTCAGGTGCTAATGTAACCCATACACCTATGTGTAGTTCACTGTCCGAGGTAGTGGTGCCTACACCACTTCACAGAGACAGAATAAGTGTCCTCTACAGCCTAAGCTAAGAGTCAGCTGGTCTTTAGCTCAAGTGGTTGAGGCACCTGCACAGAGGTCCCAGGTTTGAGCCTGCCTGTGTGCAGTTACACTAAACCAAAGGTGATAAGCAGAAATACCAGTCAAGTAATGAGCAGGAACTTAGAGCATGACAAGAAAGCAGAATCCGGGAATATATGAGGGTTGGGAGCAAGAGGCAGGAACAGGCTAGGAGTAGACAGGGGCCGTAGCAGCAGCCAGCCAGAGTCACCCAGATAATCAAAGAGCTTCCTGTGCTTATTATTGGTTTAAGTGGTGCATCTCAAATAATTAGTGGGCTGGTCATCTCTCCCATCACAATTTCATGGGTAGAGCCCCTTTGGCGCTAGAACATTATCAGCTGTATACCCTTGGGGAGGGGGAGGGAGAGGGGAGTCAGACAAGTTGGGGCAACGAGGGTAGCTGTGGACTGAGGACTGAGGGAATCGACTTTTGAGGCTTCTGATCACTTATAGAGCTGGTCGGGGTTTTCAATTCATCTGATTTTACCCTAATTATAAGGTTGAGGTGACTGCATTTTTTCTGGATTCATCAGACATCAAATTTTAGGTCTTATACTATATTGAATACTAAATATAAAGCTGGATAACATGGCATGAAACTATGTAGCCCACAATAAGAAGGAATAATTACTTCCCACCAGAATGTTACAGCATTCCAGGGGAGGAGAAAAGAGAAAGAAGTGGGAAAGCCTGCTGGACAGGACCTGATGATGTGAACAAGCAAGAGACATTCCCACTGGAAGAAAGCACCACTTGAACTGAGAACAGCAGCTCTCCTAACCAGGTATAATATTTCATTGCACCTCAGAGCTACAGACCAAGATCAAATTCTTCATTTCCACCTGAAATGTGCTACAAAGTTTTTCAAATTCATGTCACTCCTTTGTAAGGAGAGCTTTTTACCTTGGTAATTGATGTCCCACATTTTCTCCATTATGGTTTAAACAGCAAAGGAAGCCAGCACACCCATTTTAACTCCAGCCAGGTGGGTGAGTGAGGAGGCCTGTAGGCTTCTTGGGAGTTACCATTGTCATGCAGTCCACTGCCTAGTAAGAATTATTTCACTGATATTGACATCCCCCAGATGTATCCCCTCAACCCTAACTTTGCTTTAATTTGAACCCTCTGAGTACTTTTGCATGGGAGTCTTAAACCCTATCTCCAGGATTTGAGGAGATTCACATTACATCAACAATACGGAAAAGAACCAAAAGCTGTTTGCCACTGTTATGTATGCAAATACAGTCAGGACCAAATCTTTTTTCCCCTTGCTTTTGGATCTGATGGCCTGACCATTCTGGGAAATGCTGTTGTGTTATTACTCATATTAATCCATGTTCCCTTTGCACATGTCTCATTGCTCATATGCACTGCTGGGTATCTGACACCTGCTGATGAGTTTGTCAAAATAATATGCCGGTCCAGTAGTTTTAAAAATTGAGGGCAGGTGTTACACACAAGAAAAGAATATACCTTTACCTGGAATAACCAATTATGCTACAGCTGTATTATTACTACATTAACATTAGTCTTTTCTCCCTCCCCCTGTCCAACTGCATTATAACCCACCCAACGAAACAGTGAACCTCGATCTATTTTAACTTTGTTCACAATAAACTGTCATAGCTTTATGCATTTTTGCTTTGTGAACTTTAACAGAAATGAGCCAACAAGCACTTAATTTGTCAAGACTGAAGATGGGGGCTGAACCATAGCCACAGCTCTGAGCAACACTGAAAATATTCTGAACAGTCTCGGAAATCTCTGAATCTGGTTCTGAGCTTTATAGCACAAGACTTTATATCACTCAAGACCTGAGTTTGGGTTGTTGTGTTTTCATCCCAACTCTTGTTGACATGACTAATACTCTAAAATAGACACGGGAACTGCTGGCCTTACATTTTGCTGGCTGTTCATGATATTATACTGTGGTGTTAAAAGTACCTAAAGTCTGGTCTCTGAAGGAGTAATTGTGCATTTGTAATACTTGTCTGTGCACTGGATTGGCTCTTACTACTACTACCATCTGTAAGACGTGATGGGGTACCTAACCCACAGAGGCAGAGAAGGGAGGTAGCCATGCCCTGTCCTGTAAGGAGAAATGGAAGTGAGCACTCTGAGTGACCCAGAAAAGCTGTGTGAAGCACAGCTAATCAGGGAGGAATTGCAGGGAACACCCAATCCGAGTCCAGCACACTGATAAAAGGGAGTTGCAGGTCAGAGTAGAACCAGTTGCTGCTGGGAGCCCAGGGAAGGAGGACTGTGATACCAGAAGGCTGGGAAAACCTTCAATAGAGAAACTTCTGACAGGGACCAGAGGAGCAAGAGGAGCTCCTGGTTGGCTGTGGGACTGAGCAGCTGAGTGCCCTGAGTTAAGCGCAAGGAAGGTGAAGGGACCACAGGGAAGGGCCCCAAGCAAACATAGCAGAATTGACAGAAGTTAAAGAGACACGGCACAAGGTACTATTTATGGGTCTCTGAGTTGTAACGCACAATAGTGGGCAGGTCCACTAGCAAAGTGGTTGGACAATAGAACCATGAAACACACCTCTGGAAAGGGGAAACATGGATGGTGAGCTAGCCAGAGGGTTGAGTTGTGGAAAGGCTGCTGCAGTTCTAGACGCTGAGACAGGGACATAGGCAAAAGTGTTGGTGGAGTGACTGCATGCAAATGTGGGAGTCGGCCTTGAGCAATCCATGGATGGAGGCATCTCCCTTGAGCTGATCCCCAGAGCAACCAGGAGGAGGCAACCAGTCTGACACTGAGGGCTGTACCCTGTGACCAAGGATTTTGCCACTAGTGTGGATCAGAACAGGAATGAGCCCTTATTCTGTTTCAGCCCAGTCCTGTAAGACACTGAATACCTGCATCTCCATCTGATGTCAGTGCTTGTCAAGAACACTCAGCGGCTGTGTCTACACTTGCATTCCTCTTTTGAAAGAGGCATGCAAATTAGTCAAATTGAAAATGCAATTGAGGCACACATTTGCATGTCTGACACCTCGTTTGCATATTCTTATTTCAAAATAGCATCTTTCAAAAGAAGAAAACCAGTGTAGACACTGCTCTTTCAAAAGTAAACCCCACCTTCGAAAGAAGGCTTCTTCCCTTTTTTATGGGAAGGAGTCTTTCAAAGATGGGGTTTACTTTTGAAAGAGCAGTGTCTATACTGGTTTTCTTCTTTCGAAATAAGCTATTTTGAAATAAGAATATGCAAATGAGGTGTCAGATATGCAAAGGTGTACCTCATTTGCATTTTCAGTTTCCCTCACTCGCATACCTCTTTCAAAAGAGGAATGTAAGTGTAGACACAGCCAGAATCTTCACTTCCACTGCTGTCCTGACTCTCTTGATTCAACCCCTCTTCCCCAGCCCATGCACTTTTACCCCACCCTGCCCTTTCTCAGAGTTCAAATTCTTGTGTGGCCTGGGATGTGCTTGGATTCTGGGAAGAAATGTGTGCCTGTGCTTGGATTTGAAGGCTGCTATTTTTATTTACTTTTAACAAGATGAAGGGTGGCTGCTATATTCACTGGTTTCAATGAGGTTTAACCAAACCTTTAACGGTACAATATATTCTTCTTTTCCTGCAGTTTGGTTCCTTTTTCTTTCCTCAGAAAAGCCCCCAAGATAGTCAGAGGCATAGGTAATTGCAGAGCAATTTACCTTCAAAGAAGAAAGGATAAGGATATTTTTCCAAAATGGAGGATGTTGAAATTAGCCAAACACTGTATTTGATCTGCTTATATATAATTCAATCTTCTTATTCTATGTTACTTACTAAAATAAGCACATTCCAAAGCATGTGCTGCATTATAACTTGGCAGGGTTGTAGCCAGGCTGGGCCAAGTATATTAAAGCGGCAAGGTGGGTGAAAGTCATATCTTTTACTGAACTAAGTTTTTTGATGAGAGAGAAAAACGTTAAACTACACAGAGTCTAGACCTGAAGAAGAGCTCTGTGTAGCTTGAAAGGTAGTCTCTCTTTCACCAACAGAAACCGGCCCAACAGAAGATAATTATGTTACCCAAGTTGTTGGCATTATACAGCATTTCAAATACACAACACATGGCACCTGCAAAATAACCAAGGCCCTGATCCTTCATATTGCCCCACTTGGTTGGATCCTTACGCATGCCAGTGAAGTCAAGGGAGCACTTGGTATTTCAAGTCCTGATCCTGCAAGTCATTCCTCAAGCTAAGTAGTCCATACTCACATCCTACCGGCCTCCACAGACTGCTAATCTGAGTAAGAATTCCTCAGTTGAGTGAGGGCTTGCATGACTAGCCCTTACGTAATATTCAGTCCTCATGGACTTTGGATACTTGTCAACAATCTTTCACTGTGGGGGAATAAAAAGTTTCACAATCACCAGAAATAGCCACACACTTGGCTCAGCCTTTGTTCTGTCATTTTTCTCTGTAAGAAGTGGTGTTCACTTCTCCTGAGATGGCTGTCTTTAGAAAGCTAACACTTTTTTGGAAGAGGAAAAAGAAATAAGATAGCAAAAGGAATGGTAATTTGTGTCTGGTGTTATAGTAAATGTCACAGTTCTCTCGGGTTGCCACCAGTTTATTTGAGCAGTGGGAATACAACCAACCAATAGCTTCTGAAACGTCAAAGAATAAGAGTCCATAAAAAATACCCATCTGTGAACATGAATTCAATCAGTGCTACTGTAGTCAAAAAGATGGATTTTCTCTGGCTTAATAAGAAAATGTCAGACTGACATAAACCCCAAAATTAGGTTTTCCAAAGAGAAAACCTACCATCCATTAAAATCTTTCTACTGGAATTTAAAACAAATATCAAGAAAACAGCTTCTTGCTTAGATGGAAATGTTCCTAGGCAATGTTTGAGTTGCAAATATGCCACCATCATGATACAGAGGAAGAAGGAAACTTTGTTTGCATCCAGGCCTGCTGACAAGAATCCTGGGACCCAGCGAAGAACAGTCAATGCACACACAAGTTGTTTCCATGCAGATGCGGTCTGCAGTGCTGTGTCTGCACTGGCCGGTGCCCAGTGAACAGCTGGCTGCATTGCGTGGTGCCCTCTTCCAGCATATTCAGGGCTTCTACATGCTCACCCTGTAGGGTTGCCAACTCTCTAATTGTGCAATACCAACTACCCTTGCCCTGTTCATTTCCCAAGCCCAAGCCCCACCCCACCACATCTATGAAGCCCCTCGTCCCACTCACTCCACCTCCTCTACCTCTGTTCCTCACTCTCCCCCTCGACTCACTTTCACCACAGGGGGGGTGTCAATGTGGGGAGGATGAGGGCTCTAGGAGGGACTTTGGGTGCTGGCTCTGGGCTGGGGGGAAGGGCTGGGGTGTGGAAGGGGGTGCAGGAAGTGAGCTTGAGTGCTGGCTCTGGACTGGGCTGGGCTGGGCTGGGGCAGTCATTGAGCAGCAGTGTGTGGGAGCTGAAGGAAGTTTGGGTGCGGGATGGAGTGTGGGATGCAGCCTCTGGGAGGAAGTCTGGGTGCAGACTCTGGGCTGGGGAAGAGGGTTGGGGTGTGGAAAAGGGTCAGGCGCAGCGTTCTCATCACGCAGCTCCCAAAAGCGACTGGCACACCCCTCTGGTAGCAGCTTCTAGGCAACAGGGCAGGAGGAAGGGTCCTCCACATGCTGCTGCCTGCAGGCACTGCCCCCACAGCTCCCATTGGCAGCAAGCAGGAAGGTGCCCTGCACCTATGCCGACTGTATGCAGAGCATGCCTCCCAGCCTGGATAGCGGGCTTGTGCTAGCTCGTTACAACTATCACTGTGCCTGTTGCACAGCACGGGATAGTTGCCCATGTGCAAGTCCAGAGTCCATACTCAGGTGGCTAGTTCATACCCAGGCCTATGCTGCAATGTCCACAGCAGTCTTTTTAGCTGGAGCAGAGCTTGCATGTGTCTGTGCAGCAGGACTGGGCGTGGGAGGCAGACTTCCAGCTGCAGGGCTGACATACCTTAAGGGATAGACTTGGCTGAGGACAACTGGCCCAAATGGCTCCTATAAAGTGAGGACTGCAGGGCCAATAAGGGAGGATTGAGCTGCAGTAGGATCTTATACCCAGGGCATAGTATTGAGGGGAAAGGGTGACAGGCAAGAATTGTTTCCCAAGAGCTGCCAGAGAAGCCAGAAACTGCCCAGAAGAGGCTCCTCAGCAACAGATGAGCAAAAAACTACACAAAGGCTGCATCTAGACTAGCCCCCAGCTTTGAAGGGGGAATGGTAATTAGGGTGTTGGGAGATTACTAATGAAGTGCTGTGGTGTGTATGCAGCACCTCAATAGGCTAAATCTCCCCCGCAGCAACTTCGAAGTGTGAAGCTTTAAAGTGCTGGCTTGTGTGCAGCCGCGGGTACTTCAAAGGGCCTGCGCTCCTTCAAAGTCCCTTTACTCCTTCCTTTTGCCACAGCAGAGAATTAGCCTAATAAAGTGCTATATATGCACGGCAGCACTTCATTAGTAATCTCCCAACACCCTAATTACCATGCCTGATTTGAAGTTGGGGGCTAGTCTAGACACAGCGAAAGAATCAGACTTACAGGCCTTGCGACAATAGGAAGATGGAGTCCTGGGAAAAGCACCTGTGGCTAGGCAGTAGTAAGAACCAGAAGCAGCCCCGGGAAGCAGCCAGGGCCCCTAAGGCAGTGGTTCCCAACCGTTTCAGTAACAGAGCTCACTTCAATGAGACCAAAAATTCCATGGCACACCCAGTTTTTTCAGCTGAATCGACTGTTCATGAAAGTCGCATTTACTTACATTTGCTGTGGTCACTTACCAGAGAGGTTTGCAACATAGTAGTGCATACAACAAGCTAAACAAGGATCAGATGCACTAATGTTTCAGATCCACCACAGAATGCACCATCTTAGACAGGGAGCACAGACACATTTTCAATATCTGCTCAATGCCATGCTAGGGATGTTGGGCAAACGAGTAACCACTAAAAGCAGGCTCCCGCCCCCCACCAGCCAGCTGGAGCCAGGATGTGGCATTTAAACCATGTCCCAGCTCCAACAGGCTCCCACCCTCCCACCATCTCATTCAGGCTGGGAAACAGCATTACAGATGCCTCCCAATGCAAACAGAGTCCTGAGGAGTTGGCATTTCCCCTCACAGCGGCTCTGCAAAGAGCCACACTGAGGGGAAATAGACGAAATTTCACAGCACTCTTGGACAGTTCTCACAGCAGGGAAAACCGCTGCCATAAGGAACAGGCTCTCGCTGATTAAACAGAGGGGATATGTCTGCACAGCAAAGTTATTTTGGAATAGTTCATTCTGGAGTTGTTATTCCAAAATAAATTATTCCAGAATACTGTGCTACAGTACATGGAAGCTCCAGAAGAAGCAAAACTTCTTCTGAAATAGTGTGTCCACACATAATAAAGCCTATTTCAGATTAGAGCCCCTGGAAGCTGTGCTTCCAGGGGCTCTAATCCAAAATACTATGTTTACACTGCAGAATTATTCTGGAATAAACTCATTTCAAAATAGCTCCTGTTTCTTGTCTGCACCGCCCCATTCTGAAGTAGCTCTTTTGAAATAGGTGGTATTCCTCAAATCATGAGGTTTACCAAATTCAAAATAAGCTGTCCATTATTTCAAAATTATTTCAAACTTGTGGCTGTGTTGTGTAGACACTTGCAAATATATTTTGAAATAACGGTGTTTTTTGCGAAATAACTTTGTGTAGACCTATCCATGTGTGCCCTCTGTTATACTTCTCCAGCGCATCACAGAATTCCTGTGTGAGTTGTCAGAGCTTTTGGCTAGCTTCCATGGAGAAAATGTTCTGTAGTAGCACAGTAGCACAGTTCTCCCTCGGAGGGAATTTTTGGGAGTAACAGAGCAGTGGGTGGACATTTTCTTACTGGTAGGTTTGCCTGGTGCAAAGCCCAATGTTTGTGCTTGTGGATCCCAGAATTCAGTTTGCGTTTCTTGGTCTAAATGAGGTTCATGAGTGTGATACACAATTATAAACAAGCTAAGTAGACAAACAGTAGACAGTTAAAAGTCAGAGAGTCCAAAGTCAACTGGCACAATGGAGGAAATCAATGTGTTCAACTATTACTTTACTGATGTAAGCCAAGCGAAACACACACTTAATCATGGAGTACAAAAGGAACTTTATTCAATCTGTTTTCTAATCACCATACTGGGGCTTCCTTTCTTGCTTTCTTTCTTTCCATTTTTGCATCACACAATCAATGAACAACCAGATTAAATGCAAACATTCCCATGCAGCTCCTGGCTTTCTGTTGTAGTCTTTCCTGAGCTATGAATTCCCTGTTTAGACTATAAGCTAAGTGTCTGCCTCATTGTTGGCACAATAGATACAATAATTGTTAGCAAAAAGGTATCAAAGAGAGAGAGAGCGAGACAGAGAGAGAGAGAGTCACATCCTGGTTTCCCATGAAGGAGTTACATCTAGACCTCTTGGCTGCTGAAGTGAGTCTTAGCAAAACCACTGAGGGGGTGGCAGGAGGGGCTGGGGAAAAGGGTAGTAGGCCCAGGGCTCTTGGCCACTGCCATAGCTACAGCAGCAGCCGTGGCAACTGGAACCCTGGGCCACTGAAGACCTGTGGGATGCAGTCCAGATAGTGCTGAGGACTGGCTGCCCCTAGAACTGCCCTTTCCTTCTGAGGCCCTGCCCCTCCTGCAGGGCTGGGAGCTGAGCTTCCCACCCCATTGTCCAGGACCTAGCAAAGTCTCTCAGCAGCCCTGAGTCTAAGGCTATGTCTATACTAGACTAAGGAAGTTGACTGCAGATATGCAATACTAGCTATGCAAATTGCGTAGCTAAAATTGTCATATCTGCGTTCAGCTAACTTGTATGCCTATACAGGGGAAGATTGATGGGAGAGTTTTTCCCTTGGACCTCCCTTACTCCTCAAGTAAAGGGACTTCAAAGTAACCTGGGCACTTCGAAGTACTGGAAGGTGAGCTGTGGCTAGACGCGAGCTGGCACTTTGAAGTTTAACACTTTGAAGTTGCCGCAGGCAGGGAGGGGGACTTTGCTTAATGAAATGCTGCATGTGCACTGTAGCACTTCATTAATAAACTCCCAACACCCTACTTACCATCCTCCCTTCGAAGTAGGGAGCTAGTGTAGACAAGCCCTAAGGCTAATGAGATTGATATTGGTTTGGTGTTCTCTTCGATGCCTTATACCAGTTTTACAGGTAAATGCATCTAAAACTACTATAGTTATATATCTAAAGAAGCACTAATTAGTAATATTTACATTTTATCTTCCATTTTGCCTTTATTAAGGACTCTGTCTGTCTACTTTCATATGAGTCATGTCTGACTATTCTATTAGGCAATAAATAATGAGGGGAAACAGTGAATTTCAAGCAATCTGTATTGTGAAAATTCCTCTTATAATTGCAGTCAGATTTACTGGATGCAAGATGAGGCCATGATACAGCTCTGGGTTTTGATTTCTTTGAACACTTGAGATTAGAAGCAGACACATCAGATCATCTGATAAATCCTACTTGATCTCTTCTGAGTTAGTGTTTTGACCCACTGTGATCTGCGTCATAAACTAGAGACATCCCCCACTCCCCACCCCTACTCTAGGCATAAAGCAGATGAATTATAAGAAGGTTTTAGAATCACTGTTGGTACCTGACACAGAGCTTCTCCCCATTCACTGGGAGCCAAATGCAGGATGTGTGTGAAAATTCACTGCAGTAAAGATAATGGCAAATCTCTTGTGGAAACTCACAGGTAGCGAGTAGACACGCCATCCTACCATGGCAAGGCAAGAGAAAACAATGGTTGTACAGGGTTATAAAGGATCTACTGGGTTGCAGAGCTACAAAATAGTTCATTGAAGGGTGACATGAAATCTTTACTGAGAGCCAGTAACCCACTAGTCATCACAATCATTTTGGTATGTACTTGCAAGTATATATGCAAGAGAGTTATGTATCTATTCTGAAAATTCTGCTAATAAAGTCTTGGAGTTAGGGAAAGTTACTGAGAGGTGACATAACTTGGAAATGTGCTTCACACACAGGAGGTAACTGAAAGCTACCTTCTTATCTGGCCAGTTATATACTGTATGTCTCACAATGTATGCCCATTGGATACCGAAACAGGTGCAATCTGAGAAATCACAAAATCTGCAAGACAAGAAATCTACAGGATGAAACAAAGAGCAGGTGGGTGTCCTGTGTTTGAATAAAGGATGGTTCTGGTATATCTTGGAGTGCAAAGAGGCACTCTAAGTCCTGCACCTTGGACTCAAACAGACAGTGTGTTTATTTCATGAGACACAGATCACAGCCAGGCTGCCTGTACACTGCTGAAGGGATTTTGGGTGAGCAATAATTTATTAGAAAAAAGAACATCTTGTTAATTAAGTTTAGGCTATAGAATGAGTATTATCAATTTACATGTAAATATTAGTACCTATGTATATACTTCTATGTGATACTGCTTGGAATCTCTATGCTTTGCTGAATAGTTTGAGTTCAGTATAGAATCTTAGAATCATAGAACACAAGAACTGGAAGGGACTTTGAGAATTCATCGAGTACAGTCCGCTGCTCTCACAGCAGGACCAAGCACCATCTAGACCATCCCTGATAGGTGTCTGTCCAATCTGCTCTTAAATATCTCCAGTGTTGGAGATTCCACAGCCTCCCTAGGCAATTTATTCCAGTGTATAGCCACCCTGATGGTTAGAAAGATTTTCTTAATGTCCAACCTAAACCTCCCTTGCTGTACGTTTAGTCCATTGCTCCTTGTCCTATCTTCAGAGGCCAAAGAGAACAATTTTTCTCCCTCCTCCTTGTCACCCTCTTTTAGGTACTTAAAAACCATGATCATGTCCCCTCTAAGTCTCCTCTTTTCTAAACCAAACAAGCTCTGTCCTTTCAGTTTTCCTTCATAGCTCATGTTCTCTCGACCTTTAATCATTTTTGTTGCTCTTCTCTGGACCGTCTCCAATTTCTTCACACCTTTCTTGAAATATGGTGCCCAGAACTGGACACAATACTCCAATTAAGGCCTACTGAGCACTGAATAGAGTGGAAGAATGACTTCCCGGGTCTTGCTCTCAACTCTCTTGGAAATGCATCCCAGAATCATGATTGGTTTTTTTGCAAGAGCATCACACTGTTGACTCATATTTAGCTTGAGGGTCCACTGTGACCCCTAAATCCCTTTCTGCAGTACTCCTTCCTAGGTA
Source organism: Carettochelys insculpta (assembly GCF_033958435.1). Lineage (NCBI taxonomy): Eukaryota > Metazoa > Chordata > Testudines > Carettochelyidae > Carettochelys > Carettochelys insculpta. The sequence continues at coordinate 123,541,751 of NC_134137.1, forward strand.
GTTGCTTCTCTTTTTATATGTATGAAGCTGATTTTTCCTTACTAAGTGGAGTACTTTGCATTTTTCCTTATTAAACTTCATCCCGTTTACCTCAGACCATTCTCCAGTTTGTTCATAAAATTTTGAATTCTGACGCTCTCCTCCAAAGCAGTTGCAACCCCTCCCAGCTTGATGTCATCTGCAAACTTAATAAGCCTATAAGCACCGGATGTTAAGTGGAGCAATGATCTGAGAGAAAAACAGGTAAGCTGGGGTTACCTGCTCTTTGGAAGCAGTGCGTCAGTAAATACTGAGAAGCTCCAAGGGAGTGGAGGCTGATACTCCAAAGACAGGCTTGGAAGGGGTGAGGGTTGGAGTATGCCTATCACTAACCAGAAGAGTAACTGTGGGGTTTGCAAGACCTAGAGGTGAGGAGCCACCTGCTGGAGTGCAATTCGGACCAGTCAGTGCCTGCCCCACAACCCTATGTGAGTCTCAGTGATTTGCCCCAACCTACACTGACCACAAAGAGCATTCAGATATGCACATCTCATAGAGCTGGAAGGGACCTCAGGAGGTCATTGAGTCCAGTCCCCTGCCCTTTTGTCAGGGCCAAGCACCATCCCTGTTCTAATCTATTTACACCAGCTGCCTAAATGAGCTCCTGAGGGACTGAGCTCAGAACCATGGGTTTAGCAGGCCAAGGCTGAAACCATTGAGCTATCTCTCCCTAGTCCAGCTGTTCTGACCCCCAACTGCTTGACAGCAGTAGACCAATTACACGCTAACATCCACCAGCCTCGGCTACCACTTGCAGGTTGGCCCCAACCTGTTATTCAGACCTAATTTTCCACAGGACATGTGTGTTCTGTACTGTCCAGCCCTCACTTAGATAGTACAACTTTTAAGAGCCATCGTCCTGTTTGGGGTCAGTATTTTGCTACTTTAACTGGAGCTAACAAAATGTTCTGTTTAAACACACATTGGATAGATTTAGGTCAAAATAGTAAACCACTTTATTAACACAAGAAACCAGGCTTCTAAGTGGAGACAAGTATAAGAGACAAAATTAAAAATGGCTAGAACAGGGGTGTGGAACCTCAAGTGAACTGGTTGCATGTGGCCTGTCAGGGTCAGCCACTAGTGAGTTCCCAGATGCTTTATTTACCTGAGTGTCCACAGGCACAAATCTCCATTCCTGGCCAATGGGAGTTCTGGGAAGCAGCTAATCCTGACAAACTGTATGTGGTCTGCAGGCTGGAGGTTCCCCATCCCTGGGTTAGAAGCAAATCAAAGTAAAAACATTTAAGAGTCAAAAATGAAATCTAGTGATATTTGGCTCATGGCTTTGTTTAAGATGGCTTTTCTCACCAACAAACTTCCAGCAAGATGGTGACTGATCCTTCCCTTGGTCAGGATCTCTCCCAGAGGCCCAAAGATTCTGGGGCCTTTGTCTTGGGTGAAAGACTGAGACTTGGTGCTGTCTTCTCCTGTTTTTTATAGTCCAGTGTACCTTTGAAGTAGATTCTTCTGAAGGTTAGCCTTTATAGTAAAGCTTTTTCAAGCAGTGAGGAAAGTGACTTGGAGTCTGGTGATGCAGGAAGGGCTGTGCCTGCTCTCTTTCCCTGTGTTTTGAGATGCATTTGCTTCGTCTCCTGTCATCTCCTTCCCCTGCTGTCTAGAGGACCCTGTTTACTATTTACATGTGAATTGAGATAAACACGCATTGCTTTGTACAGACTGGACTAGCAACTTCTACTCAAATTCCAGTTCTCTGATCAAGAGCCGTGGCAGACATTTTCATTATTTCCTGGCCCAGACCTGCGACAGTTGCCCACGTCTGGAAGCCCGTCCTAGAGCCCCATGGCTGGAGGCGCTGACCTGCAGCTCTCGGACCACAGACAGCCCGCGAGGGAGAAGAGCCCCCAGCCGGCTGGGGCGCAGAGCCCCCAGCACTTCCCCTCAGGCAGCAGGGCTGTGGCGAGGCTCGGCAGCTCCTTTGTGGCTGAGTTTGAGGTGAGAGCAAATCAAAAGAAAAGATTTCGAAAGAATGTGTCTGCGTACACAAAGCGGATCGTAATACCAATCTGCTCTTTTGAAAGAGTTTCCCATTCTTTCAAAAGGGAGCGTCCACACAGCAACGCGAGTCCTTTCGAAAGAACAAGGCAGGGAACGCCGTGCACGGGGGTCACATGGCAGCCAGCTGGCCCCTTAATGGGCCCTTCCCAAACACACCCACCCTGCACACACAGAGGGCTGCTGAGGTGCAGACTGCACTACAGACACCGTGCTCCAAGTAAAGGCTGCACCTCATGGAGCCCCAGCAGCTGCCTGAGGGCGATACCTCCCCTGACCCCAAGGCTCAGCTGGCCATGGTCATCGTCTCCCTGGTGGAAGCCCCTCCAGTCCACGATCCCTCCCACTGGGGTCGTGCAGGCTCTTACCACAGGGCACTCACAACACACTGTTCCCCGTCCCTTCTGGTGCCTCTGGAGGTACCCCAGCAGTGGAGACTGGTGGGAGAGGCTGGTGATGGGCCAGTGGGATGAAAAAAGGTGGCTCCAGAACTGTAGGATGTCGAGGCAGATATTCACTGAGCTGTGCCAGTGGCTTGCACCCACCCTGCAGCACGAGGACACCCGCATGCGCCCCATACTCCCAGTCAAGAGAAGAGTGGGGAGTCACATTGTTGAAGCTGGCCACCCCAGACAGCCACTGTTCAGTTAGACACCAATTCAGGGATGGCAAGGCCACTGTCAGGGCTCTGCTCCTGGAGGCAGGTCAGGCTGGGGTTGATGCCCACCCCTGGAAGCGAAGAGTGGGCTCTTGGGCTGGGGGACCCTGCAGGAGAGGGGCTGGGGCACGGAGGGCCATGGGAACCCTACCGTGCGGGCCCAATTGTCGATGCCCTCCCTCACACAGGAGGTTCACGTCATCAACCATGTTGCCCTGCAGAGGGCTGTCTGGGTCAGGGATCTTGACACTTCCATGGCAGAATTCACAGCCATCAGGTTCCCCAGTGGCTTCAGCGCCCTCAGTGGAACCCATACAGCAAGCCGTGTCCCAGACCACAGCATGGGATAGTATGTAAACTGCCAGGAGTACCGCTCAGTGGTGCTGTAGGCCCTTGTGGATGCGAAAGGCTGCTTCACCGACAGGATGCTCTGGCTCTGGGTGGGCAGGGCGCTGGAGTGCCACAGCTGCCTCGCTCCAGCCCTCCCGCCACAGGCCCTGTCCTCCTGCTCCCTCTGCAGCTACTGCCGGAAGACAGCTGTTTGCTCCTGGATGGCGGCAGTGTGGGCTGCTGTGGCCTCGTCCTGTTCGTGGTGGTGTTGGCAGCAGGCCCTCTGGGGCTGGGCGAGTGCCAGCCTGGGTGGCAGGGATGGGGTTCCCTGGCTTCCTTAGAGGGCAGGGCAGAACTCCTGGTTTCTGGGATGGGACTGCCCCGGCCCCCAGAAGATGACGCTGAGGAGACACAAGGGGAGAGAGAGACAACCCATCAGTGCTGCCACCTGACCCCAGGGGCCCCACCTTGCCCCCCCCAGCCATCTCCCAACACGTCATCCACTCGCCTGATCCCCCTAGGGATTCCAATGGCCCCATCTTTGTGACACCCGCTGGATGCAGTCCACTTCCCCACTTCCCTTCCCAGTTGGCAGGGTTGTGGTGCTGTCCATGAGCGTGGGTTCTGCGTGCCGCCACGCCTGGGCCTGGGACATGGCCGAGAGATGCAGGGAAGGGCAGTTCCCTGCCAGCATGGGGTTCCCGAAGCACCAGTTACCTACCTGGGACTTCAGAGAACAGATCCAGGGAGATGTGGGCTGAGGGGGCTTGGCTGGAGAAGCTGGAGGTGATGGCAATGACCAGGGGACCCTCCTCCTCTAAGGTATTCTCTGGCTCTTCTGCTCTGGTCCGGCCTGATGGCCCCAGCTTGTCCTGCATCTCCGGCTCGGAGTTGGTCTCAGGGCCGGCAGTGTCAATGATGGCCACCAGTTCGAGAGTGTCCTTTGGGCCCAGGAGTTGGTGTAGCTCCTTATAGTATGGGCACCTCATGGTGGCCCCTGCCCCCGAGTACCTGGCTGAATTCCTGGCCCAACTGTAGGCCTGCTTCAGTTCTTTGACCTTTGATTGTACCTGATGGGCTGTGCGGAGGGGGTAGCCATGTTCCCAGAACCCCTGGGATAGGTGATCGAAGGCTGCAGTGTTCCTGGGCTGGCCAGTGCTGAGCTGCAGCACGCCCTCACCCCCCCAGAGGCGGAGGAGTTCTTTCCCCTCGGCCTCTGTCTGTGAGGCGTCCGTCCTCTTCTGGCCCTGTCTGGCCTCTGGCTACTCCTCTGGCTGGGAAGAGAGGGGTTCCTGGGGGTCGCAGGGGTCCTGGCTGCTTGCCATCGGGCTGGTGGGCTGAGTAGCTGGTGTGTGGGAGCAGCTGGAGGGTGTGGCTGCTGGGGCTTGTGCTCCTGAGGCTACCAACACACTCTCAGCTTCCTGCATGGTCTTTCTATGTCCTTGCAGCTTTAAGAATGGCTGGACCCAGACACCATAGAGGCCTTCTGGGGCTGGCAAGAGCATCTCTGCGCTCCCTGCGGCTGCCACCATGGCAGACCCGCTCTTTTGAAAGAGCAGGCCTGGAGCATCTACACATGCCCTCTTTCAAAATTCAGTTTTGAAAAGGGCCGCTCTTCCTGAAATCAGGTGGGAAAAGCAATTTCGAAATGTGCACCCCTTTGCATTGAAAATAATTTCAAAAGAAGCTGTTATGCGTGTTGACACTCTGTGGCCTCTTTTGTAATTAGGCCCCCTTTTCAAATCGATTTCAAAATAGAAAGCTCATGCAGACACACTCTGTTGGCTTTGTCTACACTGCAAATTTATTTTAAAATAACTGCAGTTATTTTGAAATAACTTTTGTTTGGCAGCGTCAAAAAAAACGCACGATAGTGGGTGTGTTATTCCAAAATTGGTAACCCTTCATGCAGGAGAAATAAGGCCTATTTTGAAACTGCACACAGACAGGAGCTCCATGAATGGTGGCTCGAGTTTGCTGCTGATAGTCTAGCTGCATTGTGTACCAACCAAGTGTTAGCCAACAAATGCACACACACGCTGAAGGTCCCTTTTGGCTGCTATCCACATAGAAGATCCCTGTGGATGCCATCCTTTGCTTCATTGCCCCGATAGCTGCCAGCCCACTGCTGTGTGTCATCGTGGGATGGCAGATGCAGAAGCACAATGCATTGACTGATTCTCATAAACTCATTTTTCTCAGCTGTGTTCCCCTCGCTCCCTCTTCCTCAGGGAGAATTTCCTACTGCTGTTTCTGAGGATGGTAGGAAAACCCAGACTTACCTTCTCCTCTGAGTCCCAGCCCAGTTCTGCCACTTCAACCTGGCTCTGCTGCATTCTAGCTGATGGCTCGCATTATTTTTACTACACTACTGAAGGTGCTGGAAATCCAAGAGATTTAATCACATTCATGTCGTAAGTATCATTTTTACAGTTCATGGCGTTACAAATCCTTTACTGCTGTGTCCTGTTATGGGGAGGGAGGGAGGAAAGAATCAGCTCTAAATTACTTATATATTTGTCAAGTTTGTCACATTTTCAGTTATGTAGCTGGTATTTGCCATTGTTTTCTAGACGGTCGTATTACCTGACCTTTCCATGCCTTTCATTTCTCAGCAGACTCAGCATCTGCTAAAAACAACAATGGAACACGAGTTCTTTGAATGGATATAAGTACCCCGGCTAAGTGCATAGCAACGCAGTAAATTTAAACCCAACTTCTTACAAACAATGTCTGGAGCATGGACAGTTTATTAACACAAGAAACCAGGCTTCTAAGTGAAGCCAAGTACAAGTGATAGTAGCAGGGTCTACACGTGAGCACCCTTTCGAAAGGGCGAAAATCTACATTCAGCAGTCAAAATAGCGGCTGTCAAAAGGGAGCACCATGAGCGGATCGGCATTTCGATCTGCTCTTTTGAAGTGCTGCCGCGGTCTTTCAAAAGAGAACGTCCACACAGCTCCAAGTCCTCCTTCGAAAGATGGGAGGCAGGAAACGCCGTGGACGGGATCCCATGGCTGACAAGCCCTTCTGGGGCCTCAGCCAGCTGCTCTCTTTAAAGGGCCCCTCCCTTCACTGTGCGTGAGCTGAGTGCTGCCCAGCCTTTCCCAGCTCGGCAGAGCCCACTCGTGCCCACCATGGAGGTACAGCAACAGCTCCTGCAGGAGGACACTCTCATTATGGACACCCTGCTGGCAATGCTGTGCACCATCGCTGCAGCTGCACCCAATCTTATGAGGTGGCTGGTTGGTCCCCCTGAGGCTGTGGGGCTCCCCTACCCAGGGCACTGCCGGGCCCTGGGTGCCTCTACACCTGTGGACCCACCCCAGCAGCAGTGACTAGTGGGAGCGCGTGGTGCTGGGGAGTGGGGCGAGGAAAGGTGGTTGTGGAACTTCCGCATTTTGAGGCAGACCTTTGACGAGATCTGCCACTGGCTCGCCCCTGCACTCCAGCACCAGGACACCTGCATGCGGCCAGCCCTCACCCTGGAGAAATGGGTCGTGATCGCCATCTGGAAGCTGGCCACCCTGGACTCCTATCGCTCCGTGGGACAGCAGTTCAGGGTGGGCAAGGCCACCATTGGGGCTGTACTTATGGAGGTAAGGTAGAGCTGGGTCACACATCTCCCATGGGTGGGTGGGGGGCTGGGGCGAGGGGAACCCACTGCTGCAAGGGGCCGGATGGGAGGGAGCAGGGGCCGGGATGGGGCTGGGGCTGGGGCTGGATGGGAGGGGGGGCCGGGGGCTGGATGGGGCTGGGGCTGGATGGGAGGAGGGTGGGGGCTGCATGGGGCAGGGGTCGGATGGGAGGGGGGCAGAATGGGCCTGAGGCGGGGGAGACAGCCTCCAGACCTGCACTAGAGCACGTCCCCCTCCCCCACCATGCAGGTTGTCAGAGTCATCAACGCGATGCTGCTCCATAGGGTCATCTGCCTGGGGGATCTGGACAACACTGTTGCCAGCCTCTTGGACCTGGGCTTTCCAAACTGCATCGGTGCTTTGGATGGCACGCACATCCCCATCCGCACCCCACCACACAGCACTGGCCAGTACGTCAACAGGAAGGGCTACCATTCAGTGGTGCTCCAGGCCCTGGTGGACAGGAGGGGCCTGTTCACTGACATCTATGTGGGCTGGGCTGGACGCACTCACGATGCCCAGGTCTTCCGGAACTCCAGCCTCTGACGGCGCATGGGGGCCGGCACCTTCGTCCCCCAGCAGGAGATCCCCGTCGTGGAGGACATCGCCATGCCGCTCTGCATGGTGGCAGATGCAGCATACCCCCTGCAGCCATGGCTCATGAGGCTATACATGGGACACCTCGACCCCATCTGGGAGGCATTCAGTCAATGCCTTAACCATGCCCGCAATGTCGTGAAGCAGGCCTTCGGGCACCTACAGGGGTGGTGGAGGCTGGAGATGGGGGTCCTGAACATGCTCCCAGTGGTGGGCGCCTGTTGCATCCTCCACAATGCTGTGGAGGGAAAGAGGTATGCCTATGTCCCCGGGGGGGGGGGGGGCCCTCTGACCTACGCTGGCTATGGGCAACTGGGCACCGCCCCCATCCACCAGGCCCACTGGGATGGCCACCACATAAAGAAGGCCATCAGGCAGGCCGTCGCTGATGGCCACCTCTGTCCCGCATGCACACCCATGTCCCCCACACATCTGCCACCCACCCGTCCCCACCACTCCCACCCCCACCAGCACCACACCCACACATCCACCACCCACCATGCCCCAAGGAGCACAACACGGAGTGATGAACATTAAAATAAACATTTATCAAGACCATTGTCGGTAACTATGTACGGGGGTGGGGACCCTAACTTGGAAGGGGTTGAGGGGAATCTAACTTGGAAGGGGGGTGGGGCACTCATTCTGAGGCAGAGGTGGTGGGCCGTGAGCCCTGTCGGCTCCTGGAGCCCCTGCCTTCCTGGATGTGGGGTCCCCGGTGGGGAGGAGAGGGTGCGGGGTGCACCAGCAGGTATGGCCAGAGAGTGGGCCCAGTGGGTGCAGGCTCAGTGGGGGCGGGGGGGCAGGCTTGGCAGGGGCATAGGGGAAGGGCTCAGTGGGTGGAGCTGCCAGGGGGGCCAGGAGGCAGGCAACGTTGGCCTCTTTCCCTCATTACTTGGGGCGATCCAGCACAAGAAATCTCTATGCAACAGCCACGGCCTGCTTACCCTTTCAGGCGAGGTGTGGGCTGTTGGGATAAATTATATTAGCTCCTGCCATAAGGTGGATTTCCACCAGCTGAGGAGGTGGCCCAAATATTCTGGCTGATTTTTTTCCCTTATTTTCCCCCATCAGTGTTTGATTGGTGTTCACTCCACAGCCATAGGTAATGGAACTAGAGGTGGTGGGGTGTAGTGACTTAGAATGGTTTCCTTCATGTGTAGGGTTTCACAGTTTGATTCAGTGGCTCTTGGCACACCCATCACACAAATTGTTTCAGCATCCCAGCCCACACCTCACCTGAAAGGGTAAGCAGGCCATGGCTGCTGCGTAGAGATTTCCTGTGCTGGATCGCCCCAAGTGATGAGGGATCCATATTCCCCTGCCCACCATTGAAGAAAGTTGCATAAACCTGAATTAGAGGACAGTCTGGAAAGACGATTGCACTGTTTATCTTTCTAGAGAGTTTTTGATAGCCTGAGAAGAGGAAACACATGTAGAGACCTGGCAAACATGCCAAACCACACTAACGGAATACCAAGCCCTGAAGAGTGGACATTCTGAGTCCCACAGAATGAGAGGCCCCGTAGTAACAAAAAAAATGATGGACAGGATCATTGAACCTGGGAAGAACTAACCTTTAGAGCTAAGGCTAGACCTAGACTAAATGGTACCCCACAGAAGAAGCATCAGGGACCCCACCTTCCATTTTTAAAACTTTTGAATGCCTTGCACTTGTAACCCATTTCATACGTTTGATGATTGATTTATCTCTGTCACATGAGAAGAAATTTGTGTGCTAGAACATGTAAATTTGTGTTTATTCACACCTTGTTTAAGGAAGTAAAAATACTTTGTTTCCCGTAAGAATATAGAAACTTTTAAAATTTAACAACAACTGAAACATGGTATTAAGAAATAGAACTGTGCACCAACTTTGCACCAATATTAAATGGTGTTGTGGCAGGCGACAGTCCTGGAATATTACATTTTAATTCAAAGATTCTATTTTTCCTTTTGTCACTACCAGCAAAAAGGACACCCTAAACAAGACATCTCAGGCAGTCAGCTGGGTTGCCTGTTCCTAAATCCAGCCCTGTTCTGAGCACCCAGGAGAAGGTGATTGAACCATGTAAGAGAGTGTTTGAACTGTTATCAAATAATAAATAAAGAGTTACTTTTCCTAGGATCTTCTGTTAGTGTAGTTTGGAGAAGTTTGAAGTTTTATGACAGCTTGGCTACGTCTACACGTGAACCCAACATCGAAATAGCTTATTTCAATGTAGCAACATCGAAATAGGCTATTTTGATGAATAATGTCTGCACATCCTCCAGGGCTGGCAACGTCGATGTTCAACTTTGACGTTGTGCGGCACCACATCAAAATAGGTGCTGCGAGGGTACGTCTACACGCCAAAGTAGCACACATCGAAATAAGGGTGCCAGGCACAGCTGCAGACAGGGTCACAGGGCAGACTCAACAGCAAGCCGCTCCCTTAAAGGGCCCCTCCCAGACACAGTTGCACTAAACAACACAAGATACACAGAGCCGACAACTGGTTGCAGACCCTGTGCCTGCAGCATGGATCCCCAGCTGCCGCAGCAGCAGCCAGAAGCCCTGGGCTAAGGGCTGCTGCCCACGGTGACCATAGAGCCCCGCAGGGGCTGGAGAGAGAGCATCTCTCAACCCCCCAGCTGATGGCCGCCATGGAGGACCCGGCAATTTCGACGTTGCGGTATGCGGATCGTCTACACGGTCCCTACTTCGACGTTGAACGTCGAAGTAGGGCGCTATTCCGATCCCCTCATGAGGTTAGCGACTTCGACGTCTCGCCGCCTAACGTCGAACTTAACTTCGAAATAGCGCCTGACACGTGTAGCCGCGACGGGCGCTATTTCGAAGTTAGTGCCGCTACTTCGAAGTAGCGTGCACGTGTAGACACAGCTCTTGAGAACTTTTGTGAAAATGTTTTACATAGTAAGTAAAATATCTTCAGAACTTCATTTAACCAGAAAACATTTAAGCCCATTTAAATAAACAGCTTGATTTACATTTGATGGCATAAAAATTAAAGTAAGGGATTTTCAAAACCTTGCAAGTTAGTTGGATTGTGTGTGACAGACTTCACACCTGACATGTAACAATATTTTTACACTGTATGCCTTGTGAGGTTCCATTTAAAAACTCACAATTTGCTGGTCAATATTGTCCTGATAAAATTTGTGTGGCAATATTGTACATAAAGACAGAAGATTCCACTGAATGGTGTTAGTGATATATATTCAAAACCACAGCCTGGCTCCTGTCCAAACAGAAGTTGGTAAACAGGTCTGTGTTACACAATAGAATGTGGGATCTACTTGATTTGCGTTCACGCAGTAAACAGAATCATCAAGTAAGAAAGGTAGACAAAGAAATCTGAAACAGGTGAGGAAAAAATATCAGGAATAATCTCCTACAAATTTGCTGTCTCCTGAATCTCAGCTGGAAATATTTTCCCATGGAGAGACTGACATTATAATGGGGGGATATATACTGCAGGGAACCTCCCCTCTTCCTCTCTCATGCTCTGTCCATCAATTTTCTGCACCAGAAGGAACAAAGGAAGTAGCCATTACACAGAGGAAGGGATGTGGGCCTGTAAGTTTGACCTGTGAGACCTCTGAGAACATGTCATGAGAGAAACTTTGCTTTGACTGTAACACGGTTTAAGTTAGGCAGTAGCTGCACTTAACTTTGCTTCTCTTTTAACCATTTCTGACTTTCATACCTCACTACTTATATTCCCTTCAAATTTCTTTATACTTAATAAACTTGTTTTATTATTTTAGCTAAACCATTGTGCTTGATTTGAAGTTTTGGGAAACTCCCTTTGGACTAACAAGATTCGTGCCTATCATCTTCATTTAATAAATAACGGACATTATATGGGAGGGATGGGCTGTACAAGACATATATTTCTGGGAATGGGGGATGTGCTATACAGTTCTGGCTGATAAAAGCTGAGGTGTGAATGACAGCATGCAAGTACACACATTCATAGCTGGGAGCAACTTACATGCCTGAGGCTGATTGTGAGCAGTCCTAGAGCAGTGGCAACAATAGTAAAGCTGTGTAAATGGTCCCCCAGATTAGAGGGAAGGTGACACAGTTAGTCACCAGTCACTCAGTAGTCTAAAAGAGATTGGGCACATCAGTTGTTCCATGAAGTCACTTACATGCTCTGGAAAATTGTATTCAATGTAAATACAGTTCTGTTTTGAGTTCCTGAATTAAAAAATATATTATTATAAATTGCAACTATGGAAATAGGTAGATGATGAACTGTTTTGTTTTGAAAGAAACAGGAAGTTCTACAGAAAAATGCAGCAGGAGACATTTTTATATGTTTAGGAAAAATGTAATTTAAATAGTCAGACATTGAAGTCAAGTTGTGCACTAGCTAGTTTATGCTGCTCCCTTATTTTATCATTTGACCTTCAACTTTCCAATCCTGCTTAATGCCCACCCCCAGTTGTTTACTACACCAGATATACTCCCTCCCCTGATTGTTTGTGGTAATGAACATGCACCTTGTCTTAAATTAGATTGCAAGCCTTCAGTGGGCTCCATGAATGTGGTTCCCTGTGTCCTGAAAGAATCAGTTCCTATTTTGCAGCTGTAGGCTCTGATCCTGCAAACGCAAACACATCTGCTAAACTTCAAGAATGAGTGGGAGCATTGAACTTTAAGCTCCTCAGGCAAAGATCACATCTTACTCTGATTTTCATACTACCTAGCACAATGGGGCCTCAGTCCCCCAAATGGGTCCTTTGGTTGCTATTTAATAAATAAAAACAGCAAATAATAAGTAGATTTCTGAGAGTTGTGTCCCTAGGCTCTATTTCTTATTGTTAGCTTGTTTTCTTCAAGGCTCCATCTACTTTCTAAAGTGGAAATCTTTTTCTGTCCAAAAGGTCTTCCTCTCTTTCTGTTTCCGGGGAATTGTCTCTTTTTTTTTTTCTGAACAATCCTACTTTCCACAGATGGAAAAATCCAGAAGGCAGAATGTCCAAAAGTGTGGTGCTGACTGCTGAGGTAGGTAGTCAGTCAGTTTGCAAAGCCAGTATCGATGGAGGCCAGACCTTCTGTGTGGCATGCTTCCCATGGCCCTAATTCTAGCTTTACGGAATTGCTCACTTGGCATTGATCTTCTGGGGTTCTATTTCACACGCCTAGTGGGGACGAATGAAATCAAACTGTAGGAGTTGACAGTCAACCCCTGGACTCCTCAATCGCACAAGCAGTAAAGGAGGTCAACGAGAGACCTGCATGGACACAAGCAGGGTACGACTGCATTTATCAAGGCCAGAGGGAAAGGTGTGCAGTAAATGAGCTGAGAGCATGGGCAAAAGTTTTAGCTGGATGGATGGATCAGAAAAGTTGCATTTTAGAGATTATGCAGAAAAAAATCCATAAGATCTAGACAGAGCCCATAGGAGAGGATGCTCAGGTTCTGGTCCTGAGTGGCTGGAAGGACTGTGCTGGCTTCCACAGTGACCATGAAAGGAAGTACTGGTGGTGAATAAACAGGAGGGTGGAAGATCAGAGTTCTGATTTAGCTATGCTGAGACAAAGCTGAGAGGTGGACATCCATGAGCTTACAGTAAAACAGGCAGAGATTTTAATTTCAACAGAAGGAGACGAGTCTGTCATAGAGAGGTAGATCTGTGTGTCATCAATAGCTTAATTGTTGTTTATGAATGAGATTACCCTGTGGAACCATCACATTCAGCTGGAAGGGTGAGGAAGAGGTTCCTCTGACGGATGCTTGGATGGGGAAATTACAGTGGTACTACGATAACCAAGAGAGGACAGACTCATGGAAGCCAATGGAGATAAAGGGCATGACCTACAGTATCAAAGATGGCTGACTGGGCAAGGAGAATGAGGCTGGAGCACTGGTTTTGAGGTATAGCTAGGCAAAGACTTTGGCAAGAATGGTTTCGGTTGAGTACAAGGGAAGGAAACTGGGTTGGAGTGTGATGGAGAGGTAGGCGTGTTAGTCTGTATTCTAAACAAAAAAGCAGTCAAGTAGCACTTTAAAGACTAACAAAATAATTTATTAAGTGATGAGCTTTAGTGGGACAGATCCACTTCTTCAGATCTGAAGAAGCGTTCCGCAGGGCTTTATCCTTGATATGCTTGTCTACTCCCTCTACATACCTTCAGCTCTGAAGAAGTGGATCTGCCCCACAAAAGCTCGTTACCAAATAAATTATTTTTTGGGGCTTTAAAGTGCCACTTGACTGCTTTTTTGTTTTGGGTTGGAGAGGTGTGGGATGAATTAGAAGACTAACTTCAGACATTGATTCTTAAGGGCATGTTCAGTGAGTTTGGAGATGAAAGGGATTTGGGGTGGCTGCTGGAGAAAAATAGAGTTTAAAGCTAGTGGACTGTTATTTTTAAGATGTGAAAGACTGAAGCAGGGGTCAGCAACCTTTCTGAAGCAGAGTGCTGAAATTTGACCTTTTGATCTCTATGTACGGTGTGAATGCCAGTGGTACTTTTTTACAGTCACTAATAGTCCTACTTATTACTGCTTTATTAATAAATACATGAAGATGCAGAGCTTTACTGTTTAGATGGTGGTTGGTAACATTGGCTGGTCTTTTGTTAATCCACAGGTGGCATGGCTTTGAGCAAGCTCCTGGCTGTATAGGAAATGAGGGATGGGGCTGAGCTCCTGCCTCTTGTGCCCATGAAATTTGGCTCTCATACCACTCTTGGCACTCATGCCAGGGGTCATTGACCCCTGGACTAAAGCATACTTGCATTGTCAGTGGAAGAGACAGAGGCAAGTGATACAACAAGGACAAGAGTAAGGAAGCAGATGAGAATGGGAACAGGCATATTCAGGAGATGGAATGGAATGGGGTCACTGGGGCAAGTCATGGGATTAGTGGAGAGCAGACAAGACACTTCTGCAACTGTGACAGAAGAGAAGGAGAAAACAGTTGTGGCAGGGGAAAGAACTGAACTGAAGGGAGGGGGAAAGTCACATCGTTTTTATCGTTTCTTTTTTCTTGATAGAAATTGGCAAGATCCTTCTCAGAGACAGTAGAAGAGGGAGAATGGAAGGGTTTAAAGACAGGGACAAAGGTGTGGAAAAGGTTGCTAGGAACATCATGGAATTTCAGTATTTTGAGAGGTAAAACTATCGAGTTAGGAAGATGGGCAAACTGAAGGAGGAGAGGACAAATCTGTACTAAAGGAAGTTGGCCCATTCATGGGACTTTTACCCAAGACTCTTCACAGTGTGAAAGCAGGAATGGAGAAATCAAATGGTGGGGAATGACCCAGAGCTGGGTGCTGGCAGGACAAACCTTGCAAGAGAGACAAGGGAAAGAGTCCAAGGCAGAGAAGTGAGAAACATAAAGTATAAACAACCATATCAGTGGAAGAAAGACAAGAGGTCAAGGAGAAGAAGGCAGAAAGTGGGAGAAGTCATCAGCATATCATGAAATGGCTGAGTGACAGGCCATGGGGAAGGGCAGCCCATGGACAATGTCAAAAGAGACAGGTGATGATGTGAGGGAAAACTCAGTGTGTGTGTGTGACAGAGAGAGAGAGAACAGTGCTTGGTGAAGGACAACTCAAGTGAATGGCCCTTTTCTCAAATGGGAGATTTCTACCCAACATGCAGGTTGACTGAAAAGGAAGGAAGTTAGGAAATGTGCAGCTAAGGGGTTGGATAAGTGATCAAATTTGAAGTCAGCAAAGATGTGTGGGAGACTGTAAGGAAAGGGAGGCAGGGAGAGACCACGTGCCAGGGTGAACAATCAAAGAGAAAAGCTGTTGAAGCAAGGGGGGGATTAGGTAGATAGTAGATGCCAGCAACATGGAGTGGGAAAAGAGAGATGAGTCTGAGGCAGTTCTATTCAAAGGAAGATTGAGTGGGATGGGGAGGAGGTGGAAGTGGCAGAAACAGAAAAAAATCATCAGGTGATAAACATGGGAGCTCATGAAACTGGAGTTACTGGAGTTACTTTTCAGCATCATAACACTTTGAAGTGGTTTCTGAAGGACAGGAAGAGAAACATGCATCATACAGCAGCTGTTACTTTGACTTCTTCCCCTGTTCTTTCATCTCAGGTCTCTCTTGCAATTCACCATAGAGAGTGAAGCAGGAAGAAAAGAAGTTATTAAGGTTATGGAGGCAAGAACAGGTAACATACAACACAGATGTTTTGTCTCTCCCTATTCTGCAAGGTATTGACTTTTCAGATGTATTCGATACAGTACGATAAACATGGAAGGAAGGATATTGTAATGGGCTTTGAAAGAAATGCAGCTGTCCTCTCCAGAAGCAGGCAGAGCTGCTTAGCTTGGGGACTAGTCAGAAACTGATGTTTTGATGGATAGCTAAATCCCTTCCCTATAGTCAATTAGCTCATGATGAAGGTGGAACTAGAGATGGGAAACAGCTTGGAAGATGCTGAGCCAGCATCTCTGATGCTGAAGGGAGCAGGGAAAGCTTCAGGGTGTAGTTAGAGTAAGAAACTTCTCATATGAGAGTCAACTTCTAGCTGAATGGGAGGTGAGGAAGCTCCAGGATCCAACCTGGGGAACAGGATAGCGCAAGGAGTAAACTAGGATATAGTAAAAAGCCAGAAAGGGAAGAGTTGGGAAAAACAGTCTGAAAAAGGAGTTGTACAGTATTGCAAGAAAGCCTCTGGTCACCCAGTTAATGGCCAGAAGATAGACAGGGGGCTAAGCTAGGGCTCAGCAAGACACAGTGGGCCTCAGGTGGAACCACTCAGACTCAGACCTGTAATAGGTACCAGTGCAGAACTCCAGCCTG
This sequence comes from Carettochelys insculpta, assembly GCF_033958435.1. NCBI lineage: Eukaryota > Metazoa > Chordata > Testudines > Carettochelyidae > Carettochelys > Carettochelys insculpta. The sequence continues at coordinate 123,557,812 of NC_134137.1, forward strand.
CATGTGGAGAGTGTCTGAGATTTTCAGTGTGGTTCCTCTAACTGGATTACCCTGCATTTCCTCTGACCCATGGCTTAAATTCTCACCGAGTATTTCCCTGAGTCTGAGGGCTCAAGGCTTCAGCCTTACAGGATGCTCCGGGGCTTCCATGAGTCTGAAAATATTTACTGGAACTCCACTCCAATTGCCTCCAGCTGAGTTTAAGCCCTGCTCTGACCCAGATCTGACTTCATATCTTCCAGGCTGGCAGTAAAGCTTCTCCTTTATTTTGTGATCGGAGCATGTGGGTCTCCTTCCTACATGAACCCATTGAATTAAGTTAGATCCCCGTGTGATGCTAACACTTGGAGCACTGGCAGAGCTTGCTTCCAATTGTGTGTGGTGGTGATGGTGGTCAGGACTACTAAACCAAACCAATTTTCTTGTGCAACTGTACACACGAGCACAAGCTTAAGACCAAGAAAGGCTCAGATGTAGCATGTCTCTGATCTCCTTGCCCCTTTGGCTAGACCCTGCCATACATTATAAAAATTCGGGGATATGAAAATGGAGAAATCTTTTTCGTTCCACCCTTTCTGAAACAAAGTAACACTAAGGCTTACCCCATGAAAATAGTTTAGGAAAAAAGCTTTTCCAGTATTTTAAATTAACAGCCCCTTGGATTGACTGTGACTTGTTTGTTTCAAAGGTGTCCAATTTCCTGGTGGGCTCGCATATTGTTCACTGTTTGTAAAACTTTATATAGACACATGTTTTTAAGTAAAGCATGGCTTGAAGGCTTAAGCACCAACAAATTCTGACATCTGCAATTCACTATGTTACACAGCTTTGTCTCAGGCCCACCCAAGCCTTCTCAGCAAGGGGCATACAAGTATACAGCTCATGTCTCAAAGAAACTACAATAACTATGTACTTCAATACCTTCAGCTTAAATTGTAAACCTCATTTCTTTAGCTTCCCCTTCTATGTTTACGTAGTCTCATCCAACAACAACAACAATCCTTCATTTATAAACCATGGCAAAGTGCATGCTTTATGAGGCAAGAGAAAGACTTCCTTAAGCCAGCTCTACACTAGGCCTGAAAGTAGATCCTAGATATGCAGTCCAGCTACAGCAATTGCGTAGCTGGAATCGATTTATCTAGGATCGACTTGCCTGGCCATGCTCACAGAGGGCAGACGATGGGAGAAACTTTCCCATCAACCTCCCTTAATACTCACAATAATGAAGAATACAGGGATTGACTGTTGAGCCCTGATAGTTTGATTGTGTGCGTCTCCACTAGGCATGCAAAATTGAACCCCAGAAGATCTACCCTAACTGAGTCGATCCCCCAGTAAATATGGACATACCTCTTATTCTTCTCCCTAGTCTCTTACTCTCTTCTAGTTCTTCCCCTTTACAATAAAAGCATGTGATAGTCTCTTCCATCTTCAAAACCTCCACCCTATGTCATGCTTACCTCCCCAACTTCTCCCTCATACCTTCTCACTTTCACCACTGAGACTAAATCTACACTACAGCCTACATCAATGCTCTGAGATCAGTCCACTGAAGATTGATTTAGTAGGTCTAGTGGAGAGCACAGACCCAGTAAATCGACCACAGATTGCTCTCACAGTGACCCTGCTAATTTATGCTGGATGAGAAGAGGAAGGCAAGACAAGAGAAACTCTCCTGTCCACAACCCCCATTTGGCCCCCTCCACCTCCCCCCACAGTGTACAGCCCATTGTAACTCAACTTAAGAAACCTTAACTCCAGGTGTGTTATTCACGTAGCCGGAGTTTTGTCGCTTAAGCCAACTTTCTGATGTACTGAAGATGTAGCCTAAGACAATTGAACACACTCAATGTCTGGAATTCTTCTCCTCAAATTCCATCCTAGGACCTCTCCAGTCCAGCTTCTGCCCCATGCTCTCTACTGATACTGTTCTCACCAATGTCTTCAATTACCTCTTTCTAAACCAATCTCAGAAACAGTACACCATCCTTGTGATGGGATGTTTGCACCATACCAGCCTCTGAAGGGGTTAGGGTGCTAGGCGGGTCAATTAACCTGCCTAGGCTGTGCTGAGAAGGAGCCAGGGAACAATGAGGACTGATTAAAGATAGAAGCTGTACTGAAAAGGACCAGGCAGGGGTTTTATAATGATAGCTAGCTGAAGGTAGCTGAGACAGAAAGGCTTCAGAGAGGAGATGTGCAGTCATACTATTTACGCTTGAGAGGAAAGGAGATCTGGCCCCCTCGGAAAGGGGTGTGCCTGAGGAGAGTGGAGAAGGACTCTGATAGATACAGTATAGGAAAGAACAGGAAGGAGTGGGACAGTGAAGACCATAGCAGCTGGTTGTAGGGCCCCTGTGCCGGAACTCAGAGAAGAGGGCAGGCTCAGGTTCCGCTATGCTGTTTTGTCACTAGCCGTGCTTGAGTGCTGACATAACTCAAAAACTCTCAATTACCAGAGACTCCACTGGTGCTGTGGGAAACAGTCTTGTTGGACACCAGCTGCAAAATGCCAATGCACTGAAATGTGACCTTGAAAACCTGGAGAATGATACAGATTGGCCTTGGGGGCACAAAAGCTCTGATATTTTCAAAGCCTGACAGCATGGCATGCTCAGTCTTGACGTTACAAAAAAGCCACAAATCCACGTGTACAGACAGAGGACTCTGTGTGTCAGAGGTATTCTTTAGCATGCTGCTGTACGTTTGACAACTCTAGCATAATTAGTTTTGCACTGTGGGCGGGATTCTGTTCTTATTGCCATAGGTGTATTACTGGAAACACTCTGCTCTCAGGAGTATATGTGTAAATGAGAACACAGTCTGACTATGGTCCTTTTAAATGTAGTGCAAAGAAGAGTACTTTGCCGTAAATCAGTTATATAAAACTTTCCATGTTTAATGTTCAAAGCCACTTGCTTTTTTTTATATGCATAGCAATGAAAAAACATTAAAGACCAGGCTGTGTCCAGACCCTTTCCAAGCTGTGCAAGGTTGGAGAGAGTCTGGGGGAAAACGTGTGTCAGGATCATAACAAGGGCAGTCAAGACCAGGAGTCAGAGCCAGGGGAAACCTGCTACTGAAGGTAGTGATGAGTTCATAGCCAGATTCCAAACCCAGGTTGATGCCAAAGGTTGAGTTCCAGTCAGGTTTCAGGGTACAGGTCAGTAGGCAAAGGCAAGATCAAAACCAAGAGTTTGGGAGCAGAAAGGGTCATGACAGATATAGATGATCCAGATTGCTGCCTGAATGCTTCCCAAACGCCCCTCGGATTTATATAGGTTGGGGAGCCAACCCAGGAACCATGAAACTGCTACCTGTCAAATCCCTTGAGGTGGAACTTCCTATGGTCCATGCCCACAGCCCATTTGGAGCCACAGACAGCTAGCTAGTGACAGTTGCTGCTGTGCGGGATCCTGGAGATGCTGGCACGTCTATAGGAATGGGTTCTGGGGCTGTAGTTTCTTACATTATGTCTTTAAAAATCGACTTAGGCTAATGTGGGACTACATGCTGTAACTGTATTGTATACTATCACTGCAGGGCAGAATTAAGGTTGTGTACCTTGACTCTGCCTTTCCATATCTTAACATATTTTGGTATTTTTCCTTGTAACCTTAACTCTGAATTTTTGGTGTTGAGATAATTACAACGTCCCTCTGAGGTGTAACATTATCAAAATGTACTCTCAACCTTAACTCCATGTTAATGATCGTTGGTGGGTTTTTTTTTAAAGAAATAATATTGAAGTAGCAATAAATAATTTATTTCTTGGGATAACCTCTCCTGCTAATTAATCACCTGCACAGTGTTTGGGTTTGAGGAGAAGCATGCACAGGGATAGAGATAAAGAGAATTAGTGAGTGCTGGTACTAATAAGTATGAAAATTGCAAGACACAGGTTCCACTGGGGTTGATAGTCATCTGCTCTCAACACAAACAATTGGAGGCTTTCTTGTTTGGAGGTACCACAACACTGTAAATATCTCCATATGCCTTTCATACCAGTTATAAAAGCTTTAAGACTTGCTACCTCTTTTCATTTCCAGGCCGTGAATATTCATTTGACAACATCATATGCTATGAAATTCACCATTCATAATTGTGAGGCATTTTTATTTGCTTAACTTCGAAAGATAGCTAAATAATGCACTACATACAACCTCTCTGCAGCTTCACTAGGGAAAAAATGATCTAGCAATGACATCCTGTACTATATTAAATATGCTTCTAATTTTAGTAAGTTCTGTAAACACTTCTTTGCATATCCTGGATAAAGTGGTAATCATCTTCAAGAGCCTGCATATACAGGATATCAGTGGCTTTAATAATACATATTAATAAAGGTTGAACCTCTCTAATCCAGCACCAATAACACCTGACCACTGCCGGAAGACAGAATTTGCCAGATCACAGGAGGTCGTATTGTTTATCAACATTACCAACACTTCCACTGCTTACTGGGCTCTTAGAACACATTTAGGGGTAAATTACAGCTAAATAACAGTACAGAACTCTGAGAGCCAGGGCTGGTGACCAGAAACAAAATGTATGGGACCATGCGAAACTTGGCCACACCCATGATAAGTGGTCATCCAGCTAACGAAAATCATGCCAGATTACGGAGTTTACCAGATGAGTGAGTTCCAAACAAGAGAGGTTTAACCTGTATTATAAATTTTAGATATTAACAGGAAAGCAAAAGACATTTGATATCAGAGAAGTAAGGTCAATTGAATACACAGATCAGGAAAACAGCTCTATAAAGATTTTGCACAGTAAAATTAGATTCACGGCTCACAGAAGATTTTTTTTTTTGTTCTCTCAGTGTTGAGCCAGAATTTAGGAGCGAGCTCTCTGCAGCCTCTTCACTTATACCACATGCAGCTGTTTCAGTGTTAGCTGCATTTTCTCGTGTGCTATCCCACTGATGAGTGAGTTCATACAGTCCCAAAAGAACCAAAGCCCTATGCTCTTTCTAGCTAGACAATGGAAGTTTCTTCTTCCTGTTTGTTTTCTTTTCCTCCCATGAGGCACTGCATCCATACCTCAAGATGGAGAAGTAGCTGGAGGGTTGGGAAGTTTACTTTCAAACACAAAAAGATGTTGTGTTGACTGTTCATCCTGGTCTAATTTAATTTTAGAAACAAATGGGGCTGCCAATCCATGTTAACACCTGAAATTAACGTAGGGCAGAATTAATGCACTAAAAAATTAATGTGTTAAAAAAATACTCCACAGGAGGCTGCTTTACTTCAGGCTGGGCTGGGTGTCATGGTCCAGCTACCACAAACAACCCCACCAGCAGAGCTCTGACTGAGGCTGGGATCCCCACAGTGGAGCTTCCCAACCCCAGCCAACTCCCTGTAGTAGGGCTCCCTGATCTGACTCCCTGTGCCAGGGCTGCTCTTGGGGCTCCCCAGAGTGGGCTGCCAGTGGGGCTCCCTGCCACACAGCCAGGCTCCGCTCTGCTCCACACAACAGGAGCTCTGTGGTCCAGGTGTTCTGTGGTCCAGCAACATCCTTTGTCCTGCCAGAGGAGAGATGTTGCTAGACGAGAGGGTGACAGATGAGGGAGTTTCAACCTGTATCAGGAAATAGAGGCAAGCATATCCTATTATTGTTTAACAGTGTGATTAATCAAATGATTAATCATGATTAATTTTTTTAATTGCACGATTAATTGTGATTTTTTTTAAATCACTTGACAGCCCTAGAAATAAGTAATTTGGGTACCTGGCATTGGCTTTCTTCCTCATGATGCTGCTTGCAAGTTCCATGCAGAGTGAATCTTACTGAGACAGCCATCCACTGTTCTTTGCCTAGCTGTGGCCCACCAGGCCCCTCCAGTGTGATAATGTGTTCAGGATCCAGGCATTCTGTCTGAGCATTGTGAGGTGTACCACCTAGTACCATTCAGTCTGCATGCTTGTTGCGGGGGCCACGGATGCGTAGAAGTTGCTGGGAACTTTCCTTGAAGATCTTTGACATGGGCAGTGCTGCTGACCCTTCAAACCCTCAGCCTTTGGGCTGGCCTATGAGACTAAGCACTGAGCCTGATGGAATGTGGGGTATGACTCAGTTTCCATGCTGCAAATCATATAAAGAGAGCTCTGTCAGATTTAAGTGCTCTAGGGCTGTGTCTACACTTGCTCCCAGCTTCGAAGGGGGCTTGGTAATCAGGACCCTGGGAGATTACTAATGAAGTGCCACAGTGAATACACAGCACTTCATTAGGCTAATTTTCCTCCACGGCAACTTCGAAGCATCAAAATGTTGAGGGGTAAAGGCACTGTGATGTAGTGCGGGCACTTTGAAGTGCCTGTGGCTAAACATGTGCCGGCACTTCGAAGTTGCTGGGGGGGGAAAATTAGCCTAATGAAGTGCTGTGTATTCACCACGGCATTTCATTAGTAATCTCCTGTGGCCCTGATTACCATGCCCCCTTCGAAGTTGGGAGCAAGTGTAGACACAGCCTTGGTGTTGTTATCTCCATTTTGTAGTTGGAGAGAAACTGAGGCATGGAAGTGAAAGTCTATACTTTCAACCTTATCACCTAATTTTGGGTGTCTACTCTAACCAGCCCCTTATTACCGGCCCTTTTGAAAATATGAAGTAGGGTTAAAACACTGATATATCGTCTTGCTGCCTGAGTTACCTTTAACGACCTCCCAGGAAAGCCAGTGAAGCTGCTGAAGTACTTGTCCTTTGTGTAAGTAATTAAATACCAAATTAATGCTTTAGAGATTAACATGAGCTGTACAGTTCTGTGTGGGGAAAAGAATCCACTCTGACATGATTAGCTAGCTGAATAAAAGTGAGATTCTCAGAAATAAGACTTAAAACCGCTTTAGATAGAAGTATCAATATCAGAGTCTCTCTGTAGTGACTTATTTCAACAGGTTTTTGTTAATTATTTTCTTTCTCCCTTTCTTCCTATGTCCATCTTTAATATAAAGTTTCTTCTAACAATAGCATCATCCATTTATGCCAAGCACCAGTCCTTGAAGGCAGCCTCACTCAAGGGTCCCGAAATCTAGTGTTGCCTGCTTTGGGAACTCAAAGGAGGAAAGCTGCATTAATGTGTCCTATTTGATTTTTTTTTTTAATCACGAGGTGGCACCTATCCCAACAATGACATTATCTTACAGGTGCTAAAGGTACCAAAAGGAATTACTAAAGAATGGATATTGCTAAATTAAAGGAAGTTGATGATTTTCATGTGTGTGACAGGTAGCTGCTTTCTTATTTTACTTATGGACAGGACAGTTTTATCCTCTTTCTATCTAAGATGACACAACAAATAACAAAGACTAGTTTTTAAAGCTCCAAAGAAAGTGAATTATTGAATTAAAAAAAAGGGATCTATGTAGGAGATTTAACTTTCTTTAATCTCTCAAAACTCCCTGTCAAATACAATAACATTCTAAAATCACTTGACACATTTTACTTAACATATATGAGGGACAAGTAACCAGCACCCATATCAGACATATTAGAGGTTATTAAACCTACCTGCACATTATTTATTCCTTCTTCCAAATTATTTTAAGTGCACCAGATCTATTATAAATCTTCATGTTAATTTACATGTTGTATTGGTGTTTTACAGGTCATATGGTTTTTTTCTCCATGGTCCATATGTTGAAAACGGCATTCTATCTACCTCCCTAACTGGTGAATTTATTAGACCAGATGCTTTCTTGCATAAATACTCTCATTAAATGCATGAGACCATTGATCTAAGCTCCTTTGCTAAGAGGCTGCTTCCATGGTTCTCATTTGACTGCAAACTAGACTGAATTTCACAATGAAACTTTCATCATGAACAAAAGAAAAATAATCTCACTGTAACACATCAGTGACTTTGTTTCCAAGAAAGATGTATTTTTACAAAACAAACAAAAATGTTAAAACAGTGCAGGCTTTCTGGGAAGAGACTGCTTTTTAAAGATACCATCCTGCTATAGGGAACGCTTGCTTCTGTAATTTGTAGAAAGGCGCTCTCTTAATTATGCTCAGTTTATTGCATCTCTCTCTCTCCCTCTTTCTCTCTCTCTCTCTGCGCCTGTGTGTGTATATGCGGAGGGCTAGAGAAAGCTGGCTTCACTACCTGAATAGCTATTGAAAGAGTGAGACATCTCAGCGCCAGGTTCATTACTGGGTAGCAACAATTCCACTCTGTAAGAGAGCCTAACTGCATTCTTCCTGTGAAAATCCCCTGGTAAGTGTCCTATGCTGTCAGAGCAGCAGATTAACTCAGCAGAGGAAAAGGGTGGGGGCAGAGCTTGTGTGCGGCATGAGATAAATTAGAGTTCAAAGATTTTTTTTTAATGAGTTAGATCTTTTCTGTATGGTTGAGGTACAGAAAACTGTGTGGAATGTTTTCTGTGCACAAGAACAACGTTAAATAAATTCAGGAGTGCTTAAAACAGAGCTGAAAGAATTACTAGAGATGAGGCTGGTAATGCTTCTTAGACTTGCAAGATGATTCTTTTACCCTTCACTTTTTTCTGTGTATTATACTGGACGTGTTGGAAAGCTCAGAATAACACAAGTAGCTGTCTTGTTGATGGCTGGCCTTGGAAGTGCAGAACTTTTAACACAACAGGCACCACAGCTAATGAGATAGAAGAGAAACGGGAGGTGGTGGTGGTAGGTGGTATTTGCATGCACGTGATTTTACCTGTTTCTGTTGTTTACCATGCAGACGTAACTATGCTCAAGAGAAGTCTAGAGAACTAAGGAATGCGCCTCTACTGCTCAAGATACTGATGTGTATGTTTGTTAATTATACTTGTCACATGTTTTATTAGTCATCTGGCTGATAAGCAGTGGTGTCCAAAAGTTCACTCCATATATATTAACACACACCCTCACAGACATGCATGTTTATTTACCTTGTCACCATGCATCCAGTTCGTTAGACTCAAGAACTGATAGCACCTAGCCGGGAGGTCAGGTTGTAGCTCTCCTGCCTTCGCAGAACAAGGCTAATTTGAATGGTGGATTTGAATTGTGCAAGTGTTACAGGTTTCCTGTAAGTTCAAGCCTTGAACATCTTGATTCCAAAGATATTAAGAAGATGCACAGGTGATGAGCTAGAGGTTGTTGGTTAAATACAGGAAATAACAAAATGATTGGCCCCACCTGAATCCACATCGACTTCCCTTACAAATAAATCCAATCCAAATGCTTCAGTGTCAGGACACAGTTCTGTGGACTCATTAGTTATTGTCACTCCTGTCCAGACCTCTGTGGGGTACAGCTGTGCATTGGATCATATAGATGACACAGCTGTATTTATAACTGTCAGGAGGATTGTTCCTTATAGCTAGAAAATATACAGTGATAATTTTAGATTCCTGTTTCATTGACCTAGTCATCACTTTCTCTGTCCCTGAACAAACACCATAGATCTAAGGATTAGGTTTTGGTCTCCAATGGTTACTTTCAAGTCACTGAGAGTATATTTACTTTCGCTGTCCAAGGAAAAGGGACCATATTGATTTTTCTTTCCAGTTGACTTTATCTGTAGTGTTTAAGGAGCAACTTTTATAAGCTACTATAAGTACATATTTCAGCTCACTGGCAAAGTACAAAATAAGTGCTGCTTCCTGAAGCTCAGTAATTTCACATGAGATTGATAGTGGAATCATTGTGAAGGGTACACGCTGACAGATTGAGCTGCGGAATTGATAAGTGAGCTTGTATAACTAGTCGCTATAGAATTTATAAATAGGAATACTTATGTGCCATGTGTTCCAGGCTTTGAGATCCAGCATTACTCTGTCAATAGCAAACTAAATTGTTGCTAAAATTGCATCATTGCCTAGGACATTTAGTGCATTAAAGATATTATGGGGAGCAACAGATAGGATAAAAAAACTGGAAGCAGAGTACATTTCTTCTCGCATTTATGTCTAACTTCTATTATTGCTGAATACAATTATGCAGTGTGTTTTGTAAGGTTTTTTTTTATCTTTTGTGGGCCACCTTTATCTACATCTATAAGAGTAAAATTACTGTAATGATAAACAATTTCAGCACAAAGGGAATTAGGAATAGTAGAGATCCAGGGAACCCTAACTATTGGTACATCTGGTCCTGAGTATTGAATTCATACTTAAGCTTGTTCCTGTTAACCAGGTGATTTTGCTCTTATCCTTTTGCCATGTAGCAATGAGCACAAATCTCAGATTAACCTAATAGAAAACAGGCTTGTGGGGAAAAAATACCTTTTCATTTGCTAGGGCCAGATTTGAATATCTTTATGTCAGATGAGCAGCCTCAGACTCTGCAGTTTCCAGTGCTTTCAGTGGATTCTGTACTGGTAAGGATAGTAGAAATGGACATTGGATGATACAGAAGTTCCCTATTTCTCATTGGAATGCGTCTTTTCAGGCTACATAGTGGTTCACCCTTGCAGAAGTGCTCAGGGAGACTTAGCTGAGCTCCAGCTCTGTACAAGTGATGCTCCCACTATGTAACTTAGTATTTTACATTGCTCAAAAGCGAGTGGGAAGAGTCAGCCAGGAAGTGGAGTTATGGTATCATGTGTTTCCATGCAGTGGACTGGTGCGTGGGCTAAAACTGGTTTAGCCATCCTGGAGTTTGGTACAGCCTCTGTACCCACCCACCTGTCTAGAGGTAACTTAGGGAAGGGACGGATCACACACACACCGCCTCTAATGCAGGGCTGTGTCTGTTCTCACATTTTGCCTGAATGATACAAGGAAGAGATTTGCAAACTTCAGCAACCAGAGGACCCCCATTTGGATTTTCATTTTTCCATGCCCCCTGCCAGCCTGTGGCTGTTTGTTTACATTTGAAGAAAAAAATGCCATGCTCATGAAGAGTTCTATTATTACTTTTATTTGGATGGTATTGTACCACTAGCTCTATTATTTATTTCATTATTATTTACTATTTGATGGAGATACATATATACATCTGGGTAAACGACTGTTCTTTTGTTTTCAGCATTAAATGCAAACAGCTAGAAAACTTCACTCCTTCCCACCCCATCCCCCAAACGTGTCCCATCCCTGCTCCTGCCGCTCCCTCCCAGTGCCTCCTGCACACCACAGAACAGCTGTTCTGCAGCAAGCAGGAAGTGCTGGCAGGATGGGGGAAGAATTGATCTGCAAGGCCCGGGGCCCCTGACATAACTTACGGACTGCCTGAAGGTAGATATGGCTCAGGGACCCTTGGAGTACACCCCATGGACCTCCAGAGGCCTGTGGACCCCAGAATGAGAAAAGCTATGATAAGAGATGGTCAACCACCTCTAAAGCATTTGTGGGTTCAGTCAAAAATCAAGTTTTGTGGTGAAGTTATCAAAAACTTTGTCCTAACACAAAGTAAACATGAATTCCATCCTAGGGAATTCCATCCACTGACCCTAGAACAATGTTATTCCCTACTAATGTTCACGATGGGATTTTTTTTTTTCCTAAAAAGATCCATGCTAGGAATTATTTTGGGGATGTTGCATTGCTTGTGGCTTACAGGAGTTCAGACCTGGGTCACTCTGAAGGCCGAGTACCACCTAGGTTTCTAATATGGGCGTTTGTTCTATAAAGTTTAATGCTATACAAAATCTTCAGACACAGCCAGCATAAAATGTAGCCACCGAGAGCTAAACATGCCTTCAAGCCGACCCAGGTTTTCATCACCCATTTCCTCTGCTTCTTCAACTTGCAGTGCTCCTCCTCCCTCTCATCCACATCAAAGATTACAATTCGTGAAGCAGAAAATGCCAGATGCACAAGCACTAGCAGAAAAGACTCCTCTAAATTGTTTCTAGTTTTTCACACATTTATATGACAGATTTTCATTACTCCTCTCTGTTCTTATAGATTGAATCTATCAAAGCATTTTGGTACCCATCCCTGAGCTGTGAGAAGGGCGCTCATCACTACACGGAGTGGACAACTTAATTAGTTTTTAGCCAGAGCTTGACAAATTTATGAATGGGATGTACAGTGGGGTGGCACGTGGGGAGGAGGCATTGCTCACTTGCCCTGTAGGGTCCCCTCCAGCTCATGGCTACAATCACATGCCGCAGGGCTTCAGCGATCACCTGCAGGCATCAGAAAGGGCATGTTTTCCCCATGGCTTTCTTGGGGGGGACTGTTTGTTTTTTGGTTTTCTTTTTTCTTCCCTTTTCTGAAGTACGTTGAATAGTAACGGAGAGGTCTCCATTTTAGTCTGTATTGTAACCAAACAAACCAGCAGTCATGTAGCACTTTAAAGACTAACAAAACGGTGCTACATGACTGCTGATTTGCTCTTCTGAAGCAGCAGAGATGGCCATCATTTGAGATGGGACAATGGATGGAGACAACCAGTGCTCTGAGGTGGGCATTTTCTTGCAGACTTTAAGACCACCATGATCCTATTGTCTGACCGCCTGCACATGGCAGGCCACAGAACCTTACCTACTCACTCCTGCAATAATTCTATAAGTTGGTCTGTCTGAGTTACTTAAGTCCTCAAAATCTTGATGTAAAGACTTCACGCTACAGAGATCCCAACTTTTACTCTAGTTCACATCAGAAAGTGACCCATGTCTATGGACCCCTCTGTAACCTGAATCAGCACACTGGAACCCCATATTCACCCTGTCATGTCATGATGATATAGTTCATACAAAGCAAGCCAGGTAAAATACTAGAGGAAAGACCTTGATTTGCTGAAACCCATTGTTTCCAAACCCATTGTCCAAACGTGTATATTGTTTAGTGTGTTGTAACACAGGAGAGTTCTGAGGGCACTGATTCAGGGCAAATTGCTTAGAGACAGGGCTACTTCCTGCCCAAGACTGGGGGTCCTCCACTGTGAGGCTCCCCAAACCAGTCACCAAGAGCACTTTTATTCGCCACACTGGCTAGTAAAAAGTCATACAAGCAATTTCCTTAGATGCTGCAGTTCCTTTGTGCCGCCACCAGTATCACACCGTATACAGAAAACCAATCTCACCCAGGCTACATCTACACTATAGAGATCTTGTGAAAGAGGCCCTTCTGGAAGATCTCTTCTGAAAGTACTTCTTTTGAAAGGGTATGTCCACACACACAAAAGTGGAGCAAAAGAACGAGGTTCTCTTTTGAAAGAGAGCATCCACACAGCCCCTGCTCTTGCAAAAGAATGGGCCAGGGATTGAAAATGAAAAAAGGTTCTGATCACAAAAGACCAGACACGTTCTCAAGTTAATTGATAACTCATATCTTACTTCAAAAAACAGACTGCCAGTCAGTGTTCCTGCTAATTTTTGTCATCCATGGGTGTAGAGGTTTACCCCAAATAGAAACACATGCTGTCCACTGTGAATGCTCTGCTAATCAGCAGAGCCGCACCTGACTGTCTCCTGGGTGGCCACCAAGCTCTCATCTTAAAGGGAACACTGCTGCTAGTCAGTCCTTTAATCTAAAATACTAAAGAAAGAAAAAGAAAGAAAGAAAGAAAGTTAAAATTGTTAAAGGAATTAAATATATATGCCAGTTGCAAAGTTCTTGGTGCAGGCTTGTAGCAGAGATGGAATAATCTGCTGCTTTAAATCAAATCTCTGGAATACATCTGCTGTTAGGATGGGTCATCAAGCTTCAGTCCATAGCAAAGATGCTCTAGAGGTGAGAAGTTGAGTTGAAGATCAAATGCAGGAACCTCCAGGGTCCTTGTTCTATCCTCAGCCTTATGGAGGGAATTTCATTATTCTCCCATGGAAAAGTACAGCCACAAAATGAAGTTTGTCATCTGCGCACGCATGACTCACTTATCTGAGGTTGAAGCCATTGTTCTCATGCTGGTCTGAACAATCACAGAAAAGATCCAAGATCCATTGTTAGTCAAGTACAACTGATCACAGAACTAGTAGTCCTTTCACAACAGGACGGTCAAGCCTCTTATTGATGTTTCCCAGAAGCAAACATTTGAAATACAAGTACATAGACAATACTTATAACTTCAAATACAAAAATAATACCCACGTATAAATAGTATAAAGAGAATCAGCTAATCATAAGCTTTCTATAGATATCTCATTTGCACAGTTTGCAGAAGATTTGGTGCAAACATGTAACATTGGTTCCAACAATGATTTGTATGTTCATAGCACAATCCAATAACATCACATGACATAAAGTTATAAGATTTTATTGTATGGTAGTTACTAAAATATGTTGTATATTTGCAAGTCTCGACCGTTCCCCAGTGACAACTAAGGAGGTGAACCACTCCCAGGATCATGTTAAGTGACTATTAATCAGTGGGCAGATGTAAACAAGGGATTTACCATGCTGTAAGAGGGCTGCAAAAGCATCATACAATGGGTGGTTGCTCAACTCTGTGTTTTAGCAAAACTTATCCAGTCATGTGGGCTAGTGCTTTCTTGGCATCTGGACTGAGATATAAAATAGGGAATGTCCTGCTTTTTGCTTTTCTCCTTCCCCATGACAAAGTCTTGAACTGAGACTAGCACAGGGCATAAAGGGGAAACCCATGTTATAAGAACTATAACTTAGCTTCAGCATCTGATGGGGTGAGAAAATTTGCTTGACCACATACTCACATACTGCCAATCCTAAAAAGGTTTAAGGTTTAGACTTTGTGCTGGACTTTTATTTTCTTTGGTAACTCTGTCTGACCTTTTGTGCTTACCATTTGTAATCACTTAAAATCTATTTTACTGGAGTTAATAAATTTCTTTAATATTTGCCGTGTGTGTGTGTAAGTGCTTGGGAAATCTCAATTCAATTTTAAAGGCCAGTGTGTGTCATCTCTGCAAGAAGGGAGGGGCAGAGTAAGTAATAAATATACATTAGTCAGGCTTCTGACAAGGGCAAGACTGTCCATACTAGGGGTACAGGGATAGGGGTTTGGAGATTTATTGATGCCTTTCTCTGTGGCTGTGTCTAGATTGCCGAGAACTGTGGGCAAAAGACAGGCAAATTGTGCAACTCATTTACATATCTCTTGCAGGCAGTAGTGTCAGGAGAAGCTTTCCCGACATTTGGCCCATCCACACGGGGCCAAATATCAGGAAAACCCCCTCTGCTGAGACATCCCTTCTTCTTCGTGGAATCAGGAAGACACAGATGTCAGCAGAACGCTCCCAAAACGGCGGACTTCTGCTGAAAGACCTTTGGTCTCCCAATGCAGTTTAGTCATAGCCTGTGATTTGTGAGTGGCTCAGGGAACATCCATGTGTTTGGGGCTCCACATGTGATTGTACTAAGTGATAACAGCACCTGGAGGGGTTTGCTGGTTGTTACTAGCAAAGCATTCTGAGAGACAACCTAGGCTAGGGATTTGAGGGGGGATTGGAACTCCATGTTCAGGTTGTACCCCAGGAATCCTGTCACAATGCCCTATGAGGCAGAGGAAGGTGGAAACCCACCCCACCCATGAGTCTCTGTCAATCTGACATGGGTGAAACTTTCCTCCCAACCTCAGGTACACTGGTCATTGAGGCTGGAGAATATGTGTGAGACCCACCCTAGGTAAGAGTTCTCTGTAGTAACTCAGGGCCTTCCCCATCTAGTGTCCCATATTTGTCTGTTAGAGATATTTGCTACTAGCTGTGCAGGTTGGCAATATGCCATTGTGGACAACTTCATTATGCTGCCCCCTCCACAAACTTGTCTTGCTTGCATGTTAACTGATTGCCATGTATGGTGTCAGGAAGGACTTCCTGGAGTTTACGGTACCAAAACAAAAAAGCAGTCATGTAGCACTTTAAAGACTAACAAAATTATTTATTTATTTTATTTTATTTGGAGTGTAAGGTTTTCACTTTTCTCTGTAGCAGGAGGTGTGGGTCACTTGCTGGGATTATCTGGGCACTTAATTAACTCCCTCCCTTTGCAGGAGCCTCAGGCATTTTTGCATCTCATTTCTCCTGTTCTCTGCATGTGGCACATAAGATTTTGGCTCCCTGAGGATTGTAAAACCGCTGTCTAATTCCAGTTGTTGGGTTTAGTTAGTGGTGGCTGGCAGGTGTTAATGGCCTGTGATTTAGAGGGAGCCAGGTGAGATAATATGGTGTTCCTTTCTGATCTTGAATGCTATGATTCCATGACAAGCATATGGTTTCAAAAGGTATTCGTGGTGTAGAGTAACTTTTGTGTGTTGTGTCCACCCTGATGGATGTATCATAAGTGCACAGGCTATATTGGATTAGAAACAGTTTTCAGGGTTTTACTTCCTACATATTTTCACTTGACATGTTCTGCAAAGAGTGTGTACTCAGTACGTAATCTATGCCAGGGTTTGCCAGAGTTGAGCCCTGGCACCTCTAGGCTTGGCAGTTCATAGGTCAGTCTCCTTTGCGCTATCTGCATCAGTCGCTAAGCAAAAATCTGTTGAGCCCTGGAACCTTGTTTGGTACAAATAAAGCACAGAGAAGATACATGGGGGACATTTTTGACCACAGACATGGCATTGGGGGTAGAGGGGTACACTCATTATCCCAGACAACAAGACACCCTTGCTCAAAAATATAGAACCACAAAATGAGACCTACACCAGAAAAAAACACCCTGGGTCTCCAAAGCATTGAATTCACAGCTTTACACAGCTCACTTACTTCAAGATAAATTAGAAGAGGAATAAGATGCATGATTCAGTTTCAGTGAGCATAGCCAGCTCCAAAAGCCTTGGCAATCCTTTTTTAATCCAGAAAAATCTAAGTGACTCCAGTTGGAATTTTCAGGGAGAAACTCTGGCAAAATACATCTCCCAGACTAGACCAGCTGCTTGTAAAGCAGCTTCCTTCAATTATGAAAAAAAGTGAAAGCATGGTAGCATATGCTGTGTTGATTCATGTCTTACAAAATATCATTCCATGTAGATATATTTGGTAAATGTAATAAGAAATCTGCTGTTGCCTTGGAAAAATGCATTTGAGTGTAGCATTATCCACTTTCATATCATACTTGACAAACAGTCAGCTGCAATATGTTTTAATGCAGTGCCATAGAACTTAGGGAGCTGATACCGAGGAAAGCCATTACCATCTTTTTTGTGAGTCTCTTAAAATATTGCTTGCAAATGTAAAACACTGGGAAACAATTCCTTTTATTGGAGTCTGACCCTGCAGGTGCAGATCCTAGTGTTCACAACATTTAAAAACAAAAAAAACATAATACTATCCCCCATCTGCACAACAGAGGTAGTATTTCTCTCGTCCCACCCTGATCTGTGTTGGCTTTTTATACTGCCAACTCTTCTGGAGAGAGATTATTTCCTATATGCATGCTTATTACCTAACCTAGTCCAGCTCTGATCTTGGTTGAGACACCTGCAGGTGCTACGATAATAGAAATAACAAGCATAGTTGCCTACTCTGTGGGGGCTCCAGGGTGAGATTTGGGGGAAGGAGCGGAGCAGGGCAGGAAGAGGAAGAGCTGTGGAAAGCTGAGGAATGGAGGTGGGTCCTGGGGTGGAGAGTGGGGTGGCGCACCTATGATAATATAGCAGTTATGGACGTCCTTGGAGGCTGGCTCAGTCAAGGACTGAATTATGCCAAATAACCTCAGAAGTGGCTCTTCCTGGCTCTGAGCCAAGGAACATATGTGTGACCGGTGTTATTGTTCATGCTCTAGCCGTTCAGTGGTCAGAGACAGATTCAGTCCCCATATCTATTTATTTGTCACCTTTTACAAGTAATAAAATGCTCTCTCGCTCTCTCTCTCACACACATGCACACACACACACACACAAGTAAAGAACAATAATAGCAATTCTGGAATCAGAGTATCTGGAAATGTATGCCACAATTGTGCTGCTGGCGCCTGAGGAATACAGATCTACAGTTGTATTTGCGCTGCAGAAGTGACAATAGTAAAACCTTGTTTTTGACAGTTAACTAAGCAGATGTGAGTCAGAAGTCAAAGGTGGAGCAGATATGTCTATCCACTCCGTCACAGAGCGCAAATGCTTTGCTTGCTGCTCTTCAATCTTTGTACAGATTATGCACTTGCAGACAGAGCCGTATGCCTATGGTTGCCCACAAACCCTCTGACAGATCTCCAGGGAAATAGTTATACTGGTTGCTTCTCTATTGTCAGGGCCTTCAGATTCAAGTGGCCCTCCTTTTCCCTCCAAAAAAATTGACAGAATACAGTTAGCCACCTTTAGAGAATGATATAGTTATTTAGTGATTAAATTTCTCAGCAATGAAGGGAGAACTTATTAACCGCATTCCCTGTAGCCAGTGCCTGCAGTTTCTGATGTAAAGTTTACAGAATCTGTTCCTCATGTCACCAAACAACAGTGCTGAGCCTGAGAATTTGCAAAGGGGTCCAATTTTACATTTAAAAATGAAAAACTGATTTCTGTATGAGAACAGCATGCAAGGCAGACAAGCATTCACACTCTGCTTTGTTCACTGGAAAGCCCCATTGTATTACACTTCTAAGGCAACTCCAGACAGTGCCACAGATGTGAATTACAGCCTCACTCTCATTACAGAGCTCCTTGCGATCCTGTTGGGCACATTTTTTCAAGTTGAATAGCCTGCTGTTGTACATTTCTGATGCAGGACCACAGCGCTCTTCTCCTTCAACTAACTGCCACCTTTTAAGTCTGACATTCCCTGAGGTGGTTTGTAATGAAAGCAAACTCAAAGACAAAAATAAGGAGAATCATATGTTTTCCTGAGATTTGATTCCATTGTGTAAGGGTTGGAACTCTATAAAACTGAGATCTGCTGCTGGGAACAGTGGGGGTGTGGGACTTACCCGTTCATTTAATTGTTGCCCATAGCACCTCAGTTCTATTTCATGCTGGACTGACTTTTTAAAAAGTCATCAGTCTTTTACTACCGGTACAATTTTTGGAATGTCGGTGCTTGCAGATAAGGATTGCCTATTTATGTGTTAGAAAATCTGTGTCCCACAAGCATGAGTCAGATAAGCTACACTTAAGATTTCCTTATGCCCCCAGTAGCTCCATTCATGGCATAGGCTACAGAGGACTGAGCTACTGGGGGCATTACTTTTTCCTAACAAGTGACTCTCCTACCCAGATAAATGTATTCTTCTGAGTAAAGGCCTTTACATCTCAACCACATGTGTGTGATTTGTATGTTGGCTAATAGAGATGAGACAGAATTGCCAAATTGTAGTCCGGAGCTGATCTTACCCAAAGTTGGGGATGTTCGGTGTCAGTGTGTTGGGTTTAAGAGTTTCCTCGTAAGAACCCCATGAAGCTATCTCTGTAAGTACCCATTGTCAGTTGCATCCCACAGCAATTCTCACGCAAACTCAGAACACCGGCGTCTGATTCCAGTGCTGCCATTTTTTCAATGCAAGAAAAGCATATCAGCGTAAATGGCTCCAGCTCACAGAACTGCACAAGCCATCTTCTGAAGTCTGAGCAATGCTCCAAGGACGCATTTAAGGGCAATCACATCTTCAGTTACTTTGTCCTAAGTTTTCATTCCACTAAAGTCAGACTAAATCAAAACACTATTTACAGGAGTCCTTTCCTTTCAGATCTACTGCTATTAAAGGCATTTGGGCCTGACATAGTAAGAGAGTAACTGCTGGCATAAGGAGATACATGTGTCACATAATACAGATTTTTGTTGTTGTTGTTGAGTACAGTGATTTAAATAATTAAGCTGCATTTATTGTCTCTCTTATTTAAGGTCTGTGGAATCAATAATCTCCTATCTGGATTATCAACCCAAACTAGGTCTTTGCAGTTACGTGGAGGAGTGGGAGATTCATTAAAGAGTGGGCATAGAGGGGTGAAAATCATCATTAGCTCATTATTTCCAGTTAAACCAAAAAAAAAAATGGTATAGAACAACAACAGCTTATGGGGGCCTCAATTTCTTCTGGTACCAGTGAAATTTTTATTTTCTCATAGTCCCTTTGGCTTTAACATAGCAATCACTTGGCACGAAAAATGACATATTTGCATCCAAAATGTACCATTCCTTCCACCCTATCTTAAATATTACCATACAAATATTTTAAATACACTAGTGGAATAAGTGGTGCCATGTGAGCATAATCAATGGTCCACCAACCCCAGTATCCTGCACAGTTAGAAGCAGCTGTGATTTTTAACAATGATTTCACAAGAAAAATACTACTATGATAACAACTCCCATCTTTCATATTTACAGGACAAATAACAATGGCTATTAACACAACAACTAATACTTCATGCTTCTCATTTTTGTTTCATTATCATAGAATTATAGAATCCTAGGCCTGGAAGGGACCTCAGGAGGTCATCAAGTCCAGCCCCTGCTTCAAGCAGGATCAATCCCAAATAAGTCATCACAGCCAGGACCTTGTCAAGCTGGGATTTAAAAACCTCCAGGGATGGAATATATATAGGACTACAGATTAACACACCACACTCCAAGACCTGAAAAGTGTGTGTGTGTTGGGGGGGGGGGGAATTAAAGCAGGATGAAATTTAGGTTTTCTGCTTTTGCAACAATTTTTGATACCTTGCAATTTTTCACAAACCATGAAGACAAAAACCCTTCCTTTTGGAAACATCAGTATATGGTCTTTGATTTAAGGAGTGGAAGACATAGGCTACAGTGATCTTTCAAAAAAAGTTCTTCCAGAAGATCTCTTCTGAAAAAAAATATTTTGAAAGAGCGTGTCCACACACCAAAAAGCGGATCAAAAAATCTTTCTGCTCTTTTGCTAGAGAGCGGACACACAGACCCCAGTCTTTTGAAAGAGCAGGCCAGGGATAGAAAAATCCAGCGCTAGGAAGACAACTCTTCCAAAAACAGGACCCCTGTGGCATCTACACACACACACACATCTGGGAGAGGAATAGGGCTGCCGGAAAAAGTGCTGCATTCTTTCGATTTCAGATCAAAAGAGTGCATCTTGTGTGCAGACGCTCCATGGATTCTTTTGAAAAAGGCCAGGTTTGTTTTTTTTTCAAATGACCTTGATAGTGTAGATACAGCCATAGGCAGCTGTTCACTAGGGGCCTGATCCTGTGGAAATGCACTGAAATTAATGGAAGTTTTGCTACTGACTTCAGTGGCAGACCAGCAGGCGTGGCCTGGAAGTGGCATTTTTGTCAGTTTCGCAGCTGCTGTTACTTTGTAGTCGTATGACACTGACAAGAATGTCACTTTCAGTTTGTGGCTGCCCAGAGTTCCCTGTTCAGGAGTGGAGTAACCCATGGAATCAGCTAGCCCTGGAGCTTAAAAGCCCTGTATCCCTAGTCCAGTGGTAGTCTGCATGGTGGGGCTGCCCCAGAGCCAGAGATCCTGGAAGCCCAAGTCCATGGCAGAGGGGTGGTACTCATGGAATGGCACCTCATCAGATGACCAACCAGGTGAACTGGTAAAGAACTAGCTAGGCTTCTGCTGGAGATCTTGCGGGGTTGCAGCAGGGCTCCTTTCTGTGATTTAGTGACAATTTACCAAACTCACCTCACTTCTGCAAGAAATTTCAGGTTTGATGAATTGGCCTCATGTGACAAAATAAGAAAATTTCCTTGTCAGGCCCATTTACACAAGCAGCTTCTTTGGACCAAGCAGGCGTAGCCAAGACAGCCCAGCAGAATGACTGGAGGAGCTTCCAGAGATAAACTTTTTCTGCTGGACCTCAGCAGAGAAGTCTCCACTGCCTGACTCTGCCTGGCAGCACAAATTTGCTGCCAGGGTTTTAACAAGGAGCTCCTACAAGCATTCTCTTCCTTAGCCTGTGAGAAACTCCTTGGGCAGGGTGGCGTGTGATGCAAAGATGAGTGAGAGACGTAGAAAGTTGTTCACTAGTGGCCTGATATTGTCCCACTGAAATCAAGAGAAGTTTTGCTGTTGACGTCAATGGAAGAAGGATCAAAACAAAACAACTTGTTTTAATAAACAAAAACACTTTCTCCTTGCCACAGCCGAGGTGGGAGACAGAACTGCTTGGCTAGTAAACGCCTTGTAGATACACTTGTGGTGCCTGGCAGACAAGGCTAAAGACAAAGCCCCTGCCCTGAATTGCTCACACTCTGAATGTCATTATTGGAGCTGGATATATTGCTTATTATTATCATTGTCCAGTCCTTCCTTTTGTCAGACCCTGAATGCGGAAGGGGGTGACGGTGGGTAAGTGGGACAGATCTGTTCAGGCCTGGTGTATAGGGGATGAACTTGGAACTGGACGGGTACAGACTGGCACAAGGAACTGGAGTTAGGTTGTGAGGAGACACTGCAATTGGATGAGGAGTCCGGGCAGGGAGATTGTAACTGGTGGTCAGTGGGGAAAGGGTAGAAGGAGGGGCAACTAGAGATTAGAATTTCAGGGTGGGAAGTAGATCAGATGAGGAGCTGTGAGTGATGCAAATGGGACTAGCTGGGAAGAACTTGAAACAGCTGAACAAGGAGAGTGGGAGAAGGGAGGACTAGGGCTGGCTGGACAAGTGGGAGAGTTAGTTCTGCCATTTTCTAACTTGTGAGTGCTTGACTCTGCAGTCTTAATAATGTTCTTTTTAAGGATGTCTGTCTTGGAGAGAGAGAGTCGTAGATAAACTAGCATTAAAAGCAGCTTTCTTTTTGTGTAACTGCAACAAGAGGAAGCTGTAGAAGTGTCTTCCTTTGGAACTAGTATTGAAATACCTGACACAAGGTATAATATGGCCCATTATAAAAGTCAAAGGGGGTGGAAATGCTCTTTAGAAGGTCTTTTTATGAGTCCCAGAATTAATCTCTGGAACGGATGTGTTAGCAGTACCCAGAAAAGACTGCAAACGGATAAAAACATTATTTCTCAGGCATGTGAAGATATGCAGATCCAGATCAGGCAAGAGAATCTGTTGAAACAAAAGTTTCATGGTGATAAAGGGGGGTTACAGACTCATGTATGGATCCCTCCCATTTTATAGGAAATGATGAGTGGGACTAGTTGTTTCTGCTACCCCTGTTCTCCCCTTTAATTCCCCTTTGTTCTCCCTTGTTAAGAAAGCTAATTGAGCCAATGGAAACAACTTAATGCAGCGGTTAGCAGCCCTCTGCACACATACTAAGACTGGCACGTAAGCCGATATTCATTGGCAAGTGAGGGGGGAGCTCAGCCCCACCCCTCCTCCCCCATGCAACTGGGAGCTTGCTCAAAGCCTATGAATTAACACAAGGGCCGTGTCTACATGTGCCCCAAACTTCGAAATGGCTACGCAAATGGCCATGTCGAAGTTTACTAATGAAGCGCTGAAATGCATATTCAGCGCTTCATTAGCATGAGGGCGGCCACGGCACTTCAAAATTGACGCAGCTCGCCGCTGCACGGCTCGTCCCGACGGGGCTCCTTTTCGAAAGGACCCCGCCTACTTCGAAGTCCCCTTATTCCCATCAGCTCATGGGAATAAGGGGACTTCGAAGTAGGCAGGGTCCTTTCAAAAAGGAGCCCCGTCTGGACGAGACGCGCGTCGGCGAGGTGCATCAATTTTGAAGTGCCGCTGCCGCCCGCATGCTAATGAAGCGCTGAATATGCATTTCAGCGCTTCATTAGTAAACTTCGAAATGGCCATTTGCGTGGCCATTTCAAAGTTTGGGGCACGTGTAGATGTAGCCAAGAGCAGTTAATGCAACCAACCACCACCTAAATGGTAAAGCTCCTCATCTTCATTTATCAATGAAGCTGATGTAAGTAGGGCTATTAGTGACTGTAAAAAGCATCACTGGCACTCGGACTGTACACAGAAGTCAGTCAAATTTTGGCACTCCACCTCAGAAAGGTTGCTGAGCCCTGGTGTAGTGCGCCTTTCAGAGAACTTTGGATAAGCATGCATCCCACCCCTGCGTCCCTTCTTGTCCATTGGGAACAGGTGCTTCTGTGGGTAGCTGCTGTGTACACTCCACAGACAGCCTGTGTGTGACAGTGCACTGTTAACCGAATATTCATAATTTCTTGAGGGGCTGTCTTAGTATCACTGACTGAATAGCACTGGATGCCTTTACTGTTCATCTTTAATTCAGTTAGGATGAGGGGGAAATGCTGGAGCTTGTAAGGTGACCAGTGTTTCAGCAAAGCTATGTACGAGAGTGAAGGAGTTATTTGTTCCTTGGGCATATTTGCACCTGGCAAGGTCAGGCGTGATTTACACAGCCTCAGCAGAACCAAACAGACTGTCAAGTACTCAAGGCCTCTACATTGTAATTTAAACCTACTGAACTGTATTGTAGCCGTTAAAGCTAAACCTGTTTCAGGAAAGGTGCAGGAAGGTACCACACAACTGGCAGCTCTGGGAGGCATCCTGCTTGCTGATGAGAAGAGCAGGGGTGCCATGTCTTTTGAGTGCTTGTGGCCTGATCCCAAGGCAAGCAACATTAACATGAGTCTCCCATTGACTTTAATGGGACTTGACCCAGGCCCTAGGTGAGCAGAGAGAGAAGAAGCTTTCAGACTTTCCTCCTGAAGATGCAGAATGCACTAAGTCCAGTACTAAACCACCACCACCATATGGAAAGGAGGGGGACATACATCTCTTCATCTTCCATCCATTTTGAGCTTGCTGCCCACACTGGTGATGCCATACTCCAAGCATAAGAATTTACACACACTGTGAAATGATCACTATTTAAGCCCACAACAGCTGCAGCTCAATGGAACAGAAATGCTACAGGAACATTGTGTATGCCGGGAAAACAGCAAGGTCCTAATCAACGATCTGCGCAAAAAAAGAAAAAAAAAAAAGAGAGAGATTTTTCTTCTGTTCACCCTGAGCAAATTATGAGCTTTCTTTATGAACTGCAGAAGCAAGCAGATATACAGGGATGGAATTAATTAATTACAGCTTTTTACAGTTAACTAAGAAAGAACAACCAAAATTTAAACTGCTGTTTTCATTATGGCTCTAAGTAGGGTACACTTGGTCCTGTACAATGTTTGAAAGCTAAGGCGGTAATGAGATAGCATCAGAATCAGAAACCAGGTTTTTGAAAGCAATGTTATACATAGTAAAGCCAAATGGATGGGAACTCTAGAACCTCAATGCCCTCCACATTCTGAAGTATCAGGATGCATATCAAGATGTTATCCCACTGGGATCAGGAGCTATAAAAAGCCCATATGGGGCTATCAGTTTGAGCCTGGGGACTTTGCATCCCTATAGTCAATGAAAAATCAATTATCTTAGATTTGGCAAGGAAAAGCACATTGTGAGATTTGCACCTGACAACGTCATCTGTGACCTCAGTGAGAAGATTGATGCAGTCTTAAAAGTGGGGCTTCAGCTGTCAGTGACAGCAAGTTTGTCAAGGATGCTGCCTTGTTCATACTTCTGTGGAAAATTGGGTTGCTGTACCATTCGCCACAAAGTAGGTTCAGAAAATGGTAGCATTAGCACTACTTTTTGCAGAATTTGCACTTTCAGGTTAGATGTTTTTATTGCTAGTGTAACACTGACAGACCCAGGTCACCAGCACCAGGGATTGAAGCTTCAATCATAGGGTCTGAAGCCCAGTGCTCTACCACATGAGCAAAAGGCCAGCTGGCGCTCAACCAAGGCTGTAGAGCAGAGACTTCACTCACCTGAGTATGAGGTCTCAGTGCCTCTGGGTGCTACACTAGGAAGATGCATGTAAGAATAACAAAGACTTATCTGGAAACTTACGGAGTTAGTAGAGATAAAAACAATAAGAAGTCCTGTGGCACCTTATAGACTAACAGATTTTTTGGAGCATAAGCTTTTGTGGGCAAAGTCCCACTTTGTCAGAGGCATGTCAAATACAGATATAGGAATCAAGGTTCAGATATTTCAACCCTCTAATTTATTACAGTGCTCTCATTTTTCTAACCCAGGATTGCCCTTTTTCATGGGATATGAATTGTTTGAAGGAGTTATTCAGTATGATTTACTGTATATTTACAAGAGTGCCATTTTTGATTTTACGCAGTGAAAAGAAGACAGTAAGACAGTTTTAGCTGCACAGTGAAAATAACTTTTACAGCCCAGGGGTTCAAAATAGGTTACTATATGCATATTTCAGCAACTAAATAAGCAATCTGGTTTTCAAAAATGCTGAGCACTATCTATGGATTTAGGAGGTTTTGAAAAACTTGGCCTCTGATTTTACACCTAGCTCGCTTTTACAATGTAAATTTTAGGGCTCTAATGCTGCAATTCCTCTGTGCAATGGAAATGTATGAGGAATGAGGATCTAGCTTGCAACCCTTGAATATTTGTTACTCATGTGAGTCGCCTTCCTGAAGTCAGTAACACTGTTGGCATGAGCTAGCATACTGCCTCAGGCCCTGGTTTTGGGTTTTGTTTTATTTTCCTTGTCTGTGCTATTTTCAACTAACAGCTGCTGCTTATTGCCATTATTAGGTAAGAGAAAGATGCTAGGTTGTTTTTTTTTTTCTTTTGGAGAGAAGGCGTAAATCATTTCTGACGTTTGTAACAGCAGAGGCCAATATCTGGCTTTGGAGAAAGCCAAAACACAAACCAGCAAAACAAAAACCCATAATAATTTCACATGGGGGAAGTGGCAAGGGGAGCCACTTCCTGATAATAAATTACGTTTTTCAGTGAAAAAGAATGAAATTTAATGCTGAAAAATGTTACTCAAGCTTTTGAGCTTAGGAAAAAAAAAAAGCAGTTAGATGTGGTTATGTTAATGGCTGAATGCACTGCACGCACTGTGTGGGATTCTCCCTGTCTACCCTGTCTTGCCCTCAGTAGAAATGAAGCACCAGCTGCCACTGTTGCATTAATTTCTGCCAGTGGTCACCAGTGCACATTTCAGAAAAAATCTGTTGGTATAATGTGTAAGGCTGTGTAATTTATAAGGAATTAATTGGAAAGAGATTTCCTAACAAACATCAACATGAACATAATCAAAGTATCCAGCCTGAAATCTCTGCTTAATCAGTATAATTTTCTATGTATTCTTATCGTCGTAACTATAATATTCCTAGGAAGATATTACACATTTGCTATACTGGTAGACTCCTCCAGGGACGGGAAGGGGCCAGAGAAGAAACGAGTTTGGGAACATAGAAAGAACTATTATCTTGGAGGTAACCAGCCAACCCAGTAGAATGTTGGGGCTCAGAATAGTTTGAATGAACAAGGGAAGAGAGAAAGAAAGAGAAAAGAAAGATCTGCAGCTATGGAATACGTGAAGTTATTATACCCGCTTTCACTTTTGTAATGAAGGGACCTACATAGCCGGCAACACCTTTAAAACAGAAGGCATCAGAGTACAGTGCATCTGCATAACTTGAACAGATTGAAATGAGTTTGCAGAGACGTAGCTGGACATTCAGCTAGAGAAATGAGGACAGCAAGAGAGCGTGGTCATTCTCTTCTCTTCCTTCTGCCCGAGTGTTTCATTCTTCTGGCCTTGGCTTGGCATCAGCCTTGCCTTCCAAGAGCTTATCCAATGCCTAGAAACTAATTTAATCTGCTAAATATCCACACAATATCACTCCAAAGGCATACACATCCCAACCCTGCCTACAAAAAGAAATTCCTGTATGACCTCTCTCCCTGTGTCCCCCCACCCAAAACAGTCAAGCCCCCTTGCCTCTCCCCAAATCAATTTCACTCCAAATTCCCAAACCCCAGAAGTATTATTGCCCTTACCTGACCTTTATGTGCCAGGGAAAGAGTCACCACAGGGGAAAGGTGTCCCCCTCCTCATTCTGGGGGGGGGGGGCGGACAGCAGCAGAAGGAAGATAAAGACCCTCATGGAAGTGGAATTTCTACACCCTGCCCCCATGCATGGAAGCAAACAGCCTGGCCAGAAGGGAGCACTGTGGCCAAAAGGGAACGCAGTTCCCCTCTACTTTCTTCCCTCCAAGCCCTGCCGAACTCAGAGTGCTCAGGGATGGCCTTGTACCATTCCAGCCCTATACGTAGAGTGGGAAGCAGCTCTGCCTGTTGCAAGTGGTCAGGAATAAGGCCAGTGTCATCACTTTCAGCATCTCCAATGGGCTGCCTTTGATGTTATCCTAGCTACTGGGAAAGGTAGCCAACGAGTGGGGAATTTCTCCATACCTTTTCCTTGCAAGTGGGTAAGACAAAACCTGCCATCTTTGGGAAGACCCTGTCAGTTGGGAGCTCCTGTTCTAGTGAGCTGTGTACGGTCATTGCCTAGAAGAGACTTGATGCTGTCCATGAGTTCCTAGTTACATCTCTTTCCAGTCATTTTCTTTAACAACGAGCATTCAATTTAAATACAGCTAAGCGGCAGATCTCCTGACAGACCCAGGCACATGCCCTCCTTTGCACACTGCACCACCCTGTCCACTTGAAACAAAAGATTTCCCATATCCCATGGCACCTGCAGACATAGAGGTCTCATGCACTGTTGTGTCATTCACTGGTGCAGTGCTAGGGATGGGACCAACTTCTGCTTCTTGTGGGCATCCTCAGCCTCCTTGGGCATGCTCAGCGGCTGCGCGGGAACTCAGGGCAGAGTGTGACACTTCCCCAGGCTGGAGAGTGGGGACTTATGAAGGTACTTATGAAGTAAATGAAGTAAAAATCCTAAAGGAATCAAAATGTTCCATAGAATCATTATGGATAACAATTCATTCCTCTAATATGAATATGGCATTAGGAATATATTACCGACCACCTAACCAGGACAGTGATAGTGATGCTGAAATGATGAGGGAGATTAGAGAGGCTATCAAAATAAAAAACACAGTAATAATAGGAGATTTCAATTATCCCCATATTGATTGGGTGCATGTCACCTCAGGACGGGATTCAGAGATTAAATTTCTTGATGCCTTAAATGACTGCTTCTTGGAGCAGCTAGTACAGGAACCCACAAGGGGAGAGTCGATTCTCGATCTAGTCTTGACTGGAACGCAGGATCTGGTCCAAGAGGTAACTGTTACTGGACCGCTTGGAAATAGTGACCACAATATAATAACTTTTAATATTCCTGTGTTGGGAAGAACACCGCAGCGGTCAAACACTCTGGCATTTAATTTCAAAAAGGGGAATTACACTAAAATGAGGAAGCTAGTTAAACAGAAACTAAAAGGTAGAGTAATTAAACTAAAATCCCTGGAAGCTGCATGGAAACTGTTTAAAGACACCATACTAGAGGCCCAACTTAAATGTATACCCCAAATAAAAAAACACAGTAAGAGACCTAACAAAGAACCACCATGGCTAAACAGCCATGTTAAAAAGGCAGTGAGAGAGAAAAGGGCAGCTTTTAAAAAGTGGAAGTCAAATCCTAGTGAGGAAAATAGAAAGGAACATAAACACTCCCAAATTAACTGTCATAATGTAGTAAGAAAAGCCAAAAAAGAGTTTGAGGAACAGCTAGCCAAAAATTCAAAAAACAATAGTAAAATGTTTTTTAAATACATTAGAAGCAGGAAGCCTGCTAAAAAAGCAGTGGGGCCCTTGGATGATAAAGATATAAAAGGAGCAATCAAGGAAGACAGTGCCATTGCGGAGCGATTAAATGATTTCTTTGCTTCAGTCTTCACGGCTGAAGATGTTACAGAGGTTCCTAAATCTGAGCCAGCCTTTTTAGGCGACAAATCTGAGGAACTCACTCAGATTGAAGTGACATTAGAGGAGGTTTTGGAATTAATTGATAAGCTGAATAGTAACAAGTCTCCAGGACCAGATGGCATTCACCCAAGGGTTCTGAAAGAACTCAAATGTGAAATTGCGGAGTTATTAACAGTGGTTTGTAACCTATCCTTTAAATCCACTTTGGTACCAAATGACTGGAAGACGGCCAATATAACACCAATATTTAAAAAAGGTTCTAGAGGAGATCCTGGCAATTATAGACCGATAAGTTTAACATCAGTACCAGGTAAATTAGTAGAAACACTAGTAAAGAGTAAAATTGCAAGGCACATAGAAGAGCACGAATTGTTGGGCAAAAGTCAGCATGGTTTCTGCAGAGGGAAGTCGTGTCTGTCTAATCTATTAGAATTCTTTGAAGGGGTTAATAAACATGCGGACAAGGGGCACCCAGTGGACATAATATACCTAGATTTCCAGAAAGCCTTTGACATGGTCCCACACCAAAGGCTTTTATGTAAATTAGGTGGTCATGGGATAGGAGGAAAGGTCCTTTCATGGATCGGGAATTGGTTAAAAGACAGAAAACAAAAGGTTGGAATAAATGGTAAATTTTCACAATGGAGGGGGGTAACTAGTGGTGTTCCCCAGGGCTCAGTCCTGGGACCGATCCTGTTCAACTTGTTCATCAATGATCTAGAAAATGAGGTAAGCAGTGAGGTGGCAAAGTTTGCAGATGACACCAAGTTGTTCAGGACAGTCAAAAGCAAAAGGGATTGTGAAGAACTACAAAAAGATCTCAGCAAACTGAGTGATTGGGCAGCAAAATGGCAAATGAAATTTAATGTGGGTAAGTGTAAGGTAATGCATGTTGGAAAAAATAACCCAAATTACACGTACTACATGATGGGGTCAAATTTAGCTACGACAGATCAGGAAAGGGATCTTGGAGTTATAGTGGATAGTTCTCTGAAGACATCCACGCAGTGTGCAGCGGCAGTTAGTAAGGCAAATAGGATGTTAGGAATTATTAAAAAAGGGATCAATAATAAGACAAAAGATATCATACTTCCCCTATATAAAACTATGGTACGCCCACATCTCGAGTACTGCGTGCAGATGTGGTCTCCTCACCTCAAAAAAGATATATTGGCATTAGAAAAGGTTCAGAAAAGGGCGACTAAGATGATTAGGGGCTTGGAAAGGGTCCCATATGGGGAGAGGCTAGAGAGACTGGGACTTTTCAGTTTGGAAAAAAGGCGATTGAGGGGCGATATGATAGAGGTATATAAAATCATGAATGGTGTGGAGAAAGTGAATATAGAAAAATTATTTACCTTTTCCCATAATACAAGAACTAGGGGACACCAAATGAAATTGATGGGTAGTAGGTTCAAAACTAATAAAAGGAAATTTTTCTTCACACAGCGCACAGTCAACCTGTGGAACTCCTTGCCCGAGGAGGCTGTGAAGGCCAGGACTCTATTAGGGTTTAAAAAAGAGCTTGATAAATTTTTGCAGGTCAGGTCCATAAATGGCTATTAGCCAGGGATAAAGTATGGTGCCCTAGCCTTCATAACAAGGGCAGGAGATGGATGGCAGGAGATAAATCACTTGTCTTCTGTTCTCCTTCTCTGGGGCACCTGGCATTGGCCACCGTCAGCAGATGGGATGCTGGGCTTGATGGACCTTTGGTCTGACCCAGTATGGCCATTCTTATGTTCTTATGTTCTTATGTACGAACTTGGCAGGCAAAACACTGAGGCCAGCAGATACCTGGGGAATGGTTCCACAGGGGTTGGCAGTGACATCTGGCATCTCCACTGGTCCCTAACTGCTGGGCTTGGCAACTGCAGCACTTGGGGACTGCTCTTCTCTTGCTGGGTGACTCCTTGCATCCTGGTTGGATCACGTGCAATGTCGGGAGGTATGATCCAGTGCTGCCAGGATCACCAAAAGGATCTTGGGAGCCATGGTTGTCCTTGGCCTTTCAGGTGCTGCAGATGGCAGGTGGGGATTTGTGCTGTCATATAAGGAGACCCTTGAATTTGCAGACACTGGGATGTAGAGACATACCACTGCACATCTTTAGTCACTTTGGGGGAAATTCTCCCAGGCACAAAGGACTCAGGCAAGGACCTACCAATGATGTGTGCATTTGTGTATGCACACACAGGGAGCTGACACACCAGGGAAGGCTTCCAAGCTTGTTCTCTTTTCAGAGATGGTCAAAAGGCCATAAGAACAGCCATGCTGGACCAAGCCAATGACCCAAGTAGCCCAGAAGCCTGTCTCCTGAAAGTAGCTGGTGCCAAATACTTCTGAGAGAATGGACAGAGACTGGAAATTAATGGACGATCTATTCTGTTGTCCGGCCCCAACTTCTGCAACCCAGAGGTTTAGGGACACCCAGAGCATAGGGTTGTATCTCTGACCATCCTGGCTAACAGCCATTGGTGTACCTATCCTCCACGAACATCTCTGAAATTTTTAACCCTGTTATCCTTCTGACCTTCTCAACATTCCATGGCAATGAGTTGCACAGCTTCGCTGAGTGATGTGTGGAGAAATACTTCCTTTTGTTTGCTTTACATCCACTGCCTCTTGAGTTCATTAGGTGACCCCAGCTTCTCGTGTTATGTGCACGGGTAAATAACACTTCCTTATTCACTTTCTCCACCTCACTCATGATTATACAGACCTCATTTTCACTCTTATTTTCTCTCCCCTGCTTAATGAGTCCTGTAATTCTGTTAGCTTTTTTGACTGCTGCTGCACAGTAAGCAGATGTTTTCAGCTAACTACCCACAATAACTCCAAGATCTCTTTCTTGAGTGATAACAGTTAATTGAGATACCATCATATTTTTATCTGTTGTTGGGATTATGTTTTCCAATGTGCATTACTTTGTGTCTATCAACACTGAATTTCATCACCCATTTTGTTGCCCAATCTCCCAGTTTTATGAGATCCCTGTCATTTATTGCAGTTTGCTTTGGAATTCACTTTGTTGAATAATGTTGTATAATCAACAAATTTTGCCATGTCTCAGTTTACCTCAGTTTTCTAGAACACTTATGAAAATATCAAAAGGCACAGGTCTCACTTCAGATCCTTAGGAGACTTTGCTATTTACCTGACTCCATTGTGAAAAGTAGCTATTTATTTCTACTCTTTGTTTTCTATTGTTTAATGAGTTACTGATCCATGTGAAGATGTTCCCTCTTGACTGCTTACTTTGCTTAAGAGCTTTGCTGAGGGAACTTGTGAAAGGCATTCTGGCAGCCCAAATGCATTATATCCATTGGATCACCTTTATCCACATGCCTGTTGACCCCCCCTCAAAATTATAATTGATTGATGAGGCAAGATTTTCCTTCACAAATTGCATGTTAACTGTGTTCATCTGTTTATCTGATCATTCTGGTACTATAGCTTCAATTAATTTGTCAGGTGCTGAAGTTAGATTTACTGCATATAAACGCAGAATTGCCTTTGGAGCTTTTTTAAAACATCGGCATTACATCTGGTACAGAGGCTGATTGAAGCAATAGATTACATACCGCAGCTAGTAGAGCTGCAATTTCATATATGAGTTCATGCACCTCGCAGGGTGAATACCATCTGGTCCCAGGCACATATTACTCTTTAATTCATCAGTTTGTTCAAAACCTCTTTGACTGACACCGCAATCTGGAACAGTTCCTCAGATGTCACCTAAAAAGTATAGGTCAGGTGTGGGAATCTCCCTCACATTCTGTGCAGTGAAGACCAATGCAGAAAATTCATTTAGCTTCTCTGAAATGGCCTTGTCATTTGTGAGTGCTCCTTTAGTGCCTTGATCATCTAGTGGCCCCACTGACTGTTTGGCAGACTTCCTGCTTCTGATGTACTTTAAGCCAATTTTATTGTTAGCTTTTGTGTCTTTTGCTAGGTGTTCTTCAAATTCTTTTCTGGTCTGCCTCATTACTCTTTTACACTTGACTTACCAGAGTTTATGCTCCTTATATTTTTCTCATTAGGATATGACTTCTAATTTTAAATAGTGTCTTTTTGTCTCTAACCACTTTTTACTCTGTTGTTTAGCTAAGGCAGCATTTTGGTCCTTCACCCCTCATACACACATTTAGGGTACTCATTTATTTTGAGCCTCTGCTTTGGAAACTTGCAAGCATTTCACTCGCCTGGCTATTCCCTTTAAAGTCTTTTAAACTAGTCTCTTCATTTTCGTGCAATTCCCATTGTTGAACTTCAAGGTTAGTGTGGTAGGTTCTTTTCTATTTCTCCCTCCAAGGATGTTAAATTTATTTACATTGGCATTGTTGTTATTGAGTGTTCATCTTGGAACAGATATTGTGCAAATCTTGGGAAAAATCAACAATTACCGCTCCCCTTGTGGGTTCCAGAACTAGCTGCTCAAAGAAGCAGTCTTTAATAGTATCCTAGAGATTATAGCTTTGCATCCTGTCCTGAGGTGACATATACCCAGTCAACATGGGGATAATCCCCATTATTGTGTTTTCAGTTTTTACAGCCTTTATAATCAACATGAACATTTCATAGTCACTGTCACCGTCCGGGTCAAGTGGTTGATAGTAAATACCTACTGCTATACTCCTATTATTCAAATATGGAATTTCTAGCCATAGATTATTACTTGTCTCTGTTGTTTTGTTTTGCTTTTTATGCATATTGCTACTATTTCACTAGCATGACCTTTTTTTTTTGCACCCTGGTGTTATATGCTCCACTGATTACCATTATATCATCAAGTTTCTGTGATGTCTATTATACCGATATCTTGATTTAGTGCCAGTACTCAAGTTTATCCATACTCACTGTCTTTAACTTTATGCTTTTTGTACACAAGCATGTATAAAATTTGCTATTATTTAGTTATCTGCCTTCCAGCGATATAACTGAATGGGAGTCTTATTTATTTATTTATTTATTTGACTGTTTCCATTCAATTCTTTCCTGTACTTCTGTCCACTCCTCTTCACTAGGGTATATAGTACCTCTTTAATAAACCCTCCTCTAAAGGATGCTCCTCCACATCTATCAACCTTCCCCCAGGCCTTAATTTAAAAACTCCTTCACAATCTTTTTAATTTTACATGCCAGCAGTTTGGGCCCATTTTGGCTTAGATGAGTTCATCCTTCCTGCATAAGCATCTCCTTTTCCAAAAGTTCCCAAATTCCTAACAAAACGTCAACCCCTTCTCTTCACAATGTAGTGTCATCCACAACTAGAGACCCAGCAGTTCTGCCTATATAACTGGTCCTGCGTATGGGTGCTCTATGCGCCCTTTTTGGTCCTGCCTGTAGAGAACATAGACCAGGATTACAGTTCAGCAGCTTCCTCTCTGCTTGCAGCCTACACGCTCCCAGCTCAGTCAGTGCTGAGACTCTATGGGTGGTAGTGTGGTGGGGACATCCTTGCAGGAACCAGGAAATTCTCCCAGCATGCCACAGTTTGTAATCCATCACTTGTACAATAAGCTCTTCCATATGCAGGAGCCCCGGGACTGGGAGATTGCTGGATATGCAAATATTCTGGATAACAGAGAGGCATACCTAACAATGCATAATGCTAAAAAAAAACAAAACCAAGATTAGGTATTAAAAAACAAACAAAGATGTATGCAGAGTACTTCATTTACCAACAGTAGTGTTGTATACTGTAAACTTATACTGTATTTGCTGTATTTATTTGTGTTTACTTTCACTATACAGTACTTAGGGGAAACATAACTCAGATTTACTTATGGTTAAAAGGCCGGTTATTTGACAGTTCTGGATGACAGAATGAAAGAGTTTACTGTTGTTCCCAGAGCTGCTCCTTAAGCATAACGGGCCTTAGGAAACAGTTCTTTGTTTACTTTTATTTTTTGCGCAGGGGAGGAGGTAGAAGGTTCTTATTGTGCTAAATTTAGCAAATATTTGTTAGATATATCTTATTCTTGCTCTCCCTATTTAAGATCCCCTGTGTGCTGCTCCTGTCCACTAGCTGCCCTGCTTGCGTTGGAAGCTGGCTTTTTAAACCCTTGTTCTCCCTGTGTTAGCCCTGCCCACATGAAAGGATTCTAGTGTGATTAGGGATCAGAGGAGGGCCTCATTAGGAAGCTCTCCAGCCTTGCCTACCAGACCTCCAGGCTCCACGTTCAGCACACACCACACTACAAACTTCAATCAGGCCTGCACATGACTGCACACGATAATGAACATGCAAGCAAAGAGAAAGCAAATTTCACCCCCAAGGGTCACATAGTCACTCCTCCTTCAGCTGGAGTACTCCTTGTGTTTGCATCAAACCAGAGTAGATGAGCTTGGAGGGAGCTGTGTAGAAAAGCTGGAAATGCAGGAGCGGGGGAGTCCACTGATATAGTGCTTACATGGAAATCCTGGACCCAAGATTCCATTATTGAAAAACTCCCTTATAGCGTGAGGTGATTTGCCATTATTTCTGTTGACCCCTGTGGAGTGCCTCATGCAAGATCCATTTAACTTTGGGTTAATGCAGATTTTGTTTATATGCAGATTTCAACCTCAGATGAAACAAAAGTACATGTCTTACCCCCACTAAACTATGTAAATATGCCAATGGCAGAAAATGTTATAGTTGTAAATACCATTTATAAGAAAGGAGTTCAAAGAATCACTTGCCAGAATATCTGTTCTGCTGGAACTCTGTTCTAATGGAGGAGGCAGAATCAGATTGCCAGACTGTAGCTCACAAATTATACAACTGTACCTTAGAAGGGTAGCTGGGAGGGTGATAACATATAGAATTATTAGCCAGAATGAACAGAACTAGGTCTAGAAGAGATAAATAAAAAGAAAAAAAGTAGGTAGAGCAATGTGGATTGGAATATGTACTCCAGGATATCTCTTTGTTTATCTTTGGAAAAGATATGAGAAAATACAGGAGGAAAAGCAGGAAAGGAAAATGATCAATTTAATAATAGTGGTAGCAGATTTCCTGCTAGGAAATGTTTCCCAAACTAGTTTTATTTAAAGATTCCCCTCCAAGTGCAAATATTCTCGTAATCAAGTAATTTCATGACTTAATTTACCCTGATTAGCATAGCAATTTGCTATACTTTTCAAAAAGCACTAATCAGTTTTAGCTCCTACTAGACTGAACACACCAACCACACAAAATGCTATCATGGTCTTAAACTGCTAATCAATTTTGAAAATCTAAATCAATCTGCATTTTAACATTATCATTTTTCGGTCACTGGTAATAATGCACTTTATGACCTAGAAGTGTAAGGAATGATCTTTCACGAGGAATAATTAGCTAAAATGATGCCTCATTTCAGCCTTATAACTTTATCCCCATCTAGTTAAAACATTAAGTGCATACTTAATATTGAGAGAAGAAAAAATGGTTATTTTTAGTTACCAGGGTCATGGCAGGAGAACTCCACATGAGTTATTTTTAGGTTTGATGAGGGAAATTGCTACAAGGTAAGGCTTTACACTTTAAAAAATGATAGATGTATGTTGTGTAAACTAAGCTACTGAATATGGTGAGTTGACAGCCCTTTTGAAAAACTACATACTCAGAAATCCTTGTGTTATTTAATCCTTGTATTAAAAAAAAACAAAAAAGAACCCATAGAATTATCCCACTAGTGCTGTGAAACAGTTGAATAGGTAACCACATGACAGTTTTCTGTATCAGTGGCAACCCAGAAATTTTCTATATGCAACACTCAACTGATTGTCCTTGTGTCTACTTTCAGCCTTCCCTCTCCTGGCTGGCTTCCCATGTGGACAGGTATCTCAGCTCCCTGGACTTCTTGCAGGGCTGGGGGCTGTCACTAAGCAAGTCCTGTGAGCAGAGCAGAAGGACCAGGGCTTCTGGAAGCAGGGCAAGGATAGGCAGGACTCTGGATGGGAGCCTGGAGCAAGAGGAGCTGGCCCCAAGGCAGCAGAAATGGGGAGCACCCCACAGCCCACTCAAGTTTGACTTCGCAGCCCTCTGTCTCCTGACAGGGGGTAGCAGGGCCAAAATTCAGAGAGTGGCATTGCAATCACACTAACAGGGATTGCGGTGTCACACCACTTGGCCCTGCAGTGTCTCTGTCATGACAGAAAGAGAAGGGGGGCCAAAACTGGATGAGTGACTGGTGTTGCAACAGGATGTACATGGAATGCAGCCCAGCTCAGGGAGAGGCCATGGGTCCACACAAAACTAGCGCTGCCGCCCCTGTGTGTCAGGTCGCAGTGCCTCTCATACATTTCACCCCCACCCCATCTTCAATGGTAGAGGAGTGTCAGTGCTACACGGCAAAGCAGCCAGTACCACTACTCCTCACCATTGCCATTGGGCCAGCTCGTGCACCAGGGCTTGCTTTGCTTCCAGCAGCTCAAGCCTTGGGCCCCCTGCCAATGTTACGCACCATGGTAACATGTTTGCAGCTCTGGGCACTGCTGTTCTGTATTACTGTGGTTTTTCTTCCCCATTGCCACTGATAAAAGCTATGCCAGGTCTTTATGCACAGTTGCTGTATACCCAATTAAAGAAAGTTCAGATACCAGAAGCCTGGACTTTTTTTTTAGTAACCACATCTACTCATTTACCATCTGAAGCTTCTTTCGCTTGCATATTTATTAGAAAGACACAAGGACAGCTCTTCTCTGGCAACGAAAGATATTCCCATCCAAATTCAATGTTTAGAGCCCACTCTACTAGAAGCAATTTGTGTGGGAGTTCTCAGTTAAACCCTTAAAACGACTATGCTGAAGTCAGGCTGCCACTTATATTTCCCTTCCACAACTCATTGTACCAGAACAGTCTGGTGTTTCTGCAGCACAATGTAGCATCAGCTCCCAGGCTGTGCAGCACCAATAAAAGCAGCATGGCGAGAGGCCCAGCAAAAGGGCCCAGCTCCCTAAAATGGCATGCAGCAAAAAGAACATAGGTAATGGCTGTTTGTCAGATCGATGGCGATGATGTGGATACAGAACTGAAGCGTAGTTGATAAATGGATTGCTGGAGTGTCATATGGCCCTGTTGCAGGTTTGGGTTTTGGCAGCTCTGTTGACGGCTCATCCCACTCTCTGGATTGTCACCTTGTAGTGGTGGGTGGGGCTTGCGTGTTCCAATGAACCCAAGAGTCGTGCCGCACGGAGTCTCATGCTCCAGCAGGGTCCCCCAGGGTCTGAACAGATGTGGATGTCTGGCAGACCACCACGGGGAAAGAAGGAGTCAGCAACAGCAACTCCAAAGGAGTGCTCCTCCTTACAAAACGTGTGGATCATGAGCTAGTCATCACAAACACCTGTTCCACCAGAAAACAAAGTTAAGACCTCGTGGCAACGTCCTTGATTGAAGTACTGGCACCTCATAGACATGTCAGCATCCGTGTCTGGGATCCCTGGAGCGTACAAGAATTTCGGCCTCACACTGAACATCAAAAAGACCAAGGTGCTGCACCAACCTTCACCAACAGGACAATCTCCTTCTACTGAAGTCAGTGGAGAACTGCTGGAAAATGGGGAGCGCTTCACATGCCTTGAAAGTCATCTTTCTGCTAAAGTCGACATTGATGCAGAAATCCAGAATAGTCCAAGCCGTGCAAGCTCAGCTTTCACCTACCTGAGACAAAGGGTCTTCAAGAACTGGGACATCTATCCCAAGACAAAGCTCCTTGTCTACCATGCAGTGGTTGTTCCAACACTACTATACTCATGTGAAACCTGGACAACATACAAGCATCATCTGAAGGCACTTGAACGATATCAATGCTGCCTCAGGAGAATCCTAAATATATCTTGGGAGGATAGGGGCACACACACTAGCATCCTAGAAGAGTCGAACATAGTCGAACATGGAATCATAGAACCATAGGGCTGGAAGGGACCTCAGGAGGTCATGACCAGCATTGAAGCCATTGTCATCAATAACTTTGTTGGACTGGCCACGTGGTTTGCATGTCTGATCAGCACCTCCCAAAACAGATTCTGTTTTCTGAATTGGAGGAAGGACAGAGGAGCATTGGGGGGACAGCAGAAGCGACATAAAGACATGCTGAAGGCACACATGAAACACACCGGGACCGTCCCCAGTGGAGAACAGTAATCTATGAGGGGGTGGCACAATTTGAGAGGTCCTGCAGCAGTGCAGATGAGGAGAGACAGAGAAGAAGTAAACAGCATCAAAAACTGCCCCATGCCCCTCCAGCAGCTACTAACACCTGCCTCTTCTGTGATAAGATCTGCGGCTCTAGAATTGGGCTGATCAGTCACCAACAGATTGACAAATAGGAGGGTGACATGAAGATGTCCCACTCATTATGACCGCCAAGTGAGAGAAAAAGAGATGACTGCTCATGCGTCCATGTGCAATGCTTCATGCATGGGGCTGTGTGTGGCTCATATCTGGCATTCCCATTGCTGATGGGCTGTGTCCTAACAGATCATTCCTTTGTTCTATCTCCTTACGTGGATTGTCTTCTCATTTGATCGTGTTGTATGTGCTGTGCCATGAACAACCGGACACAAGCACCATTCTCCAGAATGTCATGGCTGCAGATTTTGCTCCTGTGCCTGTGACATGGCTCCTTCTTATCTCTTCAGTCACCTGATGCAATGAACATTTCCAGTGACATTGTCTCTTCTACGCCAACATCTTTTCCCCTTATGCAAATTCCTCTGGAGGCTGTCTCTGTGCTGACTGTTACAACTCTGTTGAGGTTCACTGAGATTGGCCACGGCTGAGTAGCAATATTCCTTATGTAACTCCAAAGGCCCTGGACCACTGACAAGGGAGAGTGCAGATTCTGCTCTGCAGCCTTAGCTGAGGGGCAGCTGGCTCTTAGCTCGTGTGGCGGAGCTCAGAGCTTTAGCTACTAAGGCCACAGGTTCATTTCCTCTTGCCAACAACCTGGGTCTGTTGGCCTTATTCTTGCATCAGATGGACCCTATTCACCTGCCTCTGTGCACTAGCCATTGACTATGGACCCCAGGGCACAAGAACGTGCAGGTAGTGTAACTTACTTTTGGCATAATTTTGGTGCACTGTTAAAACTGTTTTGCACAATGGGACAACCAGATCCCTAGCTCTTCCTGTGTTGTGAGTTAGCACCAGCCTTTGGCTGAAAGAAACAATACTTGTGCCTTTGCAAGTATCCATTTTACATTGATGCAAATTTCTACCTTTACTTATTAAAAGCTAAGTAGTTGTTAACTCGTTGGTGTCCAACAAATCGTTAGTTGCAATGAGTTCATTCGTTGGAATTCTCAGTTGTTTGTCTCTACTTTACACTGTTAGGAAACAGTATTAGAGGCCTATTAATTTTCCACCAGAAGACATACCAAATACCCAAACACTTAACGAAGTGGTGATAGTATTAGGAGACAGCCACGAGATATGTAGGTGACTCAAAAAATAAGAATGCCATTAGCATTTACCTAATGGTAACCAAATAAAAGTAAATTCACTAAAGATAAGCTGTTAGTCCTTTAAATAAAAATATGCACCATCTTCACTCAGTTAAATGTGAGGGACTGTGCTATGCACCAGGCATTGAAAGTTAACAAACATGGGCTTTCTCAAACCAATACAGAAGCTGGTCTCTTGAGTCAACAACCCTTTGATAACAAAACATACTGATGTGACAGTACATAAGGAAAGAGGAAAACATGGCAAGTTCCCTGAAGCTTGCTGATTGCTTCAAGCTGTAGATTTATCCAGCAAATAAAGTGAAGTGTTTGGTATCTCACTACCTTCATTTGCTCTTTGAATACCATGAACCAGTGCTTGTTCAGTGATGTACAACACTTTAGAAAAATCATCTTCTTGCATTCACGATTCTTAAGAGTAGACCACTGGTTGCCATTGTACAGAGGGAGCTGCCTCTAGAGAGGTTGATGGAGCCAAATGAATGACCATAGGCTCTTGGTAACAGTAAGAACAAACATGTAACGGTGCTTAGATTGAAGATGGGACATATGAGAAGGAAAAGGAAAGAAACAAATTTGAGAAGAGTGACACAAGAACTTAAGCAATGGAGAGGAAAACATGAGAAGAGACAAGACAGGGACAAACATAACAGAAGACAGAGCAGAGTCACATGACTTGCCATACCTTATCAGAGCTCTGATCTATTTTTTCCAGTAACCTGTTTTTCACAGAAACCGGGACTAAATGTTTCAGCTGAAGATGCAAGAAAGTCCTGTAATGGCCTGCTGTGGTATAACCACCCAATAGCATGTGCCATCTCTGTCAGTCTGAGGTTGATTTATGCCCTTGTGCATCAGGGGAAGAAGACAACTGAGATTAAAAGAGAAGAGACAATAGGGTTAGGATTCATATTCCTCCAGTATGCTTTTGGGTAGTGGATATAAGTCAAAGCCTTCAGGAGGATGCAGCTGTGTACAGCATATGAGCAAACAAATCATCCATGAACCTCATGTACTCTTTCTTTTTATATGACACTTACTTCAGCTCCTCCTAATGCCATGTTCTTGACATTGTTACCCAGGGTTGCTTTAATAAACAGTTTCTGTATTTATACACAGACCAAAAGAACATCTCCAAAAACTGTCCAGCTGACAATGTTCCACGAATCTCCTGCTTGCTACAGTTCCTCAGACAGATTACAATGTTCTACAGCAGGGTCAGCAACCCTTCTGAGGCATAGTGCCAAAATTTGACTTCTATGTATAGTCCGAGTGCCGGTGATACTTTTTAAAGTCACTAACAGTCCTACTTACAACAGCTTCATTAATAAATAAATGAAGATGCAGAGCTTTACCAATTCGGTGGTGGCTGGTAGCATTAGCTGGGCTTTCGTTAATCCACAAGTGGCATGGCTTTGGGCAAGCTCCTGGCTGCATGACGGAGGAGGGGCAGGGCTGAGCTCTGAGCTCCCTCCTCGCGTGCTAATGAAAATTGGCTTGCATACCACTCTTGGCACCCTTGCTGCAGGTGGCTGACCCCTTGTCTAAGGGCTAACAAATGTAATGAGGTTGCATTGTCCTAACAATGGCAAATGAAGATATCCACACTCCAACTGCCCAGAACACTTGTTTTCTCAGCAAAGCACCTAGCTGGCAAAACTCTCTGATTACAGTCATATACTTTTATGATTCGAATAAAAATATACTGTAGCATGCCAGGCAGCATTTCTAATGTTGTGGCTGAAATAGAAATATCCATCAAGGAAGGTTGTTTTCCCTCTGTTAGGGCTTTCTTGTGCCAGCTAAATGCAGATTCTGATTAGAAACAACGCAGAGCTCCAACCGCCTCAGGGAGAGCTCCTGGAAGAATTCTTGCCCAAAGAAGCAAACTATTCTTCCTAGCTCTCTCCAGTTTGCAAAAAGAAAATACTCAGTGCTGCATCTCATCCTCAGGGGAGGCAGGACACTCCCCCACTCACTCTGCTGCTGGCACTTGGAGGCAGGTGCATGGCCTTGCTTCATTCCTGCCCCCGTGGAAGGTGTTCCACATCCATTTTTAGATCCCCTCCATTTCTCCTAGCTCTTCTGTGATAAGACCTGAATGTATTGTTCCCAGGGAAGCTATTAATTGATACTATTTTTATTTTCTATCCCATTCACTATGCAACCTAGTATTTGGGTTGCTTTTCTGACTCACTGAGGTCTCTATGCCAATAACAGCCAGGTCTTTTATCTCAGCAATTCCAACGGATATAGAACCTGGACGTGTAGACAAGTAGGACCCAAGATTCCCCCTGAATGGTTGTCCCAAGACGTTAAATGAGAGTGATGGGAGGTCAGGGCCCCTGCTCCTCAGCCTTCTTGGAAAAAAGAATCTGCTGCCTATCATCACTAATTGGAATGGATAGGAAGGAATGAAGTTAGCTGTTTTTCCACATTTATGTCAACTCCTATCAGAACACGTGGACAGAGCCTTAACACCTTGTGATCAAATGCATCAGCGTTGACCGACATGCCGAGCAGTGTCAGCGTGC
The DNA here is from genome assembly GCF_033958435.1 of Carettochelys insculpta. Classification (NCBI taxonomy): domain Eukaryota; kingdom Metazoa; phylum Chordata; order Testudines; family Carettochelyidae; genus Carettochelys; species Carettochelys insculpta. The sequence goes on from NC_134137.1 coordinate 123,601,261, forward strand.
CGCTGAGAATAATTTATTTCCATCTAAAGGTATCTTTTCCTTCACAGTTTTAAGTGCCAGAACTATTTAGCCTAATTTTTTGGATGTCTTGCCCATGACCAAATGGATAAACTTACACAACTGCACTTCTGTATAAGGTGCCCTAACACATCCCGCACTTGCTTATGCTGTTGTAGAAACCTTCCTTGAACAGGTGTTTTGGGGGTATAAATGCAATTGTATTTTATCCCTCTCTTTCTCGTAATCCAACTGGTCATTCATATTCTAATTTTGTGAAAAATAAAACACAGACAGACAGGCAATGGTTCAATGTGGGTAGCTGACATGAATTCCAGTGCATCAGTCATAGATGAGCACCTTGACAGTGTGAACTTAAATGGCAATCATGTGTCTCAGTTTGCACTAGCGGTGAATATTCTTCCTCCAGTTAAATTTTGCTCCTGATATTTTGCTATTTTTACTTCAGTGTTTGCTTTCACTTTTTAGTCTTATGTTTACTACACAATCCTAACCTGTAAAACTAGATGACCATCTTGCTCTCATGAATCTGCTCAGGGGCAGCAGGGCAAAAAAGGCTGACAGAGGAATGATAACGAAATTAATGCACAACGACTTACCCTTAAGCACAGACAAGTCAGCTATGCACTTACGTTTTTGTCTATGATATAGCCATCACATGAAGTGTTCAGGGTAAGGAAGGTGAACAAAAGATGTTCTGGAGGCATATGAAAATAAAATAGAGAAAGCCCACTTGTTTGCTATGGGATCTGTCCATTGCTTTCATCATGCAGAAGTCTGAGCATAACAGATTGCTTTTCCTATGAGGTTAAGATTGGAAATGCTTGGAAGACCAAAGAACAGAGTGAATGTAATCTAAAAATTGTTGATCTGTTTTCTGTGATAAACGAAGGTTAATGTGGACACAAATTAATAAGAAGATGCATTTTACATTTACAGTTCTGACTGTCATATGTAGCTCTTCACACTATGGCTACGTCTACACGTGAAGCCTACATCGAAGTAGCCTATTTCGATGTGGCGACATCGAAATAGGCTATTTCGATGAATAACGTCTACACGTCCTCCAGGGCTGGCAACGTCGATGTTCAACATCGACGTTGCGCAGCACCACATCGAAATAGGCGCTGCGAGGGAACGTCTACACGCCACAGTAGCACACATCGAAATAAGGGTGCCAGGCACAGCTGCAGACAGGGTCACAGGGCGGACTCAACAGCCAGCCGCTCCCTTAAAGGGCCCCTCCCAGACACACTTGCACTAAACAGCACAAGATACACAGAGCCGACAACGAGTTGCAGACCCTGTGCATGCAGCATGAATCCCCTGCTGCAGCAGCAGCAGCCAGAAGCCCTGGGCTAAGGGCTGCTGCACACGGTGACCATAGAGCCCTGCACGGGCTGGAGAGACAGCGTCTCTCAACCCCCCAGCTGATGGCTGCCATGGAGGACCCCACAATTTCGACATTGCGGGACGCGGATCGTCTACACGGTCCCTACTTCGGGCGCTATTCCGATCCCCTCATGAGGTTAGCGACTTCGACGTCTTGCTGCCTAATGTCGAAGTTAACTTCGAAATAGCGCCCGACGCGTGTAGCCGCGACGGGTGCTATTTCGAAGTTAGTGCCGCTACTTCGAAGTAGCGTGCACGTGTAGACACAGCTTATACCTGTTCCCCCACCCCTGAGGGGAAAAAAGAAAAGTGCAAGAGTAGCGCTTTTCGCACTTTCAAAGGTGACTGTTTTTCATTTAGAAAGCAATGCTGTTCATTGTGAGGTGAGATGGGAATGCTAGGGAGCAGGGCAAGAGTTGCTGGGAACCACCCTGCAAAAGGAAACAGCAAATTATCATCTGCTTTGAAACAAAAATGGAATCGTGCTGATGCTGAAGTGGAAAGGAAATTCGTTGCTGAAGTGGAAAGGAAATTGGTTTTGTGGGTAAGGCAGCCTCGGACAGCTGAGTTGGGGTCTGAGGACTGCGACAGACTTCCTGGGTGCTGCTGGGTGAGTCACTTCATCTCTATTCCTCAGGTTTCCATGCACAAAATGAGACTATAGTATTACACTGCGTCTGCTCTTTGCTTGTCTTGTCTCTTTAGACTGTAAGCCTTTCACAACCAGCTTTTTTGTGTGTTTATTCAATGCCTAGGCCAACAGGGTCCTGACTTCCTTTGTCGCCTATGGGTGATACTGTACCACCACTAAACAATGGCTGGTGGGCAAATTTTAAGTTACGCAACTGATCTGGTGGATTGACTAGGCTTGTAAAAAAGCTGGAATAGGGATCTATGGCTTTATGTGTGACATGTATAATACAGAAATCCTGCCACAAACAGCTAGAAAAACCTGCACCCTAGGAGAGACACTTGGCCCTCTGTTTTGGTTTATTATCTGCAGGAATCACTGTGTCACAATCAGGTGCCATCAGGTTTTCATAACCTCTCTTGTACTCATTCTCCTCTTGATCCTGAGGGCATCTTAGGGCAGGGGTGAGCTAACCTTTTATGTCACACCACCCCTTCATGGCCTTTCAATTAGCTGGTCCCCACTGTGGGAGGGCCACTGGAAAGAATGTGGGGGAGCTCAGGAAGGGGGCACCACTGCACGGGCAACGGCCAGCTCTGCATATGCTCAGCAGTCACTCCTGCTGCAGTCTCCACCACCTCCCCAGCTATGCTGACACCATGAGACCTCGCCGCTTGACTCAGGGCCTCTGAATATCCCGATTGGCCCAGCAGCAGGGGCTGTTCCCTTGACAAGGGAAGTGTTAGAAGCTGCTGGGTGAGGCAGCGGATGCTGGGGGCGGGGGGCTCAATCATGCTGTCCGCCCCCCAAATGTCACACCTCCGGGGGGTGCACCCCCCACATTGCACATCCCTGTTGTAGGGTATGTCTACAGAGCAGCCTTATTTTGAAATTAGCTGTTCAGAAGAGCTATTCCGGAATTGTTTATTTCGAAATAATGCTGCTACACACAAAAATGCATTTCGAAATAGCACGTAGCTCTTTTGAAATACAGCCTCTACAAACATAGAGCCTATTGAGAAATAGAGCCATTGGACACACTATGGCTTATTTCAAAATAGGCTCTATTTTCTGTCTTAACCTGTTTTGAAATATCAATGTCAAAATAGGCACGGTTCCTCAAAGAATGAGGTTTACCAATTTCAAAATAAGACAACCATGATTTCAAAGTATTTCAAAATGAGAATAATAGCTGTTATTTCAAAATAACTTTGCTGTGTAGACCTACCCTTAGGGATGGTGGCAAAAGGGCAGTGCTTCTAGACACAGCAAATGGGATACTGTGAGCTGCTTAAAAGGGGGAAAAAAACCTCTGGTGGGAATACTTTAATGTGTCAAAAATGTGTGTGTATGTTAAAAATTGCATCTGCTCCAAATTCTTGTGCAAGTGAGTCTATTAAAGGGTAGGCTAGGGCTCATGGTACTACTCCAAGTCTCCCACAGATTTCTTGTGTATCCTTGCACAAGTTGCTCAGTATTCACCAGCTGTAAAAGAGGAACATCAGTATTTCTTTCCTCCAATCTTTGTTTGCGTTTCCCTGTTTAAATCATAGGCTCTTAGGCAGGGACTGTATAACCAGCATCTAGCAGAACAGGGCTTTACTATCACAGAAATAATAACAATCTCCATTCTTTTTAATTCAACTCCTCATCAGTTTGCAGGGTTAGCTTCAGAATGCTCCCATAACTAAAATTTGCCACTTATAATTTAGACTGATTTAGAAAACTGGACTATCAAGTAAAACATGACTGGTGATCAAGGATGGTCACTTTTCAAGTCTGATACAGGTGACAAGTGAAGGAATTTCGGTCATCCCCATCTAATTCCTCCTGGACATGTTTCCCAGCTCATGAAGTCCGTGGGAGGACATAAGTTTGCCACTACAGTACAGTGTCAGGTTTACAAGCAGCAGCGCTATGAACTGAGCCATTAACTGAGGAGTCAATCTTACTTCAAACCAGAAGTGTATGATCAGGAAGCAGCAGAGATCAAACCAACCAATCAACACCCCACACTCACTGCATTATGGTGTTAAACATAAATTACTTTTTAAAAGAGAGAAGCTGCCTTTTTCCTCAACGTGAAAAGTTTCAAAGTTGTGTTAAGTCAATGCTCACTTACAAGCTTTTGAAAGGACAACAATATTTTATTCAGCGTTATGAGCATTCAGAGTTATGAATCATCTCCATTCATAAGGTGTTCATAAATCTGAGATTCTAGTGTAGTTGTATTAATGGTACTTGGTGCTTAGAAAATTCCTAGCACAGTAAAAGATTTTCAGATCAGGTTACACTCGCAGACCTGTAAAGGGAAATATGCTGTCCTTGGTGGCTGTGCACGGTCTCTTTCTAGTTAGTGCTTTGAGCCCTTCAGAAACACAACTGAGAAATAAGTAGGGCAGAACAAAAGAAGTGTTTGCATCCCTTAGTTATTCAAACCTATTCTTATTACACCACTTGGTCTTGAATTCCAATTCCTTCTCTGTCAAATTGACATTTACCCCATTTTTTCCTGCATCCTTTATTTGAAAAATTAAATTTTACAGGAAATAAAAGAATCACATTGAGAATGGATGCACGTTCCATTTACTCTAATTATGCACAGTGAAAAGTTTCCATTTCAACAAGCCTCATTGATATTCTGCTGTGAACTTGACTAGGAGAAAAAAAACAACAACACATGAGGAGATTTTACCAGTCAATTGACTTTCACTGAAGAAAAAGCTTTTGTGTGTTTAAGAATATTACATTTTAAATTTTCTTTTGTTTTCTCTGAAATAATGACTCCTGTAATGACAAAACATCTGGAAAGATTGAAATGCCCTAATGTTCTGGTTCTGCTGTTTTATAGATGAATTCCAAACAGCAGGAAATAGTGTGTCAACAAAAACTAGGAGTTTGAGGTGTATATAAACATGCCAGCTTTTGGGCCTTTGGGAGGCATACTTATTTATCCCACAGGTGTGGTTAAGCCTTTCAGTATTGCATGACCCCTGTCACTCAAATGGTTAGATCGAACATGATCTTTACAGTGTTCATAAAACATATAGAGAGGGATTTAATAGATCTAGGAGAAAACTTGAGAAGCACAGTGTGAAACAGAATAATTTATTTGAAAAATATAGGAAACTTGAAAGAAGTTAAGTCTTCTTTAGAGATGAACACTGAACATTATCAACTCTTAGGTGAAACACGTTAAATTCTGTGTATTCTGCAAGATTCTTGGAATAACAAATAATAATAAATGTATTCAAAATAAAGTAAGACTATTGTTAGGTATCAGTATCCTCTATTCCTTCTTCTGGAGCAACTAAAGCCGTGTCTACACATGCACACTACTTCGAAGTAGCGGCACTAACTTCGAAATAGCGCCCGTCATGGCTACACGCGTCGGGCGCTATTTCGAAGTTAACTTCGACGTTAGGTGGCGAGACATAGAAGTCGCTAACCTCATCAGGAGATGGGGATAGCGCCCTACTTCAACGTTCAACGTCGAAGTAGGGACCATGTAGTCGTTGCGCGTCCCGCAACTTCGAAATTGTGGGGTCCTCCATGGCGGCCATCAGCTGAGGGGTTGAGAGACGCTATCTCCAGCCCCTCAGCTCAATGGTGGCCACGTGGAGTGGCCCCTTAAAGGTCCCCTCCCCCTCCCTTCCTGTGCAGGAAGCTGAGGGAACGTGCAGGCAGCAGCTCAGACACGCCGCCAGCCTGCACATCCCTCAGCAGCCACAGGAGGCACAGGACCCTCAATGGCCGCCCGTCAGCCCCCCCAGCGCCCCCAGGGGACCCCCCCCAAGGGAAGCCAGGGCAGCCAGCCCAGCCAGGCGGGCAGCCGGGCTGGCAAGCGGCAGCGGGGCCCCTCCTGGACGGCGGCTGAGCTGCGGGACCTGCTGGGGCTCTGGAGTGAGGAGGAGGTGCTCCAGGTAATGGGGAGCAAGAGGCGGAATGCGGATGCGTTCGCTCGGCTGGCCAAGGGCCTGGCCGCCCAGGGTCACCCTGCCCGCACTCCTGATCACATCAGGAGTAAGGTGAAGAAGCTGCGGCAGGGTTATGCCCGGGCCCGGGATGTGGCCGGACGATCTGGGGCCGCCCCCGTCACTTGCCCCTTTTACAGGGAGCTCAGGGATATCCTGAGCCCCCGGCACACCTCCTCCCCTCCGGCCACCCTTGATACTTCGGCCGACGAGCCCCAGCAGGCCCTTCAGCCGGAGTCCACCCCGGAGGTAAGCCCCGCACCCCGGGGGTCCCCCCGGAGCCCACCCACGGGCCATCGCGGCAGGAAGAGGAGGAGGAGGAGGAGGAGGAGGACGGGGGCTCCTCCTCCGCAGAATCCGGGCTGCAGATCCTCCTCCTGCCATCCCAGAGCAGCAGCCGGGCCTCCACCCCCCGGGGATCTCCGGACCGTGGGAGCGGACTGACAGGTAGGTACCCCACTCTGGTGGACACCCCTGGGCTTGAGGGGCGGGGGTAATAGATATGTGTCCAGGGTCCCCCACATGCTCACATGGCCATGGCCCCAAGGACAGCAGGGCCATGTCCCTCACAACAGTGCATCAGCCCCTGCCCCCCCCACCCCGCACGACAGTGCCATGCCCCATCCCCGGGGCAGGGGGGAGAGGAACCTCGAGGGGCCCCCGGGAGGAGGGGTGGGACACCCCACAGCAGCAGCAGCAGCAACAGCAGCAGCAGCAGCATGTGATGGAGTGGGGGGAGTGCAAAAGGGAGACTCAGGCTACATATGAGCAACAAGAGCCAAATAGCTCCCAGGGGCAAAGGATGATCGTGGGGCTACTGCTGGCAGGTGACACCTCTGCCTTGAACAAGGAGGAGGGAGGAGCCAAGCTGGCTTTGAATTTGGGGGGGGGGCAGGGGCCGCAGGTAGAGGCTAGGGGAAGGGAGAGCTGGAAGGCAGGGACCCTGAGGAGGGGGAAAGCAACACCCCAGAGGGGCACCCCTTGGGGTCTTCTCCCCAGGACGGGCTGGAAGGACTGTCTCTTCTGACAGCTGGTGCTGTCACTCCTGGGAGAAACTGGGCATCTGTGGCCTAAGAAACCTCTCCTGTCAGACCCTGTGGAGTGAAGTGAGAGTCGCTCCCACCAGGGGACGGGGTGCAGTGCAGGGGGACCCCTGAACCCCATCCATCACAGCAGCATCTCCCGGGGACGGGGATGGGGAACCTGCAGCACAGGGCTGGGGGGACAAAGGCCACGGCTTGAGGCCCACACTAACGCCTGTCTCCATTCTTCTTCCCCCCCTCCTCTCCTGTGTCCCACAGCTGCACCATCGGAAGGACTGGAAGAGAGTGCCGGCGAGGCATCAGTGGTCCCGGAGACCCCTCCGGGGCCATCGCTCCAGGCAAGCCCCTTGGCCGAGGACTGACCAGCCCCATGGCGGGTTAGACGGCGGACCCCGCACCACCACCAGCCGATGGCAACGGACCCCCAGCTGCTGGCCATCCACCGTCGGCAGCTGGAGGTGGCGGAGCAGCGCCTGCGGGTGGAGCAACGCTGCGTCGAACTGCAGGAGCGGGCGCTGGCCTGGCGCCAAGAGGCATGGGGGGCCTACATGGACACTTTCAACCGCCTTGTGGACTACCTGGCCCCCCATGCCACGCCGGCCGCCGCAGCGCCTGCCCTGACTGCTCCACCCGCCGCACCACCTGCTGCTCTGCTCGTCGCCGTCCCGTCCACCGTCGCCCCGCCATCCACCAGCGAGGGCCAGACTGCCGAGGGACCCCTGGAGCCAGCTGAGACTAGCCGGGCATATCTTCCGGTCCGCCCTGCCCCCAGCCAGCCCCGGACAGGGCTGCAGCCACGGCGGGGCTCCCGGCCGCCCACCCCCAGTGCCGGACTTTAGGGGCGTGGGGCCCGGGATGTGCCCCCCCTTTGTATATAGTTGATTTTTAAAAAAGGACAATGACGGACAATTTTAGTTCTCTTGTTTTGTGCCCCCTTTTGCCCCGTCCCCCCCATGTAAATAGTTCTCCCCTTTATCATCCCTGGTTTTCTTTTTAGTGAACAAACTTATTTATTACTATTGTTTTATTTGTACACATTACTTTTGTTACACACATCTTGTATATAGTTTGTTCTTGTTTTAATTATATTTCCAAAAAAACAAAGTTCTCAAAGAAAAACCAGTTAAATTTTAGCCACAAGTGCGTGCTGTCTTTTGTCCAGGAAAAGTGTGTGTGGGGGGGTGCGGTTGGATGCTCCGTGGTGTGGGCGTAGGAGCAGGGAGTGTGGTGGAGGAAGGGTGGGGGCGGTGGGGGGCCTTGCAGAGTTCACGCTGCGGCCTCATGATCAAAGTGGGCCCGCAGGGCCTCCTGGACCCGGGTCCCTTCGGGGTCCACCTGCCGACTGGGGGCAGCGGGTGGCTGGACGTCAGCCCTGCCGGCCTCCACAGCCCAGCCCTGAAAAAAGGCCTCCCCCTTGCTTTCCACCAGATTGTGTAGGGCGCAGCAGGCACCCACAATCTGGGGGATGTTGGTGGGCCCCGCATCCAGGCGGGTAAGGAGACATCTCCAGCGCCCTTTGAGGCAGCCAAAGGAGCGCTCCACCACCTGGCGCGCATGGTTCAGGTGCTGGTTGAAGCGCTCCTGGCTGGCGGAGAGATGGCCCGTGTACGGGTGCATGAGCCAGGGCCGGAGGGGGTATGCCGCATCTGCGATGACGCAGAGGGGCATGGTGGTGTCCCCCACAGGGATCTCCCACTGGGGGATGTAGGTCCCCGCCTCCAGCCGGCGGCACACGCCCGAGTTCCGGAAAACCCGGGCGTCGTGGGTGCTGCCAGGCCAGCCCACATAAATGTCCTGGAACCGGCCCTGGCTGTCCACCAAGGCCTGCAGGACCACTGAGTGGTAGCCCTTGCGGTTGATGTAGCGTCCTCCACTGTGTTGCAGGGCGTGGATGGGGATGTGAGTCCCATCCAGAGCCCCGAAGCAATTGGGGAAGCCCAGCGTGGCAAAGCCGGCGATGGTGGCATCTGGGTCCCCCAGCCTCACGAGCCTGTGCAGGAGCATGGCGTTGATGGCATGCACAACCTGCAGGGGAAGCACATGGGAGAGCACCAATGAGAGGTGAGCTGGGTATGTGGGGCCCCACCCTGCCCTGCCCTCCTCTGCCCTGCTCTGCCCAGGCCCCCCTGCCCTGCCCTTCCCTCTCCTGCCCTCCTCTGCCCTCCTCCCTCCCCCCGTGGGTTCTCTTACCTCCATGAGGACAGCCCCGACGGTGGCCTTGCCAACACCAAACTGCTGGCCCACGGATCGGTAGCTGTCGGGAGTGGCCAGCTTCCAGACAGCGATGCCAACCCGTTTCTCCACTGGGAGGGCACGCCGCATGGCGGTGTCCTGGTGCCTCAGTGCGGGAGTGAGCCACTGGCACAGCTCCATAAATGTCTGCTGGCTCATCCTGAAGTTCCTGAGCCAGCAGTCGTCATCCCACTCCTCAAGCACCAGCCGCTCCCACCAGTCGGTGCTGGTGGGGTAGCTCCAGAGGTGGCGATGTGTGAGGCGGGGGGCGCGGTTCGGGGTGCTGAACGGTTGGGGCTTGAGTCCTGCTCCCCTGCAGGCTGCTCCTCCTCCTCTGGTGTGGCAAGGATGTGCTCAGCTGCCTCCCACATGGCATGGAGCAGGGCGAGCCCTGCTCGTGCCAGGAGGGCTGGATGGACCTCTGGCTGCTGCTGCTGCTGCTGCTGCTGCTGCTGCTGCTGCTGGGGGTCCATGACTGCGTTGCTCGAGGTCTGTGTGCCTATGGCTCTGCAGACCGCGTGCTGTGCAGGCTGCGTGTGTCTGGGAGGGGTCCTTTAAGGGAGCGGCTAGCTGTTGCCCTGGAAGCGCTAGTCCACCCTGTGACCCTGTCTGCAGCTGTGCCTGGCATCCCTATTTCGATGTGTGCTACTTTGGTATGTAGACGTTCCCTCGCAGCGCCTATTTCGATGTGGTGCTGCGCAACGTCGACGTTGAACGTCGACGTTTCCAGCCCTGGAGGACGTGTAGACGTTATTCATCGAAATAGCCTATTTCGATGTTGCTACATCGAAATAAGCTACTTCGATGTAGCGTTCACGTGTAGACGTAGCTTAAATGTCAGTTAAAGCTGCTTCAGAAACATGCTTAATTGTGGCAAATATGATTCTCTCATGAAAATATCATAATACATAACTTTGTTCTCAGAAGAAATAGATTTTTATGCCAAAATTAAATCTGTAACCAGATATCAGCAACATGAGAGGGAGAATGTTATTAGACTTTTACAGTTTAAAAGTCTGAAGCCCAAGACATGCAAAGTTAAGGTTTTACTTTCGTGTACCGGAAACATTTAAAAGTGTGAAACTGTCTCTAATAACCTTAACTTCAACGTGCTTCTACACATCCTTCCCCCACTAATATTTTTGACCTGCACATACAAGTTTCTGCACCCAAAATTATGTTTGACCCAAGTTTTCACAGCAAAAACTTGTGCTCTGGAGCTTTGCAGGTTCAGTTTCTTAGACCATCTTTGAAAAGTTATCCCTTCACATCAAAAGCTTTGGCTGGAGTGGTTTGACAGATTATGGGCTATGACAAGCAGAAGCCTTCTCTCATTGTACAATGAAGCCACTGGACTCAGTTAATACTGGATAATGTTCTGACCTCAGAAAACAGGCTGATTATAGTGAGTATTTTTATGAGACCAAGCAAGTGGTTTTTTTTAATGTCTAAAAAGAAATAACGCTGTTATATTTCAAACATGAAAAAGTCTTAAGGTAAAAGTCTGTAAAGGTAAAATCAAGAGGTGTGTGAAATCTTGGTCAAGGCTCAGATTCCAGAGCAAATTTAAAAATAACAATAATGATAATCAGTAATATATTTCAGGGTCCATTCAGCAGTGTCAGCCTGTCTGGATTTGGCCTGTGGTCCATCTGTTTACTACTCGTGGTCTAAATCAGCCAAGACAGGTGGCTACCCAACCTCTAGTGGTAAACCTTCAGTGAAGACTCTTTTAATACTATGGTAGCCCCATATTTCAATGGTGTTCGGATCAAGCCCTAACTGTCCTTGATTTTACAGGTCCCCAGAGAGAGTAAAAGAGTGGATGAGAGATTAGGCGGGGCTATTAAAACAAGCTTGGTGCATCAGAGACAATGTTCAGAGTAGGTAGGGGTAGCAAATTGAAGAGATTCAAGACAGGCTGCAGAGGGCCATTGAACAGAAGCTTAAGGTAGTACAGGTGACAGTTACCACAGCATTGTATGAGCAAGAGGTTAGATGGCAGGACTAAAGAAAGCAAGAGGGACAGAGTAGTTTAGAATCAATGGATTCTGCTCTCAGGCCTGGTCTATGCTGGGGGATAAAGTTGACTTTAGATACACAAATCCAACTACAAGATTTGCACATCTGGAATAGACTTATCTAAAAGCAATTTTTGCCACTGTCCCCACAGTGGACTGGAGAAACTCTTCCATCAATGTCCCTTACTCCTGCCAGGAGAGCTGGGCTCAATGGTGGTGCCATGACAATTCAATTTAGCCTGGCCCCATTAGTCATGCTAAATACAATCCCAGCAAATCAACTGCCAGTATATCGATCTTCCCAGAAGTGGAGACGTGCCCTCAGCTAACAATGATTTACAAAGTGTGCTGGGGGATGCTGAAAGGGCACAGGAAAAAAGTATGTTAGGCAGCGTTGGGAGTGATCGTTGGGTGTACTTCCTGCTGCTGTATATCAGTTTGTTGCAAAATGCTGCTGGGAGGGATCTTTCAGGAGAGTGGTATATGAGTCTTAGACAGGTCTGAGTGGAAGACTTTTCAATGGCATTACCCAAACACAGCTGTGACTTCCCATGGCAGGCATATATTGGATTGTTTGAATCACAGGCACATGGGTCTGAGCATGCCAATGCCCATGCTGGCTTGTTCACATGAACAAAAACACAAACCTCTTGGAGGTCCAGCACCCTGCAAGTCAATATTTTAAGCCTGTGTTTGCATATCTTCAAAAAGACAGACACAGCCCTTGTGCCGCATTGATTTTCCCTTCCGTACATAGACATATAGGTGTACCACCATGACAACTCCACCTCTCTGTGCTCAGAGAAGAAAGCTAGCCACCTTTCCTATACCAGATCATTTCTCCAATCGATACATTAAGTGTTGACTATGAGAAAAGAATAATTACAGCAGCACCATATGCATTTGTAACCCACACGCATACTGGGTGTGGTTCACTGTCCCATAGTAGCACCTAGACCACTTACACAGCAACAGAAAGAGTGGCCTCTACAGCTTTAGATGAGACTGAGCTGGCTCTTAGTTCATACTGTAGAACAGGGGTCAGCAACCCCTGGCACAGGTGCCAATCACGGCACGCAAGCTGATTTTCATTGTCACACAAGGTGGGAATTCAGACCTGTCCCTCCCCCCGCCCCATGCAGCCAGGAGCTTGCTCAAAGCCAGGCTGCTTGCAGATTAACAAAAGACCAGCTAATGCTACCAACCACCACCTAACAGTAAAGCTCTGTGTCTTAATTTATTTCTTAACCAAGTTGTTTTAAGTAGGACTATTAGGCTACGTCTACACGTGCACCCAACTTCGAAATAGCTTATTTCGATGTTGCGACATCGAAATAGGCTATTTCGATGAATAACGTCTACACGTCCTCCAGGGCTGGCAACGTCGATGTTCAACTTCGACGTTGCTCAGCCCAACATCGAAATAGGCACAGCGAGGGAACGTCTACACGCCAAAGTAGCACACATCGAAATAAGGGAGCCAGGCACAGCTGCAGACAGGGTCACGGGGCGGACTCAACAGCAAGTCGCTCCCTTAAAGGGCCCCTCCCAGACACACTTTCATTAAACAGTGCAAGATACACAGAGCCAACAACTAGTTGCAGACCCTGTATATGCAGCACGGACCCCCAGCTGCAGCAGCAGCAGCCAGAAGCCCTGGGCTAAGGGCTGCTGCCCACGGTGACCACAGAGCCCCGCAAGGGCTGGAGAGAGAGTATCTCTCAACCCCCCAGCTGATGGCCGCCATGGAGGACCCCGCTATTTCGATGTTGCGGGATGCGGATCGTCTACACGTCCCTACTTCGATGTTGAACGTCGAAGTAGGGCGCTATTCCCATCCCCTCATGGGGTTAGCGACTTCGACGTCTCGCCGCCTAACGTCGATTTCAACTTCGAAATAGCGCCCGACGCGTGTAGACGTGACGGGCGCTATTTCGAAGTTAGTGCCGCTACTTCGAAGTAGCGTGCACGTGTAGACGCAGCCTTTGTGACTTTAAAAAGTACCACCAGCACTCGGACCGTACATAGAGGTGAAAAGGTGAAATTTTAGCACTCCACTTCCGAAAGGATGCTGACCCCTGCTGTAGTGGCTCCTAGACTAAGCTCCAGAGGTCTCAGGTTTATGTCTGCCTGTAGGTGGTTACACTTTGCTATAGTTAAGCAAATGTCAACAGTTCCACTGAAAAGCTTTAGAACAAATCCTGATGTCCTCATTCAAGGAATGCAGTCCTTCCTTCCTCAGACAGAACAATCATTGAAGGATTGAGCAGAAATGGAGGAAGGATCAGGTTTTTGATATTTAGCAGTTCAGTAGCCAGGTTTGCAAATTTTGCTCTGGAATATTATTAAGCAAGAGCAATTAGTGTTTACACATCTTTGACTAGGAAGGCTCCTATTTTAAACTCCCAGAGTGCAAGAAATCAAGAATTTACAGTAAGAAATGCCAGGGTTGGGGTGTAGTTTAAGGAAAAATATTTATATTTCTTTTGGTTTTGCTACAAATTATTAAAAAGCATATAATGATAATATTCATAAACACATTCAATAAAGCACATATCACAGGCATTTTTATCGCAGTCCACCAGAACGCCTAGCCGCTGCATGGGTATTTTCCTTGTGAGTTGCAGGAAGGCATCACACAAAACACCACACAGCCAGAATGACTCTCCCTGGCTGCAGGGGATTACGTAACACTTGTATTTCCCTCCAGGGAGTGGGGCACAATGGGCTCCTAGACTGTTCCCACCCACTGAGCGGATTCACACTGTGGCAAATGCAACAAGCCTTCGCCGAAACCTTTTGCACGAGGACTTTCAGGGGTTGCTCCACACCCCTGCAGATATGACTTTTCACACATGTAAGGCAGACGGGTGCCGGAGAGAACTGGCACCAGGATTGTCCCATAGTTCTTCCTAAAGACACAAATGGTGATTCAAAACTGAACATGAAAAACTGTAATTTATCTGCAAAGTAAGCCTGTAGCTCTAGGGTGCTTTCTGAGAAAAAAAAAAAGTAGCTGAGCTCTTGAGATTTATAATGTAATTTCTTTTCATATGCAGTAGTTATTTTTCAAAATGTTTTTAATAAACATTTGCTGGTGTAATAACATGGACGTTTACAGCAGCCTTCATGCAAAGTATCACACCAGGCTTTACAGAGGCAGTAGAATGAATTGCGCTGCACAGATGTAGCGATTCTCAGGCAAACAGGGGGATAACTATACAGTAGACTGAAGCAACAGAAAAGAAACATGGGCGTGTGTGTGTGTGTGCGCGCACGCATGTGCATGTGAGATCTTCAACTAATGTAAATCAGCCCAGATCCAATGCAGTCAAAAAAAGCTATGCCAGTTTCTACCGACTGAGGATCTGCCCACTAAAGTGGAAATGCTGCAAGTTTTACCGTAAACTCTGTCACAGCCAGCATTCTATCATCCAGAGCCCTCAAATAACTGACATTTTAACCAGAAGTAAATGTTAGTTACGTTTTCCATAAGTACAGTACAGTGAAAGTAAATACAAATAAATACAGTAAATACAGCATAAGTTTACAGTGCACAATACTGCCGCTGTTGGTAAATGAAGTACTCTGCATACATTTTTGTTTGTTTGTTAATAGTTAATCTTGGTTTACTTTAGTGTTATGCATTGCTAGGTATATTTCTCTGTTATCCAGAATATTTGAATACCCAGCAACCTCCCCGTCCCAGTCCCTATACTACAAACTAGCAGAAAGCAAGAGAATCCATGTGGGTAATTTAAGAGTTGCTGAGCACCCCCAGTGCCAGTTGGCTTCACTGGAGTTCTGAGACCACAGCACCTCCGAGGTGTTAGGCTTATGGTAACTTCTAAAGATTCTTTTTTGCTTCATCTGGACTTCTGTGAATATGCAGATACATATGTGCTAAATAAATTACAAGCTGTGATATAGGAAATCCAGCCAAGTCTTGATAGGACAGTTGAAATGAAGATACAGTAGACTTTCGCCATCTCTCCCCGCACCCCAGTGGTATGAGTGGTTCCATATCAAGAGGCCTTATTTTTTTTTTCTATTTTTAGCACACTTGAAAAAAGAAGAAATAAAAAGAAACTAGCAACAAGCAGGGAAAACAATGAAGGGTTTACTTAAAGTCACAAATGCCAGAAAATACAGATAAGCCTAGATACCCTTTTTCAATTCATCCTCTTTTGCCTTGGAATTTCAGTGGCCCAGTCAGGGCAGGACTCTGCCCACTTGGATTCAGGGAGAGGCTCTTCCCCAACCAAGTCAATTGAGGGGCCAGACTGCTACATTAAACACCAGTCCAGTCACAGACAAGGAAGGAGCTGTGATAATCATTCAGGAGTGGGGGCCTGCAGTCAGGCTAAGCAGACAGTCGGAAGCCCAGGCCTTCACTCAGTGGGTGGCAACAGTCTACAGGCCCAGACCTATGGTCAGGCCGAGCCAACAGTCAGTAACCTTTGGATCTAGCACAGGACGGGGCAGCAAACAGACACACATACTCAGTAACAAGCCCAGGCCCTAGCTCAGGGCAGGGCAGTTAACAATTGGGTCTCCTAGCTCTGGTGGAGGACCAATAAGGATAGGGGTTTGCCCACTGAAGCAGGGTGGGAAGAGACTACCACCCATGGCTTCGGGTTATGGAGGGACACGGGTCAGCCCTCTCCTTTGCATCCCAGCCCAGGACCCTAACAGTGGTGGATCCTTGCGCCACAATGTGAGCAGGGATCCTACCTGCAATACCTGACTCAGTCACAGGTATTGGTTCATCCAGAACAGGGACGGCTAATTCCAAACTCCCCCGTCGGGCATACCTCACTGCATAGGCAGTTGTAGTCCTCTGGGTAATAGACAAATGGGACATCCAGGAGGGCTTGTAGGTCCTCTACCTCAGGGTCTGTCTGTGGGTCTGGCAGTCCTGGACAGTCTTTGGCTTCTCTTGGGTCTACCATGGCCTCCGAGGTCGGGGGCCCAGGGCCTCCCGCGTCTGAAATCCAACTGAGCTCCTGGACCTACCTTTCGTACTTCCTGTCTCACCTCCTGACTTCTGAACAGATGATGGGGAGGGGCAGGACTCTACCCATCAGGGCTTAGGGTGGGGCTTTTTCCTCTCCAGGCCAGTGGGTGGCCACACCCTCACTTCATCCTCTCAAAAATTATGACTAATAAATTAGGTCAACACAGCATGTTAGGCAGAGAGATTGACTCAAGCAGTGGCTCTCGTGGCTTCTCAGAGTTGAAGTCAAGTCCTTAGCACTACTTTGACACAGTTTCCCAAGGCTTTTCTGACATAGGCATAGTTATTTTTGTTAGACAAACTAGGTACAGTAGTACGAGTTTGCACCCCTTCCAGGCTCACAGGGTCCAAATGCAAAGTATCATTTTCTAATACCATGCAATTGCACTATGTGCTTTGTAAGGAGCATCACCGTCAATATTTAGAAGTAGAAAATCTGGAGCTCTGTGAATCTGAAATCTGTGGGTTTAAGTTTTAAGCCTGCTCCCTACTGCCTCCATTTCAACTGACCCTGCCTGCATCTAGACATGAACAAAACCCCCGCTACAAGTAAAGCATTAAAACATAAGTCACAGCTAAGGGAATCCTACTGTAAGCTAACATTTCAGTGTCCTGAACTACTTTCCATTGCTCTCTGCAGGGATCTGATCCACTTTTCAAAGTTCAAAAATGGGAGCGTGTATCCTTACCAGGGTAACAACTTGCCAGGAAACATTCCTCTTTTGACTACACGGATATTCCCCATGACAGCAAAGCTTATTCTCACCAGGCCAACATTTAAATATTTTCCAGAGGATTTTTTCAAATGTCAGGAGTTATATTTTGAAAGCTTTTGTTTCAGCAAAGCACGCCCTGGAAAACTCTCCTTTTGGCAACAAACAAAAACAAAAGGATTATGAGACTATGATACGGTTTAAGGACTAAGGGATTGTCTACAATGAGGAGGTAAAAGAGATTAAATCAAGTTAGGGTGGTTTGAAAACTCCTGCCCATACATTACACAATTTGTTATAGTGCACTGATTCCATTTTGGTCAGGAATTTTGGACTCCTTTTTCAACAGGAACTGAGTTTGCTGCAAATCGAGTGAGTTCTGTCATTTGTGTGCATGTAATACTTCTGTGCACTGCTTTGGCAGTCCTCGAGCTGCTGCCCCATGCAGGTTTTCCAGCAGCCTATTAATGACCTGTCTCTTTACCCGTGCGCCCATTGCCGCTGTAGTGTCAACTTGGCTGGGTGTCCCTCTTTGTGTTCAGAAACTGGTGTGGAGCCAGCATTTGTCTGTTCATTCCTGGCTTTGAAGATGCCAGTGCTGCTGTCACCCTCTACCTGCAGCCTCACAACATGCCCTGAGCAGCTGCCTGGAGCCAGGTTGTGCCCCTAGATCTCATCGCCATCTGAGGAGAAGCATTGTTGCAGCAAACAGGTGGTGCCACAAGCTGCCACCACTGGGGTGCCAGTCAGTTCTGGAATAAGGTGCACAAGGACATACATTTCAATGCCAGGGAAGAGTGCAGCAATGGAAGTGAGACCTGCCCACTTTTTGAGGTGCTGGTAAGAATTTTGTACAATTTTCTTTAAGACCCAAACCCATGTCCGGAAGCAGAATCTGCAGCAGTGCGAGTTTCCAGGCAACCCAATGGATGCTTCTGGCCTATATCATGGCCTGAGGGGAGGGTAAAGAGTCAGGAGATCGGGTCTTAAAGCTAGCAGCAGCAGTTACTTCAAGTCTGTGCCCACAGCTGTGATAGCTTCTGAACTTGCTTGTTCCTGGGGCCAGCCCAGCCCTGCTATGCTTGGGCCTTGCTATATTTAGGCCTTGACTGGGACCCAGCCTAGCTTGACTCCTGGTAACCTGGCTCTGACCCCCCAAGTCCAACTTTTGACTCTTGGCTCTGGCATCTGGCCTTGAACTCTAACTCTGATCCCAGGGCTCCTATGTCTGGCTAACAACTCCTGCTCCAGCCACTAGTCTTGAATGCCCACTTCCTGATCTCTGACACTCAGGAAAGTTGTGTTCTTGCTCCCTGCTCTCTTCCCCAAAACACACATCCCCTGAAGGATAACCAGCAAGACTCCTTGGAAGATGAGCACAAATAGGGAAGTGAAGGACTGTCACCCAACAATCCAGGATCTCTTCAGGACTATGATGCTGACCAGGTTGAAGACAAGCCCTGTTCCTGCCATGCCGCAACCACACAAGTAATTTTTTTTAAAGTGCTGAAATGATTTAGAAGCTTCTATCCCATTTTCACAGGTAATTTGTGCTAAATAACCCATTAAGATTCTGCTGAAGGGGTTAAAGCAGATTGTCAATGCACATTCAGGATATGCACAAAGTGTGTCTGCTATGAAGGGGCCAAATGTTGGCAAGTCACCATAGGACTGGAGGAAATATAGCCAGTTGGAGCTGGGGATGAAGAGAGCAAAGAGCCAAAAGGGCAATGATGGGGACCTAAGGAAGAACAGGAGATGAGAGCTCAAAGAAATGGAAGCTGGAGATGATGCAAGGTAAAGGAAAGCTCTTTGGTATCCAAGATGAGACTGAAGACGTCAAGATAAAACCCCATGTTTGTGGGCAAGTGGGGCAGTATGAAGAATGTTCGGCAAAAGAAGATCCATAAAGATATGATGGGTGATAGAAGATGCTAAGAGGAGTTGATCTGGTAGGTATGAGTAGGGCAGATAGGTAGCAAAAAGCATGTGAGCTTAAACTCGTTCATTTAGTAAGGCACAGTAGGAAGGTAGAGTATTTATACTTTTTTTCTTTAAATAAAGCATTGCTTACAGATAATGTCTATGAAAGGTAGCCATGTTAGCCTGTAGCTCCACCAAAAAAAACCCAAACAAATGAACAAAACAAGCCGCCCTGTAGCACCTTAAAGATTAACAGTTTCATTTATTAGGTGACAAGCTTTCATCAGATGCAGTGGGTCTTACCCACAAAAGCTCGTTACCTAATAAATGACATTGTTAGTCTTTAAGTTGCTACGGGCCTGCTTGCTATTTTTAAAGATAACATCTAATTATTTTATTCCCAAATGAAAATATTGTAGAATTACCATATAAGCCACCAACTCCCCTGCAGACAGAACTATAAATGAGTGCAGAACTAAAATTGCTGCTACTTCTAAAAATAAGGAAATTCCCTAAGTATATATTTGTATATAACCCCTCATCTCAAACCCCTAGCGGTCATTAACAAATGTTGCTTCTCACATTGTGATAGGTAGCCATTTGTTTTTTCAGTCTTCACCGTGGCAAAGTAACAGCCTTTAGACATTGGCAGGTGAAACAACAAACTCCCTTTCATTAACTAGTTTTATCAGGACTTTTAGCTAATGTCCCATCCAAGCCAGTCCAAAAGTGAGTACTAGTATGTTAGTGACTTTGGACATATTGAAGGAAGATAAAATATACTCCTTAAGAGCTTACCCATGTGCTTACTGCTGAATCGATGGAGATGGTGGCAGTCAGCAGAAATAAGCCTGAATAAGCACAAGTCTAGCCACTGGTTAGGATACATTTGACGTAATTCTTCCTTAAAAGTGATATTTTAGGACCTGCTTATTCCCAGTGCATGACTCTAAGCCATAGAAAGGTAGTATGCCCCTGCCTCAAGCACTGGGTATTAAAACGAATTAATATGTTTTCTTGTTTCCCCACAGGAAAATGGAAGACTTTTGCACTTGATTTTATAATTTGATCATTAGAAACCATTATCCACCTCTCTCCCTTTTTGCTGTTCCCAAAGGGAACTGGGGTGTGACTGCATAGCTTTTAATGTGCAATAGCAAACAGTTGTTCAGAGGTCGAAGCAGCTTTATTAGTGCTGGAATATAAATAGTCATCCCTTCCTAATTAGGAGTGGTTTACGGAATGCACAGACAAACGCTAACACTGGTACAAAGGAGCTTTTGCAAGGGAGTGGGATGGTAGAAAATGAAATTTGGAAAAATGTTTCCTGAAACCTCAGCCTGAAGGCTGCTGTGAACAGAAATGAGCAGAGCGGCTGATCATTTCCATCCACAACATGATTGGAACTACTCAGACTGGTTAATTCACTGACATTTATACAAGGCACGGAAATTCATTTTGTAGCGGAGTCCAGTTTTAACTACAGCCTGAGTACTAGGATATTCATTGATGTCTCCATGCTACCCTCAAACCACTGTGGCGATCCCACTGATGTCAATAGGATATTTGCACAAACAATAGGGGGAGAATGAGACCTTGAAGCAGTACCTAAACCTTTAACTATTAGCGGGAGGCTTTAGTGATAGGTTCACCTTCTCAACAATGCTGTGGGAAAATATGCTCCCCTTTCTGACCACTGCTGTCTCTGCTTCTCATACACCCCATTCTACTGTCTTTGTTTTCCCACCTTCTTCTCTGGCTTTGCGGGGAATCTTTTGTCCTTTGTTCCCTGCGTTACATTCCCTGCAACAAGCCCCCATTTACAATACCTTGAGCTTCACTCCTGTCCCATTCCATCAGCTAAAATAACCAACAGTGAAAATAAGCAGGGCTGATATTTGTCATGACTTAATCAGCTTTTAGAGTCAACAACCCGCTGAGATAAATGGGGATGGGAAGAGTCACACCTCTTGGAACCATTGTTTCAAATTAACAATGCTGTTTTCGGTTTATATTTCAAATGTTATGTTTGAACCCTGTAGGACTATACTTCTTTAATAAATACCCCTGAGTCTGCATAAGTCATGCAGGTCACATATATCTATCAAGTGGCTTGCATACAGGGCCAGATTAATGCATTGGGAAATTAGGGTCCTAATTCATGTGTGGAGCTGGAACCTAAGTTATGCTACAACCTCACAGATCAGGTTGTAATGCCATTCAAATCCCATTTGGGCTAGTTGCCTCTCTCTCAAGCCTAGGGCCCAATGATCAGTTAATCTTGCTTTGGCTGGGTATTTTTCAGGTGAGCATCATCATCATCATCATCATCATCATCATCAATAACCATGGGCTCAGCGCCCGTCGGTGTCTGATGCCTCTCTCACTATTTCCTTCCATCTTTCCCTGTCCAGTGCAGAGTGGCTTAGTTTCTGTAGACTAGCTCTGCACCAATCTACTACATCATCTATCCATTCTCTGTGGGGTTTGCCTCTCCTATTCGAACCATCCATTATGCCAAATACCAGGGTCTTGATTTTTTGTTCGTCGTTCATTCTGCAAATATGTCCAAATAGTTGTACCTTCCATTTTAAAACCTTCTGCAGCAGGTTCTCTTTCAGCTGTATCTTTCTACGTAATTCCTCATTGGTGACCTTCCACATCCATCCTATTCTCAGAATCCTTCTATAACAACTCCTTTCGAATGCCAATATTCTTCTTTTCAAATCTTTCGTTATCACCCATGTCTCACATCCGTACAACATGCTGCTGAATACACGCATTTTCAAGACACTCAGCTTCATTCTTAAGCCAGATCTTATCCATTGCCTTCAAACTCACTCTTGCTTTCGCCATTCTAGTCGCTATTTCCTTCTTACAATCTAGATCATACGTTACGTTGCTCCCCAGATATGTGAACTTCTCTACATTTTCTAGTTCAATACCATCTACACTGATCTTCCTTCTCATTTCCTTATCTCCAAACACCATTGTTTTTGTTTTATTGATGTTCATAATCAGTCTATACCACTTCCCATCTTCATTTAATACCTCCGCCATTTTCACTAGCTTCTCCTCATCTTCCTCAATGATAACTGTATCATCCACAAACCTCAAGCTGTTAATTCTTTTCCCGTGCGCGGATATCCCTTCTACCTCTTCCTTGATCTTGTCCATCGCTCTCTCCATAGGTGCGATGAAGATACTTGGCGATACTGGATCTCCTTGTCTCATACCTTTACTTATTTTAAACCAACTTCCCAACTCCCCACATGGTTCTCACCGCTGCCTCACATTGTCATTGATATTCAACAACCGTATCAGTCTGGTATATACTCTGTATGACTCCAACACCGCCCAAGTCACTTTCTGATCTATACTGTCAAATGCCTTTTGAAAATCGATGAAGCAAGTGTATACGTTTTTCTTCTTTTGTTGAGCTTTTTCTGCTATCAGTCTTAGTGCCAATATCTGCTGTACGGTACTTCTACCTTTTCTGAACCCTGCTTGCTCATCTGCTGTGTGTTCTTCTATCTGCAATCTTAGTCTCTCAGTCAGTATCATCATTAGCACCTTGCCTAGATGACGTGTTAGGGCAATTGTTCTGTAGTTCTTGCACTGCAATGTGCTTCCTTTCTTGGGTATTGTCACTAATACAGATCTTGTCCATTCCTTAGGCACCTTCCCATCTTTCCATGCTACATTACATAGTGAGTTTATTTCCTGAATCATGCTTTCTCCGACATATTTGATCATCTCTCCTGTGATCTATCATTTCCAGGGCTCTTGTTGTTCTTTAGTCATTTCACTGCTTTTTCTACTTCCTCCTTCGTAATATCGCTCTTGCTCTTGATGCTCAGTGGAGATATCTCTTTCAGTTCTTCAATCAGTCCCTCTGAGATACTCGGGTCCAACTGTGCTTTGTATAGATTGGTGCAATATCTCGTCCATCGCTGCACAATTTTCTCCCTGTTCATGAGCACTTTTCCGTTCTTATCTTTGGTCTCCATCTTCTTTGGTTGCCATTTCCTATTAATATTCCTAATTGTCTGATACACCTCCCTGGTCTTACATTTGCCATAATACCTCTCTATAGCCGTGTCTACACGTGCACGCTACTTCGAAGTAGCGGCACTAACTTCGAAATAGCACCCGTCACGGCTACATGTGTCGGGCGCTATTTCGAAGTTAACTTCGACGTTAGGCGGCAAGACGTCGAAGTCGCTATCCTCATCAGGAGATGGGGATAGCGCCCTACTTCGACGTTCAACGTCGAAGTAGGGACCGTGTAGTCATTGCGCGTCCCGCAACTTCGAAATAGCGGGGTCCGCCATGGTGGCCGTCAGCTGAGGGGTTGAGAGATGCTCTCTCTCCAGCCCCTGCGGGGCTCTATGGTCACCGTGGGCAGCAGCCCTTAGCCCAGGGCTTCTGGCTGCTGCTGCGGCAGCTGGGGATCCATGCTGCAGGCACAGGGTCTGCAACCAGTTGTCGGCTCTGTGGATCTTGTGTTGTTTAGTGCAACTGTGTCTGGGAGGGGCCCTTTAAGGGAGCGGCTTGCTGTTGAGTCCGCCCTGTGACCCTGTCTGCAGCTGTGCCTGGCACCCTTATTTCAATGTGTGCTACTGTGGCGTGTAGACATTCCCTCGCAGCACCTATTTCGATGTGGTGCTGCGCAACGTCGAAGTTGAACATCGACATTGCCAGCCCTGGAGGACGTGTAGACGTTATTCATCGAAATAGCCTATTTTGATGTTGCTACATCGAAATAAGCTATTTCGATGTAGGCTTCACGTGTAGACGTAGCCTATATCTTCACATTGCTTCTCTAACCATGTCTCCTTATATTTTCTGGCTGCTTTCCTTACCTCTTTGCATTTCACCCTATGTCACTGTTCTGCCATCTCAGAAACATCTCTTCTGATCTTCAACACTCTCTTCTCTTGAACTAACTTCAGTGTCTCCTGGGTAATCCACTTCTCATAGATCTTTTCTTCTTCTGGAACAGTCTGCTCAACTGTCTCTTCTACAGCGATGGCTGTCCCTGTGACTCTCTTATCTAGGTCTTTGTGACGATATCCTTAATCTTCCCTTCGAGTGTTGCTCTGTATGCATTCCCTGTTCCTTTCTCACATGGCCTTGCCACCATATATTACCATTAGTCTAATGCAATCCAAAACACAATTTGTTTTAACTATCCAATTGTCTAGACTTACAGACACCAGGATCACTTTGCCCCTGAGTAGAGCCCTACCAAACTCATGGTCCATTTTGGTCAATTTCATGGTCATAGGATTTTCAAAATGGTACAGTTCATGGTTTCAACTTTTTAAAAATTACAGTGTTGTATTTGTAGGGATCCTGACCCAAAAGGAATTGGGGGGAAGTCACAACGTTATTGTATGGGGGTTGCCGTATTGCTACCCTTACTTCTGACAGCAGCCCTGCATTCAGAGCTGGGCTGCTGGAGAGTGGTGGTTGCTAGCCAGGAATCCATCTCTTAAAGCAAAGCTACCACAAGCAGCAGTGCAGAAGGTAGGATGGCCTGGTGTAGTGTTGCCACCCTCACTTCCGTGCTGTTGTCTGCTGAGCTGGGCTCTTAATCAACAGCCACCACCCTCTGGCTACCCAGCTCTGAAAGCAGCAGTACAGAAGTAAGGGAGACATGGGTCGGTATTGCCATCCTTACATCTGTGCCACTGTTGGTAGGGTGCTGCTTTCAGAGCTGGGCACATGGTCAACATTTCAATGGCCACTCTCCAGCTGCCCTGCTCTGAAGGCAGTGCAGAAGTAAAAGTGGCAATACATGACCCAAAGAACTTTGTAATCCCCCCGAACTCTCTTTTGGGAACAGAACCCTCAATTTGAGAAATCCTGGTATCCTCCCCCATGAAAGGTATATAGTATGGAGTAAAAGCACACAAAAGGCCAGATTTCACAGTCTGTGGTGTGTTTTACAAGGCTGTGAATTCGATAGGCCACTACCCATAACTATTAACAGGATGCAAGTCAGCTATTGTTTATCAGTGCCCTAGATTTGAACAGGACATAGAAAATATCATATACAACTAAAAAGGGGGAACTTAGATACAGGGAGTGCAGTGATCCTGAAAATCTGGAGGGTGACTTATTTCTTCAGCTATTAAGCTTGTAAGCTCACATTTGTGCCTGCAAAATGGGTAATAGTACTTGTATATAAGTCCCCCTGGTGCCCATTCTAATCTGCACATGCACATACCAAATCAGCAGGTGAGATTTTGCACACACAGACACAACACATCTTGTTTAATGGTGCAAATCCGATGCCAGTGTTTGAAAGTTTCTCTCCAAATGTTCCCTATCACTATGACAAGTAATGTTCCTTATCAGACAGCTGGATGCACAATGCAGGTAAGCAGCTTTTAGCAATAGAAAGTAAAAATAAATTAGGCTTTGTTACTGCTAAATTAAACATGTTAACTCTTATTCAGGTGTTCATTATGCCGGTATTAGGGGTTATCTCCCTGCATCCATTTGCTGACATAATGGGAGAGCGGGTTGGACCTCGTCACTGGAGACTCAGTTCCTTAATTTAGAATCCCCAACATCTGTTATTTAAAATAAAATCAGCCTTCAGACAGTAGGAGAAAGTATCAGGGAATATAATATTTAGCTACATATTTTAAACTAGTGGGCCTTGCTCTTCTCCCATTTTAACTGATTTAAATAAGCAGTAACTCCACTGAACCCACCAGAATAAAAACAGCAACAAGGAAAGTAAAATCAGGCCCTTACAGATTAATTAAAATGCAATAACAGAAAATAAAAACTGAGCCGAGGTTGAAAGTATAACAATGATAATGACACAGCACTTTGTCAGTGTACGCGAGACCAACAAATGAAACATTATGTTAGCTTGTGAATGTTGATAAGCGTAGGAGGGATTCTGTGCTGTGCCTCCAAGAGACGTGGCACAGAACTTCCAGACCAGCAGGATAGGGGCTAAAAAGGCTTTAAACTAGTTATGCATTCTCACAATGCTGAGAAAGTCTAAGGACCAAAGGGGCCTCCAGCATAACATTGACAGCCTGGGGGCGGGGAGGGATCGGGCATGGAAATTATGGCAGCTTCCTTTGGTTGTCCATCAGATTGCAACACTTTCCAGGCTCTCTGTAGTTTGCTATCCCAAACCCCATCCCTGTAGGTAACCTCTTTCCAGGGATTGAGGGAGTCCCCATAATATAGCCTACGGCCATAGTCTGCACCTTGGGAGTTCTTTGCAGGCCAGATCAGGGTCTTACATCATTCCAATCCTTGTACCCAGAATAAAGGGAGAAGAACAAAAGAGTATCTTGCCCATGATCTGTCTATAAGCAGAACATAGATTCCCCGGATTCTTAACCTCTGTCTCGGGAATTGACAGTTTCTCCTCTCGAGTGGTAGTTCACAAAACTCTTACTCTAATCTGCTAATCACCCCTGTGTGGGACGACTGAGCTTGTTAACAAAGTGTCTAGGTTTCTGGTTCATTCACCAAACAAGCATGGGATTTCCTCCCACTTCAAATAAAAATGCACCTGGGAGGCCCATCTGAATTTTACCTTCCCTTTATCAAAATTTCTAGAAGATGGGCCATGTGAGTATCCTTGGCAACTGGCCCCACTGGCAACAGCATTCGCCTGAGCTTGCGCACAAAACTAAATAACTACCTTTTTTATATATTTCAGCTGTTTGTAGGAATAGTGCTTACTGTATCTGTTTAAAATGTAAACAAGTTTACATCTAGCCAATAACTCTTACCGCAGGCTGTTTTTCCTAGAAATGGTGCTCTGTGCAACTTCGTTATGCCCTCAAGAAAAGAAGATTTAAAATGTTTTAAAATTCTCTAATCCTGCCTAATAGCTGCTGATCCCTGAAACATTTAAAGACTTCATGTATTATTCAAGCCTTCCTTTTTTACGAAAGTTATATCCATCTCATAAGGAACACAACATTTCCATGCATGCTGTAATTGGTCAGTGAATTTTAAGTGATGATTATCATAAAAACAAAACAAAAAACAACACTTTCGTACTGTTCAATGTATTCATTGGAGAAAATTGTACTTTGCTTCTGGACATTCAGACAGGGAAAAAATGCCAAATTCACTGTGTATGTCATTCACTGTAAATTATTCTCTACTTATAAACAAAACATTTCAAAGCTTTTATCCAGTATGAGGCAAGGTCCTGGGGTGAAGGTAACGAACACTCCAAAGCTATATCGACCAAAGATTGATACATGCTTCCTGCCCTGCAGTCACTTTGTGAAAATCAGGTGAGGACAAAGGGCATGTGACAGGATCATGTGACTCAGAACAAGGTCTGACGGAGGATGTGATGGCTGCCTGAGTTAGGTCAGGAGTGAGCTATTTTCCTTCAAAAAGCAGGAGGTTGAACTAAGTTAGTAGCAAGAGGCCCTGGGCAGGAAAAGTGGAGCAGTTTGTGCTACGAGAGCAGAGCTCCCAAGTAGTTAGAGCTCCAAAGCAAGAAACCTGTGGTAGATGATGTGTGCATGGGGGGGGGTGGTTTCCCCCATGCTGCCAGCTTAAAAGATAGTATAGCCACCTCTATCAGCTAGGAGGTAAAGGGAGAAGGAAGCTAAGCCCAGAAGAAAGGCTGGATGCTTCCGTGGAACAGGACAGACCCTGAGAAGCAGGACTGTGTTTGGCAAGACGTTTTTTTCTATTTCCTTTTGGCATTTGATTTTAGTTCCGGAGGGGGTGAATTTTTGTGATGTTGCCAGTGAGCTAACAGCACTGGGAGGTGGTAAATCACTACAGTCATTGAGAAAGGAAATTGAGGCAGGAAAAGGTCTTGAAGCTAAACTGGGCAAGTCCCTTCTGCACTCTTCTATCAAAATCCCTTATGTTTGATATTGTGCTTAAAAACATATTCAATTCTTAATTAATACACAGTGCATGAATCAGAGGTATACTTTCTATGTGTAATTTAGGAAAGGGATTCTGATGGGATCTGTGCTAAGTCTTACTGTAATGGATCTGATACTCAGTTGCCCTCGGAGCAGATATTAAGTTGGATGTAAGGTGATAGACAGGCATGTGCCTTTCTCTTTGGGGTAGAGAACCCGCTTTTGGCAATTGGGGAACCTGTGCAATCACTCAAACACCTTTGTGCAAACAAACAGTCCATCTGCCCCTCCAACTTCACTCCCTTGCTCCCAGGTCAATGCACTTCTTTTCCTTTAGTGCTAACTAATTCTTGAGGGCAGTTCAAGCTCCAAGTGCCTCTATAGGTGACCCACTCAGGGCCTGTCCTCCAGCCTTGAGCTCACATTCTCAGCTTGCTGTGTCCCTGCAGCAATATGTGCCACAGCATTCTTCTGGAATGGCATCCTCATACTGGAGGAGAGCTGATGGAAGAAAGTGGGGTGGGATTTCCTGCCAGCCAATCAGAGCTCTGAGGATGGCCCTTGTATGCTGCTGATATATGGCAGAAGCATACATAACAAATCACATATATATCCCCTTTAAAGTCCCTCTCCACTTCAGGATGAATGGGTAGAAGGGGGATCTTATTGTGAATGACAATCAGATCCTGAAAAATCAAGCAGATATTTTTAACTATGTGCCACGTGTCTTCAGAATTATGGGCCATGTATAGGTGATGCTATACATATTCACTCAAATTCCTGCCCTGTTTCCCCTCCCACTTCTCTTGGGCACTAGCAATGTGGTAACTACTAATGACAACCAACGATTTCTTGTCTGTGTTAGTAAGGGCCCTAAGGCTACGTCTACACATGCCTCTCCCTTTCAGAAGGGGCATGTAAATGAAGTGGGTCAAAATGCTAATGAGGTGCTGATATGAATACTGAGTACCTCATTTGTATAATGATGGCCACCTGGAACATCAAAAGTGCTGCTTTCGAATTGCAAACCTAGCTGTGTAGACGAGGTTCCTTCAAAAAGAAACCCTGATTTTGAAACCATCCTTCTTCCCAATTTTTTGGGGGAAGCAGGGTGCTTTCAAAATCGGGGTTTCCTTTCAAAGGAACCCTGTCTACACAGCTAGTTTGCAATTTGAAAGTAGCACTTTTGATGCTCCAGGTGGCCACCATTGTGCAAATGAGGCACTGAATATTCATATTAGCGCCTCATTAGAGTTTTGACCCGCTTCATTTACATGCCCCTTCTGAAAGGGAAGGGCACATGTAGACGTAGCCTGAATGTTGATGTGGTATAATATTGAACTAGGGAGAACTGATGAGGAAGTAGCTGGTGATTCTATGCAAACAATGCACAGTTGGGTTCCTTTTAGGCTTCAGGCAAATGGAGCCTGGAGGCCTAATCTGATCAGCTCATCACATGGAAGCATACTTTTGTGCTCAGATATCATTTTATTCTTTATTTGGCTGGTGATTAATGGAACAGCTGAACTAAGCAGCAGATTGGTTTTTGACAAACTAGCTTTTGAGAGTACAACCATCCAAACTATGGACATATGCTGATGTGAGTTTGTAAATGTCCACTTTCAAAATTTCCCGACACAAATTCAAAGAGAAGAAAATGTCTGTGATCTGGATATATTCTTGATAAGACCAATGATCCTCTCAAGACAGACTATGCTGGAGGGGCATATAGTGATTTTGAAGACAGACATCCCTCAGCATTTTTTCCAAAACTTACCTATACCATCAGTTGATATAAAATGAGACCATGTAGTGGATAAGAATTAGGTAGTAGCTCTTCAAATAGTTTCCAAAGGTAGTTGTGTTAGTCTGTTTCAGAAAAAACAAAAAAACAAGGAGTCTGGTGGCATCTTAAAGGCTAACAATTTTATTATGGCACAAGCTGATCTCCTTGTATGTGTATATATATATATATAT
Source organism: Carettochelys insculpta (assembly GCF_033958435.1). NCBI lineage: Eukaryota > Metazoa > Chordata > Testudines > Carettochelyidae > Carettochelys > Carettochelys insculpta. Next base: position 123,631,087 of record NC_134137.1, read on the forward strand.
ATATATATATATATAATATAATAAACTCTGGATTCTATAATAAACCCTGGATTCTTTTTTTCCTCTCCAATTTTCATATATATATGTGAAAAGTGGAGAGGAAAAAGAGAATCCAGGGTTTATATAAGCAGGTTGAGGCAGGGAAGAAGAAGAAGTGAAAAAAAAGGGGTACCTGTCATTAGCAGAACCAGTTAATGAAGCTAATTAAGTAGGATGTGCCTGATTCCTGGAAATATCAAAAGTAGGGAAATTACTCTTGTAATGGATAAGATAAGATCTTTATTCAGGCCAAGGTAAAAGGTGGTTTTGCCATTGTCTTCAGTGGAGCCAGTATATCACCTCATACATTGGCAGGTAATTGCAGGAGTATATCCCCTCCCCTGAACCAGATGTTTGCTGTGTTACATGAAAACTGATGAATTATTTTTGTAGTAACACCTATAATGAGCACAAAAGAAACATTCACTTCACATACACAAATAGCAGATTAAAAACTGGCAGATGCAGCACGTTCTTCAGTTTTTGCTGTTTGTGTCATATGAAAATGTAAGCTATATCAGGCTCTATGAATGTTCTATAAAGTTATACCCAGAACATGACACAGTGGAATGGAATAATATATACGCACATACATACATACCAGGCACAAGAAGATCCAGTGGGTAGAAGCTGAAGTCTGCAACCTTCCAGATGGAAATTAGGTAAGAAATAGTGAGGGTAATTACCCATTCAAAAAATTACCAAGGGAGTAAATTCTGCATCATTAGTGAGGCTTGAATCAAGACTGAATGTTGTTCTAAAAGATATGATGTAGTTCAGCAATACCTTAAATGGCTAAGCAAATGAATCAGTGGGCAAAATTCTATGGCATCAGTGGGCATAATGGTCTTTCCCTAGTCTATGAATTTGTGTATCCGTCCTACATTTCTCTCAAATTGAAAAAAAAAAACAATTATAATATTACTAATGTCAGCCCACTCTGAGTTCTCTCCTTTCATCTTCTGTCTTTTCGTCTTTCTTTCTGCATATGCTTTTTTCCTCCTGTACAGTGCACTGCCTCAGATTATTTTTTCAACTAGTGCTTTAAAAATGTAGCTTATATTTCTACAAGACAATCAGGTGTGCATTTCTTTGCTTAATGTTTGAGGGCCTAGAGCAGGGCAATGCGGGTGCTGGGGTAAGGCAGGGGGGAGGAGGAGTGATTATATGGCCACGGCGAAGAGTTTATCTTTAAGGGTAGACACGAGAGGGTGGCCTTTGGAAATGTTTTGGAGGTAGAAAGCACAACCTGTAAGTATGGCCTGTTTTTGCAGGACCAAAGTGGACAGCAGATTGAAAAGGATGCCCCCTCCCACCCCTTCCTGAGCCTGAGTGATAAAGCAAATGGAGATGGTGACAATAGAGGCAAAACAGACAAATGCAAGGAGCTCCGTTTTCCCAAGCAAAGCTGGAGTTGACTGGAAGACCCGCAAGAAGAGATGTGAGAGAGACAAGCTGGGAGTAAATGGACAGAGACAGATGAGGACGGGACAGGTCGATTTGTGAATCCTCAACAGTAACTGCAGCCAGGAAAGTAGAGTAAGGAGAGGCAGAAGCCAAGTCAGAGCTCTGTAGGATCCCCATGACAGTGGGAAAGTAGAGGAGGGCCTTAAAAAAAAGACATTAAAGGCAGAGAGATTGGAGGAAAAGTAGATTAATTTATATTTTAAGACCCAAAAGGACCATTATGATCATCCAATCTGACCTGAGAAGACATTACTGCAAAAGCTCATCAGAAAAAGGCTCTTAATCCTCAGTGCAGAAAGGAAGGGTTTAATTAAATTGCTGTATTCCAGCACTGGTGCAATATGTCGCACTGCATGTTCTATGACCTCATCTGCTGCTATGAGCATCAGTATATTCTTGGAGCCTAACATTTCACTGAGAACTGCATTAAAGCAGTATGCAGAATGTGCTGATTGATAAAAGGTTTGTCAATGCAACTATAACTAGGGCCCAAAACTGAAGTGAGCACTATAGTTTAGGAGCAAACACACTTGTAGATAAGCTTTTGGTGAAGTACCAAGGTGACACTTTTTATCAAATAATGTGGAATACTGCCAACCTGCCCTGATTCACAAGTGTTCTCAGAGAGAGTAGGGGAGAATTTTGCTATGTAGTTCAGATATGTGCAGGGTCAGAGAATGAAAACACATAACAAAGCTGTATGAGGGTATTATTATAATTCTACAGGCACATGCTGAGATTTCATCTAAGCTGCTAAATATGTTGCCAGGATTACTTTATAGCAATAAATTCTCTCCATGATAAATCTAGTTCGGGGTTTGTTTTTTCTCTTCTTTTTAATGGTAGTGTGATTGGTTGGGGCACTGAATAGTTAACTACAGTCTTCAGGTGGAATATTTTGTCATGGTTCTTTAAACACAACCTTCATGGAACGGCTTGTAAAATATAATTGGATCTAATCTGTAGATTTATAATGTGTATTATACAAACCGGGATGCAACATGTCAGACTGCAGCATTCGGTTTTGTTCATTTTTAACACGTCATTCATGTCAAGGAGAAGGTAATTTGTTACACGCCAAGCAAGCTCAAGAAACTAATTGGCCCATTTAGAGGCATATTTTCTGTAGAAAAGTAAATTGGAATATAATTGTTTTTATGATTTTAAAGTTATACTGGTATCATCAAGTACGCTTCAATAAATCTATATTCGATATGTCCCACTGGTCACCTCAAAGGCTACTCATTTCTCCTGACTCAGATGATCTCATGGAAGAAACAATACATGTGCTGTTTGGCGGGATGCTATAATATTCTGATGATTTCATTGTATCATAGAAAGAACCGTTATGACAAGCAGATCTCTGCAGGCTTTGAATAACCTTACTCCAAATGAGCTTGCTCAGGAAAGAAAAATACCATCCTCCCAATAACTACACTTCTAAATCTTTGCTGAATGCATGCTTTTATACGGATGACAGCCATAAACCTACACAACCAGAATAAATTACTCATTTACTAGAGAAAATGGTACCCTTCTCTATTACATCACCTCAGGCGAAAGCAGCATTGCACTCTAAAATCATATGCTCAATCCCACTATTTATAAAGAGGGCATTGACTTAACTTTGTCCACTTTTTAGCAGTGTGACACAAGAAGTGACGGGTCTCCATTCTGTTTGTATTAATTGTACACATGCAGCGGGAGCTGATAGTATAAGATTGATTGTAATTGAGCCATAAATTTAGCACAGAGAAACACCATCCATTTAGCTGGACAGGTCTGTGATGAAATACATTTCTAGAGCCTGGATAGCAGGCAGAGTGTCTAAGATAACAAATGACAAATGGCTACTACCACAGCAGCAGGGAGACCATCATCAATGAAAAATAAATAAAACAGTGAATTCTGAAAGCGCTACCATAAGTTATTTTCCAATGATTATGCATCACAGCCAATTTATAATGTTAAAATTCTATTTATCACCCCCAATTCCTTTTAGCTGATGAAAATATGCAGAAGTTATTAGCGCTTCTGAAATCTAAAATGTTTTGTTCCCCTTACATTGTGTCACATATATCACTGACCTCCTGCCCTACAACAGTGTACTCTCTACAAGAAACCAAGCTACCGGTTTTTGAGTAAATATAACTAGAGGAGCTTAGTCTGCCTGAAGGCAACAGAGCCTAAGCTGGCACATGTTGTCTTAGTGCCATTGAATTCAACGGAGCTATGACAATTTTCATCAGCTGAGTTGCTGCTCCAAGATCTAGCTGCTGCCATTTGAAAACAATCCCCACAGCTGCTAAGGCATCGAGTTTTCAGCCATGATAACAGAAATCATCATTTCCCCCTCAAATTTTTAAGTCTTTTCCACCCAGGAAGGAAGGTGATTTTCACAGACGATGACTGCTGTTTCCATTCTCAAACCGCTCTACACTGCCATGAGAATTATTCTGCTGGTAAAATGTAAAACAAAGTTGTTCTGTGGAAAAGTGTGAATTTTTAGTCTCGTCTCTGCCTAAATTGTTATTCTGGGGAAATTTCACAAAAAATTGCTGGTGAGGTAGCTGTGTGGCTCTCACCATCACAGCATTGAAGTACCTCCCATTGCTTAAAAGATAACAATGCTCTTTTTATTCCTTCCATAACACCAAGAAGCTGACTTCAGGCTTAGGTTCATAGAATCATAGGGTTGGAAGGGACCTCAGGAGGTCATCTAGTCCAGCCCCCTGCTTCAAGCAGGATCGATCTCAACTAAATCATCCCAGCCAGGACCTAGTCAAGCTGGGACTTAGAAACCTCGAGGGATGGAGAATCCTCCACCTCTCTAGTCAATACATTCCAATGCTTCACCACCCTTCTGGTGAAGTAGTGTTTGCTAATATCCAACCTACACCTCTCCCTCCAATTTCAGACAATTACTCCTTTTTCTGCTATCTGACACCACTGAGAACAGTTTCTCACACTCCTCTTTCGAGCTCCCCTTCAGGAAGTTGAAGGCTGCTATTAAATCACCCCTAAGTCTTCTCTTCCGTAAACTAAACAAGCCCAAATCCCTCAGCCTATCCTCATATGTCTTGTGCTCCAGCCCCTTAATCATTTTTGTTGTCCTCCACTGAACCTGCTCCAGCACATCCACATCCTTTTTATACTAGAGGTTTTAAATGAACAGATCTGTGAGAATGAGGGTGATTGTATGGAAAAGCTTGGGCAGCAGGGCTCTGAATGTGGCAACATTATAGATGTGTTGACTTCTTCTCACAATGTGTTCCACACTCATGATCAGACTTTCATGAAGGTTTTCTCTCAAGCACTCATAAGCCTCTTTAGCCGCATCTACACTAGCCGGCTATTTCGAAGTAGCCGCGCCAACTTTGAAATAGCGCCTGCCGCGTCTACACGTGCCAAGCGCTATTTCGAAGTTGAAATCAACATAAGGCGGCGAGACGTCGAAGTCGTTATCCTCATGAGGAGATGGGAATAGCGCCCTACTTCGACGTTGAACGTCGAAGTAGGGCATGTGTAGATGATCCGCGTCCCACAACATCGAAATAGCGTGGTCCTCCATGGCAGCCATCAGCTGAGGGGTTGACAGACACTCTCTCCAGCCCCTGAGCTCTATGGTCACCACGTGCAGCAGCCCCTTAAAGCTCCCCGCCCCCTTAATTCCTGTGCAGGAAGCTGAGAGCTCATGCAGGCAGCAGCACTGCCACGTGCACAGCCTGCACGGACCTCAGCAGCCCCAATCCAGCACCCTGTACCTCATGGCATCCAGCCAGCCCCCCAGGCGCCCAAAGGGCACCCCCCACAAGGGGACCCAGGGCTCCCAGCCTGCCAGCCAGAGGGGGAAGAGTCAGTGGGACCCCTCCTGGATGGAGGCTGAGATCCGGGACCTGCTGGGGCTCTGGAGCGAGGAGGAGGTGCTCCAGGTACTGGGGAGCAAGAGGCAGAACGCAGATGCATTTGCTCGGCTGGCCGAGGGCCTGGCTGCCCGGGGTCACCCTGCCCACACTCCTGACCACGTCAGGAGTAAGGTAAAGGAGCTGCGGCAGGGTTATGCCCGGGCCCAGGATGCGGCCAGCCTATCTGGGGCCACCCCCGCCACTTGCCGCTTTTACAGGGAGCTCACGTCCATCCTGGGCCCCTGGCACACCTCCTCCCCCCAGCCACTCTTTACACATCGGCCGACGAGCCCCAGCAGGCCCCAGAGACGGAGTCCGCCCCAGAGGCAAGCCCTGCACCCCAGGGCCCTCCCCCAGGAGCCCACCCCTGGGACGCTGGAAGAGGAGGAGGGGGAGTCCTCCAGCGACGGGGGGCTCCACATCGCCCTCCCGTCCTGCAGCTCCAGCAGGGCGTCCGCCCAAAGGGTGTCCCCCCAAACATGGGAGCAGACTGTCAGGTATGTACCCCCCGGTGCACACCCCTGGGGTTAAGGGGCGGGGACAAGAGACATGACCAGGGCCCTCTACACGCCCAGATGACCATGGCCCCAAGGACAGCAGTGGCATGTCCCTCAGAAGAGTGCATTAGCCCCTGCCCCCCAGCAGGACAGCGCCATGCCCCATCCCTGGGGATGGGGGGAGCGGAACCTAGGGTCCCCTGTCGGGAGGGGACACCCATCAGCAGCAGCAGCTGCTCGCGACCCTCTGGTGTCAGCTGGAGGTGTCGGAGCGGTGCCTGTGGGTGGAGGAGTGGTGGCTAGAGCTCCAGGAGCGAGTGCTGGCCTGTGCCAGGAGGCTTGCGGGGCCTTCATGCGCACATTCCACCAGATTGCGCAGCACCTGGCCCCCCCTGCCGCTGTGCCTGCCGCTCCACCTGCCATCCCTCCACCATCTGCCACCCTGGGGCCTGCCGCCAAGGGGGACCATGGGCCTGTGGACACCGGCCAGCCCTATTTGCCAGTTCTCCCAGCCACCACCCAGCTTCGACCAGCGCTCTGGCTGAGACATGGGTCGCGCCCCCCAACACCAGGCACTGGACAATAGGGTGCAGGGCTGAGGACGTTGCCCCCCCTTTGTACATATTCCCCCCATGTTTGTAAATAGTTTTTGTTCTTCCCACCCCCATGTACATAGTTCCCCCCTTTCTTCTGTTAATAATAACATTGCACTGTTTTGTTTCAAACAACGTTTCCATTTAGTTCAAAGAAAACTGTGGGGGTGTGTGTGCTCTCTGGTGCTCTGTGGTGTGGGCGTGGGGGCAGGGAGTGCTGTGGAGGATGGGAGGGGTGCAGTGGGTGGCTCACCAGCAGCTGGCCTTGCCAGCATTCATCCTGCAGCCTGGTCAAAATGGGCCCGCAGGGCCTCCCAGACCTGGATCCCCTCAGGGTCGACCTGGCGACTGGGGGCAGCGGGTGGCTGGACGTCGGCCCTGCCAGCCTCCACAGCCCAGCCCTGGAAGAAGGCCTCTCCCTTGCTCTCCACCAGGTTGTGGAGTGCACTGCACGCGCCCACAACCTGGGGGATGTTGGTGAGGCCTGCATCCAGGCGGGTGAGGAGACACCTCCAGCGCCCTTTGAGGCAGCTGAAAGTCAGCTTGACCACCTGAACCACCTGTGTCGGGGTCCATGAGCCAGGGCTGGAGGGGGTACACTGCGTCTGCGATGACGCAGAGGGGCAGGGTGGTGACCCCCACAGGGATCTCCTGCTGGGGGATGTAGGTCCCCACCTCCAGCAGGCGGCACAGGTCCGAATTTCTAAACACTCGGGCACCGTGGGTGCTGCCAGGCCAGCCGACGTAAATGTCCAAGAGGTGGCCCCGGCTGTCGACCAAGGCCTGCAGGACCACGGAATGGTAGCCCTTCCTATTGAGGAAGCGTCCTCTGCTGTGCTCTGGGGCACGGATGGGGATATGGGTCCCATCCAGAGCCCCAAAGCAATTTGGGAAGCCCAGGCTGGCAAACCCCACGATGGCGGCATCCGGGTCCCCAAGCCACACGAGCCTGTGGAGGAGCAGGGCATTGATTGTGCGGATGACCTGCAGGGGAAGGACATGAGAGAGCACCAGTGAGGGTTGTGCAGGGTGTGTCCGGCCCTTCCCACAGGGCTCCCCCTTTCCCCACAGGGCTCCTCCCCTCCCCACAGGGCTCCCCCCGCTCCCCACAGGGCTTCCCCCATCCCCACAGGGCTCCCCCCTCCCCTGGGTCCTCTTACCTCCTTGAGGACAGCTCCGACGGTGGCCTTGCCCACACCGAACTGCTGCCCTACGGATCAGTAGCTGTCTGGAGTGGCCAGCTTCCAGACAGCGATGCCGACCCATTTCTCAACAGTGAGGGCACGTCGCATAGGGGTGTCCTGGTGCCGTAAGGCAGGGGTGAGCCACTGGCAGAGCTCCAGGAATGTCTGCCGGCTCATCCGGAAGTTCCAGAGCCAGCGGTCGTTGTCCCACTTGCCGAGCACCAGCCGCTCCCACCAGTCTGTGCTCGTGGGGTATCTCCACAGCCGGCGGCGTGTGTGGTGGCGGGGAGGCTGGGAGGGCAGCAAGGTCTGGGGCTGCCTCCTCATCCCCTGGGGGCAGCTCCTCTTCCACAAATAAAATATGGTCAGCTGCCTCCTGCATGGCACTGAGCAGGGCAGCCACTGGTCCTGCAGGGGCGGGTGTGGGAGCCTCTGGCTGCTGCTGCTGCTGCTGCTGCTGCTGCTGGGGGTCCATGCTGCTTACACGGGGTGTGCATGCTTGTGGCTCTGCAGACCGTGTGCTGTGCAGGCTGAGTGTGTCTGGGAGGGGCCCTTTAAGGTAGCGGCTTGCTGTTGCCTGGGAAGTGCTAGTCCGCCCTGTGACCCTGTCTGCAGCTGTTCCTGGCACCCTTATTTCAATGTGGGCCACTTTGGTGTGTAGACGCTCCCCTTCAGCGCCTACTTCTATGTAGTGCTGCCCTATGTCGATGATGAACATTGACAGCACCAGCCCTGGAGGACGTGTAGACGCTATTCATCGAAATAGCTTATTTCGATTTCACTACATCGAAATAAGCTATTTCGATGTAGCATTCACGTGTAGACGTAGCTTTTGGTGGTTAAGAGTGTCATTGTTCCAACAGAATGAACCTGTCATGGGTGGGCATATAAAGGGAGAGAGAAAGTCTCTCAGGTAACTATAACCTCTTCCATTTAGAGCTTTGAACCCTCAGTTTTGCCATGCAATATTATTCATTAAACACATGTTTTAATGTAGCTTTGGAGATATAGCGATCTATTTCAGAAGGCTCTGTGCCTGTGCTTTTGCAAATGGTGAAGTCTTCCAACTCACCATATGTATCCATTCAGAGAAACGTTCATCACAAGCTAAGTACATAGTGAGCAAGATAGGCAGCTATTTCCAGTTGTTCCTGACCTCCCTATCAGCAAAACAGTAAACATTTTGACACAATGTTTACAACAAATATCAACAATAGTTTGTCTTAGATACAGCAGCACGGCATCTACCTTGTTTCAAAGGGAAAAAATGCAGTTAGAACAAGAGCTAAGATTATGATTAGGGCCCTACCAAATTTCATTTAATGAAAAATGCATCATAGAGGGTGAAATCTGATCTTTTGCATACCTCTGCGTTATACTCCAGAGATGCAAGGGGCAGCCCAGCATTTCTCAAACTCAGGACCCTGACCCAAGCAGGGACCATGCAATATTGCCACCCTTACTTCTGCGCTGCACATGCTGACTAAGGGCCTAGTTGTGAAGGCTGCAGCGCTGCCTCCAGAGCTGGGTGGCCAGAGGGCAGCAGCCACTAGCAGGACCCTGGATTTGAGGGCAGAACAGTTTTCACTCCCTGGCCACCTGGCTCTAAAGGCTGCACTGTTACCAGCAACAGTTCAGAAGTACAAGTGACAATAGCTTGACCCCCATATAATAACCTTGTGACCTCTTCACAACTCTCTGTTGGGTTAGGACTTCTCACTTACAATATTGTGAAATTTCAAATTTACGAAAATTCTTATTTTTGAAATCCCATGGCCATGGAATTGACCAAAATGGACCGTGAATTTGGAAGGCCCTAATTATGATTCATTTTACATTTCAGGTTAACTCCTTTCAGTCATAAGAGAAGCCATTACTGTCTCAGACCAAAGGTCCTTCTAGCTCAGCATCCCGTCTGCTGACAGTGGCCAGTGCCAGGTGACCCAGATGTGGTGGACCGAAGACAATGATAAAGTGACTTGTCTCCTGCCATCCATCTCCAGCCTCTGACAAACAGAGACCAGGGACATCATCCCTATGCCCTGGCTAATAGACTTTTATGGACCTAACCTCCATTAATTTATCTAGCTCCTCTCTGAACTCTCTTATAGTCCTAGCCTGAATTCACAGCCTCCTCTGGCAAGGAGTTCCACAGGTTGACTGTGCGCTGTGTGAAAAAGAACTTTCTTTTATTAGTTTTAAACCTGCTACCCATTAATTTCATTTGGTGTCCTCTACTTCTTATATTATGGGAACAAGTGAAAAACTTTTCTTTATTCACCCTCTCCACACTACTCATGAAATTATATACCTCTGTCATATCCCCCCTTCAGTCTCCTCTTTTCTGAACTGAAAAGTCCCAGTCTCTGTAACGTCTTTGCATATGGGACCCGTTCCAAACCCCTAATCATTTTAGTTGCCCTTTTCTGAACCTTTTCTAATGCCAAAATATCTTTTTTGAGGCAAGGAGACCACATCTGTACACAGTATTCAAGATATGGGCATACCATAGTTTTGTAAAGGGTCAGTAAAATATTCTCTGTCTTAGTTTCTATCACTTTTTTAATAATTCCTAACATCCCATTTGCTTTTTTGACTGCCGCTGCACATTGCGTGCATGTTTTCAAAGAACTATCCAGGATAACCCCAAGATCTCTTTCCTGATTAGTTGTAGGTAAATTAGCTCCCATCATATTGACTGTATATGTGGGGTTATTTTTTCCAATGTAGATTACTTTACACTTATCCACATTAAATTTCATTTGCCATTTTGTTGCCCAGTTACTCAGTTTGGTGAGATCTTTTTCAAGTCCTTCACAGTCTGCTTTCATCTTGACAATTTTGAACAGTTTAGTATCATCCACAATCATTACCACCTCCCTACTCACTCCTTTCTCTAGATCATTTATGAATAAGTTGAATAGGATCAGTCCTAAGACTGATCCTGGGGGAACACCACTTGTTACCCTTCTCCAGTCAGAAAATTTACAACATTTCCCCTTATTTCAAGTCTATGATGTTGGTTCACTTTATTTTTTGTGCAATACATTGAGCTGTCATATGACTGCTGTCTACATAATAATTAATTGGCTGAAAAGGGAACATGGCTTCTTCCTATATAAAAGATGAAAAAGATAAAGTATCCTCTGTGGAGCGTTAGTAAAACAGCCATAATTCCACTGAAGAATTCCATTCCTGACGTTAAGTGAGTTTGATTAACTGGGTTTCATGTGTTATGTCTGTGTTATTTCGCTCAGGTTCTTTTGCTGCACTCACCACTGTTGTTTCTGAGAGAGCGGTATCTATGTCATGTGATTGGTTCTGTACTCCCGGCAGAGCTGGTCAAAAGCATCACTTATTTTGCTCTTGATTGATCAGAATTTTTCATGACAGACTTGCCAGTTTGGTTAAAAGCATTTCAGGTTTATATAAACACAAACAAACCCCAAAACTGGGGGAGGGAGAAATTAGTTTTTCAAAAGAAAAACAAAAATCAAAGGAAAAGAGCTGCTGAGTTAGGAAGTGACCAGTTCTGTGCACCTGGACCTTGACTAACTTGTAAGCATTGATATAGAATTGGTTTCATTTTTGTATTGAACCAAAATAGAATGATATATAATTCTAAATTTGCAAACAAAATTCTTTCTTAAAGGAACAACAACAGATATTTTAGAGCATAAACTTTCATGGGCAAAGACCCACTTCATCAGATGCCTGAGTGGCAGGGGGAGGGTTTCAGAGGGGTGTTTAAAGAGTGAGGTCCCAGTAAAAGGGAGGGCCAGAGCTGACAAGGGCTCTTCAATCAAAGTGGAAATGGCCCATTATCAGTAGTAGGTATCAAAAGAGATAAAAACAAGTCAGATCAGACAGGGGGATGTGGTCCGTTGTCAGAGTCTAATGTAGAGATGTAAATACCCGGGGCAGAGAAGCTTGTTTTCTTCCTGATGAAGCGAGTCTTTGCCCACGAAAGCTTATGCTCCAATATATCTGTTAGTCTATAAGGTGCCACAAGATTTCTTGTTGTTCTCGAAGACACAGACTAACACGGCTACCCCTCTGATATTTTCTTAAAAGATTTCACGTTAGAAATATGTCTGTCTAACTCCCCAGGATAAGACTACATTTCCTTTACAAATGTCTGGACGTGAACTGGCAGGAGACTCAACTTCCTCCCCATTGCCATAAAAGTGTACACCCCAGATGTTCCATCTACAGCCCATGAGCCTGTACTGTCACCTGCCTGTTTTGTTCTGTCATGTTAATTGGGTTATGGTGTTGGGTGTATACTGCTGAATTTACATATTTTAAATGCATAGTAAGGATTCCAAAAGTGGTATAGCCCACCAGAATTTGCCAAACTCTACTAAATCTTTCATAGGCTAATGTGTTGGTGAAATGACAAATATTCTGTCTTTTTTTTCTTTGCAACTGAAAGAAGAATCATCAAAAAAACAACTAATTCATAGAGACCGTGTCTACACTAGTCAAAAACTTTGAAATGGCCATGCAAATGGCCATTTCGAAGTTTACTAATGAAGCGCTGAAATACACATTCAGTGCCTCATTAGCATGCGGGTGGCCACGGCACTTCAAAATTGACGTGGCTCGCCACCGCACGGCTCGTCCAGAAGGGCCTCCTTTTCGAAAGGACCCCACCTACTTCGAAGTCCCCTTATTCCCATCTGCTCATAGGAATAAGGGGACTTCGAAGTAGCCGGGGTCCTTTTGAAAAGGAGCCCTGTCTGGACAAGCGACGCGGCAGCGAGCCGCGTCAACTTCGAAGTGCCGTGGATGTCCACATACTAATGAGGTGCTGAATATGTATTTCAGCACTTCATTAGTAAACTTCTAAATGGCCATTTGCATGGCCATTTCAAAGTTTTTGGCTAGTGTAGACATAACCAGAAGGTGAGTTTACACTCGCATTTCTCATTCGAAAGCGGTATGCAAATGAGGTAAATTGAAAACGCAAATGAGATATACATTTGCATATTCCAATTTTGAAAGAGCTTCTTTCGAAAGAAGAAAGTCAGTGTAGACGCTGCTCTTTGGAAAGTAAACCCCATCTTTGAAAGAATCCTTTTTCCCATTAAATAAAGGGAAGGATTCTTTCAAAGATGGGTTTACTTTCGAAACAGCAGTGCCTACACTGGCTTTCTTCTTTTGAAAGAAGCTCTTTTGAAAGTAGAATATGCAAATGAGGTGCCAGATATGCAAATGTATATCTCATTTGCGTTTTCAATTTATCTCATTTGCATGCCTCTTTCGAACGAGGAATGCAAGTGTAGACACACCCAGAATGTATAGAGAGGTCTACAATGGAGCTGAGGCTGATGACATGAATCCAGATAGATGAGACTCATTCTGATTCCTATTTGATGGGTCAATATTTGTCTGAACATCAAACTGTTTTCTGGTGGTTTGATCACTGTTTTTCTCAGAACAGTCCCTTCACCGGTGGCCAGGTGAGGCATAGTCACCATCTGGAGCTTTTTGGCTGCCTCTGGTGATTTTGATTTGCAGTCACTGAGGCTACATCTATGCAGCAAAATTATTTTGAAATAATATCTGGTATATCTACACTACACACATACTATTTCAAAATTTCATAAGCTTCATTGCAGGAGGAATAATGCCTATTTCAAAATAGGTATTTTAAAATAGGTGTTGTTAAGACACATATAGACTACGACTACACTAGCCCCTTCTTTTCAAAAGGGGAATGGCAATGAGTGAGCAGGGAAGATGCTAATAAGGTGCTTTCATGAATATGCAGCACCTCATTAGCATAATGGCAGGCTCAGGGATTTGAAATTGCCACTTTCGAATCGTACACTGCCCATGTAGCTGGGGGGCCTTTCAAAAGGATCCTCTGGACTTCGAAAGCCCCTTATGCCTAAAACCAAATAGGAATAAGGGGCTTTCAAAGATTGGAATATCCTTCCGAAAGGTCCCCACCTACACAGGCAGCGTGCCCTGGCCACCATTATGCTAATTAGGCACCACATCTTCATAGAAGCACCTCACTAGCATCTTCCAACCTCGCTCATTACCATGTCCCTTTCGAAAAGAAGGGGCTAGTGTAGATGTAGCCATAAGCCATAGTGGTGTCCAATGGTGCTATTTCGAAATAGGCACTATGTGTCCAGACATGCTATTTTGAAATAGCTAGGTACTATTTCAAAATGCATTCTTGTGTGTAGCTGTGTTAGTTCAAAATAAGCTGTTTGAAAAATCTCTTCCATAATGGATTATTTCAAAATAACACTACTGTGTAGCCTGAGAGCAGGGTAACATCACTGAAAACTAACAGAGAGATAGCTGTGCTAGTCTGTATACTATTAAAACAAAAAAGCAGTCCAGTAGCACTTTAAGGGCTAACAAAATAATTTATTAGGTGATAACTTTCATAGGACAGACCCACTTACTGTCTGCACATCAGGAACGCAAGAACTAGCGTCCTTTGAGGTTTTGTTTAATGTCTTCTGTTTTCCTGTGGGACTGAACCTCAGAGGTAGTTATGACACATAACTGTGGTGCAGATGAAATAGCTCCTACCTTGGCAGTCTGACAGCCACTTTCTATTCAAAATGTAACATTCTCTCTCACATGCATTTGGGTAACATTTTGACATTCTTGTGCTAGTAATTCTTCTGCTTCAAGCCTCAGAGCCGGAGACCCTATATATAAAGGTGGCAGAATTTGATTCTATTTGTTGTAATTTCAACTGATAATATTGATATTTCTTTTTAAACATGCTTACATTTTTTACTGATTCTGATTTCCAGTTGGGCAAAATTAGAAGTTTTAAGCATTTTCACTGGTTGATTTCTAAAGCTTCGTAACTGTCAAAACACAAATTGTCAACCTCTTTTGTGTCAAACATACCAAGTAAATTTCCTTGGCATCTGAGATCTCACGCAGCATTATTTCCTACTTTGTCCATCTGTAAATTTCAATTATTTTAATTTTAATTTCACTTTCTATTATTAGAGACAGAAATATTTTTCCTCAGTTTGCATGTATGGTGAAACTGATTTTTACTGACATTTTACTGATAAAAATCTAGCCCTACCCAGCGTAACTCTAAAGTATGGCAAGAACACAATATTCTAACAACACTAAGCATGTGTCAGCCACTATATTTCAGATGTATGGTGGTCTTCTGAGTCAAAAGTGAATGAAGAAAGAGACATGCTTCATTCAACAGCACACTCGACACTTTCACGTGCTGTAAGGGTCTCAGCTTTAAAGGGAAATGCAACAGCAGCTTCACAGGCAGGCCTCAGTTGTAGGGTTACCAAGTGCCTGTTTTTCTACTGGAACACCCAGTTGAAAAGAGACCCTGGTCAACAATGCCAACTGAGCCAGTAAGGCTACGGCCACATAGCAAAGTTATTTTGAGACAACAGCCGTTATTTTGAAATGACTTAGCTACGTCTACACTACTCCCATGTTATTGCCATGTAAATTAGAACTAGCTGGTGCATTATTTCAAATATTTTCAATCTCATTGCAGGAGGAACAACACCTATTTTGAAATAGTTGCTTCTAAGGCATGAAATAGCGCTATTTAGAAATAGGCCATAATGGCATCCAATGGCACTATTTCAAAACAGGCACTATGGTTACATCTACACTACAGAGATCTTTAGAAAGAAGCCCTTCTGGAAGACCTCTTCGGAAAGAACTTCTTTTGAAAGAATGCGTCCACACACAAAAAAGAGGATCGAAAAAGTGAGCTGCTCTTCTGAAAGAGACTGTCCACACAGCCCCCGTTCTTTCAAAAGAACGGGCCAGGGATCGAAAAATCAGGCACCAAGTGGACTGCTCTTTCAAAAGTAGGGCCCCAAGGAGCATCTACACATGTTTTCTTTCAAAGGAAGGTTTCCAAAGAGGGGTGCTTTTCCTGAAACGGGAAAGGAAGAGCACTTTCGAAAAGAGCACCACATTATTTGTATTTACTTTCAAATGAACGCCTTTTGTGTGTAGACGCTACCTGGGATCTTTCAAA
This sequence comes from Carettochelys insculpta, assembly GCF_033958435.1. Taxonomy (NCBI): domain Eukaryota; kingdom Metazoa; phylum Chordata; order Testudines; family Carettochelyidae; genus Carettochelys; species Carettochelys insculpta. The sequence continues at coordinate 123,646,786 of NC_134137.1, forward strand.
AGAGACCCCTCCTTTTGAAAAATCTTTCAAAAGGACTTGGTAGTGTAGACCCAGCCTATGGCTGGATTTACACTTTCCTTGACTATTGCCGGCTGCTACGCAATTTTTAGGTACGCCAATTGCATACCAAAAATCAATTTAGCAGCTGTCGATATTAATCCCTGTCTTCACTCAGAATGCCGATGGAAGCTTTCCTCCCATCTGCACTCCTTAATCCTTGCTAGCTTGCAAGGAGTTCCGTAGTCCACATTGATCCTGGAATGCTCCATTTTGCACATGCATGAAACAACACCCCGGAAGATCAAACCTAAGTGTTTGATCTTCCATGGTGAGTGTTGACCCAGCCTATGTGTCCAGACATGCTATTTTGAAATAGCTGGGTGCTAGTTTGAAATGCATTCTTGTGTGTAGTTGTGTTATTTTGAAATAAGTGATTTCAAAATAGTGATTCTGGAATAGATTATTTTGGAATAAAGCTGCTGTGTAGATGTAGCCTAAAGTTCCAGCTGGTGACGCAGCAGGGGCTTAGGGCTAAGACAGGCTTCCTACCCGTCCTTACTCTGCATAGCTCCTGGAAGTGGCTGCCAGGTCCCTGAGGCCTAGGTCGGCGTGGCATGCTGCCTCCACCACAAGTACTGGCTCCATGGCTCCTAGTCATTGGAAACTGTAACCAGTGGGAGCTGCAGGAGTGAGGACAGCATAAGGAGCTTCTCTGGGACTGCATCTACACTAGCAAGTCCTTCTGAAAGATTTTTTGAAAGAAGGGAGCTCTTTTGGAAGGTCCCATGGAGCGTCTACGCATAAAAAGTGTTCTTTCGAAAGTAAATGAAAAGAATGTGGTGCTCCTTTCAAAATTGCTCTTCCTTTCCCATTTCAAGAAAAGCACCCTCTTTTGAAATCTTCTTGTGAAAGAAAATGTATGTAGACACTCCACAGGGCCCTTCTTTTGAAAGAGCAGTCCTCAGTTTTGATCCCTGGCCCATTCTTTTGAAAGAACAGGGGCTATGTGGACGGCCTCTTTCAAAAGAGCAGATCATTCTTTTGATCCGCTTTTTTGTGTGTGGATGCACTCTTTCAAAAGAAATTATTTCGGGAAGTCTCTGTAGTGTAGACATAGCCTGGCTGCCCATGTGTCCAGAGGTCTGTAAGGACCTGGCGACCACTTCAAGGCACTGCAGTAAGTGCTGCTGGGACCTTGCATCCTGAATTCCCTCTGATACGCCAACTTCCTGCCCCAGCCCAGAGGCCCCTTCCACAACCAAACTCCTTCCTGGGAACCTGCACCCCCCCCCACACACCCTCAACCCCATACCCCAGCCCTGAGCTCCCTTCTATACTCCAAACACCTCTTCCCAGCTTTACCACAGAGGCTGCTCCCCCAGCCAGATTCTTCACACCACTCCTGCATCACAGCACCCTGTCTCTGCTCCATGAAAATGAGAATGGTAGCCAGTGAGCACGTGGGGTGGGGCCTTGGTGAAAGTGCGGGGTCTTACTGACAGTCATAGGCAGGGTTGTTCAGTCAGTTTTGCAAAATTAGGAGGTTAGCAACCCTACAAAGTAGCAGTCCAATGGACACAGGCTTCAGGGATCTTTAACCTCTGGGCTGCTACCCTGAAGGACTAGAGCACCCCAGAGATGGAGACATAGACAAGGAGACAAAGCCTGCCATCTACCCTACTTGATTTAAGAGCGTTCAGAAGCGTCTAGCCACTATTCCCATTTAGCCTGGCCTACAGTGAGGAATCCTACCTGTCTTCCTTGAGGAAGTATGACCCCAGAAGCCAAAGGAAATCTCCTCTTCAGTACAGCCTGTGGAGTGCCCCAGCCTATCAGTCTGCTGATTTTATTCTGGTTTTGGGATCTCAAGACTCCCAACTTAAGATCAGGCCTTTTCTGTGGTGTAAGTCGTGAGATGAGCTGGCTGCCCTGCCCCTTCCACCATTCACGTCTCCACACCCATGCTCTACCTTTGGAGTACTCCCTCAATCAAAAGAAACATGACATGTCTCCTCCAGCTGGGAATCACGCCCCCACCTTGACATGCAGATAAATCCATACAGGCGAGGCTGAAACTCATGGAAGGCAATGGAAAGATACCCAGTGACTTTCATGGGCTTTGGATCAGGCCCATACAGTGATATGTACACACACTTCTCGAAAATTTCAGGAACCCTTTCTCATTTACGCTCCCCCTTGACATCTTCCCTTTCCATAGTGGTGTAAAGGACGGATCTGCTAGCAGAAGCCTCTTTGGCTGACAGCTGCATGATAACAAGCCCATTCCAATAGACTAAAGCTCATTACTTTTAATATTAACCAGGCTTGGAGTGATTCATTACATGTTTTTCAAAATGTGGAAAGTACTTAATCAAAAGCTGGGGACAGAGGAGCAAAGGAGTGTGGGAGAACCAATAAATAAAAGTAGTCTCAGAAACTGTTTATTTCTGGCATTGTAGATGAATCTGGCCCATTGTTTTGACAGGAAATTGAATGAAAAAGGTAGAAGTTAATTGATTTCCTCAGTTAAAAGATTAGATACTGACAATTATATATAAGCAAGAAGGAGATGCTAAGACTAAAATCCAAATGCCCTTGTTGACAATGAGAAAACTCCCATTGATTTCAATAAGGCCAGGATTTTACCCTCTAAGCCCCAGGCACTGTTCCTGGTCTACACTAGCGATCAAGTGGATCCCAGACACACAATTCTAGCCACACCATTTGCGTAGCTAGAATCAACATATCAGGATGGACTTTCTTCCCTGGTGTAGATCAGGGATCCTCGGGCTCGTACCGACCTCTGTTATTCCACACACCAGCCTGGAGTACCAAGGTCAATGGCCAAGCCCAGAGGGATGGATTTTGCTGCGGAGACACAGCAAAATTGATCCCTGGAAGATCAATTGTGGTGCAGCTTCTCCCCTGTAAGCATAGACATACCCTGAATGAGTTTCTATGAAAGAGGCTTATTTCTCAGTCCCATAAATTGTAGCTAGAGAGGTTGTTTTCCTTTTTTTCATTTATGTTGTTTGTAGTTAATTCTATGTGTATTTCTGTGTGCACACACAGGGTTCGTGCTTTGTCACCCTCATGTTCCAAAACAAAGTGACTTCAGGCTCATTTTACTCTTTCGCAACATTACCAAGCAGCACAGATAAATGTAGGGGATCTTGGACAGGAGTCCCTGGGAAAGGTGATACAAAAGTTTTGGTGACTGGTGAGGAAACAGATCAAGATATATTTAGCTAGCAGCATGGGAAGATTTTGTTAGCTGAAGGTGCTGGGGGTGAGTGTTTATCATGCCCATTTTATAGATCATTCCCTCTCTTTTCTGATCACCCTTTTGTCTCCTCCAGCTTCTGAAGCCGCTTGTCTCCTTTTTCTGACAGCAGCTTCTCTTCCTTTTGCAGCACTGCATCCCTAAAAAAAGGGGATGCAACAAGTGCCCAGCTGTGCTTGTTCTGCACCTCAAGATGACATTTCCCAGCTGGATGTTATACATTGTGGTGTGCAAGAAAGCTTGGGTTAATTCATCCCAGGCTTGGGCACCCTCGGATTTGCAGCACATCAAAGAAGATGTTGCTTAGGGGCCCAGCTCAATGGCAGCTGTGTCCCATGGTAATCTTTATGGTAAGGAAAGGAATATTATAGGAAAGCACAACCTGAACTTCAACAGCATCTGTCCAGTTTGTCCTCACTCTTTGGAAGGAGTGACCTCCAAATGTTCTGACCTTCACAAATGTTATCTGTGGCCCTACAAACTTCTCCCTTCTCTAAAGTGTAGAGAGAAACAAGTATGATTTATTCTGTTTTTTTCTCTCCCATCCATGAGCAACCTGATTTCGAATAGTATTTTTCTCTCCAAAGTTTTGTCTTGTATTTGGCAAGGTCAGAATCTCATAGAGATGAAAACGTTCTCATTTTAAATGAGCGCTTTACTTTGTTGTTGAATAGTTTATTTTGTACATTGATTTTTTTTTTTTAAAATAGCCTTTTAAATAGGTGACCTTCCGTTTGTTCTGATTTGTGGGAGGATTGTCTCAGATTATGACATATCAAGGCTTTGAAATTTGGGAACATAGAGCTGTGGTTTTGCTTGTGAATGTTAATTCTGCAGTGAACATTATTCAGTCCATGCTGCTTACAGAGTAGTGTTTCAGTTTATTGTCCTCCCACAGGTTTTTTTTTTTTTTTTAAAAAAAACCTTCCACTAGAAAAAAGAGCTCAGTTTGGATGATTAGTCCACAGGATGGGCTTCTGGTTCTGTTTTTACATCAAAAAAATGAAGTATCATCTAGACCAGCAGTGAGCAAACTTTTTACGTTGGGCCCGACTTGGCCATTCCCTATCCTTCCCCCTGTCCCCTGCCCACCTGGTCTAATGTAGTCCAAACAGATGGAAATTTTTGTTGCAATCACATGAAAAAAAATTCTTCTTTCTGCACATGTAAGAAAATAAGTTAGCAGAATGTAAACCCTGTATTCATTGGTATATAAATGTGAATGCCCATGCATAAAAACAGTCACGTATTTCCACATTTTTAATGAGATGGAGGGGCCTAAGACCCAGCAGCTGATCATGCCCCCATGAAGGGGCCTGTACCCCTCTTTGCACAACCTTGATCTAAACTTCTTGACTACTTTTCAGCTTTGCACATCAGTGGATTGGGGAACATGAGATTGGGGCTGGGGTGACAGGAACATAATTTAACTGCATGGAATCTGTGGGAGCAAAGGAAGCTCTCAGCAGGGTGACCATATTTTTCTATGCTGAATGAGGACACCTGATAAAATTACTCGTATTTTAATGAATTCAATGGCAATCAGTCATACGTACATTCCAATAAACATCAAGTTGACTGAGTTCCATTAAGAAGTAGTACTTGTAGTTAGACTCTTTTTATTTTTATTTACCTTCTTTTCTTTAAGACTTTAGGGTTCAAATAAGGAAGGGTGACACACACACACACACACTCCTGTACACCTCTCTTACATTGGGTGGCTTGGGGGCAACTGACTGACCCAACCCTTCCTGCCTGGCACACTCTTCCCTGCACACGTGGCTGGGCTCCCAGGACAGAGCTGCTTCTACTGGTACCTGGCACGGGATTTTCCTGGGGCAACAAGTGGGTAAGGGGCATGCAGAGTCATGTGTACCCTCCCCAGACTTCTACCAGGGCTTTCAGCAGACTGTGGCCAGCAGCAGTCTTTCAGCATCGTGCAGGAGGGAAGGGATGGGCGCTGCTTCCATCTGCGGGGGAGGAGCAAGGGGATGAGGGACGCATGAGCTGGCAGAGCTTAACTCCGCCCCTTCCCTCTCGCCACCACTCTGATGTGGCTGCAAGCATCTTGTCCCTTCCCGCTGGCACAGCATCAAAAGGCAGCTAACATCTCCAGGCTGCTGCTGGCCCCCAAGACAACCTGGTCACCTTCTGCCCCTGGCTACAGCACATGCAGCATGGGGTTAAGCCCCAAAGATGCACTGTGCCGAAGGACCCCAGGAACTAGACTGCTGGGGCTTCATCAAACTCAGCTAAAGTGGTGGCTCACAGAATCACAGAATCGCAGGGCTGGAAAGGACCTCAGGATGTCATCTAGTCCAGCCCCCTGCTTCAAGTAGGATCAACCCCCAGTAAGTCATCCCAGCCAGGACCTTGTCCAGCTGGGACTTAAAAACCTCAAGGGATGGAGAATCTACCACCTCTCTAGGCAATGCATTCCGATGCTTCACCACCCGCCTGGTGAAGTAGTTTTTCCTAATATCTAACCTACAACTTTCCCTCTTCAATTTCTGACCATTACTCCTTGTTCTGCCATCTGACACCACTGAGAACAGTTTCTCACCCTCCTTTTTAGAGCTCCCCTTCAGGAAGTTGAAGGTTGCTATTAAATCACCTCTAAGTCTTCTCTTCTGTAAACTAAACAAGCCCAAATCCCTCAGCCTATCCTCATAGGTCTTGTGTTCCAGCCACTTAATCATTTGTGTTGCCCTTTGCTGAACCTGCTCCAGCAAATCCACATCCTTCTTATACTGGGGGGCCCAAAACTGGACACAATATTCCAGATGTGGCCTCACCAGTGCCAAATAAAGAGGAATAACTATTTCTCAAGACCTGCTCGAAATGCTCCTCCTAATGCACTCTAGTATGCTGTTAGCCTTCTTGGCTATAAGGGCACACTGTTTACTCATGTCCAGCCTTTCATCCACCATAACCCCTAGGTCCCTTTCCATCATACTGCTGCTGAGCCAGTCGGTCCCCAGCCTGTAACAATGTTTGGGATTCTTCTGCCCCAGGTGCAGGACTCTGCACTTCTCCTTATTGAACCACATCAGATTTCTTTTGGCCCAGTCCTCCAATTTATCCAGGTCACTCTGGATTCTCTCTCTACCCTCGAACATATCTACCTCTCCCCCTAGTTTTGTGTCATCCACAAACTTGCTGAGGGTGCAATCCATTCCCTCATCCAGGTCATTAAGAAAGATGTTGAATAACACCGGCCCGAGAACCGAGCCTTGTGGCACTCCGCTTGAAACAGACCGCCATCCAGATATTGAGCCATTGACCACCACCCGTTGGGCCCGACCATCAAGCCAGCTTTCTATCCATCTTATAGTCCAAGGATCCAATCAATATGTCCTTAACTTATGGACAAGAATGTTGTGGGAGACCATATCAAAAGCCTTGCTGAAGTCAAGGTATATCATATCCACTGACTTCCCCATGTACACAGAGCTTGTTCCCCCGTCATAGAAGCTAATCAGATTGGTCAGGCAGGACTTGCCCCTGGTGAATCCATGTTGGCTACTTTTGATCACTTCCCCTCTTCCAAGTGCTCCAAAACGGATTCCTTGAGGATTCCCCCCATTATTTTCCCAGGGATTGAGGTAAGGCTGATGAGGCTATAGTTCCTGGATTGTCCTTCTTTCCTTTTTTAAAGATGGCACTACGTTTGCCTTCTTCCAGTCATCTGGTATCTCCTCCAATCTCCAAGAGTCTTCACGGATAATGGACAAATGTTCAGCAATGACCTCTGCCAATTCCCTCAGAACCCTGGGGTGCATTAAATCCAGACCCATGGACTTGTGCACATCTAGTTTTTCTAGATAGCTCAGAACTTGTTCCTTCCCCACAGATGGCTGCCCTCCACCTTCCCATACTGCATCGTCTAGGACCGTCATGGGGAAGTTGATTTCGTCCGTGAAGACTGAGGCAAAAAAAGCATTGCATACTTCAGCTTTTCCTGCATCATCTGTCACTAGGTTACCTCCCTCATCCAGTAATGGCCCCACACCTTCTCTGATAACCTGTTTATTGTTCACATGCCTGTAGAAACACTTCTTGTTACACTTCACATCCCTTGCCAGCTGCAGTTCCAATTGTCCTTTTGCTTTCCTGATTACTGCCCGGCATTCCCCAGCCGTATGTTTATACTCCTCCTTAGTTAACTGTCCACATTTCCATTTCTTGCATGCCTCCTTTTTGAATTTAAGTTGACTAAGGATTTCCCTGTTAAGCCAAGCTGGTTGCCTACCATGTTTGCATTTCTTACTACACTCAACAGAGGAGGACCCATATCTGGGAGTAGCGGTGGGTAAAGAGGGCACTAAGCCTCTGCCCCAGGAGTTGCTGTGGAGCCTGCATGTTCAGGGTGTGAACAGCCTGCAAATTCCTCCCTTCAGCCCCTCTCATGCTACTCCAGAGCACAGCTGAGGGGAAGAGAGGCTTCCCTCCCCAGGTCAGTACTGTGCAGGACTTTGGCACATGTAGGGCTTGTCTCCTCCTGGCCAGCACCCTAGGCCAGAGGGCTTTGGGTTTTCCTGTGGCATTTTCACAGCCAGAGGCAGTGGGAAAGGAAGGAGCCTGACAGCTAGCCTGTTGGTGAGCTCAGTGCTCCAATCCAGCACTGCTTCACCATGCAGTGTTGAGAGCAGGACGTGCCCTGCCTGGGGGATATGGAAGACCATCAGGGCTGGAGGGAAGTGGAAGGAGCAAAGCCTGGAGAGGACAGTGTGCTTGGGGAAGCACATGAAGGTCTGATGGGCTGGTAGCAGAGATGACATGTAACTGGCCACCTGCGTGCATTCACCAACCACTGCAGCCAGTGCCTGCTAGAAACAGGACGGGTCACAGGGTCTGGCTGGCCAAGAGCCTGCATGCAGCAGGGTTGCACTGACAGACCAGCAGGAGCAGCAGCTAGCCCCAAACAGTGCATTTTTGACTCGTCACTAGCCTTGCACTCTCATCCCCCATCAGCTGTCTCCTGATCCTCCCACACTTACTGCTGGTGGGAGGCAGTGGAGAGCAGGGATCTGGCCAGCACCATGACCCACCAGTACTGATGGATGGTGACAGAAAATAAAGGACAATTGGCCATTAAAAAAAAACAAACAAACCTGGGACATCTGCAATAGGCATCAAATAGTCCCTTTAAAAATGGGCCATCTGGTCACCGTCCCATATGCTGAATTTATTGCAGCTGCCTTGCATGGTGAATTGTCTCAGACAGCTAGTTGTGTTAGTCTGTATCTTCACAAAACAAAGCAAGCAGTCCTGTAGCACCTTAAAGGCTAACAATATTATCTGTTAGGTGATGAGCTTTGGTGGGACAGATCTGAAGAAGTGGGTCTGTCCCACGAAAGCTCATCACCTAGTAGATAATATCGTTTGTCTTTAAGGGACTATAGGGCTGCTTTTTTATTTCAGCTATTATCCCAAACAACATAAGGAATAGCAAATATTTATAGCAACAGGTAACTATCAAAGACTGGCTTCTTGCAGCAGGATTCTCTCAGCATAGGAAAGGCTATAAATTTTTGCAAAGTGTTGTAGAGAGATTTTCTTTTCTTCCACAAGTCTGGATTTTTTTTCACCTTTTGTCACTGTCTAAATGTGACAGACACAGTATTATTGCTCAGAAGAAATTACTGCCTAGATAGTGTGCTTCTGCTGTCCCATCAAAAAAAGGCACACACGAGTTACGCACAGTTTATGATGCACACAGTTCCACGGGCAGTTCGTAATACAGCAAGCTCAGCAAAACAGAGGAGCCAATAAACCAGCTGTGTTTAGATCTGGGCAGGTATTAGAATTCCATCATCTGGAAAATTTTGGCATTAAAAATAAAATCTTCTGACTTACCATGAAAAAGCAAAACCAAAAGATTTCCATGTCTCAAAGCATTTTGTTTTGATATTATAGAAAGGTTTCATTTTTCATTCAGATTTTTAATTTAATTAATTTTTTTTAATTTTCAAATTTATACATATTAGATAATAAGTATTGTATATAAATTAGATTTATATTAACATTAATTTTAAAATGCAAGTCAAGTTCAATATTTCAATATTTTGAAATGCAGTAGTTTTCTCTTCAAAAACTGTTGAAATGATCGTGTTGCCGTGAAACGTTAGCTTTCATCTAAATGAGATACTTCTATGGAAAAACCTTGCCATCCAAAAGTGCCCACAAGCTCAGTTTGGACTATCCTCGGCCCATTATATTCTAGAGCTGCAGAAACTATCCTTTTGCTTACCTTATTTTCTGAGACACCTTCCTATAACAGTTTTAGTTCTGCCAACCCATGTTATGTTGGCATTAGTCCCACACATACTACTCCACACAAATAAGAGTGGCAGAATTAGGGCTAAAATTAGGAGACTATCAAAAAGAGCAAACAAAAAAAGTAGCCTTAAGAGACATCCTCTGAAGTAGCAAAACTGGAAAAAATGTGTCTTTCTAGTGAGATTTTTTCCTGGACCCTGATTCTGATCTCATCAATTTAAATCAGGATTAACTCTTTTGAAGTCATTGGCATTACTGTAATGAGTTTTTTAAACAATGGAATATCAGAATCAGACCAGTTGTGTCTGGAAATACACCTAGGCTTCCATTGCAAAGAGTGAAAAGAGCTTCCAAGCTACCCGTATATTGTTGCTTCTTCCATACTTAGACTATGTCTATACTCACCCGGAAGTTGACAGCTGATACACAATTTTAGGTACACCAGGTACATACCTAAAATTGACTTTTCAGCCATCAACTCCTGTGCCTATCTTCACAGCACAAGGTCGATGGGAGAGCTCCTCCCATCAACCTTCCCTAATCTTCGCAGCTCACGAGGAGTTCCGGGCTTAATGTTGACCCCGGAATATGTTCTGCGCATGCGTGAAATAGCATCCCGGAAGAGCAAACCTGAGTGGTCAGCCTTCTGTGGTCAGTGTAGTTGTAGCCTTAGAACCAAGAACTACAAACCTGATTCACATAAATAATCCATAGGAGCAGGCCTGGTTCATTTTCTTGGACAAAGAAAAGAAGGAAAGTTATGGAATCAGGCCCTCAGCCCCTTTGCAATAAGCCTTTGCAAAAATACTCTCAGCAACTTTATGACACATCCATTACCACATATGCACAAAATTCCACTAATGATAATTCACACTTCCCACAGTTGCTGTCAAACATGACAAACCTTTGCATAAGTCCTCAGGGATCCAGCACTGTGGCTTTGTTAAATGTCCCTCTGCTTGATTTGCAGCAGTATGGACAAAGTGACAAGCATTGCCCATGAGCTGAAATTCTTTATAGCCATGCTGGCATGCCACTAGGAAAGTCCCTGTAATTTTCGAAAGGCGCCTTAAAGTCAATAGTTGTTTTTACCCAGAACTGAAGACTATCCTGCTGTCAAATGCATGCAGTGATGGCATTGGTATAATGTTGTGCAGAAGTTGTAGCAGTCCAAGGAACCCAAATCATTCTTTCGGGGTTGGCTTGCCTATCATGGAGTACAGGGAACTGCACTGTGCCAGTTTAATCTCTGTTATAATTTCACTGACGTTCAGCTTTACAATTAATGATTATTAAATGCAAAAATCTGTTAAGGCAACATTAGGGCTGAAATGGCATTTGTGGAAATGTCATTTGAAGCTTCTGCACTGCCCTTTACTTGTCCCTTGGTGCATACTTAAGGCTGGATTCTCCTTGCATTTACACCAGGTTAACTTCAGAGTAACGCGATGTTGAAGAAGTTATGCTGGATTGCACCACTGCCAATTCTTAGTGTTATAACTTAGAGTAGTGTAAGTGCCACACATGGTAAGGGTCCGGGGGGGAGCTGACTGGGATGTATAAATATGTATATAGTACTACATAACTTATCGTTTATATTAGGGAAGTGCCAAGTGCCACAGCTGGCAGGGGAGCAGGGGAACAGACTAGGCTATGTAAATATATATAGGGTACTATAGGAAATTCCTTATCTTGTACTGTTACCTTAGCTACAATGTTGCATTAATAAAATTTCCCTGCTTTAATTTTCCTGACAAAAGAAAAATGGTGCTGGCACCTTGATTTGAGTTTGTACAGCCCAATGTCATACCTTGAACCAGCAAAAGCACTGCTTCATTAGAGGCAGAGAATTCAAGGTCACTTGCTGGGATAGGATGACTTTCTAGGGTTGGAGACGATCCAGAGAATCAAGGGCTCTGACTGATTGTGTACGGGGGTAAGAACTCAAGTACATCCACAGAACTCACTAGCTGAATTGAAGCAGAAAATCCTTAGCTCACAGTCTGAGAAAATGGGCTTTGCAGTTGGCAGGGGAGGGGGATGGAGTTGAGAAGGAAAGAAACCTCTACCACCGGGCAACATGGCAGCATAGTTCTACAGATTCTTCTGTAGTCCCGTGGCTGCTTTAGTTTTTGTTCCTGCAATACTGCCAATCCCTAGCATTGAAGAAGCATGAGTAAGGCACCATAATGGACACATCTATTTTTAAAAAATGAAAACTGAGATTCTTATGTGATAATTTTATCCCTGGGAGCTGGGGCTTTACGAACAACAAATAATTTGAGAGCTGGCGACAGGTGCGTGAGGTCGTACACTCACCCATCCACCAGCCCCGATTTCTCTCATGACGTGTGAACATTCTATTCCAATATTTTCTTTTCACTTCTGGGTGCCAGAATCACTGCACAGCTGTTCTCAGAAGCACCTAGAGCACATCTGGGCAATAATTTTTGCAGAGGGGCCACTCCATGAATTTTGATAGGTTGTCACATGCCATATGTTTCTACCATATTAATGGAGGGGTGCAGTGCCTGTCAGGGAGTTTATGTGCAGGAGACAGGGAGCTCCAGGATGGTGCAGAGTTTTGGGGTGCAAGAGAGGGTGAGGGATGTGGCCTTTGGCAGGGAAATTGGTTCAGGAGTGGGTTTCAGCCTGCGGTAAAGGTCTGGGGTTTAGGATCTGGGTGGGAGTTTGGATGCAGGATGGGGTGCAAGATGTAGGCTCTGGCTGGGAGGCCCTTACCAACAGTGGCTCAGGAGGCTGTCTGCATACCATGGCCCCGCACTGCTCCTAGAAGAGGCAGACAGCTGGTGGCATGTCTCTGTGTGCCCCTGAGGGGCAGGAAAGAGCAGTTCTCCATACACTGGAGCTGGTTGCCAGCCAATGGAAGGTGTGAGGATGGAGCTGGGAGTAGGCCGCATCAGGAGGGGCTACCTCCCCACCAACAGGGGCACACAGATGTGCCAGCAGCTACCAGCCAAGTCCTGGAGCAGTGTGGAACCATGGCAGGCAGGTAGCCTGCCTGAATGCCCCACTGTGCTGTGGAATTCTTCGCTGCCCAGCAATTGTGAGGGGACAGCTAAAGAGCCACAAGAGGCTCCATGGCCCCAGGTGGCTGAACCTTGTTCTAATAGTTTCCTTGATTGCCTGAAGTCATGATGGGCCAAGGAGGAATGTTAGGCAGGCCAGATACAATCTGCGAGATGTATTTTGCTCATCCTTGTCCTAGGTGCTTGGGACCTCATGGAATTAAATTGAATTTAATTGGTTACCCTCTGGTTCTCAGAAAGAAAAGAAATGCTATAAATCAGGATATTTTTCAATAGCATTGGAAACAATCCAAGAGTGAGTCGTATCATCAGAGGAAGGTTCCATACTCCTAGAGGCAGGCCTGCCAACAAGGAGGGCAGGGGGAGGAGGTGGGCAGGTTAGATTGCCCCAACCCTTCCACCTTTGCCCCTCCACCCCCATTCCAGTGGCTAGAAGCCAGGCCCCACTCCCACCTTGCCCCTGAGCCTGTGGTGACTGTTGGCCTTGCTGTCTAGGGGTATTTTCTGAAGAGAACAGAGACCCTGTTCTTCAGTAGAGCACTGGGGAATGATGTTGGTTTATTGAGTCCTCCCCACAACACATCCCGGTCCTTTTGAGGAACTGAAAGACACAGAACTCCACATAGAATCACAAGACTGGAAGAGACCTCAGGAGGTCATCAAGTCCAACCCCCTGCTCAAAGCAGGATCAATCCCAACTAAATCCTCCTAGTCAGGACTTTGTCAAGCCAGGGCATAAAAAGCCAGGTAGGGATGGAGGTTCCAGCACCTCTCGAGATAAATTACTCCAGTGCTTCACCACCCTCCTGGTGAAACAGTTTTTTCCTAATATCAGACCAGGACCTCCTCCACTGTAACTTCTGACCATTGTTCCTCACTGTGTCACCTGTCACCACTGAAAACAGCCTCCCCCCCATCCTCCTTGTAATCCCCCTTCAGGTAGTTGAAAGCTGCTATCAAATCCCACCTCTCCTCACTCTTCTGTAGACTAAATATACCTAAATCCCTCAGCCTCTCCTCATAAGTCACATGCTGCCACCTCCTACTCATTTTGTTGCTTTCTTCTGATTCTCTCCAATGCGTCCCCATTCTTTTTGTAATGGGGGCCTGGAACTGGTCACAATGTTCCAGGTGTGGCCTCATCAGTGCCGAATGAAGAGGAATAATCACTTCCCTAGCTCTGGTGGCAATGTTCTCACTAAAGCCCCCCAATATGCCGTTAGCCTTCTTGGCTACAAGGGTACATTATTGACTCATGTCCAGCTTCTCGTCCACTGTACTGCCCAGGTGCTTTTCTGCAGAACTGCTGCTTAGCCAGTCAGTCCCCAGTCTGTACAACGTTTAGGATTCTTATGTCCTAAGTGCAGGACCACATCAGATTTCTCTTGGCCCAATCTTCCAATTTGTCTAGGTCATTCTGGACCCTATCTCTACCCTCCAGCATGTCCACCTTTCCCCCTGGGTTAGTGTCATCTGCAAACATGCTGACAGTGCAATCCATCCCTTATCCGGGTCACCAATGAAGATGTTGAACAAAATCGGCCCCAGGACCAACCACCAGGAGGCTCCACTTGATAGTTTATTGTGTTTATTCCCTAAATACCAGCTCTTTAAATCCTACCACTCCCATGGTACCAAATCAAGATCCCTCTCTGCCATTTTTCAGAGAGTGGTAGGGCAAGATTTGAGGGGACACATTGAAATGACTGTGAAAAAATAATATCCTGAATGTATGATGTCACCTGCTATTTTCCCTCCTTGCGACATTAATTTCCCTAATATAGCAATACACTCACTCTTCAATGAGGCAAATGCAGGGCTAGTTCCTGTATGGAGTAAATCAACATAGCTCGGCTGTTGACTTGGCAATCCAGCTATAATCATTGACTTCCAGCTGAGGATGTGGCCCATAATGTAGCATATGAAATTTCACATCTAAGCTATTTTTGCTGAATGAGGAAGGGAGAGGAACATCTAAAAACTTTCTGAACTAGTGAAGAAATTCTGTTCTTTCATGCTTAGGTAACTGAAATGGCTGAATAGATTTTCTTCTAACTTATCCCTCAAAATTACTTATGAGAAAGAAACAATAATTAGAAACATCAATGCAAAGGTAACTGGAAGAGCACTAATGAGAAACATCAATACAAAGGTAATTGCAAGTAAGGGTTTGCAATGAAAGTGTGTTTTCAATCATCAGAAAAAAGCCCAGGGCACTTGGATTAAGTTTTTGACACTCTATTTCCTAGAGGGCATAGCGCTCACAAATTACTTGGACATTTTTCTAACATATTACATTTTCATAATTATGAGAATGTGGATTATAAATAAATAACAGTAAGAATAAAAATCAGGAAGAATGTCAATCATTTGGATTTTTAATAATGTTTTAAATAGAATAAAAGCAGCAGCTGAAAAGAATGTTTCCCGAGAGAATACGTTTGGGAAGATGGCCTTGCATCTTGGGTCATATTGAATCAATTAGTATTATGGTTATCTCGATATTTGTTAGTCCAGAGGCAAATCTAGTTCATGGCTATTTCGAGGCCAGGCTGTGAATAACCTGAGTATGTTTTTATTGTATGTCTCGTACTGCATGTTATCACGGGCCTCATGGTAATCAGTATTTTTCTTTAAAAGCCCCAGTTTCTGTAATAATTTGTTGCAGGTTTATTTTATGTGTAGTCTATTTAAACTCTTTTAATACCTACATGAATGCTTTTTAGCTATTCTGCTAGTTGTTTTTTTTCTATGTAAAAATATTCAAAAATAATCTGTGAATGGAAAATATTAATTGATTTGAATGAGAGTATTTTCCATTTTATTCTTGTTTATGGCACTCCTGCTGTTATTAAAATCACTTTTTAATGAATTTTTGTGAGCTATTAGTCTATTATGAGAATGAAACAACCTTTGTAGTTTGATTTGGAATTATTTAGAAAAAAAAATTCAATCGTTAACTTATCTGTCTCTCAGACTGGCCTGTGTTCAGATACTGTAAAAGAGCTCAGTGCATTCAGAACATCTAGCTGTATTTGCCTACTGTCTTTTAGAGTATTGTATACATATTAACTTTAATAGCCTTTCTATTGCCTTCAAGGGGCCCCAGTCCTGTGCTCGTTACAGTGCTCAAAGAAATAGGCTTTGTACAGAATAAGTGAGAAGGTTTATGGGGTGGGATGCATTGCTTGAGTTAGCACGAAGTGCCTCTGTGCTGCTACTTTAGACAGTGGCTTTGTAACCAGCTGCTGCCCCTGTGCACCGGGTTTGCACCTGTGGGGCTGCTTGGCCTATGGGTATCAGCTGGGCACAACTTAGTGTGTTTCTATCACATCCTCCGACCTGCCCTCCACTCCTGCAAACCGATGAGGAGAAAGAAGCTGTGGAGCAGAGCCCCTTGGGGCATGTAGGATGCACACACAGCCTTCCTGCAGGGTCTGTCGATGGCCTGCTCCTCTGCACAATGGAATGCTTTTTAGTGCCACATTTACTGATGTCTACTGTCTACATAACTTTCATACAATGTACTAGCCTTGTGAAAATAGAGCAAAAGACTTTGTGTCAAACACTAAATGGACAACATTGACCTTGTCTAAGTGTAGCAGCCAGCGCTGTCTGTCCAGTCTTCCGCAATGAGGCGTTTGTATGAAGCTAACAGTATTCAGATGGACATCATTAATCTTCATCAGTAGAGTGCACTATCCTCTGTGAAGTATCTTTTTGTGTTTACTGGCAGCGCATGTCCCACCATTCAACCCCAAAGCTCCTTCTTTCCCTTTGCCGACAACTTCCATTTCAACCTTTCAATTAATCATCCAGATAGTAACCTTGACTTTGAAATATCCAGACATGCTGGGTACATAAAATGGAATCTGAAGATGAGCAACAACACTAGACCAGCATTCTTGAATGGTGATTATATTATTATATTCCAGAAGAGAACTGGTGATTTCTTTTATTATCAAAGATATTCTCTGGATGGCCAAGTGGGATTTGGATTAAACGGTGCTAGGTACCATACATATGTAGAGACAACAGTGTCTCTCTCTTCAGCTGATCTGAGGCTGAGAAGATAAGCAAAGTTGGCAAAGGGGGAGGGGCAAAGAAACATTTATATTAATACATTGCCTGTTTAAGGAGATCTCTCTCATTGGAGGGCCACAAAGAGTCCAAATTCAATGTCCTCCAGGGTATGATGTAACCATTTTCATTTGGTTACTTGAACTATTATTATATTGCTGTTATTTTATTCCAGTTTGGTTACTGATTTTGTGTGTGCGTTCAGCAACAGAAGATTTATTATAATGCTACTGTGATGTGTTCGGTCACCCTTGAGACCATCTTTTGATGTGCTGAGCCAACCTTCCTGGGCACCCCCTTTACTCTGTCTAGCTGAGACAGGCCCCCTGGCCTCCTGTAGCGCTGGCACAGAGATAGTATCACAACCCACAGCAGAATAATACACATGCTGAGATCAGCTCATCTCAGGGAAGTCTCAGTGAAAGGAACTTGCCACAGCACCCAGGTGAACAACCCCAAAGGGACCTGAACCCCAGATAAATGTGTATTAGTCTGTGTAAAGTTTTATACAGGGCAACCTTATATTGTCCACCCCCTTGCTTATGTAGAGAGATGCTCAGCTGTTTCCCTACCACCCCAGACCATAACTGTTTACACTGGGGTTATGACAAAACGGGTCTTTGCCCATGAAAGCTTATGTCCAAAGTAGCTCTTAGTCTCTAAGGTGCCACAGGACTTCTTGTTGTTTTTAAAAAACAAAAAGTGATTTTATTAAGTTTAAAATATATAATTTAAGAGGTTGAAAGTAATAGCTCACAGAGCAAAGTTTGTTACTAAGCAAAATAAAACAAAACCTAGCACATAAGCCTAATACTCTAAGAAATGTGTTATACAATATCTTACCCTAACAGGAAATCCAATCACCTTTTGTCATAGGCTAGAGAGCCTCCCAGACTGGGCCTGATCCATCCCTCAGTTCAGCCTTAGATGTGTCCTTCAGTCATTTTGGTTGGTGAAGGAGGGGTGTGGACATCTGTCAGCTTCCCCTATTGTTTGGTCCCCACCTGTGCATAGATTTTGCCCAAGCTAGGAATCATTTGTGCTCAGTTTAAACTTTTCGTTACCATTCTCCAAATCTGCTACACTGCTACTGGCTCCTGGACTCTGGGGTGCTGCAAAGACATGTGATTCAGTTGTTTCTCATTAATGGGCTATTAGCTCTGTGTCTGATTTCTTCATTGTTGTTCCTGATGGGCTGGTAATAGACTTTTCCCAACGTGAGCATGCTGATGATAAATCTACAGTCAGTATTCCTAATTTCAGATGCAGAACTGGTACATGCATACAAATAGAATATACACATTCAGAAGATTACAACTTCTTAAATAATACCTTACACAGAGGATTTTGCATCAAGCATTTTCCAGTTATGCATATTTGTACTTATGAGCATATTTCCACAAATAATATGAAATGCACTGTCACAGCTACTTCTTCGATGTGGTGTCTAAAACGTCTTGTGTAAAGTCAATGGTTGCCTCACTTGATAGGAACTAGTTAAATTACTAAAATGAATACATTTAACAAATCACTCTTTGACTTGTGAAATAAATACATACCAAATGCTTCTCGCCTGTAAACTAAGCTTGTGGGATGCCAAGTTTCACCCAAAAAAGAAATTTTGTTTCTGTCTGTGCTGAGGCCTTTCATACTACACAGACTCTGCAACCTGCTACCCCCATTGGCTTCCCAAGACTGAAGCTCTATTAGACTCACTTGCAATTGAAATGCCCATCTCAGGGTGGGTCCATGGCAAAGCAGTGGACCATGAAAGGTAACCCAACATTCCTCACAGTCGCTGTGGGAAGATGAGTATGTAACACCCATTCCTTTGGTGCCAGCCCTGGCATGCCTGCTTCCTATATGTGGCTCTCACAGCCAGTGAGTGCCAATCCCAAGTTCTGGGGACAGTGGCAAAGTTGCTGCAAAATCCCTGCACTCCCCTTTGTGTATATAAGATCTACCAGCACCCAGGTTTTGGGGCAACAAGCTGTTCCTCTCTTCCTACATCCAAGTTATGGTCTCTTTTTGATTATCTCAGCACACACTACTGCTTGTGCTCTGTGCAGCTTTTCAAACCATGGCCACAAATGCGTCCTGTGTCAAAGTCAAGCAGCAGCCAAATAAAGGGTAAAGGATCTCAGCTTGTCACATGGCTGGGTGGGATCTACAAAGAGAACTGGGCCTAGAGCAGGGAAGGGAATATCTTTTTTCCCTCTGGCTTGTAATGGCAAACACCCTGAGGCAGGGAGCTGCCTTGCTTTCGTTTGTGTTCAGACAATATATGAACCCCTGAAGCAAGGGCCTTTGAAAGACTAGTGTTATAATTGAAACAGTAACAGCCCAGTGGCTTACAGGCCCATTAAATTAGCTACTATCCAGATCTCTCTTGGCATCACAGGCCCCTGTGGGCCACATAAATCACCTCTGGCTCAAACTTCACCTTCTTTGACTTCTGGTGTGTAGTGTTACCATGTTTGAGCTTTCAGAAAAGTGGACACCTCTGAGAGGGAGTGTATCTGTGTCAGAGTCTACCAACTCTTGCTGTGTTTATGTAAAATACAACAAAATAAATGTATTATACATATAAATCAGGGGTGCCCTCTGTTTTGAAAGTTCATACATGGTAACTTTATGTTTAGGGGAATTTTATTTTCATTATTGACCAATAAACTAACAAAGCAATAGTCCCAGGCTTCAGTTTCAGCCTGACAGGAATCTCTTCTGGTCTGTTCTTGTCAGCCCATTTCTAGCAGCACAACTCAGCTTGGGTTCACTCGCTTGTTCTGCTGCTTCTCTGTGGAGAGTTAACCTCTTAATTCTTTGCTGTCTCTCCAGGATCTCTCTCTTTCTCTGTTTGTCAGCATGCTCTTCCTCTTCCTATCTGAAATTTACTGACAGGTTCTCCCCACTCTCTCCTTTCCATAAGGATTCTGATAGTTTTCTTGGGACTCTGCTTGTCAAACCTTCATTAACTGCTGATAATGGGCCACATCCTCCATGACTGAATACAGCTTGTCAGCTCTGGTTCTCCCCTTGACTGAGACTCCCTCCTTAAACCCTCCTCTGAAATCCCCCCATTCATGCATCTGATGAAGCGTGTCTTTGCCCATGAAAGCTTATGCTCCAAAATATCTGTTAGTCTATAAGGTGCCACAGGACTTCTTGTTGTTTCTGAAGATACAGACTAACTTGGCTACCCTCTGATACTTGTCAAATCTTAAGTCCTCATTTGGAATTTGTCCCCTCAGAGGCCTATTTCACTTCCTGAGGGTTGCTCCAGGCTTCCACAGCTACAAAGCTTCTCTAGCAAGAATTTCCCACATTTTCCCTGCACCAGCTCCTCTTTATACTGCTCTAGAAGGTGCCTACCTCTGCTGTTCTGTATCTGATTAGCTATAGGGGTGCCACCTGTGGCACCTCTTTGCTCCCAAGTACTCCCCACAGAGCTGTCGGGAGCTAGCTGGGCCCTGATATTTCCTGAAAGGCCATTGGCTCCATGACACTGTTATAGTTTGACGTGTATGCTGGTAGCAGCAGCATGTCATACTTGTGGTCGTGGACCAATTGTGAGCTTAGTGACTCCAGCTTAAATCTGGAGGAGCACCACTGAATTCAGAGGAATACTTTGCCTTCAAGTCAGTGTAACAGAGAGCAGAAGCCTTGCCAATACAAGTGCCGATGTGTATTCCTAGAAACGCCTTTTCATGGCTAAACAGGAGGGGGCTACAAGCCATTCAAAGGTGGATTTTCTATACTGTCAACAGGCAATCCTGAAAAATACAAAATAGCTCTTTCTGTTGCTTTGGGTTTCCTGGCAGAGAGATGACGTTCCCTTTTCATAGGATCCTGTGCACTAGAAGGCTAATTGCACCATTTAGGCTCATTTGTTAATGTGAGTCAATTTCTCCGTGAGACGAGAAGCCCCCTTTTCCTGTGTTAGCACTTGTTAGCATTTTATGGGAAAGGGAAAAGTGCCAACAAGGCACTAATAGCCTTCTTTAGCAGTTAATTATAACTAACAGTTATGAATCTGAATCAGCAGCAGAAACTAATGAATTCATCCTTATCATGAATGAAACTGACTAATGAATATCGGCTGCACATAAATAATAGTGACCCTGCCTGCTAAGTTACCCTGTTAAGTTGCCAAATAAAAACTCTGATAATGGAAGATGTAGGGTCCAATCCTGCTCCCGTTGAAGTAGGTTGAAAGACGTCTGTGTCCTTAAATAGGATCAGGAGCAACAGTATCCAGAGCCCTATGGAATTCTTTCTAGTTTTCGTTTTATGCCGGGGGTGGGGGTTGTGTTTTATTTCATTTTATCCATGCAGAGTGTCCAGGACCTGCCCCCTGGGAGGATGAAGAGAGGAGGCTGGTTGCAGAATAAGCCTGTTCTGCTTTCAGCCCAGAGTGGGCTCTTATCTTAGCACCGGGCAAGTTTGGCCCACTTGCACTGCGAGAGATTGTCTTTGCCACTCTTCTGACATAAGAGGGGAAGCAAAGACAATCTCTCACAGTGCTGTGATCCTACTCACCAGGTCACAATGCTGCTCACTCCAGTTGGGCCCAGCTGGACCTTTGTGTGGGCTGCAGGGACTGAGCAGGCCAAATGTCAGTGGCATTGTGAGCCCAGCACCAGGTCACATTGCTTGGAGCAGGGAACCAGGCCCAGCCTCAGGGGAGAGGAGCTGCTGATGGCGGTTTGAGTATTTCGTTTCTTTTTGTGCACTGGTTTTCCTTTTATTGTACATTTGTGAAAAGCTAGGGTCTCTCAAGAGCTGCTTGAATCGATGGGCACTGACTCCTACCCTCTGACAGGGCTATTCACTCGGCAAACCTTGATCCATTCACAGGACTGGTGCCAGGAAACAGGGATCAGGGTTACATTTGCCAGTGCTGTCCCAGGCAATGAGCAGAGTTGTTTTCATTTTGGGCTACAATACAGTTTACTTCTGGCAACCAATAATAAAATGTATGACATACTGGAATGCTGGTAAAGAACTATCTTATGATTTTTCAAAAGCGCCTAAGGGATGTAAACACCTTTTCTGTCCGTCTTCTGACATACACATTTCTGTGGCTGAACAGACCTCAATAGAAGAAACTGTTTTCACAGCAAGAACTTGGTCATGTGACCAAAAAGCTCTCAAGGTGCAGCAGTAATGATTAGTGACAGAAGTTCAATAAGAGTCATTCTCATTTGTCAGGTCTACCATATCCTGCAACATAGCCACCTCAATTTGTGTGCTTTAGTAATTGCTCATATGTTTGGTGTTTATTTAAAACTTAAGTTGATGCGATTTTTTGTTGTTGTTAATGGAGAACATGTACCAACATCCAATAGAATTGGTGGCATTAGCCATTTCTAACCATAACCCCTGGGAGATAACTAGAGTTCAGAACTAAAGACCCTCTTACCAGCATTTAAATAGAGTTACCAAAAGAGACTTCTTGGTACCTCCTTCAGAAGTGAGCTGGAAGACTGCAGGGAAAGCTCTGTTTCCTGGAAGGTCTATGGGAGAGGAGTCTTCTGAAGATAAAAGAAACTGCCCTTTTTGAAGGACTTTAGGATTTCTTTCCTTTTCTCTGTTGTGCTTTCACTTGCAGATTTCAGTTGTGTGCTCTGCCATTTATACAGATTTGAGACCCTGGCAAATCTCAGTATTGAGCTTACATTTCTGCTAGGCTATTGGGAAGATACTGTCCAAAGATTACAGCCTTTCCAGTAAATCAATTATATGTAGCAACCCTCTATGCTCCTTATTATCCCTTTACATTTCTACTGAATTAAATTCCGACACTATCTCAACGTTTTATCAGGTAACTGAAAGATAACAAAGGCAAAAGTAAAGGTCATAGAATTTTAAAGTTGGAAAATTTCAGTCACAAATTATTTCCATCAGTCATGGAATTAAGCATATGCTCACATACATATAAGGCCAGATCTTCATCTTGTGTAAGTCAGCATAGCTCCACTGAAGCCAACAAAGCAACGCCAGTTTGCATCAGACAAAAAACAAGCCCATTGCACCTTTTGCTAATTAAAAGCAAATGTCTACCCAAGGAATTCTGCACAGTCCATTTGGACTTTGTTGTAAAATGCCTAGAAGTAAGAACAATTGAGCAGCTACTGCTGGAGTTTTATTTTAGAATATATGTAATCCTTTTGCTTTTGAATACTCCAGCATTTGTTCAGGTATAATTATCTTTCTCAGTTGACAACACTTTCACATTTTAAATTCCTGTTCGAGTTTTACAAAAGGACCAATTCTTAATTCTTTGAATTCAAACCAAAATTCAATACAACCCCCTTTGAGTCAGTTCTCAGTTTCCTAAGAGTATCCTCAGTCCCCTTCACAGCAGCCTCTCTGTTTTGCTTCCTCCTCCTAGAACCAAACTTTGGATCCTTTATTTCCTCTGAAAGCAAGTGAAGGGATGTTCTTTTTGCTAGCAGTTCCTACTTGCTATTAATCAGTCTCCTCGAATTCATTTCCCAGTCCTCTTCCTACATTTTCAGTGTGTTTGTTCTATCTTCAGAGGGCACAGAAAATGCCCTGATATTATTGCTGTTTATTATATCACCTCCACAACATTCTAGATGCTTTCCAGGCCCTCTTGAATAGGTGCCCCTGCCCTGAGGAGATCACATTCCAAGAGCAGACAAACAACCAGACAGAGTTTAAGGGAAGGGGAACCAGAAATAGGCATTTTTATTTTAGTAAAAGCAAGTTAGATTCACAATAGGCAGCATGGCAGAAATAAGTCGGTGGAGGTGTCTACACTGGAACTGTAGGTGAAGTTGTAGCTCAAGTAGACATGCTCACACTACCTCAATGTGAACTAGCTTGCTGAACATAACGGTGTAGCTATGGTGACAGGAGTGACAGGACCTGTCGGGCATCCTACTGATGGGTTTCAGACAGGATCCTATTCAGGGTGACTAGCTCTCCAGCCATTTGTGCCACTGTGCCTACACTGCTATTTTTAGCACCGGAGCTCTATCAGCTGGAAATTACAGCTTCAGTGTAGAGGAAAGTTGTACAAATTTAAACGTGGGCTTAGTAGAAGCTTTGTAGGTTAGCTCAGAAGAGTGGTGACAAGAAAAAGAACCATGTGAAAGAAAGCAGAGAGGTGATTATGTACCCTCTAATTCAATTATGCAAACATTATGCAGTCCAATTCAACAGCATATAAAACTATCTTCTCTCACTGTGACAGGGTATATCAGCTCCAAACTGGTAGAGCAGGGGTTAACCTCTTTCTCTAAGCCAGGGAGGCCATGCTGCCCCAACTCCTCTGGGCATGCTGCAGCTGGAGACAGGACACAAAAGGCAACACAGCTGCTCAGGGTGGGCTGACCTCCAGCAGGCAGGGAGGTGAGTTGATAGCTCCCAGGAAAGGACCTCCTGCACACCCAGCTGTGGAGGCCGGCCAGCCAGATGTGGATCCCAACAGACAGACTTGGGACATCATAGAGCGTGGAGAGACTGGAGATTCCTGAGCCAGAGAACTGCAGCGACTTGGGCAGGAAGTGACCAGAGAGGCTTTGTGAGGAAACTGTTGCAGAACCAGACCAAGTGTCCAAGTGTGTCAGTAGGAGCTCACCACCAACAGGCCCCTGGGCTGGGACCAGCAGAGAAGACAGATCCCAATCCTGCTACAATAACCAGCACCCACAACGAGTGGCCAGGACCCACGCTCACGAGTCCTGCTGATGCCCGGTCACACTGCCCTGACAGCAAAGTCCATACCACTGGCTACGCTATCGTGAGGGCCAGGACATTCACGCTGACTCTAGCCACTAGACTGCACTGATCTAATAGTCAGGACTAGGCTGTTCCCTCTGGCCTTTAGGCCATCCTGCCCCATTAGTGAGGGTGGGCTTCTGATTAACACCAAAGGGCTATGCATCCCTGAGATTAGGGGCCACCATTACAGACTCAACCATGGTGCTGTAATGCACTTATCCCCTCATCAGAAAAGGTGACAGGGTGTGCCAGGCCCCTGATAATTGGTGGAGATTGCGGGCATCGATTGGGACCTGCTGAAAGGGCCCTTACTATAGAGATGGAGACTAAAAGCATCTGAAATGCCTGCTAGAGTGCCAGAACCAGCAGCCGGCACAGCGAAAGCTGCCCCCGCAGCTCGCCTCAGAGCGACAGCTCCAGACGGCACGTCAGCAGGAGTAACAACAACATCTAATGTGGGAGTTGGCCATCAAGCAACAGGCTCAGTAGGACTGGCTAATCCAATTGATGGCATCGCTGCTGTGACCTCCTTCACACCTTGTCACCCAATGGCCACCTGAGCAATGGGTCGTGCTAATAGACAGCACACAGGAACCTCAACCCCCCATAGGCCCTAGGATATTCTAAGTTTAAAGCAACCATCCTAGGCCAAATGGGCACCACTCCTGAGACAGATCACCAGTGTCTCTACTGTGAACAATGCCGGCCAGAGTAAGAGCAGTGGCACAGCAGCTCAGGGGTTACTGTAGGCTGTGACTGGGAATGGAACATGAGGCTGAGGCCCAACTGGCTGAATCCATGGCGCGAGAACAATTCATTCAGATCCTCCCTGCTGGAGGAAATGGTACCACCCAGCTGTCCTCATTGAAGCAGCCTCCCTGACTACATGGCTGCCAAGGGAACAGAGCAAGTTGGCGATAAACTAGCAAGTCCAAGACAGCAAGACCAATAAGTAAGGGGCCTCATGAGACTGAAGAGGGGGTGTCCCCGTCTGTATGCCAGGCCACACTCACGACAGTATCTAATGCAAGGGACCCAACTGAGGCAACCCCTACCTGAAACAGAGAATATCTCCTGGATGGACAGGTTGGACCCCAGGGCATCCCAGCCACAGGGGGAAAACGTGACTGGCGTTCAAGGTGTGGATAGGAAGAGCATTTCTGGAGAGACTTTCCCTATGTAGATTGCAACTGCAGGTAGTTTGGGTAGCTGGGCCACTGTGCCCAGAAGAGGGAGCTGAATATGATCTAGATTCCTGATCCAGTGACAGCTCTGGTTGACTTAGGATGCAGCCAAATCAGCATCCAGGCTGGCCTGGTCAAAAGCACCAACCTGGCCGGAGCATCCATACACGTTCCATGTATCCATGGGTGAGACTTGAGGCCACCCATCAGGAAGGGCTGTACTTAACTGGGTTGGCCCCAGAGCTAGCCTACCCAGTGGTATTGGGAGGCATCTGGCAGGGCTTTGCTGCTCTTCTTCCCACTTCCACTGAAACCCTGCCATAGTGAGGACAAGGATGGCTGGACATTGATGGGGGACTTCCTAGCAAAACAAAGGAAAGATCCAGCCCTCAGCCGGGTGTGGGAGCAGGCAGCAGGCACCGCCTGGGCGGAGATTTAACCTCACTGCTTTCCCCAAAGAAACCTGAGATCCACAATGGCTGTTTCCTTTTTCAGTGCACCAATATCTTGTGGAAAGGCAGGGAAGTCTATTGCCCACAGACTTTATACAATGTCTGTATTTCATGCCAACGATTGGTTCAGATGACATTTTAATACTCTCTGATTTGTCTTCAGTCATTTCCCATGCTAGATTTATTGTGAAATGTGATGGTGAGAACAATTAAAGGTTTCAAAATTGAGACTGCACATCATTTTCTACATATTTTAACTCAGGTAATGCCTCCTGTTTCCCCTGCAAAATGCATTTTCTGCATCAAAGACACTAATCCAGACCTTGGAAGGCTAGAAAATTTATCAAG
Organism: Carettochelys insculpta; assembly: GCF_033958435.1. NCBI lineage: Eukaryota > Metazoa > Chordata > Testudines > Carettochelyidae > Carettochelys > Carettochelys insculpta. Next base: position 123,673,217 of record NC_134137.1, read on the forward strand.
GTCATAAGAATCTGAAATAATCAACTGCTTTTAGAGGGAAATCAGCCAAGTGCAGCCTACTGTATATTTTATATCTCAGGTTAATCCATCTACTATTGTGAACCTTTAATCCTCGATGGCACTCTATGTTAGGGACAGTTGTAAAAAATCCTTCAAAATAGGGATTATAAGACCTTGCATCAAGTGCCATAACTGCTCTTAAATCCTTATGTTATTTGCAACATGAATGGATTACATTCCATTAAAGGTACCGTAAATGAGGTTATTGATGGACTAGGTCATATTTTATTGGCCACGTAAATAGCAGTGGTTGGACTGCACTTCCCCGGGGTCATCAATATTTTAAACATGTTGTATTTGTTGATAGTCTTCTGAAGAAATGTTTGTAACCTATAGAAACATCATCTCACACGCCTCACATTTTGCCCTTTCCTGAAGAGATAAGGTTGTTTCCATCCAGGATGGGTATATTAGGGACAGAAGGTTTGTTTTTACCATCATGTACGCAACATCTTGTTGTTTTGCACAAAATACGAAAACTAATTTCACAGAATTAACTCAAAAATCCTATTTTGAATAATTCATTGTGGAACATCTGGCTGACTCATAGAAGCTTTTGTTGCTGTGAGTAACTTTCAAGCCTAAATTGCTCTGAACATATCTGCATTTCCTTTGATTATTAATGTGATGGGCAGGTTTCATACTGGTCTGTGCCAACATAAAGTAGCTGTGTCAAATGAAATTTATTCTGAATATGCCTAATGTTGTGTGAGCTACAACTTGTCTCTTACTGAAAGTTTGATTTCCCCTTGCGTTGAACTAGGGAAGATAAACAGTTTGATCCTCATGACTAATGCAGCTAGGTTGATTTACCAAAATCTGCAGTAAGCCCTTTGCTGATTTCTTGTTAAGGTTCCTTGGATTTAGATGTTTATTTCTAAAATGGGTCATATACATTTTATTATTATTGTGCAGCATCAGTATAAATCCGTGGTTTAAGTCAATTAGGCAGAGGAAAGTAATAGATGTTAAATGTACCCGTTTGGGTATAATTTCATAAGCAAATTAATTCACCAGACAAAGGACTCATCTTCCCAAATTTGGAACAGAAGTCTGCCTTCTAAAAACATGATACCGAGTTCTTTAAAAATATCGCACTGCAAAATGGGCATACTAGTTTGACAGCTGATATTTAAAATCTTGCATTCATCATAGCGGCTGTCTTTCTGGTACCAGTCTTTTGGTCTACAGCTAGAACTTTCTACCCATTTATTACTGTATACTGAGTGCCCTCTTCCAAAATATACAACATTTAAGTGGCACACAGATCTGTGGGAATTCCCTCTAAAGTTAACTAAAGCCCTCTCAAGTGAATATGAAGTATGAAAGTTAACATATATATTAACAGCACCTTTTCAAGGCCTCTTATAATTAAGTTGTAACATCAGCTTCTTATTGTGGCGTATGTATTACATAGTCCGTACTGGCTGCATCGATTTAAACTGGTGCAATAATTGTGTGCAGACCAAGCCTAAAGCAATCAGGTGGTAGGTAGGGGCTGGATGAATTTAAGAGCCCTCTGCACCTTTGTCTCAGGCTTCCTGGATTATCTCAGAAGCATAGGAGCTGCTATTGAGTAACTCGCCTGCTGGAACAGTTTATCAGAAAGGCAATGTACCAGGTCATACCTCATTACTTCCCCTCATAGCTCTGCCATATTTCCCTCCTCCCAGTCCTCCACCCTGAACCCATATGGCCCTGAAGAGCTGACTATGAGGCAGATTTCCTTGCAATGTCTCCCCTTGGCGTGTTAGGTCCACACATTATCCCCTATAGAGGCACAGTTAAGCTCACTGTACTTGTGACTTTCTGACAATCACAGCTGCATTAAAAGGTCATGAATGTTATTAATTTAAGCTTTGGCTGTGCAAAGACAGGCACACATATTTAATTGAAAGTTAATGGGGCTGCTCACGAGCTTGAAGCTAGGTAGATTCATAAATCTTTACTGGAGCATGGTCTGTATGGTGTTCTGAGGGTACATGGTACATTAAACCCCCAAAATACGTGTGACTGAGTTGGGCATGTCTCGAGTTAACACGACTGCCCCCCCAACAGGAGCGGGGAAACCGCTCCTGTCAGGGATGGCAGCTGCTTCTGTCAGTGGTGGTAGCCAACCGTCAGGATCTCAGCTGCTACCACTGACAGGAGCAGGGAAAGTGAGGAGGGCACCAGTCCTGGGCAGTTTTCCACCTCTGAAAGCAGAGGGGAGATGGGAGCCAGGATGCTGGCTGGACCCCAGCTCCCCTCTACTTGCTGGAGCCAGGAAACTGACCAGGGCTGGTGTCCTCCTCAGTTTCCTGGCTCCTGCAAGTTGCACCGGAAATTTGATTTATGAGGGGATTGTGAGAATGCAACTGATGTGTAAGTCAGGGGTCTACTGTACCTGTATCAGAGGGAGTCACATGAACAGACCAGACCATAGGAGGAAAGGGAGGCTGAGTGGCTTTACTATGAAAGGATGGTAAATGAGATGGGCTATAAATACAGCTACCAAGGGCAGCAAATAAAAAATATCTTGTTACTAAAGTTGAGAAGGTTTCCCTTTGTGAAACACCATCGTACAACCCAGACTAATGCATAGCTGTGTCACCTCTGTTTGTAAGCTGGGGTTCCCTTTACAATGCCCTACTGCTATAGCCTCTAGTCCAGACTGCTCACCCTTCAGCAGGTAAGTCACTCCCAGCTATGTTTGTGAGTGCTATAGCCAGCCAGTCTCACCCTGACTCTTATCAGCCATGATCATGCTTCAAGGTGACCCCAGTACACTTGCAGTTCCAACACTAACATATACAGCTCTGCTATCCCATTGGGGAAAAATTTACACACAACTTGTTACCTCAAACGGAGTTACCCAGACATCTCAGCTTGAGCTCACTGGATTAGATTAAAAACAGAAAACCAAGTTTACTCAGAGACTTGAGGTACAAATAATGAGGCATACACCCCAGAAATTGTTCCATGAGAAACAAAGATAAAATGCAACTAGTATCCACCTTAGTAAATTATATTAGATTCAATTTCTTGAACAGATGCTTTCAGCAGGGCTCCTTGTCTCTTAGGTTTCATCTGGAAAGGTTTTTCAAGGGAGGGAATGAAACTATAAAGAAGGAGGGACAAACACCTCAACAGACCCCTCTTTTCCTGACCACCACATTAACTGTATCTGAGGAAACAAAAGAAACAGCTATGGACTCTGTGAGAGAGGCACAGACCTAAAGGGTTTGATCAGCAAGACTGCTGTTTTTTTCAGCAATTTGAATTTCTTTTCTCTTCCCTTCTTGCTCAATGACTCCATTTGCTGCTTAAATGCAAATTAAGGCAAGAATACATTCCTTTGTTAGGGACACCTGTTTACCAAATTGGATGGGCAGGGCTGTGGCGTTTGGAACACCCTTGTGTGAGCTGTGGGTTAATAACACCATCCAGGGGAATCTTGTGACTTCATAACCAATGTTGCCACATGGATTTATAAGGACAATACCTACCAGCAAATAGTGAGGTTTTAAATGATAACTCACTAAGCAATATTTGTACAAATGTTATTACAATAGTGTGTGGGGTAGTCTGTTGCACACCTTCAGTTTAATTTTAAAATGCAACACATCAGTCATTATAATGGGCTAAATTAAGAGGAGCTTCCCAACCTGAAAAATGTACACATTTTAAAATGGGAGCAGGGAGGGATAGCTCAGGGATTTGAGCATTGGCCTGCTAAACCCAGGATTGTGAGTTCAATCTTTGAGGAGGCCATTTAGGCATTGGGGCAAATAGATGTCAGCGATGGTGCTTGGAGCTCTGTTTGTGTGTTTTTCAGGGGCGTCCAGAGCGGTTGATTGGGGACTGGACTAGATGACCTCCTGAGGTCCCTTCCAGTTGTAGGAGATGTGTATCTCAAAAAAAAAAGAGTACATCTTACTTAAGTGCATAGTCTCAGGTGGGAGATTGGAGGAACCTAGGGCCAACTAGCTAGAACATGTACCAGTAGCCATCACAGTTGGTGGATAACAACCAAAGCCATGTGATTGGTGCCAAAAACAAAGACCAATCTTCTCCCAACACATGCTGTCCTTCTGTATGTTTGCATAGTGCTTTCAAAGGACTGACTACAATATGAAAGATCTAAGCTGAGACTGGGATAGTGATGCTGGTAATCATTTTTGTGGAAGAGTGGCTTCATAAATATGTTTATGGAAAAAAACTAGGTCAGAGTGGATATAGACCATAAACCTTCAGAAGCCATGTTACAGAACTCATCAGCAAAACACCACCTAGACTTCAGATATGATAATGAAATTGCAAAACTGCTCATTAAATGTAAAATGCTGGTCCAAAAAAGAGCTTCTTTCACTACACATATTTTCAAGCATATTTACAAGCAGTAAAAGCAAGAAGATGCAGGAAGAAGAATTTGAACTCACTGTAATTTAAGCCCCCTCCATTTCTGAAACAAAATTTGACAAGCACGAACAATTTAACTTGTGGTTGAAAGAGTCATTCAAGATGCACGCTAACAACAAAAGCCCAGGTACCACTACATTATTGGGACAATTGACATGAAGTTGCTGCATGTATAAAAATATTGCGTCATAACAGTACTTAACATGAGGCCAGAAATGTTAATTATAATCTACATTACATCCTGAGAAGCACGAGAATAGAACACAAGGTATTTAGCATTGTTCCTAATATAAGAGCTTGAATGGAATTCTAGCCTGGCATTAAGGATACAGTGTCCAAATGTGGACTCTGTAATAGATCTAGAGGAAAGAATGTGAAAGAATCTCAGAAGCCATATATGATTCCCGATCAGCCATAGGCTATGGGTGGCACATTCTGCATTCAATACTTAGCATCTTTAAATACTCATACAGGTTGAACCTCTCTAGTCTGGAACACTTGGGACCTACCAATACCAAACAAGAGAATTTGTTGGACCACAGGACGTCAATATTGTTGAGCACATTATCAACACATCCACTGCCCATTGGGCTCTTACAAGACATTAGGGGTAAATTACAGCTAAATAACAGCACAGAACTCTGAGACCCTGGACTGGTGGCTGTAAACAAACTTTATGGGACCTTGGGAAAGTTGGCCACACATGATAAGTGGTTGTCTGGCTAACTAAAATCATGACAAATTGCAGATGTTGCCAGATGACAGACTTTCCAACTAGAGAGGTATTGTTAGGATATGATGGCACACTTCACACTGCTTTGTTAGAATCAGCAGTTCAGAGAATCATGTAAAGGCCCAAAGACAGGCAGATGAGGGGTGGGGAGTGGAAGGGACCAGGTGCAATGGGACCTAGTGCTTCGAAAAAACCCAAGGGGCTCCTGACTGCCACCGTTGCTGCTACCGTGGCAGTGCTAGTAGCCAGGGCCCTGGGTCTTCTAAATCACCAACCTAACCACAGGCAGCACACTTCTGGCAGAGCTGACAGGCTGGTGAGGGAGGCTAGCCTCAGCCCTACCTCTTTCTCCTGAGGACCCACCCCTTCAGGGAGTGTACAGCCTGTCCTCCAACCCTGGACTGGGGCCCAGCAATTTTGGAAGCCCACCTGGTCGTGACCACCTCTTCAAAATGCAAAGATATTTAAACAACATCAAGAACTATCCATGTCTTTCTGGAGGGCACCCAGAAAGTTTAGCAGCACCCTTGTATGTCCCACATTTATTCTAACCCTAACAGAGGAGAAATACAGCCTGAACAGGGCTTAGAAACAATGAGGAAATGACTCACTCATTTCTGAAGCAGATGGCTAACTGTGTTCCTCACACGGAGATCTGCACTATCAGAGTAGAAACAGTAACAGATTGGAGACTATCTTGACCTGTGCGCACAACTTGCAGTACCTCAAGTAAATAGTAACAAAGAGAAAGCCGTGCTCATCTATATACTATCAAAACAAAAGAGCAGTCCAGTAGCACTTTGAAGACTAACAAAATAATTTATTTGGTGATAAGCTTTCGTGGGGCAGACCCACTTCTTCAGACCATAGCCATACCAGAACAGACTCAATATTTAAAGCACAGAGAAACAAACATAGTAATCAAGGTTGACAAATCAGAAAAATATTATCAAGGTGAGCAAATCAGAAAGTAGAGGGGCAGAAGCAGGGAGGAGCCAAGAATTAGATAAAGCCAAGTATGCATAAGAGCCCCTATAATGACCTAAAAAATTCTCATCCCAGTTCAAACCACATGTTAATGTGTCCAATTTGAATATAAAACAGAGTTCAGCAGCCTCTCTTTCCAAACTGTTGTGAAAATTCCTCTTCAGTAAGATGCAAACTTTCACTTCATTAACAGAATGGACCACTCCATTAAAGTGCTGACTGACAGGTTTGTGAATCAAGAGTGTTTTTATGTCTGTTTTGTGCCCATTAACTCTTTGTCTGAGAGAGTTTGAAGTCTGTCCAATACACAAAGCATGTGGGCATTGTTGGCATATGATGGCATATGTGATGTTAGTTGAGGAACATGAGAATACGCCCATGATTCTGTGAATAACCTGGTTAGGTCCAGTGATGGTATCTCCAGAATAGATATGTGGACGAAGCTGGCAGCAGGCTTTGTTGCAAGGAAAAGTTCCAGGACTGGTGTTCCTTTGGTATAGACTGTGGTAGTTGGTGAGAATCCTCATCAGGTTGAGAGGTTGTCTGCAGGAAAGAACAGGCCTGTCACCTAGGGCCTTCTGGAGTGTGGCATCCTGGTTAAGGATAGGTTGTAGGTCTGTAATAATGCGTTGCAGTGGTTTGAGTTGGGGGCTGTAGGTAATGAACAGTGGTGTTCGGTTCTTGGCTTTTTTGGGCCTATCTTGGAGTAGCTGGTCTCTGGGTATTTGTCTGGCCCTGTCAATTTGTTTTTTTATTTCTCCTGATGGGTAATTCAGGTTTATGAATAGTTGGTAAAGATCTTGTAGTTTTTAGTCTCTGTCAGTAGGATCAGAGCAAATGCGATTGTACCTAAGGGCTTGACTCTAAACAATGGATCTAGTTATGTGTGCAGAATGGAAGCTAGAAGCATGTAGGTAAGTATAGTGATCAGCGGGTTTCTGGTAGAGTGTGGTACCGATCAGGCCATCCTTGAGTTGTACTGTAGTGTCCAGGAAATGTATCTTTTGCATGGAGTAGTCGAGGCATAAGTTGATGGTGGGGTGCAGATTGTTAAAGTCTCTGTGGAATTCTTCTAGAGTCTCTATACCATGGGTCCAAATCAAAAAGATGTCATCGATGTATTGTAAGTAGAGGAGGAGTAATAGGGGATGAGAGCTGAGGAATCGTTGTTCCAGGTCAGCCATAAATATATTAGCATATTGTGGGGCCATACGGGTGCCCACAGCAGTTCCACTAATCTGGAGGTATAAATTGTCCCCAGATCAGAAATAATTGTGGGTAAGAACAAAGTTACAGAGGTCAGACACCAGACTGGCTGTGATGACATCAGGCATGATATTCCTGATTGCTTGTAATCCGTCTTCGTGTGGAACATTCGTGTACAGAGCTTCTACATCATGGTGGCAAGGATGGTGTTGTCCGATGTTTTGTAATTTCCTCAGGAAGTCGGTGGTATCTCAGAGATAGCTGGGAGTGTTGGTGGCATAGGGTTTGAGGAGGGAGTCCACATAACTGGGTAGTCCGGAGGTAAGGGTGCCAATACCTGAAATGATAGGGCATCCAGGGTTTCCAGGTTTGTGGATTTTGGGAAGTAAATAGAATAATCCAGGCTGTGGCGCAGACAGTGCGTCTGAGTGAATAAGGTCCCGAGTAGCAGCAGGGAGTTTCTTAGGTAGTTGTAATTTTTTTGGAATTCCAAAGTGGGATCAGAGGAGAGAGGTTTGTAAAATGTGGTGTTGGAGAGTTGTGTGGCTGCCTCCTGTTCATAGTCTGACTTATTCATGATGACAACAGCACCCCCTTTGTCAGCTGGTTTGATTATAATGTCTGGGTTATTTTTGAGACTCTGGACAGCATAGCGTTCAGCATAGTTGAGATCGTGTTGCATTTGGTATTGTCTGCATATGTCAGTCTGCGCATGGCTGCAGAAGCATTGTACGTAGAAATCCAGACTTTCACTACGACCATCAGGGGATAGCCACATTGAGTTCTTCTTTTGGTGTTGGTAGGTGGGGAAAGAGATAAGGGATATAGAAATAGATAAGGGATAACAGGTTAGGACAGGAAATAGGGAGTGGTAAATTGTTCTGGCCTTCACTAGCTCTGTTGAATTCAGTGTAGTTACACCAGTCCAGTTCTAGTGTAACTGAAATCAGATTTAGGCCCAGAGAACTTCACCACTAAGTTTTGTAACAGCATAAGTTGTTAGTAGACGCCTACAGTCAGGAAGGCTTGTGCTGGTCATATTGCCTCTCTTTTGTGGCTGTTGAGAGAACTTTGATTAGCAGCTTTCACAGGCACTAAACTCACTTCCAAACAAATTAAGGATAAAACAAGGCCTTCACAAATTGCCAACGTCAACCCAAGACTGTTTCTGCTGGCCCTGGGGATGTTATGAAGCAGACAGGATTTGAACCAGTATAAAACAACACTGAATTGCTCCAGCACTGAATTGCTCCAGCAGAGAGATGAAGAAGCAGTACCAGGTGCTAGCTGTGTGGAGCTGGATAAAACTGTACTGTAGGTGGTTACCTATGAGCACAACACAGAAAGGAAAATAAAACTGATATCTTCCCCAAGATGCTGTAGAGGAGTGTAAGCTTTGTGAATCCCAACACATCTAAGGTAACTATGCCCTGGTCTTTGAACAGCTTTTATAAAATATAACTATGGCAGTTAAGCATATGAGGGGGGCAGGGTTTAACTGACCCATTTATACTGGTTCAAACCCTAGTGTGGATGAAGTTACACCAGTATAAAGGGTGTCTTATACTGGCACAGCTCATTGCCCTTCCCATTTGAGGAGACTTATAGTGTTATAAAGCCCTTTGACACTGACATAACTGTGTCGACAATAGGAAGATTACCTATCCCAGTATGGTGATCTGGTACAGAGCGGTACAACTTTTTGGTGTAGACAAGACCTAAGTCACCATAGCAAAGGTTTCATATGGAAGAAATTCTTAATTCATTACTGACAATTTGATTTGAAAATATATTGTGCCCTCTGATTCTCTTTGTACCTAAGAGAGGGATACATTCAAAAAGACTTTGCTATTAATGGATTTTCAAGTCACTATAGTGGTTGTGGATCTGGTTAAAGAGTAGCACCAGGGCTCTGACACTCCTAGCATCAGTTTAATGAGGTGCCAGCTTAAAAATATAGTAATGGTAATGATGTAACTGCAGGCATTTGCAGTGCTGTTGTAGTTGTGTTGATCCCAGGATATGAAGGAGAGACAAGATTGGTGAGGTAATAGCTCTGTGTAGCTCAAAAGCTTGTACCTTCCACCAACAGAAGTTGGTCCAATAAAAAGATATTACCTCACTCACCTTCTCTCTAGCACTATTAAATGGGCAGCCACAATGACAGACAGCACCCACCTCTAGTCACCATGTGTTGAATCATAAAAGGCAGCTGTGTGTGGATTGGCTTTTGACTCAGAGGATACAGTTTCAGAGCAAACACAGTCCTGCCAATCCAAACCTTGAGCTGTTGCAAGAAAACACCATAAATGGTTGGAAACCATTCCTTAGAATAATAAAACAAACAACCTGAACCTGATAAAAGAAAAGGATTGTCAAGGTTCATATGTGAGATCCACAGATAGTAAAATCAACATAGGCCTATTGACATCAACGGATATAGTGCAGTTCACCCCACGTGAGGACCAAGCCCCAGAAGATCAACCACAGCTTACCGTAGTAAACTGTCATTCCCTAGCCGTGTCTACACGTGCACGCTACTTCGAAGTAGCGGCACTAACTTCGAAATAGCGCCCGTCACGGCTACACGCGTCGGGAGCTATTTCGAAGTTAACTTCGACGTTAGGCAGCGAGACGTTGAAGTCGCTAACCCCATGAGGGGATAGGAATAGCGCCCTACTTTGACGTTCAACGTTGAAGTAGGGACCTTGTAGTCGTTGCGCGTTCTGCAACGTCGAAATTGCCAGGTCCTCCATGGCGGCCATCAGCTGAGGGGTTGAGAGACGCTCTCTGCAGCCCCTCAGCTCAATGGTGGCCGTATGGAGCGGCCCCTTAAAGGTCCCCTCCCTCTCCCTTCCTGTGCAGGAAGCTGAGGGAACGTGCAGGAGGCAGCCCAGACACGCGGCCAGCCTGCATGTCCCTCAGCCACCCACCCAGCTGGGATGGCTGCCCAGCAGCACCCCCAGCACTCCCAGGGGACCCCCCTCCCAAGGGCAGCCAGGGCAGCCAGCCCAGCCAGAAGGGCAGCCAGGCTGGCAAGCGGCAGCAGGGCCCCTCCTGGACGGAGGCCGAGCTGCGGGACCTGCTGAGGCTCTGGAGTGAGGAGGAGGTGCTCCAGGTAATGGGGAACAAGAGGCGGAACGCGGATGCATTCGCTCGGCTGGCCGACGGCCTGGCTGCCAGGGGTCACCCTGCCCACACTCCTGATCACGTCAGGAGTAAGGTGAAGGAGCTGCGGCAGGGTTACTCCCGGGCCCAGGATGCAGCCAGCCGATCTGGGGCCGCCCCCGTCACTTGCCCCTTTTACAGGGAGCTCAGGGACATCCTGGGCCCCCGGCACACCTCCTCCCCTCCAGCCACCCTTGATACCTCGGCCGACGAGCTGCAGCAGGCCCTGCAGCCGGAGTCCGCCCCGGAGGTAAGCCCCGCACCCTGGGGGCCCCCCCCAGAGCCCACACCCGGGACATCGCGGCAGGAGGAGGAGGAGGAGAAGGGGGGATCCTCCTCTGCAGAATCTGGGCTGCAGATCCTCCTCCTGCCATCCCGGAGCAGCAGCCAGGCCTCCGCCCCCCAGGGATCTCCGGACCATGGGAGCGGACCGACAGGTAGGTACCCCCCTCTGGTGTACAACCCTGGGCTTGAGGGGCGGGGGGTAATAGATATGTGTCCAGGGCCCCCCACATGCTCACATGGCCATGGCCCCAAGGACAGCAGGGCCATGTCCCTCACAGCAGTGCATCAGCCCCTGCCCCCCCCACCCCGCACGACAGTGCCATGCCCCATGCCCGGGCCAGGGGGGAGCGGAACCTCGAGGGGCCCCCGGGAGGAGGGGGTGGGACACCCCGCAGCAGCAGCATGTGATGGAGTGGGGGGAGTGCAAAAGGGAGACTCAGGCTAGATATGAGCAACAAGAGCCGAATAGTTCCCGGGGCAAAATAGGATCGTGGGGCTACAGCTGGCAGGTGACACCTCTGCCCTGAACAAAGAGGAGGGAGGAGCCGAGCTGGCTTGGAATTGGGGGGGGAGGGCGGGAGCCACAGGTAGAGGCTAGGGGAAGAGAAAGCTGGAAGGCAGCCAGCCTGAGGAGGGGGAAAGCTGCATCCCAGAGGGGCCCCCCTTGGGGTCTTCTCCCCAGGACGGGTTGGAAGGACTGTCTCTTCCGACAGCTGGTGCTGTCACTCCTGGGAGAAACTGGGCATCTGTGGCCTAAGAAACCTCTCCTGCTGTTAGACCCTGCGGGGTGAAGTGAGAGTCGCTCCCACCAGGGGACGGGGTGCAGGGCAGGGGGACCCCTGAACCCCATCCATCACAGCAGCATCTCCCGGGGACGGGGATGGGGAACCTGCAGCACAGGGCTGGGGGGACAAAGGCCATGGCTCGGGGCCCACACTAACGCCTGTCTCCATTCTTCTTCCCCCCCTCCTCTCCTATGTCCCGCACCTGCACCATCAGAAGGACCGGAAGAGAGCGCCGGCGAGGCATCAGTGGTCCCGGAGAGCCCTCCGGGACCATCTTTCCAAGCCAGCCCCTCGGCCGAGAACCGACCGGCCCCACGGCGGGCTAGACGGTGGACCCCGCACCACCACCAGCCGACGGCGACGGACCCCCAGCTGCTGGCCATCCACCGACGGCAGCTGGAGGTTGCGGAGCAGCAGCTGCAGCTGCAGGAGTGGGCGCTGGCCTGGCACCAAGAGGCATGGGGGGCCTACATGGAGACTTAACCGCCTGGTGGACTACCTGGCCCCCCATGCCGCGCCGGCCGCCGCAGCACCCGCCCTGCCTGCTCCACCAGCTGCTCCGCCCGTCGCCATCCCGTCCGCCGTCGCCCCGCCACCCACCGCCGAGGGCCGGAGTGCCGAGGGACCCCTGGAGCCACCTGAGACTCGCCGGGCATCATATCTTCTGGTCCGGCCCGCCCCCAGCCAGCCCCGGACAGGGCTGCAACCGCGGCGGGGCTCCCAGCTGGCCACGCCCAGTGCCGGACTATAGGGGCGAGGGGCCCGGGACGTGGCCCCCCCCCTTGTATATAGTTTAAACTTATTATTTGGTGCCCCCCGTTTGCCCCGTCCCCCCCATGTAAATAGTTCTCCCCTTTATCCTCCCTGGTTTTCTTTTTATTAATGAGGACACTTGCTTCTTAGTATTGTTTTATTTGTACATATTAGTTTGTTTCCACATGTTGTATATAGTTTGTTCTTGTTTCATATATTTACAGTTAAAAAAAAAAGTTCTGAAAGAAAAAGAAGTTTAAGTTCAGCCACGAGTGCGTGCTGTCATTTGTCCAGGAAAAGTGGGAGGGGGGTGCGGTGGGGTGCTCCATGGTGTGGGCGTTGGGGCAGGAGTGTGGGGGAGGAAGGGGCAGGCAGTGGGGGGCCTGGGCAGAGTTCACCCCGCGGCCTCATCATGGAAGTGGGCCCTCAGGGCCTCCTGGACCCGGGTCCCTTCGGGGTCCACCTGCCGACTGGGGGCAGCATGTGGCTGGACGTCTGCCCTGCCGGCCTCCGCGGCTCAGCGCTGGAAAAAGGTCTCCCCCTTGCTCTCCACCAAATTGTGCAGGGCGCAGCAGGCACCCACAATCTGGGGGATGTTGTTGGGGCCCACATCCAGGCGGGTCAAGAGAGATCTCCAGCGTCCCTTGAGGTGGCCAAATGAGCGCTCCACCACCTGGTGCACGTGGTTCAGGCGCTTGTTGAAGCACTCCTGGCTAGCGGAGAGATGGCCCATGTACGGGTGCATGAGCCACGGCCGGAGGGGGTATGCCGCATCTGCGATGACGCAGAAGGGCATGGTGGTGTCCCCCAGAGGGATCTCCCGCTGGGGGATGTAGGTCCCCGCCTCCAGCCGGCGGCACAGGCCCGAGTTCCGGAAAACCCGGGCGTCGTGGGTGCTGCCAGGCCAGCCCACGTAAATGTCCTGGAAACGTCCCCAGCTGTCCACCAAGGCCTGGAGGATGACAGAATGGTAGCCCTTGTGATTCAGGTATCGTCCTCCACTGTGATGCGGGGCGCGGATGGGGATGTGAGTCCCATCCAGAGCCCCGAAGCAGTTGGGGAAGCCCAGGGTGGCAAAGGCCGCGATGGTGGCATGTGGGTCCGCCACCCTCACGAGCCTGTGCAGGAGCATGGCGTTGATGGCACGCACAACCTGCAGAGAAAGCACATGGGACAGCACCAATGAGAGGTGAGCAGGGTGTGCGTGGCCCTGCCCTGCCCTGCCCTGCCCTCCTCTGCCCAGGCCCCCCTCCCCTGCCCTGCCCTCCTCTGCCCTCCCCCGCCCTGGCCTCCCCTCCCCTCCCCTGCCCTCCTCTGCCCGGGCCCCCCTCCCCTGCCCTGCCCTCCCCCATGGGTTCTCTTACCTCCATGAGGAGAGCCCCGATGGTGGCCTTGCCGACACCAAACTGCTGCCTCACGGATCGGTAGCTGTCGGGAGTGGCCAGCTTCCAGACAGCGATGCCGACTCGTTTCTGCACTGGGAGGGCACGCCGCATGGCCGTGTCCTGGTGCCTGAGTGCGGGGGTGAGCCACTGGCACAGCTCCATACATGTCTGCCGGCTCATCCTGAAGTTCCTGAGCCAGCGGTCGTCGTCCCACTCCCCAAGCACCAGCCGCTCCCACCAGTCGGTGCTGGTGGGGTAGCTCCACAGCCGCCGGCGTGTGAGGCGGGGGGGGTGGGGTGCTGCAGGGTTAGGGGTTGAGCCCTGCTGCCCTGGGGGCAGCTCCTCCTCCGGTGTAGCAAGGAGGTGCTCAGCTGCCTCCTGCTCCTGCCGGGAGGGCTGGGTGGACCTCTGGCGGCTGCTGCTGCTGCTGCTGCTGCTGCTGGGGGTCCATGACTGCGGCGCCCGGGGTCTGTGTGCCTATGGCTCCTCAGACCGCGTGCTGTGCAGGCTGAGTGTGTCTGGGAGGGGCCCTTTAAGGGAGCGGCTAGCTGTTGCCCCGGAAGCGCTAGTCCGTCCTGTGACCCTGTCTGCACCTGTGCCTGGCATCCCTATTTCGATGTGTGCTACTTTGGCGTGTAGACGTTCCCTCGCTGCGCCTATTTCGATGTTGGGCTGCGCAACGTCGAAGTTGAACATCGACGTTGCCAGCCCTGGAGGACATGTAGACGCTATTCATCGAAATAGCCTATTTCGATGTTGCTACATCGAAATAAGCTATTTCAATGTAGGCTTCACGTGTAGACGTAGCCCCTGATATTTAAAATATATGCATCCTCCTATCCTTCTTTGCAGTCTGTGAAATACAGTGGTCAGAGCTTCATCTTCCATCCCGATACTGCCTTATTTCCCTTCTTGAATTGCTGCACTGGCTTGTCCTCTCCTCACAGGGTAAATTCTGTTTGTCTGTCTTCCCCTTTAAGGCTCTGCATGACCCTACACCCGTCCTCCATCTCTCTCATCTCCTCCACTTTATTTCATCCTATACTGCCCTCCCTCCCCTGCATTTTTCAGTTTCTTCCTCTCTCAGCTTTGAGCTTTCATTTCATAGCATCCCTGATTCTCTGATCAGTTTGTAGCTCCCCATACACTAAACATCTTGGTAGTCCTTTTTTACATCTCCCTCCCTGGGTCACTTTTTCTGTGAATTCTTTCTCTGGATATCTCACTGATATCTCCACATTTTCTCTCCTTTCAACTGGTGCCCTGTTTATTTACTCATCCAAGATAAGTGTAAGTTGCTCCGAAGAGAAACGATGTCTTGTGCTTCATCAAAAGTATGCTCACAGTCCTATCTAAATAATAATTCCCAAATCCTGGTACTGAATATTCTAGCAGAACATGCTGTTCCAATTCTGCTGCTCATTCATCAGTAACAAATTGTATGTTTACAACATCCTTCACAATACCTTTACCATTTGTGGGGTTTTTTGTTGTTTTTTTGTTTTGTTTTGTTTTTAAATCTCCTTTTTTCCTAGGAGTACATTAGGCATTTATTGCTTTGCGAGAAAGGCTCTAAAGCACTCAGAAACAGTCCTCGAAGTTATTAGGTGAAATACTGGCCACACTGAAATCCACAACAAAACTTCTGTCAGCTCCAATGGAACCAAAATTTCACCCTTGAGTAGGTATGCAAATTAAATCCATCTGCTTAGGTTGTACCTTTCTTGTATATCCACTCAGAGGAAGTCTTGTTTCTTATGTGGGATGGGAGAAAAGACACAACCTTTAACCAGACAGAATTACTTGTTGACATTCAAGTAAATTTGTTAGTCTTTAAAGTGCCACAAGATTCTTCATTCGTTTTACTGTAGGCATAATTTTCTTCCACGTCCTACCTGCTTCCTTATCTCCTTCCATATCGGTTAGGCTAGTCAAGTCTTCTTTCTGCTCTTACTGCTCAGGAAGTTGTTTCATGGTGACAACAGGACTTTATACTGATATATATGTGTGCTTTGTTTGTTATTGAGGAGGCTGGCAGGACCACCAATTATTAGGGTAGCCTACTGTCTCCTGTTCAGATGCTCTTTTCTGTTGCTCATAACATTGCCCAACCTTAACCATTTGGGCTGAAAATTTCCATACCGAATGTCTGCATCAAGCAGACTTTTCAGACAGCTTTGGCCAAAATGGTTCAGCCATTTTTGAGACTACGATGAGAGAAAGATACTTTGTTCCCATTAATGTGAAAAAATTCTATCCAATTTTTTTTTTGAGCCAGGAGTGGCAGGTTTGTATTGTTTTTGGTGGTGCCCAGAATGATTCCAAGTCATATATATATATATATATATGTAGACATGGACTGGAAACAGACCATCTTCCTCTCCCCACCAGTGCCCAACACCAAGGCTCCCTACACTGAGGTCATTTCCCTACCTGAGCTGTGCTGAGGCATCAGCAGCTGTGCTCTCCTTCCTTTCCCTGCACACCCCCAGCGCTGCTTGAGGTGAAGGAGCAGCAGTACAGCACAGGGATGACCAGCTGCTTTGTGCATCCAGAAGGGGCAGTTTCCTCCCATGGTTGCAGGAGGGGTGCAGGAGTTATGGGTGAAGGAGGTGCAAGGGGTAGGAGTGAAAGGACACCATGCAGAGGGCACAGTGCAGGGTTTGGGGCACACGAGGGAGGCGCTGGGGGTAGGAGTGCAGGGCTTGGGGCATAGGAGGGAGATGCAGGCATTGGGGCAATGGGAGCATAGTGCACGGAGGGAGGCACAGAGGTTGGGGGAGTGGGGTGGGAGGAGCCTCAGAAGCCTGTGTGGGAACAAGGGGCAACAGGGGGCACCACATCCACAGGTGTCAGGGCAACAAAATGCAAATTTTCCCATAGGCCATTTTCCAAGCGTTGGCCTGCTAAACCCAGGGCTGTGACTTCAATCCCTGAGGAGGCCATTTAGGCCAATAGATTTAAGGGAAAAAAAAGGGATGGTGCTTGGTCCTGCCAAGTGGGCAGGGGACAGGACTCAATGAGCTCCTGAGGTCCCTTACAGTTCTATGAGATGTGTGTATTTGTGTCTCTTAAGGCCAGCCCTATACAAGACATTCACTCAAGAAGCAGCAGGCAGCTGGTCAGGTACAAGGTCTATCCTCTCCTCCTGCACTACAGGAAACCCCCTCCTTGTCACTCTTGGGGGCAGGGGCTGGGAGAGGGGACTCACCAATCACATCACATCCTCCTCCCCTTCTCCCTCCTGCCACAGTGGTAGAGAAGTCAGGGATCACCAGCTGGGAGCCAGCTGCCTCAAGCACTAATCCTTGGCAGGTCCTTTAAAGCTCTGCTTGAAGCAGCTTTCAAATGCTAAGAGATCTGGGTCTCTGAACATTGCTGGAGCTGAACAGCAGCCCACAGTTCTTGTGCCACCAAGCTTTGGAAAAGGGACTTGAAATGTGGTGGGGCTGAGTGGGGCTGTATCAGGGCTGTGCCCCTTGCTATCCCTGTGAAAACACTTCCAAATCTGGCCAATTTGTAAATTTTTGGAAAAACAAGTTCTCACATGCTCCATGGAGATTTCTTAGATTTTAGCAGATCAGTCCCCTAAAGATTCTCTCTGTGCTGGGCAACCAACCTGGGCAACCAGTGCTGGGCAGAGCAGGAGTTTTATTGTGGTTGCAAATATGGGCTCCTGGGGGCCATTCCAGAGCCAGACTTTGAACTGAGAACCTGGAATCTGCTTCTCCTGTAAACTGAGTGATGCCCCCCTCTTTCCCACCCCCTCCCCATGTGTGCTGAGCTCAGGGAGTGTGGAGGAGGAAGCTGCCTGATTCAAATGCAGGAGCAAAAAGAGCTGGACCTGTAGAGAGGGCAGCAAAGTGGATCGGAAGAGCAGACCTCTGGGAAGAGGGGGAAACTGGGACTGGACATAAGAGAAGGTGATGGAAAATTGGGGGTGAGGATGCAAAGTGAGTGGGATTGAGTGGAGAAGGCAAGTGGGACTAGGAATTAGGGAGGGAGGTAGGGTGAGAAGAAATAGGAGCCGGAGGATGGGGGTTGCTTGGATCAGATTAGGAGCTGGACAGGAAGGGAATGACTGGGGCCAAAAATAAATGGGTTTGGGGTGAAAGAGGTGAAGGGAAACAGCTGATGAGGCACTGGGGTTGGGAGATTATGGCGGAAGCTTTTGGGGACTGGGCAGAAGAGACCATCCC
This sequence comes from Carettochelys insculpta, assembly GCF_033958435.1. Taxonomy (NCBI): domain Eukaryota; kingdom Metazoa; phylum Chordata; order Testudines; family Carettochelyidae; genus Carettochelys; species Carettochelys insculpta. The sequence goes on from NC_134137.1 coordinate 123,691,179, forward strand.
CACTGGAGCACACTCCTTGGTAGAACCTGCAATAGAACCCAACATTCCTGAGGCTCATAATTCCTTTCATAAATTCTTTCATATGCAGGAGCCCCAGGACCAGAAGTTTGCCGGATATTCAAATACTCTGGGTAATGGAGAGATATATCTAACAATGCCGAACACTAAAGAAAAATGAGATTAGATATTAAGAAACAAACAAAAATGTTTGCAGAGTACTTCATTTACCAACAACAGTAGCACTGTACACTGCAAACTTATGCTGTATTTGCTCTATTTATTTGTATTTACTTTCACTGTACTGTACTTATGGAAAACATAACTAACATTTACTTAAGGTTAAAATGCTGGTTATTTGAGAGTTCTGGGTGATAGAATGCCAAATATGAAAGAGCTCACTGCAGTTGTGAAACCCACTGGAAAGTGTTCCATTCCCCCTCTGACATGCGCAGAGGATGACAATTTACTACTGCTCTCAGTGTAGAAAAAAATAGTATGTGATCATGTGATTCAAGACTGTGTCATGATGCATGGGTTGCACAGGCCCTTAATTCTGGCACTTCCTAACTTTTGTCTTTGCAACCTAAGCATCATAACAGTTTATATGTCTCCTGATTTTGGAACTGTAGTTGAACAATATTCAAAGTAACTTAATATTTACTTGGGTAGACGAAGAGGAGACAATAACATTGCTTTCAAGAAATTCTATTGTTTCCATGTACAAATGTGTGTGGAGACTTAGAAAATCACAAAATTATTACTGAAAGCATCTTTCCTCAACATCATCATTCCTTTTGAGCTGCTGAGTGCTATCCATAACATGAATTGGCTTTGGAGTAATATTGGTGGAGAAATGAGGCCAAAAGGCCATATCCATTATCTCCATCATGTAAAATGATTTTCAAGTATTATTTGGTGATACTATTACAACTCAGTTATTTTTGGCAAGCCTGTGAGGCAAGTTTTCCATTCTTGCTCAAGGTTAATGTAATCAACTCCTTCCTTTCATCCCTTTTGAAAATACGTGGAATTAGAAAAAAAAATTGGAGGGCTTTGGAGCATCATAACGGGTTTTCTGATTCATTTTCCTACATAATCAAAATTGAATCCTTTAGTTTATTCTGTTATGAGGGCCCACCTGAGGATATTGGCATTCATGTAAATTCAATGGATTTCCCGCTAGGGCAAATCAAAGGCTTGCATTAGCACTGTGAAACATGTTTCAAACAAGCGAAAGCATGAATGTGTTTCAGAATGCGTAACACCAGCGGTGCAGCCGACGGCCCTACCCACCAGAAAGGGTGGTGCCAAAGACAGAAGGCTTAGGGCTTAGGGCAATCAGCCATGGAGCTCCTCCTCCCACACCACATGCAGAGTCACAGCACGGCACTGTATGGCATTTCAAAGGGGCCTGGAGCTCTGGTCACTGCTGCTACTAATTTGGTGGCTAGAGCTCCAGGCCCCTTTGAAATGCTAGGCCTCAGGGCAACTGCCCTCTTTGAACCCTCCCTTTCCCCCACTGGTAGGCCTGAACATCAGACTTATCAAAATTCACCAGGCGTGCATCTACACTAGGGAACTAACTTTGAAGTTAACTTCGAAGTCAGGCACTACTTCGAAGTAGCCAGCAGAGAGCCTGCACACATTTTCCCTTACTTCAGAATTAATTTAGCCCAAATTTGAAGTCCTCACTCTATTCCCAGGAATGGAGTAGTGCCCTACTTAGAAGTTTAACTTCGAAGTAGGGTGTGTGTAGACACTCAACTTCGAAGTTGCTTACTTCAAAGTAAGCAAAGTAAGCAACTTCGAAGTTATTTTTGTAGTGTAGACACAGCCTAGAAGTCATTAGCTTTCTCAAAAAGTTGAACCCATTTTTCAGTGCACTAGTGACTTACATTTTTTTACTGAAATTCCATAAACTTTACCCAGGAATTGCCATACCCAATCATTGGTCTCTGTAATCGAGACTCTTGCCTGTGACAAGGGCCAGTCACAGATACTTCAGAGAACATTCCAAGAAACTCCAACGTTTATGAAACAGGGGTGGTTTCTTAGAGACCTCTGACAGTTAGCAGGTGGCATGTGAGCTGAAGCAGGAAGGTTAATATTACTATTTATTGTATACATTTCAGTGGTGCCTGAAGGCTCCGGTGAAGGGAAGCTGGCTCATACCTGTGTCTTCTCCATTCTTTATTTATCTTGCCACTTTGTTTACTTTGATGACTGGACTTTTTTTGGAGTTTGCCTAACAATGCGCAGTTCTGTTGCCCAAGCAGTTACAGTTACAGCAATGTGTAACCTAGCAATAGCTATGAGTCTATTGCAGGACTCTCTGCACTCCGCTGACTAGTTGTTGCATCAGAGGAAGAGTTCTGGCCAACCTGATGCCCCCTTTTATTTCTTGTTTGCTTTGCATCCTCTCATGCAGTAGGAGTTGTAGTGATCCCTCTTCTTGGTTTGGCTGTCCTGCTCAGTCAGTATGTGATTCCCCGCCCTCACAATATCAGGGTCACTGGACAGCCTGTTTGAATATCATTCCTAGCAGGCCTTTATGCAAAGCAATGACACTTCCATCACTGGCTGATAGGGGAACTTGAGCCATTTTGCTGTTTCAGGTTCCAGCCCTGGGACTTGAATCAGTGACCAAAGTTTGCAGTTTCCCCAAACTTCCTGCCATTTCCCTGGGCTGACCTCTAGTCTATCTCTACAGGCATTTTTCTCCACCATTCCTCTGGGGAAACTGTCCTTTAGGGCTGTGGTACCTGGACTTCATCTTTCTCCCTGGGTTTCCTCCTTTTCTTCTCTAAGCTCAGAGAGTGGCTGTGACATTCCACAATGCAGCCATCTTCTGCCTTTGCTTCCAGGACCATTCGCGGGGGGGGGGGGGGCATTTGTCTCAATTGACTTTCATCCTATTTACTTCAGACCATTTCTCCAGTTTGTCCAGTTTGTTTTGAATTATAATCCTACGTTCCAAAGTAATTGCAACCCCTCTAGCTTGTTATCATCTACAAACTTTATAAGTAGGTTCTCTATGCCTATCGTTCACAGAGAGTAGTTATTAATGGTCCACAGTCATGCTGGAAGGGCACCACAAGTGAGGTTCCACAGGGGTCATTTTGAGGCCAGTGCCATTCAATATCTTCATCAATGATTTAAATAATGGCATAGAGAGTACGCTTATCAAGTTTGCTGATGCTGCCATGCTGGGAGGGATTGCAAGTGCTTTGAAGCATAGGCTCATAATTCAGAATGATCTGGACAAACTGGAGAAACAGTCTGATGAAAATAGGATGAAGTTCAGTAAGGACAAATGCAACGTACTCCACTTAGGGAGGAACAATCATTTTCGCACATACGAAATGGGAAGTACTGCAGAAAGGGATCTAGGGGTCATAGCGGACTACAATCCAAGTATGAGTTGACAGTGTGACACTGTTGCAAAAAAAGCAAAAGTGATTCTGGGGTGCATTAACAGGCGTGTTGGTAGCAAGATATAAAAAGTCATTCTTCTACTCTGTTCCACACTGATTAGGACACAGTTGGAGTATTGTGTCCAGTTCTTGGTACGACATTTTAGGAAAGGTGGAGAAATTGGAGAGGGTCAAGAGAAAAGCAACTGAAATGATGAAAGGTCTAGAAAATTTGTGCTATGAGAGAAGATTAAAAAAGTTGGGGTTGTTTAGTGTTGAAAAGAGAAGGCTGAGAGGGGACATGATAGCAGCTTTCAAGTACCTAAAAGGGTGTTACAAGGAGGAGGAAGAAAAATTATTCTCCTAGGCCTCTGATGATAGGACAAAAAGCAATGGGCTTAAACTGCAGCAAGAGAGATTAAGGTTCAACATTAGGGAAAATTTCCTGTCAGGGTGGTTAAGTACTGGAACAAATTGCTAATGGTGGTTGTAGAACCTCCATCATTAGAGATATTTAAGAACAGGTTGAGGGCAGGGAACTGGACTTGATGACCTGTTAAGGTTCCTTCCAGTTCTGGAATTCTATGATTCTATGATTATCTAAATCATTGATGAAGATATTGAAGATACCCAGTCCCAGAACTAGTCTTGATAGAATCCCATGCATTGTGTCCTTTTAGCATGACTATGAACCATTGATATCTTCTGTCTGGGAATGGTTATGTGACCAGTTATGAATCCATCTTATAGTAGCTCCATATAGGTTGTATTTCCCCAGTTTGTTAATGAAACAGTCAGGCAAAACTGTATCAAATGTCTTACTAAAGTCTAGATATACCACATTTACAAATTCCCCCTCATCCACAAGACTTATTATCCTATAAAAGAAAGCTATTAAGTTGCTTTGACATGATTTGCTTTTGCTTTTTTACAGATCCATGCTGATTGTTATCACCTTATTATCTTTTAGTAGGCATCCTTCAGTCTGCATAGACTATGGATCGCGCCCTTTATAGTTTCAACTGAGGGCTTCATTTACAGCGTCTACTGTGACTATGAAGACCCACATGAGAGTGACAGTCCTTGCTGCATCTCTTGCAGATGTGGTGGGTGTCTGGCAAGTCCTTATTGTGCTTTCTGTGCGCTCGCTTCTTCTCTGCTAGCTGTCTGATCCTCATCTCACCCTTCTGAAGGCCCTTGTGTAACCCCTGCCTCCATCTGCTGCGGTCGTCTGCTAGTTCTTCCCAGTTGTCCAGCTCAATGTCTACCTCTCTGAGGTCTCTCTTGCAGACATCTTTGTAGCGCAACTGGGGGTGTTCGGGAGGTCTTTTGCCAGAGGCTAGCTCACCATACAGGATGTCTTTTGGAATCCTTCCATCATTCATCCTGTGGACGTGGCCAAGCCAGCGGAGCTGACGCTGCCTGAGGAGGGTGTGCATGGTTGGGATTCCAGCTGGCTCGAGGATGGCGGTGTTGGTCACTCTGTCCTTCAGTGATATTCCAAGGATGCGCCTGAGGCAGCGCAAGTGGAAGACATTCAGCCTCTTTTCCTGGCGGGCGTACAGGGTCCAATTCTCGCTGCCATAAAGGAGGGTGCTGAGGATGCAGGGTTTACAAATAGGTTCCCTAATTATTTACTCCATTATCTTTCCCGATATAGAAGTTAAACTGATTGGTTTATAATTCCCTGGGTTGTCCATGTTTCCCTTTTGATACATAGGCATGATATCTGGCTTTTCCCAGTCTTCTGGAATGTCTCCTGTCTTCTCCAATCTTCCATGACTCTTCAAAGATAATTGATAATGATTATCTCCTCGATCAGCTCCTTGAGTATTCTAGTATACATTTCATCAGGTCCTGGTGACTCTAAGACAGCTAACCTGGAGCTCATGACCTACAAGGAGAAGCTGAGGGATTTGGGCTTGTTTAGTCTACAAAAGAGAAAGTTGAGAGGGGATTTGATAGCAGTCTGCTTACTTATTTAAGTAAGTTTTAACTTGTTCTTTTCCTATTTCAGCTTTTGAACTTACCACATTTTCAATGTCATTCAGTATGTTAGGTATCCAATCATCACCAGCCTTGGTTAAAACCAAAACTAAGAAGTCATTAAGTATTCCATTTTCACATTTTCATTTGTTGTTTTCCCTCTTCACTGAATACTGGGCATCGCCTGTGCTTGGTTTTCTTCTTGCTTCTAACACATTTGTAAAATATTTTCATGTTACCATTATGTCTTTAATTAGTTTGCTTCTGTTTTGTTCTTTGGCCTCCTAATTTTGCTCCTACATACTTGTGCTGTTTATTTTATATTCATCCTTTGTAGTTTAACCTCGTTTCCACTTTTTGTAGGCCTCCTTTTTATTTTTAGATCATTCAAGAGCTCTTGGTTAAGACAGGGTGGTCTCTTGCGATACCTCCTGCCTTCCATATGCAGTGGAATAATTTGTTCATGTGTTCATAATAATGTCTCTTTGGAACACTGCCATCTGTCTTCAGTTATGCGTCCTCTTAGACGTGCTTCCCATGATATCTTACATACCAACTCCCTGAGTTTGCTAAAGTCTGCCTTTTTGAAATCCATTTTCTTTATTTTGCTGTTCTCCATCCTACAATTCCTTAGACCCATGAACTTGACCATTTCATGATCACTCGCACCCATGCTGCCTTTCACTTTCAAGATCTTAACTAGTTGATCCTTATTTGTCAAAATCAAATCTAGAATAGTCTCCTCCCAGCAGCTTTCACCACATTTTGAAATAAAAAAGTAGGAAATATTTCTCTCTGAAATTAAAAAAAAAGTTCAACATTGAATTTCATCCACGATCACACTGCCAATCCACTTACCCTTGTTAGGTCCCTCTGCAATTCTTCATATTCTTCTCTAGTCATATCTAAGTCAAATTATTTTGTGTCATCTGCCAATTTTGCAGCTCAAAAGTCTGTATGCAAGTAGGTGAAGGCACCCATTATTGCTGATTTCATAAGCTATTTTTCAATTTCTTCAGGTAAACCAGACAGAATTAAGTTTCGCTTGAAGATTATGAGTTCATCTGAGCCTGATTTGAAAGGTGAAACTCATAAGGTGCAAACACCTATGAGTAAACCAGAAAATAACCACACGTAGCTTTGTAGAGCAAAATGGCTGACATTCACATATCTATGTATATTTTCTGAGAAACAGGTGGATAGATCCCTACCAATCTGCTGTGAGTTATGCTCTATCTCTATTTAGTGTGTGCTGGGGAAAGTTTTAAGGGCAACAGATGGAAATATGAAATGTCCCTGTGGTCCATATAATCACTTGATTTTAGGTGGAGGAGTTGTACTTGGAGGCAGTAGCAGATACATGTATACAATCTTGTCCTACATTCACACACAAACTCCCTCTTTCATCAAGCTAGGAATACAGCCTTCTGATTACTATGCATTTCTAGTTGAACAAAGCATTAAATTCTATGTTCTGAGCTAACTGAAACTAACCAATCTTCAGCCATTGAACAGCATAGGTGTCTTCTCACCAAAAGAGAGAATTAGTGTCCTGTGAAGCCATTAAAACTAATCTGACCATGCTATTAGAGGCCGTAAAAATGATTAAAACTGTACAAAGAACTCTTGTCCAGCTGTTAGCTGATTTATCCACTAAACCATGAGCAATTCTTAGCATAAACGTGTAATTGGTCTGCTGAGGTTTCAGATTTGAATTACACACAGGTTTACCATAAGATGATCGGAATGCAGTGTTCCATATGGTGAAGCACTTGGCTGCCAGGATAATCTGGGAATATATAACAATAGTAACTTTGGCTCATAAGAATCAATTTGGAGATTAGGTGGAAAACTTCAGTGAGGATAAAGAACTTAAATATCTGTTTGATATTTTTTTCTGAAAGTACTGTGAAATTATATGAATTTAGTCTGAAAAACTATAAAACTGACAATCTTGTTGGTTCATAAACACATGCCCTACTATGTGTCACTAGGCAACTGAACATTTTGATTTCTTTATCAAACCTGACCACATGATTAATTCTAAGATGTTGTGCCTGCTTTTGCATTTTCATAAATGTTGTTCTAGCTTCACAATAACAAATGAAAGGAACATTCAGTAACCCAGATTACATCTCTATTATGCATGGTAAAGCTGTAGTTTGTGAAATAAAATCTTAATAACCCTAATATTTTAAGTTTAAAAATGTCATGCATATAAAGTGAAATCAAAATTCAAATCAAACTAGCATTTCCTTCTGAATCTTGAGACGTGTTTGACTTGTCCTAGAGTTCTCAGCTAGAGTCCCATTTCTGTACATACAAAATTTTATTTGTGTAGAAGCTCTTCATAGCAACTAATGAGTTCCTGGGGGTAAGAAAAGAAATAAAGCTCAGGCTTGATTTACAAAAAAGGAAGCCGTCATTTTCCATTTTCAGTGTTGAGTTTGAAATAACACTACTGTGCTCTTAAAGAACCACATTAGCAGCCTCTGTAAATGCTATATGTGCAGTAGTATTTCTGCTGTGTACGCCTTTATTTTTCTATGAATAGAGGACACATCTTCCAAGCTACGTGAGCCATACTGAGGAGCCAAGTGTATAAACTGAGCTGTAGTAAGGAGTTCACTGACGGCAACATTAGAGCTATTTTGTTACTACTTCTCCTCTAGGGTATAATAGCAGCCATTTAATTTTATTTTTGCTCTGCATCTGCCTTGTCCTTGTGCCATCATACTTTTTTTTTCATCTGTTTATTATCTGCATTCTGAAGCTACCAAAATGGAATCCATGTCAAAGTAGAATAGAGAGAAGACAGGAGGTATTCCAGAACATGTCCTATTTGTGATACCTAATGAATGGCACATGATCACTGCCAAGCGTGTCTTTCAGTAAAGCACGGTGTTTTTGCATGCTGTAGTAGGAGTTAAGGTAGTTCTAGGAAAGGCGAAAGTAAAAAATGTAGTGATGCATTAAATTGAGTGTAGTCCCTGTGTTTTACTTGTGACCATCTTATTACCATGATTTCTGTAATCTCCTCAGACCTCTCTCTCCTTCTCTGTGCCATGAATCTGTATCACACTTTTCTGCCTTTTTCAGAGTCTTATCTTTCTCAGAATCTAGAACTATCCAGTCTTTGTTGCTCTCCATGACTTTGGAGTATCCCGATTTCCTACATTAGGTAAACTTCAGGGTCCTTTCTGAGAGACAAACTAAGAAAGATCTAGCCAGTCCTCCTCCTCACTACTCAGCAAACACACTTACGCTTAGGGTTTCAAACAGATATCCATCCTTGCTGTAAATGCATGACAAAAATGTACTACTTTCCAGTCACCATTCTCATAAGAAAAAACTCTTAGCTTTCATTTTCTAGTTTGCAGGTCTCATTTGTGACTGCGTATTATCCCCCAGTAGTGCAAATAGAAGAGAGAGTTTCCTACTATACATCTCTCTTCCAATATATGAGAACTACAATAAAATCTCCCCTTTTTCAGCCTCCTTTTATATGTGACGAACTTGTTGAAATACTAGAGGGAAGGGTGCAAGTGATACCTAAAATAGATAGGTTCTTTATTTCTTGAACCTTTCCTCCTACAGAAAAGCAGTCCTTTCATATGACAAACCAATCTCCTTTCTTTCTGAGATGTCTCTAAACCTTGGATAACCTTTTCTGTAGAGTGTGATCTAAGTATGTATGGTATGCCACTTGTGACCCATACATATTCCCTCTCTGTATTTGAAACATAGTCTGTTATTTATCCAATTTGTGAAACTGTTGGATTCCTTTACCTACATTATGCTTCATGACTCTGCCTTTATTGTATTACTCAGAACCAAAAGCCATTTATTTTCTCTCATCCATTTCATGAATATTTAACTTCCCACACACACCCCCATGCCAGCCTATATGTAACACATCAACCATTTCCAAACAATGACACCATGGCCCAGTTGCTCGTTCTGTGAGAAAATCTTTTACCTCGCTAGAAATGTTGTGCTGTTCTCTCTTTTGTTTTTGAATGAATTCACACATTCCTCCAATGTAACTTTCATCATTTTAGGCTACAATAGAGTTCAGTTGGGATTTTCTTCTGGAAAACAGGGTGTATTTCTGTTAACCGATGGTCAGGTGAGATACCACGTGTGCCCTTATTTTTATCCAAGTCTTTGACTGCTAGGACAGACAGTCCCTTCGCAGCGGGCAGCCAGGGAGGCTGACGGGTGCCCCAAGAGTCTGCTCCATGGAGGCAGCACGACTCAGTGCTCGGCTCTCAGTACGCCCCACCAGTGACCAGGCTAATACAGCTGAAAAGCAGCTAGGTTCTTTATTTGTGTTCAGTTTGCACAGTAACAGGAAGAGTCAGGTTAAAAACTTAACCAGTTTACTTATTTATTGACTAAAGAACTTAACTCTTACGGTTACAAGATTACAAGGTTTGTACTTCCCTTCTTTAGTTACCAATAGCTAGCATATAACAATTCATAGATCTATTATTGAATGTGCACAAAAGCAAAAGAAATACACTTAACAGGTCTTATTCTCACCCTTGCATTACCCAACGTGGCGTGACCAGCGTTTTCACTCAATCCCTCGGGAAGAAGCGATACGAGGAAAGGGGATCCCCCGGAACCTCGGGAGGCAAAGACTTTCCTGACCAGCAGGTGGAGGTAATTGGAGCTCAGTTAGAGGGGACTTCCAGGCCCTACTTTATACCCATTGGGTCACGCACGCTCCTCCTTATCTCAAAAGATGCCAATTGAATTAGATCGTCTTGTGACATTAGTTGTTACAGGAGTTCGAGGATCTAGTTCACACCTGTGAGGTGGAGATAATCTAAGACATTCTTTCTTTATGGGCCAGAGATTTCCTTGTCTTGGACATTTGCGTAGGCAGATCAACCCGGCACCCCCAGCTCCATGCACAAACCCAATCCCCCTCCCCTCCTCCAGCATCAGGCACCCCCAGCCTACTCCCACCCCAGCTCTTACCCAATCCACCCTTCTCCCCAAGCCATGCACCCCAACCCACCCCCTCTCATTCAATGCCCTCTTCCTCCCTCAGAGCCAGGCACCACCTCTACCCTAACTTGATGCTGGTGACTCACCACAGCCACCCCCATGGCTGCTCCAGAGCTGCCACTGCCGTTGCCACCACGTGCTTCTCCTCCCAAGCACTGGGGTGCATGAGTGGAGTGGTGGACGGCACTCCTGGTGCACGGCTCTGAGGAGCTGCATTTAATGGCTCAAAGAGCTGCAAGCAGTTTGAGAGCTGAGAGTTGGCCACCCCAATATCGCCTTTTGCACAGTGGGTCTCTGATCTCTGTTGGGGTCTCGGGACGCTAATGCAATACAACTAAATAATAATATGTATACTTCTGGTGGACCTCATCATCTCCAATATCCTGTCTTTCTATGGAGAAAGGCTAGCACCCTGAGAAAGAAGAATGTCACCTCCAGGATTCAGGGCTGAGTCCACTTTTGACACCAGAAATAACTTTTTTTTTTATTGGACAGATACTTTTCAGGTCCATGCCTGGAGTAATGCTGTCAGAAGAAACAGAGTCTTTCAGCCAGGCAGAAAGCCAGTTTTAATCATTAAAACTGGATGTTAGGTTCTGTTAAAATTCCATTTGAATTTACAGACTCCATTGTGGGTTTTATGAAAATACTGCAGTTCAGGTGTCTAATGTTGCCTGTTTTGTTGCATTAAAAGTTTTTTTTTCTATTGTGCCCATCAGAGAATTTAAAAGATATAATATTTGTATAAATAAAGTGTCCTGAAATTTAAATTAAAAATCTCTCTTCTTTTTTTACCCCTACTGTTTCAGAAATGGTAATGCCCTTTGACTAAAGATTTTTTTTCCTGGTTCATAGAGAAACTTTCTCCAATTTCCTTGTCAAAATTCTGCTGATCATCTCAGAATATCAAAAAAGGCAAAGTTAATAAATTACACATAATAAATTCAACTGTGCTGAAACTATTATCACTAGAAACTCCTCACAACACCAAGTATGAGCACACACGTGCTTTTGATATTAGTCACTTAAGCCTGTCCTTGCTGCAAGCTAAGGAAGAAAATGTCAGAGATTTTTCATCTCAGAGATCAGATGAGATTATAGCCAGTTTCTTCCTTCTGAAGCCTAAGCCTTATGTGAGGGGTTGGTTTTTAGTGTCCCTTTGCTGCTTCACGTCAAGTAGAACTAGGAGTTAAGACATGCTGTGTTTGCCAGTATGTACTGGTATTCCTTCAGAAGTATATGAAAGTAAGCATTTCCTGAGCTGAATCTGTCATGTGCTAATATCTAGTTATTTATGTAATGATAGACCTGATAACTGAGTCCCCCGAGGTTTCGGAGGTTTGTTTTGCTTCTGAGCAGGGGCGATTGACAGCTTCTGCACTCACCCAGGCAACGTCTGGAGGGAGTTGGCTCTGCGCCTGCAGAGACAGGGCCTTTAGTAGAAGGGGCAGGGCTGGGGCATCCGGCCCTCAACACCACCCAGAGCATGGTGCTGCCCACTGCCCCAGTCCTTGCAGCCATGTGGAGCAGCACTCTGTTGGTCATTTCAAGGGGCCTGGGGCTCTGGCCCCTACAGCTGTTTTCGAAATGCTGGCCCTGTGCCCCTCTTCCCTTCCCCCATCTGCAGGCCTGTTCTGAGCAGAAGAAAGAAGTTAAAGGATCATCTGAAATTTTGTCATACTTAGCACTTGTCTTCACTGTGTGGCAAAGTCAGCAACACTGCCTTCTATGCAGAGGCACCAGTTCGCAAGTCGGGTGAAGACATACTGAATTGATGAGCGAGTGCTCTCCTGGTAACATCCATAACTTCACCAGTGTCACTTAGATTGTCTTACAGAGTTAGTGTAGACAAGGCCTCAGTCTAAAAACACTCTGGAAGGCAGAAATAAGGTAGTTGATAATACAACTCCACCCTTTGTTCACCTTGGCTATTCGGAGTGTAAGCTCTTTGGGGCAGGACACTATAACTGTGTCTATGCTACACAGTTTTTTCAACAGAAGAGGCCTTCTGTCAACAATACCAGGGAGCGTCCACACTACAAATGTGTTCTGTAGAGAATCTGTTGACAGAACAAACCTTTTTCCCGGCAGAGTTATGTCTTGAAAGTTTGAGGCACAGCTCCTCTGTCGACAGATTCTGTAGACAGAAAAATAGTGTAGACACTCCGGGGGGCCCTCTATTGACAGAAGGCTTCCAGTTCACTGGGCAGCCCTGTCTGCAGAGCTTCCGGTTGGCTATTCTGTCGACAGAGGGCTGGGCAATCTAGCTCCTCTCTGTTAACAGAGGGTGTCGATAGGGGGAGCCCCTATTAGGTGTGGACATATTCTATAGACACCGGTTCTGTTGAGAAATGTCTTCCAACAGTAACTTCTATCGACAAAACTCTGTAGTGTAGAACACAGCTTGTATGTGTAAGTGTAGCAATTAACACAATGGGAAATTGATGGATGTTTCTAAAATGCAAGTTATTGATAGTTACACTGTTGCCAAATGTAGACATTTAAGTTGCAGTGACAGCTCTGAGCTATAGACAGCCACCACTGAAGGGCAGTGGAAAAGCTGAAGCCATAAGTCAAGACGCTGTTAAAAAAGTACAGATTAAAATAGGTGGAAAATGGAAAGGAGCTTGGTCAAGAGGGAAAGATAACTAATAAATGTTTCAAGCACACAAGGATCAAGAGGTCAGCACAGGATATGGTAGGGCCTCTTCTAGGAAAGAAGGATAATTTACTGAGGTAAGAGATACACTAGACAGTGTAAAAGAACCAAAATGAATCCTTTAGCTCCATGACCATTTTTTGGGAAGGACTGGAAAAGATGTTAGGAACAGACATAAATTTCTCCTGGCAGGAAAGTGGGAGGGGAAGAGAGAGAGAGAAAAAATAAAAATTCAAGAGCTGCTATAAAGGTAGATCAAATAGATTCTGAGATTTTTCCAGTGTGAACATGTCACATGACTTTTAAGCTGTGATGGAAAAAGATAGGCAATATAATAGTTATTATATCTATTAGGAAGATATGTTACCTTTGTGTATGAGATAACAAGTAATTTTTAAAATGCAGTTTTAGTGTAAAGAGCAACTATGTTATCAACAGCACCTTCTTACTCCACAGTCTGTGCACAAGGAATAAGACTGTAGTGTTTATTATTTCAGCTGCCCCTCTGCACTCCATCCAGTGAATACACAACATTTATCACTTCAGCCCTCCACCCCTAAATTTTTCCAGACTGATTTTCGCTGGTCTATTTCTCTTTAATTCTTTTGCAATGATCTTTGTTCTTATTTTAACAATATCCTCGCTTCCAGCAGTCCAAGAGGTGAGTATCTTTTAATCAGTTTATTTCTTCAAAGGAAAAAAAATCAGGCTTGATCATGACATACGCTGTCTCTCACACACTAAATAACAAAATCTCTGCAGTAGGCCCAGAGGGGGAAGTTTTAAAAAAAGGTCAGTTTCAAAAGCAAGAAATACGGCTTTTTCAAGGCTTTGGTTCAAGCACTTCTCACTAAAGAGCACTCCAAAAACCTTTTATCCTATCAAAGCATATGCCCTCCTTCGCTGATGGAGGAATAGAGAAAGGGCCATGCACATGTTGTGTTGCTGTGGCATAAACAATAAAGCTGAAGACAACTGATTATTTTAAAGAATCAGCCACCAATACAGTTAGCTGAGTCCACCACAGGCTTTTTACTTACGTGTCCACAAGACAAATGTTTCACGGCAGTGTCTTCCGGCGAAGTGCTTACGAGTTTCAGAAAGGAGAGCAGGCTGCTGTGGAGTGTGCAAAAAATAAAGAAGATAGGCTTTTCCGTATCAAGGCTCTTTCCTGTCATGTTTTCTTAACCAATGTTTGACTGAAAAAAAGGAAATCTGTCTCCCATTTAGTACGGCTGAAGGAGCAGGTGCTGTTCTGAAAAAAAATCACATTTTTGGGCCCAATATCAACCACATGTCGGTCCCTGAAATGAGAAAAACTAAAGAGTGTGGTAAATTAAAGATCGTTTTTGCTATTAAAATATGCTCATCCCACTCAGGTTGATGGACCTTCAGAGTTAAGCAAAGAGCCGGTTGTAGCAACAGAGTTTCACAAAGAGCAGAGTGAAAACTGTGGAGGAGCAATGGTGTGGTTTGAATGGGGAACCAGTGAAGCACTGCAGCAGCAATGCTGGGGAATTAATATGGCAGGGAGAAGCTCTTGGTGTTCCCTGCAGTGCTATTCTGCTGACATGATGTATATAGAAGGGAGGTGCCATGATTGTGCCATCACCCCGCACAGATGTGCCACACAACTTGAATTCCGCTGTATAGCCTGCAACAGGAGAATAGGCTCTTTGCACCTTCTGTACCTGATCATGGACCACAGAGAAATCCAAAGACCAGTGAAGGCAATGGAAAGATCCCCACTGATGTCAATGGGCTTTGCATCAAGCGGCACAAAAGCAGAGGCACAATTACATAAGGACAGCTATAGTGGGTCAGATCAATTATCCATCAGGGCCAGCATCCTGCCTTCTGATAGTGGCCAATGCCAAGCACTTCAGAGGAAATGAACAGAACAGTAATCAGCAGGTGATTCATCGTCCACTTTCAGCTTCTGATGGTTGTATCCTCGAATACCTTGGCTAATGGCTATTGATGGACAGATCCCCTAGAAATGTTTCTAGTTCTTTTTTTTGTGCTATCTTATTATATTTTAGACCGTCACATCATCTCCTGGCAACAAGTTCCGCAGGTTTACTATGTGTTGTATGAAGAAATACTTCCTTTTGTTTGTTTTAAACCCGTGGCCTATTAATTTCATTGGATGACTCCTGCTTCTTGTGTTACGGGAATAACATTTTCATATTCACTTTCTCCACACCAGTCACAATTTGTAGCTCTGTATCATATCTCCCCTCAGTCATGTCATTTCCAAGCTGAAAAGAGACAGTCTTTTTAATTACTCCACAAACAGAAGCTGTTCTAAAACTTCACTCCTTTTTGTTGCCCTTCTCTATACCTTTTCCAATTCTAATGCATCTTTTCTGAGATGGGGCACCCAGAAGGGCACACGTCATTCAAGGTGTTGGTGTACCTTGTACACGGTACAGTACAGATTTGTACAGTGGCATTATGATATTTTGTCATATGACCAGTCTCTTTCCTAATGGTTCCTAACATTTTTTTACTACTTTTTTCAATATTAGGACCAAAGTATTTTGAAACAAATCTTAACTATTAAAAATATGTACGTATGTTGTTTCCCAAATGGCATGACTCAGACCACCAGTGGTTGTCAGGAAGGATCATGGGGTCGTGAGTAAATATACACTTCTCCCGGCCCAGAACAGAGGAGAGGCTCTGGGATGAAGGGCGATGAAGCAAGTCTCTCCTGTACTCACCTTGCAGCAGCAGCTCCTGCTCCATGTATCTGCGTCCCCCTGCAGACACTGCAACCTGCCATTCAAATTTGCCTTGGCTACACTTCTGTCATGGGGGAGTGTAGTTGTGACTGTGTACCAAGTTGCAATGCCTGGACTGAGGAGCTAGCCCAGTGCAGCAGAATAGATGCTGCTGCTGTGGGGTAATTAAATGACCCCTCAAAGGGCCTCCCACCAGTCTTGGATTAGCATTGCAGTGCTGGGGCAGAGGTTGCATATGTTTGATGGTGGCTTGGAAAAGGAGAGCAAATGCAGTTGGTGGGTGTGACCAAAGGGCTCTTAGGCGCTTTGTCTCCACCTGCCTGCAGTGTAAAGCAACCTTCGCTGCGCTTGCTATGGATCAGCTCCCCAAGCCCACCATCCATGGCTGTCCACCAGATGCTCACAGTCTTCATCAGTTTGCTACTTCCAAAGACACAGTGCCCCCCTCCCAAGCTTTCCAGCTCCACCTCAGCTCACCACTCCACTTGGCTCAAAGCGATTTGGGTGTGTTTATAGTAGAATTGCATATGAATTTCTGTAACAACACACAGAGATTCCAGTGGTAGCAAGCGGGAGGAACAGAAAAAAAGCTATTCCACCCAAACAAAATAATAACATACATTCTAGAGCCCAGGCTTCATCGGCGAGATGCTCGTGTGTCTAATAAAGTGTTTTTCACCCCAAATCCATAGAGCATTGTACAGCCAGAGAGGTGCTGACCCTTCTTTCCTGAGACAGCCACAGCGTCCGTTGGCCTTCAAGATGAAGGACTGTGTGTGCCTCCTTGCATGCCAATGTCTCTTCACAAACGGGGCACCTCCCTGCTGTGTGCTTCATCCCTTAGATTTTTTTCTTTTGTAGATTTCACAGTCTCTCAATTCCCACCTGCGTCTGTATCAAACAGGCGTGCAGCGTGAGGCATAGGCACCGGCTCTTTGGGTGCGCTGGGGCTAGAGCACCAACCGAGAAAAAAATAGAAGGTGCTCTGCACCCAACAGCAGCCAAGTTCCCTCGCTGTCCCTCCCTGCACCAGCGCCTCTTGCCAGGTGGTGTCCCTGCTTCTCCCCCTCCCTCCCAGTGCCTCCGCTGTGGCAAAGCAGCTCCAGGAGCGAGGGAGGACAGGGGTGGGGTACACTCAGGAGAGGGGTGGATAGAGGTGGGGTGATGGCAGGAAGTGGCAGGGCAGGGGCAGAGGCTGGGAAAGGGGCGGAGTGGGAGTGGGACAGGGGCGGGAAGCGGACGGGGGCTTGGGTGAGGGGTGGAGCAGGGAGAAGGGCAGAGCACTTCAGGCCAGAGCAGAAGTCAATGCCCATGGCATAGGGCATACAGTACGCAATACACAAGGGGGCCAGGCAGGGAGATACGTGCCAGTTACCTCCTCTCTGAACAGCATGCCCGCAAGGCACGTCTCCTTCCGGTGACCTGCCTTCACTCCAAGAATTTAAGAGCATATTTTCAAGATAGGTACATAAGCTCTTTAAACTCAATCCATGCGCATGGGCTGTAAGGATTCCAATTATAGCTGCGCCTCTCTGCCACATTCATGACAGCCTGTGGCAAATTATTATGCAGCTAGTTAACCCAGGGGACCCTGACAACCTAATGTACTCCCTGCGCTCTCTGCCAGCTGGCATCGAGGGGTCTCTGAGTCACAGGAAGTTGCCTTAGTTGAAGGGCTGGGAACCACTCCTTTAGTTTCTGTGCTATTCTTAGTCCATGATTTATGAGATCGTCAGACTCCTTGGCTGTAATTGCCACTGAGTTATCAGTCGCTCCCCATCGTTTGTATGTTAACACAGGAAGGAGGTCTATAAGAATAATTAAGCATTGCATGAGGGAAGCAAAGGATTCTTTCACTGGTTGGGGGAGGGGGAGAGAAGGAGAATTGTCCAACAAGAAGTGGAAGACACCGTGCACAGGTGGAGTATTGCCAGGGAGTGGCTTGTCGCTTATGGGCCAAACCTGGTTGCTATGGAGGCACACCTGCTTCCTTGATGGGCGTAGCAGGAGGACACGAGGCTACTGGGCTTGCCGGGAGAGTTCTCTAGGAGATCTGGCATGCTTGGGGGAATGGCTGCCAGCAGAGTGGCTGGGACTGAGTGAAATGCAGAGGCTTCTGGGAGTGAGCAGGCCCCAGCAGAGAAACCTGAAACCTTGGGAGTGAGATGACAGGCAGGAAAGGCCTTGGGCTATAGATGGACTTAAACGTGACTGTAAAGGGTTAAGTTAATAAAGCAAAACCCAGAAAAGGATGAAATGGACAATAATTTATGATTTACTGAGGAAGTCCCCTGAAGGAGGAAATTAAGACAAGGAGCTGCTTGCAGGGTCTCCCTGAGGTCACCTGGGGCTAGATGGGAAGAGCCTACTGACAGGCAGATGATGGTCTGATTCTCCACTACAGCCCAGTGGCATTCTGTCATAATGGGCAGCAGAAACCACAGGAGACCTGTTGTGGCTACCTGATCCTCTGCTGGTCTAACTACTCCCAGGGCCAAGCAACCAAGGGCCAACTCCACCCTCTGCCACTGCTCTACAGGAGCTTTCAGCCACACCAAAAAAAAAAAGAAAAGCAGGCATATTGGAGCTTGCTTTGAGCATGCCCCTAATCTGTTCTTCCCTGCTGAGTAAAAAAGGAATTGCAATGCTACCCGCAATGGCTGGTCTTCTCTCTGCCCATTCGCCTTCTGTTCCTCTAGCTCCCATAGGCTAAGTTATGTGACAATGATAAAGTTAAGTGTCTGGATCAGGTGTTAGTAAGCTGAAGCTCTTTAAGGGAATCAGTTGCGGCTCCGGGTGCTGCCGCCACTGACTCTTCTTGTGGCTCCCTGCCCTGCCGCTGCTGAAATAATGGAGCTAAATTTAATTGGTTTAATGGCCAGCAGGGCAGCGGGAGGGATCCGGCCATTCAACCAATTACATTTACTTCCATTGTTGCTGTGGTGGCAGGGCAGGGAGCCACCCATGCTGCAGGTGGGGGGAGTGCTAAGCCTGCAGGAGAGCTGGGGTCAAGGGTGTCCGAGTGCCCCTGCTGGAGCCAAGAAGCCCTTCTGAGAAGGAGGAAGAGGGGAAGGAGGCAGGGGCAGGTGGTGGCTGTAGAGGAGCAGCGGTAGCACGCACATCCAACCGAGCGGCACTGCCTCCTGCTGGCCGAGTGCGAGTGCACGCACCAGTATGATGGGCAACTGCAGTTCAAGCTGTATGAGATCTTCTGCAAGAAGGATGAGGAGCAGCTGCCGAGCACACAGCTGGAGGAGCTTGTCAGCTGAGGGGGGTTAATCCTGGGGAGTGGGGGTGGTGGTTTTGAGGCTGAGTGGGCTTAATCCCAGAGATGGGGGGCAGTTTGGGGCTGAAAGGGGTTAAGCTTGGAGGTGCGGGGATGGGTATGCAGGATGCGGGGCTAGAGCCTGGGGGTGGGGGTCAGATTTGGGGGGCCAAAGCAGGTAAAGCCTGGAGATGGGAAGTGCATTTGGGGGCTGAGAAAGCTAGAGCCTGGGAATGGGGGCGGCATGAAGGGTTGTGTGCGCTGTTCCTAAAATAGAGGTTACAAAAAGCATGGCTTGATGTTATTTATGAAGGACCATCTCGTATTCACATGCATTGCAGCTCTTGAATTATTGCTTTTGTAACTGAATATGGAAAAAATGGCTCTTCTCGCTATTTTGGTTGCAGACCCCTGGTCTAGATACTTCTTTTGATCTTTCCCATTGGGTAGTGTGGTCCTTTCTTGCAACCTCTATTTAGTGACTCATTTTGCTAAGGACTACTCTAGTTCTTATTACATATCTTTAATCTTTACACGCATTCAGAAATGAAGTTAAAAGTCAGTGTAGTGCTGTGGGAAATTGCAGATGGATATTCCTGAATTTCTCTATTTATCCACAGGTCAGGGACAATGTGAACAGCGGTGGCTCAAGCTCCCCTGTCATGCTTCCATCTGCTTTCGTGAAGACAGACCCGGAGGACTGCTAAGGTGAACAGGTAGGTCACTGTCCATGCATGTCTGTTCAGCCCTTAGCGCCTGTGCTAAGGCTTACGAAAAGAATTCCAGTGAATGCTGATCTTGTGGATGGAGAAGCATTTCTCATCATGCAGCCGCTTACCACAAACGATCATTATCATTTTTGAGTCTTGCTGGCCTTTTGATGAAAGATTATACCAGTGGTGACGCTGGCATGATTGAAGTCCAGTAAGAGTCTGTTCTGGTCTGGCTATGGTCTGAAGAAGTGGGTCTGTCCCATGAAAGCTCACCTAATAAACCATTTTGCAAGTCTTTCAAGTGCTACTTGACTGCTTTTTTTTTTAAGTCACTGTGTTTTTCAAAGGCCTCGTAAAGAGGAAAGCATTAAAAGTACACAATGAAGTACAAAAATAGTTCATTTATTGAACTTGTGAAACCAAACAAATGGTGTAACAAAAACAGCTCATTCAGTGACAGAAAAACAAACAAGAAATGAAAACAAACCTGTGGGAGGACCTGGTCTACACAAGGATCTTATATTGACATAGCTACATAGACCTAAACCTTCCTCCCAGCCCCCAGCTGTTCACAGTGCTGAGTCCACAGGAGGGCTTCTCCCATCAACATAGGTGCCATCTTTGGGGCAATGGATTAACTATGCCAGAGGAAGAAGCTCTCTGTCTGCATAGGTAGCATTATCACTAAGTGCTATAGGAGCTCAGACAGCTATACTGCAGCAATGGTATAAAGTGTAAACAAGTCCTAAATGTTAAATGATATTGGTTTGTGACCACTTTCCCCCTAAAGCTAATACTGACTAACCATCAAAGACCTTTCAGCATTTAGTAGTGGAATGGTGCTGTTTACATTCTAAATGGTTCTTCATTAGGTGGCTTGAGTGGTAAACAGCCAGTTAGATTATAGAGGTAGAATAAAATAAAAATCAGCAATGGACAAGCTGCAAAAGATTAAGAATTTGGGTTTTGTCCAGATAAACACCTAATAGTCTGCAGGATTATCCAAAGCTTATCAAAAACCTCTTGACTCTGCAAAATTTAGCTGGAAATCTCACAAGAACATGTTGCCTCATGGTATTTCCAGCTAAATATTACAGACTTGGTTTGGATGAGCATCAGATGATCCAAATTTATGGGTGCTGATCCAAACTGAACTGAACCTTTAAGTTTTGGAGGGTCTCCTGACACTATTAACATTTCCAAATAGCAAAATCAAGAGAGAACCCAAAATGAAACAGCCAAGGAATTAAAGGATAAATAAAGAGAGCCACACAGTAAATAGAAAAGTACCATAAAAGCAAAAGGAAAACACATTGCCTTCTTGAGCTGGAGGTACTGCAAACATCATGAAGAAAACCCAAACAACTTAATCAGTTTTTGATATATACAGCTGTAGCAAGAGGGCAAAAAATCTCAAGGTTCTGCTATACTTTGATTTTACCTTGCTAGACCAAAAATAGATTTGGTTTTGCCCATAAAGTGTTACAGTGAGTTACCCTGAAATGCAGACAGGACAAAAATCTTGGACTCCAAAACCAGGAAGGTTACACTGTATAAATTACAAATGAATTGTATTAAAGATGAGTATAGACAATGCAAAAATAATTTCAAAGCACATGTGTAAAAAATTGCCATGTCTGCACACTTTAAATTGGATGTTACAAAAAGAGAACATTATTAATGATTATTCTGGTACTGCTACCCTCAGAGTCTGAGTTTTTTGATCTTAACTTCAAAGGGAAGAAGGATCAGGCCCAATATTGGCAATATAAAGCTTTCTTCATGATCAGTTTGCAAAGCAAAAGGTATTGCTTCTCTTTCATGTCAGCTGAAAGATATGCAAACAGAAGTTTCCAACTGAGACAAGTTTAGCACACATGCTCTAACAGGGACAGCAAGAAAGTCACTTTTGGATCACGTACATGCCTGCAAACCGCAGAGGTTTTGGTCCAGTTCTCAGCTTCCATAACAATGATGCACACTCAACAGGCTAAATATCTATTGCAATAAAAGGATTTATATCCAATGACTTCACTGGATTTTCACCCATTTGTACGAGCAGACTACTTGGCTTAACAAATTCAATACCAAAAAAGGAGATTTGCTCAAGCGTCTTGCTACCAATTAGCCAGCATAATAGAGCTAGCTTGTAATGTTTTGAAAATGATATATCAGGATGCTGTGGTTATGGCATAATAAATAACTGAATGGGATATTTGCAAAACATTAGTCCCTGAATTTTGCCTGTTTTCATAATAGCAAAACTTGTGTAACATTGAGGTCTTTTTGCAACGTTTCACATTTTTAAAAAGTGAAGGTGTGTGACTTTTTTCCTGTAAATTTTGTAACTAATATTTAATTAACTTTCTTTTAATTTTTCACTAGGCTGATTGGCAGTGATTGTTGAGTTGTCAAATGGTATAGATTTTGGTTCCTTGATTGAAAGGCAGATACCATCCTGACTGTGCTTTTTGCAAGAATATGCAATACCTAGAAGTCGTCCTTCCAAATAATAAAGAAGAAATAGTTCATCTTCTTTTATCAAAGCAAAAGAGAGTGATCTGATTCAGAGTTAACCATGTATTCCCCTTTCATTATCAAAGGATACTAACAGAGAGAAAGCCATGCTCGTCTATATACTATCAAAACAAAAAAGCAGTCCAGTAGCACTTTAAAGACTAACAAAATAATTTATTAGGTGATGAGCTTTCGTGGGACAGACCCACTTCTTCAGATCATAGCCATACAGAACAGACTCAACATTTAAGGCACAGAGAACCAAAAATAATAATCAAGGTTGACAAATCAGAAAAATATTATCAAGGCGAGCAAATCAGAGAGTACAAAATAATTTATTAGATGATGAGCTTTCATGGGACAGACCCGCTTTTTCAGATTTGCTCGCCTTGATAATATTTTTCTGATTTGTCAAGCCTGATTACTATTTTTGGTTCTCTGTGCCTTAAATATTGAGTCTGTTCTGGTCTGGCTATGATCTGAAGAAGTGGGTCTGTCCCACGAAAGCTCATCACCTAATAAATTATTTTATTAGTCTTTAAAGTGCTACTGGACTGCTTTTTTGTTTCGATACATACTAAATCAGATGAACATTTGATGTGCCATGTTTACATAGTGTATACCTATTCATAGCTTTATAACTGACTGTATTTTCCTGTCTTTGAAAGGCTTGCTAAATACTTTGATATTTTTCTTTTCGCTCATCAACTTTGATCTGACAAGAGTATACTGCATCAAGAATAGTCTTGTTACTGTCTCTCTGCATGCATCACATTTGTTATGGTGTATTCTAATGGCAACTGCTCATTGAAGTCTATGCAGGGTAGATGACATATATTTTATTGGACCAACTCCTGTTGGTGAGTGAGACAAACTTTCAAGCTGCACAGAACAATTCTTCAGACCTGAAAGCTTTTCTCTCACTGACAAAAGATGGTCCAATAAAAGAGTTTACTCTACCCAGGCTGCGGCCTACTCAGTTGAGTATAGCCACCTTTCCACACAACAAAGAGGCACTTTTGCAGCAGCAACAGCATGGGCAAGCAAAACAAACAAACGAACAAAACCAAAACCAAAACAAAAAAAAGCGAGCGAGAGGAGAGGGTGTGAGAGATATCCAGCACATCTTCAAAACAGGCACAAGTATGAAGAGTTTCCCAGCAGGGTACGGAGTGGGAGGCACAACATGAGCAGCATGGTTTCCTGATCACAAGTCACATCTCATCCTAGCACATGCAGAGAGGTGATGCCGACGAATGTCTGGCTAATTTTCTCTAGAATTAGCAAGTAATCGGGGACTGGGGAAATATGTTGTGGCCAGAAGCTAGGGGCACAGTCTGTCCATACAAAGGTGGGTGCTGATTTGTTGTTGTTGCTGTTGGTTTATGTGGTTGTAAAGTCCCCAGTCAGATTCTTGTGCTAGGATCTGTACAGAACATAGGAAACAAAATCTATGCCCTTCAGATCTGAAAGCCTAAAAAGACAAACAGAATGTAGAGGAAAGAGACACACCAATTGGCAATCAATGGGTGTCTCTAGTTCAAGTGGTAAAGCCCCACCTGCGCTCTTGTTCTCTCTCTCTCTCTCTCTCTCTCTCTTTCACACACACACACACACACACACACACACACTCACAGACCCTCGATACATCTGTCTGTATTCCCTTTGCCACCCCGGGTGAAGGATGTGCTCCCAAGGGGTTGTTCTGGTTTCCTGCCCTGCTGCAAAATCTGGATAGATCCCTTGTTCCTTTTGGCAGGATTCATCCCATCTGATAGAGAGCCAAGAAAATATTTCTCTCTGCTTTGCCCAGCTCATCATGGATCCATAGTTATTGTTGCAGCCTGCATTATTAAATAGCTAAGACACTTCAGATGCACGAATAATTACAGGGCTGTAATTGCTGTACTTAATTAGATCTTTTGCAGGTCTAGTGAAGGGACTAGATTCAGTGCATGTCACTGCTATATTAAAATCTTCTTAATGCATAGCAAACATGACAGAAAAAACAGAGTGCAATGCAAAGTGCAAACAATGCCCTGCTCGAAATATTTCTTCCTTTGGCAGGAGAGTGTAGTAAATGACAGTCATTGATCTTTTGCCATCTCTGATATCTGTATTTCTGTACCCTGCTGCTCCACTACCCTACTGACTGTGCTAATTCTTGTTGAATACATGAAACTAGAATAGTCTGGGAGCTCATTCTGCTACAGGGGCCTGTTACTATACTTTGCTGCATCTGACAATCAAAATTAGGTGCTTTGTGTTGCTTATTGCAGCTTACTTACTGCTGCTGCTTTGAAAGGCTCTGTGGTATCCTATCCTTGAAAGGGTGGGTCCATGTCACTAAAAATAGAATTGAAAGGCTAAATTAATGACAAAGCAACAATTAAAACTGATCAGCCATAATGCCAAGAAAGCAACAAAGGCTGTCATGGGACTCCGAATTCACGCCACTAGGCCAGGATTTCATAGATGAGGGCCTCAAAACTTATCAATATATTTGTACTATGGTAGTGCCTAAGAACCTCAGCCAAGGATCAGTGTCCCATTGTGCTAGGTCCTGTGTGGATAAATGTCAGAGACACTCCAGTCCGCACCTCAGAGAGCTCACTATCTACCTGTCAAGGTGGACACAACAGGAGCATGACCCATATAATGTGGGTGGATATGGGTTGGCCGTGTGAGGTAACATTGAAACAATAGAGTTTAGTAGAAAAGCATATGCCATGGTTCGTCATTTGCCTAACCAGTGCCAGACTGGGGAGATATGTGGGTGTCCCCTATTGTGAGGAGGGATGTAGAAAAGAAAGGGGGAGGGAGACTGGAGTTTTTAAGTGCTGTGGAAATCCTTCCCCAGCATGGCAAAAGGCGGGGAACTGAATGCACAGACGCACTTCAGAGAGAGAATAGGGTGAGTGGGTTACTGAGGCTGCCATCACTGTCAGAGCACAGAAGGAAGTCGACATATAGACAAGTTAATAGCCAATATATAGAATGAGGCTAACTGGGGAAGAGCTTTAATGGTAAAGATTTCCATTCAAATGGTATTCTGCACATTTAAACAACCATTCACAAGCAAATTAATAAATATATGGGACGGTCCCTGTCTTTCCCCTCTCGATGTCACCAACAATGTTTTCATTTACTATTATTATTATTACTATTATTATTACTGTAGTATCTAGCAGCCGCATTGAAGGATTGAAACACTTTGCTACCTCTGTCAACTGTAACATTGAAAGTCAAAAAAATTTTGCCACTGACTTCACTGGGGCCAGAATTTCGCCCAGAGGGCATTCAGTAAGGGATCCTATACTTCTACTGATGATTTCCTTACTTTTGCAGATTTATGCCTGACCTCAGCTTTATTTCAGTATGTGCTTCAAATTTAATTGGACACACAATTTCCCATCTGCAAAGTCAGTTATTTCCAGCCAGCCATCTCTTAAGCAAAAATACTGTAAATATCCTACAAAATACAGTGATAGTCTGAGAAACTCCTTTGTTCATGATCATTTCTTGTTAAAATATAAGTGCATAGGCCTCTCTGAATGGAGAAATCAACCAGTGTAGCTATAGAGGAATACTTATTACAGAATACCTATGATAGACAGTTTCACCCACATACATGAGAGCTATGATTCACCATTACATTTCTATACCAACAAAACTGGAGCTGGTCCATTTTCATCAATAAACTGGATAGCTGGGCAAGTGTTACTCCAAGCTCATTAAACTCCTTTGGCCTCTTGCATCAAAACTTTCGATAAGGCAACAAGGTCACCGTACTTCAATTTGCTCACAATGAATGAACCATAAAGAAAAGCTCAGTTCTTTTGCCTCTTTTAGATGGCCTGGTTTAATGCACTGCAGATGAAGACCTTGGAGGATAACAAGAGCTTAACTCATAAGACAGAGGGGAGAAGTGGTGCTGGAAGGTTATTTTAGTTGTCTTTCCTGACTCCTCCCTGCAAGCCAATGGTCTTTCAGTAGTAATCAATTCTCAAAACAGTATAACAGGTTGAACCTCCCTAATATGGAACTCTCTTGTCTGCAACATCCATAATCCAGCATGATTTTAGTTAGCTGAACAACTACTTATCATGGGTGTGACCAAGTTTCCTGTGGTCCCATAAAGTTTGGTAACAGCCACCAGTCCTGGTTCTCAGTGTTCTGTGCTGTTATATAGCTGTAATTTACCCTAAATGTTTGCTAAGAGCCCAGTAAGCAATGGAAGTGTTGGTAACGTGCTAGACACTGTGGGTCTGGCAAATTCTCTCATTTGTCACCAGTCAGGTGCCAAGGGTGCCGAACTAGAGAGATTCAACTTGTACACCTATTTTTGCTCCCTGGTCCACAGTGTAACCCATACAAATGTGACCACGTCCATGTACATGCTGTCTCTCCTCTAGTTAGTGGACAAGCACAGGGGGCTGACAAGGTGGGCAGAAAAGGCAGCTCTGTGCTCCTGGAATGGGTGTGGCTGTGGGCAAAAGGGGTAAGGGTGGGGCCAGTCACCTCCTCCCTCCCCCAGCAAGCCCTCAGAGATGTCCAAAGCACCTGGGGCTCCAGTCATTGCCACTTCTGCTGTAGTTGTGGCCGTGTCCAGGAGCCTTGGGCCCTTTTGAATTGAAGGCCTGGGGCAGTTGCCTCCTCCCCTTCACCCCCTGGAGAGAAAGAGCTTAAATGCATTCATTGCCTTGCACAGATACTGTAATACAGGGCACAGATTTCATGTGGTAATGCTGTTTCACCAGAAGAAGACAAAATGAATGAGTATGCTAAACTAGGCAAAGCCATCATTGTTTGAGCTGGCAGTGGTTTGGAAGCTGGGCCATCTGCAGATTTTTATCTTATGGATGAGCAGACTTTCTCACCATACGGCAGATATTGGCACTAAGACTAATAGTGGAGAAAGCTCAAAGAAAGAACAAAAACTTATACACTTGCTTTGTCGGTTTTCAAAAGGCATTTGACAGTATAGATCAGAAAGTGACTTGAGTGCTGTTGGAGTCATACGGAGAGGATACCAGACTAATACGGTTGTTGAAAGATACCAATGATAATGAGGAGGCAGCAGTGAGAACATGCGGGGAGTTGGGAAGTTGGTTTAAAACAAGTAGAGGTACGAGACAAGGAGATCCAATATCACCAAGTATCTTCATCACACATCTGGAGAGAGCGATGGACAAGATCAAGGAAGAGGTAGAAGGGATATCTGTGCATGGGAAAAGAATTAACAACTTGAGGTTTGCAGATGATATAGTTAGCATTGAGGAAGATGAGGAGAAGCTAGTGAAGACAATGCGGGTGTTAAATGAAGAAGGGAAGCGGTACAGACTGATTATGAACATCGATAAAACAAAAACAATGATATTTGGAGGTAAGGAAATAGGAAAGAGGATCAGTGTGGATGGCATTGAACTAGAAAATTTAGAGAAGTTAACATATCTGGGGAACAACATAAAGCATGATCTAGACTAAGAAGGAAATAGCGACTAGAATAGCGAAAGCAAGAGCGAGTTTGAAGGCGATGGATAAGATCTGGAAAAGCAAAGCAATTAGCTTAAGAACGAAGCTGGGCATCTTGAAAACGTGTGTATTCAGCAGCATGTTGTATGGGTGTGAGACATGGGTGATAACGAAAGGTTCGAAAAGAAGAATATTGGCATTCGAAAAGAGTTGTTATAGAAAGATTCTGAGAATAGGATGGATGCAGAAGGTCACCATTGAGGAATTATATAGGAAGATACAGCCGAAAGAGAACCTGCTGCAGAAGGTTATAAAACAGAAGCTACAGCTATTTGGACATATTTGCAGAATGAACGATGAACGAAAAATCAAGACGCTGGTATTTGGCATAATGGATGGTTCTAATAGGAGAGGCAGACCCCACAGAGAATGGATAGATGATGTAGTAGATTGGAGCGGAGCTAGTCTACAGAAACTAAGCCACTCTGCACTGGGTAGGGAAAGGTGGAAGGAAATAGTGAGAGAGGCATCAGACACCAACGGGTGCTGAGCCCACGGTTATTGATGATGATGATGATGATATTTTCTCACCTCTTAGGAAAAAAATTAGGAGGAAGAAGAGGATGGTTTCATCCAACTCAATCAATATTAGTCAATCAGAATCTGCACTGACAGAGTTAAAAGGCAATTAGAGTGTGCTCACATCCCACTGTAATTCTGTACTGGCCAAGATCAAACCAAATTGCAGCTAATGAGCAGCTTTCTACCACTGGAGTAATGGATGCCTACACCGGGCAAAAATTAGCAACTTCAGCCAGCTGAATTGCTATCAAGGAACTAAAACCAACTACTGTATTATCTCTGCAGTTGTTGACAGTATCTAGTTGCTGGCAAGATGATGTTCTGGCTTCTGCTAACTGCTCTCTGAGCTACAGGGCAGCTACATATCATATGGGAAATGTATTCCAATTTGATGGCAACAAATCTCTTTTGTTTCCTGCAAATTCAGCAGCGCTTGCCACTGGTTTAATCTCCCATTCATCCAATTTGTGTAAGGTGCCGAAAAGGATATGAGTACAACAATGTCAGCTGACACTGTCATTCAGATTGCTTGGTGATGCAGCATGCACTGCAGTACAAAAAAATGTTGCATTGTATTTGCATACACCATTGTGTCTGTTAAGTGGCTGGGTTTTTGTGGTGCTGTTGCCATTGGAACAGTATTCAGGGACCCAAACATTTCACCCACATAAAAGCAGACTCTTCAGGGATATTTTACAAAGGGGTTTGCTTTGAAGCTGTAAGAAAGCAACATCACAGATTGTGAAAGTCCATTTATTTTAATCTTATTTTTGTGGACAATGTATTTCTGCTGTATTGCTTTGTTCATAAAAATGAGTCATACCATTCATTCTCCCCTGCTCAACACTCATGTAGCTATAAAAAAGACTTTTTTATTACATTTATCTGTTATCAAATAAAGGCTTAACCCATTTTAAACTGAATGCAGGTTCATTCAAGTCCACACTGGTTTCTGTACTACAGTTTTACCTCAATCTTCCTCACTTTCCCACATGCAAATCCCTCTTTAGATCTAAAATACAAGATGCATTTAGGGTCATGTGGTGCTCCCTTAGAGGGTACTAGGCCACCTTTGTGGGCCTTACCTGTGTATTCTTCAGTGTATCATTTGACACAGTAAGTCACATGAACATGTGGTCAGCATCTCCTATTCATGTTGTGCTACCAGTACTAACATCCTCTGGTATAATAGTCAAATGACCTCATTAAGTTTTGGACTTTATGGAGAAATCTATGCAGAACCCTCTGAGGAACACTGATATGTCTGAGGTCTTCCTTTGAAGACACATTACCTCTGATCACAAAAAAAAAAAAAATGAGACGGAGAAAGAGAGAAACTTTGAATCCTCTGATGATTCTTCTTTCTAATCATATATAACCAGCAGTGCTGGCACAATCCTAACCATTGCAGTGTGAGACTTCTGCTATAATTAATCTTTATTCTCCATTCTTTCCTGAGTGATTTCCTCTCTACCTAGCTAGTCAATGGAGAGGAAGAAAAATGAGCACTGGTGTGTAACTTGGCTTCTTGGTTTATGAGGATACATAGAGCATGCTGTCCAAACAGATTCTCAGAATATTAACTACTTTTCTGGAACTGCTCTTTCACACCTAGCAAGCATTGTTAAAAAACATTATGAGTTTTTAAAGATTTTTTGTCCTTAGGAATTATTTCATTTAAAAATACATTTGCCAATATGTTTCTCACTTGCTCGTATGGATTTAGAGGAATAAAATCAAGGGGAAAGCTAGAGTGATGACAAGTATGCTTGATGCTTTCCCTAGAGTCTATCCTCCTGTTGTTACCACTTGTTATTGCACAGTATACTGCAATATCGCTGTCTCCAGTCCCTATCAGAGCCCCTTTGGCTTTGGCACTGCATAGGAAGATGCTGTCCTTTCACCAAATACCCTGCAATCTAAGAAGAGCTTGAGATCTTAGTAGCCTCTTTTTGGTGCCTGAAATGTGGGTAAGAAATAAGCAGACCAAAACTGAGGAGCAGGAGAGCCAGCTGGCCAATAACCTGTAGGAAAAAATGTATTGCATTACATGCATTGGCCAAGTTACAGATCCAGGTTTAAGACTGGTCTCACTGTGATGCCTTGGCTGACAAGGGTTTGTAGGCAAATATAAAGGAGATTCCCTCCAACCAGCTGCACTGGAACTCAAAGGATGAGAGCCATGATCCCATTGATCCAGAGCTCCTGATTTGCTGCTGCCGATAGGGACACTGCTCCTTCCCACACTCATGCAATGTACCAAGGCCTGGTTTACACCACGCAGGTTGATGTAAGTCGCTTGAACCTTGTTATTCAGGTGCTTACACTTGCCTCCCACTGACATGAGCTCTCCATTAGGCCAACACACTAATATCACCTCCCTGAGTAGTACTGAGCCTGGGTCAATGGGCTGAGGTTGACACAGCACAAGTATAGACACCCTGTAGCAACTGTCACACAATGCCTAACACTGACTGCTCTGTTCACAGCTGCGAACTCTGCTGCCCAAGGGTCCCAGGGACTGGACAGCCACACCTACACGCTTCTAAACCCCTGTGAATTTTTGAAATGCTTTCCTGATTGCCCATCTGGGCAAGCCCACCGAGTAGCTCTCCACCCTTGTGTGCAACTTCCCTGCTGATAATGCCAGCTACGCTGCATAGGAAGACACTGGCAACAGAGGGGGGCATTTTGCCAGCAGAGGCAGATCTACATGGCCTGTTTACTGTCAGCAACAGCTTCTGCCAGCAGTGAGAGCCCACACAGCTATGCAAATTGCTGTGTAATTGTACTAATAAGCGGCCATTCACAGTTGTGAGACAGCTCATTAGCATGAAGCTGTCGGCGCTACAGGTCCGTGTAGACCTAGCCTAGGTGTATGGCTTCAGTCAGGGGTTGATCTTCTGGGGTTTGGTTTTGCGTGCCAAGTGGGGACGCATGAAATCACACTATCTGGGATCAGCAGTTGACCCCTGTACTCCTCAATATTGCAAGGAGTAAGGGAAGTCGATGGGAGAATTTCTCCCATCAACCTCCCTCTGTGAGGATGGCCAAGTAAGTCAATTGTAGATAAGACAATTATAGCTACAAAACTGCCATAGCTGGAATTGAATACCTACAATCTGGAGTGGCAAAACACAAGATATTAGCTCACCTGGGCCTGCAGGAAGAAGATGCTCTGCAAAGACAGCTACGGACCAGCCATAATAGCATGGATACTGGCAAACAGACTGCGTGAGGGATGCAGAAATGGGAATCTGGCAAGGCCCAGCAGCAGAGCCACCTGAAAGTAAAGGAACTGTGACAGGCACATCAGAGGTCCAGGGAGGTTACCAGCCAATCCCATGTCAAGCTGCAGACATGCTGCTTTTGCAACAAGCTGCATGCTGTACTTGATGGAGACCCAGCTGCCACTCTGCACACTGCCATGGATACCTTCCAAGGGACATGAACACCTGCATGGACAGGAACCAGGAGGTGGAGGATGAAAAGGAGGAGGATCATGGACATGCATCCAGGTGGTGGGGAGGGGGTCCGGCTATGCCACAAGCCAGAACCTGCTTAAAATGCCACTGCCATCCGGTCTGTCCCAGTAGTCCAGCACACATGAGCCAGGCAGGGAAAGGAACCTCAGATAATCGTGTTAATGTATTTCCCGTTACAGTGATGATGCCCCCCTCTTAGCAGGACATAGCAATTAAGTCCATTAATTTACACATACAAGAGGTGGTGACACAACCGAGAGGCGTAGCATTGTTTTCAGCTTTTCAACTAGGCCAAGGCAAGGAGGGGCACGTTAACCTACAGCAGGGTGTCCCCTGTATCCTCCTGAGAGATCTCAATAAAGATTCCATGGCGACACAATGCAGTCCTCTCCTAGGTCTCTAGGGATGGCAGCCTCATTGCTTCCTCCAGGAGAGGACAATGTCCCATGCCAGTAGGCAATGACATCAGCACCATTGCTGTACACAGGCCAGCAGTATGTAGACCTGAGCAATGGGTCTGAGTAACTTTGAGATGCCAGCAGCAGCTGTGTTCTCTTTGCCTCCATTGCTCTCAGGGGGGAGATATCAGCTCAAATCACCCAGCCCTGTAGAAAATGGTGCCAGCATTTGCTACCATTACCCTATAATCACAGAGCTGTGCAACAAAACAAATCTCTCCTCATTTCCCTCACTCCTGGTGGGTCATGCTCAGCAGACTGGGGCTGCCAGCGGCACCATGGACAAACATGGCCAAGCAGAAAGGGCAATAAGCACATCTCGTTTCTGGGGAACAAGAAAAGGGAGCTTGGAATGTTTCATTTTTTTCTGTGACAACCTACAGTTGCTGCCCCTGTGGTGTTGAGGATTTCACCTCCATGTCCATAGAAAACCTGAGCTCGATAAGGAGGAGAGAGAAAGGGCTGCATCATACCATGTTTATGGGGCCTGCAGAGTGAACACTGCAGAAAGCCTGAAGAAAGAAGAGCAGAGAGATGCCTAGAAGGAAAAGGAGAGGGGGAAGCACTGGAAGATAATGAGCCTTCTCCAGCAGCAAACAGAGATTCTGCAGACTCTTGTGGACTGACGGTTTCAACCAGCTCAGGCTTGCTTCCCTTTGCAGTCCATGGAAAACTCCTAAGGCCAGATCTACACTAGACCTGCAATTCGATTGTAGATACTCAGTTCCACCTACAGCAATCGCTTAGCTAGAATCAACTTTTACCCAGAAGCGACTTACCTGCCTGTCCTCACAGAGGGAAGTCAGCAGGAGAAACATTCCCGTCAACCTCCCTTATTCCTCGCGATATTGAGGAGTACAGGGGTTGACGGTCAACCCCCAGTAGTTCGATTTCACGTGTCCCTACAAGGCACGAGAAATCAAACCCTGGAAGATTGACCCTGACTATGGATCCATCTTCTGGGTGATGAGGACAAACTGTAACATTCCATGCAGCATCGGCGCCACATCTCACCCCCAGCACACCTTGCTGAGGGACATTAAACACAACCAGTTTCACATATGCTGTGAGATCCTCAGCTGTTCTATGTTCCTTCCCCTGCTTGAAGCTCTGTGCCCTAAATGTATGAAGGTTTTAACCTGCACACAAGTTTTGAAGAGTTTTCATTGCTCAATAAACTTGGTTGTTTGAAAACCCCATTGTGGCAAGTTTATGCCTTATATCTCACATGCTGCTGAGAGTGCAGTCCTGCATAGCAGGACACAATTAAGAGCGCTCCTGCTGAGCCCCTGCAGCACTGTGAAGCACCTATTAAGGGTATTTATAGTACCAGTCATGGCCCATGAATCTTTGTATGTTGTCCATAACCAGTTCATGACTTTTACTAAAAAGGCCCATGACTGAAACACAGCCTTAATGATCAGGTGATCTCACCTGTCAGCGCTCATTTCTCACTGCTCTGTGAATACTACCAACAATGTTGAATTGGTTCCAGCTCTGCCCTACAGCCCTCTGCCTTCCATAAAGCTGTGATGTTCCCCACACTTCTTCTTGTGGTTCCGCATATGCTAAAGGGTCATATGCCCTCTGCTTGCAAGGCTCAGGACAATGTTGCGGAGTTGTGAAGACTTAATATTTCTGTCGGATTGCCATCACTGACAAGTCCTGTGCAGGTTTGTGGGGTTTTCAAAAGAGGAAGAAAATATTATGGGCTGGACAGTCCCAGTTACCCCTGCACAACTCATTTCTACCCTACCATTGCCAAAGCTTGACTCACCTCCATGGTACCATCTGCTGGTCAATCAGGAAGTAGCTCAATCCAGCCCCCAAACCCCCTGTTCTGGCTCATGTCTCATCCACTGTTACCTGCTCTCCATTCTCCACCACCTTTTATTGGGACCCACTTCCTTCCCAGACCATGCAGCCCTTCCCTCAGGGTACTGCTCTGCCACAGTGCCCGCACCCACTGAAGCCTCCGCCCTCAGGAAACCCTCCCACCCTCTGCCCATCTCACCTCACTGACCCTATTGCCAGTCATCATCTCACCCCTTGCCTCCTGGGCAGATTGGAATCTGACGTGGTCACTCATGATAAGCGGGCGGGGTGGGAGTGGACCAGCTTCATTTGCCTGCCCTGGCTGCCTCTTCGCTGCCCTAGTGCCCCGAGCGTGGAAGCAAAATGTCGACTTTGTTGGGAACCTGTGGGAAGTGAGAATACTCAAAATCAAATTTAAAAAGCCAGCGTTATAAAATCAATTTTAATATTTTCAAGTTTATCTCGTAGTGTAGACGTAGCCTGTGCCTCAGCCTGGGAATATTCATGCCAAAGCTCCCCTAGCTCACCCTGCCTTTCCCCAGCACTGCTCTGTCCATGGTACCTCTCCCTAACAGGCAGTTAGGTCCCTCTCCCTCCAGAACTGGAGCAAGAGTGTCTCTGCTTGGCCAGCCAACTCTTTTATACAACCCTCCTTGACTCCGATTGGTTGCCACGAGTCATCTCCCAATTGGCTCCTGAGACCGTTTCCCAGGGCTGCTTTTTACCCTTTCTATACCTGTGTGGGGCAACTGTCCCATCACACTTCCCAAAGGATGGTGTGCTGGACAGTGGGGAGTTGCACACTTGCACATCTAGCCTTGGTGCACCACACCTGTCACCCAAACAAGCACTGCTGGTGCATAAATGTGCTGCCATCCCAAGAAGCCAAGTAAGCATGCATACGAGTGATATATCAACGATGGTGGCAAAAATCTGTAGTGTGGACATGCCCTGAGGAAGAGCAGTGTATGTGCATAGCCTTTGGCCACAGTGGAAAGCTGTTGTTTTCTTTATTACCGAATGTCTCTCCAACCAGTTTCATTTGGAAAGGGACCCTCTGAATATGGAAGTTGCAGAAGTGTCAACTGGTTTAGATAAACCAGTGCAAAACCCTATGTAAGACACTCTTATTTCAGTTCAGTTTAACTTTGTTCCCAATCAGTTTAAGCTAAATTAATATCAGCCAGATTTATATTAATTTCAGAATGTCCACACACAACTTTTGCATCCCTTTAAGGCCCATCTACATGTTTACCGTAAAGCAGTTTTTAAACCGATTTTTTGATTAAGCCAGTAAACCCCTGGTGTGGTAGACAAGCCCTAAATATCAGCTCAGTTCTTAACAGTTGCTTCTGCATCACAAATCCATTGTCATGATTAATGTGCATGCTGGAAATCCCAGAAGCAGTCAAGGATTGAATAGACCAGGAACAAGACTGAGGCCATGTCTACTCTAGCGAACTTATACTTCTACTGTACACAGCACAGTTGCACTAATGCCAGGGACAACGGCGGGGGTGGGAGAAAGCAGGAGAGGCATTTGGCCTTGACCTCAAGCTCAAAGGGGCCTCAAATTCAGACGTTTGTTAATTTTTTTGCAATTGAGAAGACTTCCCCCCAACAATTAGTGCATTTGCACAGGAAAAGGCTAGAAAAGCATTTGCTAAATAAAAAATAATCAAATTACGTCTCACTGTTTTAGGTGCTTTATTTTGTTTCCACCGCTCATCATTTTTTTATTTGTATTATGGCGAGGGGAGCCTCAAAAGCTGAAAGTGGCTGGGCCTCTCTGGACCGCTGAGGCCTGACTGATGCAGCTGCACCTCTGCATGCTCGCTTGTGTAGTCGCCGTATCCCAAGGAGAGATAGCTCACCCATCGACATAGTAAAACCACCTCAGTGAGCAGTAGGAATTCTGCTGGCAGCAGACACAGGGCTGCGCAGACAAGAGCTAATGCCGGCAGAACTTCTGCCTTTCCGAGGGAGGTTGTTTTTCACACCCCTGAGTGAAATAAGGTTTTCTGGCATACGGGGTAGCATAGACATCCATCACCTGAACTACCCTGTAATAACTTGGAGAGTTAATCTTTCCTAAAGAAAGTGGAAGCATGATAATGTTAGCATTTAGATGACCGGTTGATATTGAGTTCCACTCCTCTCTTGATGGAAATAGGTTCAGGGAAAGATGAGTTTATACTTTGGGGCTGTGTCTACACTAGCCCCTCCTTTCAGAAGGGGCAGGGTAATGGCGGCCGCGCACACTTCGAAACCGCCAGTTTCAAAACTCATGCTGCCTGTGTAGCCGGGGACTTTCAAAACAACCCCCAGATTTTGAAAGCCCCTTCTTCCCGGCTCCGGCAGTTTTGAGGCATGTGTGCTGCCATTATGCTAATGAGGCACTGCATATTCATGGAAGTGCCTCATTAGCATATTCTGAAGTGCCACATTACCATAGCCCGTCCAAAAGGAGGGGTAGTGTGGCCACAGCCTGGTTGATGTTATAGGCTTTTGTCCTGTGAGGTGCTGAACAGCCTGAATCGTTCAGTGGTGAATTCCAGGTGAAATCAAGAGGAGCTGGAAGACAGTGTGAACTGTGCAAAACCCAAAGGCCAGCTTTGACTAGAATGATGGTATCTGCAATGCAGGGTTTGTTATCCCTGGTCTATATATAGGTCACTCTGGCTCCATCACTCAGGAGTCAGACTGCCAAAAATTCACCCTCTGAGCACCACAATTTAGCCAATCTAATCTGAGGTAATTCTTCCCTCAATGTCGTTATCGCTGCTTGGAGAGGTGGATCACTTCCATCAATGGAAACACCTCTCTGTGAATGAAAGAAGCATTTACACTACATCACTGCTGCAGCTGTGTGGTTGTAGCACCTGTATCATAGACATGCCCTTAGGCTAAAATGGTTCAAAGAAATCAGAGATCACCAGGGTTCCAACAAGATTAGCCAGAGCCCAGCAATAACAAAACACATACAAATAAAAGAATCTCCTGGTTAATTTGTGCATTTCTTGGCTGATGCTGTTCAGTCAAAATCTGCATTTAAATAGGTGCCTTTTTCAACCAGACCCATATGGGATGGAACCAAAAGAGTTCCTTTTAACTCCAACTGCTCTACACTGGTGATGAAAGAGCCCGGTGAACTTGCTTTGTAACATGAGCCTGAATTCACTCAGGCTGGAGCTGAGCCCTTGGCCTTTTTTTAAGACTAGATTTGCCGTATTCATCAACACCAGCACCATGAGAGATCAGGATTGCCTGCCTTTTGTGTTTGAACTCCAAAGGGTTGCATATTTCACTCTAAACAAAAACACCAGTGACAGCACCCCATTACAAGCTGAGATTTGATGCTATCTCTGCAACAGCTTTCCTGCCAGCAGCAATGGATGAGAGAGTGTCAGGTTAAAAGGCCGCAAAACCAATACAGCAGACAGGGCAAATGCTGACCTAGTTTTGTCCACTGAGATTCTTCAGGCAGGAAACCTTCTTTCCCCATCCCATGGGCTACATTTCAGTAAGTTAACACTGCCTGAGCCTGGTCACAGATATAAAGCTACTGCGCATAGTGAGAGGGGTTTTTGCCTAGAAATATGTACAGCCTGTTTTTGCCTCAGGATGGAAACATCCTGTTTTCACAACATTGAAGTCCTCATCCTGTTTTCAAAACATGAAAATCCACATGTTTGGTGACATTGCCACCTGTTATGCAAACAGCAGCACCCTGGGTGCACAGCATGCAAAATTTAGTATTGCACGACTTGATTCCTGATGAAGGAATTCCTCCTTTAAGCAGGTGTAACTCCATTGAAACCAGTAATGTTACGCCAGTGAAGAACTGGTTGTAATGCAATGATGAATCAACCCTCAGAACCTGAAGAACCGCAGCATATAATTTTCCAAGGACAGGGTTTTGATTTCTTATTTACTTATGTTGCTTATTTTCTGCACGACTCAGAAAAAATAGTCAGGATCAGATCTACACCTGGTGTAAATCAGCATAACTTCATTGCCATGTGTAGCTATGCCAATTCACACCAAATAAAGATCCATCCCAGCCAGTTGAAAGAGTTCATCCTCGTTCGATTGCTTTTCTTTTTTTTTCCCAGCAATAATGCTACCCCTAGTCCCTTTAATTTATTTATTTGTTTCTGATAACACCCATAATGCATTAGGTGCTTTTGAAAAACAAAACAGAAAGGTCCCTGTCACAAAAATTTGTTAAGCTGGAGTATATGTATATAATTTTCAAAGTCCATAATTATTTTTAAATAGCTAGTTAACAAGTATTGCAGCACATCCAAAACTATCATTTCACAATAATTGCATTTCATGTTGCCAAGCTTATCGGAAATTCAAATTCTAAGGATGGAGATACTTAACTACATTCGCATTCTAGAATTCTGCAAACAGATGGCTTTAAATCACACAGTCAACAAGTCCGTGGTATTCCATTCCTGTAGGTCAGATCTGTGGCACGAATTCTTTACAATAGGTTTATCATTGACTAGTGTATACTGTACAATGTTATTTGTTTCAGTTATTGATGGCAACTATACTCACATCTTTTGACACTTGAATCTGTCTGTGAAAAAACATGGCAGATGTGAGCAGGCACTCTGTGTCAGAAGGGAGATGTGCTGTCCAAATTCAGAATAACTATTCCTCACTGTTAGCCTTAGCCCCAATTCTGCCCAGTACTATCAACTTGGGTCTAATCCTGCAATGAGCCCTATTCAGGAAGACCATGTGTCTGTAAGGATCGTATTGCATGACTGAGCTGTTAAATTAGGTGGGGGAAAGGGGACTGTACATGTAACTACAATTAAAGCAGAACCCTGACCCATTAACTCCATTCTGTTATAAAGATTCACAGATACTCTTTTCATTTAATGAAGAGCAGTAAGGTGTTTAAATGTGGATTGAAAGACATTTTTTTTCAGGTTTTGGGTGAAGATTTTTCTCCTGGATGCTAACACATTAGATTAGATTCGATTAAAATATCACAGCACTTCACTTTGTGCTTGATGTGACATGATTGACTAAATGTGATGAGACACAGGTGCAAAGCAATGTGACAAACAGAGTCACAGTTATTAATAAGAAACAATAGAAGAGTGATTTCAGCGCTGTGGTTTTGTATTGATAATGCCGCTTAAGTATCTTTGCAAGAAAACTACCAGTGCTAGCACTCATTAAAAATAAATACTTAACACTTTGTGATGGGACATACTTACCCTTCAGCATTCAGGAAGAGCTAATCTAGGCTAACAACCCCTCACTGTAAACTGTCTACAGAGAAAAAATTCCAGTCCCCATCTTTCCACTAGTGTAGGTCTTTAAGGCACAGAAGGAGTTAAAAAGCCACAGAGGTTAAAGAAGTAGCATTTATTTCACAGCTGGGCCTTCTGAACTCGCCAGCTGTGGCCATGAAATGTACCTCACCAGATGAAGCTAAACAGAAAGGCCAGCAATCAGTGTTGTACTTCAGAGAAAAGCTGTCCAATGGAATCTTTAAAGCTATGTGCTCAAAAATTGCTGATGCAAAGACTATAATGAAATAGTGGGCCTGTGACATGGCGCATAGGAGCCCATTGAGGGTCTTATAGTTTTTATTATTAATGTGATGGTCTGCAAAGATCACGTAGGCCCCACGAATGATTGAATGATTGTTGTGTTATTTAAATTTTGGGGTGGGGCTTTGTCGGATACTGGTTCTCCAAAGCAAAGACAAAGGAAGGAAAAGGAGCATATAAGGCTAATTGGCTGGGGGTAGGACAGGTGGAAAGGAAGCCTGGTGGACAGATGGAAT
Source organism: Carettochelys insculpta (assembly GCF_033958435.1). Lineage (NCBI taxonomy): Eukaryota > Metazoa > Chordata > Testudines > Carettochelyidae > Carettochelys > Carettochelys insculpta. The sequence continues at coordinate 123,731,131 of NC_134137.1, forward strand.
GAAGTTGATGTGAAGGTACACTGATGGAGGAGGTAGGAAGAAGTTGAAGAAGGTTATTGGCACAAGTCAGAGCCTATTCAGAGTAAAACCTGTGAAAACTAGCCAGACCTGATGACCTCATCAGCATCCAAAGATACCCATTGCAGCAGCTTGTCGCTGCTCCTGGATGACCTTTCATAGCAGTTTCTCTTCTTTTCCCTGACCTCACATGGCTGATGTGGGGAAGGTGACTTGCTTGGGCCCTACTGCTTCCATGCTTTATAGAGTGGTTTTCAGCCTCTTTTCATTTGCAGACCCCTACATTTCAAATGGAGGTGCAGACTCCAGGGATCCACAAACTGTGATAAAGTCAGTCCCACCCCTGAGTCCCAGGCCCCATTCAGTTCACAATCCCATGGCTAATTTAGGCACTCTGAATGGGCCCTGCTTGCCTTTGCCAGGGTTTGTACTTCTGTCCTTCAGCTAGAAGGGCATTGGGTAGGCACCCCTTGGTTTGCCTGGGCTGGGTAAACAGTCTTCCCCAGTGACCAGCTGAACTCTCGGGCTACCTGAGGGAAGGGAGCTCATACACTCCTTGTCAGAGCTCCTCACCTCCCCAACTGTCTCTGGATATGTTGGCATTCTCCGTATCAGCTCAAAACAAAGCAAGCAGTCCTGTAGCGCCTTAAAGACCAACAATTTCGTTTCTTAGGGGATGAGCTTTTATGGGAAAGACCCACTTCTTCAGATCTGGAGAATTACTGAGGAATCAGCGAACTAGTGGGGACCAGCTGTAACCCTCACTCCAACCTCCTCTCACACTCTCCACACCTTCCCCCAGCAGGGAAGGCTTTAAGAGGGCTTTGTGGCAGCCTGAAGTTAGATCTGCTGTCCTTAATTGATTTACAGCCGCCCTGTCTCTGCTGCTCCCACTTTTCATTGATAACTCTGAGTCAGCTGCTCCACCCTGCTGTGAAGTAACCCACTTCTAATTCGCCAAAGCCATTTCAGGACTTTAAAACTGTCTTTCTTCCCTTCTGATTTAGCCTTTTGGCCTGACCCTGTCACAGAATATAGCTGGAAAACTTCTGCCTTACCCGATCCTGTAGTAGAAAGCCTAAATTAAATACAGTGCTCCAAGAAGAGGCGACCTTGTTCTCTACCAGACAAAGGGTCTGATGCACCTGTGCACCATGCAAATCCAGGCATGCTTACGTGTGGTTACAGCTTGTGGAAAGTTTAACGTTTCTGTCAAAGGGAAGAGTCTGATTATTTCCCACTTTGATTTGGTTTGTTACAAAATCAGAACGAAAAGTCAAAATATCTAAATTTTTATTTGAAAAATGTCAGATGAAACCTTTCAGCCATTTTGGTCAAATGTTTCAGTTGGGTCTGGCTCCACGTTGGACTCTGCGCCCTGAGCTACCAGAATGCCTCACAGGAATTGTAACTGAGTTGTCACATTGCCCCATTCTCCACTCTAAGCCAGAGGATACACTCCTTCTTACATCCTGCTCACATCAGGGACTCCCAAGAAGCCCTGAAGCAGTTCTGCCAGAAGAAAGACCATAGTGCACCATGGGAGAGGTAATCCAGGGAAAGTGTCTGGTCCAAAGAGTAGGACTGGCTTGAGGTACCTGAACTCTGACTCAGATGAAGCATTATAGCAGCTCAAGCTGACACAAATTAATGTCAAACAGACACAAAATGACATGCTCACGTTTGGTTTGGCACAGTTTTCCATCAGAAGGCGCTTATTTGACAGAATTGACACATTCCATGGGAATATGTCGATTCTAAGTAAACGCTTCATACAAACCAGGCAGGGAGGCTTTTGCTAACTGTTCCTGTTTGGAACATTAAAATATACCAATGTAATATTTTATTATTTTTTTAAATGGAAATGCTAGTCCCTGCATGGTAGGTAGGGCAGGAAAATCTACAGGAATCCTGGTATGCTTCAAAGAGTATCTAGCTTGAGATGAAACAGAAAAGCCTATTCTTACCAAGATCCAGTTCAAAGTGTCAATGCTCAGTTCTCACAATTCCTTCCCACACCCAGGGCACTCAAAACAGAGGCGTCAGTTTAAAGAGACTGTTTGTAGGTTGTATGTTGGCCTGCCACATGGACACTATGAGTATTAACAGTGTTCTTGAATAAAGAGCCAAAAAGGCCAAAATCCTGAGTCAGATATCTGTCTTTTTTTTTTTCGGATAGCTACATCAAAATACTAGTCCTGATGGGATGCTGAATAGGTTTTGATTACTGCTGTTGGAATACCAGGCAACTTGACAAGTGCAGTTTTAGTCATTGGTAGCTTATAAAACAAGGGCATAAAATGTCAGCAGACTTAGTTAACTAATTGTAAAAGTGTCTGAATGCCTGTGTGGGAAGATAAGAACACATTCATAATGCAACACTCTGCCCATGTCTACACGTATGGAACTGTAGCTATGCAGCTGCAGGACATCTGATGAGTATGCACAATGCCAATGGGAGAGAACATTCCTGTTGGCATAATAAAAACACCTCTGCAAGCAGCAGTAACTATGTCATCAAGAGAAGCTCTCTGGTGGATATAGTGTTGTGTAAGTGAGCACTTACATTGGTATAACGTGTCACTCCAGGGGGTGGTTTATTCAATCCCTGAGCCACATAAATTATGCTGACATTGGCAGTAGGGTTGCTATAGCCTCTGGTACGCCCCCTGTGGGGATGAAGTGGAATGGGGCAGGAGATTAGAGGCTGGGGAAGGAGTGGCAAATTGGGATTGCTTATCGCTCTGGGCTCCTTGGTGGGAAGGTGCAAAATATGTGTCAAGTTTTAGAAGAGGCTTGTTTAACTCTCGGCTCACTCATGAAGAACTATGGATCCAGGATTTCAACTCAAACGTGAACAGCAGTTGCTGTGCGCTTCTCCTAGGAGTCTGTGAGAGAGAACAAAAAGAGCAGAGGCAGGGCAGCAAATAAATAAATACAATAAAACCATGGAGTCGAGAAATGGAGCAGAATAAAATGCAAACACAGGCTCAGGTTGGACTACGCTCAGAATTTACAGTGGCAGGCAACACAGTCTAACCAACCTAGTGATGCCAAAACAAACAGACAAGCAGGGGGAATTCACTATGCTGGCACATGAATTATTTTATTATTATAGCTTACATCATTCCTGGAGGGGGTGTTCCTCCACCAGCAAAAAACAACCTCTTTCACAGGGGCTTTCCAGCTTAGCTATTACAGCTCTGGTATTATAGATCAGTGTTTCTCAACCAGAGGTGCGAGTACCCCTGGAAGTACACTGAGGGGGGTACATCAACTCATCTAGATGTTTGCCTAGTTTTACAATGGGCTACATAAAAAACACTAGTGCAGTCACTACCATCTAAAAGTTCATTCAGGCATTGATTTGTTTCCACTGCTTCATATGCCTTACACTGAAATGTAAGTATAATATTTCTATTCCAACTAATTTATTTGAAAGTCAGTAAGTTTTCAGTAGCAGTCTCCTGTGATATTTTTGCGTGTTTTAGTAAGTAAGTAAATTTTAAGTGAGATGTAACTTGCTGTTAGGCAAAACAAATCCTGACCCTTGAAAAGCGTACAGTAATCTGGGGATGAGCTGGAAGATGTGGAAAAGTTTACCCACTTCATGCGTGTTATGGGCAAAGATGGAGGAACAGATAAGGATTATCAATGCCAGGATAGGGAAAGCAACAGCTGCATTCAGGACTCTCTGTCCCATATGGAGTTCACGAATAGTATCTGTGAAGATGAAGCTGTGGATCTTTGACACAAATGTGAAGAGTGTCCTCTTATATGGACGTAAGACTTGGTGTACAAAAAGTCTTCAAATCACAAGCTACAGACATTCATAAACAGATACCTGAGGTACATCCTTCATGTCAAATGGTGAGACTTCATCACAAATGAGGAGCAGGAAAATAGAGCAGGAAAAGAACCAAGTGATATTGAAATCAAGAGAAGAATGTGGGGATGGCTAGGCCACACTTTCAAAAAAAACCATCATCCAGCATAGCCCGTCAAACTCTCACGTGGAACCCGCAAGGAAAAGGCAAAAGAGGAAAACCTCAGACAATGTGGAGAAGGTCTACTGATATTGAAGGACAACAACTCCTGGAGTGAGCTAGAAGTTTTGTCCCAAGACAGAATGAAGTGGAGAAGACTTGTAGATGACTTATGCGCCACGTGGAGTGCAAAGGTTAAGTAGTAGTAGTAGTTATCTGGAAAGGTTGAGTGGCACTCGTTCCAAGACCTCAGATTACTTTAGGACCACGTTTCTCAGCCGGTGGTATGCATACCTTTACGGGTACACAATATAAGTAGAGGGGTACTTATAATTTTTTAAGGGATACTTGATAAATAAAAAGGGTTGAGAAACACTTGTATAACTATCTCCTGAGACAAAAAGGAGAGACATAAAGAGAAATATTTTCTTCATAAGAACAAATCAGATCAACCACTTGTAGCAGTCTGGCTTTGGAAGATGATTCTTTCCCTAAAATGTACAAAATACTTCCCTGATGGAAGAAGAACATCCTGGTTTTTTTTTTTTATTAATAATGAAAAAGAAATCTAAACGTGCCTCATCTTAAAGGACAGGCTGCATGTCCGCCCTGGCCAATGTTATTCATGCCAATTCCAGCGTACAACTTCAGCAGTGACAAGAAGGAGTCCTTTGGCACCTAAAATCTAACAAATTTATTTGGGCATAAGTTTTCAGGGGCTGGAGCCCACTTTGTCATGCATCTGATGAAGTGGACCCCAACCTACGAAAGCTAACACAGACTATCACAGCTATCCCTCTGAGATTACGCCTGTTGACCCTTTGCTTTTCTTTGGACTTTTCTGGTCCTGAATCCTAGCACCCCACTGTCCAACCTTAACTTTCCTTGCTTCTCTGCCTCAGTCCCTCAGCCTTCTGTGGCATTGTATAAACCCCACCTTTCCCCCTCCGTCCCTAGCCCAGGCTTCCGACTCCTTGTATACTTCTTCCTTCTTCAAATTGTCATAATTGTGACAGCTGATCCCTCCCAACATCTCCATGCCATCACTCTTCTCAATAAACTAATGGTACTCTACTCAGCTACTTAGTCTGCCTCTATAACCACCATGCCCCAGATGTACTTCAAAGTTAAGAAACTAGCATGAGTTTTGATGTACTGTCTCTTAAACAAAATACCTGGCTAAGCATTTATAGATAATTCTGCTTTTATGGGTAGCACCCCTCTGTTCCCCATTATGCAGGTGCAGGGCTTTGATGCCAAGCACATGTTTCTGGTTGACTTCTCAGTTCAAAACTCCCATACAGATTGACCTTCTCTAATCTGGAACTCTCTTGTCTGGAAACATCCATAATCCGACATGATTTTAGTTCACCAGATGACCACTTATCATGGGGGTGGCCAAGTTTCTCATGACCCTATAAAGTTTGTTTACAGCCACCAGTCCTGGGTCTCAGTGTTCTGTGCTGTTATTTAGCTGTAATTTACCCCAAATGTCTTCTAAGAGCTCGATAAGCAGTGGAAGTATTAGTAATATGCTAGACAATATTGACCTCCCATAGTCAGGCAAATCCTCACGTCCAGCACCAATCAGGTCCCGAATATGTCATATTAGAGGGGTTCAACCTGTACGGCCACTGATAGTGTTTGATTGGAATTCAAGGACTTCACTATTCCATCTCTTTGTCACTGAAAATTGCCCTTATCCTATTATATGGAAACTCAGAGTATAGTTTATCTCACTGCCTATGATACAGAGACAGCAGTGTTGAAGACCACAGTGATGGCACATTTGGATAAGAAATGTTAAGCGCTACAGCTTTTGCTAGTATCTGCTGAAAACTGACAGTCTGCAGCTAAAATTAAAGTATTCTGCCATTTTTGTGGCTGAGGAACTCGTCAATAAAATTCCCCTCTTGGTACAGAATTGCGCTCTGGAGTCTGTGTTTATTGATAAGTAAAAAAAATAAAATCAAGCAAAACTCAGCTGCATTTTAGGCTTCTTTTGAAGTATTTTAGTAGTGAAAATTGGCTATGATACTGCCATAAAAGGGGCAGCTGAGAAACCTTCAGATAATATAAAGCCTCTAGAAAGACCCATAACATCCACTCACCTTGATTTCTTACAGGAGACATGTTGGTGATGGATCCACGGCAGTCATAGTTAGAACAGTCCTTGGGTCCAAGACTGGAAGAGGGGAAATGGGGCTCAGGCTGCATCTACACTAGGACATAAATTCAAATTTAAGGCAATCAGCTCCATTTTACCATGTGACTGTCTTCACTGTAAATACCATTAGTTCGACTTAGGGTGCACTAATCTCGAGATTACAAAATCGCAGTTACCTGATGGGTGCGGCACCAAGCTAAATTCAGAAGTTCAATTAAAGGCCCGCATGGAAGCGCCACATCCTAAAATCAAATTCGTTAGCCTCCAGAGGCGTCTTGTGTGTAACCCACAGTGCCCCATAGTGCTCTGCTCTGGCTGCTGCTCTCCAGTAACAGGAAGAGCGTGAATTTCCAAGCAGGAGCTGCAGGCCTCTAGTTGTGGGCTCCTGTTAGTATGAGAGCCTGAGAAATAACTTTCTTTCTTTCTTTGCTATTAGCAATATGAGCCCATCTGCTCATTCAAATAGGCCCTGCAGAGAGTTCGCAGCTCTGTCTCTACACTTGCATTTTTTTTCTGCCCGCCATACCACGTGTCAACAAGGCTGTGCTGGGGGTCATGCTTGAGTAACACTCCGAGAAGCTTCTTCTCAGCGGTTTACGTTTGTGTATAAATCCCCTTCGCTCCCGCACAAGTGCCACACAGTCTGGGTCTTTCCCGTGCTCAGCCACCTCACGTGGGTAGCCCCCAACCCAATAAAAGGATGTGCCCATCATTTGGTGCTGACCATCCTGGTGGGTGCGTGTTTAGGTCTCCAAAGGCAGCAAAGATATTCAGGGGCTTTGCTGTCTCTGTGGGGAAGTCTCCCCCAGTGGCTAAGATACTGAGAGCTTTGCAGCTGCCCTGGGGAAGGACCACTTCAACTGGCCCCCCACTGACACTGCCTTCGCCCATACCAGGGCTTGCTACCACCGGGGGACAGTCTCATGAACTGAAGGGGCTGATTCTCCATGAAGGGACCATGTCAACTGGCCCCTCAGCACTTGCCTCCCCTTACCCCCAAAAACACAAGCTGCACCCCTGCCCCTCATCAATGAGATCTGGGGCTTCCACCATCACCTTCTTATACCTACAGAGACATTCTTTCTGTGTTGTTCTGTTTTGTCCCAGCTGAGAACGTGGTCATTGCACAGAAGCCTTACAGTGCACAAGAAAGCCAAGGACTCTTCCCAACAGAAATGTAATGAGGGGAGAAATCAACCATTCTTTTTTCCTGCACTTTTCTATCCTCTTTCTTCTCACTTTAAAACACAGTCTGGGCACCTGCATTATTTTCAGGGATCACATGCATGCAATGACAGGAGGTGGGACACTCAGTGGATGGCCAGTTGAGAACACAGTTGGTGCACCCATGCTGGCAACATGGAGGCATGGGAAACCAAAAATTCTTTTTTCCTGCACTTTTCTATCCTCTTTCTTCTATCGTTGAGGGTCCCTGCGTTATTTTCAGGGATCGGCAGATTTTCAGGGATCGGGAGGGGAATGAGGAAAATGCAATGGGGGAAGATGATATCAAGACCACCGAGCATACCCAGAGTGCTACAGGGATGAGGGAACTATGGGATAGCTTCCCACAATGCACTACTGCAACAGACAATGTTACCCAATTTGTGTTTGGCAGCAACGACTCGATTTTGTGCGGAGCCTGGTGGAAGCGAGGATGGTCAAATTCAAACTTATAAATTTCAGAATTAGAAAATTGATATAAATAAATTTGAATTTCTCTCATAGTGTAGATGCAGCCTCAGTCCCCTTCTTCTCCCCACACCCTCTGCCTATTCACCCACCCCACCACACACCCCACCTGAGCTGAGTGCGAGTGTGGCACAGTTGAGAAGCTGATCCTGCAATTCTAGCACAGGTTGCAAAGAAAAGCTTGAATACACGACCTACTGAAACCAGTGCAGTGGATCGTGCCTGAGTTTGCAGACAGCATGGAAATAAGAGCACAGCCAGGCATGCGGTGTATCATTTTGATATTGTCAAAACCAAAAATCAAGACACTGGAAAAGGATGTGAAATACTCACCTGCTCAGCACTCTCTCTCTTCTCTTTCATCTACTGCAGCTCCCCCTGCAGCAGCAGAGATGGACAGAGGCAGGCTGAGCACTGCCCCATCTTTCTAAGCCCTTTTGGCCACCATTCCCCTCCTCACCGTATCACTGACTGAGAAGAGAAGGGGAGCAAAGGACAGAGGGACCATCACGTTTCCCACCCTGCTCCTCCACTAGAAGAGGCCAGAGCAAGGGTTTTGCACTGTCTAGATCAGGTGATTCATTCACAGGTCTGCAGCTGCAAAGCAGTTTCCTGACAAGCTTTGGCTTTGAATAGTGCTGGCATGAAACACACTCCCCTATGTGCTGAGCATGAAAGTGTGGTGCATAATTCTTGGGATTTGGGGGGAGCCACACATCTGAAGCAAATATTTCACAGTTAGAAAAAATATCAAAGTTTTGTCTCATGTCATGGAAAACCGAGCCACTCTTCCTCGCCTCCCTGCCCCCCTCGCCTCCTCTCCTCGTTGCTCAACGGAAACTGGGGCAACCAATAAAAACGGGACATCTGGGCATTACCTCTGTCACGTAGGAATGACAAATTAAATTAGAACACTTAATGCTTCATTGCTAGTCACACTGGCAGAAACACCCAGCTTATTTGCATATCCCTGAACAAGTATAGAGCCCTCCTTGACTGAGTAGCTGAAACTGAATAATACAACTTTTAAGAAACAAAAACTTTAAAAAAAATTATGAGGCCACCACAGAATTTGAAACTATACGGCAGAATCCAGAAATGTTGCCACAGAGTTTAGGCCTATTTTATAATGGAGGACACAACATGGACCTGGACTGGACAATACAAAGCACAGTAAAGAGAATGAGTTAGGGCTTCTGCAGCCAATAGATGGTCTCAGGATGAAGGTATATGCTGCAATAAGCAATGCACTTATCAAATGCTGCGCAGAACTTGGACTATGGCTCCATGATTCTTTTGCTGATTACTGTCCCTGTAATACACCTGTCTACCCATCTGTCAAAAACCTATAGAAATGAAAATGTGTGTTAATAAAACGTTAAGGGTTAGGCTTGCTCACCTTGGCTACGTCTACACGTGCACGCTACTTCGAAGTAGCTTATTTCGATGTTGCGACATCGAAATAGGCTATTTCGATGAATAACGTCTACACGTCCTCCAGGGCCGGCAACGTCGATGTTCAACTTCAACGTTGCGCAGCCCGACATCGAAATAGGCGCAGCGAGGGAACGTCTACACGCCAAAGTAGCACACATCGAAATAAGGGAGCCAGGCACAGCTGCAGACAGGGTCACGGGGCGGACTCAACAGCAAGTCGCTCCCTTAAAGGGCCCCTCCCAGACACACTTTCATTAAACAGTGCAAGATACACAGAGCCAACAACTAGTTGCAGACCCTGTATATGCAGCACGGACCCCCAGCTCCAGCAGCAGCAGCCAGAAGCCCTGGGCTAAGGGCTGCTGCACACGGTGACCACAGAGCCCCGCAAGGGCTGGAGAGAGAGTATCTCTCAACCCCCCAGCTGATGGCCGCCATGGAGGACCCCGCTATTTCGATGTTGCGGGACGCGGATCGTCTACACGTCCCTACTTCGATGTTGAACGTCGAAGTAGGGCGCTATTCCCATCCCCTCATGGGGTTAGCGACTTCGACGTCTTGCCGCCTAACGTCGATTTCAACTTCGAAATAGCGCCCAACACGTGTAGCCGCGACGGGCGCTATTTCGAAGTTACTGCCGCTACTTCGAAGTAGCGTGCACGTGTAGACGCAGCTCTTGTGACTTCTGCAATCCCATATTAACGCACCTACTCTGCTGTTTACACAACACTAAATCACATGCAGTGAGGTTCAGCCAGAGCATTACTTCATACCCTAGCAGATATTCTTGTTTTTACTTAATGGGATCTTCATGCCTGCAGGAACAAGTACTGTAGCAAAACAAGTGGGAACATCAAATGCCTGGTCCTAAAGTCGGGGTGACATTATTTGTTATTTGTATTGCAGTAGTGCCTATGACCCCAGTCATGAGCCAAACCCCATTGTTCTAGTCCCTGAACAAACAGAACAAACAAATGGCTCCCGTGGAGAAGCACTTACAGTCTGAGTAGAAGGTGAGGAAGAACAGCTGAAGGCAGAAAATTGACAGGGGAGCGTGAGGTAACAGTGGGATCATGAGCAGTGTGAGAAGCACTACACGCCAGCAGGCTAATTGCTGTTGAGTGCTTTGTAAGTATTGCAGTAAATGAGTTTTAAGGAAGAATGGTGGCATGGGAAAAAGCCCAAAGTTTGACAAACGAGCAATCCAGGGCTGGTCGTATTCATAGAACAGAGGTGGGAGCTGATATCTTGTTGGCTTAGAAGAGATGAGGGGGAGACTGGGCACAGGCCCTGAGGAGCTTACAACTGAAGACAAGTACCCCGCATTTGATGTGGTGTAGAAACAGGGGCTGTTGTTGGGAGAGATGTGGTTGAAGCATGTGGGCAGCAATGCTCCATGAAGTTGAAAATCGCTACCAAATTATTCATGTATCTTTGTCTTAGAGTCAAATTTCTTTTAAATTGGAATGAGGAACGTGTCTTTCTTTGGCAAGGCTGGGGAAAAATAATTCTCTAATCAAAAAATGAATTCAAGGAAGTAATTTGTAAGACTCAGGCATCAGATCCAACTCTAATTCAAGTAATTTCTCTATTTTACTTAATATGGCTTTATTGTGCTGAAACTGCCATTAACTGAAGTAATTGGAAAGTGTGGGGCTGGGGGTGGGAGAAATTGCCTCTTGCAATTTCATTTCCACATAGATGCTAAACACTGTGTCCATATTTCAATGTGCTGCCAATGTCAGACTGCAATCAGAGAGAAGCCTCTGGCCTTTTCCAAGAACAAAATGGGTCTCTGGTGGGCCCCAGTATATACATGGGTGCTGTGTCTAAACGAGTGGCAGCAGGTAGAGTACATAGACAGCACCCCCCCCCCTACAACATGCATAAATATCTGTGTGGATAGTGAGGTGGTGCTTCTATGCACAAAACCACAACAGAACCTCAGGGGAAACACCCTACAAGGCTCTCTATATCTCCATACCCCTGAGCCGTACCTCCCACCACTAACCGGCTATTTTTCACAAACAGTATAGTATCCCTGTTCCTCTCTTCTGACAGAGCCTTTCCCCACTGCAAGGAAACTCTGCAAGCAGGAAGAGGCTCTGACATGGGGAAAGCAGTGAAGAAAGCCTCTCAGACCTCCCCCGCTTCTGGAGTTTTCCCACTGCCCCCTTTCTCTGTGCACGTAGCTACACACCACAGTGTGGACACAGCCTGCTTTCCACTGCAGCACATATCTGAACCTACCACACATGTCACTGGTAATGTAAAAAAGGCCTGTGGGCATGTCTACATGTCTATGTAAGCTCAGACTCAGGATTCAGCCCAAGTTCCCCCACCCCATATGTATACACACATTTCTGTCTGACTCAGGCCTGACTCCCAGACTCCACAGAGAGGTGGATTCAAGTCTGCTCCTGCTGGAATGCAGGTCCTAAACCCATGATGTTGAAGTGTGGATGCAACCCCAGACTCAGGCTCTGAGAGTTCATCAGAGCTATCCCGCAATCCCACAGGCTCTGTTCTTTGCCATTTCTGCCACAAGTGTAGCCAACCAGTTTCCAAGAAATGGAAGCAACCCCTCACCTCTTTGTGCACAAACAGCTGCTTGGCATGTAACTGTTCCATTTTGTTCTGACCACTCAGGCAAAAACCCAGTGACCTTTTCCTGAGCAGAATTCCTTTGCTGAGCATACCACCTCCTGCTCATGGAAGCACAGCCGGATCTGGGTGAATCTGCACTGCAAGGCAAGTGAAAAAGCTCCATTTTAGTAAGAGTGACAGGAATGACCACACGTAACAAGGACTAATGAAGAAGTTAGCAGACCAGGGTCTACACTGGTCCAGTGCAGGGAGTGGATTAAGCAGTTGAGGACTGATACTGGAAAAACAGGGATACACATTTATCAAGACTGAGCTTGTTAACTTTATAGAGGGAATAGTATGATGAGATGGCCCACACTGGCAAGTACCTAGTAGCAAATATCTCCAATGGCCGGAGACAGGACATTAGCTGGTGAGGGCTCTGAACTACTGCAGTAAATTCTTTCCCAACTGTGTGACTGATGGGTCTGGCTGGCATGCTCAGAATCTAACTGATCACTGTATCTGGGGTCCAGAAGGAATTTTCCCCGATCAGATTGTCAGACTGTGCGGTATTTTCACCTTCCCCTGCAGCATGGGGCACGGGTCACTTACTGGTTTAACTAGAGTAAATGGTGGATCCTTTGTACAGAGAACTCTTTCATATCCAGCACTCTATCTTCCAGAACTCTCAAATAACCAGCAATTTCTGGTCCTGGTGGAATCTCAAGGATTTTTTGTGAATCACCAAGGCACTAACCTTCTGTTCCCTGTTTGCTTGCGAGCACGTTGACCGTCCACTGCACCTCAGCAACTCACACATACTCCCGCAGAAGACAAGGTCTTCACCCCATCACACAGCGGTCTAAAGATTTTCTGTGATGAACTTATGGCTGATGTTCTGAAAAAGGCCAACAAGCAGGTTCAGTACCCATGAGAAAGATTACTGGCTAGAGGACAGGCAGAGAAAGACCTGGGCAAGCTGCAGATCTGGAAGAAAGAAGTGCAGTGCAGGAGCTGATGCTTGAGTGGGGCGGAGGGGAAAGAGCCGGAGCTGGCTGAGGGAGGTGAGCCGGGCCTGCATGCAAGGAGGGTGAGCCAGAGCTGAGCGGGGTTAATGTGAGTTAAGTACAACTGCAAATTGCGCATTTTGAGGGATTACTGTACCTCCCTTGTTCTCTTACCTGCACACAATTCTCTGTTCTTTGCACACTCTTGGGGCACCTACTGTACACGACCTTGTTCCTAGGGCTCAGGCATAATCCTGTTAATTTAGACACCCATCTACATTGTTGTGTGGTCTCAGAGTGTAATCTTACACCCAGTGGGTTTGCAAGGTCTTTTACCACTGAGAGGAGCCCTACACAGCAATATCCTACTTAACCTCTACTTATTAACAATCATCAAAACAGAATGCACATTCTAAGCATACAGTGCTCCCCACTCCCAATAAGGCAGGTGAATTTTTTCTCAATGGACAGTCAGGGTTAGGTCATCTGAGAATGCCAGCGTCTGCACAGTGTCATTAGCGGAGTGTTGTGGTCTGGCAGCTCTGAGTTTGACATCGTATCCTATAGTTAGGCCAGGTCTACATTAGACTTTACAGTCGACTGTAGATACGTAATTCTAGCTATGGCAATTGTGTAGCTGGAATTGCCCTATCTACAATCAACTTACCTGGCTGTCCTCACAGAGGGAGGTCGACAGGAGGAGCTTAGCCATTGACCTCCCTTTCTCCTCGTGATATCGAGGAGCACAGGGGTTGACTGTCGACCCCAGATACTTCGATTTCACATGTCCCAACTAGGCAAGTGCAATCAAAACCCAGAAGATCGACTGTAACAGGGTTGATCTTCCAGGTAGTGAAGACATACCCTTAGTTCCAAAGAATTTCTTTTTGCACTCCAGATTATACAGTGAAACTTGAGTGTGGCTTATCTGCACCTTAACCAATCATTACTAAATGTTTCTAAGTAAAACAATTCCATCATACCCTCCCACACACACCATAGCTGATTTACATGTAGCAAAATGAATTATGTAACAGGCAGAAACAAAGAACCAGTAGATCATACAATGATAGAGAAGTGGGACTCATAAAGACTGATATATGATTTCTTGCCAGACAGAATGCTGTCAAACTAGGTTTTCTTTGACCATCTTAACATCTGTTTCTTTATCTGGTGATGGTGGACACGATCAGGACAGAACTGTCCTTTTAGCAGCTTGAGGTTACTTGTTCTAATGTAATTTAGATGGTATATGAGGACATGACTTATCACATGACTGAGGCTCTCTCAAGATGGCTGTCGACAAAGGGCTTAGACTGTGCAATATGGCAACAGGAAAAGGCCTTTTGCTTATCATTCACCATGTTCAGTAACAATTACCTCTCAGACCCATTTCAATGTGTGATGTGGCACTACCTCCTTTACTGAACAAAAACATTCATAAATATAGTATTGTCCTTCTTCTTTTGCCCACGCAAGTCCATTACATGATAGCACAGGGCATCCCTGATTTTTTCTGCTGACCTGTTTCAGCTGCAATTGATGCATTTTCTGACTGAGTGTTCTGGTTCAACAATCCATTACTGTTGTAGGTCTGTTCAGGGGAAAGGAGCTTATATTTGGCTCATCAAGGATTGTGGCTTGCTGTGTGTGTCATGATAATGCAGAAACTGGAATCTAGATGAGTCTATAAACAGTACCAGCGAGATTTCAGGCTGCCAAATGCACCCTCAGCCACCATTCTATCCCTGCTGAGAATGTAATTAAACTCCTTTGCTAGGCCTTCTGAGCTCAAGACGTGGTTTCATAAGGAAAGGTAGAAGAGTGTCAGCTGGGTCCCCCGGAATAACATGGGGAACAGTGACTTCATTTATGACAATGTCCTTTGGTGGGTATTCAACCTATCAGCTTGTCCTGCCTGTCAGAAAGCCGTGCTATTATAAACCTTTCCAGTGCAATCATGTTGTCATTCATAAACTGACCTCTGTGAGGCACCAGAGCTGCTATAACAATGGAGTAGTCCTCTCCATGCTTTCTGAACTTGTTTGTTCCTTGAGGAGGAGATGCTATGGGCAGATGAGTTTCATGAATAACCCCGTCACAATTTGGAAACCCATTCTCTCGAAGCCAGCGCCTATTTCAGGCATGTTGTTTGTGCCCAGCACCATTGGCTACATTACATATCACCTCAGAAAGCACCACCATCACTTTACCCACAGTTGATTTTCCAGCACCAGGTTTGGTTCAAAACCAACCAAATTATTCTGGGAATAGGGGATTTTTATGCTTGGCCAAAAGAGTATCAATTATTTCCTCAGCTCTATCACAAGTTTGTGAACAGCTACATATGAGCAAACCAGTACACATGTACACATACACTAAGTGCAGCCCTGTTCTGATCTCCTCTTACACCACTATGCTATTTACTTCTGTGGAATTACTCCTGAGCTCAACCAGTGTAAGTGTGATTGGACACAGCCCTCTGTCACACCTCCTTTCCCCCAACTCTGAGGCAGTTTCTGAATTTCAGGATTTACCTCGAGCTAAAGGGCAAAGGATTTCACATTATAAGGACTTTTCTACATACTTTGTTTTATCTAACTCTTAATTTCCCCACCCCTCCTGCCGCTCCTCTGCTCTTCTCATTTGCCAACCCTGATAACACTTTTTCCAATTTGTCAACCTTGATAACAATTTTTGGACCTCTGTGCTTTATATACTGAGTCTGTTCTGGTAAGACTATGGTCTGAAGAAGTGGGTCTGTCCCCAGAAAGCTCATCACCTAATTATTTTGCTAGTCTTCAAAGTGCTACATGACTGCTTTTTTGTTTTAATAGTGTAGCCTTGAAACACAGATGAAAGTTTCCAGAGATAAGATAGTCATCAGCTGCAGTGGCTAACAGCTGAGGATACATCAGAACTAGAAACTATAGCATTTTGAACACCACACTGGAATGCCATTTTTCATTTGAGCAACTCTAATTGCTGCAAATATAAAATACGTTTTGAAAAACCAAGGGTAGGCAAATACAGTAAGTGATGTATTACCCTCATATCACAAGTAGGAAATCTTAAGCATGCAGAGACACTATTGTTAACTTTACTGATAATCTCAGAATATTGGGCAGGTACTTCTCCTTAAAGACCAAGCTCCTGGAGTCTAGGGACTGCATAAGAATCCTGACTGTTCAAAAACTAGCTGAAAGTCTATGTTGTCATATAACAGGCAGAGAGGTAGCCATGGTAGTCTGTGTTCTATCAAAACAAAAAGCAGTCATGTAGCACTTTAAAGACTAACAAAATAATGTATTAGGTGACAAGCTTTCATGGGACAGATCCACTACATCAGATCATAGCCTTACCAGAACACATATATAAAGCACAGAGGTCAAAAAATTGTTATCAAGGTTGACCAATCAGAAAAAGTGTTATCAAGGTTGGGAAATCAGAAGAGCAGAGAGATGGGTGCGGGGTAGAGTTAAGAGTGTGGTCAAACATCAAAGTATGTGGAAGAGTCCCTATAATGGGTAAGGTAATTGCTGTCCCTGTTCAAACCATGTGTTAATGTGTCGAATTTGAATATGAATGTTAGTTCTGAGCATTCCCTCTGTAGACGCTTGTTAAAGTATCTTTTCAGCAGAACGCAAACTCTCAGGTCTTTAACAGAATGGCCCTCTCCATTAAAGTGCTGGCCGACAGGTTTGTGTATTTGGAGTTTTTTGATGTCTCCTCTATGTCCATTCATTCTTTGTCAAAGATTGTCTGCCGTTTGCCCTATATACGTGGTATGTGGGCATTCTTGGCACATGATGGCATATATGATGTTAGCTGAGGAACATGAGAATGTGCCTGTGAGTCTGTGAATAACCTGGTTAGGTCCAGTGATGGTATCTCCAGAATAGATATTTGGACAAAGTTGACAACAGGGCTTGTTGCAAGGAAAAGTTCCAGGATTAGCATGATCGTGGTATAGCCTGTGGTTGCTGGTGAGAATCCTCATAAGCTTGGGAGGTTGTCTTCAGGAAAGAACAGGCCTGCTACCTAGGGCCTTCTGGAGTTTGGCATCATGATTAAGGATAGGTTGTGGGTTATCAATGATGCGTTGCAGTGGTTTGAGTTGGGGGCTATAGGTAATGACCAGTGTTCTGTTCTTGGCTTTTTGGGGCCTATGTTGGAGTCATTGGTTTCTGGGTATTCATCTGGCCCTGTCGATTCATTTTTTTTACTTCTCCCAGATGAATACCCAGAAATCAGTGGTGTCTCCCTGGAACAATGGGGCCAACAGCCACCATGGGCCCTGGGGCAAGCTGGGAAGAGCTCTGTGCTCTAGAAAGGGATGGGGGGGGGCGAGAGCAGAAGGAGGGGGACCAAGGGCTGTCAGCTTCCAGTGCCACCTGGACTACAGCACTGCCCCTACCTAACTCCCACAGTTGCATGCAGCCAGAGCAGTACTGCTGCAACACTTCAAAGGGGCCTGGAGCTCCAGCTGCTGCCCCCGCCCAAGTAGCAGCAGCCAGAGCTCTGGGCCCCTTTGAAACACCATGCCCAGGGGCAGCCATTACCCCCCACCCCACATTCACATACACACACCGCCAGTGGTGGTCCTGCCCTGCAGCAAAGCATCCTGAGGCTACTGCTCCAGGAAAGGAGCCGAGCTGACCAGGCTGGGAAGCTGTCGGGCTCAGGAGAGGCAGAGGCGTCTGGGACAGGTGGCCCTGGAGACAGATAGAAGTTAGAAGCAGCGGCGTCACTAGGACAGGAAAAGCAGGTGGATCCCAGCTTTCAGGTGGGGGGGCAGTGCTGGAGGGAGGGGTGGAGGGCCCTGTGGGGGCAGGAAGGGGCAGGTGTGCAGGAGGGATCCAGTGCCTGGGCAAGTTGTAGTTGGAGGGATGGGGACCCTGCCTCCCTCCACCCCTCTTACTGCTCAGCGGGCAAGCAGGTCGCACAGACTGTGGGATGCACCCAGGGGGCAGAGAGGAGCCCTGATAGCACTTGACCTTCGCCTACCCCTCCCCACCCCAGCTCGGTGTCTGGGAGCCCAGCCTCATCTCTCTCCTGCCAGTGTATAACTCTCTGCTGCCCCACTTTCCAATCCTTGCACTACACCTACCCAGGCCTGCCCCCATGAGGCACCTCCCCTCCATGGCTAGGACTGGGGCTGGAGACTGGGGCAACCGCACACAGGGCTGGCAGGAGAGCAATGCAGCCAGGCCGACGGACACCCAGCTGTGGTCAGGAGTCCCATCCTGTGGATTCAGGGAGCTCTGGCCCCAATTTGGGTAGACCCAGACGCTAAGGGGGAGGGCCGCAGCCCACTCAGGCCCATCTGCACCCACCCCCACCGTTGGTTAGAAGGCTGTTTTGTTGATTTACTTGGGTAAGCTTAGAGACTGAACCTTTGAGGGGATTGGGTGGGGCAAGAAGTGTTTGGAAGCCAGGGAAGAGCCTTGCCCTGTGACAACTAACACAGCACACGCCGAGTTGGGGTTGGGCCTGACTAAGCAGCGTTACGCACTCAGGATTGGCAATACTGCCCACATTCAGTGACTGAGCCGAGGTGTGAAAGTCCATGCTCGAGCTGGGCGTAAAACCTGGGCCCTGCTGACTCGAATCCCGGTCGGCTCTATAACTATTAAACTAGATTTTTCCTCCAAGTTTTCATGTTCACTTTCACAGCTTTACCCCAAAGCAGGAGCACACACTGCGTGTTTTTCTCTCACCTCTTTTGGCCCCTCCCTCCACTGCTACCAGCACCCTTTATTGAGAAATCGCTTGTCCAGTGATAATGACTTTCTCTTCACACAAAGACAAAAGCCTTGCTGCGAAAAGGCGCATTTTATAGACATCTAAAAGGAAGAAAAATAAATTAAGACATCAAAGATTCGTGCAAAAGAGCCATTAGTACTGAGGGTAAATTCTTAGCCTGCTGCAGAAACTCCGCCCAAGATTTATACTGCCAGCAAAACTAACCAACTGTAGTGAGCATACGGTTTTATTCAAACAATATAACAAGTTGTAAATCTATTGCTAAACAAGCACATGACTATGAGCACAGCCATTGACTCAAAACCAAACCAAGATTTACTAAGAGTTGTGAAACAGTGGAACTCATTATGTAGTACAGAATTCTGTTTATGACCACATAGTAAAATCTGAGTTACTGTGCTTATTCTAAACACAGGTTTTCAAGGATTTATGCCCCAGCTATTTTATCACACCCACCACTGAAGCTCACCATTCATGGCCACAGCTCCGGAGCAATTTTCCTTCTAAAACTTTTCAGTTAATTTTGATTGTATTTTAAAACTAGAGAAGTGAAACTCAGGGAGACTTTGGCAATCTGTCTTTAAAAAGATTAAATTTTACATGCTAAGATTTTGCATGCACTTAGGCCCTTTAAGGTGAGCTGGTACGTTATGTACAATACTGTTGTTTAATATTTACGGATGGAAAATGTGCCCCGGAAAAGCAGCTAACGCAGATTCACAACATCAGTAATAACTTTCTTAACATGATGTTTTTGACAGTGTAAGTTTCATTGGCCGTGGCTACAGTACCTCTTCCTTTCAGAAGAGGCATGTAAAGTACAGCCGTTAGAAAATGCAAATTAGCTGATTATATGAATATTCAGAACCTCATTTGCATGACGGCAGCCACCCAGCCTGTCAAAAGTTCTGATTTCAAAATAAAAACACATTGGGAGAAAGAGAATTTCAAAGTCTGGTATTTATTTCAAAGTGCCCACGTCTACACAGCCAGATTACATTTCCAAAGCAACACTTTCAAAGCCTGACTGGCCACCATTATGCTAATGAGGCACTGAGTATTCACATCAGTGCCTAATTAACCAGTTCCGATGCATGTGATTTATTTGCCTCCTCCAAAAGGGAGGAGCATGTGTAGACACAACCTAGGAGTTTAACAAGTCGCATATTGTGGAACTGAGGCTAACACTCTCTGTCATATTGTTTTCTTTATAGCCTCGACATGATCTTCATTTTGTCACAGCAGTAGCCAGGCATGCTGACAGGGGATGCAAAGGGGGCAGTAATGCAGGGGCTTGCTGTTTCAAAGGGGCCTGGAGCTCCACCTGTGCTGGCAGCCGGAGTTCCAGGCCCCGTTGCAATGTCACAGCAGTGCTGCTCCACTGCTGTGCACAGCTCTGGGGTTAGGGGGCCCAGCACCTCAGTGTGAGCTGTGCTAAGGGCTGACAGCCATAGGCCCTGCCCCGTCTGCCCTCGGCCCCACCCTTTCTGGGGCGTGGTGCCAGGGACCCCTCCCACCTTGCCCTGGGACCTGTGGTGGCTGTCGTCCCTGCTAGCACTAACAGCCTTTGTTGGAATGGAAATCTGGGGTCAGATCCTCAACTTGCATAATACAGATACACTGAGATTAATGGAACTAGAGGCTGGTGACATTTTTCACGTATAACTTGTAACTACCAAGGGCAGATACGGAATGACCCAAACACTGAGACCATCACTTTAGTTCCTTACATTATGCCCTAGTAAATAACTGCTTTTTCCTCTCCTAGGAGATTCTGCAAAGCTGCACTTGTACCTCCCCTTCCTAAATGTCTTCCCTTGCCTATGGCAAAATTTCCCTACTGCACCATTTCTAGAATCTCTCCATGGAGTCTGGAAGATAATTCAGTAACAGTTCCTACCTGGAGGCTTTCTTCACAAGCACAAAAACTAGAAATGTCACTTGAAAAAAGAGCTTAAATCCTGCAGGAAATGACTGATGAGACAATGTCTCTCGCTAATGAGCAGTTCTCTTCTTGGAACCAATCTCTCTGCCGCAAGTTGGGTATAGTGCTGACTCAGTAAAGCACTCAATGAAAAAGTATGTCCAAACTGAGGGCCGCAGTTGGTTATTAGCTATTCTAGCAGGCCACAAAGGCTGAACAGCTTCTGAGCAGTATCCTCTCTCCAGTGATTCCCAACCTTTTCACCAGTACGGGCCTCAAACTGTTCACAGACCCCGCCCCCCATCAAAGCCAATTCTAGCCACAGTGTGCACTTCATTAAATGAAGAAGATAGCTTTTTGGACAGCAATTAATAATATTATCAGAAGATATTTAATTTAAAATTAATAATTGATGGTAACGGCAATTTATTTAAAACTTATTTTGTTTGAACATTTTTATTTATCTTTTTTTTTCACGGACTCCCTGCAATGTCCTTGTGGATCCCCAGAGTCAGATGGATAGGTTGCTACACTGATATTTAGTCATAGGTAAGCATTACTGAACACAACGGTATTAGGGGGTTGCCATATTACTCTGTATCTGGAAAAAACAATCAGAAGTCCTGTTTGCTCTTTACAGACGGACTGCTTTTTTGTAGCATAAGCCTTCGTAGGCAAAGCCCCACTTCATCAGACGCATCTTTCCCACAAAAGCTTATGCTCCAAAAAATTGGCTAGTCTACAACATACCACAGGATTTCTTATTGTTCTGACTGCAAAGGATGCATCTGCAGATGTTTACTCTCAAGTTCTTCTTCCCCCCAAATTTTGAATGTTATGTGGGTGCCACTGCATATCTGCCTATCCATATGAAATTATGGTTCACAGCTCTCTGAAACCAGACAAATCACTGTGTTTAACTCAAAATGAAAATGGAGATTTATTAGTGCCACTTCTTATACATTTCCATATAATAGTAATTTCTACTTATATTTGCAGGCAAGCTCTTATAGGTCAGTTCTGCCAAACTTTTAACTCCCAGCTAAGGAAATGTTACGTATGATGACGTGAACTTTCTGCACCAAATTGTGGATTCAGAAAAGCCAACCGAAAAATTATAACAGTGTTTGGGCAGAGGCTGGGAAAATTGTGCAAATACGGAAGATTATAATGTAACCTCTAAGGGTAGGGCTACACCGCAAAGTTATTTCAAAATAACTATCCTAGAGCCTACACAACACAACCACTATATCAAAATAATTTCCAGATAGTGGTTAATAATTTCGAAGTAGTGGTTGGCTTGTTTTAAAATTGGTAAACCTCATTCTATGAGGAATAGCACCTATTTCGAAATAGCTACATCTAAATAGGTGCTGTTTAGTCAGGGGATAGCACCTATTTTGAAATAAGCTATAGCGCTTCCAATGGCTCTATTTTGCAAGAGCCTCTATGGCTGTCTACACAACAGAGATCTTTCAAAAGAAGACCTTATGGAAGATCTCTTCCAAAAGAACTTCTTTCAAAAGAGTGCGTCCGCACACAAAAAAGCAGATCGAAAGAGTGATCTGCTCTTTCAAAAGAGAAAGTCCACACAGCCCCCACTCTTTCTAAAGAATGGGCCAGGGGTCAAAAAATTAGGTGCCATGAGGACTGCTCTTTCAAAAGAAGAGCCCTGTGGAGCATCTACACACGTTTTCTTTCAAAAGAAGCTTTCAAAAGGGGACACTTTTCCTGAAAAAGGAGTGGAAGAACGTTTTTGAAAGCAGTGCTGCATTCTTTTGATTTACTTTCGAAAGAATGTTTTTTGTGTGTAGACACTCCACAGGATCCTTCGAAAGAGCCCCTTTCTTTTGAAAAATCTTTGGAAAGAACTTGCTTATGTGAATGTAGCCTCCATGTGTAGCCACTGTATTTCAAAATAGCTAAGTGCTGTTTCAAAAGGCATTTTGTGCATAGCAGAATTATCTTGAAATGAGCTATTCCGGAATAGCTTGTTTTGAAATAAGGCTGCTGCGTAGACATACCTTAATTTGTAATTCTTTTGAAATCTTCACACATCATCATGGTGTCCTTTATTTTCAGCACCATCACAGCAACCCGGGTGGGGCACAAGAGATAACGAATTTCGACCAGAGGTTCAGATGAAGTGCAATAGATCCACTTTGGCTGTAGCCTGACAGTGTGGCACCTTTACCTTGCGCTAGCTGGGCTGGTTGGCCAGCCTAATGGTCTTTTGTATGCTGACTTGAAAATCAAACAACACTGCTAAAACTTTGCAAGTCAGCCTATTTCACCATCATGTGAACATCCAACGAGCTCAGCTGTAACCTTTCAAGCTAAAGTTGCTGCAAGGACACATATCATTCTTCTTTCCTGACTAACCGGGGCAATGTTTGAGCATGGAGACAATGGTCTATACAAGTGACAGTGCAGCTCCTGGAACACCTGCCCTCATCTGGTTAGATTGTACATAGTCCTGCACATATACAGGAGAGAAAACGGCATGGAACCTTCCCATCCTTCTGACCTCGTGCTCCTTCAAGCACAGGGTTAGTCTGAGCATTCACAGTGTTTGAGAACTAACAAGGCTGCTCCATTCCCCCACTGCTGTAGAGCTGGGTCATCAAAATCTGAGTGTGTATTATATGATTTCTGCTATGAAAACTGCTGCTTTCTGTTCTCCCAGAGGCATCCTGCCTGTCTCAGTCAGTATGTCTTCAAGAGCTACTGCCTCTGCACCAACCCCTTGCTGGCAGAGGTGGCTTACAGCCATGATCTAGCCCTTCGTTTGTAAATTGCTTGGAGCAGGGTTTACAATTTCTTTCATGTTAGAGGCAGTGCAACCCACTCCAAGGGTGCTCATTAAAAATCAGGCACGGAAGAGATCCCTGGGCCTGTAGTTCGTGTTCTTTGCTGGAGCGTGACAGTGTAGACTTGGACCCTCAGGACCATCCTCACAGCCTGGGCTGGAGGGGACAGGACATGCTGCAAAGGAATGCACCCCTCTCCTAGTAGAAAGACCCCTATGGGTGATCTTTGGAGAGCGGTATCAATGGATGCTGCTTGGGTGTGAAGGGTGAAATAAGGAAGACCTGTGGACAACTTCCTGAAGAAGTGTGACCAGTTAAGCCCATTTAGGAGGGTTTCTAATGGACTTCACAGTTATACCAGTGCGCCTCATTTAGAAGGATGGTGAGTAGGTCATGGAACCCTGAGGGAGGTTGCATAGGGTGACCATTCATGCAACACCAGAATAAATGGACATTGCAGTTCTTCCAGGGACAGCCTGGGTTCACCTCTGCTGGTGTGACCTCACACTCACAATGCATGCGCGATCCTGCTTCACACACAAGGTCATCATCTGCAAAATATCATCCCCCAGGTGACACAGACAAAACCACATAACGTTTTCTCTTGGTACTGGTGGGGAGGGAGCAAACCTTAGAAAAGCAGCATTGTCCGGCTTGAAACCTTGTGAACGGCCTGCCTATTGAAGAAAGGGGAAATGAAGAGCCTATTGGTCTATTTCCATAGCAAATAGTAGGATGATTGGTATAATACAAGAACCACAGTAAAATAGTTCATAACACTGGTAGTATGCGACATTCTCCGGTACCTAGGAATATAGTTCCCTGCCCAGAAGCTCTAGCAATCTAAAAGACGTGGACATGATATAATGGACTTGATATGGAAGAAAGTGATTAAGCAGTTAAGTCTAGCGTGCATCACATTAGCTTCAATAAACTTTTTCCTAATGATTATACTCCGAGTTAATTATATGAGGCAAGGAAGCGGAGAGAGATGAGGGAGAGCTTCATGATGCCATGGGTCCCTAGAATGGAATGCACGTTTTGGTTGTCAATTAAGGTAAATACTAGTCACACCAGCTTTGGCTTTTCTCCCCATTTACACTGTTGCCACACTACTCAAAACTCCAAACAGGACTGCACAGCCCATTGTCTACAAACAGTTGATATCCCTGATCTTGCAGTCTGAAGCCTCTGTCTTGGGAACTGTTTCTGTTGACTTGACTGGGCCTCCACACAAGCAGTGAGGTCCTCTCCCCCACAGGAGCTTGCAGGGTCAGAGACCACAAATTAAAATGACATAAGGAGGAAGGAAAATTACAGTTTTCTAAAGCTACAAAACAACTTCTCTTATAAGCTTGGTGTTGCAAGACTTTCAGAAATGTTTCCCTTTCAGGAGGAGATTTTTCTCTGCAGGGTCTCTGTCTAAAGTTTGAGCCAAAGCCCCCTGGCCAGGTGTGAGTTTTGGGGAAATGGAGGAAATAACCTCTTCACATTATTAGAAAGCTGTAAGCAGACTTTATGACCCCGGCAACAGGAATGGCTGAAGTTTAAAACACACAAGTTGGCCCCATCACCAGGGAGCAGTAAAGTCTCCTGCTTAGTTTGGGGAACAAAGTTAAAAAAGAGACAAGTGGCAGAAAATGGTCTAAATTCCCAAACCTACATACAGTCAAGGATATGATACTCATGTGTCCCTACTTTTCTCACTGAGACGACTAGCATGATGCTGATCCCATATTAAACATGTTCAGGATTAGGTCTGCATCTGTGCTTTTAGCAACTCACTCTCTTAAGGAACTATAATTTTTACCTGTACAGCAAACCAGGAACAAATTACTGCTGTTCTCTGCTAGCACTATCTACATGAAAGCACAAGCAACTGTCTGTCTGGCAGGGACCCCAGGGTGCAACCTAGACAATGAGACCACTGACCCCACCGTCTTACCAACCTGGGTGTCCCTATCACACTGTGATTCTGTGTAAAGTCACAAACCTGTGGCTGGTATTGCCCTTACACAGACATCCACAGGCAGGGACACACCCAGCTGAGTTACATGAATGCTGTCACAATCATTCATGAACCAACAATAAAGAGGCTCTAGCCAGCTACCTGGATTTGGACCCCAGAACTGTACCATCTTGTCCTCATCAAAAGCTCAGCGAGTGTAAGTTTGTTATCCAATCTGCCCCTGCCTTGTTGTGAAAAGAACACACACTGGCCTTTGTCAACTGAGCTGAGGTTTCCCACAAACTGCAACCTAAACATGTTTGGGGTCTTTTAGGTAAAATCTGAAACAGATCTGCTAGCTACAGAAAGACAGATTTTAGGTGATAGATCAAGCACAGGGACCAAGATTTGTTATTTAAGAATTAAAAGTCAGTTTGCCATCTGAATTCTACAAACTAAACAGGAATTGGATCAAGCAGTGTCTCACCCTAACAGAGAGTACAGCAGGTCACAGATGTTCCATACATAGGCTGGGACTCTTCCACCTTCCCCATGCTGGGACCACCCTCCCCTCTTTGCAGTCTTTGTTCTCCAGTCATGTTTTCAGCTGCTGAGTTGTAGGAGGGGCGTCTGAGGCCCAGTTATGTCATTTCCACTTTTATAGTTTCTTGCAGCTTGCTGGAAAGACCTTTTCATGTGCAGGGTCCGGCAGTCCCCATTAATCAATATGTGTTCTGTCTGAGTAGTTTTCTGGGATGGCCATTGGGAGAGTGGGTTCCTCTTAAGGGCCACCAGCCCAGCTCATCAGGCTACTCCACTGTTGTACCTGACAGGCTGGTTGTGGGTGTTACCAACGTCCCAACACATTTCAGCAAGACAAACATGGCAAAATACCATAACAACACACACAGGAATAGCACATACCATCCAACCAATCAAGACATTTAAAATGATCCCTCATAATGTTCAACCAGTCAAGACATTTAAAATGACCCCTCATAAGCCATACTTTGTACAAAGCTTCTCATAATTGTATGGCAGTGATGAATAGGAGGCATCCAGGGTGCTGCTTGGAAGTACAGAGTGAGGGGCACAGGAAAACCTTCAAAATACTTTGCATAAACACTGTGGGTAAGTGGCAAATTTTGAGGGTGGGAAGGAAGGGGCTACTTGGAGATCTTAACCGCTTTAGCAGCAACGAAGGGTCCTGTGGCACCTTACAGACTAACAGAAAAGTTTAGAGCATGAGCTTTCGTGAGTTAACTCACTTCTTCAGATGCTGCACGAAAGCTCATGCTCTAAACTTTTCTGTTAGTCTATAAGGTGCCACAGGACCCTTCGTTGCTGCTACAGATCCAGACTAACACGGCTAGCCCTCTGATACTTAACTGCTTTAGGCTGTCTAGAATTGTTGCTATTTCCTGCCTCATTCTGAAAAAGGGAGATGCATTTATTTTAAATCAAAGCTTCCCTCTTTCTTCTGCAAAGATACTCCACTCACAACATAAATAGATGTGTTGCTGACCTGCTAACCAGCCTTGAGGAAAACTATCTACAGTGAAACATAAGCATTGGTCTCCCCCATCCTATAAACAAAGTGTAGCTTTCTCAAACAAATTGGGATTTAATTGCAAACCTTATTCAGAAGCAGGTTTTCTTTGGGGAAAAAGTGCAAAATGTGCTGCATTGTTCCTCTGCAGTATCTACTACTCCTGTTTTTTATTTGTCATGAACTGTATGATGAAAAACCTATCATATTATTATTACTATTATTATTACTTTGACATAACTTCGCTGTGTAGACCTATCCTCAGGCTACATTTACATTGCAGTCCACTTTCAGAAGCGGAATGCAAATGAGTGAGATCAGAAATGCAGATAAGGCACGTATTTACATATCTCATGCCTCATTTGCACATTCTAGCACAATCTCACTTCCGGAAGAACCATTTAAGGAAGCAAAAACAGCCATGTAGATGCAGTTCCTTCGAAAACAACCACTGTTTTCAAAAGAACCCTTCTTCTGGACGCAAAATTGGAAAAAGTGTTCTTTCAAAAACAGGGTTTGTTTTTGAAGGAACCCCATCTACACGGCTGTTTTTGCTTCCTTAAATGGCTCTTCCGGAAGTGAGACGACTGTGCTAGAATATGCAAAGGAGGCACGAGATATGTAAATACATGCGTTATCTGCATTTCTGCAATGTAGAATGCAGACTGCAATGTAGACATAGCCACGGTGTTGTACCCGTGGAACCTTAAAAAAGTGTACCTGCTCCAAAAAAGTGACTGTGTAAAAGAAGGCATTGTCTTACTGAGCACATCTGCCCTTCTTTCACACTTGTCATATATCTTGAATGACTGACAAAAAGAGTCTGCTGGTTGGCTGTGTGACCTCTACAGTGCCAGGAGAGAATACATGAGGTTATGTTTCCTGTTGGGCATCAGAAAAAGTACTCTTTGTGCCCTGCAGTATGTAGCACTTGAACAGTTCCATTAAGGGCAGCAGGGGTTGCCCCGGAGTCTCTGCTTAGAACCTGAAAAGGAGGAAATTGCAGAAATGTCAGTGAGCACAATTTGTCCTGTAGAAACGGTGCAGAACAAAGCTGATGGGCACACCATTTCAATCACTATCTTTCTCTTGGCACTGGAAACTTGGCATTCTACCAGTGTACTGTCATGGTGCCTTGACAGTTTTGACAGCTGGGGCATGTAGACCATCTTGTTCAAAAGTAACAGTCTGTACCACCTCAATGCTTTCGTCTTATGTCACTGACACTGTCAGTGATCTGACTTGAGAGCTGGTGCACTAGAGAACCTTCCACCAACTGAGAGTCCAAGTGGAACAAGAGGAAAGGACCCCACCTCGTTCACGGCCTTGGAAATCTCAGCCTTCTTAGAAAGGCTCATTTGTGACTGAGAGGATAAGCATTTGGCTCTAAAAAATATCATCAATTTGGCCTGTCATGGTACCATCTGGAGATCATTTGTAATTACTACAGTTCCATGAGGCTGCACAATCCTTCCAACAAGCTTGAAGAGAACTGATAAGTACCATGAAATGGCATCTTTATTTATAGCAATGTGCTTAATTGGTTCAAATGCTGTAAAATTGCTTTTCTTAATATAGACTCCAGTAGTTCAGCAACAAAAGCACTGGAAATAATTAGGAGTAATCCATTAAAAGAGCTACCATTTTACATAGCCGGCAATAAGAAAAGGAGAGGCTTTGAAAGGAAGGTGGGTGTTTAGGCACCTTTTTACCAGCTTTCAGGTGTGATTTTGCACCCCAATTTATAACTGACAGTTTACTGCTGTACAATCGGAGAGAGCAATCTCATAGCTCAGGATGTGCAGGCACACAAGTAAACCAGTTCCTTCCAGCTGGAACTAGGCTATCTCTATAGCAACGTCCAAATGATAGACAGATTTTGGAATATGCAGCGGTCTACTGTGATACAACAGAGCTTCTGGGATTTCTACCAAATGGCTGCAACCCTGAGTACAATGATACCAAATTACCAAATTAAAAAAAAAATCAGTTTCCCAATATACTTTCAATAAACTCTGCTTAAAAGATGGCATTTGGAGTCCAAGGCAATATTCTCATGCCAATAACTATTTAGGGCACTAACCATCCAAGCGGCAGGCCACACTCTAAGCTTAACCCTGATGCATTTCTGAACTTGTCATGTGCAAAATCTCTTCTATAAGATGCTTTGCCCTTAACTCTTCATCTTGAATCAATGGACCTCCACAGGGACACAGAGGTCTACTCGTGTGGTATCATCTGTAGAATTGGGGCCTTTCTGACCACATGATTTTGGGCTCTGCAGGATGTTTCCTATAAGAACAAAAGAACGGCCATACTGGGTCAGACCAAAGGTCCACCTAGCCCAGTATCCTGTCTGCTGACAGTGGTCAATACCAGGTGCCCCAGAGGGAATGAACCAAACAGGTAATTATCTTGCTCCTGCCATCCATCTCCAGCTTCTGACAAACATAGGCTAGGGACCCCATTCCTTACCCATCCTGGCTAATAGCCATCAGGGACCTAACCTCTGTGAATTTTTCTAGCCCTTTTTTTTTTAAACCCTGCTCTAGTCCTAGCCTTCACAGCCTCCTCTGGCAAGGAGTTCCACATTTTGATTCTGCACTGTGTGAAGAAGAACTTCCTTTTGTTTGTTTCAAACCTGCTGCCCATCAATTTCATTTGGTATCTTCCAGTTCTTATGGGAATAAGTAAACAACTTTTCCTTGTTCACTCTCTCCACACCACTCATAATTTTATATACTTCTATCATATCCCCCCTTAGTCTCCTCTTTTCTGAGCTGAAAAGTGCTAGAGTCTCTTTAATCTCTCCTCCCGCTTGGGACCCGTTCCAAACCCCTAACCATTTTAGTTGCCCTTTTCTGAACCTGTTTGAATGCCAAAATCTTTTTTGAGATGCGGAGATCACATCTATATGCAGTATTCAAGATGTGGGTGTACCTTGGTTTTGTATAAGGGCAATAAGATATTCTACATACTATAAATATCCTATACTCAAGAAACATTCCAGGAGACTTACTAGAGAGACCAATACAACACAACTGGCATAGGGAATTATAAAATACACCTGCGGCAGCCTTGCCCAGTTCATCCACGGGTCAGGGATCTTCCCTCAGCTCAGAGGACAATGTTTTTGTCTCTCCTCTACAGAGAGGTTCCACTGAGAATGGAGGGCAGTTCTCATTTGCCCAGCAACCACAGAAATGTAGTAGCTGGGAGCTCTTTGAGACAACAGCTGCTCCTCTAGCAACTTTCAGGGACAGTCTGCCCATACCCCTTTTCCAGCCATCACTGCTGAGCTTGGGGGATAACAATGACTCCTCCAGCTTCATTTGAAAGGGCGTTTCAGTGGCTTTTGGCCACTGCAAGCAGTCCCTTGGGCAGAGCTCCAAAGAGAGAGAGCAGCAAAGAGGAGCCAGCCACAGACACAAACACCGTTATTGGGAGGAGAAGGAGCCAAAGCAGAGACGTTTCAGGGGAACTTCCTACGGTTGTGTTTGGATTCTGTCTTCTCCCTTCCATGTCCCGTCTCTCTTTCCTTTAACTGATACCCTTCTAACACCATGCACACATGCACGCACACACACACACGTGCACACACATACACACACACACAATTATAGAACTAACGTGCTTGCTGACATCACTATTTACTCTGCCTGTGTGATTATAGCTTTCCCCTCACCCTGTGTCTGTCTGGTCTCTTTTGACTATAAGCTCTCTGGAGCAGAGCCTGTCTTTATGTTCTGCATGTTCTGGTCCGTGCCCAGGGCTCCTAGGCATTATGGAAATGCAAATTAATAATGAATCTATCCCCGTCACACTTCTGAGGAGAGGGGTAGGCATACATCACTGCCATCTTTCACATAAAGGCGCCCAAAGCACTAGGCAAAGAGGCAACCTTGCACAAGGTCACATAGAAAGTCTATGGACAGAACTCAGCTGTAAGCAGAGATCTCATGAGTTCTGATCTGGTGTTTTGACCACAGTGCTGTCCTTCCTCCACTTTCCAGATCATAAAGAAAATAAAGTAACTGTCGTGTTCCTACGTGCTAAATTCTTCTTCCCTCCAAGAAGCATTATAAGTGCAAAAAGGTGTGGAACCTTAAACTTAAATAGATCCTGGGATGCGAGAACAGAGCTGAAGTTTGTGAATGAATGTAAACCGCAATTCTTGATTAGTTGTTATGGTAGTTTCATTAGTGGTAGCTTTTTAAATTGTATTCCTAAAGCATCTTAAAACGCAAAATTGCCTCTAGACCTATTTTTACTTCTTGCTTAGTAGGTTTGTTCAAGTTAGATGACAACCAGTAGTTGAACGAAAGTGAACTAAAAGAGAACCTTTATAATTCACAAGCGACGCTGGATAAAGTATTTTCCAACATCCATGGAGTGGCACGTAATCATCAATTTTTCAAAATATTCACATTTTGCAAACATACCTTCTCCGACTAGTCTTCTTATGTCAGGAATAAAAATGGATGATGGAGCTATGAAAGTGTTATATATACTTTTTCCTTGAAATTTTAGTGCTTACATGCTGGTTTATTTCTCATGTTGAAAGTTCTGTAACAGATGTGACAGAACAAGTGCGAAGAAGGAAAAGGAACTGTCAAAGTAGCTTTGATATATTTTAAATTGACTTTCTTCTCCACAGTTAACATATTTTGGAATTTTAAGCTTGTTGGGTTTTTTTGTTTGTTTGTTTTTTTAAACTGGGACTGAGAGCCAGTGAAACGGGGGAAACCATGAGGAGGGGGGAATCAGATGAAGAACTGGGGTGCAAGGTGGGGGTGGAGCTGGAACTAGCTGGACAAAAAGACTGTGACAAGGAGCCAGAGTGGGGGCTGGACACTGAAACTGGATAAGGAGATTTGGAGTTAACAATGTGGATGAGGAGAGGTGAGGAGGAAACTAGAGGCCAAATAGTGGGAGACACTGGCTAAGGAGCTGGGATTGGCTGCACGAGATGATTCTAAGAAGCCTGAGAAGCGTTGACTGGGGCTGGGCAAGTAAGGAGAATGAGGCCGTGACAAGAAGCCAAGGTTGTAAAGGAATAGGACAGGGATAGGCTGAGGGGTAGGGAGGAAGAAGCGGTCACAGGGAGTGGGAGAAGTTATTGCAGAAGAATATGTTCCTACTAGAGTACACTCCTTTCCTTTTGTTGTGGACAAAGGGATCTTGGACTCCATTCCTTGCTGCTTTCCAAAGCTACAAACTCCCATCTTCTAGTCGATTTCACAAATACTGTATTTGCTAAGCATGTGTGTCATCCTCTTGTGCACCATTGCTAAAGAAGGAGAACAACTTACTAGTGCTATCAGTGACTCCTTTAGCTCTAGGGACAGAGGTCTGTGACAGTTCTAAAGATTCTGACCATGCTGATGACCATGGAGTATATTTACACTCGTGATGCAATTTATTTTTCCAGTTTTTAAAAAGCAACAAGAAATAATTTACGCAATTGTTTGAAGTGAACTACTAAGGCTGCAAAGTCAGGGACTTAAAAGTTAGGAAATGCCAGAATTAATGTTGCCTGGGCATCTCCAATTTAGACCCCTTGTTTCTATACATTATGATATCATTTTACTTATGTGATCACACACTATTCTTTTTTCACATGACCCCTGCCTCATTCAGTACTAGCCAGTTGTTCTGAAAGTCAAATAGCCCATCGTAGCCCAACAAGACATGATGGGCTGCCCCAGAGTCACAGTCTGCAGAAGCCCTGGATGCTGCTGAATGAAACTGACATGATCCTGTCTGTTTTATGGCAGCTACTGGGTACACAAAAGTGAAATAAACAAAAATCATGTAAGTTTCACTCAGCTGCTGCCAGGCTTCAGGAATACTGTCCAAAATCCATCCAAAAAAGAAGTAAAATCCACAGTTCACAGGAGTTTTCAAAATGGCAAATGCTCTTGCAAACTAGAAATTCTGACTTTTGGCTAGTTTCAATCAAAAGTGCTACTGAGCATTATTGAGGGGTTGTGATGTCACGTGGTGAGGGACAAAAGTGTTTAGTTTGCACTGAGCAGAAGACCCCTGCTTGTGAGACAGTGCTGCAAGATCTGAGAGTCCAGGAGGCTTAATTAGGAGAAAAATAATGATGCAGGCTTAAGTGACAAGTGAGGCACTCCAAAAAGTTCAACAAAGTCACCTACATCCATGCTGAAAAGATTCAGCATTAAGTTAGGCCAAAACCAACCTTGCACTGGATTGCACAAATTAGGGGAAGATTTTTAGAGTGGCCAGACAGACATGCACAGACATGGTAAAGACAGCCTTGTAAGCATGCCAACTACATGATAGGTCTCTCCACTAAGACTAGCATTTGATACCACTCATGATACTACAGAGACTGGCATTGCTCTCTGAATGTAGGCACTCTTCTTGGCCATCCTCTTTTATGAGTTAGGCCTGATCTGCACTAGAAAAGTTTTTATATTTTTATACTGGTACAAGCAGGTTGGTTAGTGGTATGCATTGTTTGCGCCTTGGTTTTTTTTCTACGGGATTTATATACCATAATTTGGATGCAGTTATGTCAGCATAAAGGTGATTTATACCAGTATAGGGTATATTACTTCCTGAACTGGAATAAGCTATACCAGTATACGTGCTTTTAACTAGTGTAACTGCATTAACACTTGGGGGATGGGAGAGTTAGATGGTTTCTCTCCAGCTATAGTGGTATATTTAAAGCATCAACATGTTCTAGTGTAAATAAGTCCTTGAATGAATTAGTTTTAAATACTTTTGTTCCTCAACCAATGTCTATCTTCCCAACTTGTGGGAGCCACAGTTTGGAGTTTACTGGGAGAACCTGGACCCTGACATGAATCCAGGCAATCTGAAATCCAAAATCAAAACTATCACAGCTAAATTATTTAGGTGCATGGGATATAGGTCAGGGTCCAATCTGATCCAAAACATGGCAGACAACTGCAGAGGTAGCTGCAAATCTTCTTTCATGTCCTTTGAATACTAAATCCATTGCCTGGTTACTGCTAGGCTTTAACAGCAGCTCTGTTTTGTTATCAACTTGCTTAGAGTGAATTGTTCCCCTGAAATTGACAGGACCATTCATGCTCATTATGAACAAGGTCACGGCCTGAAATTAATGAAGGTATCCTGATATTTAAAAAAAAAAAATACAGAGAAGCCTAAATCCTGCTAGCCTTACTCCAGCTATACGTGCTCAGAAGTCACTGAGACCACTACATACATCTGTTATACCATTCTGCTATAGCTGGAGGAACAGTTTGTCCTTAGCTCAGAAAGAGACTATTTAAATAAAGATCTTGTCAACCACATGCAGAAGAACAGACAAAATAGGATCTACTGTAAACAGAGTAAACTGAATTACACAAAGCAAGAGAATTTTGCTGGAATAAAAAGATGCCTTTCTTTTGGTTTGTGTTTGGAAAGAATTTGTTTTTAAAAATATAACTGGGAGTTAAGGACCCAGATCTGGAAAGCTCACAGTTTTCCTCCACTTTTTTCCCAAGTTAAACGTTTCATATTCTTTCCTTTGTGGTTACAACTGTTTGACAAACGAACAACTCATCTGTAAATACTGTGGTGGTTAAATGAACAGCAACATTTTTGTAAAAGTGCATGGGAAAATTAGCTTTAAAGCTTTAGCATAATCTGACTATATTAAAAAAAATAAGATTCATTCCATCCTACGCTCCTCCTGTTGCCCTGAAGTACTGTAGGATAAAAATTCACCCCCAAGAATCCTTTAGTAACCCTTTAGTAACCCTAGATGACTGAAAGGTGTAGTGCCAGCCTTTAGACCAAATCATTTTTTCTGTGTGGGCAAACAATTGGGTGGGATAAGTGTCCATGTGATGAGATCCCCACCACACTCTGCACATCCCCCAAACACGCACTCTTGTAGAAAACTCTGTTAATCTCCTAGGTACTGGAGAGGTCAGTGCTATGCGAAGGAAAGCTGAACCACTAATGTTTCCCTGCAAACTGCATGGCCTAGTGCTGCTTTTTTTTTCTTTCTGGCAGCACAAAACTAGTGCTACTCTGCTGCTGGGCTTCCCCTGGCTGCAGCTGACCCAGGAACCTGG
Source organism: Carettochelys insculpta (assembly GCF_033958435.1). Classification (NCBI taxonomy): domain Eukaryota; kingdom Metazoa; phylum Chordata; order Testudines; family Carettochelyidae; genus Carettochelys; species Carettochelys insculpta. Next base: position 123,766,111 of record NC_134137.1, read on the forward strand.
AGAAGGAAAAAACCATAGGCTTGTAATGTCTTAACCTGTGGGGCTAGAGTAGGGTTCTCCCTCCTGCCCAGTCTCCAGTCCTGCTCCTGGCATGGACCCTGGACTGCACGGAGGTTTATCTGCAGGGTTGGAAGATAATAGGAACATGTGGCTGAGGACCTGCCTCTTCCTTCTGCGTGGAACAGAGGTGATCCATATCTGTACACACCCCTATGTGCAGAGGTGTAGGAGACGATCTGAGCCCATGTACTGACTTTGCTTGTTTAGGTGCAGCCCTTTGTGTTTCTTTTCCTTTCTTTCATTAACAATAATAAAAGCAAAACAAGAGGCTCCTGGTAGGCTGAAAGAAAGGGTGTGCCAGAAGCTCGTTACATCATGGACTGCCTCATGACTAAATACGCAATTCCTATGCTGAGGTGTATTTGTAAATACACACTTAGCTCTCAGTCCTGCTCCCTGGGAATCTTTCATGTGTCAATGAACTAGCAATAGGAAAACACGAAATGGCTGGAGACAATGGATTACACCTCATCTGAAATCTCAGCGTGGAAAACTCCAGCCTGACGCTCCGCATTCTGCTCCATCTAAAACCACTGTGCCGTGGCCATCTGATTGGTCCGCCTGCTGAGTCCCTGAACTGGTTGCAGATACCTAGGAAGTCCCTGTGAAATGCTTATGATTTGCTGTTGAATCCTACTACTGTGCACGTTCAATAGCCTCTCTACTGAATGGAAACCAATGCTCTCCCCACCCATTCACAGCTCACATTAGCAATTAATGCCCCCACGACTTCATGGCAGCCCATCTTCTGCCATCAATCCTGATGTGGAACACACCATTGATTTTTATGCGCTAGAAGAAAACCACCAAAAGGAATTACTTAATTACAATGAATCAAGAGTGCCTGAAGCCAGGCACATTTTTTTACTCTATAAATAAAAAAACAACAACAACAAAAAATGGTGAATTTGATTCCGTCTCCCCAAGCTCTGGTCCAAAAATGTTTAATAATAACTCAGGCCCAGTGTCTCAAAGGTGAGTTGGGAGGAAATGTTAAGATAAATTAGACACATTCCCCTGAGCTAATTTAAATAAAGGGCCCCCAGTGGGATTGCTGCAGTGTTTAACATGGCCATGTTGCAGGTTCACAAAAAGGTGACATTGCTGAAGAGGGAGTGATGGGGAGCTAGAGGAGGATGCAATGTGGAGGGAGTGGCTGGGGGGATGGGAAGACGACTGGCAGGATGTGCATGTACTGGGAGGGATGCCTGAGGGGATGAGGGTGGGTATGTGGGATGTCTGTGTGAGGGTGGGTGGGTGTGTGGATGTGTGTTGGGAGGAGTACCTGTGGGGTGTGGGAGACATGTGTGTGTGTGTGTGTGTGTGTACACTGGAACGGGTATGTGGAGGTTGCAGGGTGTGTGTGTGTGTGTGTACTGGGAGGGATGCCTGGAGGATGCAGGGGGGATGTGTGCATACTGGGAGGGGTACCTGGGTGTGTGGGAGGCATGTGTCTGCATTGGGAGATGTACCTGGGGGTGCAGAGTGTTTGTGTGTACTGACAGGTGCCTGGGGAATGCAGGAGAAGTATGCGTACCAGGAGGGGTACCTGGGGGGACTGTACTGAAAGGAGTATCTGGGTGGTGCAGGCAGAGTGTGTGTGTGCGTTCACTGGGAGATGGGGGAAAGGGTATCTGCAGCCTCATTCTTGAGATGGGGGGGCAATGATGCTCCCTGTCATGGTAGCCAAGTGGCTGCCTCAAACCTAGGTCACAGTGACAGCCATCAGTCAGACCTTCCCCCACCTCCTGGAGGATCTCTCCTCTTCCCCCTGCAGCCCACCCCTCTCCTCCTTTACCCCTGCGGCCCTGCCTCCGAAACAGGCTAGAAGTAAGAGTTGGACTGTGGTAATAACAGCCAAGGCATGCCAGGCTGCTGTGGGGAGTCCTAGATCCTCTACCTGCTCTGAGAAGGGTCCGGGATGCCCAAGAGCAGCCCCTGCTCCATGTCCCCACCCCCTTTCAAAGGCAAATGGAGAGTCCAGAATGCCCCAGTACATTGAGCACAGATACGACAGCAATAAGCATGACAGAAGAGCCTCTGTGTAACATCACACTCTGTTGAGTTTGGCAATACATGCCACGCTGTGTTTCCCTATTTAACTCAGACAAAATGCTGAGGATTCAATTCTAACAGCATGGTTACAACTGACTGGAGGGCAGATAGCAGCCTCTGCCCCAGGCAGCACTCAGTTTGCCAAAGGTGGAAGATTTTCACTTCTGTCAGTTACCTGTATTTGAGATGGGAGGCCCCAAAGATGGGCCTGGCTTAGTGAGTTGTGACACTGGGAGCAGTAGGTTTAAGCATAACTGTGGAAAAGAGTCCAATGAACTGTCAGAAATTTTAAAAGACCAACAAACGATTAAAGGACTTGAGGGATCCATTGATAAAGAAGATTTAAAGACCTAAACATGCTTGCCTTGGTTTTTCTATGGACTCAGAGAGGTAGAATGCCTCCACAGAAGCATGTGAAGGGTATAAATTCTAGGGCGTGAGAGGAATTGTTTAAGGTGATGTGGGGGGGATAAGTAGTAGAAAAGGAGTTAAAACTGATCAAAAGAAAATTTAGACTGAACCATAAAAAAGTGTTCCTGCAACATTGATTCATAATAGGGCATTTAATATTCTACTAAAGGAATTCATGGAAGCCCCATTTCTTGAGTCACTTTCAGCTAGAGTAGTCAAATCCTCCATCTGGAAAAGAAGATGGACATGATGTCTAAATGGCTGACTCGTGGGATAAACCTGCACCTTTTAAGAGGCGCTACTACACTGGTAGGAGAGGACAGAGGTTTCAGGAGACATTACCCATTTGAGTCATTATGCTTCTGCAGAGATGTGCTGCCCAAACCTTACAGTGGGCTCTCTCCAAAATGTATCATCTCACTCACTGATGTGTGTGACATTCCATGGGTAAAATGCACTTCCTTTTTCACCCCTTCAGGCTGTAGTCTGGTGACTTTTTAGTCCGTCAGCCTGCCCCTTCACAGGATCTCACAAAGGCTCTTCTTGCTGGCTTCCCAACATGGGAACTGTTCCTCATGGTGACAAGTAAATCATTCCCTAGCCAAAGGCTAGGGAATGGCTGTTACAGGATGGCACTGGGCCACTTGTGATGGTGGGCCTAGTTATCTCCTTTGGTTCCCATGATGGGTAGATCTCCCTTAGTTGTGGGAAGGTCTGGAAGCAGGTCTGTCCACCGTGAGGCTCTGCACCATTACCAACTCTCCTTGTCCATCGCTGACAGGTGTATAAACACTTCATGAGTACGGTAAAGGTCAAGAAACAGCTGTGGGCTGAGGAAGCCCTGCCCCTACAACCTTCAGCATATCCTTCTACCACTTTCACTGGCCCCCAATGTTCCTCTATCCTGCCTCCAATTCAGAAAACAAAAGCTGTTTCGGGAGATACTGGTCAGACATCCGAACCACGTGACCAGTCCCACAAAGTTGTTGATGAATGATAATGGCTTCAATGATGGTCATATTTGACTCTTCCAGGACTCTAGTGTTTGAACTCCCATTTTCCCAAGAGATATTTAGGTTTCTCCTAAGGCAGCATTGATTATGTTGTTCAAGTGCCTTGAAATGATGCTTGTATGTTGTTCAGGTTTCACATGCATACAGTAGCGTTGGAACAACCACCACACAGTATACAAGGAGCTTTGTTTTGGGATAGATGTCCTGGTTCTCAAAGACCCTTTGTCTCAGGTGGGTGGAAGCAGAGCTTGCATGGCTCAGACAATGCTGGATTTCTGCGTCAATGTCAATTTTAGCAGAAAGATGACTTCCAAGGTATAAGAAGTGCTCCACATTTTCCAGCAGTTCTCCATTGACTCCTTTGACACATGCTACATGACTGACCAATTTGGACACACACATGGCTCCCACACCATCTGTCTGCTGCAGAAGTCAAGCCCACCTACGTATTGGTCACTGTTTTAGCAATGGGTCAATACGGTTTGTTTGTTTGTTTGTTTGTTCGTTTGTTTGTTTGTTTTAAAGTGGTCTTTTTGAGGGATAGCACTGGAGACTTTCCTTTATAGAGGTAGTTTTGAATGGCAGCAGATGCTCTCTGTCCTGCTGCCTACAGACGTTGTCTTTAACGTGAGACTCACGCAAACACCTTCCAGTCTTCTCTGGCTCACCTGTTTGCTTCCTGAATATTGGCAAGGGCTTTTAAAAGGAGGGAAAACACAGTCACTGCTCCTCTAAATGTTCTTCTGTCAAACGCCTCCTCTCCTCCTTCCCCACATGACTATCAGCACTCCACCCCCATGCTGTGCTTGCTTCTGTACCAACACCTGCCGTTTCCCCTACATGAGGATGTACTGTCATGGCAAAGAATAAACAGTGTAGGATGTGAGATGCTGCAGTCTGAACACTATGGGTTAAACACCTAATTAATAATAACCCCGCTCCCTCCCCGGCAGTTAATCAGCCCACATGGAGCAGAATGGAGATTTCATTTTTCTCTGTCAAGCTGGAGTTTCTATGGGCTTTGAAACTCCACCTTCAGTGCTGACATGCACGTTCATAATGTTCTTTTCCCTTAGAAGTCAAGCACATTTATCAACCCTGTGACTTGCATTTTAAGTTCAAAACTTGAATATATTAAGGAAACCAATGGATTCCATGGAATTTCTAGATAGACCAGAGGCAGATCATACCCTATTAGCTTGAATAGGATTGCATATTTATAGGTAAGGGCAGAATTTAGTATATACTGAATAATAATTTGTTACTTAGGCTATGTCTACACAGCGGGCACTATTTTGGCATATATCCCGAAACAGCTGCCCACGTCTAAGAAATGCACCTGTTGTCTCGAAACAGTTGTTGAGATAACAGGCACACTGTTCCAGCACCCCTGGGTTCCTCCTTGCAGTACAGGGGTGCCTCAAAATACAGCTCTATTTTGGCATGTTGCGCCATTTAGACAGCATCACATGCTGAAAAAGCCTATTTTGAAAGTGAATTGAAATAAGCTATGCAACTTGCGTAGCACAAATTGCATAGCTTATTTTAAGGTTAGGCTGTCATGTAGACATAGCCTTAGAGATGCTGTTCCTAAATTTTTCTCCAGACAGAGCAAATGAATGCTAGTACAAAAGATTCACAGTCCTAGATTATACATAACTGAAGATTTCCCAAGTCCTAGCCACAGCCAGCTAAGTTGCTATTCACCTTCTCTGTAAAACTGACTCCAAACATAGAAACTCCTAATGAAAATCTAGAGAAATAAACTCCTTCATTTAGAAAGGAAAAAAAAAGAAGAAAAGCATTAATTGAACCCAATTTCCACAGATTTATAAGCACATGTGTATCACAGGGATTAGTGAGAAATTTAATTGTGAAAAATGTATTGCCTCTGAGTACATTGTCATACCCCATATCTTTGATTGTTCTGATTTTGTTCTGTCTCTTCAAGCTGATGTCATGTAACTAATTCCTAGGCTAAATCAAAGAAAGGGAGCTCAAGTATGTAGTCCATTAATATTAAAAGTGACTTTCATAGTGGAACAAACTCAAAATTATTTTAATACAGAAAGTAATTTACTTTGTCAGTAACTTTTCATAAGGTTTTGGTATTATTTCAGCTGTGATTTTTAAATGAGTTCTCTGCACTCTGCTTCACTTTCCTCTCATTTCTCCAGTGAAATCTGAACTCTGTGTTAATGACGTCACATTTGGCCTTGCTGGTCATATAACTGTGGGTCACATTCTGCTCTCTGCAAGGACCTGCCTATACCAAGAGCTTATTTCTGAGGGCTGCCCACCACAAAACCTGGGTTTGGTGATAATGACCTGCAGAAGAACCCTGTCCCACTCTTCAGAATAGAGACCAGTGGCAGGAACAACTGCCAGAGGTTCAGTGTTTATTTTGGATCTCTTGTAAATACAGGTTGAACCTCTGTAATCCAGAACTCTCTCATCCAGCAACATCCATGACCTGGCATGACTTTAGTTAGCTGGGTGACCACTTACAATGGGAATAGCTAAGTTTCCTGTGATCCCATAATGTTTGTTCACAGCCACCTGTCCTGGCTCTCACAGTTCTGTGCTGTTATTTAGCTGTTATTTACCCCTAAATGTCTACTAAGAGCCCAATAAGCAGTAAAAGTGTTGGTAATGTGCTAGACAATATTGACCTCCCGTGGTCTGGCAAATTCCCTTATCTGGAACAGTTCTGGAGGGTGCCAGAGGAAAGAGGTTCATCATGTAGTTTGAGCTGCGTACTTTTATTGCAGCACTAAATAGGGTCCTGGCATTGCCTTAGCAATGGCTTTGTTCACCTCTGTAATGTGGTAATTGTTGGAAAGGATTGCCCTCCTCTGTCTTTCTGCAGAGGACAAGGCTATCTGGGCCCTCAGCATGGCTCTGTATGACTGTAATGCTGATGTATGTGACCATAGGAGTGTGCATCCAAAAACAAATAGTCCTGTCTTTATACCAGCATTTAAAGTGACATCTGATCAAGATGACCACAGGCCACCCAGTCAGGTCAGTCCTACTATAATGCAATGTGGAATGGCATTTGGAAGACTGGCAAGCTATTGCAAAGGAGATGCACGTGCCAAGCATGTTAGCTCTCAGTAACTCAATCTGCAATTAATTTAATCCAATTTCAAAACAGATTATGGAATTTGTATTAACCAACCACATAGCACTCTGTTGTCTGGATATGGACCATTTTAACGAGAACAAATGAAAGTTAGTGGAAAATAACTTCCCCCACTCCATGGAGACAAAGCCTAAGTTTGGAAGCAGAATGGAATATGAAGACGTTTTTGCTCGACTACTTGGCTATATGCTCAGGAAACTAGAATTCCCTCTTTGGCTACACAGAACTGAAATCTCCTGAAACTTCTATTGATTTTAATGTGAAATTATTTAGAGCAGCACAAAAATGTGCATCTGGGCCTAGTAGCGAAGGAATTTATTTTGCTTTTAATCAAATGGGTTGTTTCTATAATAAACACACACCCAATTTTATTCTTTCTAGGACAGTAAGGATCCCAAACAAGGATTAGTGCTTGTACTGTCTCTGTCAAGGTGTGCCAGGCATTCACTCTCCCCTCTTTGGAGACCTTGTATCTTGCCACCCTCTAAAAGTCAACAGCTGAAGGCGAGGGGTTGCCTGGAGAGGCCTCTCATGATCAGCTGCATGCAGAATGAGTGAGAACTGATCCTCTGGGACAAAAAAGGGCCAGGAGCAGGCAGAGGCCAATCAGAGCCCAGCAGGCCAGATGAAAAGGGAGGAGTGCTGCTTCTCTTGCATAAATCCAGGATAGGGAAAGACAACCCCTGTCCTAACTCAAGTAACCTGACCCAGTCAACCTGACAACATGGGTCTAGGATCTCTATGAAAGAGGTGCATTTAGGCTATACGCTTAAATTCATTTCAAAATAGCCAGCTAGGCATTAGTTTTCCATTAACCCCAGCAGGGGAGTGGAGGGAGAGCTGACCAGGCTGGAATGCTGGGCCATGGAGGCAACAGACCATTGTGGAAGCAGGATGCAGCTGGGCACTAAAGAGGAAGAGTCCTTACATCCCAGCACAAGAAGGGGAGTGCACACTGTAATGCTCCTTCACTATTTGGTGTCAGTGTTGCACTACACACGTCCCTTCCAGATACTTGCTTGTGTGTTCTTTGCACTGTGAGCTCTAAGGTGTTCCAAGCACTAGGCTCCACAGATTCTAGTCTTTGGTGGGTCCTTGCTAATCGTGCTCTGTTCTCACACTTGCTTCTGGCAAAGAATAGGATTCATTAGGCAGGCTTGCAGGGAGGAAAAGGTACAAATACTCCAGCCACAAGACTTACAAAGCTGCTGTAAAAGATAATTACTTGTTACTCAGGCCCTGGGCATAGTCCATTAGAAAGGTATATGCAGGATTACCAACCTCAAGAATTAAAAGTCACGAGTCCCCATAAATCACAACTGGCTTAAAAATCATGAGAGGCTTTTTATCAAATAATGTTACGTTTTTTTAATTGGCCTTTTAGTTTCTGTGGCTTTAGGGCTCCAGGATTACAATCTCTTCTCCAGGCCCAGGAGGACCAGAAAGACTACTTCAAAATAAAAATAGAGAATTCAAGCTGGGTTTCCTGTGATTCTAGCACGTCATTAAACTCACAGTCCTGGGACTTGGCCTCACAGCCTAAGGGTAAATACGCCCCATAGGTACATACTGTGCCTAGTACCTGGATTGTCTCTGTACTCCAGCCTCTGCGACCAATTAGCCTGTGCTGCTCAAGTGTCAGAGCTGAGTACTGTTCATCTTTGTGGCTACTTTGGGGGCCATCCAGCCACAGTGGTGGATTCTTGCCCACAGACAGGGTGCTGCTGGCACCCTCTTTGCAATGACTGACTTCCCTGCCCTGCTTCCACTTCCTCCCCCAGTTCCAGCTCTCAGGCTGCCACCTCTGCTTTGCTGCTGGCCACCCTCTGGCTCACTCTCTAAGCCTGCTGCCTGGCCCCTTCTACTTATTATTACTATCCCTGGATTCTTACACCTCTCAAATCTCTCTGCTGACTAGAGGCTGAATGGGGTCATTGCCTTTTCTAGAACGACCAGTCCCTTTCCTACAGCTGATCTTGGGGGAGGGGCAATACCCAGTAACACATCAGCAGGCTTATTACAGTAATTGTGTAGGCAGCACAATGGGGATATTATCTTCCTTTACCGGGGCAGCTGCTTTCCCTAAGGAGACTGAATAAGCAAAACTGCCCTCTTATGGTGCAATTGTAACCTACTGTTTTGGTTCGCTATGCCTTAAATTTTGGGTCTGTTCTGGCATGGCTATGGCCTGAAGAAGTGGGTCTGTCCCACGAAAGCTCACCTAGTAAATTGTTTTGTTAGTCTTCAAAGTGCTACTTGACTGCTTTTTTGTTTTTAACAGGCTTAATGCAGGTCAGCTCCTTGGTGCACAACAAAAGGTTAAATATAAATATTTGGTAAGGCTTGCATGTGCCTGTTAAGTGTTGCAGGGTATGCACTGGGGTTTGTGCCCAGGTGTCATGCTCAGCAGCAGTGGCTGAGGAGAGGCCTCACAAATGCTGAGCTTGGCCAAAATAGGACCTGAGCTTCTGTTTGGAGCAGTTAGTGGTAAGAATGTGGACCAACGGATAGCACTCTCCAAAGCTCTTAAGTGGCTTTCAGTGAGACACAGGCCTTCAAAGGAAGTAACTTAGGCTCCTAAATCACGCCCTTTTGAAAACTGAATCCTCAGGTAAATATAGCAATTTAAAAAAAAAAAGCAATTGCCGAAAACAACCATTTTTTCTGTTTTTCGATTGCAATTTGAATACCTACAATGAGAGGTGGGCAGTAACTGAAATATATGACATGATCTATTTGTAACATACTTTGGAGCCACCAGATAGACTATTTACAATAGTATCAACAAGTTCTATTTAATGTTTCACGAAAAGATTACCATTAGCTATTGTGGTTGACTGCTGAGCATATAGGCATATTGACTAGCATTATTTCTCTCACTAAATCCTTTTTGAGGGCACAACAGCTGCCTACAGCACAACCCCAACTTCCTCCAACACCCCCCTGCACACACACACAATTTATTAGTGGTATAAAAACATTACAGTGTTAGATAACTTATAAGTTCAAAATGAGTCCTTGGAAATAATTCTATAGAGGACTAAGGAGTCTAGCTGCTGAAAGAGAAAGGGAAGACATGACTCTTTCTGAGGTGTGGACGAACTTCAGACACCATACAGAGTACTTTGAGGGCCCACTAAAATATACAGATGAAGAAGAAAAATTATATCTGTTTATCTGATTGGATGGAAAAGGTAGATTTATATACTGCTTTCTAGATGCCAACTGAAAATCTGAGTGTATTACTCCTGGTTTGGGTAAAGCTGTAAGTTCCCTATGCAGCTGTGTGCACTTGTATGACTAAGTATGACCTCCATCACAGCCTTCTTGGTTACTCTCTGTCCCTTTGCTCCAGCTGCTCTCTCCTGCCACAGCAGTGGGGCTCCTTTCTCACTGCCCCTCCCCCCACCCCCATGTGCTCTTCAGCCAGCAGCTGGCTGCTAGCGAGGGTTCTTTCCTGCCAGACTGGGAGCAGAGAGGAGCCATCAGCCTCTGCTACTCCACTCCAGCCCCAGGCAAACTCCCAAGTCCAGGTAGAATCTGTCTGGGGAGTGGAGAGGAATCCCTGAGCCTCAAGCCCCCTGGGCAACAGCTGTGTGGACAGGGCAAGGGTGGGGAAAGGAAAACCCCAGGGCCCCAGCACAAGCCACAAAGGGAAGGGGCACAAGCAGGGAAGGGAAGCCCCGAGTTACAGGAGAAACCACAGCACGGAGGTGAGGGGGGGATCATTTGCTTAAGTCCTCATAAAGGCTACATCTAGACTACAGAGATCTGTTGAAAGAAGCCCTTCCAGAAGATCTCTTCCAAAAGAACCTTTTTCAAAAGCATGCATCCACATGCACAAAAGCAGATCAAAAGAGTGATCAGCTCTTTCCAAAGAGAGCATCCGCACAGCCCCCGCTCTTTTGAAAGAACAGGTGGGTCAAAAATAATCAGGTGCCATGAGGACTGCTCTTCCAAAAAAAAGGGTCCACGAGCATCTACACACATTTTCTTTCAAAAGAAGCTTTCAAAAGAAGGTGCTGTTCCTGAAACAGAAGTGGAAGAATGCTTTCAAAAGGAGACCCACCTTCTTTTGATTTAATTTTGAAAGAACACTTTTTGTGTGTAGACGCTCCATGGGAAAATTCAAAACAGCTCCTTTCAAAAAACATTTTGAAAGAATTTGCTAGTGTAAACACGGCCCAAGTGTAAGGATGGCCCTGAGGATGTCCATCCATGAGACAGTTCCATTACAATGGTACATTATACTGGAACTCACTTTGCAGAACTCTGTGAATCTTAGCAAATCCATAGGGTGTATGAGAAACCACAGCATAATACCGATGAAGATTTAGTGAAAGTTATCATCATTTTCTAAGCATGGAAGTAGCACCAGTTTCCACTGGTGTGTCCCAACTGGACTAAATATTGGTAGAAGGTACTATGAGGGAGAAAAATTGCCCTAAGTTCTAGTTGCATATTGGTGCACAAATAAGGGCAAAATTCACAAATGTATATGAGCAGCTCTCAAAATTCTCACCTGTTTCCACTCCTCCCCAACAGAGATTAGCTATGAGGTGACTGTTGACTGTATAAATTGGCCATGTAAGCAAACTGCGTGTGCAAAAATCTCTGGACAATACCCTTAACTAAAGGTGTAATGGGGTTTAGGGGTCCCCAAGCACTGCACTCCATCCACAGCCAGAAGTGACTCTCACTCAGCAGGTAGAACAGGAAGTGTATTAGTCGACAGAGACACAGTGCAGTGCAAAGGTGTCAGTACAGCAGGCAGAGACAGTCATTCCAGTCCATCTTGGGGACAGGAGGCCTGTGGGGTGTCCCATTTAGGGACTAGCCCCTGTTTCCTCTCTCTCCTCAGCACAGGCCAGCTGCCTTCCAACTCTTCTCCCAACTTCTAACTGCCACCTCTGATTCAAACCAGCTGGGCTCCTCCCTGCTCTTTGTTTAGGGACAGAGGTGTTACCCGCCAGCTTAGGTTACAGAAAACAGGGGGTCATCCCTAGCAGGTGTGAGCTGCTCAGCCTGTCACTCACACACATCCTCCCCCAGCTACATCAGAAAAGGTTAAACAAAAGACCTCTGAAGACGTAAATAGTTCTTAGTGCCAACCATGGAACAGCATGGCTCAAATCTGTGTTATGCTCCAGAAAATTAAGAAAAACACAAGGGAACTGCCCAGACTAAAGCAGGTTCGTTACTTTCTTCCAGGTTGGGATATCCAAGCCACTGATTGAAAAATTGGCAGAAAGTTGTGTGTTCACTACTGTATGTTAAACTAGAAAAGATTCATGGCTTCTTAATCCAGAAGTAACCACTGTGATACTCTAGTCTGCCCTCCTATTTAACACAGGCCATAGAACTTCCCTAAGGTAATTCCTAGAGCATATCCTTTAGTAAACCATCCACTCTGGATTTAAAAATGGTCAGTGATGGAGATTTCAGCATCACCCAAGGTGAATTGTGCCAGTGGTTAATTATTCTCACCATTTAAGAAAATACACCTAATTTCCAGTTGGATATTGGAGATGGTGATATCTTACCAGATTTATACCATACCTTGCAGAAGCACTCTTGTAGGATCCTTTGAAGAGCAAGCTTCAGTGGGATACTGGCAAGAATCCACCTTCATTAAAATAGAGCAACTAATTGTCAGCACATGGACAGTGGCATGCATGATATAAATAAATACAAAATGCAAATGGCTGCATTTAGGCAATGACTTGTGACTCTATTAGTGTTTGTAGAGCAGTGGGTAGTTTATGCATTCAGGTCTTCCAGCACTACAGTAAATACCCATAAACAGATGGAAAAAAGTGATGTATGCAATTAGGTTCAGCTAGGAAGGCATCCATCAATATGTGCATGGGCAAAAAGAGACTGAAAGCTGATCGTATGTTACTCAGCCTCATTATGGTTTTAGCACCATCTGAAAGTGAATCTATAAATGTTTGTTATGAAGTTCATATTTGAATAGGTGGCTTGAAGTTAAATACCAGTGTCCTGAAATATCTACAGCAAATCTGAAGCCCATATTAGGGTAAAACCTCATGCCCTCTTGTGAAAAACAGAGTATATGGACCTTTTTTCCCAATGGGGGAAAAATTGTGTCATGAAGGTGATATTGATAAAGAAGTCAATGTCCTTTCACATACTGCTGCCTCCAGTGCATTGGAAACTGCTTTGCAGAAGTTTACACAAAGTAGAAAGTGCAATCTGTATATCACGACTCCTGATGAGGTTCAATTTTATGAATTCTTTGATTTTTGTTAACTCCTCCATCGCCAAACTGTTCATAAAATAGGCTTCTACTGTAATTAATGGGATACTTTTTTCTGTGGTGGTTTTCGTTTTAAAAAGGGGTAGCTGTAACAGTCCATTCCTTGGCTGCTGAAGCCTGATTCACCTCTTCCAGATAAACAGTTGATATTACTCATGTCAAAACACCATTTACTCCTGAGTATAAGGCAACTTTGTAACGTTTAACGGGAGCTCGATGTTCATTAGCAAATAGATTACCAAAACCATCTGGCATGTGACTGTATTTTTGTCTTATCAGCCTTCTCTTGTGACAGGATGAAGGGAAAGCCACAAGATACATGCCCAAATGAGAGATGGTGACTAGCCAGCCCGCCAACAGGGGAGGGGGAGCAAAGGCAGTTGACCCCAGGCCCACTGTTTCAAAGGGGCCTGGAACTGGGAACAGTGACTGCCCAAGCTCCTTTGAAGTGCTCCAGCAGCACTCGGCTGTGAAGGAGGAGGAGGGCCTAGCACCCCGGTTCGGGCAGTGCACAGACCTAACTGCCCGTAGTCCCACCCCTTCTAGGGCACAAAGCAAGCCCCCCTCCCCCTTGATTAATGATGATGTAACAAAAGCTCAGTGCCTGGGATGGTAGTACTCTCCTTGCTACTACTCTCGGATGTTATTAGACAGTGTGTATTACACAAGCTTTCACAGGTTTCTTAGTGACAATAATGTTCTCGATGGCTTAACAGACACTCTTTTATGCTGTGAACTGATCATCCAACTGTATGTACAGCACATGGACAACCCTAAAATTAGACTTTTAGCAACAGAGGTAACAGCCATAAAGCTGGCACTGTTTTCCACATGAAGGGCCAAATTTTTCCCTCAGTGACTCCAGGATAAATTTGCAGATAACTCTATTAACACCAAATGAGCTCTTTGAAATGTGCCAGTGAACTGAGCGCAGAACCCAGCCCTCAGTGTTCAAATGAAGCACTTCAGACACTGGATGCTCAGGTACAGCATAGCTGTGCTTGGTGCATTTGAAGAAAGTGAAACAAGGTGCCTATGACATTCCCCAGGGTACAATCTAGAGCGATGAACAGCTGTGTCCCTTCAATTCTCCAATCCAGGGCACTTTTCACACTGCTTTGCTGAGAGAGTAACCACTCCTGGGCTGTTCACACACAGCCATTATGCGACATCTCTCCCAGCTGAATGACATGAGTTCTCTAGCCCAGGGGTGAGCAAATTTTTTACATTGGGCCCCCACTTTTTGTCCCTGCAATGAGCAGGTCCCACCCCCAACCTATCTAATGTAATCCAAACCAATGGAAATTTCAGCTACATTCATATTAAAAAAAAAACTTTCGGCGGGTTTAAGAAAATAAGGATGTTGAATGTAAAAACTTTATTAATCGTATACAAATGTGAGTACACATAGACAACAACAGTTATCGTAACATATCTCAACATTTTAATGAGATGAATGAGACTGAGACCTAGCAGTCAATCACTACCCGCCTTACAAAATTTCACACCCCTCTAAGGGGTCTGCTCTAATATTCATTCCTGGATTATATTGTAAAATGACACTAATAAATTCTCACTCCCAAACTTGTCCCCAGAAATTTGCATCTTGCACTTCCCAGCTCTTTCCTCCTGTTCAGTTCAAGCTCACAGAAAGTCCATTGTTTAATTAACAGAAATTGAAATGGACAAACCCTGTTATTTCAAATGGAGTTTCATAAACACTTCAGTGCAAACACATCCTGATTTAGATATAATAAATTAACCTCAGTAAGATAGACTTCTAGTGATGACAAGTACAGAGGTATAAAATTCAAAATTGGTTACAATGAAATAAAAGGTAAAATGCAAAGTAATATCTATCTTAACAAGCTAAGTGAGCTTGAAAACAAAGTGTTTTCTTACCACAGGCTCACAGCAGTCTGGCTGGATATTTCAGCCAGGTTCCCTCCCGCTGTTTGAGGAGGCTGCTTTTGTCTTTCACATGTTGGTGCCATGAGTAGAGATGAGGGGAGAGATGATGCTTTGCATCCTTGGTTAGAATCATAGAATCATAGAACACTAGAATAGGAAGGGACCTCAAGAGGTTATCGAATCCAGTTCCCTGCCCTCTTGACAGCACCAAACACCATCTAGGTCATCCCCAATAGGTGTCTGTCTAACCTGGTCTTAAATATCTCCAGCCATGGAGATTCCACAGCCTCCCTAGGTAACTTATTCCAGTGTTTAACCACCCTGACAATCAGGAAGTTTTTCCTAATGTCTAATAATCAAAACCTGCTTTGCTGAAGTTTAAGCCCTTTGCTCCTTGTCCTATCCTCAGAGTCCAAGGAGAACAATTTTTCTCCCTCCTCCTTGTAACCCTCTTTGAGGTACTTGAAAACCTCTATCCCGTCCCCTCTAAGTCTTCTTTTTTCTAAACTAAACAAGCTCAGTTCTTTCAGTCTTCCCTCATAGCTCATGTTCTCTAGACCTTTAATCATTCTTGTTGCTCTTCTCTGGACCTCCCTGTTTTTATAGTATTTCTGTTCTTTGAGAACTATCTCCAGCTGGGGGTTTGAGCAACAGCTTTGTCAAGCTGTACATGTCTCTCACACCCTTCTTCCTACCTAAAAGGTCACTTAACCTGGTAATAATCCAATGGATTATGTTGATATCAACTAGCCTTTTTTCCCTGAGGAACCGGTTGGGACTGCTTTTCTGAATTGGTCTCACTAATTTCATATAGTCAAGTCTTATAATTTTACCTGCAGTTTTCCTACACCCCTTTTTACTGAGACCATAATTTTCAATAGATTCTGAGCTTTAAATGACACCTCACAAAGCATACTTTGTACAAAATTTCCCACAACCTTGTAAAAGAGATGAACATACAGATACAATCTGGCAGTGATTTAAAATGTCCTTTGTACTCTCCCAAGTCTGGGCATGGCCATCACAGTTCTTTTAGCCCATGGCACAAGTCAGTAACCTTTTGAGACATGGCTGCTCAAAACTGTTCCCTATTATTGCTCGTCAGGGACAATATGTCGGCAGGATTCATCAAGAGAGCGGCATTTTCCAACCCTACCACCTCTTACTTCACAAAACCCATCGTGAGGGAATGAAAGAAAGGCCTGGCAGTGCAGGGGCTAAACAAGGCCTGTTTTCCCAATTAGCCCTGCCCTGTTGCACCTGCAACCAGTGTCAGGCCTGGAGGGAAAATAGAATGAGAAAACCTGGCTCAATCAGGAGCTGGTACTGCTGCCCACAGGACCTGATCCAGAGCTGCCCACCAGATCAGCTGCAGGAGGAAGCAAGACCCTCCTTCAGGTGCCAAAGGGGAGAACCTGAAAGGAAGTGGACTCTTGGGGCCACACCTCAAACTGAAGAAACAGACTTTTGTAAGTGACCAGTAGTCTTACTCCCCAGGCCCTCAGCTAACATTGGGACATAACCATTAGGTCAATTTGTTGCATATGCAATGACTCCACTCCTCAATTAATGGGCCTCTCACTTTCAGCAGTCAAGGGTTCTATTTAAACCCACCTATGAAGGAAAAGGAAATGGGGTTGAGCTGCTAATGATTGAAGTGGGATGAGAGGGGTTAAAGGAGCTTAGCCCCTGTGTAACATGAGACTTCTATATTACTGATGAAATAAAATTCCTTTTTTCATTTTCAATAATACTGTTTCCCTTACATCTCAATCAAGCAACAGCCACCCTGAGTTAAGCTTCACAGGAATTCATTCTGCTATACAGCCACCGGTTTCCTTGGACTGATTACCCAACAAGTGTTATCCACTCTAGCAAAACTTTTTTAAAAATATTATTAGAAATAGGTTCTAATATTTTTTAACAAGCCAGGTTTCTTTATGTTTCAGCAGTTCCTGGAACCTTCCATTTAATCAATATGAATCCTCACTGCCTGAGCTATTAAACTATTCTCAACAATAAAGCCACTTATAAAGCCATGCTCTGAAAGTCAAAGTCATATTTTCTGCAGCTAAGTTGACTGTAATGGCAGCTAAATTATGCTCCAACTGCATGGAAAGAGGCTCAGGACCATTCACTCCCAAACACAGTCCTTTGCCACTTTGTGTTGCTCCAAGAATGAATTCTGAGTGCAGGACCTGTGATCAGGACCTTGTAGTAGGTGCTTAGCCTAATTTACATTTTTCAGATGGTGCATTTTTTAAATATTTAAGGGCTTCCAGTCCAAAATGTGGTGGTGTTGCTGTTAAAGTCAAATACAATCTGTTCCTCCTCCCTGCTGTATGTTTATTTTTATATGATTGTCAGAGAAACGTGGGACAAACCCAAGAGGTAAGTTTTAGACAGGCAGAACTAATCTCATGCCTTTTGCAAAGGATCTGGTCCACTGCTGTGAATGGTATTGCACCAACCTCCCCTGGTATGAATTTGGCCTAGTCTGATCCTGATTTCAGTGAAACCAACAATAAACCTCTGCTTAACTTTGATAGGAACAGGATTAGAGTCCACCATTTGATTTAAAGACAATGGCTTGTTGCTGGGCGGTACAATTGTGACATCTGTGTGTCTTCTCACAGTCATCAAAATGAGATGCTGCAATAGTCTTGAATGCTATAAAATCTTGCTGATTTTACATTTAAATTTATTGCACAGCTATGATGCTGCAGCTGAGAAATTTGGCCCCCAGATGATCATCATAAGAAATTACTTTTTTGATGTTTACATAATATGTAATCACTGGAGAACTATATTTTGATATATGTTACCATCTAAAATAAGTAGTAGGCTTCAAATTCCCAAAGAGCCCTCTCTTTCCACTACTTTAGGAGAGCAGAGATAACCCACTCTAATACCACATGTGGAAAATGACTTGCAAAATTCTCATTTATTGTGATAAAAATATTTTACATTACTTGTATGTTACTCAAATAGCAAAAAACTATATATTTCCCTGGCTGTCTTTGAGAACCCATGGGTTTCCACTCTGTGATCACACATACTGTCCTGTTAGCACAAACGTAATTTGTGCTAATCAGACTGAGGTGGGCAGAGCGCGAAATTAACTTCACTTTCATTTTGAGTTGTATAGTAAACTAACTTTGTAGAACCATGGTAGAAATCTGACTTGAGGATGATGGATGAGATGAAAAACCAAAGAGTAAACAGAAAACTGTGCCATTCCAGCTGTGCTAAAAAGGACATAAAATTCTACTCAGACTTTGCCAGAAATGCCCAAGTGCTCTGATAAATCAAAAGGCAAACTCTGCTGTCAGTGGCCTGAGTGTCACTGTGTTGGAACCGTAAAGAGTTTGGACCCAACCATTTTTCTTTAGCATTTCCATTTTTTTTAAGTTAGTTATATATTCATCCCCTTTTCCATTTCTCTGGCACTTGACCCTTCTTCAGTAAATGAAGCTTTTCAGAGATGGGAGACTTCTACACAGTAACCACAGAAACTGCCACCACCTGAAGTAACAAAATTTCTTTTGGAACACAGGAAAAATAAAAGTAATACTTCTCAAACAATAGTCTCTAACATCTTATTAACATTTGAACATATTTTTTCCTTGGAGGGATACAGAGATTTGTGTCTCCCTCAGGAGCAAACTGTAATGTGGGCTGGCACTGCAAGGAAGCTTCAGAAAGCTGGTGGCGCAGAAAGGGCAGCTTCTGGAGAAATGGAGAATAATTACAACCATAGGCCTCAAGAGAGTATTATAAAATAGACAAAGGGTGGAATTCACCCAGTTGCAAAAAGCCTGAGCACCTTTCAAGCTGAGCAGTAAAAGTAGCCATCAGATTGTCTGGGGTGTAGTTCTCTATACTACTTGCATGCTTCAGAGAGGTCTATATGCTGACTCTCAGCAAGCCAAGGGCTATTTGGGATCAGGTAGGTTTGCTGGCCATGGAAACTGTACTTACGTGAATTCAGTGGTTTAAAATCCCTGCTAGTGGGAGACAGCAAGGATAATGCCCTTAGATGCCACTGCATTATTACAGTGCATGCTGACCCTTCTAAAATTTTCTGGGACTGTCCCCTTCTTCGTGAAAAGGTCTGAGCTACCAATTGGGTGAAGGACAAACCCTACAACTCCACTACTTTGAGACAGTGTCCTTGATATCATCACTTTTGGTCTCCCCATACCTCCTTCAGCTGGTCCAAAGGAGCTTGGACTCACCCTATTGAGACCCACGCACCCAGCTGATGGTTTCCTCTGATCCAGCATAGCCTTTTTTGGAACAAGCCTTTTCAGTAGCAGTACAGTGTTCTGGGACATTGGGTTAAAATGGTAAAGAAAAGCAAAAGTGCATATTCTCTCCTAACTGGCCAGCTTCCTCTTGCTTGGTTAGAAGGGGAATACTTTGCATGACCTCAAAGAGAGACTACAGACACATTCACACTTGTGTCTTTTGTTTCAATCTCACTCATGTTGTTTTACTGTGCACTGCCTTCTTCTTCCCTTACCCAAATTCAGATGGGTTGGGCTTGAGTGATATGGTACTTAATTTTTTAGGACAGGGACCGTATACAAATTCATTGGGATGTCAGTCATACATAACTCTCCAAAACCATTTTGTGGGTCCTGTCATCATAATATTCCAAAACTTAATTAATAAATGTTATCTAATTGAAAATTTGTGCAACAGTAATCATGAGGCTTCACACATTAGTAATACATAAATAATGTATCAATGGCACAATAATAAATTTTCCCCTTGTGTATTTGTCAGTTTAAAGATCTGCTCTCATCAAGGTCTCAATTTCATTTAATTTCAGTGGAGAGGTTTAGTTTTTAAAACCTGTGTTAAACTAAATCCATATGGGAAAGAAACTGGCCTCTTTGATATTAGAGTGAGAAATGATCTTACCCTTTCAACTAAACTGTTTAACTGTAACTGGTTGTCGCCCATTACTTACAAGGTTATAATGGTCTTCATAAGAGTAGATATTTGTCAATAGAAGTCAAACATATAGCATCTGAAATAGATACATAAAATTATAAAAGTGGCCTAGAAATACCATACAGAGTTTAGTCTGTTTGATAGCTACTTCCACAGGAAATGTGTGATATACCTACAACATCCTTGTATCGTAAATATTAGTAAATGTTGATTTTTTAATGTAAGGCACTGTGTGTGTTAAATATCCTGATGTCAATAATAGCAATGAAAATATTAGGCACTGAGTTATACTAGACACAATTCAACTTTGCTGCAGAAAATATGACTTTGACTTTCACAGCTTGCTTTATAAGTTGTTTTATTGTTGTTCTTGTGCAACCCTAGGTAAGTCAAATTTCACGTAAACTGGGGGAGCCAGGAAACTGACCAGCGCAGCAGCCCTAGTGAGTTTCCCCCCTCCTGTGAGTGGCTGGCAGCTGGTGCCTGGCTTCTGACAGCCTGCCACTCACAGGAGCTGGGAAAATGACCAGGGCTGCTGCACTGGTCAGTTTCCTGGCTCCCCTGAATGGCAGGCAGCCAGGAGCCCGGCACCAGCTCCCCGCTTCTCAGATTCACGTTAATCTGAGATTTGCGCAACTTGAATTCGCATATCTCAGGGTTCTACTGTAGTTTAATAGCCCAGACAGTGAGTATTCATTTTGATTAAATGGAAAGTTCCAGGAACTGTCAAAACAATTTAAAAAACTGGCTTATTAAGAAATATTAGAACTTATTTCTGATAATATTTTTAAAAAACCTTTGGTGCAGTGGATAGCATTTGATGGGTGATCCTTCCAAGGAAACCAGTGGCTGTATATCAGAATGAATTCCTGGGAGCTTAACCCAGCGTGGCTGTTGCTTGATTGAGGTGTAACAGAAACAGTATTATTGAAAATAAAAAAAAGGAATTTTATTTCATTAGTAGTATGGAAGTCTCATTACACAAGGGGCTAAGCTCCTTTAACGTCTCTCATCCCAGTTTAATCATTAATTGCTCAACCTCATTTTTTTTTCCTTCACAGGTGGGTTTAAATAGAACCCTTGGCTGCTGAAAGTCAGAGGCCCTTTAATTGAGGAATAGAGTCATTGTATATGCAGCAAATTTGCCAAGCAGATGCTGACCTTACATCTCACAACTCTAAATCCACTACACTAATAAAGGGCACTGGGCTGTAAGTTAGAAATAGATATAAAACACTATCTTATCATTGTTCATCTTTTCTTAACTGGTATTTGTTTCTTTTGCTCTCTGACATGTTTTGTTTTCATTGATAAAAACAGTTAAGGCTTATTAAAAAAATGAAAACCGCTTGCAAAATATAGTACATGCAGGTGCACATCAGCTTCAGTCATCTGGATAACTGCTGATTCAAATATTTTTGTAAGTGTAATTAAACAAATTACACACACACACACACACACACACACACACACTCTCTGGGTATCAAAAGCTGTGTCTACACGTGCACGCTACTTCGAAGTAGCGGCACTAACTTCGAAATAGCGCCCGTCGCGGCTACACGCGTCAGGCGCTATTTCGAAGTTAACTTCGACGTTAGGCGGCGAGACGTCGAAGTCGCTAACCTCATGAGGGGATAGGAATAGCGCCCTACTTCGACGTTCAACATCGAAGTAGGGACCGTGTAGATGATCCGCATCCCGCAACATCGAAATTGTGGGGTCATCCATGGCAGCCATCAGCTGGGGGGTTGAGAGACGCTGTCTCTCCAGCCCGTGCAGGGCTCTATGGTCACCGTGTGCAGCAGCCCTTAGCCCAGGGCTTCAGGCTGCTGCTGCTGCAGTGGGGGATTCATGCTGCATGCACAGGGTCTGCAACTCGTTGTCGGCTCTGTGTATCTTGTGCTGTTTAGTGCAAGTGTGTCTGGGAGGGGCCCTTTAAGGGAGCGGCTGGCTGTTGAGTCCGCCCTGTGATCCTGTCTGCAGCTGTGCCTGGCACCCTTATTTCGATGTGTGCTACTGTGGCATGTAGACATTCCCTCGCTGCACCTATTTCGATGTGGTGCTGCGCAACGTCGATGTTGAACATCGACGTTGCCAGCCCTGGAGGACATGTAGACGTTATTCATCGAAATAGCCTATTTCGATGTCGCCACATCGAAATAGGCTACTTCGATGTAGGCTTCACGTGTAGACGTAGCCAAAGTGTGTTTTCTGCATCTCTGCTGTTTTTGGAAATATAGCTGTTATCCCTTTAGCCAAAACATGATGGGCTGACTTCAACCTTTGGAGTGCACCAAAGAAGGATTCCAGACTGCAACTAAAGCATCAGTTTGTAATCGTGAGGGACTTAATCATTGGAACAACTCACCCTGGGTCACTGACCATATTTAAAGCAAGACTGGATCTTTTTCTAAAAGATCTGATCTAGGAATTATTGTGGGGCAGTCCTACGGCCTGTGCTATACTGGAGGTCAGACTAGGTGATCACAATCACCATCTGTGGCCTTGGAACATCTGAATAATCTAGTTACGGAGCCTCAAGGGCATGAGAAGAAGTCAGAGTGGCACAAATGGCCTAGCTACTCTACTCTGCAGAAGAACCAGAAACCATCTAATGCAATTCACAAGCAAGCAAGGCCATATGGAAAATGGAAAGGGCAAGCTGGCTGGAAATTATTTGAGTCACAGCATCTTCTGGAAAATGCCTGCTGGGAAGGGTCCTATAGACCCCTGCTGCAATGTACAGTTTCCCTCCCAGGAGTACTGCTACCTGTCCTCCCTCAGGAAAGAAGACAACTAACAACATAACTGACCAAGCGGATGCAGCCTACTGTGGTCTGAAGAAGAAATTGGCCTAATGATTCTAATTCAAGTGTTGTAAACTTGAAAACTTCCTTTCAGCTTAGGGCTAAGTCATCCTTGTTTTATCTACACTATCCTGAATAAGCAAAATGAATTCAGCTTCTGTGCATACTTGAATGGGAATCGGTGCTCCAAGAGTAGGACAGAAAAAGGAGAAGGGTTTTGGAGATTCCAGGATTAAGAGGGGATAGACTATCAAAGCTACTCCCTGCGGAATGGAAACTTTGTACGTTATATTTCTGTAGAATCTTGATATAGTCTCTGGATGCAAATTTAAATACCTTGTTTCGTTTTGCAGGCACGTCTGAATGCTGCTGCTTATATGCAAGACTATTTCTTTAGCAACACAAGATGAAAAAATTGGAAAGTGAACATGAGTTTCTCTTTCTGGAAAGGAACAGCTTTCTCCAGCAAATTACCCTCTGCCACAGAGGCTGTAGCTGATAGATTTGATGTAGTTAACGATATAAAACCAAACCTTGTAGTTTTTCCTCCATACCCTCTCTAAAGTCCACTTTTCAGTCTGTCCATACTACTTAAAATGCTTGTGAGACCCTCCCTTCCCTTATGTAACTTCTTCCTCTGTAGGGTTTCCCGACACTCACCTTATTCTCCTCAGAGCCCTTCAAAATTCTGCTTCTGTATACTATTTTGAACAGACTAGTTTCTACCCTGTCACTCTGACCACCCCTACTTTGAATCCCTCTGGGGACATTCTTTGCTCCAAAGCAAATATAAACTCCTGTTCCACACCTTTAAGGCTCTTTATAGCTTAACCTATCTTCCTGATTTCAGTGCGAACTGCCAGTGATGCTACCCTCTGCTATTTACATGTCTGATTCTTCCCCAAGGAACTTAATGTTCTTTTTATACATGGAAACCATCTCTGAACCAATTAGTTCTACCAGGACCCTGTCCTTCTAACCCAGGGGTCTCAAACTCACTGTCTGCAGGCCCTCTATGGCTGGAGCATTTTCACAATGAAGCCTGGGAGTCCAAGTGGCCTGGGGTGTATGTACCTATGGCCATTCCCCAAGCCCTGCCCCTTCCTGCCCTCTCACCCCCCTATAGCACCCCTTCCATTGATGGACACGGCCTTGGGGATTACCTGGCGGGGCGGGGGGAACAGCATGGGGCAGCAGCAGGGTTCTGGGCCCCCCTCACTCACTGTGGTGATGGGGAAGCAGAGTGCATTCACTTTGCTTCACTTCCCTGCATCTTCTGCTGCCTGGGTGAGTGCAGAGGGACCTGACCCCCGCCGCCACTCTGCACCAGGCCATCACTCCCGGTAATCCTGAAGGCTGCATCCCTCAGGGGAAAGGGTGCAACCGGGGGAAAAGGGCAGGGCAGTGGCAGGAAGGGGCAGAGCTCGAGGGGTGAGGATGGATACCCACCACTTGGACTCCTGGGCTGGACCACCAAAATGCCCTGGCCGTTGATGGTCCACAGGCTCTGAGTTTGGCAGTGCTGTTGTAATCTTTCCACAAGACCAACTTCTACTGTGGTATCTATGGAAGCTCACCAAGTGCTAAAGGCTAGGGAGATAATGACTGTTACACCTGAGGTTTACCATATATTTTGCATTTTTTTGTCTTATCACTTGTAAAAAGGTCATTGACCAACTTGTTCTGATGACTGGCCCAGAAAAACACACATCCTTATTACTGTCTTCCTCACTCCATCTGTGTGTTACACCCACTTATTGTACATAGTCTTAGTCTGTACATTTTTCAAGGGTTTCTTCTATGCTTTTTCTGTGCGGTGACTAGTACAGTAGGGGCTCAGTCCTGACTGGTGACGCTACATACTACTGTAATACTAATATAAGAGACAGGATTATTACAGATAACAAGAAGCTTTGTCTACTACTTTGCAGAAAGATTGTGTGATCAGCAGTCATTCTTACAAACACTCCCCTTACTCACCATTTGACCTTCTAAGGTCGGTATCCAGCCCTAACATGGAGGTTTTCAGCTCACAAATACAGGAAGTGCAGAGCAATGCAATGGGGAAATAAAACCCCAGACCCTTACAGCTGAACAGCTCCTTACCTCTCCCACCTGGCTTTCTCAGGGTTCTACTGTAGTTTAATAGCCCAGACAGTGAATATTCATTTTGATTAAATTGAAAGTTCCAGGAACTGTCAAAACAATTTAAAAAACTGATTTGTTAAGAAATATTAGAACTTATTTCTGTATAAGAGAAAAGAGTTGACTCCTCAACATAAAAGAGTTGACTCCTCACCCGGCACTTTCCCCTCTATGTTGGCTCTCAGCTTCAGGCTAGTCCCCAGCCCCAAGAGGAGATGCCCAGGGATTCTGACAAGAGGCTCCAGCAGGCAGAGGAGGATCCAAATGTCAAATGATTGCGGTTTAAAGGGAATATTGATGGCTGGGCCAAATGCGATTTGGGTTGGGAGGACTGAACAAATGCCAGGGGCTGTTCAGTGCTAGATTCCAAGTGCCTGAGCAATGCTGTGGCCAGCTCAAGCAACGCAACATTCCTGGAAGCCCTGTCATTAGACAAGTAGTCACCCATTCTTTCTCCACAAAGTCAACTTGTCTGGCACTCACTGATCTCCACTGTATCTACCAGGTAGCTCTAGGCAACCATTGATAATTGTTGAGTGTTTGTTCAAACCAAGGTGTATGTGATCTACACCCAATCCATTCATTATTTAGTCTCCTGTTCTCAATCAATATTTCTGGAAAGTTACCGTTGAAACAAGAAGGTATCAATGTAAAAGTGAGTGGTAAACTGAGTCACACTGATTTTCCTAAAAATAACAGTAATTTCCTGCATTCCCTACAGATGCCCTCCAAATTTTTCCTTGTTGGTACTGCAGAGGGCTGCTAGGGTATAACTGAGAGCAGAATTTGTCTCTGTTCCCTGCCCAAAACCAACTAATTTAAGCTTTGCTCACAGGAAAGGTGAGAAATGCTGTTTACTATGTCCTATATTTGCACTGTGAAACATAGTGGAAAATAAAGGCTCTGAGTCAAATTGTCTCTTTTGTCCCATTCATGGCAGCAGTCCTCTTACACCATTTCAAAACATATCTTTCCTGTCTATATTTATTTCGCCCTTCTGATTATAATGTACTATTTAACTAACAATTTATATAGTACCTTATTTAACTTTGTGTTACAAAACCTACCATAACACTTGATTCTGTGACCTTAACAACATGAGGACTCAATGTAAGAGATTGTATAAAAATGTGTTTCCTGATTTGGCCTCAGAAGAACATTCATGCTTTATGTAAGCAAACTGCAAAAGATTACACTGTAAAGTGCTGATAAAGGAGGTAGGAGCTGTTTTTACAGGCTTTTTCTCTGGATTCTTAGGTTGCTGGAGTCCTGAAGGCTGTCACTGACTGTTCCTAGCAGTTGGCTCAAAATGCACATAGTAATGGGTGTTTTTTTTTTAAATCTTAAGTTTCTCTTTTATTATCTGAAAGCATAGTTGCATCTGCAAAGTACATTTTGTGGTCTATATCGCATGCTACTTATGACAATACATTAAAGTGTCGACGTATGGATAATGGTGAGAAATGGTCAAAGCACACCAAAAAATAGTAAGAGCTCGATACCATCTTTCTAACTACTGACAGGTCTATTCAATAAAGTTTGGAAAAGAGATGCTGCCTGAGCAGTAGCAATGTAGAATTGTCAGAATACCTACCAGATGGTGATCTTGCTTTCTGTAACAACTGTAGAGAAGTTAAATTATCCTCTGCTCCGAGAAATTATGGATTGTGATAGTCCTCAGGATGAATGATGCAGTGGATGAAAAGCTTAAAGGAAAAGCAAGATAGATTCAGGCCCAGGAGATCATGTAGAGCTCAGCTATTCTTATTCAGGGCTACTGTAAAAGCATGTACAGAAAGAAAAGGCCCCTTCATTAAGTTCATTGACTTTTTTTCTTCAAAAGGCATTGGTAACTTGTGTAAAACAAACATTGTGGGAAAAGTTATTGCTACAAAATCTCAACTGAAGTCATCAGCATCATCATCATTAAAACCAGATACAGAGAAATGAAGTGCTCTGTAAAGGTTAATAACAGTGGTTCACCGTGGACACTGGCATGAAACAGGGAGGTATGTGATCTCAGTAGTTGGTTGGCAGGGCCATAGACTAGATAATGAAGAAGTGTATTAGCATCATAAACGCTAGTCTAACATAAAATAACATAGCCAGTGACATAACATTAGACTGAAAAAAATTCAAGAAAACAAAACAGTTCATCTACTTGGGCAGCACCATATTGGCCAATGGAGACTTCAGAAGAAAGTGATATCGATGACAGCAAAGGCAACCACAACATTTACCAAACTCAACAATGTAGGGATATCAAAGATATATAGCACCAGAACAAAATGGAAAATGTTCAGGTCAAACGTAATCTTAGTGCTGACATATGGCTGTGAGGGCTGAAGATCCACAAAAATGTCACATAAGCCGCATCTACACTAGCCAGCTATTTTGAAATAGCTAGGCCAACTTCGAAATAGCACTCGCCGCATCTATATGTGCCGAGCGCTATTTCGAAGTTGAAAGTGACGTAAGGCGGCGAGATGTTGAAATCACTATCCTTACCGGGAGATGGGAATAGCGCCCTACTTCGACGTTCAACGTCGAAGTAGGGCACGTGTAGACGATCCGCGTCCCACAACATCGAAATAGCAGGGTCCTCCATGGCGGCCATCAGCTGAGGGGTTGAGAGATGCCCTGTCCAGCCCCAGAGCCTTTGATCGCCACGTGCAGCAGCCCCTTAAAGCTCCCCGCCCCCTTATTTCCTGTGGCAGGAAGCTGAGAGCATGCAGGCAGCAGCACAGACACGTGCACAGCCTGCACATCCTCCAGAAAGCCCCAGTCCACCACTCAGCACCCACGGCAGCCAGCCAGCCCCCCAAGCACCCACAGAGCACCCCCCCCAAGGGGACCAAGGGCTCCCAGCCATCCAGCCAGCAGGGGAAGAGGCAGTGGGGCCCCTCCTGGTCTGACGCTGAGATCTGGGACCTGCTGGGGCTCTGGGGCGAGGAGGAGGTACTACAGGTAATGGGGAGCAAGCGGCGGAACGCAGATGCGTTCACCCAGCTGGCCGAGGGCCCAGCTGCCCAGGGTCACCCTGTCCGCACTCCTGACCATGTCAGGAGTAAGGTAAAGGAGCTGCGGCAGGGTTACACCCGGGCCCGGGACACAGCCAGCCAATCTGGGGCCGCCCCCGCTGCTTGCCCCTTTTACAGGGAACTCAGGGAGATCCTGGGCCCCCGGGACACCACCTCCCCGCTGGCCACCCTTGACACCTCAGCCGACGAGCCCCAGCAGGCCCCGGAGACGGAGTCCGGCCCAGAGGCCGGCCCTGCACAGAGGCCTCCAGTGATGGGGGGCTGCTCATCGACCTCCCCTCCCGCAGCTCCAGCAGGGCAGCTGCCCAATGGGTGTCCCCTGACCATGGGAGCGGACCATCAGGTATGTACCCCGGTGCACACCCCTGGGTTAAGGGGCAGGGACAAGGGACATGACCAGGGCCCTCCACACACCCAGCTGACCACAGCCCTGAGGTCAGCAGTGGCATGTCTCTCAGAAGAGTCCATAAGCCCCTGCCCCCCAGGAGAGCACCATGCCCCATCCCTGTGGATGGGGGGGAGCAGAACCAGAGGGTCCCCCCTGGGGGGAATACAAGACCCATCATCAGCATCTCTGGGGGATGGGGATGGGGAACCAGCAGCAGAGGGGTGGGGGGACATGGGCCACGGGTCAGGGCCCAGAATAACGGCTGTCTCCGCTCTTCCCCCCTCTGTTCGGCAGCTGCACCATCTGAGGGCCCTGAGAGCACAGGCGCTGCGTCTGTTGTGCCGGACAGCCCACTGGGGCCATCGCAGCAGGCCAGCCCAGCGGCAGAGCAGGGACCGGCCCCAGGACAAGCCCGACAGCGGCGGAGCCATCCCTGGGTGTCTGCTGACCCCCAGCTCCTCGCCACCCTCCAGCATCAGGTGGGGTCTCGGAGCGCTGCCTGCACGTGGAGGAGTGGCAGCTCCACCTGCAGGACGGAGCACTGGCCTGGTGCCAGGAGGCTCAGGGGGCCTTCATGAGGACCTTCGAGTGGATCGCAGAGCAGATGGCCCCCCCTCTCCGCACCGCCCGCTGTCCCTCCAAGCCGCCTTCCACCAGCTGTCCTGGAGCCTGCCGCAGAGGGGGACCGTGGGCCTCAGGAACCAGCCTGGCCATATCTGCCAGTTCTCCTGGCCCCCACCCAGCCTCGATGGGGCCTCTGACCCAGACGTGGGTCTTGCCCCCCCCCATGCCAGGCACAGGACAGTAGGGGTGAAGGAGGCCAAGGACTGAGCACCCCCAGGTCCCCCCTTTGTACATATTCTCCCCCATTAATTGTAAATAGTTGACTTGTCCCACCCCCCTTTAATAGCTGTCCCCCCATGTACATAGTTCCCCCATTAATGCAAGAGTTCATTGTTTGATTTCAACAAGGTTTTGGTTTATTTACAAAAAAGAAACGTGTGGGTGTGTGCTCTCTGGTGCTCAGTGGTGTGGGCGTGGGGGCAGGTAGTGTTGTGGGGGGTGTGGGGGGATGGTGGGTGGCTCACCAGCAGCTGGCCCTGGCAGCGTTCACCCCGCAGCCAGCTCAAAATGGGCCCGCAGGGCCTCCTGGACCCGGATCCCCTCAGGGTCAACCTGGTGACTGGGGGCAGCGGGTGGCTGGGCGTAGGCCCTGCCAGCCTCCACAGCCCAGCCCTGGACAAATGCCTCTCCCTTGCTCTCCACCAGGTTGTGGAATGCTCAGCACGTGCCCACAACCTGGGGGATGATTGGGAGCCCTGCGTCCAGGCGGGTGAGGAGACACCTCCAGTGCCCTTTGAGACGGCCAAAAGTCCTCTCAACCACCTGGCGTGCATGGTTCAAGCGGGTGTTGAACTGCTCCTGGGTGGCACTGACGTGGCCCATGTAGGGGCGCATGAGCCAGAGCCGGAGTGGGTACGCTGCGTCTGCGACGAGGCAGAGGGGCATGGTGGTGTCCCCCACAGGGATCTCCCGCTGGGGGATGTAGGTCCCTGCCTCCAGCTAGCGGCACAGGCCTGAATTCCTAAACACCCGGGCATCGTGGGTGCTGCCAGGCCAGCCAACATAAATGTCCAAGAAACGACCCCGGCTGTCCACCAAGGCCTGGAGGACCACGGAATGGTAGCCCTTCCTATTCAGGAAGCGTCCTCTGCTGTGCTCCAGGGCATGGATGGGGATATGGGTCCCACCCAGAGCCCCGAAGCAATTAGGGAAGCCCAGGCTGGCAAACCCCGCGATGGCAGCATCCGGGTCCCCAAGCTGCACGAGCCCGTGTAGGAGCAGGGCGTTGATTGCGTGGACCACCTGCAGAGGAAGGACATGAGAGCACCCGTGAGGGGTGTGCAGGGTGTGTCTGGCCTTCTCCCCGGGCTCCCCCTCCCCCCAGGGCTCCCCCCCGAGCTCCCCCTCCCCCCAGGGCTCCCCCTGAGCTCCCCCTCCCCCCCGGGCACCCCCTCCCGCGGGCTCCCTCCTCCCCCTGGGGTCCCCTTACTTCCATGACGACAATCCCGATGGTGGCCTTGCCCACACCAAACTGCTGTCCTATGGATTGGTAGCAGTCTGGAATGGCCAGCTTCCAGAGAGCGATGCCGACTCATTTCTCAACAGTGAGGGCACGTCGCATGGGGGTGTCCTGGTGCCATAAGGCAGGGGTGAGCCACTGGCAGAGCTCAAGGAATGTCTGCCTGCTCATCCAGAAATTCCGGAGCTAGCAGTCATTGTCCCACTCGCCAAGCACCAGCCACTCCCACCAGTCCGTGCTAGCGGGGTACCTCCATAGCCAGCGGCGTGTCCGGCGGAGGGAGGCTGGGAGGGCAGCAAGGTCTGGGGCTGCTTCTTCATCCCCCAAGGACAGCTCATTTTCCTCGAATAGAAGATGCTGAGCTGCCTCCTCCATGGCACTGAGCAGGGTGGCCACTGCTCCAGGGGCGGGTGTGTGGGCTGCTGGAGGTCCATGGTGCTTTCACGGGGTGTGTGTGCTTGTGGCTCTGCAGACTGCGTGCTGTGCAGGCTGAGTGTGTCTGGGAGGGGCCCTTTAAGGGAGTGGCTTGCTGTTGCCCTGGAAGTGCTAGTCCGCCCTGCGACCCTGTCCACAGCTTTTTCTGGCACCCTTGTTTTGATTTGGGCCACTTTTGTGTGTAGACGCTCCCCTGCGGAGCCTATTTTGATGCAGTGCTGTCCTACGTCGACGTTGAATGTTGACGGCATCAGCCCTGGAGGATGTGTAGATGCTACTCGTCAAAATAGCTTATTTCGATTTCACTACATCGAAATAAGCTATTTCAATGTGGCATCCCAGTGTAGACGTAGCTATAGAAAACTAGATCCCTTTGAAAATCAGTGCCTGAAAACGATTCTCAGCATTGGTAGGAAAGACTTCACCACCAAGAAAAAACTGAGAAGTCCACAACCAGCAGCTTATTTACACACAGACTGGACACATTTGGAGCAAGTGCTTCAGATACCAACACACAGACTTCTCACATGATGCTGTCAAGTAGAATCCAACAGGTGTGAGGAAATGAGGGCACCCAGGAGAAAACTTAAG
Source organism: Carettochelys insculpta (assembly GCF_033958435.1). Classification (NCBI taxonomy): domain Eukaryota; kingdom Metazoa; phylum Chordata; order Testudines; family Carettochelyidae; genus Carettochelys; species Carettochelys insculpta. The sequence goes on from NC_134137.1 coordinate 123,797,438, forward strand.
AAGAATCCTTAGCAGGGAACATCAAAACAATCAATCTCAACACTACAAAGCAGTAAATGCCAGAGAAGAATGTAAGGGCCTTGTTTTGGTTGCCAAACCCTGGCCTAAGCAGTTCCCAGAGACTTCAACCCCCTTAACTTAAGGGCGCTGTTTTGGCCTTGCACGCCAACACGGGCACAGGGAGGACTAATGCAATGTACATACAACAGAGGGCCAGCACTTACTCGGCCCTAGGTAAAGTGGGAGTGGGGGGCTCTATGCTCCTGGAAATGGTGAGGCTGGGACAGTCAGGCCTCAGTGCTGCCCAGAGCATGCCATGCCACCTGCTGCCTCTCCCGCAAGGCAGCCCTCAGAGCTGCATGGAGCACAGGTCACTCCACTGGGGATTTAAAAGGCCTGGGGCAGTTGCTCCCTTTCCCCCATCCCCCTTCTGCAATGCTGGGCCTGACAACAAATTTGTATTTAATTATTTGCCTTCTCATTTTGCAGTGCATGTTGAAAAATGTTTAGTTACAATGTGACTGTCCAGACTTCAGTGATTATTAATACTAGTAGTTTGAGGCTAAAATCTGATGGGGTTATTTTTGACAGTAAGTCTAACCTTCCCATTCCAGCTACAAACAAGTAGTATGTGAGTAAATAAGTTACAGTTCAATTGGTGGAAAAAGCTCTCCCACCTATTCAGTAAAACATACATGTGAACAAATGTCAATTTTCAAAGCAAACAGTTATGCTGATCAGGACTCTGCTATTTTTCAGTAGGTCCTAGCTAGGTGAAAATGACCTTCCCAATTGCTGGACCACCGCAGCCACACATACCTTGGGTCTAAACATCCACAGTGCTATTTCTGATTCCAAAGGGATATTATCTTTTCAGATACATTGCAGCTGTAATGGTGATTGCCTTTGAACTCACAGGGCAGTCATTGATGGCCACTGGATACAAGGCAGTGACATCAGGGACACATTATACATTCAGACAACGGGGGAAGAAATTTAAATCTGCTCGGTCACACTGGCATGTCCCCTGTTGACGGCTTCATTATGTCAGATATTTATAAGCTGAACCACTCTAATGCAGAATTCTCTCATCCAACAACATCTGCAATTTAGCATGGTTATAGTTAGCCATGCAACCACTTATAATAGGTGTGCCCAGATTTCCCAGGGTCCCATAAAATTTGTTTACATCCACCATCCTGGCTCTCAGGTTCTGTGATGTTATTTATCTGGAATTTACCCCTAAACATCTTCAAAGAACCCAGTAAGAAATACAAGTGTTGGTAATGTGGTAGAAAAAATTGCCCTCCCATTGTCTGGTAAATTCTCTTGTCTGACATTGGCAGGTCCTGAGGGTTCCAGACAAGAGAGGTTCAACTTGTACCCCAAGGTGGCATGTTCCATACATCATTGGAAAACTGATAACTCACTGATCATTAATATCCTTGCATGTTACACGTGTGGGATGAGAACCAAGAGTTACAGACGTGCAAAAATTATCACCGTATAAGGAGTCTGGCAAACTGTGTAAGCTCAGTCTAGCCTAAACAAAAGAATGTGTGTTTGCTTATCTCACCCGTCTGGTTTAGGCAGAGACAATGAAGGTACATTTACAAAAAAGGTAAACAAAACCATCAACCTAGAGCAAGCAGGTGTCTGAACCTCAAATAATAAGTAACTCAATCAACCAATTGTATATAATATTACAGTATTATAAAAGCATATCAAATAAGGTATTTTATAAAAGCTGTTGACAGACTGGTGATCAAACATTGTCAAACTATGTGTGTATTAACACTACATGATGAATTATGGCTATTCATTGATATTATGTTTTAAAGTTCGTAACCAAACACAAGGATAAAAAGGTTTTATCATAGAGAAGGCAGCCTGTCTCCAGTACAATTAAGCAACATGTGACAAAAAACAATGGAGGCCCCGATTACATATGAATCGGCAGAGGAAAGGGAAGTCTGCAGGAAATGAACAGCAGCCAGAATCTGGGGACAAAGCAATGAGTTTGGGAACATATAAGTGACAGAGGCAGCCCATAAGGGAGTAGGAGGAAGGCTGGGCGAGGCAAGGGTGAAACAGAGCCTGTTTGCCCAATCAGCCCTGCCCTGGTTCATCTGCAGCTGGTGTCAGGCTTAGAGGCAGTGTAAAAGAGGAAAAGCCAGCCCAGTTTGGGGCTGACCAACTAAGAGGCAGGAACTGGCTCTGGGACATGCAGGGGTGGAGTCAGAGCTGCCACCAGGTTAGCCATCAGAGGAAGGAGCTTCTGAACCCTTCCCCAGGCAGAGAGGGGGAGGAACCCCAGAGAACCAATCCCTTGCAGAGGGGAAGCTAGACTCTCGGGGCCACGCCCCAAACTAAGACCACAGCCTTTAGGGGTGGGCTGCAGACCTACACCCTGGGCCTCTGGGCTCTGCAAGGGGCCAAGCCGCTAGGCACTCTGCCATCAGGCAGAACCGCTTACACTGCCATTTTGGCATCGATTGTTGAACATACAAATGGGACCACAGGTCTTGCAACTTAGAAGGATGGGATCTGGGGGTTGAAGTTTCTGGGAACTTCTTAGGTCAGGGGTTGGCGACCAAGAGTAAGAAGAGCCATTGTTTTTCTGAATTCAGTAAAAAATGCAATTCAAGAGCCACAATGCATATGAATATGAGATGGTCCTTAATAAATAAAGTCAAACCATCTTTTTTGTAATCACTATTTTAAAAATAGTGTACACAGTGATTCGTAATGTGATATGTTTACTGCAGGATGTTCACAAACTTTTTACATATTCTCTTGAGGTTGCATTTTTTATTGTTGCTGAATTTCTCATTGCAAATGATACATAAAGACTACGACTAAACTTGGCGAAAATTTCAAAAGGACCATGCAAATGGCCAAATCAGAGAATACTAATGAGGTGCTGAAATGAATATTCAGGGCCTCATTAGCATGCTGCCAGCCATGACACTTCGAAAGTGCCATGATCTGATCATGTAAGGTGTGTCTACATGGGGCCCTTTTGGAAAGGACCCCACAAACATCAAAATCCCCTTATTCCTATCAGCTGATTTCCTATCAGGGGATTTCAACATTTGTGGGGTCCTTTCAAAAAGGACCCCACGTAGATGAGCTGCGTGTGATCGAAACGCGGCATTTTTGAAGTGCTGTGGCCGGCAGCATGCTAATGAAGTGCTGAATATTCATTTCAATGCCTCATTAGTATTGTCCGATTTGGCCATTAGCATGGCCCTTTCGGAATTTTGGCCAAGCGTAGACACGGCCAAAGGGAGCCCAGCCAAACTAATGTGAAGGATTGAGGCCATTCAGTTTGAAATTCTTTGTTTTCAGCTTCAATTTTCCTCTGTTTAGGAGCCATTCCAACCCTAGTTTAATTATGCCAATTTTATTTCATATTTAATTTCAGTTTTCTTTCTTATGATGTGTGTTGCCCTTCACAGTAGGAATGCTGCAAGTTTCCTTTTCCTTTTCAAAATCAAGACTTTGTTAGCAACACAATCAAAACACAGATACAGTATCATATCACACTGCACATATTAAAGGGGGAGTTAGCCAATATTTTGAGATCACGTATCGTTTGCTATTTAGATAAGACTTGTTCATTTTGGGGCTTTTAGATGTTTACCATTTATCAAAAATAATCAGAACTTTTTTTTTAACTTTGCAATTATAGTGTTGGGAGCCACAGTGAAGTCCTTAAAGAGCTGCATGCGGCCCTGGAGCCACAGGTCACAGACCTTTAGCTTAGGCAAAGATCTTTCAAGAGGAAAAAGAAGGGAAACCAATATCCTATACTTAAGTGGAAAGTCTTGATTGAGAGGAAGACAGCCATGGTTGCAAACAAGAAAATTTAGCAGGAAAGCTACCTTTACATAAGAATGTAGTTTGCTAAGACTCACCTGGTAGAAGGTCTTTTACTATTTGCTTGTTACCATTCTGCCTTTCATTCTGTGTTTGAACTCATTTAAAATCTCAAACTTACTTTACTTTTAATCTAAAGCAACACAGTGCCATGTTTGAATTGAAGTGATTATTAACTATACTTAAAATAATAAACCACACTTCTCTTTGTTTAAAGGTGTAACAAGCCTTATTATTTCTCTCGACTGTCCAGGAGAGGACAGGATGCTTCAAGAAAAGATGCTTATGGGGAAATTTGGAACTGGGGCATGCGTTTACATCACCCTGCAAACAGTAACCGAGGCTGGAAAAGACCAGTGTGGAGCTTTTGTACTGCAAGCAGGCTGCTGAGGTCAGATTGCTGAATCAGAACTATGCAGTACAAACACTGACCTGCATGCTTGTCTGCTGATGGTGGTGTCCATGTTGTGAGCCACAGAAGCAGCACATTTAAGGCAGACAAAGTAATAGGGCAGGAAATGACACAATCTCTCACAGGTCAGGACTGAACCCCAAAAAGGAGACAAGCCCTAAAAGATTAGCCAGTTATTATTCTACAAATGAATGTATGAAAATGCACACATTTTTGCATCAATGCGCTCAGCAGCACAGATGCATTTCCCATTCTGAATTATGCACGCTGCTTTATTTTGTGAAAACTGTCATTCCAAATCCAATCATCTTTTCATTCTCATTTCTTGATGAGTCAGCAGACATGGCTTTTTTTTTCTTTAGAAACCTGTTACATGAAAAATTATTTTCAGTTAACCTTTACAACAGACGAAATGACCCATTGCAGCTCATCAATAATGCCTCCCTAAGTCACAGAGAAGCATATAAATGCTGCATTAGGTGTAGCACCTCAACTTCTATTGAAATCAATGAGAACTGCTGATGTGGAGAGCTTATCAGTGGTACTGCTACTAATAAATTTTTAACACATAGAAGCTTCTAGGATCAGGTCTCTATAGCTTCAGAGGAAAATGGTAAGAGGCCTTTGGTTGAATTCCTTAAAATTAGCAATTATAAAAAGCTTTTACTGCACATTTCTTTTGTATGCTATCAACTCTTTATTTTAGCATTTCCAATCTCATGAGCATGGAGTTTGTATCCTTAGCCACCTAATGATTAGTTAGGCACAATCTCCCAGTGGTATTGTGAAAAACTGATCGGACAGCGATTTCTGGAATCTGAACCTCAAAGCAGAATAGATGCAGGTTTCTGCTGTGCTCTTGCTGAAATCTTCAACACTTTGTTGATTACTTCTTTTAAAGTCTGTTTGCTGCAGGTACATGATGGCTTATTGGCCATCTCAAGGTATGATAGTACGAAGTTATAAAACATGATCAAATGTTACTGTGTTTTCAAGATGTTTAAAATTTTCTTAGTCTGGTTTGCCTTCTGGAAGAAGTAACAGAACAAGATTGTACCTTGTGCTACATGCTAATGCAAGGGCATAAGAAAGCCCATACACCATTAGGGCAGGTAACCTAGGTCTGTATACATAGCAGCACTTGAGGGTACATACCTACTTCTTCCTTGGCACAGGTATTGAAATGGGTATGGAGCAGGGCCTTGACTTTACGTGCTGGCACATACAGCTAAGCCATTGCTGAGGGTTAGGAATTCATTACTGGGATAGGTCAGCAGTGAAATATGGCACTTAGAACAGCCATATGGGGTCAGACCAAAGGTCTGTTTAGCCCAGTATCCTGTCTTCTGACAGTGGCCAATACCAGATGCCTAGAGGCAGTGAACAGAAAAGTAATCATCTTGTGATCCCTCCCCTGTCATCCATTTCCAGCCTCTGACAAACAGAGGCTAGGGAAACAGTTTCTTATCCATCCTGGCTAGCAGCCAGTGATGGACCCAACCTTCATGAATTATTTAGTTCTTTTTCTGAAGAACAAGGAAGAAGTGGGAAAGGAATTATGACTCAGCAGTGTGTTAGGGAGTTACAGTGTATCCCAGGCCTACACCTAGAGTGGTGACCCTTACATTTTTATGCCAGATTTTTTACAACATATTCACAGTGAAGAGCACTTTCTTCACATCTAACTCTTATTCATGCTAAATGAGTTTCCGCATCACTTCTCTCGTCCTGCCCGACCCCTTCCCCCAAATTCTTTTGAGCCAGAATGTTGTAGTCACTGAGCCCAAAACTTCCCTTACCTACGTACTGTAATCATGGTGCTTTCGAAGGGCAGAGAGATAGCTTCCCTTAAGAGAGAAATCCATTCCACTGATCACCTTCCAGAAAATATGGAAGAAGAAAACTGGGACACAGCCTCTCTGAAAGTAGGCTATGAATTCCTGGTGGGTTCAGTTCCTAAGTCCACTTATGAATGCAAACAACAGAATACCTGCTAGACTTTTGAAGTGATGGGAAATCAATTACTTTAACTTTATTAAAAATCCACTTCACAATTGGAAAAAAACTGGGTACAGCATTTATGAGGCACACAATATATAAAACCTTCAGGTTTTCTTCTGTCTGGTTTTCTTCATAGGTGGAATAGGGAAGAAGTGCACTGATGGAGGCAAATATCAGGGAGGTAGCTGTGTCAGCCTGTATCTTTGAGAACAACAAGAAGTCCTGTGGCACCTTATAGACTAATAGATATTTTGGAACATAAGCTTTTGTGGGCAAAAAGTAGCTGGAAATAGTGCTTTTGAAAAATAGCATCAGGTATGGCACCTCCAGAGGTACTGGAGAAAGCATGTTTACCAGGTGACATAGGTACATCATACCTATAGGCAAGGTGACCATCCATCCCATTTTTAACAGGACAGTCCCTTATTTAAGCTATCTCACAGGCATCCTGACTTTTTTAAGAAAATAGACAAACTGCCCTATACTTTGTGGGGTCCTGTTCCCTGGCACCCTGTGTCTTGGGGTGGCAGCCTCTCCTGCCAGGGAGCTCCTCCAACAGGTGTCTACCCTGCTCCCTGGAGCTCTTCACCTTGTGGCAGCAGCTCCTGCTGCAGGGGAACTCCTCTGTGGGGCAGCTGCACCATTCCCTGGCACCTTATGGTGGCAGCCCCAACTGCCGATGAACACAACAGGGCAGCTGCCTCATTCCCCAGCCTCCCACCCCTCAGGGAGGCAGCTCCTGCTTTGTTCCCTGCCCCGCTGGGAGGCTTTGGAACACCTCCCCTACCAGGGGGTTCTGGAGCCCCTATCCTCCACTCCCCTTCATCCCTGGTGCCTCCCCCTGGGAAGCTGTAGCACCCCATCCCTGGTGCCCCACCCTGAAGCAGCAGCCCCCATCACCAAAGAACCCTGACATGAGACAGCAGAGGCTGGTGTCCCATATTTGGCATAGGACAAAGTGGGCACCCTACCTATAGGACAAACAAGTGTGTTGTGTACTTTCCCCATTGTAGACTTACAGTCCAAGGAGTGGGGTCTAATCCACAGGCATGTGTTCTCATGGGATGGTAAACATTATTGGTAGGAGTAGCAGTGCCCCAAAACCATGCAAATGTGAAATCAGAGCTCCCTTTGTATCCCCTCGACTCATATATTATTATACCATTGGACCTTATGTTCAAAGCTAGACTAATTCTAATATATTCATGTGGGTGAAATCCTGGCCCTACTAAAGTCAATGGCAACCCCCCTTAGACTTTAATGAAGCTGGGATTTTACCTGTTATAACGCTATGGACATGTCCTGGAAGTGATGGATTTGCTATCGGGCTTTGGAGGCTTTCAAAACAAACTGTACCACTGATCTGTTATAACTTTAAGGGCCTATTTCTCAAGACCAGGCTAAACTAGGTTATGTGTTCTCTTTATAAATGTGCCACTAAGCAACAAAATAACAGATGCATAACAGTATTTAAATTCAGTAACAGAAAAACAGAAGCCATATCTGTGTATATAGTATCTGAAACTTTATCACTCATTCATACATAAGCACATGCATGTAGATTCTTTAGAGTCATCTTTCCACTAAAGTTGACATTGATATGGCAATCAAGCATTGTCTGAGCTGTTCAAGTTCTGCTTTTGCCCACCTGAGACAAAGGGTCCTGAAGAACCAGGGCATCTGTTCCAAGACAAAGCTCCTTGTATACCATGCGGTGGTTGTTCCAACGCTACAGTATACATGTGAAACCTGGACAACGTATAAGTGCAATTTGAAGGCACCTGAACAATATCATCTCTGCTGCCTCAGGGGAATCCTAAATCTCTTGGGAGGATAGGCGCACAAAGACTTGTGTCCCGGAAGAGTTGAACATGAGCATCACAGAAGCTATTATCACTCATCAACAACTTTATTGGACTGCTCATATGGTTCGGATGTCTGATCAGTGCCTTCCAAAACAGATTATTGTCTGAGTTCGAGGGAGGACAGAGGAAACAATTTAGGGACATGCCGAAGGCACACATGAAAAAGTGCAGCATCAGTGTAGACACGTGGGAGAACCTTGCCCAGTGGAGAATGGTAGTCTGTGAGGGGGTGGCACAATTTGAGAAGCCCTGTCACAGTGCAGATGAGGAGAGACAGAGAAGAGCCTCAAAAACCACACCACACCCCTCCACCAAGTACCAACACCTGCCCCTTCTGTGATAAGACCTGAGGATACAGAATTAGGTCGATCAGCAATGAATGGTGACATGGGTGGGTGACGTGAAGCCATCCTGCTCATTATTGAGTGACCACCACCAAGAAGTAGAAGTAAATTCTTTAGAAAGTTGGACTTTCCAACAATTACTTTCCTCTGAACTTCAAACCTTTTCCCTGGGGACTTTGAAATCACTGGGGGCCTGACGATAATCTCACACAGTCTTTACTCCAATGTACCTCCACTGAGTCGTTCTTTATTTACTGCAACATAAGTGAAATCAAACTCAGGCCAATTGCAGGAACTGTGGTTTATTCTTCGGCATTCACTGGCTGAGCCAAAAGCAAAATGTGCTGAAGTTGGAGGCAAAATCAAACCATACCTCAGTGCAGACAACCTCCAACTGCTTTCCCACAGATAAATTTTACATTTTGACAGACTTTAATATCAGTAGCAGCTACCTTTGAGAGTTGGCCTCAAATAGCTTAACTGCCTATTGATGATTTTTTCTTCTGACAGGGAGAAACATTTCCAGGTGAGGTGCTGTCCTTATGTCACATGCAGAATATCTTTGTGCTACTACTTTCTCGTAATATTATACCTTATACTATTAATCTGTTCTGCTTCTAAACTGAAATTAATTTTCACCCAGATTATTAAAAGTGGAATGACTATAAAGAACAGCATGGTTTAGAATTATTATACACATATCAGGAGCTGCATTTCTGTATAGACGAATTCCAACTTAAGAAATAAAATTGGTTTCAGAATATGTATCTTGTACTGCATTTTTGTTTGACACATTTATGATTAATTTTATCAGCCAGCAGGTATCTTTGTCGAGTGATGCAACAAATCTGAAAAAGAAAAAAAAAAGTTACTTGGTGGGCAAAACATACATAAAATAAAATTGGCATTAAATTAAATTTTTTTAGAGTGTTCAATGACTACGGGATTAATTTTCAGATAGTAATAAAGCCTTAGAATGATAACCCACCATTTCCACACTCTTTAGCACATTTCTGGTGAGAACCCTTTTATTAGGACTGCTTTTGCTGTACAGTTATCTATAATGCATGAGTCACACTATTTATTTCATGTCTATACCTACAACTTACTACTTTAGTTCAGTTAAAGTAATTTCTTTTCCAAAGCCTGATTTCATACTCTCCTATCTTGAAGAAAAAAGCTATTTTGTTTTATTAATCACATTTACTTTCTTCACACATTTCTTTCTTCAAATACAGTAAATATGCTAAGTGAATAATCACTAATGATCATAAATCCTTAAGCACTTTGCTTTTTGTACAGAAGGTTAGTTCAACAGTTGGACTTTTTATTTTTAACCCACAGATTCATTATCATATTTTGCTTTAAGACTTTTTTTATTTGTACAGATTTAACTTGATGTATTTTTTCTGTCTTAGCCTGTTGTCTCCTACTTAATTTTAATGATCATGTTTTGATTGTGTTTTCTCTTACATTAGCTACAACAGATATAGAGACAGTAAAAATCTGTTCTTGCAAGGCTTATGTAGATCAGCGGTGCCTAACAGGAATTAAAAGAGCACCACACTTGTGGTTGTCATCTTTCCATATTTGCCACATTATATTACACAAAACTTTATAAAGCCAGACACTCCCAGCTCCCCTCTAAACAAATGCCCTCCCCCTCTGTTAGAGTCAGGCTCGCCCAGAGCCAGGCAAGCCCAGCACCCCCTCCCCACTAAATAAATGCCTTCCCTCTCCCTCAGAGCCAGGCACCCCAAGTCCCCCACCAGAACTGAATACCTTCCTCCACAGCCAGGCAGCCACAGCCCCCTCCATTCTAATTCAATGCTGGTGACTCATCAGAGCTGCCAGGGCCGCTGCTGCCACATGCTTCTCCCACCAACCAGTGGGGTGTGTGCACGCAACGGGTGGCGCTCCCCATGTGCAGCCATATTCACCAAAGTGCACTGTCTTATTCACCACATTTGGAGAATGGCAAATGTATGGGACACCCAGGATGTAGACACTTCACTTTAAGCAGGCAAATAGTTCAAGTGTGACCAAAGCATCCACCTATCTATTTCTAAAACAAAGAAACCACTAAACTTTGCTGTGGTAAGCTACCATTAAGTCTGCGTAAGAATAGCAGAAGCTAGCCCTAAAATTAAAATCAGTGGCTTTCCAAAAACTCGCCTAGCAAGGATTAGATTGCACATAACTTTCCTTCTGATACATCTGGTTGTGGGAGCTAACTGAGAAGCCAGCAAAAAGGAAAAACCCCAATCAGTCTGTGTTGGTTATTTAAAAATTCATAAGTCAAAAAGCACATTTGTACCTTTTAACATTGCTTTATTTTTCATTTGCTTTGCCGGGGCTGATCTTACAGGGTTCAGTGCATTATGGCTGAGTCCTTTAAACAGTTTGTAGCCATGCAGATAATAATACATTCAACCAAGCCATTACAAACTTAAAAGGTTTCCCTAATGAATGGAGTGTTATCTTAAAAGCCCAGCCTTTTACACTGCCTCCTGCCTGTGCTTCTCGCCCGCCTACGTGGGTGCAGCTGTCAAATCAAGCCCCTTCCTGGTGTTGGAGCACGCCACATCACACTGCATTGGACCTAAAAAACTTTCCTATGTGTGCAAAAATAGGTCCCCACCCCTTCTGCTTTGCCTGATCATCCGCCTAGCGCCTCCAAAACGGCCCGCTGGGGGGTCCGTGCTGCAGAAGGGGCCCCAGGGCAGTAAGCCCCAGACAGCCCAGCCGGGGATGCGCCAGGGTCACCTGGGAGCAATGAGCGCGGCTCGCAACAAGTGGGCGGCGGGACCCTGCCTCGCGGGGGTGCCAACTGCAGGCTCGAGGTGGGGTCGACGGCGCCCGCTCCCGGGTCCCGCACGCAGCCCGCGCGCGCACGTGCTCCAGGGCCTTCACCCATCTACGCTCCGCGCGGCCGGAGGGCGGGAAGCGCTGCAGCCCCGAGCCCCGCCCCGTCCGGGCAGGCGCACATGCCGCCCCCCCCCCTCCGGCGGCGGGAGCTCGAGGCGGGGCCCCAGGCGGGTGGCGCTGACCCCGCCCCCGCCCGCCGCTGCCCTTCCCCGAACAATGAGCCAGGCAGAGCCGAGGCGCCCCGCGCTCAGTCCGGTCCGCTGGCGGCGGCGGCGGCGGCAGCACAGGCGCGGCAGCCTCAGCATGTCCGCCCCGCAGCAGCGAGCCGCGCTCCCCGCCCTGCAGCCGCCGCCGCCACCGCGCCCCAGAGCCCCGCGGCTCCGCTAGTAAACGCCGGCCGGGCTCGCCCCGCCAGCCGCGGGAGGGGGCGAAGCAGCCCCGGCTCTGCGGGGAGACAATAGTCGCGTCCCCCGGCGGGAGGAGCGGCGCGGGGGTGAGTGCGGGGAGCCGGGGGAGCGGGTCGAGGCGGCCCCGGGACAGGCTGGGCGCGAAGCTCCTTGGCAGGGGCGGTGCTTTCCCGCATCGCCCTGCAGGCTCGGCTCAGCCCGGGCAAGATGCCCCCGACGTTGAAGGGGGCTCGGGAGGGGGTTCCCCGCGGGGTCTGACCGCCCTTGCGGTGCTCGTGCCAGCCCGGATTACAGCCCGAAAGCGCCGTGCTGCGATGCTGGGGCATCGCCCCCGGTTGCAGCGCTAGTGTGCAGAGCTGGGGGAAAAGCCCAGGGTTGCCCAGGCGTTGGGCGGGCTGGAGAGGCACCCTAGCAATAGGTGCTCCCTGTGGGGTGCTTCGCCCCCTGTGCGCGGAAGCCGTGTGGCTTCTCGGGGGCATGGCTCAGCCTCGGGCTGTACGGGTTCTAGCAGGCTGTGTGCGTGTGAGAGAGAGAGAGAGAGAGAGAGAGAGAGAAGGACTTGCCTCTTCAGAGCACTGAATAGATATATTTAGAGAAGCTGCGCTTTCCAGGAATTTAAATGAGACCTTTTTGTGCTGCTGCTTTCCAAGGCTGTTCTACTAGCGTCTTTTGTTTTTTCAGCTTGAACTTGGAACAGGGATGCAACTGTTTTATAGCCTAAGAATCTGGGAGAAGGATCCTTACTAATGCATTTGTAGTATGCAATTTGGTCCTTTCTGTAAAATAATTATATTTCTATCGGGCATTTTAGACTCAGTAATATTCTAATTATAATTGGTGTCAATGGATGGAAAATATACTTTGATTACCAGGATATGAATGATTTATTTTGTCACTTATGGAATATTAAGAATAATTTGTTTTCAGATATGAAGATGTTAAATAAGCAGTGGTGATTTAGTAGTGCCAGGAACAATTATTAGAGTCAGGGCTGGGTAATAGTTTTTAGTCTGATCTTTGGTTTTTAGTCACTTGGGCCATTCTTATGTTCTTGCTCAGAACTTTGAGTTTTCATCTTCTGGGATGAAACCCTCCCAATTTGGTGTGAACCTGAAGATTTAATTTTGAAATCTTAATGACAAATAATTCAGCAGGTTTTGATAAGGTGGGGAGATGACATGTATTACATTTTAAAAATGTTTTTTGCAATTTTTGGTTAATCACCACTCTACTCTGAACAGCTGTGATTTTGAATTTAACTTGGAAATAGACCTTATTTCAGGAAAAGTGTTTTTCTAAATGGCTTAGATTTGACTGAAAATCATAAGCGTGGCAAATTCACTATCTTTTTGCATCTGCTTTTATTTTTAAACCATCACACATTGTACAGCTAAGAAAGTCTGTGCATGTTCAAAGAGCTACTTGGGTATGTTTCTTAGTACATCATCAAGCTGTGCATGGACTAAATCCCGTGCACCCATTAATAAGCAAGAAATTAGGCCCCGATTCTGCAAGTTGAGTAGGTTGACTAAAGAATCCATTCAAATCAGAGAGGCTGTGTGTAGGCTCAGCAGTTGCCTGTGGCTTGTATGTTATAGGGACTTCAGTAAAGGCTGCGTTGTGCTTGACAAGGCTTGTAGGAGGAAGCCTACTGTTGTTTACTTTAGGATCTGAGCAGCCGGATCTGAGTAATACAAGGTGTTTTGTGAAGTGGCCTTACCTGTGCATAGGCAAGGGTTATCTCGGCAAGCCTGGCAATTCCAGATTTGGCATATACACAAACTATTGGAGGATGGCAGGACTGTGACCTGTAAAGTGCCACTCCTTATGCGTTTGCTTTCTCCTGTGTTAAAGAATAACTACAAAACGGCACAACTAGGATATTTCATTATAAAATGATCTTGGGTTGCCCATTTAAGTGCTCAGGTAAGGAAATGCCAAATGAAAGTTAAGCACCAAACCTTAAATCTTAGTCTTAGCCATGTGTATTACTATAGGGTTTATGTGTTTTTTCTTTTATTATATAATATAATATCACAGTGTGTTTGGGGGAAGAATTAAGGTTGTTTAACAAAATTTGCATATCCTTTTCCTGATTCGAGTGTTCTCCCATGCAAACCTTACACTATCCTAAGTTTTGTTTTGTGCTATCTGATACCTGACTTAAATTTTGTGAGAGTTCTCAAAAATAAAACAAAGCACCAGACTGACTATGTTCAGTTAGGTGGTGGTGGGGTTATGAAGGTTTCTGGTACTGAAATACTCTAGATTCGCACCAGTTTATGCCAGGGTGCTGGCATATCTGCTGATCCAGTCAGGAACTGTACACAGAACTCTCAGTAGGAGCACACTCCTCTGCTGCAGCAGTAATTTTTAGTCTGTGGTTTGGGGACCATTGTGGATTTACAGTGCTTGTGCTGGTGACGTTTGTAGAGCTGGTTAGCATGTGGTGCTGGAACTTAATGGGATTAAGAGATGCTAACATGTATTAACATCATTAATGTTACTTTTCTGGGTAGGCAATTGATGTAGTAACAGAGGAGGAGCCGTGTTAGTCTTTATACTATCAAAACAAAAAAGCAGTCAAGTAGCACTTTAAAGACTAACAAAATAATTTATTAGGTGAGCTTTCGTGGGATAGACCCACTTCTTCAGACCACAGCCATGCTACAATTGATGTAGAAACTATTTTGCTAGTCTTTAATGTGCTACTTGACTGCTTTTTGTTTTTACAATTGATGTAGTTTTTCTTGTGGTTTTTGTAAACAGTATGTGAGTGTTAACCAGGATACAAATGGATTGGAGGTGATCCACAAGACAATTTCTGTGATATGGTGCACCATATGAAAAAGTTTGCTTTCTCTTGTCCAGCACAGTTCAGTAAAGATTTTCAGGATCAAGCCATTAGATAGCATTTTCTGACACCGCAGCCCTTTTTTGTGTAACAAAAGATTATTTGAAAAGCTAGGTGTTGGTAGAAAACAAAAGAAACTTAAAACAGGAGATTTTCCTCCATTTATTACACAGATAGTTATGAAGTACTAGACTGCTACAGCTCAGTTATAATTACTGTTGTAAATGGTTGGTTAGGTACCTTCTGACCTTTTGTCTTGTTTAATTATGTAAGCTTAGTGCAGCGATCTAGGTACACAGTATCCAACAAAAATAATTGCTTTCATATTTTATCTAAGCATGCTTATTTTCAGAGCAGCTGCATGCATGATTCTACCCTGAACTTTGTATCCTCAGGGCTTTGTTCTGTAAATATGCTACTTGCTTTTCACACTTTACATAACTAAAAAACATAGCCTTCTAATATGATGTTCTTAGTTGTACTGACTCCAATCAATATTCTGTACTATGTTGTATATTTTGGGGTACGTTGAAGTTGGATGCATGTATCTTAAAATGTGGACACCGATTTACACAAATATGTTCATGTATTTACCCCTCAAAGTGTGGAAACTTAAAATATTCAGGGTCCGAAACTCAAAGGTTCTTTTGAGTGATTATGTCATTCCAAACATTAACTATTTTGAAAATAGCTTTCAAAAACACTTGAGCTGGGTCTACACTACAGTTTTGTTGACAGAAGGGGCCTTCTATCAACATAACTCAGGGAGCATCTATATACTTAAAGCATTCTGTCAACAAAGTCTTGACAGAACTCTGCATTTTCCTCGATAGTATTATCCCTCAAATTTTTGAGGGATAAACAAGCGCTCAACAGAGTACTGTCGACGGAAGTGCAGTATAACCTCTTCTGTCGACAGAGAGGGCTTCTGGTTGCTGGGCAGGCCTCTTTGCAGAGCTGCCATTCTGTTTCTGGCACCAGAGGGCAGTGATGTCTGGCAGTTCTCTGTCGACAGCAAGTTGTCTGTAGATGCAATTTGTTGACAGGGGTTCTGTCCAGATTACCCTGTCGACAGATGCTTCTAGTGTAGATATAGCCTTGAAGTTAAGTTAGATGCTGTACAAACTTATGGGAAGATCCATTTTGTGCACTGAAGAGCTTACAGTCAAAGGCCCCAGTCTTGTAAACAGTTACGCATGTGCTCCAGTTCGATAATGGATTTTATTTCCTCACAATTGACCTGTTCGTCTGCGTCTGCACTAGCCAGTTATTTTAAAATATTTTTTGAAAGAAGGGTTTTTTTTTTTTAAATATCCAGTGGAGCATCTACACAGATGCGCACACAAAGCATTCTTTCAAAATTAAATCAAAAGAATGCGGCACTCCTTTTGAAAGCGCTCTTCCGCTCCCATTTCAGGAAGAGTGCCTTCTTTTGAAAGCAAATGTGTGTAGATGCTCTGTGGGCCCCTTTTTGTCAAATGAGCAGTCCTCATAGCCTGGTATATTTTGGTCCTGGATCATTCTTTTGAAAGAGTTGGGGCTGTGTGGACACTCTTTCCAAAAACAAGTCAGATCACTCATTTGAAAGAAGCTTTTTCAGAAGAAAGCTTCCAGAAAGACTTCTTTTGAAAGATCAGTGTATTGTAAACATAGCCTTTGTGGTCTACTTACTAAACATATGAGTGGTCACGGAATTGGGGCACTCTAGAGTTACGACATCCAATCAAAAACTTTTTTTTTCCTAAACCTTAAATTATATTTTGATCCATCCCTAAAACTGTTAGTCATGCAAAACTTCAGTGAGCTTTTGTTATCCATATTAATAACACTTTTTACAATAAATTTCTTTTTTTATTCAGAAAAATCAGTTTTTTAGCTCAATTGCATGTCTTTAAAAACAGACTTGTTTAAAATAGGTGAATGGACAAGCATCAGCCATGAGGCTTAAGATTACCATAATTATGGAGATCGTTTGTAAAAACTGAGATTTAATTTATATAGACAGATACGCGTTGTGAACGACTGCTGTTGCAGGTGAATGTAGGGAAGCTTTTAAGTGTGATCTTGATGAGGAACCCTGTGTTCCAAGTCACAGTGTACAACCTGGCTTTAGAGCCCGCATAATGTTTTCTTATTTATTCTATATCTGAAAACTAGATCTTTTAAAAATCTGCCTCATGACATTTTATCATTGTTGACCATTTTGAAATACTGACATTTCATCCCACTTTGAATACCACTCTTCCAGTCCATAATCAATCAGCGTTAGCATTTTTTGGGGCATAGAACTCTTTTTGCCTTGATTTTTTTTATAATATATAAAGTGTATGGATTTTTATATCCATCAGTAATTTGTATTTGAATAGTAAGCATATGAGGAAAGGGGTTGATGCATAGCCTGGACTTCTACCTTTATTTGGTGGAATGACCACTCTAATGTGAAGAAATAGTCAACAAACTTTATTATAAAGTTTTAACCAAATTTTTCATTTTAGAGCCATTACAAATAATTGCTAGTGTTTTTCCTATTCATGCATCAGTTGAGTGCTCTACTATGAGTAACATGGGTCAGTTGTTGTTTTCATCTACAATTGTTAATGGTGATTTTGTCAGACCATAGCCATGTGCTAAATCCTCCCTGGCATGCAAAGGATACGATATATGGCACTTTGAAATGTGGATGTAATAGTGCCATAAACTTATAGTGTGCATCACTTGAAAGCGGCATCACGTATTCATCCATAATGATCTAGTAGACCAAGCGGTGCTGCATCTGGGCCCAAAGCACTTTTTGTATACATCTTTGAAAACTGGCTTATTTTAGATTTTTCTAAATGCTCAGTTGGTGGCGGTAAGGAGCTGAAATTTTGTTTGTGGTAACTTGCCAGTTTTGGTTGCCTTTGTCATCTGTACTTCCAACGTGTTGTCATAATTTGACAGTGTAGCATGCAGCCATGAATTTAGTCTCCTGTTCAATGACATCAGGCAGTGATATGACCCAGCAGAGGGAAGGGAGTATTCAGCTCACTGAATCTTCCACTCAGTGCATTTGCCAAGTCCAAAATTAAGCTACAGGCCAAGTTTCCTATGATCCCATAAAGTTTGATTACAGCCACCTGTCCTGGCTCTCAGTGTTCTGTGCTGTTATTTAGCTGTTACTTATCCTTAAATGTCTGCTAAGAGCCCAATAAGCAGGGGAAGTGTTGGTAATGCTGCTAGGCAATATTGACCTCCTGTGGTCTGGCAAATTTTCTTGTGTGGCACAAGTCAGGTCCCAAGGGTGCTGGACTAGAGAGGTTCAACCTGTACTGTATTTTAACCTGAGATTGCAGGGATAGCTGACAGTTCTGGTGTAATGTTCTGCTGTGGCTATGTAGTAGCATTGATATCGTTTTCAGATCTCTGACCATGGCTTCCATAGTCACTAAAGATCTTTGGCTTTGTTTTAAGATAATTGTACAAGACTAATACACCAAGGCTGGGTCCACGCTTGCCCCCAACTTCAAAGGGGGCATGGTAATCAGGGCAACAGGAGATTACTAATGAAGTGCTGTGGTGAATATGCAGCGCTTATTAGGTTAATTCTCCCCCATGGCAACTTCGAAACTTTGAGGAGTAAAGGGGCTTTGAAGTACTGTGGATACTTCAAAGTGCCCGCAGCTACACACATGCTGTCACTTAGAAGTTTGACACTTGAAAGTTGCTGCGGGGAAGAATTAGCCTAATGAAGTGCTACATATTCACTGCAGCACTTGATTAGTAATTTCCCCTGGCCCTGATTACCATGCCCCCTTCAAAGTTGGGGGCAAGCATAGACAAGCCCCCAGTGTCATGTGATGATCTTGTTTGCTCTCTTGCAATTGTTATCATATATGGTACAGGAACGTTGCCAGCTTCTTCAGACAAGGTGGCCATGTCTTTTCTGTTGATTTCACCTCCCCAGTTTATTTCCACTAAGATATTTTCTTTGCCTAGGTGGTGTCTCTTGTGCTTTAGTGTGTATTTTGTGGTGAAACTTCTTGTCTCACGTGAGTTCTGATCGAGTCATGTTAAAGTGTTTCTCATTTTCCTTAACCCTCAAGACTTCTTTCTGAGGAGTGAGTTGGGCATTTTTTACTTGTCTGATGCACTTTACTTGCTTCTGTAGCTCTGTTAGAACTTGTGACCTTCATTGAGGTAGTCTTTATGCCTTTCAGAAAGGAGGTATGCAGCCCTTGCTGCTAGTTAGCAGTTAGTATGGACCCATGGTGTCTAATATGCTCCCTGTTCACCGCATGTGGTGAACAGGACAGCAGGATGTGGCAAATGTGGCTCAGGAGAGCCGCACACATGGGGCACTGCTCTGTGCATACGTACCACCACTTGGTGGGACAAGAGCTTGGTGGCGAAGGCAGCTCTGAGCAGTGGGACTCCTGCGGCTCTGTGCAGCGGTGACTTCAGCCATGGGGTGGTATGGCTCGTGTGGTGTAGCTCCAGCCGTGGGACACTCATACAGTGGCAACTCCAACAAGTCCAGTGAGTGGTCACACAGTCCCTAGTGATACCACTGTGCTCCTAAGGAGCTGTGGTACCATTACTGACTCTTCAGGTTACTACTTATGTTGTTTTGAACACCTCTACATTTTCGTGCCACTTTTCCACTGCCTGTCCTGGCACACGCCATTAGAGGTCTAGTGGGCCGATCTTGAGAATGTAAAATGCAGAAATAAAAATCTGAAAAGTTTCAGTTTGGAGCTATTGACAAGTTGTCTTCTGTTTTGAAATGCTTCATTTTGATAGTGTTATTTAGATTCATTTCATTTTGACCTGGCAGCCATGTAGTTCAGGGGGCAGCTGGGGAGCCTGGCGGTTGCAGAGGGCCAGCGTGATTCCTGCTTCTTGTTTCCTACTTCTTGTTCACCTAGGCTGCATCTACACTACAAGATAAGTGATATATAAAATTTGAATTCTTAATCTCAATATTATGAGTTCGAATAAAGTGTCCCCAGAGCTTCTTGCAATTGAACTCACCTTTTCTCTGTGTCAAATCTCCACATCCCCATTGCCCCATGAAAGGTCGACAGCGTGAGCACCTCATTGTGGGTGCCCATCTCACAGTGCCTTAGCCCGGGTTGCTTATGGGTGTTTCATGTTGGAATCCCAGAATTCAGTGCATCATTAACCACGCAAAAAAACCGTGGAGATTATGCCATTTCCTGCTGCAGCATTCTTCTCCCCCCCCCCCCCCCGCCCGCCCCAACTCCTGCAGGGCAAGAAATCACCCTGAGCTCAAAGGAATGATTTTATTTTGAGGGGAGGAGAGGTTTAAGTGTCCGACCAACGGAGCTTTCTCAAGGGTGCTTGAATAGCCTTTTGCAGTGACCCTTGGGGCTGGAGCGGCAGGGTAGCCTTGCCCTTCTTCCCCATGTGTGGGGACCCTGACTACAGGGGGTGGGTGGGGACCCTCTCAGGGGACTCTGGCCAGCAGGTATCAGCTGATGCCCTGCTGGTTTGGGAGTCCCTCTGCAACTGAAGCAGGGAGCTCAGGATCTCTATCCGTTCAGTAACGGCTGTGTGAGGGTGGGGCTTTGGTGCACAAAAAAAAATAAGGTAAAGGGGAAAAAAAAAATCCAAAGAAAGTCTGGATCTAAAGCAACGTGAGAGAGAAAAAGCATAGTAGAGGAACACCCTGTGTGGCAAAGGGGGATTCCTGAGAACTGAAAACAAATGGTGCCTGGAAAGGGACATTGGAGGAGAAATGCCCAGCAGAGCCCAGCAGCTGCACGGAACCTGGGAGTCCTGCAAACTCAAAAGAAATGGTGGGGGCAGGAGTACTGCGAGGGGAAACGTCCAGCAGCATGGCGTGGGGGAGAGGGGGCATGAAAAATGAGAAGAAATGCTGGTTGGAAACCGTGTTGTGGAGTGGGCAATGGAGCACCCTCTGGCTGCTGCAGGCCAGTGTAAAGGGAGCAGAAGCAGGGTTTGAAGAAAATGGAAAAGTGAATTGCTGTGCTTCTGCAGGTTGTGAAAGACAACACCATCTCCTAAAACTAACAGATATGGAGAAAGAACAGCTACTCCTGCTGAGTGACCCAAAGCCTGGAAAATTTGCTAAAATGCTGTGTGGCACCATGACACGAGATCACTATCTCATTGCCTGGCCTGGCAAGGTGTGCTATTGTGGAAGATGCAACAAGTCAGGCCTGCCCAAGTATCTCGTGGGGGGAGAAAAATACAAGAGTGCCTGGATGAGGCCTTCAAGGCGTAGTATGTGGAAGGCACTTGTAGGCTGGTCGGTGTCCTGGATCTGCAAGCGGAGGGGAGTTGGGAACCAAGCAGCAGCCTGTTTCTCATCTCCCTGCCGACTTGTGCAAAACTTGAGTTACATGGGGGTTGCAGAAACGCAACCCCTGTGTAACTCGAGGGTTTACTGAAATAAGCACTTTATACCCATAGTTTAATCAAGATGCTTACAGTTTCTTATTTACATTCAGTGGTTAAAAAGCCCTGTTTTTTTTAAATCAACCCATGCCTGCTTCTCTTGGAAGCTTTGGCTGAGTATGAATTGGAGGGTTTGAGTCTCCATGCTTTTAAAATGTGCACACACAACTATGTATATAAATTGATATACAAGCAACTCAAACTTACTTTATAAAGATTGTGAAATTGCACAGCATTTACTTAGGGTTGTGCTGAATTCAGTGGATGAGTGTGATAGGATCCCCAGGGTACAACCTCAAACAGTGTAACTGCTGTGCTCCCTTAACTCCCCAGCCCTGGGTGCTTTCTCACAATGCTTTGTTGGTGACAAGCAACAAACCCCTCCAGGTGCTGCTATCCCTCAGTCACTAGCATCTGGAGACTCACCCAGTTAAGTTGAATGCACTCTATGCCACTCATGAACTATAAAAAGAGGAGACGTCAGCAAATCCCTCCAGCTCCCAACCTTGCACTCAGAAATGTCACATTTTACACTGCTCAAGACCTTATCTTGACCAGTGCAAGTTTGCCTCACCATCAAAGAATAGTGTACATGCACAACCAGATACCCCAAGCGCTTTAACATTTCATCTGCACCAATGAATTTGTCTGAAGTATGTTGGAGTACAGAAAGATTGTGATTAACTAAGAAAATACAGTACAGTAAGGTCTCAGAGTACTTGAGGGTTACATTCCATGTGCCCTTGCGTAAACCTGGATTTCACATAAGTGGAGATCTGACTTTTTCCTCAGCAGAACACATGTTCTACAGTCAGGGAAGCAGCAGAAAGGTAAGTCCTTGGTTTGGGGGGGCAGTTGGAGAGGGTTAAGCCCTGCGACCAGGAGTTTGCCAGATATTAAAATATTCTGGATAATGGAGAGGTATACCTAGCAATGCATTAAAGAAAAACAAGATTAATATTAAGAAACAGTGTATGCAGAGTACTTCAGTTACCAACAGTAGCATTATATACTGTAGACTTACACTGTGTTTGCTGAATTTATTTGTATTTACTTTCACTGTCCTGTACTTAAGGAAAACGTAACTAACATTTACTTATGGTTGAAAGTGCCAGTTATTTGAGAGTTCCCGATGGTAAAATGTCAAATATAAAAGTTTACTGTATTAAAAAAAAAAAAACCCTAAACTTTCATATTAATCAAGATATGGATCAAGCAGTTTCCTGTCCTGGCATATGATATAGGCGGCTCTATGTTCTGTCAGCTCACACACTGAAGTCCCTTTTTGGTCTGGGACCCGTTTCCCCAGTTCAAAGTCTTTGTCCCCCAGCATTCTTGTTGTCTTCTACAAAGATGAGGGAGAAGAAGAGTAGTTTGCAGATGCCACTGTCCCTTATTTTATAGTCACACTTCATGACTCAGGGAAGATACTGTCCAAGGTGTGCCTCAGTGGGCTTTGCTGAGTAGAGTTGAGCAGTCCCCATTGTGTGGTGCTTCACAACTGCCTCTTACAGATTTGTATAGCTCTTGTTACAGTTCTTCTGCTCAGTACTTCTGATGGTCCCTTAATGTCCATTTGGGTGTGACTCACCATCACAGGAGAGCTAGCAGAGAGCATCTCCCAAACTCTCAACATATTTCAATAACCATGTAGCAAAATCACCTAACTTCATACATAGTAACAATACATATTTTGGGAGAGCAATGACTTTCAGCAGGTCATGACCTATTTTACGGCATCTTACATGGCATGATTTGTGTGAAACATCACAACCATATACAGATGTGAATGGGGGCAGGGGTGTGCTACTTTGAGGTACATTATGTCACAATAGTTTAATAAGTATCACAGGTATTATAGATTTCATGATGCAAAGTGGGTCTTAAATGGCTCAGGTAACTGATAATGAGATTCGTGGAGCCTTTCAGCTTTACACTGCTGCTTTGAATCCAGTCAGTAGCAACCAAAAGCCATCTCATGGCCACTAGTCTCTTAGGTACCAGTTGTCATTCTTTTGACAAACCTTTAAAAGTGCCTTCTGTGCAAGCGGAATGATTACATTTTGCAAAATAGTTCTTAAGAATTTATATTACGTGCTGAAATATGTATGTTTACTGAAAGCCACAATCTGCTTTTTAAAGAAGTGTCCTAAGAGCCAAATGCAGCCATCCATTCATTGGAAGAAGTACATCCTTATTCAAGTGTTAATCTGGGCTAAGACTGTATTGAGCCTTCTGTGGATTTGTAGGGGGTGACCATTACATAAGGAGGCACCCCAGTCCTTGCATGCTCTGCTTGCTGGCTTATCAGAATGTTGTCCCTGAGCGTCTGCTGGTGATTTGCATGACTCCAAAGAGGGTGTGATTTTTCGCACCAAACTACTGAGTGGGCCCAACATAGCAGGGAAAGTATGTTGTGCCTTCTTCAGAGATACAGTAGCAGAAATGCTGTTCTTGTGCACTGTGATAAGGCTCTGGGGTTAGCGGGAGGTGAAGCCTGTCGTGTGTAGCCTCCTGTAAGGGCAGTAGGGATTTGTAGTGCTCCAACCTGTGACCGTGCCTGTATTGCTTGTCTCAGAATCACAATCCGGGCTCAGTCAAGTGAGTCTCAAGAAAGTCTGCATTGTGTTCTAAATGTGGACAGTTTACCTGAGAAAAGTGTGTGTGCGTTTAAAAAAAAGAAACAAACAAACAAAAGAAAACCAACAGCAAAAAGGAGGAAAAGAAAAAAAAAAAAAAGAAACCCAGTAGAATGCCTTGTTCTCCATCTCACAGCAAAGAAAACAGCCTTGGTAAATGCACACTTGACCAAAAGATGTGGAAACTCGTTGTGCTACTCTTGTCTACTAGAAAAATAACATGAATTTTGTGGCTTTTGAGGTTTTGTGCCATAGCTTTAATGGTGTTTACATTTGAGAGGTATTTTATGGACTGAGTCTAGTCAGCTATTGCAATCGAGTGGTTTCTGAAGAGCAGAGAGGAAAGTGTAGTAGGGGAAAGAATGTGTCATCCTTAAAAATTGCTTCTAGGATGGATCATTGTTTGGTAACGGTAGATACTTTGAAGCTTGTTCTCCTACTGATGTACCCTCATAACTCCTGTCAGTGGGATTCATGCATGTGTGCATCTCAGAAAGAATAGGCCCCTTTGTAGCTGAGGTGTCTGGTGTGCTGAAATGTTCTTCACGGAGAAGCATTTTTACTGCAAGAATACATTTCTACAGTCTTCTGCCAGTGCACTCTTACATTTTCCAGACAGCTTAGCTGGTGATGGTTGTCAAAGAGAATGACAAACACAAGCAGGGGAAGGTGGGAATTACTGAAGAAGACACTTGCATAGATAGAAGGCCATGTCAGTAAATGTATGAGGCTCTCTGACGATCCTTTATCAAAATCAAAATGTCCGGGGAAGCTTTACTTACAAGGCAGTCCTGATGGGAAGGAAGTTCTAGACTCCTGTGCTTTCCTGGTCTCATCCAGACTCCCAGTTGGTGGAGAGGAAATTGAATCTTGAGGTCTAAAACTTCATTCAGCTTCAGAACCAGTGAAAACAGTTGCAATTGTTTATCTGAGAATTTTAGAATGTGTGTAGAGTTCCGGTCAATGATGGGAGTAATTGTGGCGCTGGGCAGAGTAGGTTGCCGGACTTGGCCTGGTGGGGCTTTACGCTAGTACTAAAAAAAAAAGCTGTGTGGCCAGTGCTTTGAAGTCATGTTGGGCTAGAGCTCAGGCACAAGCCCTCGCCTTCGGAACCCAATACAACTTCAAAACACTGTCCACATTGCTCTTTTTCGAGCATTCACACAAGGCTGGCTGACTTAATGTCTGTTGATCCTGGTGGGCTTGCTCCTGTGGGCTGTATGGATTTACCAGTGTAACTAAGATGGAGGGCATAGCTTAGCAGCCAGAGGGTATGTAGAAGGGGCAACCAGAACTGGTACAGGGAAGTTGGAGTTTGAAAGACTAGAGAGAAAGGAAGTGTTAGGGAAAGGGAACAGGGGCTGTGACAATGAAGTGCTGTGCATTCAGGTAGCAAGGAGCTCTTTGCCCTGGTGATGCTCATAAACAACACTGAAGTAGTGCATTGGGCTAATGGGATACTTGTGAACTTCACACCATGTGGAGTTTGAGTTGAACTTTCAGGTGCTCCAGAAGCTCAGTCCATGTGATTGAAGGAGCTGAGTGGATAGTGAGGTGGGGAACAAGTCTGCCATCCCTGGAGTGCTGGAAATATTTGCGAGAAAAGCAATTCAGTCACTGCAAAGCTTGTGGGCACCACAGGAGCGTTTGTCTGCCTTGAGGAGCAGTGTGTTGCCTGTGGAACTAAAATTCCAGAGGACCACCTGAAGCTCACATAGCTCGAGAGCACCCGGTGTTTTGCTCCTGTGCCTTCCAAACAGCACAAGGAAGTGGTGAGTTGAATTGAGTAGCTTGCTGTGGGCCAGGATAGCTTCCCTGCAGTGCATGAGCCAGCGTGTGGCGTTAACAGCAGTGTGGAGCTCGTAGCTTGCACAGAATCCGCTTTTAATAAGAAAATAGCCTGAAGCTGTTAAAAGGCACCAGTCCTCACTAAGCTATATTAAAACCATTTCAGATTTCTAAGCAGATTGTTATTAAGTTATGGGGGGGGAGGGGAGGGGATAGGAAACTGTCCAGGAAACAAAAACAGCTTTTTTGGAACACTAATATCCTCAATGTCACTGACTTCAGATTTTTTTTTTTTTGGAAAGTTTGTACCCTGTCAAAAAATCATGCCTATAAAACTTCATGTGTATGTGTTTCACTTTGAAATTAGGAATCTCAAAATTAGAGGTTGTAATACTGAAGCTTTCCTAATCTTTGTGTTTAATAATTCCCACATGCTTGTATTCAGCTACTTTTTCACTTTAACAGATAATTTTTATATTTTTAGGTCTAATTGCTCTCTGCTGTTTCTTGTTAAGATTGACTGACTATTTTCTCTCAAATAATCTTCATCCAGTTTAGAGAGAACAGAGTAGCATAGGCTTGGAATTTTTTTCTTTCCAGGTACACTTTTGGGTTGTGCTTTATAAGGTATCTGCAGAACTAACCTGAGATGTTAGTTCCACGAATTTATGAGAACAAAATATAGTCATGGGACAGGTGCTTTTGATAAAATCGCTATTTTAAAATGTTTTACTTGACAGTGCTCCTTTAAAGATGGAGAGGGTAGGACTGAAGATATGGATATCATGGCAGAATGAGTGCCACAGCCTAAGGGACACCAGCTCGGATGTGATGATGGGTGTGTGAGGGCCTGGATTACAGGGGTCCTGTTAGGATTGTCGTCATATGCGCTGGTCACACCGCTGAGCCCACCTACTGCCCCCTTGGGCATTCCACCCCCCTGTTCTGCTGGGCCAGCTGTGCTAGTTTCCCCCAGCCAATGCACAGAGTTAAGGTCACCGCCCCACAGCAGAGCAACACAGATTCTGAACCAGCTTAGCTCTGGGAGGGCTCAGTTATAATGTGTATAGGCCCCAGAGAGGTACAAACCCCCAAATCTGTCTTGCTCTGAAAGTTTTACACAGAGAAGGCTTGCAGACTTACTCTCTGTCACTGAAGGAGAGCTGTACAGTGGTTGCTTCAATCCCCACCCTGATAACAATCATTTACACTGGGCTTCATAATAAACAAGTGATTATATTAATTATAAAAAGTAGGATTTAAGTGATTGCAAGTGAAGGCAGACATACATATCAAAGTAAGTTATGGAGCCAAAAGAAACAAAACACACCAGCTAATCTTACTACACTAAGGCTTGTTACATGCAAATTCTTAACCTGACGGTTATTCTCAAGTTAGGCATCTTCATAGCTTGGGCCCAATGCTTCCTCCAGTTCAGATTTAGATGTTTCCAGCAAGCATCTTGGTCATGACGTGGTGGGGAGTGGGGAGGTCTCTTGCATCTGGCTACTCCCCTATTGTTTGTTTCTCTCCTTTTTACCCATTTTGCCCAAGGTGGGAATTCTTTGTGCTCACTTCAAATTTTTTCTCGGGTTGAGTGGAAAAGTTCCAGGTCCAAAATGGGTTCTGGTACCAGGTGGCCTGACCACATGACCATGTAGGACCAGACACAGTTTGAGTTCACAGGAACAAGCAAAACTGTTCACAAATCATTGACTTGATCACCCATCCATAAATGCTCCTGAAGTCTCACTAACTGCTTTTACTATAATGCCTGGACTAATAAAACAGGTTCCCACTTAATATTTCTAACTTCAGATACATCCCCCCCCCACACACAATATACAGATTCAGTGGATTGGAACTTTTAAAATGACATGCTGCATGATCTGTTTTCCACAACGTTTCTTTGAATTATGTGTGTTTGTACTCATAAGAGAGTTGTCACAAAGTGGGGGGAGGTGTGCCAAGCTGAATCCGTGCAAGACTAGTCTTTGCATGAAATAACTATCAGCAACTTTCATACATAGCCAGATCTGTATTATTCTGGGCTTTACATGGGTCAACAGGGCAATCTAAAAATCAATCTGCCCCTTTGTAGGCAGCCAATGTAAAGAATGCAGGGTGGGTGTAATGTGATCAGTTACTTAAATCAGGGAGCAGATATCCTGCTGCATTCTGCAAAAAAGCTTCAAGAGGCAAAGAGACGTGCTGCTGGAATCTCTGGTACCAAGGAATTAAGTCTTGCTGCACTTCGATATATGTTGCTCATGAACCCTTGCAACAGCTAAATAAAATCGCAGCCAGAGCAAATTATGTAATTGGTGGTGATACATTTTTTTTTTCTCCCCCCCTTCCCTCTCCAATTTTGTACCATGTCTGACATATGGGCCTTATAAAAGTTGTGGCCAAATGCAACAGGGTTTTTCAGTTGGCTCAGTACCTCTCCTTCAGTAAGCAGAGTCAGAATGGAAGGGGGATTCACTCATGTTAATGAGTTGTTTCCTCAGAAGTGAGTCCTAGAGACTCACATTCAGCTTGCATTTATTCCTTCACGGCTGAAACCTGTCTAGAAAGGTCCCTGGGGCTAAAAACTAGGATGTTTTAAATTGACTAGTATTATGCAAGTGACACTCGATCTGTTTGTTTAGAGATGAAGTTTTCAATAAAAAGCCCCAAGATGCCTTGAACAACAGGAGAGAGAGAGAGAGAGAGTGAGAATAAATTGAGGTGTACTGCAAATCAGATAGTAGTGACGAGGTTAATGACATTAGTATCCACAGCCAGCAATTGACTATCTTCTTGGGACAAGGCCCTCTGATAGGTGTGGGGAAGTTGCAAAGGGGCAGTTTGCTCAAGGCCCAGAGCTCTGCCCACCACTGCTGTATCAGCAGCAGCAGGTGGAGCTCTGGGCCCCTTTGAAGTGCTGAGATAGTGCTGTTCTGCTGCTCCTCGCAGCTACGAGGAAGGGTTAGGGGGCAGTGCCAGGGTCTGAGCAGTGCTAAGAGCTGACCACGTGACGCCCTGCCCCTTCCTCTCTAGGCCTTACCCTTCCAGAAAGCATGGAGCCAGTCCCCCCGCCCACCTTGCCTCAGGGCCTGCAATAGCTGTCAGCCCCCCCTGCTGCTTGGGACTGAAGGGAAGCCCCAGAAATAACTGTCACATTTTTTTAGTCAGTGGAAAAACTCTTAGTAAATCGTATGTAAGCTGCTGAGTCAGTAGGGCTAACAGGGCTATCTGGACCAGGTTTAAAACTGCCAAGAGAAAGCTCAGGAAAGATCAGTACTGTTTTTTTTGAAGTGCTGTGTTTAACCATTGGGTTTTTTTTCTGCTATGTGTCTAGAACGGCTTGCCTGTTTATACCAGCACCGTTAAATGTTCTGAACCTCAGAAACTCAACAAATTAAGCCTCATGAACTTTGTGATTATTTCTGTAAATTTTATCTAATCTAATATCTCGCAAATCAGTGATTAACAGCCAGGGTGCAATCAGCTATAGAACAAACACTAATACATTCAGTAGACCCTGAGACTTCTTTATACTGCTGGGTGAGACTGTGCCTATCCCTGGCTTATCTGCCTAACTTGTTTGTTTTTTGTATGTGAAAGTGTGAGGTGCTTTCCATAGTGTACCCCACCCCCTGTGCTAAGGTCAGGCACAGTAGTTCAAATAACTTCTGTAAGCAGCGAGTCTTCTGCCTAGAGTGCTCATGACCTGCCCGAAAGCAGAGGTAGTACGTGGCTTTTCTCCCCTCCCCTCTGAACTGCATAGCAGAGATGCGCTTGCACGCAGGGGAGGTCGCCACTCCAACATTTCAACCCTCTGCTTGTGTCATTCCTCTTCATCCCCCAAGTGAGCTGCTGCCCTTCAAGGCATAATCTGAGACTCAATTTCTAATTCATGTCTGTCAAACAGAATTGAGGTCTCTTTGAAATGTAGTACCTTCTCTAATCAAAATACGCTTGTCACTTTTGATTTATCTGTGGCTGAGACCGTAGGGGAAAAATCACTGTCGTCACGGGCACTTCAAATGGCTTGGAAAAAAACAGAATGAAAATTTCATCATGGCAGAGACGTTTTGGGTCAAGGCTTATCATTATAGTAACTAGTTCACAGGTCGTCTTCCTGGGACGGGCCTGGTTAGGAATGCTGCCGCTTAGGTGTTTAAAAATTGAGGGTGGGGCGTTTTTGTGATCATGCAGGTTTAAGCTTTCCACCTCTGTGGTGTGTTTTTGGTTGTGTTTTGTTCGTTTTTGTGGGGTTTTTTTAATGAGCAAAACACTAGGGCTTTGTCTAGATTAGAGTGCTTTTTTTTTTTTTTTTTTTTTTCCTCTCAACAAAAGGGCTGCTTGGTGGACAAAACCTGGGGAGCATCCATATTCCCAAGGTCTTTCTGTCGACAGTAAGTCAACAGAACACAACGCTTCTGTCAGCAGCTCACCATGAGGAAGAACACCTCTGATAGAGATCTGTTGACAAAACACCAGTCTGGACATTCCAGGGGGCCCTCTGTCGACAGAAAAGGCCTCCCGTCCACAGCAAGCAATGCTCTATGGTTCCTGCATCCGGCCATTTGTAAAGCAGCAGGGAGCCTGGGAAACCCTATGGCAGGGAGATGTGGTATGCAAACAGCAGAGCAGCATCTTCTGTGCAAACACCCTTGCACACACTCCTTTCCAGCTGGTGTTCCTCCATGACTGACCAGCAGGGAGCCCCTGCCCTACCCCGGGCTCTTGAGGGAACAGCCTGAGGGGTCCCAGGAGCCACCCTGGGGCGGCAAGAGGCAGGTCCCTCCTGGTCCAGGCCTTGTTGAACTTGTGGGTGGAGGAGGAGACTCTCTGAGACCCAAAGTGAAGCGCCGCAACGCCTCCATATATATATGAGGATGGCCGCCACCCTGGCAGAATGAGGCCACCCCCACAACCATGAAGCAAAGGTAAAAGAACTGCACAAGGGCTATATCTGGGCCCAGGACACTGCCTGATGCTCGGGGGGGCAGGACCTACTACGGGGAGCTGCACGGCATCCTGGGTGTGGGGGGTGAACGCAGCCCTGCTGCAGTGCAGCATAGACATGGCGTCCGAGGCCCTCCTAGTGCAGTGGGAGCCTGCGGAGGAGGAGGCCTCTGAGCCCCAATCTCTGCCAGAATCAGAGCGAGTGGCAGCTTGTATATCATCCTGGACTCTGTTCCTGGCAGTTAGGCCACATCCAGGGTGGCATCAGAGCTGGGCGAGGGTCCCTCCAGTGAGTAACCTGTGTGTCACCCAACCCAGGGAGTGGGGGGTGAGGTGCAGAAGGGGTGTGTTCTGAGCATCACATGGCCAGCTCAGGGGGACCTTGTGCTGCAGTCCTAGCATGTGGAACCTGGTGCAAGGTGGCGTGCACCACCCGGACCCAGCAGGCAGACCTTGAGCATGGATGGCATCTTGCTTCCAGCCTCACGGGAGGCCAGACGAGCCCCAGGCCTCGGATAGTCAGGGGGGACCACTCCCAGCACCAACCATGGCCGGAAGTGGGCCAGCTACAAGGGTATCAGCCTGACCCCAGACACATCGAGGAAGGCTGAACCTGGCACGCAGGCATACCTGCAGGCAGGAGGCAGCATCCACTCCCGCAGTCAGTGCTGTGAGCTACAGGTGTGTTAGTGGACCCCGGGGAGGGCCAGGCTGCTCCCGGCTCACCTGCCACCCAAGAGGGGATCCCTATATGGCGGTACAGCCCTCTTGGCTGCTAGTATGTTGAGTGCGGGGGGAGGCGGGGGACACAGCAGTCAGTGAAGTGTCAGAGGCACCATGGAACCCCTATGCAGAAGGGCCTGCTGTACAGGCCACACATGGATTTGTTCCTGGGACATCCCCATCCCTTGGCCTGAGGGTTGTTGGTTGTTGCTCATGGTGGAGGATATGGCCTCAGGGGTTATGTTGCATGAATGATTCACTCTCTCTTCTTCTTGTCTTCCTTACAGGTGGACCCGCACCGACGGAGGGTAGAACCACCCAAACCTCACCAACATGTTGCATTTATAACAACATCCACTGGGACAACAGTGCTGCCTTCTGGACGATGATGTGCATCGTGGATTGGCAGCTGTGGGCTGACAGAGTGGCAGTTGCAGGCTTGAGACCAACTTGTGTCATTTTGACACCACCACAGGGCCCTGATGGCCCAGCAGCCTGTGGCTGTCACCCCCGCTGGCCATCCTGCAGGGCAGATTGGATCTTCTCCAGTGGCTGAGGTCCATGTCTTCCCCCTTCCACGCAGGCCCTGCAGCAGCCCCCCCCTCCTCTGTACCTTCCCCTGGTCCTGGCTCCAGCCCAGTGCCAACCCCACTCCAGCCCTGACAGGGGCCCTAAACCAGGGTGGAAGGGGATCCCAAGGCTGATGACGCTTGGGGTCCTGCTCCACCTCAGGTTTGAAGTCCTCCACCATGTCTGTGTTTTCAGGCCCTCCAGCCCCGTCCCAAGCCCCACCATCCAAGTCTGATGTGCGCACCCCCTGTACAAACCCACCGACACTGTAAATAGTTCACTGCACTATGGCTTTTTTTTGTTCGTAAAACCCACTTAATTGTTTACTGCACGTGTCTGTCATTGTGTGTGGTTCAGGGAGGTATGAGGGGGCAAAGGGAGGGCTCGTGGTGAGGATGGGGTGGGGCTGTGGGAGAAGCTCTCCCTCAGAACCTCGTGGTTCTGCAGCCCGTCCCAAAAAGCCTAGCGGATGGTAGCTGTGCCCAGCTGCTCATATGCATGTCCCTTGTGGCTGCTGGCTGTCCTCTACCCCAGGAGAAAGGCCTCTCCCTTTCCTCCACAATGATGTGCAAGACATAATAAGCTGTCACAACTTGGTGGATGTTGCTTCCCCACTTTAAGCAGGTGGGCAGACACCTAAAGCATGCCTTGAGGAGGCCAAAGGAACACTCAGCTTGCATAGTGGCCTGGTTCAGGTGGACATTGAAAAGTTCCTGGCTGGGGTCCAGCTGGGCAGTATGTAGCTTCATTAGCCAGGGCATGAGGCCACATCTCCAACGATGCAAAGAGGCATGTGCACATCCCTGACTGCCAATTCATGGTGGAGGATGAATGTGCCCACCTCGAGCCTCTGGCACAGGACAGAGTTGCAGAACACACAGACATTGCATGCCCAGCCCTGCCACCAGAGGTAAATGTCTGTGAACTGTCCACAGTGATTAAACAGGGCCTGCAGTACCATTGAAAAGTAGCTCTTGTGGTTGATATATGTGGTCACGCTATCCATGGATCAAGACGTAGGTCCCATCAGTATCCCCGACGCTGTTCAGGAACCCCCGAGTGGCGAATCTGGCCACGACTGCATCCACATCTCCCGTATGGATGATGCTCTGCAGCAGGATGATGCTGATGGCTGTCAAAACCTGTAGAGGGATGGAACTGAACACATATCTGGGACTGAGGGGAGTTATCCTTGGCCCCATGGGGCTCCATGCCCCCCAAGCTTTCCAGGAGCACCACCTATGAGGCCCACACCCCAAGCAGCAGGCCTGTGCCAGGGTGGGATGGCATGGTCCCCCCAGGGACTGGGCTTCCTCCCCCAACCCCATCCCTTTTACCCCACTTTCCTTGAGTGGGACAAACCCTGCCTCCCCTCTCCTCCCCCACCATGGAGAGACTGCAGCCCGAGCATGCCTGACCTCCATGAGGAAGGCCCTGACAGTGGACTTCCCCATACCAAACTGATTTCCTGCAGAGCAGTAGCTGTTGGGGGTAGTGAGCTTCCAGAGGACAACTGTGACCTGCTTCTCCACAGGGATGGTGGTCCTGTCTCTGGAGGGTCGGGATGAGCCAGAAACGAAACTGCAGACAGGTGACCTTCCACATGTAGAAGTTCTGGATGCCTGTGGTGGTCGTCCCACTGTCCCATGACCAGACAGATCCACCATTTGGAACTGTTGTGGTGCCTCCAGATCCGCCTGTGCACCAAGCAGAGGTGGGTGTAGGTGTGACCGTCTGCAGCAAGAGCGACCTCCTGGAAGATGGTGTTGGTCTCCTCCTCTGTGAGGAAGAGGACGGCTGTCAGGAAGTGCAGCAGGTGCTGAAGCACTTCTGTATGGGGCCAGCACAAGCCTTGGGGCTGCTCTGGCAGCATGGCTCACTGGAATGAGCTTTGTCTCCCAGAAAGATGTGAAGCCCTGCTCAAGCTGTGCTGTCCCTTGAGAAGGTAGGCACACTTGCAGCATAGGCAGGGAGTGGGTGTCTGGGGGGGTCCTTTCAAGGGTGTGTCTTGCTGGAGCTCCCGAAAGGAAATGTTGACCTGTGAACCCTGTCTGCTGTGGTTCCGGGTAGCTGTTTTGCCTGTAGACCAGCTGGGCCATCCAGCAAATCTCTGCCAACAGAGTGGATCGCTCTTTTTATCCGCTCTGTGGTCTTGACATGCTCCATCAAAAGAAGTTTTATCACAAGATATCTTTGGACAAAAACGTCTGCCGACAAATTCCTCTAATCCAGACATAGCCTAAAGTGGGAGTAGAAATGGAGTGCAAAGCAAAAAACAAAATTAAGTGTGAATGATTTTGCCAATTTGCCAGGGTTGGAGCCTCCCAAAACAACACTTGTGAAGTCAGTATGCTAAGAGTCTCCTCAAAATGCTTCGATCCCCTACCAAGCCATGCAAAATTGCCTTTTAAATGAAAGAAAGCAATGTGCTTGGCAGCAAACTGGTATACAGCCATACCGCGAGATATGCCCATTTGGGTTACAAGAATTCAAACTTATGAGGAGTTTGATTTTTAAAACCCCTACTTCGGCATTTCCTTGAATTTATGAGGACCGATGCATCTCTCTGCAGTGCCCAATGGCAGTTTCCTGGAGCCCCCAGGATTTATGAGGACCGACGCGTCTCTCCGCAGCGCCCAATGGCGGTTTGCTGGAGCCCCCAGCCCAGCCTTTACCTGTGGCTGGTCTGGGGGTCTCCGCCTCAGCACTGCAGCAGCGCACCCTGGCCCAGCTGGCAGCTGTGGGCTCTCAGGTGCTCCCGCGAGACATGGCTGCTGGGCACGCAGCCCATCCTGGCCTCGCCCCGTCACTCGTCCCCTGGGTGGCTAGGGGGCCGCTGCTGCCCACCCTGCGCATCTGTGCCTTGGGCACCACTTGCTGCCTTTGTCTGCCTAGCTCCCCACGCAGGCAGCCTCTGGCACCGTCCCCTCCCCGCTTAACCTAAGCTGAGCTCAGGCTGGGCTGTCTCCCTGTGCCCTGCTCTGGCCTGCCCGCCCCCTTGCACCGGCCCTGCTTCTGGAGCTGCAGGCAGCTACCCGGGTTTTTGCCCGCCCCCCCCCCCCCCCCCCGGTGCTCTTCGATTTCTGTTGCTCTGTCTCTGCACCTGGGACAGCCCCCCCCCACCCCCGGCCCTGGGCTCTGCTCCCCAGGCCGCACTTCCTACTAGTTCTTAAGTGTATGGTGTGTAATAGCTGCGAAAGAGCTTAACGAGAGCAGGAAACAGCCACATTATAGAGTAATTAATGAAGGGAAAATGCCTTGTTAGGTTGTGTTATGATAACTAATGTTAACTGTTGAAGTAGTTGTGTTCATTTTAATGGGATTTGGTGGTGGTTTAGTGTAAATGGGTGTAAATTTTGGGGCTCAGGAATACATACAATTTTTTCCATTGAAATTAATGGTAATTACATTTTTGACTTACAAGAATTTGCTCGAAGAAGAGTTTTTCAGGAACTAATTACCCTCATAAGGCAGGGGAAGACTGTATTGGAATTCACATAAGCATGGATTCTGTGATTCCTGGAAAGGAAACTGCATCTGTTACCTGCTGCTGAAAATGCCGGCTTCTCTACAGCATGCCCTTGGGCATGTTCTATTTAAGTGGCTTGAAAATATGTGATTATGCTTCATGTGCTTGTCCAGATTCTATATCCTTATGGAGACAGTGACATTTATAGTATCTGCAGGCTGGAGTGTTTCTTTTGCTCTAGCTTTTAATGGTTATCTCTGTTTTGTTTCTGAAAACTTTAAGGAGAAATCTGGGAGTGGTAGTGGCATGAAAGGTTTGACATACACACAAGCTGTTACCTGTGTGTGTTGGAAATGTTAGAATTTCTACCTTTCCACTTCCCAGAAATAGTAAGCGTTTGTGTTTGCTTGGCCTAATCCATAGAAACACTTTAGTTTTTCTTTACATGTATTATGACTGTGCCTGTCTTCTCATTCTTTCTGTCAAAAATGATTCAGACCCGAGGGACACTTGTAATTGGTAACGAATTAGTAAATAAGCCACATGCACACTGTTCGTTGAGAAACGTAAAAGCACATTGGACAGGATACATAAAAAGCTTTATCGAAGCCTCATATTTAAAGATTCAAAAATTGTCAGGAGTTGGTGTGATAAGTCCATTTCAGTATAAATTAGTTCACTGTTACTACTATCTGCCTCTTTCTAGGTAACCTTTAAATTGATTTTTCAAATCCGGAAAACCAGTACATGTGTTGGAGTAGAGGGGAAAGTCTTTAAAATGAGACCTTCAATAATGACCACTTTGATCTTACATATCTAGTCCCTCAGCCTCGAGAGTTTAATTTCACACTAGTCATTTTTTTGCATGCAAATCTGGATGAAGCTAATGGGACTTCTGTGTGAAGAAAAACTGCAGAAGCAGGCTCCGGATGGAAGTGTGTGATAAAATTAATTCTCTTCCGTTAAATAATGTTGTTTTAGAGCCTGATAAAAATACAGGACTTAAGTGTGTGCTTGTTAAATAGATGATATATTTTAATAGAAACAGAGCTGTGTTGTCATTTCCTTACCCTGAAGTTAATGGAACTACGTAGACATATGAGTAAGTATTGACTTAAAGTAAAGTTTGCAAAGCTGAGCCCTTTATTATTTACCTGAATTAAATGTTGAACTGAAGCAAAATATGAGCAATCTGACAACCAGTTTGATGTACAGTTCTTGTCTTTGTTCCTGCTCAAGTCTGTTCCCTGCATACTAGTCACGCTAAGAATATATGGTGGAACCCCACCAATTAGTCAATAAAAGTACTGACAAATATTTGAGGTCTTACTGCATTGCTATATTGCTGTAATACCATATTGACCTGACAAGAGCTCTGAAGCTGGGTCTACACTACAGAGTTCTCTTGACAGAAGTCACTGTCAACAGAGGTTCTGTCCAGAAATATCTGTCTACAGAACATGTCCAAACCTAATACAGGCTCCCCAGTCAACGCCCTCTGTCAGCGGAGAGCAGCCAGACTACCCAGCCCTCTGTTGACAGAACAACCAATCAGAAGCTCTGCAAACAGCGCAGCCTGGTGAACCGGAAGCCGTCTCTGTGGATAGAGGCCCCCCCCGCCCCGGAGCTTCTACGCTAATGTTTTGTTGACAGAATCTGTCGACAAAGGTGCTATGCCTCATACAGTCAAGACGGAACTGGGAAACTGCTGCATTATGTTGAGAGATTCTCAGATTTGGGGTGTGTCTACACTAGCCGGCTACTTCGAAGTAGCTGGCACAACGTCGAAATAGCACGTGTTGCATCTACACGTGCCATGAGCTATTTCAATGTTGAAATCGACGTTAGGCAGCGAGATGTCAAAATCGCTATTCCTATCCAAAAATGGGAATAGCACCCTACTTCAATGTTGAACACTGAAGTAGGGCGTGTGTAGATGAGCCGTGTCCCACTATGTCAAAATAGCGGGGTCCTCCATAACGGCCATCAGCAGAAGGGTTGAGAGACGTTCTGTCCAGCCCCTGCGGGGCTCTATGGTCACCATGTGCAGCAGCCCTTAGTCCAGGGCTTCTGGTGGCGGCGGCTGCTGCAGCTGGGGGTCCACGCTGCGTGCACGGGGTCTGCAACCGGTTGTCGGCTCTGTGGATCTCATGCTGTGCAAGCCGAGTGTGTCTGGGAGGGGCCCTTTAAGGGAGTGGCTTGGGGCCTTGCTGGCCCCTTATTTTGACGGGGAGCGCTTGTGTGTGTGGACACTCCTCATTTCCTTCTGGGGTGGCTCCTTTCAACATTCTCCGTTGCTGTTTCGACATTGAATGTCGATGGCACCAGCCGTGGTTGATGTATAGATGATACGTGTCGAAGTAGCCTATTTCGATGTTCTTACGTTGAAATAGGCTACTTCGACATAGCGTGCTAGCGTAGACGTAGCCTTGTAGGGTGGCGCTCTCTGGTTTTGTCGACAGAAGGGCTCTTCTGTCTACAGAACTCTCTGTAGTATAGACCTAGCTTATGTAAGCGCAAAGGCTTGTTTCCCTCAGTGGAAGAAGTTGGTCCAATAAAAGATATTATCTTCCCTTCTTTTTCTCTTTGTTACGGTATGGCAGTAGCACCCAACGTGTGCTGAGACATATAAACACAAAGTAAGAAGCAGTCCCTCATCTGGAAAATTGCCCGTGGTGATCTCCAAACCTTTTCCTGTTCTTCAGCAAAGATTTTCTACATTTAAAAATAGGTCCTGGATTGAGGTGGTTTCTTCTAGTGCTTGCTTACGTTGATTCCGTTCTAGGTGTGTGTCTGTTCATGTGTGCAGTCATTGGAGATTTTTGCTTTACTGGTATCTATAGGGCCAGCTGTTGTGTCCTCCTGAGTGCTGCATTCACACACTGGTATACCAGATGCCCCCTGCCCTGCATCCTCTCAGTTCATTCTTCCCGCCCGTGGTGGTAGTTGGAGTGACTTTTCTTGCTTAGCAAGGGCGAGTTGTTTTCATCTTCTGATTTTGAGCCTTAAGGTTGTGTAGTAGTTCTGGCTGCGGGGGCCTTCTTAGCCTCGTCTGGGGTCTGTGAGAAGGGGTAGGAGACATTGGGTTTGGTGTTCAGTGTGCTTCTGCCACCCGCTCACATGCACCCCCTGGCCACCAAAGCGCTCTGGCGGCTGGAAGCACTCATTTTTATGGCACACTCAAGAGAGATGCTCTAGTCCATGGTTTCCCAAACTGAGGGGCGCGCCCCCCTGAGGGGGCATGAAGAAATTCCTGGGGGTGTGCGAGGCGACCCAGCCCCCCCCACCCCAGTCATTCCCCTCACCCCAAGAAAGAGCTGGCCTTTGCTTCTGGCTCTCAGCCTCTGCCATTTTACGTCAGTTACCTGGCACAGCCAGTGAAGACCCATGTGGAGCTAGTTGCCTCCTGCAAAGGGGACTGAGTGTGGTTTGTGGGGGGGGGGGGAGGGGGAGGAGGAGGAGGAGGCTGGGGTTAGATGAGGGGCCGTGGGTGCTTGGCTCCAGGCAGGAGGATGGGATAATAGCAGGGGGCTGGTGGTGCCTGGCTACAGGGGAGGGAAGGGCCTCGGTGTGGGGCCGGGGCCCTGGCAGCTTGGTGAGTGGCTCTGGCAGTTCAGGGCTCAGGCAGGCAGTTGGCGTGGGCAGCAATGGGGGGCTGGCACGGGGCTCAGGCAGCTGGCCAGCTGGGGCTGCACCAGGCACGCGCAAGGGGCCAAGAAAAACTATTGGTGCTTATTTTTAATTTTAAATAACATTTTTATATCAACTTCTTGTGTATATTTTAAATTGCGAATTGAAGTTTTTGTTAAAAGTGGGGTTGGATGATAGCAAAGAAGAGGGTGGGGGTCATGAGGGTTTCCCAAAAATTAAATGGGGGGGAGCGTGATGCTGAAAGTTTGGGAACCACTGCTCTAGTCAATTCTCCGGATCCATCATATTCTGTCATACGCTGTTGTCCCTACCGTTTGGCCTAGTCTCCACTCACCAGGGAACAGTGCGTACACGGATGTAGTTTCTTGGAGCTATACGCAAAATTTTTGGCTGCTCTTCCCTCTTACTCACCTTTTCTCAGTCCTCTTCAGGGACCCGTCTCACAAATAGCTCATCATTCAGGACGCTAAGAACCTTCTCTTCCTGGGGGTATATGAGAGGAAAGGGGGTCTACTCCTGCTGCTTTCTCATAGCAAGTACAAAAGAAGGTATCAGACCTCTCGTGGACCTGCACTGCTCAACAAGTTGCTCAAGAAATTGAACTTCCATGTGGTTTTGGTAGCCTCCATCATCCCTTCCCTGGAGATAGGTGTGCTGTCATCATCTTAAAGGACACCTGTTTCCGTATTCCCAGGTCACAGGCATTTCCCCTGTTTCATAGTAGGCCGGCACCATTTTCAGTTATCGGCCCCTACGGTGTTCACTAAATGTGTGTCAATGGTGTTGGCTTACCTTAGATGTTGAGGGGTCCATATTTTACTGGATATCAACAACTGGCTCATCACAAGCAAGTGCAGAGGAGACCTTGGTCTGGTGCACTCCATCTGACCTGGGCCTTTTAATAAACAGGAAAAAAAAATCCACCTTAATACCAGTCCAGAATATAGAGTTCTTCAGAGTGGTTCTCAACAACGGTTAACAATAGCCTTCATTCTGGAGGTGCATTTTAGGCCCTGTTGGACCAGATATTCCATTTAAAGAACTGCCCGATCCCTAAGACCCTCATTTGGCTGTAACAGATGGGCCAAATGTGCCGTGTGCACATAAACAATCAGCCTTTATCTGCAGTTTGTGAATGTTTACCTGCCCAATAGGCAAGGACTGGGCTGAGTGGTCAGGTGCTGAACCACTTCCTCTTGTCCCTGGATTGGTGGTTGTATCCTGAGGAAATGCCCCCTTGGTGACCCCACCTTATCACTGAGCCTGGTGCCCAACGCCACTGGGCTGGGGAGCCCATCTGGGGAAGCTCAGTACCCAAGGTTGCTGGCTGGGAGATGCTCTGTCCTTCTATACTGAAGTCAGGGAGGTCAGTGGCTCACCTGGTCTGCCAGACATTCTTGCTCCATGTGAAGGGCAAGATGGTGCAGGTTCTGATGGACAGCATTGCTGTGCTGGATTACATCAACAGGCTGGGTGGCACCAGGTCTTCCACCCTTTGTCAGGAGGTGCTCAGCATTTGGGACTCTGATGCATGACATGCCATTGGTCTGGTAGTCACCCACGTACCTGGCAACAAGAACATTTTGGTGATCACCTCAGGAGAACCTTCTTGTCTCAGTATGAATAGTTGCTCCATCCCAGAGTGGTCAACATAATCCCCAGAGGTGGGGGACACCTCAGATGGAACAGTTCACATCCAGGTAGAACAGCAAATGTTCTCTGACCCAGGGAATAAACAGAGATTCCCTGATGGATGCCTTCCATGGTTGGACATACTGATCTACACCTTCTTGAAGATAACATTGATTCACAAGATCCTGGTAAAAGTTAAGCATTCCAGAGCAAAGAGTATCTTGGTGGCTATGTTCAGGCTAAAATGCCTTATCCTAGATTGGCAGAATACCTCTTGGCGTCCCTACCAGCTGGCGCAATTCAAGCTGCTCTGAGGCTGCAGTTAACTTGCACCAGGGGCTTAATTGGGTCCTGGCTAACCTCCAGTCCAAGAGAGATGGAAGAGTAGAGTAGCTATAATTCTGTCTCCTCTCAACTCCTTAGATCTTCTGCCAATTGCAGTTTTAGGTGAGCATGAAAATCTGGCCCACAGTTTGCCAACAGTGCTTCTGTATGTACAGAATATTTTGTGTATATAATTACTGAAGGATTCCAGGAGAAGATAAGAGTAGGTTGCCATGAAGGACAAACTCTCTGCTTTTATTTTTTTTTAAATATCTGCTTTAGCCAATGCAAATTAATGGGTTCAATAAATAGGTAACTAGGTGAAATTTAATGGCCTGTGATATAAAGGAAGTCAGGCTAGGTGATCTAATGGCTCCTTCTGGTCTTAAACTCTATGAATCTATTCATTCCACATATTCATAAAAATAAGTGTGTTTATTTTCTGTAAACTTGGTCTTATAAATTGCACTGCTCAGAACATTCTTGAGCTCCTCCTGCTGTATGAATAAATTTCATAGTGCTTCATCGGGGAGCTTTACATTAATGCTAATACCCTTGCACAGCTCCAATTGAACTGACTGGGAGCCAGATTTCTCCCTTGTGATGGGGAAATTTAGTTCATAGGCACAGTTTGAGCCCTTTGCTGAAGTCATGGGGACTCTGTGCTTTGCAATATAAGGACCTAAACTAGGTGAAAATTTGAAAGGACAAAGTGGGTGAGGAAATATTTTATTTTATTGGACTAGCTTCAGTGGTGAGAAAGATAAGTGTTTCAAGCTTACACAGAGCTTGTCTTTCTCACCGCAGAAATTCATTTAAAAAAATCCAGTAAAAAAATGTTTCCTCACCTGCCTTATGTCTCAAATGTACTGGAACCAGCACGGCTACAAACACACTGCATACAACTGTGAAAATCAAAAACTGTTGCAAGTGAGTACTGATTGTGTATACTAGATCAACACTGTGAAATTCTCTCATGCTTTGCACAGCATTTGGGATGACTTTACTCTTCCAGTCAGAAAGATGAGTCAAATAGTGAACATGGACTGGTTTGGTGCTCTTGTTAGTTGTCAGCTGATTTTACAGTGATGGGGCATTTCAGACTTCGGTGGACTTACACTGCTTAGATATCTGGTCATTGTTCATCCAAAATCTATGGCTAAATGTAGTCTGTAGTTTATATATCAATGCCGAACATAGGTTCCATAAGTGTATCCTCCTTGCCTGGGACTAAAATTGCCTAATGGACATTTATTCTGACAAATTAAGGCTACAAAAACTGAGTTATTCAAGACAATTTTTTCAAAATCACTGCATATCATAAACAGAAGATAGATCCAGGACCTCTTCTGCCAGATCCTCTGTCCAGTCATGTTGATTGTGCTTATATGAAGTTAGACTTTATAGGCACAAATAAAGAAAGGGTGGGGGTTTGGGTGGGGATGGCTTGTGCATCTCTGTTGGAGGAACTCTGTCACTGCCTGTGGCAGT
Organism: Carettochelys insculpta; assembly: GCF_033958435.1. NCBI lineage: Eukaryota > Metazoa > Chordata > Testudines > Carettochelyidae > Carettochelys > Carettochelys insculpta. Next base: position 123,839,734 of record NC_134137.1, read on the forward strand.
CTGTCTTTTACACAGGATTAAAGACAATTTTACAGGTTTGTGTGCATTATTTTGCTCTAAAAGAACCATTTCAAATCCGTGCAGTGGACGACACATTTTGAAGGTAGTTGGGCACTTAAGAAGATACGTTCTTCACTTACCAGAACCGATACAATACAACCAGTGGTAGGGGAGGGCAAGCCTCCCATCATTTTGCTCTGTCAATGCATTTTAACTGTATCCATGAAGGATCACCATTAGAAGCCAGAGGGCAGTTGAATCTTCATGCTTTCTCACGTTCCAGCTAAGGGTTTGTCTGCACATGGAGCCATTCAGGAATAAAAAGGCATATTTTATTCCACAATGAGAGTGTGAACACAGAGTATTCCACGTTAAATTCACAGCCTGTCTTATTCTGGAATATCTTTCATGTGTGGACAAGCTGCCAAATAATGCTAATCATCATGAGTTTGAGGCTTTTAAAAAGACTTACTGAGAAGTACACGAAAACTGAGCAACAAGTCTAGATAATAGATGATTCTTTACTCCTTTCCTTGTTATGAAGTGAGCAAATAGTAACTTGGTAAATGTATTTGCCTGTTTCTCCTGGGAGGTAGAATATTTTTTCCAAGAAAGTGTGCATTGTGGTGGGGAATAGCCAAGGAATCTGTATTTGTAACATCAGTTTTCCTTTAAAGCAATTTTTCTGGTCTTGGTGTTTTCAAGGAGAACTTTCCAAATGTAACTGCCTGTAAAGCAGTGAAGTTCTGTGTTGTTTATTTGTATTATTCTAGCAGCTCGGAGATGTGCTCATGGACCAGTATTGGGACCTTGCTGTGTTAGATGCTATACAAGCATAACAAAAAGATGGCCCCCCGACCCCAAAGAGCCTTCTTCCTGCTTCAGCAGACAGTTAGCCCCAGGACCTCTGTTGCTGCTCAGAGTCACTTACAAATGGTATAATAGGCAGAACTGTTCAGTTTCACTCTCCTGTGAAAGCTATGAGTATTACAGATGTAAGAGTTAAGAAAGCTATGAGCATTAACTGTCTTTGAGAGAGAGTCAGTAAGTGAAGTAATTTTAAAACAAATGAAGTTAGGCGAGTAGGACGGGATTGGCTGCAATCAAAACTTCCAGTGGTGGATGTGGCAGAAGATAAACAGGTCAGATGTCAAAGAAAATAATGCAAATGTAATGTCAACAGACCGAATGAACCCTGGTACCTCTGGAGCTGAGAACATGCGCTAAAAGCCAGCTGTCTGGTAGCTAAGGCTTTAGGGCAGACTCGTTCTGTTTTGTATGGAGGTAGATGTGGTCTGAACACACTTTCTGGACTATGCCCTGGAGGTAGGCAGAAGAATGTCTGACTTCTCCCAAATGGCGCATTGCATTGGGGCTTTAAGACTGACTGGTCAAGACCATCCATGTTTGATGCTGCGTTCCTGAGCTTTGGTTCTGGTCATCTCCTATCACTGCTATACGTTGTGTCAGACACCCAACAGGAGAACCACAAGCCTTCCAGATTCAATGGAACTGTCTAATTTGCACTCCTCTCTCCCAGAAGCAGGCATTGTTTGAGTTGAATCCATCTCTTCAGGAAGTCACAAGGCGTTTGAAGGTTGCTCACATCTAGTGAGAGAGTTGGGGGTGAAAAGAACCTTGAACAAAATGAAGCCCTGTAAGCTAATCACGTCTGCATATATAGAGAAAGTGATATTTAATTAGAGGATTATATTTAGTTGAGTACTCTTAGTATAAAGGACAGCATTGGTGTTTATATTTGAGCCATTAATTTTAATTATACATATTTTTATCTAATGTTATTGTCAGTAGATGGAATCCTGTTCAATTCATTCCAGTTTAATTAAAGCCCTGTTTTTTGTGTGTTGCGGGGTGGGGGTTGACAATCAGTTTTATTGGCTACCATTAAATGACCTTTTACCACAGCGTCACACACTCCTACCCCCAACTTTCTCCTGCAGTGTATTTGTCATACCACCCCATGATGGACCATACCTAAATTTTGTTCAGAGGTTTTGGGTGGGGATGATTTCCCAGGTACGGTTCACATAAAAACTCAAGGAGCCTACTCCGAGTAATCTGTTCACAGGAGTCTAAGTGATTGTGAGGCGGGTGGGGGGGGCGGTGAAGGGTGTTTCATAGGTGATATGAAGGATAGAATCCCAGGCAGGGCCTGTGGGGAGCATCTGGGATTAGGGGTTGTCCTTGGGTCTTGAGGCAAAATGCTTATTACTCTTTGCTTCCCCTTCCCCTCATGAGGATGGTGCCTTATGCAGAACTTGCTTATCCTTGTTACTTGAACACTCCTCTCTAATTACCTTTAAGTGAAGTGAATGGCATTTCATAGATTTGCTTATTGGCTGAAAACCAAAAGAGTGCAGCATTTAAAAGAAATGTTGTGGGAAACTGGAGAATTTTACCTGTTGGGTAATGGGAGAAGGTGAATATCTTTTAAGTGAACTGACTGCATCAGACTTACATGTCATTATTTAAATTGAGGCTTTTGTATAGTGGTAAAGTAACACAGATGACCTCTCTTCAGGGTTCTTGTTTATTATCATGTACTTCGTGAGACCCCTAGATCACAGGCCCAGTGTGTCAGGTGCTGCACAAACACAGAACAAAAAGGCAGTCTCTGTCTTAGTTTTGCCAACTTTCTCATTGCACAGAACTGAACCCTCTTGCTCTGTACCTGTTTTCTGAGTCCCTGTCCCTACTCACACAATCCCTGCTCCCCCTTATGCTTGCTTTTTTCCCCACCCTCCCTCAGTCACTGCGCTGGTACAGGGGATTGGAGAGCAGAAGTGAGTGAGGGCTCTGGCTGTAGGTGCTGGCTCTGGCGTGGGGCCAGAAATGAGGGACTCAGGGTATGAGAGGAGCCTCTGGGGCGGGAAGGTGGAGTGTGGACTCTAGGGTGGGGCTGGGGTGGAGCATTTAGGGTGCAGGAGGGGGTTCCAAGATCTGGGGTCACAGAGAGCCAAGGGATTGGGAGTATGGGAGGGAGCTTTGGGCTGAGAGGGGGGTTGGGTTATGGGAGGGGGTTCAGGGTGTGGGGGAGAGTTCTGGGCTGGGGCAGGAAGTTAGGGGGCAAGATATGGGTGTGGGGAAGGCATCTGGGTATGGGAAGGGGGTTGAGGTGTGGGCTCCAGGAGGGAGTTTGAGTGCTGGAGGGGGTCCTAAGCTGGGGCAGGACGTGGCAGTGAGGGAGGGGGTGTATGGAGCAACATCTAAGCCCCGCTCATGTTGGGGGCACCCAGGAGGTGGCGGCACATCCATGTGCTGTGAGGCACATGCGCAGCACGCTGCTCTGTGCAATACGTCCTGCCTCTTCACAGCTAGTGGATGCTGTACAGTCGGTGCACGGGGCGGCCAGGGCCGCCAGGGTCCCTTTTCTACTGGATGTTCCAGATGAAAACCAGACAGCTGACAGTCCGGCGAAGAGATCGCAGTTTAAAGCTTCAGAAGTCATACACACTCATCTCTTGTTACATGAGTACTTTACTAACGAGCACTCGCTTAAATGAGGGACACACATACTTCCTTAGTTCACTCTGAGTGAACTGCACCGGCTAATACGAGACTAATCCCCTCTCCGTGGTTCCAACCTGCCCTAGTCTGACCCCCCGCCAGCCCCATGGCCCCAACCTGCAGCAGCCTGATCCCTCCCTGACCCTGCAGCCCCAACCCATGACAGCCTGACTCAAATTCTCTCCCCCCCGCCCCCCACTGTTGGTCCTGCAGCAGCTTGACCCCCTGCCCTGGCCCCAACCTGCAGCAGCCTTGACCCCCCCCCCCACCCCCATGCTGGCCTGCAGACTGACCCCGTGGCAGCCTGACCCCCCCACCCCCAATGCTGGCCTCACAGACCAACTCCGCACCAGTCTTACCCCCCACTCCACCAGGCCGGTGGTAGCTCCGTGGCTCCAACCCGCAGTAGCCTTAAGCCCCCCACTGGCCCTGCAGACCAGCCCGATAGCAGCCTGACCCTCCTCTCCTTCCTGCCAGTCCGGTGGACCTAACCTGCCACAGCCTGACAAGCCCCCCACCAGACCACACACCCAACCTTCAGCAGCCTGAACCCCACACCCACTCCACAGACCCAACCAGCCACCAGGTTTTAACCCTCCCTCCCACTCATGGCCCCAAACTGTCCCCAGCCTTTAACCTTTTCCAACCCCCAAACGCAAGGTTCACTTATCTTTCAAAAGCAGCACCACCTGCTGCCGCTCCTTTGCCGAGCTCTAGGAACCAATCAGAGACTTTTACAGGCATTTTAATGGGAATTTAGTGTCGCTCTTACGAGTTTTCGCCTACAAGCAGAAAGTTGGGAACCAATTGTGCTCATACAGCAAGGGATGAGTGTATTTTCTGTTCAACAAATGTGATAGATTTTGGACCTGATTCCAGTCTGAGTTAGACTAGTGTAAATTCTAGAATTACTAGTGTGAGAACAGTCAGGTCTCTTCTTTTAAATTTCATAGCTAAAATTACCAACCAGGCTAATTTTAACACCCAGACATACTTGCTTAGTCTGGTTTTTCACCGATACAATGACGTTGTTTTCAAAGGGCCTGTTTTTCCACTGCCTTGCATAGGGCATATTCACATGTATGCAAAGCGAATGAAGTGCTAGCAGTTCAGATTAGCAGTGTTTTATATCCCCTGCCTGCAGGTGTATATGACTGAACAAATTCCAAGGCACTGGGGAATCAGACTCAGTCTTCATTTAATTCCTCACACAGTTTGAATAGTGGTAATTCTTAGACCTCCTGCGTAACTGCAAAGTTTCCAAACAGGTAAAATTCATGACCTGTTCCAGTGGTCAGCATCAGATTACATACAGCAGAAAAGATCTGTTGATCTGAAGTTGGTCTAAAGTAGTAAATCACTGAGCCATGCACACCACAGTGCCAGAAAGGGGACAGCGTAAACATTAATAGAGCTTTATTTGTTTCATAAAGCCAAATGAAATACCTAGCTAGTGATGGTTGGCTTGTCATCAGCAATTTTGGTATGTTAAATATTGTAGTGTTTTTTAAGTATGCAAAAGAAAAATTAGTGTGTCATTTCAGAAAACTTCAGTTTTTGATTATTGTTATCTGAAAGGGGTGAAACTCATTTTATTATTTAGTTTGGCAATCTTTCTCCCAAGATGAAAATTTTCATTCCAACTTTCAGCCCAGACAAACCAAATTGGTAGGTAGGAAAGACTGTATATGTAGGGCCACCCCTTTGAGGTGCAGGGCCCAGGACAACCCCCTCCCATTCATCCCAAGCTCTTTCTCTGCCCCTGGCCCCCAGCCCCAGAGCAACACAGGTCTTCCTACACACACACACTCACTCACTCACTGCGGTGGTGGAAAGCAGAGCAATGTCACCCCAACCTGTTGTGCTTCTCTGAACCCATCTCTCAGCTGCATCGCTTAGGGGAGCAGAGTGAGCTGTGGCCAGGTTGCTTTCTGCAGCTCCCGTCACCGATGGTCAGTGTGGGGGAGAGCCTAACTCCTGCTGCTGGTGCTTGACCCCCCAGTAATCCTCCAGACAGCCCTAGGCCCCTGCAGGGCCTCCCAAATCATGGGGCAGCCACCCCAAACAATCCTATGGACAGGTTGGCTCTGTGTAAGTGCATATGTCAGGGTGGGCAATAATTTTTGAAGGGCAGGGGCAACCCAAGATGTTGGTAAGTGCTCGAGGGCAGCACTGTTCTGTGGAGGAGGTGTGAGGTCTGGGATGGAGGTTTGGTGCAGAAGGAAGCTCGGGGTAGGGCCCTGGGGTGCAGGAGAGGCTGTGGAGTCTGAGGGTGGGAGTGTGGGTGAAGGAGGGGGTTGTGAGCTGGGGCGGAGTATCGGGGTGCAGGGTCTGGGAGGGTATATGGCTGCATGAGAGGACTTTGGCTTCGTACAGGGGCATAGGAGGGGGTTCGGAGTCCGGGAGGAAGTTGAAGTGCAGTGCTAGAAGCAGGCTCTGGCCAGGAGATGCTTATCTAAGCAGCTCCTGGCCACCAGCACTCTCAGGCAAGCTTCCCTGCCTGCCAGCAGGCCCAGCCCATTGGCTGTTCCACGTAGCTCTGTACACCAATGGGACCTGAGAAACTGTGCTTCACTACCCCTACCCAAAGCAAAAATCTTGCAGTGCCTATTGGCTGGTTTCAGAAGGGAGGAGTACCCAAGGTTGTACCCTTGTGTGCAGCAGTAGAGGCTGGGCTCGGGCTGGATTAAAAGGCTTGGCATGCCAGATCCAGCACATGGGCCATATCTTGTCTGCCCCAGTGTGTGTGTGTGTGTGTGTGTGTGTGTGTGTTTATAAATAAAGCATTCATTATAACGGTGAAGACTCTAATGCTGTCCAGTATTCTAATTCCAAAAATCAGATTATACACTTAAAGGACTAATTGAATTTACTTCTTATGTGAGTATTCCCTTATACTGCTAAAGATGTGCTTGTTTGAGGCAAACATTATTTAGCCAGAAGGTAGGACAAAGAAATCACTTATGTTTACCACACTTCATAAAGTTCATTTTAAAACATGGTCTTGCTTCCTTTCTAATACCATTGGGAAATGGCAAGTTAAATGTTAATGTAATTGAAATCCAAGATAGTGGCTTTTTTGTTTTGTTTTGTTTTAAAGTGCTACAGTTCACACATTAACAGAGTATGCACTAAAGATTTATTCTGTAGGTGTAGAATTTATCATTCTGTTCTGACATAGTAAAGGAGGGAAAAATGTCACAAGCATTATAGGTTTCAAATGGATAATCAAACCATCCTTGCGTAGCTATCGGTTGTGAGTTTGGGCTCAGTTTTTGTAATAATGTTTAAATAACTTTTGGGACTATGATTGCTGTGCTCAGGTCATTATAAGATAAACATTTCCTTCTTCCAGGAAGCAATTTAGAGTTCTGTTTTCTCCTGCGATAATGGTGGTGTTCAGTTAGAATAATACAGGGGCTGCAAAGCTTTGTAGAGCAAAGTAAGGAAGCCTTTTATTTTAACCTTGCTGAAAGCAAAAGTAAAATGAGCTGTTGCTTACGGTGTAGAACCGCACAAAGACTTGAAACATTCTTTCCTTGTGAGGTGTCGCTTTGTGTTGTATGACTGGATGAGACTGCAAATTGTTCATCCTGTCAAGCTTAAAACAAACTTAAAACACTTCCTTCCTTTTGTTAAGTTGTTCGTTTCAGCAGAAACACATACCTAAAGCTATCCCTAAAATAAAATATACTGCTTGAGTACTTTCCTTCATACTGAATGGGCCATTCATCTCCCTCCTGTATTTCTAGCTGCAAGGCCACAGAAGAGTCCTGCAGTCATGTTTGGTTAAACCTGATGTCAGAATAGAGGACATGCTGCTCTGAACTGTGGTTTTGCAGGAGAAAAGAAATCGGTTGACTTCTCTAAATTGAAAGGTGTGGGCAGTGGGAATCGGTTCCACAGATAATCAGAGAGGTTTGGAAATGGGTACAATTTCCTGCTTGTGCTCTAAATGATTGGTCACGCTATGCCAATGCACTTGTATTTTAGACTTTGCTCTCATCAACAGTTCCTACTGTATGTCTAATAACACCCCTGTGGAGGCTTGTTATGAAAAAAGTATGCATTCTGTTTCACGTACAGACCAAGGGGTCTGTCACAGAGCTCAGAGCCAGGAGGAAATCTGGTTTCATAGACTAAATGAAATAAAAGGGGGCATACCAGGCCCAGTGATTTTTCCCTTTCTCATTCACATGGGCACTGGGGACCAGAGCAGCCTCTCCTTGGAATAAGCCAGCCTTTTGGAGTGGCAGGGAGGCACCCAGCTGGGGGTCTGCAATTCAACCAGACTAATGTGGGAATTAATCTTCTGTGGGCCTAAGACATCAGTGGCATCTTTCTCCCAAGTGACGTGAGCTGAAGGAAAGCAAAGTAGAGTGTACAAGGCGTGGAGCTAAGCCTGCTCCCAACAGCAGGGACTCCCCCAGTGCAACCGGTGATGGTGCCGGGACAGGAGGAAGCTCAGAGCAGACCTTTTGTGTCCATGTCCCTCTCTCATCACCAGTCCCCAGTCATCATAGTTCTGGAAATTTGGCAAGATGGCTTCTCCCCCTCCCCAAATGAAACTGTGGACTTTAACTGGCTGCCTTTGTCCTGCCCTCCACTGTCAGTCTCTCTGCTGCCAGCTTCCCATTTCTCCACCATCCCCATCCTCTGTGCTAATTCTTTAGCCCTTCTTTCCTTCTGTCGTCTCTCTGTCCCGCAATATCCCCTTTCCTTCCCATTTTTCCCACTCCTTTCCATCTGTTCCCTCCTTCCTGCCCTTACGTCTCACTTTGCACTGACCCCACAATAAAAAATAATATCAAAACAAAAAAGCAGTCAAGTAGCACTTTAAAGACTAACAAAATAATTCACTAGGTGATGAGCTTTCGTGGGACAGACCCACTTCTTCAGACCACAGCCATACCAGAACAGATGGGTATGGTCTGACGAAGTGGGTCTGTCCTACAAAAGCTCACCTAATAAATGATTTTGTTCGTCTTTTAAGTGCTACTTGACTGCTTTTTTGTTTTGATAGTATATAGACTAGCATGGATCCCTCTCTGTTACTATAAAAATAATAGTATAACTGAATAAGTAGAAGAAAAGCTAACAAAGCAGATGCTCGTCAGCATGATTGCTTTGTTTGGATGATTGGCCCTTGTCCCCATCGTTTGTTTAATTTAGCTGTATGACCTCTGTGGCAGGGACTGAGAGTGAATGTAGATACTTTTATATGTACATCTCCCAGGTCAGTGGATCTCTGATGCTGGTCAGAGCTGTTGGGTGCTATTACACTATAAAATATCAAAAATAACCATTTCTATTTCAGTGGACAAGAGGTGAGGGGAAAGTAAAAATGTCTGACTAGAGCAAATCGAGGGGGGGGAAACTACTGCATTAATGCCTGAGAGAAGTGTGACTAGATTATTATAAAGATTGCGTGTGTGAGTGAGTTTCAGGTTTGGGTGCTTACCAGGTACCCTTGTGACAGGCTGAGAAATGGATCTCTTTTAGGAATATGCAACACAATGTGGTAATGGTGAAGGTCATTTTGTACTTCTCTAGAGTGATCTGGCACTTTCAGCAATTTTATATTGATACCGAGAGGTGCTGATAGTCTCTCTGTTTCTTAAATAATAACATGCTGTGACCTAGCAACACGAGTATATACTGTATTAACTCTACATGTCATGTTATATTAACTGTAACATTATGTGCTATCTTAGGTTTTCCAGAAAACTTGTTTGAAATGAGGATCATCTGTACAATATATTGGCTCATTTTTGGCCAGTTTGTATTTCTCTGGTAGAAAGGGGATGGAAAGACTGTTTAAGTTACCAACTGGGGATTCTCCCTGTGGAACCCATGGGTGGTATAAAGCTGTTCTGTTCTGCCCTGCTCAGCATAGAAGGCATATTGTGGATGTGGCTAAGACATATTATGCGATGGCCACCCCATGTCTGAGAGCAACCTCAGGAAGAGAATCTCTACCAGCTGGTGGAACTTAAAGGACTGTGAAGCCATGCTCTAAGCTCTACCAAGCTGCACCAGGGCTGTTGGGCTTTCTGCTGCTCTTTCCTGGGTGGCATGTGTGCAAAGGTTGTGTACTAATCACCTTTGTTCTTTTATCCATAGATGAGCCTTTAGAGCTCTGGCATACTTGACAGAAGTCTCTCCATTATGTCCCTAAGACCTCAGTGGGACTGTGAATAGTTCATGAAAGAGAGAGAGGTTGCCTCTGATGGGCTGAATCCACAGTTCTAAAAGGAAACTTAAGATGAAATTTTGGCTCCATTGACTTCAGTGGGAGTCTTTCCTTTTATTTCAACAGGAGGCCAGAGTTTCACCCAGGCTGTTTACTAGGAGTGAGAAGCAGGTGTGGCTGTTGTGGAGCTGAGTGAGTGTGGGTGGGGTGGTCGTGATAGATCAGGCTGCTTGCCATCTTAACAGGTAGATGGGGTCAGTGTTCCTGGATCTTCTGAAGAACATTCAATATGGCTGGAGGCCCACAGGTGGGATGAAGGGCAGGGAGGGTGATGCATAATTTCCGCCTGCCAGACGAGGCTGCATTATCTTCTAAACGGAGTGTTCTCCAGGCTGTGGAATCCATTTGATGAAGCTCCAGGAACAGTGGTGGGAGAGAGGTTGCTGGTATCTTGGCTCCAATGCCAAGTAGCAGAAAGGGAGGTGGCAAATTGTGAGCCAATATCAGCAGCTTGGAGCCTCCACATGGATAAATCTGGTCTCCACTGAAACTGTGAGACATATACAGCTAAGTACCCCTCCCCATATTCTGCAGAATAAAGTAGAGAAATGTCCACAACAGAAACATCGCTGTGGTTTTCTCCAGTGTGTTGCATTACCATCTCTAGTGACTTTACTGCAATTCCCTCAATATTTGTTGACTTTCTTACAGTCTTAGCTGCCACAGTCAGTGAATAGTTTAAAAACATGAATTTTTATATGATCCATAACCAGTAGGCAAATAAGAATCCTAAATGTATTATTTTTTCCTGTTTAAGTCAGTCGAATAATTTTTGGGATTTCAATTCTTGATTATTGAAATCTTGCAGTTGTTTCTACTGAAACTCTGTTCCTCTGAGAGATGTTCCCAGGGAGGGGGCAGTCTGGACCAAAGACAAAAAGTAATATTAGAGATATGTTAGCATTGCATTATTTAGATGACCCTACAAAAACAAAAAGGAACTACTGTACCTTGGCACAAGAAAAACTAAATACAGCTGACTTCTCCAGCAAATAATGATAAATGAAGCTAATGAGAGCTGTCCAAGTGTGATTCGTTAATTAGAAGGCCTAATTATAGCCAGTAGACAAATTCCTATGCCATACACAAACTAATATGTATCTGGCAGACTCCATCCTCAGGGGTGTCTCAGTTTTACTGCCTACTGTAGAGCCCTGTGTATCAACAGTGATTAATGCTAAAAATAACGTGGCATCTCCCTCCCAAAAGGGTGAGTGTGTGTATGCATCTGTAGTTTTGTAACCTAGAAATGCAGCCTCCAGCTGTCTTGCCTCATGCCTGAGGTTTCTTAATACCATGGAATTAGCTGACTAAAGAAGCCTGGCCTGTCTACTCAGGCCATGTAAGCTTTCCTTGAAATAAACTGTAGTCGGATTTTGAGCACCCTGGGAATGTCTGCCTGTGACTAACATTCAGTATCCCAAATAACCCCCAGGTGACCTACTCTTTGTACAAGTGCATCCAAGAAAACCCCTTTTTAACATAACACTGCAAAACTTAGAACATCAACTTGAACCATGCTGACCTCTGAGCTGCTGGGGGCTGTGCAAATTAATTTAACAAAAGGCAGCCTTGAAAGGAAGGAATGCACCAAAGGGATGTCCTTCACCCCTCTCTTCTTGCTTAATAAATAGTCAGGCAGCCTGGCTTTGAAAATATGAAAGTGCTGCTTGTGAATAAACAATTGCACTTAAAGCAGAGAGGCAGCACACAAGTAATTTGAGTATTGTCAGAACTAAGTTCCACCTCCCATAGACCGATGCTTTCCCTGGAAAAATTGTGCCTGATTTTTATTTTGACTGAGAATTACGCTTGTTTTGGGGAAATTTTAAAAAAAATGTTCATGGCTCAGTCTTTTGCTCTTTGTATATGGTCAGTACGGTATTAAATAAATGACCTCTTGATCTGAGGGAGAGTTTCAACCAGCTTTCCTGCAAACAAAGTAGCTGAAGACAAAACACTTTCCAGATGGTAGGTGGAGCTTACACATCCACTATGCTTAGATCAGGGGGTGAGCAAGCTTCTTGTGTCGGGTCCCACTTTTTGTCCCTGCAATTACCAGCCCCTGGTGCCCCCCCCCCCCCCCCAAAAAAAAAAAACAAAACCAAACCAAAACAAAAAAAAGCCTGTCTAATGTAATCCAAACGGACAAAAGTTTCAGCTATGGTCAGCTATGGTCATATGAAAACAAACAATCCTTTCACCTCACATAAGAAAATAAGGTGTAGAATGTAAAAACTTCATTACTTTGTATATAACTGTGAATACACACACACAACAACGGTAACATATTTCAACAATTTAAGGAGGTGGATAAGCCTGCGCCCCCCCTTTTGAAATTTCATGCCCCCTAATGGGGCTTAACACTCCTCCCCCCGCACTTTGCTCAGATTGAAGCACTGACCCGACCACTGGGGAATGATGCAGCAAGATAAAATGTTGAGTTAAAGGGCGGGCGGGCCGAGGGGGCACACATAAAGGGACACTATTACCTTTGCTGAAGAAGAAGCACCTTCATTGTGCCAGCCTTGCTCAATGTGGGTAGTCTCGCTATTGTATGCACATGAAGAGGGGTGTGAGTCTGGGGTGGCACAATTAGAACTTTATGGGAGCAAAGAGAAGACACGGAGACTGGTCTAGACTTGCTTTTGTTGTCTGAAATTTGCATAATGAGCTAGCTGCCCTCCCAGAAGTACTAGAAATCCACTGGACCCCTTAGACTAACTTGTACAACGTGAGCTTGATGTTACTTTTCTGTCTTTACTGAGCACTGTTTATTGTTGCCTGTTTCCCATCCAGTATTTTTTCTTCTGTACAATTGACATGTTCATTTTCAAGAAAGAGGAATAAAATAAGATGTCATTGGGGCCCAATTAAATGCCTCTGATCTGCTCACAGGAGAGACCCCTCCAGGTGTGGCTGTTCCACCCCTTCCGCTGTTGCAGGAGGGCGTGGGGGGGGGGGGAGAGAGAGAGAGAGAGAGAGTGTGTGTGTGTGTGTGTGTGTGTGTGTGTTCCAGAGTCTCTGCTACCTGGGGAGAATAAGGGGCATATGTAAACTTGTTGCAAGATCAGAACAGGTGAAGAAGCACAGAGGCTCACCTGGATGGCCCAGGTCTCCGGGAGATCCCAGGGACTGGGTATTCTTTATGGATGGGGCTGGGCCCCCCTGCTGTTTTGGGACAAAACTTTGCAAAGGATCTCATACTTTAAAAGGTTGTTCTGTGATTTGTCAGTGTTTCACTAAGTTTTATGACTTAACCTTGATGTGTCATTACTTCTATTTGCAATGTTAACGCCTACACAGCAGCATAAATATACTTTTGCTTTTTTAAAAAAAAATCACTGTATGACCAAAAAAAAACAAACAAACAAGCCAAAACATACCAAGACTGTTCTGCCTCGTATGGTCTTCTGGTCATAAATGTGAAAATGAGAAATATATAAAATTTCATGTTAATTATTTTCAGAAAGCTGTGTTTCACAAATTAGTAGAGAATGTTAATGCTCTCTGCCTCAGTGACTTCTGCCTGCGTAGATGTGACTGTGATCGTTACAAAAGTTGTGGAAAATTGCTTTCTTTGTGAAACTTATCTGACTTGTATAGACACACAGTGGATAAGTTAGACCAATTTCATTGGACCAATTTCTCCTGATGAAAGAGACAAATATTTGATGTTAAACGAGCTCTCAGACCTGAAGAAAAGTGGTTTGTAAACTTCAAAAATTGTCATTTTCACCAAAGCTGGACCAATAAAAGACATTATTTCCCCACAGTTCATCTCTCTAACATCCTGGGACCAACACTGCTAACATGGAACACATGCTCAGCCAGAGGAGCACCTGAGTGAGCCACAGGTAATTTATCCTGTGTGCTGTCTTGAAGGCAGACTTTAGAAAGCTGAGGGTGGATGGAAACCAGCAGAGAAAACGATGATCAGGAATGAAAGTGGTTCAGACAGGCAAAGAGTGCTGAGTAACAAATGCAAATCATCTGAATGCTGAGTGGGCAGGTTAGAGTAATTTGGTGCAGATCTGAGGGCTGGTCTATGCTTCTGTGGTAAATCGATCTAATTTACACAACTTAATTTAACTATATAACTGAAGTCAATGTTGTTAGATCCATGTACTGAGGTGGCTCTACTGCACTGAGTTGACAGGAGAGTGTTTCCCATTGACTTTCCTGTACACTTCTCGGGGTGTGGGAGTAGTATACAAATCGACGGGAGAAGAAATTTTCAGTGGTGTTACATCAATGTAGGACTGGTGCCAGGTGGGGTAATTGGGCCATAGAAGTAATAGTAGTAGAAGCATGAACTGACACTGCTGAAATAGACATACGACAGTGGACTCGGTGGTATTCTGTGTCAAATAAACCTCGTCCTTCAGTATGCAAGTGTGGGCCAGCACACTGCTTCATGCAGTATACTTCTGTTTCTCTAGGATGTGAGCCTAATTCTCCTCTCGCTTCTGTTGCCATTGACTTCAAAAATGAGTTAACTCTGATTTATGCCAATGTGAAAGAACTGGGTTCCCAATCTGCATTGTCTCTTCTGTGTTTGAAATTCTCACCTAGATTACACCGTTATCTGTAGCACCGCCTGAGGTTTGTATGCTGCTGAGTAGTTTGTATAACAAGTTGCAGCTGGTGTGTATATCCATTTGCATAATTTAATCCATATGAAAATGGGGGTATTCCATGTAAATGAACAAGGTCCCATCCTAGTCTGCCTGAAAGCCTCCTCTCACTCACCTATATGCGCGGGAAGGTTCTGTACCATGCAGAGGCCGTGTGCATGCCCTAAGTATCTCCATTTGTGTGGAAGAACCACAGTGGTTGAGCTGCAGTGGGGCCATCCCTAGCCACCAAGGAGGGAAGTGGATTTTCTCCATTATGCATGTGATCAAGTTGTTGTTGTTGTTTTTTTTTTTTTTAAATCAAGTTTGCGTGTTGGGTACAGCAGAAGCAGACAGGTAAATGACCTTCAAGGCAGGTTCTCATGTTGCTCTATGCACTAGAGTGCTTCCGTAGCTAGCAGCTGTCACCATGTGGATGGAGCCAAAGTACTTTCTGTCTGGTGTCTGAAGTCCTATGTTTGTTCCTTCCCCTCTGTCTCCAATGCTGCTGTGTATGCACTGTATCTGTGTGTTCCAGACCTTGTTAGTATATTTCTCAATGGTCTCTGTCTGAAGGACAGTTCTTGATTTCATATTTCATTTTTTTCCAGGTTTCATTCCCCTTCACCAATACCTCAAGGCACAGAGGACCTGGTACAGGCATTGCCATGAAACCTAACTTGAAGCAATGGAAACAACTAATGCTGTTTGGGCTATTTGCATGGGGTCTCCTTTTTTTCGTAATCTTCATCTATTTTACAGATAGTAACAGTGCTGAGCCAATTCCAAGTTCCTTCTCTTACATTGAGACCAAGAGGCTCCTGCCCATTCAGGGAAAGCAGAGAGTTATTATGGGAGCATTACATGATCCATCCTTCTCTGAAACCATAGATAGGAATGAGGTGCTTCTTAATGAAGATCTCTTAGGTTCCTTTAAATTGGGGACTGGGAGCATGAAAAAGTGGATTGATCTAGAGGATGGTTTTGAAAAGGAAGAAGAGTTTTTTCCTTCACAAATAGGGAGAAAATCAAAAAGTGCTTTCTATCGAGGGGATGACAGCTATTTATTTGCTGCAGGCCAGCCTCAGCAACACAGCAACGTTCAAGAACTAGTGAAATTCATCTCTGCCAATGAGAATGATCAAAAGGGAAATGTATTACAGGAAAAATGGACCCATGAAAAAAGAACAAGGAAAAGAAACCTGACACGCAGGAGAAGCCAGGTGTTGGATGAGCCTGATGACTGGGATGGGTTGTATTCCACTATGTCAAAATCCTTCCTCTACAGGCTTTGGAAAGGGGATGTCTCCTCCAAGATGCTGAACCCTCGCCTGCAGAAGGCTATGAAAGACTACCTGAATGCCAATAAACATGGGGTGCGGTTCAAAGGCAAAAGAAATTCCCGACTGACAGGAGACCAGCTCATCTGTGAGCTCAAGGATAGGGTGAATGTGAAAACAATAGATGGCAAGGAGGCCCCCTTTTCAGCTCTTGGATGGGAAAAGCATGTTCCTCAAATTCCGCTGGGCAGTCTGTATCCGCATGGCTTTGGAAGCTGTGCCGTGGTTATGTCTGCTGGTGCAATACTGAACTCTTCTCTAGGAGATGAAATAGGTGGGTGAAAACGCTTCTCACTCCTAAGTGTGCGTGTGTGTGTTCCTCTTTCAAAGGGTTCATCCTTTTTCAGGGGTAGGTCTGATGATCCTTATGTCTCTCTCTCCCCAGCCTTTCATCCATTTAACTCCAAAGACTTCAGTGGAATGAGTAGTCCTGTATGATAACTGTATAGCTGAGAAAAAAATCAGGCCCATGGTAGTCATTCATTTGGAGAGCGTGACGCTTTATTTATTTTATTGTGGGTTGGGGCACAAGGAATGCATTGAGTTTTATAGAACAGTGATGGTTTTACACATTGGTGCGATGAATGTTTGTCTTTAATAGGTTAGATTTAATTTCAGGCTTTAATTTTTAAAAGCTTCACTGTATTTGTGTTTTACATAAGTACTGTGTGAAGAAAAGCTTTTGTTTTGTTTGTTGTCCTAGGCGTTCTTTATTGATATGACACAGTCATAGTAAGCTTAAAAAGGTGAAGAAAAGGAAGACATATGTGCATCAAATTTCCTCCATTTGCTTCTTGAACACCAAGAATCTATCACAGCTTTCCATAGAAATCTTTGGATGTGCACTTGTAATTCCTCCCATCATCCAAGATTTTCACATCGACAGACCAGCTTCATTTTACTGCTTAGTCTCTTTGACTCTTAAAACTCTATCTATTAGAACTGCTGTCATTATCAAACTACTCTAACGGCCTTCCAGCACAGCACAAGTGCCCTACCAGCCTTTAACTAAAATCAAAACTGAGTAACCCCCAATTTTGTGAGAAGTCCCACTGATTTAGAAACCTCTGAGGGCGAAATAGCTCAACAATTCCTTCTTCCAACTGTGTGCTGTCACTGAAATGGAGCAAAATCCTTTCACGTCAGAGTCTCAATCCCAGTACAGGTATTTTTGGTGTGGTATTGGGTGGTTGTCCTGATGTTATGGGTATCTTCAGTAGCCACTGGACTCTGTAAGCATTCCCCCATAACTATCCTGGTCATGGTCACCTCATGCCACTCACTCAGCTACTTGTGGAGCCTTCAGTTTAATTGGAGATGATCACCTGATGTGTCTCTCCTGAATAGAAGACTCCCAGTACAAGTTATCAGTTCGAAATGCCACCATTTAATAAGGCCTTTGTCCAGCTTTTCAAACCCTTGCCTCAGAAAAGCCCGTGGGAAAGGAACAGGGAATGAAAATGTACGGTTTCTTTCTGACCCGTTCCAGAACTTTGTCTCAGGCCATCAGAGCTTAGCAAAGTGCTTGATCACAGAACCTGTCCATCTTTGGGAATCCGGTGAATGCCAGAGCAGCCCATGGGATGGCCCTGTTTTGCAGCATTGGCTTTAATGCCCACTCTGCTCTTTGGAAGTGCTTGGCTGGAGTCAGGGCGTGGCATATAGCATACCGCATGCAGCGTGATGGAACTATGGTGCCAGCCCTGCCATCTTCCCCCTGCTGCCCCTTCTCGAAGCACAGATTTTCAGTCCCAAGGAGAGACCAACTAGAAGGGTCAAGATCTGCTGATGATCGCATACGGCGGTGCAGCTCCAGGTGCACACTCCTTCTTGTAGTTGTGATATTGTTGCACGTAACTAAATGTCTTTTTACAGAAGGCAAAAAATAGATAAAAGCTGAAAACAGGGACTTTATTAGCAGCCCTTTAGCTCCCTCTTCTGTGTTCCTACTAGAAATGCTGTCACAGACCAGTCTGATCATTATTTTTTGGCTTCTCTTTGTAACTTTTTTAGAAAGACGATAGATGAGGGAACTTCATTGTAGATCATGTTGTTTAATGGTGCACACAGGTGTTTTGGCAGCATCACAATGTATTGTGAAGTCATGGGGCGGTTTTATTTTCCCCTTCACATGAAAACAGTAATCCATTTTTTTTAGCTTTAGCCGGGATAGCTCAAAATACTTCACAAGGGCTGATTCTACACAGGCCACTTTCTTCGAAAGTGGCCTGGTAATACATGGCCCAAAATATGCTAATGAGGTGTGGATGCAAATTCCCCATGCCTCATTAGCATATGGTCACGTGATTTGGAGTCCGGAAGACTGTTCCTCCAGATTCCACGCCGTGCAGAAGCGCAGCCCCGGGGGAGCTTCTGGAAGGAAGTCCTTCTTCCGGAGGCCCCTTCTTCCTGAAAATTTTTGGGAAGAAGGGGCCTCCGGAAGAAGGACTTCCTTCCGGAAGACCGCCCAGGGGCCGCGCTTCTAAACAGCATTTTGGAGTCCGGAAGAACAGTCTTCTGGACTCCAAATCACATGACCATATGCTAATGAGGCACGGAGAATTTGCATCCGTGCCTCATTAGCATATTTTGGGTTGTGTATTACCATGCCACTTTCGAAGAAAGTGGCCTGTGTAGAAACGGCCAAGGTGTAAAATCACTCAACTCCTCTTCAAAGCCACTATTGTAAGTGTCAAACAGGACCCCAGCTTACTCTCTTAAAACAAGGGGTTTTTGCTTGTGATGTAAAAGACAGCACTAGTGGATGCTGGAAGCTTTAATGTGGTGTGCTAGTGTTCGCAAGTCCATAGCAAGTGAACTGCAGAACTCCCCTTGGTCACAGGATTCTGGACAGAATTTTCAAACACATACACCTAAAGTTAGGGACCAAAAATCCATATTCAGTCACTTAAATATAAGGGGCATCATTTTCAGGGGTGCTGAGCCCAGAGCACCTGCTGACATCCTGCTGGACGCTCTTTGAGTGGAGAGCAGGAAATCGGGTCCCACTTATGTTTAGGTGGAAAGGAGCTTTCGAGGCAAATTACATGAGGTCACTGCACGGGGCATAGGGATGAACAGGAAGCCTCTCTTACCTGGCTGGTACCAGAAGGAGCTGATGTGCTCAGCACCTTGTAGGTTTGAGCCCTGAGGGTTTAGTCCCAAATCTCACATTCACACATGTAGTTCCATTGACCTCTGAGTTGGGATATGTTGATCTTCAGGTTGCACTGCATTGTAGTAGTTTGCCAATAGTTTTCCAAACAGGCGGCCTAGGTGAATAGGGCAAAGTTAGTTTGAGCAGGACCAGCATAATGAACACTGGGCTCCATTTTGAGTGACTTTGATGTTGTAGCTGTGCCCAAAGCTATGGATGGGTGCATTTTAAATATAGTTAAACCAATAGCTGTTATAGTAACTCTTCAGTTTAAAGGTCACATGAGATAAGGTGGGTAGTTTATGTTGGCCTAGATCATCTCCTCTCCATAGGCAGAAGGGACAAAACCTGTGGGGGTCCCCGCCCCAGGTGTGAAAGGAAGAGATGCCTGTCTGTGGTGTGGGAACCATTTTCACTGACCTCTGCGGAACCCTTTCTGCCCGTTCCTCTGCACCTGCTCCCAATCTCTTCTGCAAGCAACATATATGCAGAGAGGATGCACGTGAGCATTTCTCATCCAACAGAGACTGCTCATACGGACAATGCTGATGGAAGCTTCAGTTCAGTTTAAACTGACTTAAGTAGGACATAAGCATGTGCTTAAAGATAAGCAGCATGTGATTGACCAGTTTCCTGAATTGGGGCCCAATTCAGCTGTTTCTTATACGGAGCTCCTCTTCCTAACTGTATGACTGTTGGTCGTGGAAAAGCCCTCACAGTGCAGCTCTGTTGGTGCCCAGCTGCCAGGAAGCCCAAGAGGGGCTTAAAGTTACTATGGCGAGAGAGAGCTGTGGACTGACAGATTTGACCTCTGACAGATTCCACCGGAGGTGGACTGATCTCGCGGATGAGGTTGGAGGAACAGAATTCTGCTCTAAAATATAAGCCTATTATAGAGCTCTGTATCTAAGCAGTGTGATGGTCATCGCACTGCTGCATAGTGCACTGGTTTAATACATCTTTGCATGAAGTATTTGTTTTAATATATTGCAGTAGAAATAATATGCAACATTGTGCAAACTAATAACCTTTCCATTTTATGCTGCTAGGGTAACTGCATGCATTCTCAAAACAAAAAGCAGTCAAGTAGCACTTTAAAGTCTAGCAAAATAGTTTATTAGGTGAGCTTTCGTGGGACAGACCCACTTCTTTAGACCATATCCAGACCAGAACAGACTCAATATTTAAGACACAGAGAACCAAAAACAGTAAGCAAGGAGGACAAATCAGACAAAGATAATCAAGGTGAGCAAATCAGAGAGTTAAGTATGCAGAAAAGCCCCTATAGTGACTCAGAAAGTTCACATCCCGATTTAAACCATGTGTTAATGTTCCGAATTTGAATATAAACGTCAATTCGTCCGTTTCCCTTTCTACAGAGGAGCGATAATTTCTTTTCAGTAACACACATACCTTGAGGTCACTGACAGAATGGCCCATTCCATTAAAATGTTGACTAACTGGTTTGTGGATCTGAAGTGTTTTAATGTCTGTTTTGTGCCCGTTGACCCTTTGTCTAAGGGAGTTAGAAGTCTGTCCAATATACAAAGCATCTGGGCATTGTTGACACATGATGGCATATATGATGTTAGTAGAGGAGCATGAGAAAGTGCCCGTGATTCTGTGAGTAACCTGGTTAGGTCCAGTGATGGTATTTCCAGAGAAGATATGTGGACTGTGGCTGTTAGCCCTGAAGGTTTAGTCCACAGTCTATACCCCAGGAACACCAGTCCTGGAACCTTTCCCTGCAACAAAGCCCGCTGCCAGCTTTGTCCACATATCTTCTCTGGAAATACCATCACTGGACCTAACCAGGTTACTCACAGAATCACGGGCACTTTCTCATGCTCCTCTACTAACATCATATATGCCATCATGTGTCAACAATGCCCAGATGCTTTGTATATTGGACAGACTTCTAACTCCCTTAGACAAAGGGTCAACGGGCACAAAACAGACATTAAAACACTTCAGATCCACAAACCAGTTAGTCAACATTTTAATGGAATGGGCCATTCTGTCAGTGACCTCAAGGTATGTGTGTTACTGAAAAGAAATGATCGCTCCTCTGTAGAAAGGGAAACGGACGAATTGACGTTTATATTCAAATTCGGAACATTAACACATGGTTTAAATCGGGATGTGAACTTTCTGAGTCACTATAGGGGCTTTTCTGCATACTTAACTCTCTGATTTGCTCACCTTGATTATCTTTTTCTGATTTGTCCTCCTTGCTTACTGTTTTTGGTTCTCTGTGTCTTAAATATTGAGTCTGTTCTGGTCTGGATATGGTCTGAAGAAGTGGGTCTGTCCCACGAAAGCTCACCTAATAAACTATTTTGCTAGTCTTTAAAGTGCTACTTGACTGCTTTTTGTTTTGACAGTGTATAGACTAGCACGGCTTACTCTCTGTTACTATTCTGCATGCATTCTGAGTGACAAGGTGGGTGAGGTGGGCCGTGGCTGTAGCTACACTGCATATACGTTGCAAGTTAAGTTAATATTGGGTTGTTTTGAATTTTTTTCCAGAGGATTTGAACAATTGCTGTAACATATGACAGATAAAGAGGATTTTGTCTTTGCCTTGTGGTAGAATATCTATCCTCTGAATACCAGGATTAGAAAAAATTACAAATCCATTTTCCTTGAAATAAGATTTTGTCTTACCAAGAAATATATAAATGTAGCGCTTTTGTACCCTTAGATTCTCACGATGCAGTTCTGAGATTTAATTCTGCTCCTACACGTGGCTATGAAAAAGATGTTGGAAATAAAACGACTATGCGCATCATTAACTCCCAGGTCAGAGTCCTTTGTGAATTCTTGTGTTTCTTTTTTCTGTGGAATATAACACTGGTTAATTAGCATCTTAGAAATCAAACATTTTAAGGACAAAGATGTTAGGATAATCTGGTGAGCAACTAATGATTCACACAGGTGATGTAACCACAATGTAGAACTGATGAAATATTCAGGGGCAGTTCTCCCCTACAGGGTATTCTTATATGGTAGCAGGAAAATTGATGAGTTTGGAGTCAGCATTCCCATGAGTTATCACAGATGGGCTTGCAGAGTTTTGAATGAAGCCTTTTGATCTCAGGCCATAATCTTAATACTTAGGGCCGTAGTCCTCACTGCAGAGGATTTGTGCCTCCATACAGCTTCCCTGTGATCCTGTAGGAACAAAGCCACAAGAGCATCCTTATGCATTACAAACCCCTGCCTCATCTCATCCGAGGAGTTAGCTGTCTTGGAGCATCACCTAGGCACCTCTTCGTAAGTCCAGTTGGAACTGTATACAAAATACAGAGACCTCCTCAAAAACTAGATGATGTCTCTGAGCTGAACTTCCACAAACTAAGTAGTTTTCTTCTACAGATAATGTTGTTGGTTGAGCTGTAGTGACATCTTATGGTGGAAGTAGGTTTTTCAGTTTTCTAAAACTGGGTCCCCAAGTTCTGGCCTTGCTTTCCTGCTTGCAATTCTCCCATCTGCACTTTGGAGGGTTTAATTAGTTATTGTCCTTAGGGTGTTGTGAGCATAATACATGGTATATACATTCTAATTATTGTATTTACTGTATTTTCAAAATTGTGTCCTAACAGACCCCTCATAACTCCATTTAGTAGCATTATTGTTAAATTACTCTTTTAACTGTTTGTTTTTGACAGTGCACCCAGTGTGATAGGTGCTGAGCAAACTTAAAAGAAGGCATTAGCCCTGCCTTAATGAGCTTACACTTTGAAGTAAGGTTACCAGTTGGGGTTGGATGTATTCCTGGAGGTTTGATCATATGACATAATCTTTAATTCCTGGGGAATCCAGACTAATCGTGGAGGGTTGACAATCTTACTCTGAAGATGAAAGCTCACGTTCTTTAAAAAATCGCTACCCATAGAGCTGGGAGGTTAGGGATGCCGGTTGGACTGGTTCTTTGGGTGTCTTAAAAAGTTGATTTAAAAAGTCATAGAATTCTAGGGCTGGAAGGGGCCTCAGGAGGTCATCTAGTCCAGCCCCCTGCTTCAAGCATGATCAACCCCAACTAAATCATCCCAGCCATAACTGTGTCAAGCTGGGACTTAAAAACTTCTAAGGAAGGAGATTCCACCACCTCTCTGGGTAACACATTTCAGTCCTTCACCACCCTCCTGATGAAATAGTTTTTCCTAATATCCAACTACGCCTCTCCCTCTAACTTCAGACCATTACTCCTTGTTCTGCCATCTGTCACCACTGAGAACAGTCTCTCTCCATCCTCTTTAGAGCCCCCTTTTGGAAAGTTGAAGACTTCTATCAAATCACCCTTCAGTTTTCTCTTCTGCAAACTAAATAAGGCCCAAATCTCTCAGCCTCTCCTGATAGGTCATGTGCTTTAGACCCCTAATCAATGTTGTTGCCCTCTGCTGAACCCTCTCCAATGCATCCACATTCTTTCTACGGGGGGGGCGGGGGGGGGGCAGAACTGGATGCAGTACTCCAAATGAGGCCGCACCAGACCCAAGTAGAGAGGAATAATAACTTCTCTAGAGCTGCTGGAAATGCTCTCCTAATGTACCCCAATATGCCATTAGCTTTCTTGGCAACAAGGGTGCACTGTTGACTCATATCCAGCCTCTCATCCACTGTAATCTTCTTTTCTGCTGCACTGCTACTTAACCAGGTGGTCTCCAGCCTGTAACAGTGCTTGAGATTCTTCCGTCCCAAGTGCAGGACTCTGAACTTGTCCTTGTTGAACCTCAGCAGATTTCTTTCAGCCCAATACTCCAATTTGTCTAGGTCACGCTGGACTCTATACCTACCTTCCAATATGTGTACCTGACCCCCCTACCTTAGTGTCGTCTGCAAATTTGCTGAGGGTGCAATCCATCCCCTCATCCGTGGTATTAATAAAGATGTTGAACAGTACTGGCCCTAGAACCGATCCTTGGGGTACTCCACTTGAAACCAACCGCCAACCAGACACTGAGCCATTGAACACTACACACTGGGCCCATCTGTCAAGCTAATTTTCTATCCATCTTACATTTAATGTAACCCATCCATACTTCCTTAACTTATGGGCAAGAATATTTTGTGAGACAGTATCAAAAGCTTTGACATTGACTTCCCCATGTCCACAGAGCCAGTTACCTCATCATAGAAGCTAATCAGATTGGTCAGGCATGACTTGCCCTTGGTGAATCCATGTTGACTAGTCAGTCACTTTCCCCTCTTCCAAGGGCTCCAAAATGGATTCCTTGAGGATTCCCTCCATGATTTTTCCGGGGATTGAGGTGAGGGTGACCAGTGTATAGTTCCCTGGATTGTCGTCCTTTCCTTTTTTTAAAGAGGGGCACTACATTTTCCTTTTTCCAATCATCAGGGACCTCTCCCAATCTCCATGAGTTTTCAAAGATAATAGCCAAAGGCTCTGCAATGACATCTGCAAATTTCCTCAGTACCCTTGGATGCATTAAGTCCGGACCCATGGGTTTGTGTGCGTCTAGCTTTTCTAAATAGCTCTTCACCTCTTCTTTCCCCACCGAGGGCTGCTCAGCTCCTTCCAATACTGCATTTCCTAGTGCTGTAGTTGGGGAGCTGACCTTGTCCATGAAGCCTGAGGCAAGAAAAGCATTGACTACTTCAGCCTTTCCCACATCATCTGTCACCAGTTTACCTCCCTCATCCAGGTAATGGCCCCACACCCTCCCTGATAACCCTCTTATTGTTAACATGCCTGTAGAAACCCTTCTTGTTGCCCTTCACATTACTTGCTAGCTGCAGTTCCAATTGTGATTGTGCTTTTGCTTTCCTGATTATGCCCCCAGCATTCTCTAGCCATACATTTATACTCCTTAGTCATCTGTCCAAGTTTCCACTTCTTACACTCATCCTTTTTGAGTTTAAGCTCACCAAGGATTTCCTTTGTAAGCCAAGCTGGTTGCCTACCATATTTGCTTTTCTTACTGTGCACGTAAGCTCAGAGTGTGCAGTAGGGAAATTTTTTAATTATGACAGCAAAATATTTTTTCTCGAGGAAACATGGCTCACTGAAATTTAAAAGGGAATGAAAATTAGTATAAATTCATTTGTCTGGAATGCAGATTAATAAAACATCTGGAGACCAAATGAATGTGGTTACAAACACTGAAGTCATTCTTCCTTGTTCTTCCTGGGTTTGGGTGCCCCAGGGATCAGTGAGGCCTGATTTGGAGCTAAAGGAATAGCCACGCAAAGAGTGGGGAGGGCAGGAAGAATGAAAAAGAAAGCTGCAGTGGGTTGGACAAATGAGGGAGGGATGACGTACTGAGGCCATACAGAAGGGAAATTTACAGTGGTGGATCTGAGTTTCATTTCTGATTTTGCTAAAATGGAATTACTTTGTACCTATCTTCTGTTAAAGTAGATGGGTCTTTTACATTGAAGGGCTGAATTTGCCTTTTTTGGAACTACTTTAATTGAGGGGTCTCTCTTATTTAAGCTACAAAAAACGATATCTGGGATCTGAAGCCCTCCTGTGAATGTTGCTGGCTCCCCTAGAAAAGGTTTTGATGTGCAGTTTGAACTAACATATTTTTACATTTCCAAAATACACATGTGACCACGCACAACTGGTGGGCTTCTGGGTGGGTGTTCCTTACTGACGATCTTTGGACACAGTTTCAGAAGGTTAACTGTTCGTCTGTAGCTTCACAAAACACAAGCATTCCTGTAGCACCTTTACAGACTAAAATTATTAGTCTTTAAGGTGCTAAAGGACTGCTTGTGTTTTGTGGACACAGTTGTAATTCAGGGATCTGTACCTTCAAGCAAGCATGAGTGCTGCTTATGGCAAAACTTTTAACATGTACTGTTTGAACTTTCAGTTAACTTTTATCTATTTACAAGTGTCTGAAAGAAGCTTTATTTCAGTGGGGGAACTCCTGAGTGTTTCCTTGGCACACAGCAGCTTCCTGGGCACACAGCAGTTGTACAGATGCTGTGTGTGGTCACAGGCCCACCAGGCAACTAGGAACATCTGCAGAGAACCTCTTTGGAATGTTGGCTGGTTTTTTGGTTTTGGTTTTGGTTTTTTTGGGGGTGAAGGCCTTGTTACTTATTTACAGAAACCCAAACCCCCTTGCAGTTACCCTTAGGAAGAAAAGGTTAATGATAACTGCCATTTTTGTTGGCTTGTTAAGCATCCAACAAAAGCATGGCTATGAATCTGTGTTGCCATTGATGTGCCATGTTTCAAATAGCTTGGTGTGCACGGTTTACCCTGGTACACATTTGCATTTATTTATTGCTCCTCTTTTTGCATGCTCTGTAGTAGAGAGAGGATTCACGTTGCTTAGGTTTCATTGAAAACATTAGTGTGTGTGTGTGCTTGCAGATTCTCACCAATCCAAACCATCACTTCATTGACAACTCGTTGTATAAAGATGTTGTTTTAGTGGCCTGGGATCCTGCTCCTTACTCTGCAAATCTGAATGTGGTAAGCCCTCAGTTTGCTCATTTCCTCCTAACTGGCTGAAAACGGCGGACCTGCAATGAGCAGTTTGGTTGTATAGCCCTGAGGCCAGAGGGATTGGTAGGGAGTTGGGGTGAGGTTTTACTGT
The DNA here is from genome assembly GCF_033958435.1 of Carettochelys insculpta. NCBI lineage: Eukaryota > Metazoa > Chordata > Testudines > Carettochelyidae > Carettochelys > Carettochelys insculpta. Next base: position 123,866,208 of record NC_134137.1, read on the forward strand.
TTTGTGTATTAAAGATAAGACTTAAATAATATATGTGGGAGAAATTGTTGTGTGTGGCAAGTAGGGAGAATACTGGATTTTTGTGGAGAGTTGTGAGAGACAGTAGAAAATCGCTTCCTTATTTTCCATCTTCCCTTTATGCCCCGCCACAACAAACCAATACATAAATACAAATACATATACACAAAGTGCTCTCCCCTTAGTCTTTTCCTAATCCATCCACCCTTGAACACACCATAATTTATATTTACTTAAGTGCCCCAGCTTTCAAATTAATTTGCTGGTACCATCCAGCCCAAATCCCTTTGTTCCCAGTCACTGCCCCCCCACCCCCAAAGAAACAAAACCAAACCAAATCCATCCTGCAGTCACTTGGAGGACTTTGTAGAGAAGGAAGCAGAAGTGGGAACCCTGGAAGACAGCAGAGCAGAGGTGAACACACTGCAGCTGGAGCTAAGTGCGCCCATTCTGCCTGTTGTATAGCTGATACAGTGCTTTCTGCCTCCTTTGTGAGCTGGTGGGCGCAGAGAGGTGCTGTCAGGCTGTGGTTGAAATTCACCCCAGTGCCAATGTCCTGCATTAAGCATGTTTAATCCCTAATTAATTACTTAATGTGGATCTGTAAGTGTGCACAAGCCCTGTGCGGATCCCATGCACTGGAGTGAATTTCATATTGAGAGCACACGCATATAGCAGGGAGCAGAATGGCCCAAGCTCAGGGCTGCTCCCTAAGAAAATGTCCAGCAGCCCCTGGTGGCTTGCTGCCTATGCTTTTACACTTCGGTGCCAATACAGAGCTGTTGGTGTTGTATTTTATATATTACTTAGTGAGTGTTGAGCAGCACCTTAGGACTGATGAGCTTCTTCTCACTTGTGGTTGTTTTCCCTCTGATCCCAGTGGTATAAGAAGCCAGACTATAACCTGTTCACGCCTTACGTACAACATCGCAGGAGGAATCCAAACCAGCCATTTTACATTCTCCATCCCAAGTTTATATGGCAACTCTGGGACATCATTCAGGAGAACACTAAAGAGAAGATACAGCCCAACCCTCCTTCATCAGGTTTTATTGGTAGGTGTATCTAGCAGCGCACCCCAAAGACATGCTATCTAAGGTGGTTAAATATGTACAGTTGTCATAATCAGGCCTGTTTTCATGCATTAATTATTTTGATAGTGTTAATGACAATGATCATTTGAAATACACATGGGAAGCAGAATAAAATAACAGGGTGACCTGCCATAAATGTTTTATGGGTTCCTAACCTTTAAACAGTAGTGTATGGAATGCCCAACTGTATGGACCTTTGCAGGGAGATATTTGCATCTTTTGCTGGTTTCTCATTGGATTCCAGAGCTAATTCAGTGTGTTAGTGAAAGTTTTTAGGCTTTCAGTGGAACATGATCCAGCTGTATCAGATCATCTCTCCAGTCACGATCCACCAGAAGAGTTCATCAGGAATGTTGAAGCTGCCCTTTCCCAGCATGCAGGTTTTGGAAGATGGAGCCAAAGAATTCTGGGAATGAAATCAGGGCACTGTTCAATGCCTTCTGTTCAGCAGTTTCTTTCCGAGAATAATGAGAGGTTTTAATAAAATAAGTCACCCTTCCCAAATTCAGCACTTGTTAAGCAGATGAATCCAGTTGTCAATCCAAAATTTGCAAAATCTGCAAAAAATTCCTCTCTGAGAAGACCTTTGCACTGTCAGACAACATTGAGACATTTTCCATAACAGGCTAAAAGGGATGGGAAACTTCTAGCCAAAACTGCTCCGCTGTTTCTCAGCACAAAGCAAGCCAGAATTTCTTTTTTTAACAGTTAAAAAAAACCACCCTGTAAACTCCTGCTAACCCTTTCCTCCCCAGTCCCAAAAAAATTCAAACACACCCACAAAAAAACCAAACGCAACCTAACCCAACTCTGAGCAGCAGAATAAAACCCTAAGAAAGATAACTGGACAAACTTGCTGTGAGCTGCCTTTTTTGGCTACTCTTGTGTTAGGCGCATTTGAAAACTCTTCAATAGGTCTTTCGCATTTAAGAGCATATTGAATATTTATCTATGCAGTGTGGGTGCAATGTAGCTTAAACCAAAAGAGGGCACACTACATCAACTATGCATTGACAGAGGTAGACATGTAAATGGTAGGATAATGGATAAATAATATAGTTCAATTTGTCAGAAATTTGATGGGACATGTTACTGTTCAGATTTGATATCTTATCAGCAACTCAGTTGACATATCTGTTTGGAACTAAAGCTGACAAACACAAATGAGAGGGACTGTCAGGTAGCCAGGTCATCTACATTGCACAGTGCTTCTTGTTTCTTTGCAAATCTAAAAAAAAAGATAGAGGGAGGGATGAATATACCTAGCAAATATAATACAGATTGAATAAAGGGAATGGGTAAGTGAAAGTTGTCACAAATTATAAAAGTAATTTATTTTAAAGAGGACATCTAGGAAATGATTTATTAAATGACCGTAGAACAATTTTATTAATAACATTTATATTAAGGCTATGCCTAGATTTGTGGCTTTTGTTGACAAAATGGCCGTTTTGTCAAGAAAAACCAATGGAGTGTCGAGATTGCGAAGCGCATTCCATCGACAGTAAGTCAACAGAACGCAGTGCTTTTGTTGACAGCCATACCCTGCTCACCTTGAGGAAGAACGCCACTGTTGAGTAAAAGAAATACAGGTCTGGATGTTCCAGGGGGCCTTCTGTCAACAGGAAAGGCCTCCAGGATGCTGCACAGGTGCACAGCAATCAGCACTCTGATTCCTGCCTCTGACCCTTCTTAAAGCCGTAGGGAACCCAAGGAAGCCTGTGGCAGGAAGCTGAAAGCATGGAAGCAGCAGAGTTACCTTCTGCTGCTTAAACGCCCTTACAGTTGCACCTTTCCAAGAGCATTGCCCCCATGGCTGAGCAGGAGGGAGCCTGTGAAACCCCTGGGCCCTGGAGAGAGCAGGCTCACGGCTCCAAGAGGTGGGCTCCCTCCTGGTCTGGCCCAGAGATCAAGGCCCTCTGAGATCTCTGGGCCAGGGAGGAAGCCCTCCAAGACTCCCGTGCCAGGCGCCAAAATACTGAAATCTACAGCTGAACGGCTGCAGCCCTGGCGGTACAGGGCTACCCCGCCACCCTCTTGAACAGGTGGGGCCAAAGTAAAGAAGTTGTGGAAGGAGTATGGTGGGGGTTGAGGATGATGCAAGAAGCCCTGGGGGCAGAATCTCCCTCCTTCCCCTACTACAGGGAGCTTAACTGCATCCTGGGGGTGGGGGACCATCTCATCCCCTTGCCTGAGCCTTGACACGAGGCTCACGTCACCCCCAGCCAAGCAGAAGCCCCTGGAGGATGAGGAGGAGAAACCAGCAGAGGCTCAACCGCTGCAGAAACCATATGACGAGGCCAGCAGCCTTGTCCTGATGCTGGACCTGGTCCCCGGCAGCCAGGCCACATCCCAGGCATCCTCTGAGCTCAGCAAGAGTTCCCCCGGTGAGTACCCCATGTGTCACACACTCCAGGGCATGGGAGGCGGGCGCAGACAGGGCGTGCTGCGAGAGTTGCTCGGGTGGCACTGGCGGGACCTGGCGCTGCTGTCCCAGCACGTGGAACCATGTGCAGCAGTAGTGTGTGTCACATGGACGCAGCAGACAACCCTGGGCATGGGCAGCACCCTGCTGCCAGGATCATGGGAGGCTGGATAAGCCTCAGGCCCCGGGGGTGGGGAGCCCTCCTAACACCTGCCATGGCTGGAAGTGGGCTAGTCACAAGGATGCTGGCCTGACCCCAGATATGCTGAGGAGTGCAGCGCCTGGCAAACTGCAGGTGTATGAGTCAGCCCCAGGAAAGGCTAGACTGGTCCTGGCTCACTTGCCACCCACAAGGGGACCACTCTGTGACCGGACACCGCCCCCTTGGCTGTTAGCCCATCGATGGGACAGGCAGTGGTCAGCATGGTCCTGGAGGCACCGCGTGGCAGGGTCCACTGTTCAGGCAACACGTGTCCTGCCCTCCCCCCCAGACAACACTGTCCCTTGGGCCTAGGAGTGTTGATTGCTGCTAACAGTGGGGGGCAGGGCTTTAGGGGCTGCATTGCATTAATGACTCTCTGTTTCTTCTTGTCTTCCTTACAGCTGGACCTACACTGGCCAAAGGTTGGGTCACTCCCACCAGGCCACCTCCTCAGGTATGGAGGAGTTGTTAGTGGCTCCACAATGACCAGTTGTGGTGACATATTGCAGTGCTGTGGGACGACCAAGGAGCGCCATCTCTGGGTGGAAGTGGAGTGGGGGACATGGGCCTGTGACCAGTTCATGCTCTGCTGTGATGCTATCACCACCATATGGTGTACTATTCCAGCTGCCCATGGCCCTGCACACACCTGCCCTCTAGTGCAGTGCCCTGGACCCTTGTCTGCGCCAATGGACAATGGCCATGGCCCTTCTCCAGCCTCAGGGCTCCCTTTTACCCTGCCGCAACCCCTCTCCATCCGTGCCTCCCAACGGGGGCCCCAAACCTGCAGTGGGAGGGGATCCTGAGGCTAAGGCCACTTATGGTTCCACTCCCCCTCCAGTTCACAGCCCTCCACCCTCCCATGTTCTGAGCCCTTCCTCCATCGAATGCTGCACCCACCACCACAACCACCCACACACGCTCACACACTCTAAATAGTTATGGTTGCACATCATTTCTTTGTAAATAGTTTGGAATTGCCCTGGTATGTTTTGTACATCTGTGTTTCTTGTAAATAGTTTCAATAGCACTGCTTTTGTTTTGCACAATTCTTTTGTTCAGTAAAACCCACTTAATTGTTCACCACACATGCATCCATCATTAATGTGTGGAGGTGGGGGACGGGTGATAGTCAAGGGAGGGGTCATGGTGGGGATGGGGAAGGGCTGTGGGCCTTGAAATAAACTCTTCCTCCAGGCTTCCCAGATACGCAGCCTGTGCTGATGGGCCTGGCGGATGGCAGCTGTGCCCAGCTGCTCATAGGCATGCCCCTCACAGACAGTATCCACCACCCGTTTTGGGAGGAAGGTTTTCCCTTTCCCCTCCGTAATGTAGTGAAGGACAAAACAAGTCTCCACAACGTGTTGGGTGTTGTGCTCCCCCATGTTGAGGCAGGTGTGTGGACACCCGAAGCATGCCTTGAGGCGGCTGAAGGCGCACTTGGCCTGCATCCTGGCATTGTTCAGGCAGGCATTGACTAGTTCCCGTCTGGGTTCTAGCTTACCGATGAAGGGCTTCACCAGCCATGGCATGAGGGGGTAACCTGCATCCCCTATGATGCAGACTGGAATCTGCATGTCCCCAACCATGAGTTCATGGCAGGGGATGAATGTTACGTTCCTCCAGCCTCCGGCACAGACTGGAGTTGTGGAACACATGCGTATTGTGTGCCTGGCCCACCCACCAAACATAATTGTTCCTAAACCGTCTGTGGTGGTGCAGCTGGGCCTGCAACACCATGAAGTATCCCTTGCAGTTGATGTATTTGGCCATGCTCTGCTCCGCAGCACAGATCGCAATGTGGGTCTCATCAATGGATGCCCTCCCACCCTGCAGGCAGAGATGGCTGCCTCGGAGTGTTACCTCCATGAGGAGGCCCCTGACAGCGGACTTCCCCCACACTGAACTGGTTGCCCACCAACTGGTAACTTTCAGGGGGCATCGAGCTTCCAGAGGATGATTGTTACCCACTTCTCCACAGGGATGGAGGGCTGCAGCTGGGTGGCACGTCTCCGGAGGGCAGGGGTGAGCCAGGCACAGTGCTCCAAGGTGTCCTTCTGTATGCATAAGTTTTGGAGCCACTGCTGGTCTTCCCACTGCCCCATGACCAGCCAGTCCCACTAGTCCGAACTGGTGTGGTGCCTGCAGGGCTGTTTGTGCACTGGGTGGGATGGGTGCAGTTGTGCAAGACCTGCACCCAGGGTGCCATCCCTCAAGGTGCTCTCAGGCTCACTCTTGATGGGATAGAGGAAGACAGCTGCCAGAAAGTTCAGCCCCAGCCGCAGCACAGCCTTGTGGGGCCATTGGAAGCCCGGGGCAGCTCCAGCAACATAGCACCCAGGGACTGTCTGTGTGTGCCCCCGCCCACCTCCCCCAAAAGTAGGGCAAGCACAGTGAGAGCTCTGCTGTCCATCACAGGGGTAGGCAAGCCCGCAGCAGGGCTAAGGAATGGCTATATGGAGGGGTCCTTTTAAGTGGCCATCTCCGCGGAGCTGTGGCTGACATTGTTCCAGATGGTGGTTTTGTCAATAGAGTGGCTGGGCTTTTTGGCCACTTTCTGTCGACAGAGTGGATCACTCTGTCAATGCACCTTGCTGTCTAGATGCACTCTGTCGGCAGAAGTTTTGTTGCAAGATATCTTCCGACGTGAACCTTTGCCGACAAAACCCTGCGTTCTAGACATAGCCTAAGAAAGATCCTGTTTGTTATAGCAGACTAAATTGCAACTATGAATTTCCAGAGGTAGAGGGACTTATTGCCTTATAATATAAGCCTGCACTTGTAACTTGGACCAAAGTAAACATGCATTAAAAACAGTTTACTAGAATGACTTTTATCTAAATCAAGATTGGCAGCTCTGCAGTTAAAACTGATGCATAACCCTTGTCACTTACATATTCTCCCAAATGACAGAAGTGAACATTTGGAATTCAAATACAGCAAACTCTTTCATATCCGGCATTCTATTACCTGGAATTCTCAAATAACTGGCATTTTAACCTTAAGTAAATTTTAGTTACGTTTTCCAAAACTACAATATAGTGAAAGTAAATACAAATAATACAGTGTAAGTTTACAGTGTACAATACTACTGTTAGTGAGTAAAGTAATCTGCATACATATTTGTTTCTTAATATCTAACCTTGTTTTTCTCCAGTGTTATGCATTGCTAGGTTACTTCTCTGTTACCTGGAATATTTGAATATCTGGCAACTTCCTGGTCCCGAGGCTGCCGGATGGATGTGAAAGAGTTTACAATACATAGACAATACTCATAACATAGAAAATGATACATGCACAAAAATAGGATATACATTTTCAGCACATTATACCATTGAAAATATTAAGTTATGAGAAGTATTTTGTCCAAAGCATCTCAGAGTTATGCATATTTTCATTCATAATCCATTTTTCATAATGCATGAGGGCATTCCCGCAGAAGCTCTTCCTCCCCTTGTCAAAAACAGCCGTGGGGGGACCGAATGAAGGAAATCTAGTATATCTTTGAGCAGACTTGCTGGATTGGCCTGGGTGTGCAAGTTAGGCAGAGGAGCACCTATCTTTCCCCTAGTTCATGGATTGCTTAGCAGAGATAGGTGCTTTACTTCACCTTGGGCTTGTCTACCGTACCACCCTTCCTTCAAAGGAAGGATCATAATTAAGGTGTTGGAAGTTTGCTAATGAAGTGTTGCTGTGCATAGGCAAATCTGGAGTTTAAATCTAATGGCGTCCTATGTTTGGGTCCTAACCCATAGGTTGGGAATCCCTACTTTAGGGCCTCACTTTTCGCTCAGAACATTTTCATCTTTTGTGGTTCTTATAATCTACAGTAGCCAAGAAATGCAAATTTCATCCCAACAATATGTCTCATTGGGCTGAAAACTAAAAGACTCTACTAGAATAGTGCTGAAATCATGTTTTATCATCATGATTACAGACATAGCAATCTTTGTACGGAGTCCTTTTTAAACATGTGAACTGTGTAAAATTCATCCTCATCCAGTCTGATGACAATCACTTAGTGTGTGTTACCACTCACTGATGGATGAAGTATGTGCCATTGCATACAGGCATAGGGCATAAGCTTGCATAGTTTCTATGCCAGTGTGAAATTGGTAAGCCTCAAAAGGCAGCATAAATTTTGTGCCTTGAGTAACTAGTCTTGCAGCAGTCAGTCCAATAGGGGATCAAACCTACTGCAGGCCGCAGGAGTGGAGCTTCTTTCAGGCACAGGGAATGCATGTGCACAGGGATGTATCTTGGTCCAGATTCACAAAAGGACCTAGGCATTGTAATGCTCAGCACTTCAGTGTCTAAAAGATAAACTCCCAGGAACAATACTGAGATTCACAGAGCCTGAGTTAAGCAAAATTTTGAGGAGTAAAGGGACTTGGAAGTTGCCCCTGCACTTTGAAGTACCGGCGGGTGAGCTGCGGCTAGACATGTGCTGATACTTCAAAGTTTAAAACTAAAGTTTAAATGTAAACTAACGTTTAGATTTAAGGATCACCAGAAGCTTGGAGTTGCGTGTGGCTGTTAAAGGAGCCATTTGCAGCTCCTTAACATGGCAGCCAGCAGATCTCTCTAGCAATAGAGAAGCAATTATGAATTACAAAGATAGCTTCTCTGCCTTTGATATTCAGTCATCCCGGGCAAGCCACTGAATAGACTCTTGTAGTAAGTAATTTTGCGCCCCTCCTCCCTTCTCCCCCCATTTGCCCTCTTCTGTTCTATGTAGCTGATTTGTCAGTTTTCATTTGTTTTTCTTTCCCCAACCACAACTGAGATCAACTATAATAAAATATTAAAAAACTATAATCAACATAGTGTTATTTTATTATTATGAATGTATTTCCCTTTTACTTTGAAATAACTACTATGAATATATAAATATGAGGGCGTGCAATTTTATATTCTTATCTCAGGCACAAAATTCGCTAGTTACGGCACTGCTCCCCACCCCACCCCAATTTTTGAATGGCCTTGGGTCACCAAGTCTTCCTGAATTGTCAAAATGGGTCCCCATCTGGAAAAGGCTGGGAACTGCTGCGCTAAAGAGAGAACACAGAGCATGAGATAACAACACGCAAGCAGGCAGGGATGCCCATTTTGGGTGGTGAAGACATGCCATCATGACAGCTGCATCACTAGAGACTTAAAAAATGGTAGAACACAAGAAGGAGAGAAGGTAGCAGAGGAACGAGTAAGTAGAAGTGTAACAGAAGAGAGAAGTGAGCAAATGGAAGTACAGAGGAGTGAGACGCAGCACCTTTTTTCAGACATAGTGTGTGTTTGAGGCACAGCACACAACTTTGTCCTCCCCCGAACTAAAAGGGCCCTGAACAGATGAGGTGGGGAGATTCATTATTGTTTTGAGTGGGGTAGGTGGTGTTTGGAATGAATACTGCAGGTGTGTTAATTTCTTGAAGCACTGCTAGGAGCCAGAGATCCAGACAGGAAGCTTAATTAGAGTAGAACCCACTGCTAGGTTTTTATTTATTTATTTTTTTTAATGACATGTAACCCCAACAACATCCTCACCTGAACATGAATGGAACAGGCCAGTTTTGTTTACTCTTACTTTTGAGCTTAAGGGATGTTATCAACTGTTGAAAGAGGTGTGGATGGAATTGCAGACTTGGTAAGCAAGCTGGGTATTTTCTTTCAAGGTGATGCCAAAGTATAAGGAAACTAATTAGAGCAAACAGGGTATTTGGAAACCTATGCTGAACTTCCCCCTCTGTGTGACTAGTGGTACCTGTTACTGCATCGCACAGGCCTGGTTGGGTACTGAAATATGCAGTGGCAGGTATGGTTCTCCAAAATATTAATGTACATATGTATTTATACAACTGTGGTGGCCGGGGTGGCAATCAGGAGAGAGGCCTTGTAGTGCTAACAAACACACCATCCTAGTCACAGAGAGATTGCAGTCTAAACTGGGCCACTGCACAGTACTTCAGGGTCACAATTCCAGTTTTGCATCAAGTAATAAACACTTCTAGCTACCCCGACTCCTCCATCTCCCATACACCAGAATCAGAAGGGCTCAGGAGGAAGAGGGACATTTTGTGGTGTCTAGAGTATTACATCCTGACAGTACCTTATAAGAATGGGCTCCCCTCTACAACTGCTGAAGTGGCAGAAGAAATGGGCTGTTGGTATGCGGTGTGTGCAGCCAGTATCCAAAGCCACAAGTTACTTCCAGCACCATCCTGGAGTAACATGCCTTAAGCCATAGTTTGCTGTGACTTCAGCCCCTTTCCTGTCCCATGAATCTTTTGATATTGTCATTATAGTTCTCATTAAGCCACTGTACAACAGGCAGTTGCCTTTCTGTGGTCCCTCGCTGAGGTGCTAAAGGTAGTTGTTGGGCCACCTTCCAGCTTTGAACATTGAGAGGATGTGCCTTTCGCTGGTGGTAATTTTCTTCAGCAGCTGCCCAGGATTAAAGGGGTCTTGTGTCAGCTGGTGTGCTCTGGTCACTATTTGCCTAAGGGATGGAGACAAGCTGCCTCAGCCATTGGAGCTGACATTTAGTTGGCTAATGCTGTAATGGTCTCTTTCCTTCAATTCAGGAACTTGCTTTTGCCCATCTTCTGCGCACACGTTGTGTTTAGTTGCTGATACTAGCTTTCACGGTAATATTTGGCAAAAGGCCTTTGAGTGTTTGAATCACTTGGGCTACGTGGAGTACACAGAACACTTGATTCACATATTAAGCAGTATCACAGCTGCTAGTTCAGACGACTTACCCCAAGTAGGTAATATAAGAAATAAAGTAGGATATGGCAACATTCCAAGAGAGCTTGGTTTTGAGAAAATATAAGCAGTAATTAAGTACATATTTTATTGAAAAATAAATACTTGTTTCAGAATTTACAGTTACACTAGAGTTCAAAACCACAGGTAGGCATTGATTATTGATTACTCTGTCTTCAACTTCCTGTGCATGCGTAAATCAAGAAAATATGACCAAGAGAATTGTTACACAGGTAGAGTAAACCCTCAATTGAATAGGCCCTGGTTCAGCGGACTTCATGAGCAACAGATGTCCACCAGTACCCCTACGCCCCCCATGTTCCCGAAGTCTGCTGAGGTCTGTAAAATCCTAAACCTACTAGCCCTCCTGCCTCCCCAAAAAAGTGGTCTAAGGCAACTTACCAGAGCCTCTGGAGCCGCCACTGCTTCAGCTTCCTGATACAGGTCGAACCTTTCTAGTCTGGGATGCTCTCAACCAGCAACATTCATAATCCAACATGATTTCAGTTAGCTGACAGCCGCTGGAGCCACCACGCGTTCTTCTCACCAGGGGTGGGGTACGTACATAGGCAGATGGCACTTAATTGTGTACAGGCTTCATCCCTGGTGGGAGGAGTGCATGGTGGCTCCAGTGGCAGTGGCGGCTCCTCCAGGCTGCAGTGACAGTGAGGCTTCAAGATATGGTGGCTCCCGCTGCTGCGTCATCATCATCATCTCCAGCCATGGCAGTAGCAAGACTCCGGCTGCCGTGGAGGGGCTCCAAGCTGCGGCCATGGGGGAGACTCCAGCTGCAGCGGAGCTCCTGCAGCCATGGAGGCAGCGGAGTCTCCAGCCACGGTGGGGTTCTCAGCTGCGGCGGGGCTCCTGCAGCCACAGCCGGGCTCCAAGCCACAGCCGTAGCAGAGTGTCCAGCTTCAGTTCCTCCAGTGGCAACGCCAGCTCCAGAGGCGGTTGCTCTTGTGAGGGACTGGGGTGGCAGGAGCCTGCTGTGAGTGGGTGCTTTATGCCATCTCTTTAGAATAGAAAATGTTGTTTCTTAGTTACAGTAAACAGACTTTACAGCATTAATGGACACCACTCTCACCCTATTAATCCATTAAATCAAGGGTTTGCTGTACGTTAGCAACTGGTTTTCATTCAAGACACGGACATAAAACCACTTCAAATGGCATGTTAACGAGAAGACTGCTGCTGAGCTCTACCTAGGCTTAAAAAGAACGCTTGCATAAGTCAAAAAGAAATGATGACATTGTTAAAACCCATTCGTTATTTTAAAACCATTCACCTTTGTTACTGTTACCTTGATTTAGCTAGCAATCTGTTAACTAGTTACTGAAAACGAAATTAGATGGGTGTAGCGGTTACTCTTCAGATAAGTTTTGCTTAAATATCATGCAGTAAGAAAACATTCAAATATTTAAGAAGCTTCAGCTTCCTGATACAGGTTGAACCTTTCTAGTCTGGCATGCTCTCAACCAGCAACATTCATAATCCAACATGATTTCAGTTAGGTGGATGCCCACTTATCACTGGTGTGGCCAAGTTTGCCGTGGTCCCATAAAGTTTGTTTACAGCCCCTAATCGTGGCTGTTCGTGTTCTGTGCTGTTATTTAGCTGTAATTCACTCATAAATGTCTTCTAAGACTCCAGTAAGCTGTGGAAGTATAGGTAATGCTAGCAGACTATTTTGACCTCCCATGGTCGGGCATATTTTCTGATTTGGCCCTGGCCAGGTCCCAAGGGTGCTGGACTAGAGAGGCATAACCTGCATACACAGATGAGTAAACTTATTTTATATAGCATTCCAGGCATTTTTCTGTCACATTTCATCTTTTCATTCTGTGTGGTGGGTTTCCCTAGTGCTCCGGTATATCATCTCACCTTGAATGAAACACTTAACAGCACACAGTAATATTGGTTAGCAGATTCATATCTGACTTTACAGAATACAGTATAATTGATAGATGGTGCAACTTTCTGTGTTTACAGTAAAATATATTGATTTCTAATTAAACGACACAATGCAAAAAGCTACAGCAAACACAAGTATATTACTGCTTATGTCTAGACACAAAAGCCATTTGGTGACATTTAATTAGTGTTGATTTTTCTGAAAATAGTAGTAGTGTTCTCTTCTGGTTAATATTTGTCACCTTTGACTGAGCAAACAGGCATGAAATTGTCTTTTCTTGAAAATGAACACAGCATTTTTCTTCATTTAAAAAAAATTCTATTAAAGCCACAGAACTGAAAGTTACGCACGTGGACGAAACAAAGTATATCGTGGTGGCATCATGCTGCCCCCTGTTACAAACATGAGCAACTTCTCCTGAATCCAGTTACCTGAACACCAACAAGAATGTTCACATGTACATTAGTTTTGTAGCATTCGTTATGCTGTGTTTGATCATAAATCCTGAAATTAATGTACTCTATTAAACGAAGTAGTTGAAAAATAGTTAAATTGTTAAACTTAGTTGTGTGACTGCTACTGTGATGCATGGGAAAACATTACATGTACAGAGTGGTGGGATAATCAGATTACATGTATCTGATTAGTAGATTGTAAGCGTGACTTTGTTCAGTCTCTCACATAAGCAGATAGCTTTTAAAGATTTCTTTTATGCTGAATTCTTAAACGAACACCTGTGGGTCTCATTTTCAGAGTTAGTGAACATCACAACTTTTAACAAAACTTGTGGGTACCAGCACTTCTGAAAAATCAAATCCTGTATCTGTACTTCTGCACTGTAAATAACTAAGTAAAGAGTTTTGCTAAGTCAAAAGCTGAGCTGAAGTTTTGGTTAATATTTGAATTAGATTCCTTAATTCAGATGCTTTAAAATATCAGCTGTTATACTGAGTTATATTAAATTATATTCTATGTACTTACAAACAAGGGAAAATGTTTTTAAAAATTAATTTGCTAACCACAAAGCCCAGTTGTATTATGGAAAAGATGTATGTTACACATTGAAATGCCCTCGAGTCATTAAAATGACAAACTCCAACATTTTTCTGATAGTCACTGTGATTTCCCTTTCCTATTTTCCTCAACTTTTCCTAGTTATACCCCTTGTCCTGCAACATTAATCTCCCTTAGTACTTATTGAATGTGGCTATTTATTGCTGTTCTGCATGCTGGCTGGCTAATACTCATTTTTTTCTGGATGTAATTCAGTCAGTTTAGGTGGTTGATGATATGGTTTGTATTTGAGTACATGCAGTTTTGCATGCAGTCATTTACAGGAGACATTTTTCATACCCCGCCACTCTGTGTGAACAAATGAGATATTGATCAAATATAGAAGAGATTTATATATGGCCAATGCAAGAAATCATTTGCATGTGTAAATTTGATTACTTGCTTACACAAGTGATAATGTTCATTTACAGGATCACATTCTGCAAATTTGGCCAATGAAGGATAATGGAAATAATTACGTGATTAGTAAGTAGCATAGGTTACAAAATAAATAAATTTGACAACGTTGATTACTGTTTGGGGCAGAAGTGAATTAATAAATGTGAATTCAGTACAATATTTACCGATGTTCACGTAAATCTTTCAAAATTCAGGCTCTGGCAGACGAGGAAAAAGGTACCTGTAGCATAAATAGTAGGGCAAGCAGCGGAAGGGCCAAGTGTACCTCCTACTCCTTTGCTAAAAACCCCTTCTTGCCCCCACACAATGGCTTGGTTAGTCAGCACTGTGTCTTTTATTCTTTGGCTGGTGCAGGGAGCACTTCCCCGCTACCTCCTCCCCCACCACCACCTCCCTCAAATCTACCTTACGCCCTGTAGTAAATGTCTGGCTGCTTGTTGTGGAGAGATCAGCTGCAAGAACAGATAGGCAGTATGCCCTGCCAGACTGTGTAACAGATGCAACAAGCATTGAAAGTAAGAGATCTGTGTTATCACCCACCTAAATTGACTGAACTACACCTGGAAAGAAATAAGTATTAGCCAGCCAGGGTGCAGAACAGCAATAAATAGCTACATGCAATAAGTGCTCAAGGAGATAACTGTTGCAAGGTAAGGGGGTATAATTAGAAAAAATTGTGTGAAATTAAGAAAGAGAAATCAGAATGACTATCAGAAAAATCTTGGAGTTTTTTTAGGCTGTGCATTAAGGAAGGGGTCGAATCTCCATCACTCATTTTTATATGTACAGGAGACCAAAATACTAGCAGGGCACAATCCAGCAGTGGAAAGGGAATAAACTAGATGATGCATGCATCCTTCATATAGATTAACAATGTCTCCAAGAGTCAATCAGATTATAAAGATTGAAACTTCACTGCTTTTCAACTCTCCTTTAAATAATTTACTTATATGTGTAAGGTCCCCTATATGTTTTAAAAAAACTACCACATCAAACTATTTATGCAGTGATTTTCCAACTTGGTTGCTATTGAGAAATAACAACAGATGCCCAATTTTGCTCTTGTCATATTTTTTTCCTTTTCCACAAACAGGAATGTCCTTTAGGAAGCTACAGGTAAACTGGGTAGCATGCCAATAAAACAATATAAACCGGTTCAGGCTTTTGCCAGTTTGTCAGAGAGAACTGTCCTTAAACATCTCTGGTGTGTCTTCTGAAGCTGGCTCCAGGCTTGACTCTGGGCTCAGAAGATGAGTCACTTTTTCATCCGTTTCAGGAAGTATTTGATTGTTACATGCAGTTGCGCTTTTAACTTTCTCATTCAGCTGAAAAATGTTTACCTTAGAGTGACACGTAGATTTTCCATCAGCAGATGAAGGCAGGTGGCAGTGGAAAAGTAGAAGAAAGCATTTGTAAAACTGAAAAAAAGAAAAATGTTTTTAAACATTGCTTCTAGACAAATTTAAAAATCAGTACATCTCTAGTTGCAGTTGCAGACAGGGATTCGCACTGAATTATTAGGCTCGTCAATTTGTAATTAAACATTTCTCACTCTAGATCCACATTCCTTGTCGCTTGTAGGTTAAACAGTTACGTTTTGCATGTTTGGGCATCTTTCCTTTTTGGATTAGTAATTTTGCTCTTTTAAGATCATAAACATCATCTTATGTGAAAGGAATGCTTCAGTATGGGCTGAAACGTTCTAATCACTTCATGAAGTCACAAAGGGAGAGGTAATCATAAGTGAGTTGTTACAAAGTTACTTAGAAAAGATCAGAAAGGAAACGTACATAACTAATACTGCAGGGCAGGATTAAAAGAATGTGCCTTCACTTAAATAAGCATTATAAATCTGAACATTCATGATGCCAACTTCATTTTAAACCAATTTTTTGCTTAATTTGAGTAATAAACTAACTCCCTTTTAATGGTGATTGATTTTAAATCACAAGATTTAGCTCACAATATCCTTGTGGTTTTTTAATTCCAAACCTTTCTTATAGAAAAGCCAATTATCTGAGTTCTGATTTTCAACACCAAAAGTTAAACAGTAGTATTCCACCTGTAGCCTTGCTTTGAAACACATTTCCTCTCGATGAGCTGACATATTGTAACTGGAGTTTCTATGAACAGTGGTGTTTTTTTTTAAATGACATTAAATAAAGAACTGCCGTCTCAGGTGTTAGTCAGTCAGTAGTTTTGACAGGCTTATGTAAAGCTGAAGCACAGCCCGTAACTAGTAAATCACTAGGGTAGTTTAGGCTGCCAATATTTTCATACTAATCCTTTCTTAAGGAGCATAAAAAAGGTGAGCCAATTCATTGATCTCCCTTTTCAAAAATACAGAATCCCTTTCTTAGTACAAATTTATCATCCTATTATTGGGGCCACTGAGAAGACAGGGCTTTCCTAGGGCTTTCCTAGGTCCTGCAGAATCTACATCCCCCTGGCTCCCAAACCCCCTGCGTTATTCATACAGAGGTTCCATGCATGGACGTGCGGTAAAGATGACAATCCCCAGCACTGTAGAAGTAATTTTTTACTTGCTTTAAGTAGGAAGCAAATCTCTGCTGATCCTGGTGGATGTCTTAGGAATTGCTGGCTACGTCTGCACTACCAGATAAATTTGATTTTATTAAATCGATTTTATAATGCTGGGTTTTATAAATTCAATTTTGAGTATCCTCACTTCCCACAAAGTCGAGTTAGTGCTGCCACACTAGAGTGGCCAAACACAGACTGTTGCAGCAAGGCATTGTGGGAGGAGTTTCCTCAGCCCTGCATTCTGCACCCTCCACCCAAGCCCTGCTGCACCCCCATCGCTGGCAGCACTCACCCTGCTGTCTGGTTCCCAGGTCCCCACAGCTTGGGTGACCTGGGAAACTGACCAGCACCGCTGCACCTGCCTCAGGGGAGCCAGGTGCTGCACTGGTGAGTTTCCTGGCTCCTGTGAGTGGCAGGCAAGCAGGAGCCAGATGCAGCAGTGCTTCCAGTTTCTCAGCTCCCTGTCACTTGCAGGAGCCAGGAAACTAACCAAGGCTGCTGTGCTGATCAGTTTCTGGGCTCCTGTAGCAGGCAGCTGGGAGCCAGGTGCAACAATGTCAGTCAGCCTCTGGAGGCAAATGGATTCAATTCAAAGACGTAGCGCTTCCACACCAGCCTTCATTCCAACTATTGAATTTGAACTTGATGCTATATCCACCCAGTTCCACTGATGATACGCTGTCGGTATTAGTGCTCCCAAAATCCAGCTCATGGTGTTTACCGTGAAGACGGTCACTTGGTACAATCGAGCTAACTGCATTAAATTTGAATTAATTTCATAGTGTAGACATAGCCCTAGATGCAGTTGAAAACGTGAAGCTGAACGAGAGTAAATGGTTCTGCGTTATGCTGGATGCACCTGTTCCTCAGTCAAATCCAAGGGTGTCACCATGGGCACTTGTCCTCATCTAAAGTGTCCCAACCGTAGAACTGCAACCTCCTGCGCATCTATATCACCTTCTTTAGCACAGTCTGAGAGGCTGCAGACTCTAGTGCTGCCAGTGCATGGATGAGACTCAGCTCCCTATATTTCTCTACCTCCCTATGAAATTCCCCTGGGTCCAAAATGTCTCCATGCCTCAAAAGAAGCCAGTGGATGGATGAAGAGCACCTCGCTCAACCCCCACTCTAAGAAAGTCACCAGTTATGATAACAGGAAGTCGGAAATACTTTGAGGAACTCAGAAATACTCTAACCTAACCCCCGTGAAGAATAACGTCCAGACACGAGGCTGTGGAAGTGGTGGGAGGAATCTGGGTGAATGCTGGGCTCCTTGCTACAGCTGGGTGCTCATATGGCTAGGCTGGCAGGACGTGCTTTGCTTCCCCTGTGGCGAGCATGCTGTTCCTTTATAAATATGAACCCAGAAGTTCCCTGTGGCTCGCCAGTGGGGCTCAAACTGTGCCCAAACCTAGAAGCCTTCTAGTGGAAATGCTGGCCTTTTCAGTGTAGTCTTACCCCCATCAATGACTTCCTATAACTAAATGTTGATGGAACTTGTTCACGTCTTTGAAGTTGAGCATGTATGCAAATGTTTACAGGATCAGGGCATAGATAAACATCTGAAACCGGGGCAAGGGAAGGCAGAACTCTCGCAAGTTTCTATGTTTCTACATAATTTTGTTCAGTGTTTAGGTATGAAGATGATGGTATCCAAAAATATCTTAGTGTATATTGATATAACTTACACAGCATCTAGTGTGCTAGGTGTGTCAGAAGTATATAGAAATATGGTCTGCATAGGCAAACAATGGTCTCCTGCTGCCAGCCCTGAGCAGTTCCAGAACTGGCCAGTATGCTGCAGCTGGCCCCTGCTTGGCTGCCCTGGCCCTGGCTCCCACCTCTGCCATGGTGGCTTGGCTCCCATCCCTGCAACAGGCTGCTCCAGTCCCCCATGGTGGCCCCAGCTCCCAGCCCTGCTGCAGCCCCAGATCTGGGAGCTGGGGCAGCTGCAGTAAGGTTGGGAGTCAGACCGCTTCTCCCTAGGTGCGGCTTTCCCGCCGCTGCTGGGCCACCATTCTTGGCTGTGGCTCCCCAGCCCCTGCTCTGGCCACCAGGCTCTCTAGTCCAGCAACATCCATGGTCATAGCAGACCAGAGAGCACCGAATTTCAGAGGTACAACCTGTACACAAATAAGGACTAATGATAAAAATCAATGGGATTTGAATTGTAAGGTTTAGCATATGCCTGGATTAGTTCCGTGATCTTGTCATGCAATTTTTGGATGTAATCTCTTCAGTGAGCTGAGAAGGAGATGGTACTACGGGGTTTTATAAACCTAGTATAGGTTTCTTAGGTCTATTGTCCTGTTATTGTCAACACATGGTCTGACATAACAGTGTGATGTGGCAATTGTGTATTACTTTTGAATATTTTGCAACTAAATACAATAAAGCACTTTGAGATGCATGGTGAAAGAAAGCAGAGGATGGGGTTGCAGAAAAATTCTCAGAAGGTAATCTAGCTTTATTTTTGTTCTTAAATTTCATTTCAGGGATCCTCATCATGATGTCCATGTGCAACGAAGTGCACGTGTATGAATACATTCCTTCAGTCCGACAAACTGACCTTTGTCACTACCATGAACTATACTATGATGCAGCTTGTACCTTAGGGGCTTATCATCCACTACTGTATGAGAAACTGCTGGTACAGAGGATGAACAAAGGTTTGCAGGATGATCTGTATCGGAAGGGGAAAGTAATCTTGCCAGGGTTCAGGTCTATGAAGTGCCCTGGACAGGATCACTTCCTGCACCTGTAAAAGTGAATCATTCAAAAATAATGTGCAATAAGGTACTACTGTCGTACTATAAACAACAAAGGAATACTTGAAATGTATCTTAGACCAACCTAGTCTTGAGTCTATAAACTGTAATTGTAATTAAGTAGCAGACATGAAAGTTTGTTCCTTCCTAAGCCTGAGTATTTATAACTGCTTTGCAAATAGCTTAAAAAAAAAAAAGGCTTTGCTTACGAAAGGTGCAGAGGCACAGTTAGACAGAAATGCAACGTATTGTTTTGGGCTTGACCTGTCAGAAATCATCATTAGAGGCTACTTATGCCTCATTTACTAGATGCCAAACTTAAAAGGACAAAAGTTAACGGTTAAATCGGACACTGTGGAACAGCCTGTATAATCATACGTGGAACTATCTGCTGAGACATGATTTATTATCTTACTACAGGATTTTTGCCCCCATCCCCACCCTGCCTCCCAAATCATGGTTTTGAACTGGGCATGCTATGACTATAATGGGACTAGTTCTTATTTACACAAGGTGCTCTTACTCCTCTCTGTTAGGGTAAATGCGCCTTAAAGGGAGTGTAATGGGACCTTCTTAAATGACAATCAGGCCCAAGAGCTAGTCATTGTATTCAGGTGGATTCTGCAACCAGAAAGTTACAAGTGATGTTTACTCCCTTTTAAATGGTTATTACTCTACACGCAGCCAGGTAGTTTAAATAACTACAGTACTACTGCACATATCTGTCATGGTCCATGCAGATGCTGCATTCAGGCACAGGGTGAAGAGACGAGGATCTCCTCAGTTCTTCAGAACATACTCAATCTGCCCTCATTCAGCTCCCACAGGTGGCTGGCAAGGGGCACAAGTGAGAACAAAAGGGTGCATGGATTGTCGGCCCGGGAGCAGTTTTCCCCTCTGTGCACATATGTACGTGTACACTCAGGGAGAATGGAGACAAGGTGCTTTGCTTGCCTGCGTAAATTTGGAAGTAAGTTGTAAAAAAAAGATTTCTTGCAAGAAGATTATTCAAAAATATAGGCCAGCCTTTTCAAAGTACATAAGCATTTTGGATGGGGAGAGTTCCTGAATTATTTGGCTCTTCTGTTTCGGTACCCCTCCCCCCTCATTAAATGTGTTTATTACTGCTTTTTTTAAAGTGTGGCTGGGGGGGAGGGTGTTTTTTTTTCATGAGACAAGAACAAGTTGTCAGCATTTTTAATTGAGAATTATAGAGTCTGTATTCTGCAAACATTGTAAAACCTTTAGAAAACTGACTACGGCTTGCACCCTGAGACCTTCTCATAATTTCATTGTAAAAACACAGCACAGGTATTCTCAAAACCACTTCTGAAATCCACCTGGCTTCAATGCATTTAAAATATTTTACTTGACAGAATTCAGTTTCAGGCTGGAAATGGGTTAATGTTCTTTTTGCTTTTTAATATTTGGTTTTGCAGTAAGAAAAATTCAGTAGGTGTGATTATGTACAAAAACCCCATATGTATCCTATCCATAGCCATTCAGCAAAAAGATCATTGTTCATAGAGACACTGTTCTTAAAAATGGTCGACAGGAACAACTTATTTCACATAGGCTACGTCTACACGTGCCCCAAACTTCGAAATGGCCATTTCGAAGTTTACTAATGAAGCGCTGAAATGCATATTCAGCGCTTCATTAGCATGCGGGCGGCAGCGGTGCTTCGAAATTGACGTGCCTTGCCACCGCGTGGCGCGTCCAGACGGGGCTCCTTTTCAAAAGGGCCCCGCCTACTTCGAAGTCCCCTTATTCCCATGAGCTCATGGGAATAAGGGGACTTCAAAGAAGGTGGCGTCCTTTTGAAAAGGAGCCCCGTCTAGACGTGCCGCGCGGCGGCAAGGCGCATCAATTTCGAAGCGCCGCTGCCGCCTGCATGCAAATGAAGCGCTGAATATGCATTTCAGCGCTTCATTAGTAAACTTCGAAATGGCCATTTGCATGGCCATTTCGAAGTTTGGGGCATGTGTAGACACGGCCATACTGAGCTTTTGGCTATTGTGAACGAGCTTGTGATGGAGAAAACTATGTTGATGTATTTTCTGTCCTCTGTTTATAAACTGTGGTTTTCAAACTTTTTTCATTTGTGGACCCCTAAAAATTTTCAGATGGAGTATGTACCCTTTCGAAAAATCTTTGACATAGTCTGTGGACTCCACGGATCTGTGACCACAGGTTAAAAACCACTTTTATAAATATAAATCAGAAGAACTTCGTAATCTTCCCCCAGCTCAACCTTTCCTGTTGTTTCCCCCCTGTAAGAGCAGAATGAGTTTATTGCATGCACTTTGCTGCCTTTTTTCAAGTTGTCATAATCTTGGGCGTTGGGATTCTTCTAAAATTCTTTCTAGCTGCTAAAAAGTGTGTCCATGGGATCCACGTATGCCTTGCATTGATTAGATAGGTATGTTCGTAAAGCATTTTTCATCCTGTGAAATGGACAGCTTTCATTAATTTCAGCCTTAGTATCTGGATGTTACATACTGATTTTGGGGGTGGGGGGAAACGTTATATTGTAATAATATTTTATGTTCAGTTTTATTCTTTAGTAGTATCCAGTCTTGGTAGTACTAGAAAACCTCGATGGAAAAAATATACTTTCCCCATATATTTTACTTCATCTTCTGTGAAACCTCTTACATGGGATTTTGCTGCCTGGGCAGAGTGGCACTTTGTCATTCAGTGATCTTAGTATCTGATCAGGGTTTCCATTTCCTATGTGCCAAGTTTATATTGGATTAGCTTCCACACTTTTCAATAAATGACGCTGATCATCTTTCACGTAACAAAGGAGTAAGCCACTGTGCCGTATGGAGGAGTCTCTCAGACTCCATAAAATAGCATGCCAATTTTCCCATGCAGTTGCCCATTCTAAACTGAAACTCTTGTTTCTATCAGGAATTAAAAATACTAGCCAGCAGTACTCTTAAGGCTGTGTCTGCACTAGCCCTCTCCTTTCAGAAGGAGCATGTTAATGAGGTATTTCGGCAGATGCTAATGAGGCGCTGCAATGAATATGTAGCGCCTCATTAGCATAATGGTGGCTGCGCGCAATTGGGAAGTGCCGCTTTTGAAATGCATGCCACCCATGTAGGCAGGGGCCTTTCGAAAGGACCCCTGACTTTGAAATCTCCTTCTTCTCATTTGGTTTTGGGAAGAAGCGGGTATTGAAGTCTGGGGGTTTCTTTAGAAAGGCCCCCATCTACACGGGTGGCACGCATTTCGAAAGCGGCACTTTCGAATTGTGCATGGCCACCATTACCCTAATGAGGCACTGCATATTCATGGCAGCGCCAAATTAGCATCTGCCAAAATACCTCATTAACATGCTCCTTCCAAAAGGAGAGGGCTAGTGTAGACATGCCCTCAGGGTGCACAACAATAAGACAGTGCTTTGTTACACTCTAGGTAGTGTGTCGTCATGTGCAGATTGTATACAGCCCTATGGACTGTAAAGATTCCTGTAAAGAAAAATGTGAGGCAGCATACTTTGCACTCCTGTTAAAACTAAGTGCTACTTTTTAAAGTTCTCTCACAAAGCTGGCCACTCATTCAGGAAATGTATTTGCCACTTTCCTCTTACATTCCCACGCACATCCTTTATTGTGTAGTTCTAGTGTGCACTGGAGACCTGGAGTGGAAAATCTCCCAGGCCAAGAGCAAATTCCAAGAAACCTTTGCCTTCTCCTAGATGGTATAATTTATTTAAATTGGTGTGGATCTTTCATACAGCACTTCATCTATCCTAATTCTATCCCAGAGCATGTTAAAATTTACCAACTAGATGGGTGTTTATAACATCTTCACACCCAGTATGTGCTTTAGAGTTAAGTCACCAGCCTCTTCCCAAAATGGAGGCCCAATGACCTGTGAATCACAGGATCTCAGTCATCCCAATGAGGGAGGGTCCTGAGGTGACTTCCAAACCCTAGTTTCCCCTGTAATAGTTCAGCGTTCTACCAACTCGGGCATCTTGACAATTTCAGCTTTTTCCCTCCTGCTCCTTCCATCTATCAGTACCTGTATCAGCTGACCCTGAGTTGCTAACTGAGAATTCAAGTTCAGTTATACTTCTGAGCCACAGGACACTAGGCAGAAGAAAAGGGCAACTATAGACCTGTTACTCTCATCAGTCTTCCCTCCATTTATGGTGCCTCCCTCCTCAGCTTGGGTACTTTTTGCTTTCACGGGAGGCCACTGAGGTGGCTTTTTGGTGTTGGTCCGTTTTTAAACTTTGAGAGCAGAAAATCATTTATTAAAAATCCATACAAATCAGTTGCATTTAAAAGAGTGAATGAACATGTATGAGGTGTTCAGTAGATGTCTGGATAGCTTTTTAATAATGGTAACTTGTGACTTGTGTGTTTATACAGGAAACCCTCGATTTAATGGCCCCCAACATAACCGACTTCGGAAATAATGGATGCTGTCTGCCAGTCCCCTGCCCCCCACCCCTCCCAAATAAATGCTGGTGTGGCTGGAGACACCAGGGCCAGAGGAGCCGGTGTGGGGGCTGTAGCAGGGCACAGGAGCGCTCCTCCCCTAGCCTTCTGTGCATGGAACATGTCGGCACCCACCCACCGCTGCCTGTGATGGCGCTGAGCAGCAGCCATGGTGTTGGAGGCTTCTGCCCGCTGGCAGGCTGGTGGCGACCATGCTCCGCCTTCACACGGGCGGCTCAGAGCCAGGGGCTGGAGAAGCCGCAGTGCTGAGAGCTGCAGGAGTTGGAAGGAGCCAGGCCAGCATTCAGCTCCTCTCCTGGTAATTGGGAGAGGGAGATGGAGGTGTGAGGGGAAGAATGGGGTAGGACAGGGGAAGGGAAGGCAGGGCAGAGGACAGGAGTGAGTGATGGGCTGGGAAGGTCATGCAGTATAACCATTCAGATATAAAAGACTTATGGCATTAAGAGACACCCCTTCCCCCCATTAGCCCAGTAAATCGAGGGTTTACTGTACATACACAAGTGATGTGTAACACATTTTCCCATCCAGACTGTTCATCAATATTTCAGGGTGTGCTCCTGTAGCCTTGGTATGGATGTAATTCCCACTTGAAGTGAGCTGGGGACTGCCTGGGCAAGGCCTGCACAAACATGCCTCCTGAAGCGCATGAGGCAAATGCCCAGGTTAGACTCATCCCCCTTGTATGTCTCTAGAATTACAAAAGCCTCATTTCTGTGCACTGATGATGTAAGATTAAGAGGTGAGACAGTTGCACTTAAAACCACACCTACAAAGCTTGAGTAAATGTGCTGGATTTAAAGTTTTGTTCTGCTGTGCTTTCCACTGTGAATTATGCAGCTTTTTCAGCACAGTCCTGTTGCTTTTTGCATGAAGCCTTTAGATGGTTAAATCAAGGTATTCTGTTAATTCCAGAGAAATCATGAAAGTTTTGACTCATTTCGAGCCACTCATTTCTGAAAGGAAAAATACTTCTGATGTTCCGTTCCTTCTGAGGTATTCAAGGCAGAAGGGTTACCTGGCTCTCATTATTCTTCATGTTATTATAATGTTTAATGCCCACGTAATTATAAGTCCATGAAGTTACACCAATGTAACAGATTGGGGGTGGTAAAGAGAGAGAGAGATTAATGTATAATTATATTGGCCTATACACTGAGCGCAAATACTTAGCTTCATCAATGCAACCTAGTGATGAGATTCTTTTGTTTCAGATGAAGAATTTCTACTTGATTCTGTTCACACCAATTTTTTGCCAAATGAGGCAAAACTGAAATACTTCATTTTTAACCAGAATCAATTGCTGCCTTAGGATGTTGAAAAGATTTAACTCAATATATTTAGAAACCCAAGTAGTATGTAGACAAGGCCATACATGGTTACTTTTGTGTTGGTCTTCCTCATCAGTAATGCTCTCAAAAATGGAGAAATGCTATTAAGACACAGACAAAGATGATGAAATTAGCATTAAAATGCGTTGCCCGTGAAAGTGTCATTTTGTGCTCTTTCCCCTTCATCGACATTCCTTAAATATGTTAGAGTGTTCTTTGAGGCAGACTAGGAAACGTCATTAGAGAGAATAATGCAAATTTTCCTGAAAGTTATCCTCTCCAGGGCAAAGAGGATACCTGATTTAACTGTTTGAACTTTAAAGTAGCCCATGTCTGGGCATGCCTCTCAGAGGCTTATTTAATTAAATGAATTTTGACACAATGAATTTTTTCTCTTCAACTTGGCAAGTTCAGAGTTTTGTTCTTGGAATATCAGCTATGTAAAAGCCTCACATGTATCTCATATCATCTCATCCTTTGTGAAATGTAGTCATTGAACTATTCAGATATGTAAGACTGTGTACTTTTTTAATAGCTCGGACGATTATTTTGTATGATGATTTTTTTAAATGAATGTGTACTCTTCAACAACTTAAAGCTTGATGATTTTACAGGAGTCACATTTTTAAACAGTGTTTGTATACATTTTAACACTTTTCTATTTTGATTTTGTATATTTTTATGTATGCACAATGTACAGATTTTTGCTGTAAATAAAACTTTTGTTTTCATTTATTTAGCTGTGTTGGCTGTTACCCTGAATGGATGAAATTGCACATGACATGAAATGGGGATGTTACTGGTCTATTCTACATAGTGAGGAGAACAAGATCTTGAACTGAACCAGAGGTAGAAGCTAAAGTACTGTATTGAAT
Organism: Carettochelys insculpta; assembly: GCF_033958435.1. Classification (NCBI taxonomy): domain Eukaryota; kingdom Metazoa; phylum Chordata; order Testudines; family Carettochelyidae; genus Carettochelys; species Carettochelys insculpta. The sequence continues at coordinate 123,892,090 of NC_134137.1, forward strand.
TAAAAGTAGAAAACATACAAAATATGTGGACTGGGATATAGAGCGGTAAAAGTGAGTATGGACGAAATGGTTGCTATAAACCACTGGTCAATAAAAGGAACTGGGGTGACTGAAGACAACCTTTGTTTCACTGACAAGAATAATGGGAAAAAACCAGACACTCAGAGCCTTTTGTACACAGGGAAATTGATTAGCATATCCATAGTGATGAAATTATTTCAGAACCAAGTCACTTCTATTCCAGATTAGTGTCCACATTTGCAGTTATTCTGACATAGCTTTAGTACAATAGTTTATTTCACTATGGCTATACTGGTCAATTTCTCTTCTCAGAAAAGTCTGAAAGAAAAGGCAGCACTCTAGTGACTTGACGTGGTGTTGAGAATGTAGATAAACTTCTGTTGACATGAATGTTTTGTCTGCTCTGGAAATCACATCCACGAGGAGTGTTAACAGAATTTTATGAAGATATGAAGCAGAACCTGACCTAGGGCAGATCTCTGCAGGACCCCACTGTATACAACTTTCCAGCTTGATTGTGAGCCAGTGATAACTAGACTTTGACTATGCTTCTCCACATAGTTGTGCACCTCCCTTACAATAGATTTGTGTACTCTATATTTCTCTGGTGTCCTTTCAAAAAACTTAATAAGAACAATTGTTGTTTGGACAGTGGCAAAGAGAACAGCATGCTTATAAAATCTGCCAAGTTGTAACAGGTTGCAAAAGCTTTGGTAGAACAGGATTGGAATTCAAAAAGGTCTTGACAAACGAGAAAAATGGTCTGAAATAAACAGGACGAAATTCAGAAAGAACAACTGCAAAATGTTTCATTTAAGAAGGAACAATCAACAGCACACATGCAAACTGGGGAAAAAAGTAGAAGGAGTAGTGCAGAAAAGGATCTGGAACCTATAATGGATTGCAAATTAAATATGAGAAAATGATTTAACATTTGCAAAAAAGTGACTGTTATTCTGCGATATATTTTCAGAAATTTTGTAAGCAGCAAGACACAAGATGTAATTCTTCCACTCTATTCAGTTGGAATATTGTGTCCAGTTCTGGGCATCACACTTCTAGAAAGAGCTGAACAAGTCAGAGACAGTTCAGAGGACAACAGAGGTGATTAAAGGTCTAGATAACATGACAAAGGAAAGACTGGAAAAAATGGGTTTATTTAGTCTAGGTAACAGAAGGCTGAGGTGGAATAGAAGTCTTTAAGTATTTGAAATGTTGCTGTAAAGAGGAGGGTAACAAAGTGTTCTCCTAACTGCTGAGGTAATGACAAGAAGAAATGGACTAAAATTGCAGCAAGGAAGATGTAGGTTAGATATTAGGAAGTACTTTAACTGTGAAGGTTCTTAAAAACTGGAATAAATTTCCCAAAGAGGCTGTGGCATCGCCATCAAGGGAAGTTTTTAAAAACAGACAAACAGCTGTCAATGATGACTTAAACAAACATATACCCTGTCCAGCCTTATTTAAATTCCACCATTTTATAAGGTGAAAATTGGCAATCCTACTGTGTGGAACTTTAAGTGCGAACATCACAGTTACATACTGAGAGTGGAAAACCTTGTAAATTTCTTCAGCTTTGCACAGGTCACAGAGTAGGTCCTTTTGCTCATAGGTGAGAATTCAATTTCCCTTACTCTGTAGGGAACTTGCACTAATCAGTTGTCTGCATGGTGGGCTGACAGCCTCCTGCGAGGTGCTGAACAGTCTTCACTCACATTGACTTCACTGGGAACTGAAGATCCTCCACCCCTCACATGCTTGGCCCAACAGTGCTTGGTGTCTCTTACATGCTCTATGCTTTAATCAGGCAGACCAAAGTAAATGGACCTTTTCCATGGGGGAGCTGTCCAGCATTTCAGAAGAAGGATGAGAGCCATTAAAAAAAGATGATGTCTTAATCTGCTCTTTGCTCAGTGACGATAGCTGAAAGGGTGAGCCATTACTTTTCTGATGATGTAGAAAGGAAACAGAGGTAACTGGTATAGGTATCCTATGTAGATTTCTTCAGAAACAACTGAACTACAATTTGCTGTATGATGGCTTGTCTCAGCCATGAAGAGCATAGTTTTCTTTTACATGAGATGAAGTTGGGCATCCCACAAAATGTCTAGAACCTCTTATTATAAATGGCATTACAACAGATGTGTAGCAGATGTTTCTGATACAGGAGTAATTACTTTTATCCAAGCAGAGGCCTGTCTGGATTTGATATGTTTTGTCTATGCAGTAGTTCAAAAATGTCTGGGGGTCAGTAACATTTGGCTCTGGAGTCACGTGTAGATATTTAGCATCAATAATCCAAGAGTTATTTTAAAACACTGGCTGAGTAGCGAGCTGGACTGTTAATGATTATTTTCAATAAGTTATGGAGCACTGCAGAAATTCCAGAAGGCAGAAGAAAGTTAGTGTTATGCCAGTTTTTAAAGAAGTAAATGGGATGATCCAAGTAATTATAGGCCTTTCAACCTGACATCCCTATTTGGGCAAGATAATGAGCATCCAATACAGGCACTGATTAATAAGGAATTAAGTCTGAGTATTATATAATTAATGCAAATCAATATGGCTTTAATGAAAGAGAATCTGTTAAACTTACTTTATAGTTTTTTTGATGAGACTAGAAGTTTGGTTGATAAATATATTAGTGTTAATATAGTATATATAGACTTCTGTAAGACATTAAACCTGCTTCTGCACAACATCTTGATTAAACAACTAGAACACTATAAAATTAACATGGCATGAGAGATTGGTTCTTGGCTTCATGGTACTTAACATATTAGTCAATGAGTTGAAAGAAAACATAAAATAATTGTTGACAAATGTAGCAGATAACACTAAATTATGGGGGTGGTAAATAATGAAGACAGCACTGATTCTGAGTGATGTGGATCACTTTGCAAATTGGGAGCAAGCAAACAATATCCATTTTAATATGGCTAAGTGTATAGATCTGGGAACAGAGAATGTAGGTCATACTACAGGACAGGGGACCATCCTGTGAAGCAGTGGCTCTGAAAAAAGATTTGGTGCTCTTGATGGACAATCAGCTGATCCTGAGATGCCACTATGATGCTGTAATCAATAGATCTAATGTGATCTTTGGATGCATGAGGAGGGGAATCAAGTAGAAGTAAAGAGGTTATTTTACCACTGTATTTTGCAGTGATATAGCCACTGCTGGAACAGTGTTCACTGCTGGTGCCAGCAATTCAAGTATTGATATGTTGGGGAAGGTTCAGAGAAGACCCTGGGAATGACTGAAGGATTAGAAAACATGCCTTACAGTGACAGACTCAAAAACTCAATCTGTTTAGACTAAAAAAGGGAAGGTTAATGGGTGACTTGATTACAGTCTATAAGGGGAACAAATATTAAACAATGGGCTATTCAAAACAGCAGAGAAAGGCGTACTATGATCCACTGCTGAAAAGCTGAATTTAGACAAATTCAGGCTGGAAATATAACATCAAATTCTAACCACTGGAAAAATGTACTGAAGATGATGCTGGATTCTCCAACACTGATGATATTTAATTCAAGATTTGTCCTTCTTTCAAAAGATCTGCACTAGGAAATATTTCTGGGAAGTTCTTTTGGCTTGTATTATGTAGCTCACCCTAGATGATCTCAATGGTCTCTTCTGGGCTTTGGAATCTACAGAGAAGTTTATTGCAGGGAACAGATCTGCTGGTTGTGATTTGGCTGAGGTAAGGCAGATGACTATATTTTCTTTTACAGCTGCAAGGACTTCTTGAGTTATTAATGAGTTATGGATGAGCAAATCTTGTGACATGGGCACTCTACCACTCTTACTCAAGTTTTCTGAGACTCATGGTCCCTGTGGCAGTGATGTGAGGGATGGGGTTAATGGGGGATGCTTTGTCAATGGTTTTGATAAAAGGCTAGGTGCAGTGTTCTTCTTCAACACGTTAATCTTTTGACTGGGTGGTTTTCTATTCCAGGATCTTCTGAGATTAAAATCTATGGAGGACTAGCTGATTTGCTTCATTCACTGGAGTGGCAATGATGGCTCTCTTTAGTACCTACTATCAAGAAGGTAAATTTCTTTTGCCAAAAATATATCAGCTCTCAATTAAATGCTTATCAAGGTTGATGGAAATGTTAATCTAATTAATTAAAAGATTGGAATCCAACTTTAATATCCTGGCTGGGATGATTTAGTTAGGGTTGATCCTGCTTTAGGCAGGGGACTGAATTCGATGACCTCCTGAGGTGCCTTCCAACCCTATGGTTGTATAGATTTCTCTGGAAGTGGGGAGAAAGTATGAATGACTTATGTATATGATTCACGGTTATCAGATTCCCTGATTCACTGTCCCTAGTCCACACAACTCTTAGAGCCTATGTTTATATTGACGTTACAGGTCCAACTTGCTGTCTTCTTTTGGGGTTTTCTCAAGACCACTTCCATTCAGTTCCCCAAGAACTCAGTTCAGCTCCAGTCTCATCGCTTAGGTTCTCTTGTTTGGCAGAGAGATAATCTATGCTGCACTGATCAGACTCAAGCATAGCAAATGAGAGTAGGACATTAAAATTAACACAGCAAACCTCTTCCTTCATAAACACTGACATTAAATTGCATTTATATACATTATATATAATGGGCAATGTGGGAATTGGCTTCTTTACATGGTGTGTGGCATGCTCTGTTTATGTAGTGTCCATGCTTAGCATGCTTTTTACCTCATTTTTATGTTTATGACTTTATTCATTTTTATTTTGCTCATAGTAAATGGTTTCCCTGGATGTTCTCCCTCTTGTCCTGGCTAGCTCAGACATTGTCTCTTAGCTTACTGATCCATTCACTCATCTTAGTTGACCCAAATATTTTTGCTTCACCCACAAAAGCTTATGCCCAAATAAATTTGTCTTTAAGGTGCCACAGGACTCCTTGTTGGTTTTGCAGATGCAGTCTAACGTGGCTATCCATCCAAGATCTACAGAACGAACGCTGAACAGAATAGCACTAAAGAGGCCATTGCATCTAGTTCCTGTTCACAGGTCTAAGTCAGACTCATTTAGAATGGTGAAACCTGATGGATGGATATCAACTGACAGAGCCAGAGGCAAATCTGCCAGCAACTACAGCAATCTTTGACTTAAAGATGAAAAATAAAGGGTCTATTACTGCCATGACACGCAAGGAACAATTTCAGATTATTTTATTAGTTCCTGTTTCTTGGAGAGTTCAAAACATAATAGTGGAAATACTTTCATGTTTTTTCCCCACCAAATCAACTTACTGTTTAGCAGGTTTAAAACTAACAAAGGGAATTTTCTTCCTGCAGCATGTAGTAGGTCTGTGAAACTTCTTGCTAGAGGATGTTGTGATGACCAGGATTTCAACAGGGTTCAAAAAAGAGCTAGATTCATTCATAGAGGTTGGGTCCATCAATGGCTATTAGCCAGGATGGGTAGGAATGGCATCCCTTGCTTCTGTTTGTCAGAGGCTGGAAGTACATAACAGGAAAGAGATAATTCAGTGGTTTGAGCATTAACTTGTTAAACACAGGGTCCTCAGCTCAATCCTTGAGGGGGCCATTTAGGGATATGGGGCAAATAGACTTATTTAGGGGGGAAAAAAGGAGTGGGGGTCGGGGGATGGCGCTTTGTCCTGCCAAGAGGGCAGGGGACTGGAGTCAATGACCTTCCAAGGTCCCTTCCAGCTCTGAGAGATGTGTATCTCCATATATGATTTATCACTTGATGATTACCTGTTCTGTTCACTCTCTCTGGGGCATCTGGTATTGGCCATTGTCAGAAGACAGGATACTGGGGCTAGATGGACTGTTGGTCTGACCTAGTATGGCCATTCTTATGTTCTTAAATATATCTTGGATTTTTTTAAGTCAGCACTACAACCTGGCAACCTACATCTGCTTCAATACTTCACATAGTGCCTGATCCAAACTCCACTGGGTGATAACACAAATTGTGACTTTACAATAACATGTTGTTTATAATAGCCAAAAACCCCCTTGCTTTGCCTTTTCCCATGAGGCTTTGTTTACAAGGCATTACATATGCACACCTTTGTATTTTCAAGCAAATGATCTCTGCAGAACACATTCCCCAACTCCTTCAGCAGCATGGAGCTCCTGCTGGCACATTCCTTACACTTTGATCAAACCCACACTGCCCTGGAGCCAGTGAAGGTGTAGCAGCAATGGAAGGAGGCTGTTGGCTGTAACTTCTGTGGTGTAGGCACTCTCTTAGAGAATGAAACCTAGCAAGAACTTAATTTAAACAAGCTGTTATGACTCTGGATACACACAAAGGAACTGTGTAATTGCTGTATCATTTTCTTCCTATAGAATTCTCTATCAAGTCTTTTTCTAGAAACAGACAGGACTATATTAAGTCTTTGGTAGTAGAGCTCTTGTCTTTTACTTAATTGAATGAGGCACAAAAGATGTGTGGAAGGCTAGCACTTCTGAATAGGTGCAACAGTTGGAGAGGGGAACAGACCCAGATCCAAGGACAGTGAAGACCTGTCAAGTGGGGAAGATCAGACACAGTGAGGACCTTGGGAATCAAAAGCAAGTGCCTTCTTTTGAAAGCAGATTTCGAAGGTCTCTTTGAAGAAGAATGTGGCAGCACTGAGGCAGAACCCAGAGCAAGGCACCAGGGATGACTGACTAATACAGCTAAGAGTGCCTGGGTTTTCGCATTTGCATGGGATGACTGACTGGTATAGTTTTGCACGAGATAGGTGCCTAAGGTGTCTTGCAGCAGGACCCAGAGTCTCATCAACATTGGAGCATCGATCCAGATCGGCAGAAGCCTGGCTCCACTGCGACCGCATGTAACTCACCTGATCAACTAGGGGGAACAACTAGCTGGCAACAACAACAAGATGGAGTGTATTCCTATGTGTGACAGAGTGCATGAGTATAATATATGAATATGATACAGTGTTGACTGATCTATATTACCAGTAAATGTGCTGTTTTGCCTTATCACCCTCTGCCCTGCAAAAGATCCCATGCAGTTCTTTTAAATAGAACACCATTAACTTTCTGAATTAATGGAAGTGAATGAATAAATGTGACACACCACATCTGTATCAGTACCCATTTTTTCATTTCAGCTCATTCCCGAATGTCGGACTAGTCAGTGCGGCTGTATGCACAAATACCCATTCATGTCTCACTGAGCTTTTGAAAATGTTGGCTTCTCTGAAGGAGGCAGAGTTGGCGTAAGAACCAGGAACAAAATGTCTCTCTCTTCACCTGGAGTACTTTAAATCACAAGACCATCCTCGATGCTCACCCCAAATCCCTCGTTGATACCAACTCCTTTCCATAGCTTTTGACCGATGGCATCCACTCCTGAGCCTTCAGGTTCTTCTCTCTTTCCCTACCTTCTTTTTGGAGAACCCTCCCCCTCATCCCACCATTTCCAAGGCACATGTGTAATATCATTGAAATCGTATCTGTATTTGTCATAACGGTATTTTCCTTCCTGCTGAGTTAGTCAGATGTAATCACTTCCTTTGGCTGTTTTGCAGTGCATTGCTCTTTGGGGGAGAGGCTCTCTCTTCTTAATTCTGGGGAGCCCCAGGCAGACATAGTCAGATGTGAATATTACGCAACAAAACAGAAAGAGACAAGAACACATTTCACATTTCTTTACATCAGGAATGGGGAACCCATGGTCCAGATGGGGCCTGCAGCTTGCCTGGATCTGGCCCCTGAGGCACGGGGCTCCCATCCCCAGCATCCAGCTCACTGCGGGGCGGAGGTGGGGAGGTCTGTGCTTTGTGGGCCAGAGTCAGGCAAGCCGGGCCTGGATCCGCACTTGGGCTCTTGCTGGCAAGGGTCAGAAAACTGATCTGTCACCGCTCCTGCCCCAGGCTGGGTGGAATGTCAGCACAGTGCTGCCTGAAGAGCTTTTCTTTTGCCATTCTGACTGGTCGCAATTCTGGCCAATCTGAGCAGCCAGAGGATGGTGCCTGGGAGTGGCAGGGGAGCTATGCCAGCTCTGGCCCACGTTGCCCAGATGCCACACACCAGACCACTCCTGCACCCATCTCCCACTCAGACCCCACCACCTGCTGCTGCAACCCACTTCTGCCAAGAGCTCCCACCCCCAGTCCACTCCTGCACCCCCTCCTGCCCAGATCCCACACCCCAGCCCATTCCTACATCCCACTGGCACACAGATCACCAACTCCCAGCATGCTCCTGCACCCTCCCACCCTCCAAGACCCACCCCCACCGACCCTCAGTCTGCTCCTGCACCCTCCCTCCCACCCCACCCCACCCCTCAATACTCACTTCCTGGCAGCCCCCCTCCCACAATGAAGGCCTCATTTTTGGCCCCAACCCAGAGCCTCGGGGAGCCCACAAAACTCTGGGTCCCCAGGCTCTGGGACTGGTGTGTGAGGGGAATGAGGGAGTGTATTTTGGTTTGGTTTTTGGTTTGGTTTTCCAGCTTTTGTCCTTGGTTTTCTAGCTCCACTGGAAAAAAAAATTATGTGAAGACAGGATTTCTATTATTAATGTCCTCATGTATTGGATGTAGGTTCCAAAGTTTGGTACAATTCAAAAAGTGTGTATGTGTCTTATGTATTTCTATGCAGTTTGATTTAGCATTTTCCTTGCGTGAGAGCCTGGTTGTCTGCACACTGCTTTTACTTTAGGGCTTCATGATGACTATTGTTATAACAACTTTTTTACAATATCCTGTTTGTGTCCCTAGAACAATTCTACAACTTCTTCGGGATATGGAAGTCAGTCAGCTCTCTTCTATTCTGTTTATCTGCCACCTCTAGAAAGCTACAGATACAGACAGTTGTGAGAAAACTATAGAAATGTCTTTTAACTGCACTGAAATACAGTGAACTAGAATATCATATTATGTACAAAGAAAAAAATGGAATTGTCCCATTTCAAACACTGCCTGTCTCTTTACAAATAGTGACTGCAGATAAGTGCAACTGTAGTCTGGTTTACTCCTAAAAATCTGACCAACCTATCTATATTGCTCAGGGCTGTAAAAAAAAATGTCATGCCCTATGTGACGTAGTTAGTTTGATCTAACCCCAAAATAGAACCTAGATCCATGGAATTTTTTTTTTACAACAGTAATTTATACACACGTTGCCACAGCTTTCAAAATCAGGCATTACTTTTGTGGAAAGTATTGCAATCTGCATGATAATATATGAAGCTAGATTTATGAAATCACAGCTCTTCTATTTCTATTGTGGTTTGGCAAAAGAATAATCTGTCTGAATTGCCCTGTTCAGTTTATCCAGTTCCCCAAACAATTAGCTATAGCACATCCTAATGTAGAAAAACAGCATTTTCCTTCATTCAAATTGTGATTAAGTCTCTCTGACAGGTTTTAAAAAACACCCCACTGATTCAATGGGACTAACTTATTTACTAACTCCACTTGTCTGCTGACACAATAGGAATTGCTGTTCTGTCTATTCAAAGGCTGGAAACCGCGGTGCCAGAATAGTTGGGTCAGGGGCCACAATGGGGTCTTGCAGGCGAGAGGCATCACAGGGTGGGGCTTCGGGGACAGGGACTTGGGGGGCAGAAGTGGTGTGGGGGGTGTTGAAGCACAAGACCTCTCTGAGTTTAGGTGGTTAACATTCAGCTTTATTGAATTCAATAAGGCAACAGATGAGCCAAACTGGACACTAGCAAAACCAGCTCCAGCAAGGCTGCTTGATGCAGCTAACTCTGGTATTTTATACCCTTACACAAACAAGCCCAGTGTCAGAGGCAATTAGTTAGAGGATCGTAAATCACTTTCCAAAGAGAAACCGTTATCAGCAAGGAAAAACAGGTACCAGGGAGCTGGATCCCCAACTCCAAACAGTCCGTTAACGCATTCCATAGAGCTCATCCTCCTGGCCATTCCCAAACAGGTCAAGGAAAGGACAGGCTCCTGTGTGCGTGCAGAAGTAAGGGATGTGAAATGGCTTCTATACAAGATGGCTTCCACAGGGGTGAGGCCCTGGTTCAGGTGCCAGTGACACCTGCACTTTTAGGAAACTACTGTCAGTCACTATTGAAAAATTTTTGCTGCTTTTGTGTATGTGCACCTGCAGTAAGCCAATTGAAGCAACAGTTGCATGAACAGTGAATCCATGCCCCTATGTTAATCCCTCATCAAGCGATTTCCTTTGGGGAATACAGTACTGCATCCATACAGCACTGTACTGTTTCAAAGTAAGTGCTCAGCACACTGGGGAGACGTCCCACGTCGTATTGCTTCACTGTCAGGCTCTAAGCATTTTGGGATTTTTCTTAGTGCACATTGTGGGATATCTACCAAATGGCATTTGGAGTCAACAAGTCCCATGATTCTCTCCTTTTCATCCCATCGTCCAGCTTGTTGCCATTTTTACAATGCACTCAAATATGGGCTTTCCATGGTCACCAGGCAGGCTGTGTATGGTGGTGGTGACAAAAATCTTCTCTGCAAATCGCATGCCCTGTATATGATGGAAACTGCTCTAAGCCAGGGCCCCCTGCACCTCTGGGTCAAGCACCCCTGGAGTGTGGTGTGGTGTGGTTACAGAAGGGCCTGTCCCAATGGGCGATTCAATTAAAAGGGGGTTTCCCAGTATGGACTGGTCCCCTTGTTGGCTTGTGGCAGGGAATGTTGAAGGAAGGACCTACCAAAAAGGCAGGCTAATCATTACACATGCACATATGCAGGCTGGCCTTGTGTTGGCCTTTAGCTTGAGGAGGATTCTCTTCAGGACAACTGTGGGCAAACCAGGAAGATATCCCGTGTGGCTGTTTTGCAGGATGGGGACCCTAGAACTGGTAGAGCAATGGAAGGGGACCTCAGGCTATACGGAGACTGCTGAGAGGGCAGCATGGCCATGCAATCTTTGTGCTATGAGAGCACGATTTTTGGTGTAAGTTCTCTTTGTTAAGGCTCGCGGGTCTGCAATGTGCTGCAAAATAAACAGTCTGCTGTAATCCAAAAGGGGAGGTGGGGAATGCCATAAAAAGGCCTTAAAATCTCTTTGCTCTTGCAGTGTCTGTGCAGCAGGAGTCAAGCAATTTACCTCAGAACAACTCCACTCTGCTCAAAATTGAGAGTGCAGGTTAAAATTCCCAAATACGGCATTCTCTTGTCTGGCAACTTCAGTTCCCCAGCAGGACCGTGGGTTCTGCAGAACTAAAGGGTCTTGAGGTTGAGAGGAGGAGTGGCCCAGCCAGACCAGTGGCAGGAAACCAGGGCAGCGATAGTTGGTCTGGCTGCAAAAGGGCGAAGGAGCAGCCAGGGAGCAGCAACAGGGAGCAGTGTCCCGGGCTGATAAGGGGCCAGACAGGAAGCTGTAGCCCATGGCAGCCACTCTCGGGGCTGTGTGTAAAGCCCCTGGCCAGGGAGCTGCAGCTCATGGTGGCCTATCCCTGGGGCCAGGCAGGAAGCCGCAGCTGGGATTGTACAAAAAGCCACAGCCCTGGGAAGCTGAGGCTGGGCAGGATGCTGCAGCCCAGGGAGGAGTAGCTGGGGGCAGAGCCATTGGCTGGGTAGCCTGTGTGGGTGGGATAGGATAGGGAGTCAGGAAGCCATGGCAATAGTCGGGGGGGGGGAGCCCAGGAGGGGGCTGAGACAGGAGTCGGGGGGGCAGAACTGACCACCCCAGTCTGCCAAGATCCCTAGTCTGGGACCGCTCGGGTCCTGAGGTTGCTGGACCAGGGAGGTTGAACCTGTATTAATGAATGAATCTTCCACTACACTAAGCATGGCTTCTGTTTAGTGCATCTTGTTTTTAAACCCATGCTGTACTACCTAAAAGAAGCTTCCTGAAAACAAGTGTGGTAGCCCACAACTCAGTGTAGGATACCAACGGGAAGCCTGCCATATAGGTGTGGAACAGTTGTTTCAGGATGGGGATGCATCTGCATCCATTTGGTTTCAGATAAACACCATCCACATTTCAGTAAATCTGCTCCCACATTGAGTTTATTATTAATGCAGGTTGAAATGCCAGACGATTCACAGCACATGTGGTAAAGCCCTTCATCATGAAATGAGTCAAATTAACCGCCGACCACTTTGAAGCATACACAAGCTGAGAGTCTTCAGTGAGCTAATTATTTCTGTCAGCAGTCCCGTTGCAAGCCATGGGAGTCTTTGCATGAACTGGTGCTCACCAGCATAAGGCTTGCACAAATTTAGATCTGGGTCTTGTCCAGAGGCAATTTCTAATGTGTTATGGGCCTGTTCCTACATCCATTGAAGTCCATAGGAGTCTTTGCAGTTTGATGAGTTCACTCCTATTTTCCCAAGATATTGTCCCTCCTCTGTTATGTCAGATGTTTTGAATGGTCTGTCCCTAATCAGGAACTTTCCATTCACACCTAATCTGACCTCTCTCTTGCATGCTCTCCTCTGTTATGCTCTGAAGCACTTTTTCAGCGTCAGGAAAAGTCCACTGATAATCTCAGTGTGGCTGTGTTCACATTACAATATTGGCCATGTATACTACTGGTGGATGTAGTTTCAGGAGTAGAACTTGAAGCAGTAAATAGAGAGGAACAGCTCTTGAACTATGTAATGAGGCATAGCTTCATAGACTTCAACAGATTTTGTGTAGGGCGATCATAATTCCCTGTCCAAGTACAGGACAGGGAGACTGGGAGGAAGGGTGGCTCCTCCTGGCTCCACCAAGCCCCAGGGAGCCGAGAAGGAGACACAGTAGCCGGTCCTCCCCAAGCCCCAGGGAAGCAGCAGCCCACTGAGTTTCCTGAGCCCTGGGGAAGCAGCAGCTGCTCGCCTTCCCTGGGAGCCCCAGGTGAGCGGCAGGGATGTGGCAGCCACCCACACTCCCCACACTTCTACAAGGCTCAGGGAAGTGACCTACATGCTCTGCCTGCACAGCTGCTGGCAGAAAAGGTCAGCGGTGGGAGGTGATGTACTAAATATCAAACACACTCTATATCTTAAGTAGGAGCTTGCTCAAAGATTTTGCAACAAACTGTATTATCCAGAGATGTATGTGTTGTCTGTGGCTGGTGCCTGAAGGTTTAATAAAACAGATGCACTAAAACCTAAACTCCTGTATCCTCAAGGAAAATGTATGTCTCAGTTGACTGTCTACTCCAGGTCTTCTCTCAGTGTGTGATGCAATTCCTCTTGTACACTTAGTTCTGCCAAGCTTCTACAGGGATCTCAACAATAATCCCCAATTAAAAAAGATGTGTTAGACATCACGTATATAGCCCATCTGTTTCCACGAGGCAGTAAACTGGTATCACCACAGTGACATAGCTCTTTCAATAAAAGGGCTAGTCGAGTACTTTATTTACTAAAGCACCCAAAACACTTTACTATTTTTTCTCTTTGTTGCTCTGGCTATGAGATGCCAAAATAATAATATGTTGCCCTTTTAATATAAGGATTACATTACAGAGTTGGATATGAGTTAGCCGCATTGGAAGATGTGGAATAACATGATAGCTGTGATGTAGAACACTGTCAGATCCACAGAGGATATTGGAAAGAGGAGAGGACAATGATAATCATACAAGCTCAATTTAAAGACAATTAGTAACACAGAGAAAGCCGTGCTAGTCTACATACTATCAAAACAAAAAAGCAGTAAATTACTTTACCATGGGTTGAACCTCTATAGTCTGGCACCCTCAGGACCTGACCAGTGCTGAAGGGGAGAATGTGCTGGACCACAGGAGGTCAATATTGGCTAACATATTACCACTACTTCCACTGCTCACTGGACTCCTAGAAGACATTAGGGATAAATTAGAACTAAAAAACAGCACAGAGCCTGGACTGGTGACTGTAAACAAACTTTGTGGGACTACGTGAAACTTGACCACACCATGATAGTGGTTGGCCAGCCAACTAACATTGGGCCAGGTTACAGGTATTACCAGAAGAGAGAGTGCTGGACTAGAGAGGTTTAACCCGCACAGTTATTGAGCATGAATCCCTTTCAATGAGTCCAACCTACTTTAAACCCTGAGGCCAACAGGGCATGAAGTGTCCTTTTGGTTTCGATCAGGTAGTAAAAGATGAGCCATTGAAGAAGACCACTAATCAATAGTGAATAAGTAATTAAAGCTGTGTTCCTTACCTGCCTGTTCATAAGTATGTAGATAATCGGATTGCATACAGTGCTGCTTTTTGCCAGGATGGAAGGGATGATGTATGCTACTGGAGAAACTGCACCTGGACGTCCAAATGTTGCAAGTAGTGCTATAACTCCATAAGGCATCCAGCATATTAAATAGCAGATTACTGTAGTAATCACCATAAAGAGGACATGGTATTCCCTTTTACGGGCAGCGTTCTTACGGATTTTTCCAACCTAGTGAGAGGTAAACAATAATATCTCATTATTAAGAAGCTATAAAAGTTATTTTATCTCTCAAGCAACTTATAAATCTTGGACTACACTTCAAAGTATCACATAAAACATCCCTGGGTGTTCTATAAAAGATGTACAATCATTTAACTCCGTTTTTTCTCATATACAGGACTTGACTGCAATGGATGCAACTTCACGATGTTTACACAAGCCAACTGCAAGCTTATCTGGTTGAAATACAGAAATGACCAAAACATTATTAACAAATACCCTGAGAGTTATAAACCATTACTGCTGTGGTTGTTCCAACGCTACTGTACGGACGTGAAACTGGGACAACACACATTTGAAGGCACCTGAACAATATCACCCATGTCACCTCAGGAGAATCCTAAATATCTCTTGGGAGCATAGGCACACGAACACTAGTGTCCTGGAAAAGTCAAACAGGACCAGCATTGAAGCCATTATCATTCATCAGCAACTTCATTGGACTGGTCACATGGTTCAGATGTCTGATCAGCGCCTCCCAAAACAGATTCAGTTCTCTGAGTTGGAGGAAGGTGAGAGAAGCAGTGGAGGGCCAGCTGAAGGCAAACGTGAAAAAGTGCAGCCTCCGTGTCAACACTTGGGAGAACCTTGCCCAAGACAGTCCCAGTGGAGAACAGTAATCTGTGAGAGGGCGGCACAATTTGAGAGGTCCTGCCACAGTGCAGATGAGGAGAAGTGAAGAAGAAAAGTGAGTAAAAAACTGCCCTGAGCCTCTCCAACAGCTACCAGCACCTGTCCCTTCTGTGATAGTATCTGCAGCTACAGAACTGGGCTGATCAGCCATCAACAGACTCACAAATAGGAGGGTGACATGAAGACATCCTACTCATTACTGAGGGACTGCTGAGAGAGAGACTGCAGTGTTACAATACCTAAACCCCTGACAGACTGTTAATATTAATGAGTGCACAGAAAACACACACACCCTTTACACAGAAACCTCACTCGCTACGGAAGAGGAATAGACTGCATTTTGTGAATATGACCCCTTTTTGTCTCTCCAGATGGTCTCTACACATGGAATATTCTTCCTGATCATCTGTGCCATGCAACCTCCTTTCTCCTTCATCCCCTCACCCATGTACAACCCAGCTCGTCCCACAATATTTCAAACAATGATCCCCTCATTAACACATTAAGAAGTGTCACTCTAAAAGACATTCTCTGTAAGGCCTCTTTACCCTGGTGGAGGAGGATGGAGAGGCCTTGGTGAAAATGAGAGGAAGACACCAAGGATCACATTAATATAAACATGTCAAACACAAAACTGATAAGAATTCAAAGTGTACCGATTTGGGACAGATTCTGCAATAGACTGCAGAAATGCACATAATGAAGGCTCTGTTTCAGGAAAAAACATGTACACAAAGTCATTTGAGAGGAAGGTGGGAAACTATTGACAATCTGAGAGGTATAGGATCTTCCATTGCAATATGCAGCACACAAACCATGCAAATTCTAACAACATTTGTATGCTCACACTTATCTGCAAGTTATGAACCACTATTATTGTGTACTGTGGCTCATGTGAAGTCAGAGGGAAGGCAGAGTAACATGGTGTAACATCAGTCCTATTGATGAGGCATTTGTCTGGTACCACAAATACATTTTAATCTCAGGTGTGTACATAAAACAAACACAACATTACGTGACACAAAAGGATTCTGTCAAATATCCGAGGACCTGCTAGCACCAATTCTCTCTGGAAGCAGGAAAAAAAGAAATCTGGCATCTCTGCAAATATAAGGAAAAAAACATTTAATATGAACAAAGCTGCTTATATAATCACACACTGCTTGTTCACCTAAAACTCCCATTGGCTACAATGGCAATTGTGTCTTGTTATAGAAAACAGGTCTAGCTCCTGTGGGAGATGGAATAACATTAAGGACTTAATATTAACAGAGACAGGCTAAGTCCCCAGCTCAGTCATGTTAGCCAGAGTTAAAGATTGCCAGTGAAGGCAGAGACAAAACTAGATAAAATAGATGAGTGATAAAGGGAGGGATGCCATGAAAAATCAAAGTGCTCATGCAGCCATGTGTCTTGCTAGCTCTATATTCTTACGGGCTTATTTTTTACTGATGATGCCAATGCTTGTGATTTCACTGTGAGTCTCCCACTAGTAGATGTTTTAGTTAAAGCCCTAGCTTCTGGAGACAAGTGATTATGTGAGCCTCTCAACAGTCATTAAAAAGGAAATGGCTGTAGAAAAAATCTTGGAAATGTGACTCAACTACACCTGAAAGGCTCAAGGCAGAAGGCAAATAAAAATGGCCAGGTTTATATTTTAAAAATCTCATTAGTTTTAACATGCCTGATCCAGGATTTTTGAATGTTTGGAGGTATGCAAGGGTGTCCCGGGGGTTGGGGTGGGGCGGGGTGTTCTCCATGCTGTGGGCTCTGGTCCTGGCCACAGCTCTAGTCCCACTGTTGTGGGCTCTGGCCATGACCCTGGTCCTCCAGCCGGATGCCAGCTCGACCTGCTGGAACACAGATGTTGCTGGACCAGAGAATCCCATTTTTAAAGGTACCTGTATCTCCCAACCATAGGAAAATTGGGGGAAGCCACCCTGGGCCCTCGAAAAGAGCAGGGTCTGGGATGGATCTCTTGATTCATCATACGAACATGACAGCTCTGCTGTTATGTTTGTATGTGATCATATACATTTGGTAAACTCTTACCTGTATCCTGAAGTTAATATCATTCTCTTCCTTACCCTTCCTTCTTAATAATAATACTTATTAATAATAACAACAACTAGCTCTTATACAGCACTTTTCATCCATCCATCTCAAAGTAGTGTACAAATGAGGTCAGTAGCATTAGTCGCATTTTACAGATAGAGAAACTGAGGCATGGAGGGGCATGTGACTTGCCCAAGGCCAGTGGCAGATGCAGAGAATTAAGCCGAGGTCTACTGAGTCCCACTCCAGTGCTCTCTTGCCTTAGCCTGTCCATATGCCCCCTCCCTTGTCATCAGTCTCCCATCTCCTCTTGCTTCAGTCTGTCCTTATCACAAACCTTGATCTCACATTTACATTTGAGATGCTGGCGTCAGTTTCACTTCATTTAAATCAACCCATCAATCACACACAATCAGATAATCCTCACATAAGAATCTGAAAGCTCGCTGCCCTAGAGTTGGGGCTGAGGGTGCTGGCCTCACCTTCAGCACCTCCATGTCATTTCTCAAAGCTGCTTAAGCCCAGGGTCTGCTGCTCTTAGTCATGGTGGATAGAGGGTACAGCAGTTTGGAGTTGGTCTGATGCATTTTTTATTGGAAGTTCTGGAACATGTAAATGGAGACATAAAATGAAGATTGTGTTCTGCAAAGGTGTCCAACCTACAGCCACCAGGCTATGCACAGCCCACCAGAGCCTTTCATAAAGCCCATGGCCTGCTTCAGAACCAGTATACCAGGGCCCATTCATTTGCATTTTGTTGTCCTGTTCACATATTTTTAGTTTACACGAGTAAATTTTAATAGCTTAAATAGCCATTTGAGACAGTAACGAGCCTTGTGAAAATTGGGGTGGAGGAAGATGTGATATAGCTTGAATTTCGTAAGTCTCTTGAGACTGCCTCATGTTACCATCTCAAAAACAAACCAGGAAAACACAACCTAGATGGACCTACTATAAAGTGGGTATATAGCTGGTTAGAAAACCATTCCCATTCTGCTAGGGCAGAATGAATGTGGTTCCGTTAGGATCAGGTTTGGATCTTGTTTTGTTCAATATCTTCATCAATGATATAGATAATGACATAGAGGGTACACTTATAAAACTTGCAGATGATACCAAGCTGGGAGGGAGTGCAAGTGCTTTGGAGGATAGATTAAAATTCAGAATGGTCTGGACAAACTAGAAAAATGGTCTGAAGTAAATAAGATGAAATTAAAGAAGGATAAATATAAAATACTTCATTTAGGAAGGATCAGTAACACACATAAAAGCAGGCAAACACTATCTAGAAAGGAGTACTGAAGAAAGGAATCAGAGGTCATAGCTGATCACAAGCTAACAGAGTAACACTGCTGCAAAAAAGCAAGTATCATTCTGGGAGCATTAACTGGAGTGTTGTAAATAAGATACAAGTAGTAATCTTCCACTCTTCTCCATGGTGATTAGGTTTCAAGTGGAATACTGTGCCCAGTTCTGCACACTGCATTTCATAAAAGCTGTGTACAAATTGAAGAAAGTCAATCGATAACAACAAAAATTATTTGAGGTCTAGAAATCATCATCTATGATGCAAGGTTGAAAAAGTTAAGTGTGTTTAATCTGGATAAGAGAAGACAGAGATGGGCATGATTACAATTTTTAAGTACCTAACAGCAGGAGGGAGAAAAACTGTGCTTAACCTCTGAAGGTAAGACAACAAGCAACGGGCTTAAACTGCAACAAGGACAGATTGGTTGAACATTAGGAAAAACTTCCTTCAAGGTGGTTAAGCATCAGAATAAATTGCCTAGGGAGGTTGTGCAACCTCCATCACCAGAGATTTTTAAGAGCAAGGTAGACAAGCACCTAGCCAGAATGGGTTATATAATACTGAGTCCTGCCACGAGCGCTGGGGATTGGGCTAGATGACCTTCCAAGGTCCCTTCCAGTCCTACAATTCTATGATTCTATGTGTGTAAATAAACAATACTAAATACATAGTAAAGAAATGTAACTTAAAATATTAATCAGTACAGGCAACTTTAAATCTTATTAAAGAATCCATAGAATCTTTTTGGCCCTCACAAGTTTGTTCTTAAGTATGATTTGTAGCAGTGCAGTTTATTTGCCTGGCTTTTATCCTGGGTTAAGAAGGGTTTGCTTCTCCAAACCCTGCTACGTTGGTGCAAACCATGAAGTACACTAGGGATTCGCATCAGTTCAGCTATGCCTCTGGCTGAATTCCTAGTGTGGGGAACAACCATTTGTTTTGAAAATAAGGGAGTAGGCCTGTAGATTGACCTATCCTGGGCCAAATTTACATGTCCACTTTATGACAATTGATCTTAGAAGACAAGTTACAGCTATAGCAACCCCAGAAAAGACTCGAGTGTCTGAAAACAGGCATGTGGTAGCCTGTTTGATTGTCATCATAATGACATTTATACTTCCTGGGGTCCCTCTAAACCAGGGATGGCTAATCCTCCTCCTGGCTAACCCTCCATGCACTGAGTGTGCCATCCGCTGCTCTGTGCATGCATCCCAGCACTTGGTGGAAGTAGTACGTAGTGGCAGTGGCTCTGGTGAGTCACCGGCATTGAATTACAATGGCGGGGACTCGGGGTGCCTGGCTCTGGGGGAGGGGAGGGCATTGAGTTAGAGCAGGAGAGGGAGAGGGAGGGCTGGGGGTGCCTGGCTCTGGAGGAGGAGGAAGGCATTGAGCCACATATATATTTATTTATCTATCTATAGAAAGAAAGAAAGACTCTTTGAACTCTATCTGGCACTTCGTCCCTAATTCATTGGCCATCCCTGCTCTAGATCCTAAACTACATGGGCTCAGGATGAATTTCTAAATCAGATATCAATATCAGGCTACTGCAAACTCCTATATTATACACAACGTTCTTTTAACATAGTTATAATCAGGTTTTGAAGTCAACCTCTCAAATGTCAGAAAAGGCCACTACTAATGTTTCTTGTGCCACCTTATTTCAGCTTCCATGTTCAGATGCCCTATAGCAAAATCATTAATTACATGATCACATATGATTTTTTCCACACAACCCATCTGTAGAGTGCGAGAAGACATTGTAATGGTCGAGAATGCAGTCCGACCCCTCTGTGAATCCTCAGGAGAATTCCAAACAGACCGGTCTGTGCAAGGTGAAAAGCTGCAAAGCAACTAACCCTGCCATGGCAACAACTGCATACAAGGCTTGCTTGCCAAGACTTCAAGGCTACGCTGGCAGTAGGCCACAAGAGATAGTGATAAGAAATGCATAGGCAATTTTAGTCAATCTTATGTTAATGAGTTCAGCTTTATCAGCTAGTGTTAGGAGGCTTGTTACAGAGCCTCTCCCCGAGCGAAGCTCCGACTCATCGGGTTTTGCCCCACTGGTGACTGCGGCATCTCTGGGGCTCCCGTCGCGTGTGTCACGCACTTTCAATAAACCAAATATAGCACTCGCCTTCTGGGTGCAGCCTCGTTTCTGCAGAACCCAAGCCTGGTTGGTTACAATTGGCGCAGCGAGCAGGGTTCTCCAGGTACGATGCCTTTTTGGTCGAAAGCGGGGGAGGCAGGGAAGCCAGCACTGTCCCTGCAGCTCGTACCAGGATGGCCCTCGACGGAGTGATGGGGGCTGGTAGCGCAGATGGTGGCCTGTTGGGCAGCCCCGGCAGACTGGCTGGAGTTGCAGGAGGCGGCAGGCGTGATGCTGGTACAAGTAGAAGGGGCGTTGCGTTGGCTGCGGCTGAGCCGTCAGCCAGGGATGGAAAAAAGGGCAGTGGGAGAGGTAGCATGGCTTTTCCTAACTGCCCTCCGGGCCCTGGATGATGAGCTTCTCCACTTGCAGAAGACGCTGGCGGGGAAGGAGCAGGAATGTCGCAATTTGGCGGATGCGCGGGCAATAGCCCAGGAGGTGGTTACCTCGCAGTCCGAAAGGACGTAAGTGTTAACCCACTGTTGTGAGGTGTTGGCAGTGAGAGTGGCGAATCGGCGGCGCGTGAAACTAGGGAAAGAACCGGTACCGACGGCCCAAGTGCGTGCGGTCCTTGCGCTAGCCACTTGGGACCCTGAGACCTGGGATGGGAACATCTGGAGCTCTTCCTCATCTGAAGAGGAGGTGGTGGTGAACGGGGAGGCTGTGCAAACCGACCCGAGACAGGCACGCCCCATTTGGGAGTTGAGGGCAGAAGGAGGTCACTGCAATGAGGTCTGGCGGACGTTTAAGACAAGTGAGTTGCAGGAGATGGTGAAGAGTTTTAAGCAGGAGCCAGGGGAAGGCCTGTTGACCTGGCTGGTACGTGTGTGGGACAACGCCGGTAACACTGTGTTGCTGCTGCTTGCGGAACTCCACCAGATGGGCATGTTGTCCCAGGATTCACAGGTCAGACAGGCGCTGCAGACTATGCAAGGTCTGAATGATGCACAGGGACACGCCGTGGAAGCGCCGTCCCTGTACTGCTGGTTGACTGCGGCGGTGGACCAGGTCTACCCCTCCTCGGGGGAACTGGAAGCACTGGTGAGGCCCTGGCGTACGATCCGAGGAGGGGTGAGTGCGCTGCGGCAGCTGGGCATGGCATGGGC
Organism: Carettochelys insculpta; assembly: GCF_033958435.1. Lineage (NCBI taxonomy): Eukaryota > Metazoa > Chordata > Testudines > Carettochelyidae > Carettochelys > Carettochelys insculpta. The sequence goes on from NC_134137.1 coordinate 123,913,755, forward strand.
TGTGGCCTTCATCGACATGGGACCGGACGATATAGTGGTCCAGAAATCCATCAAGGCCACTCTGTTACGCCTTGCCCCTCTCAAGCTGAAGGCCTCCCTTATGGCCATGGTCATGGCAGCAGCAGGACTGTAGGTGACTTGGTGGGAATGTTGATGCAGTTAGAGGCTGTCACAGGCGCGAAAGCAGTCCGCGCCGCAAAAGGAAAAGGTGGTCGGGCGGGAGCCCCTGGACAGGAGAAAGGGCACACTCGGGTGACCCAGAGAACCATGTGGATGGACTTGTTGAAGGCAGGAGTGCCCCGTGAAGAGATCTTGGTTTGCCAACACCAGACTTGTACAAGCGTTGGTTACAACTGCCACCTACTCAGTGGAGTGAGGATGTGGGTGCCTCCAAGAGGGCTGGCAAGACTCAGGCACCACAGAAAGGTACAGGAGCTGGGGGGAGGACTGAGCCCAGAGCCCCGGTCGACTGGACCCTTCCCCCTAGGAAGTGACGGGGAGGCAGGTCCCCTGTGGTATGGGCTGTGGCTGTGCAACAGTTAGCAGGGGACCGGCGCCCATTCGTCCCGTTAACCATCAAGTGGCCCCAGGGAGGGGAGCAGCATGTGTTAGCTCTGTTAGACACTGGAGCCAAGGTGACCATTCTGCATTCTACCCAGACTGCGGGTCACGCGGTGGTCGTGCAGGGCCTCGGAGGAGCAGAGACCACCGCTTATTCAGTGGAGGTCACCCTCACGCTGGGGAAAGCCCGTCCCTTCCAGGCGACTGTGCTGGCTGCACCCTTAGGTGAATACATCATTGGCATGGATGTTTTGAGTGGCCAATGTGTGGATACGCAGTATGAGCTGTTTGCCTTTGGGCACCCCCGAAACATTCAGGCAATCAGAACTGTGTAGCCCCTACTGCGGGGACATCCCAAATGGGACCCTGTGCGCCTGCCGGTCCCCCAGACCCTGGTGTCAGTCAAGCAGTACCGCATTCCTGGTGGAGAGCACGAGATCAGTGACACTATTGCTGCATTGCTACAGGCGGAGATTATTCGCCCTGCGCTGAGCGCCTGCAACAGGCCCATCTGGCCAGTGAAGAAGCCGGATGGATCGTGGCGCATGACAGTGGACTATCGGGAACTCAATAAGGTAACCCCAGAGCTAACGGCCGTAGTTCCGGACATGGTTACCATCCTGGAGTGCATCACCGTGGCAGCCTTGCCGTGGCATGCCGTCATAGACCTGGCCAATGCGTTTTTCTCTATTGACATTCATCCCAAGAGTCAAGAGCAGTTTGCCTTCACGTGGCTAACAAAGCAGTACGCATTTACCGTGTTACCACAGGGCTTTAAGCACTCCCTGAAGATCTGCCATCAGCTAGTGCAGGCCAATCTGGAGCGTCTGGACCTTCCTGACCAGACGGCCTGCTACCACTACATCGACGACGTTATGATCTCGGGACCAGATGAACCGACTGTTCAAGCTGCCCTAGACACCGTTGTAACAGGTTTGCAGGAACGGGGGTGGGCTATTAACCCCAAGAAAGTGCAGGGGCCAGCCACCAGTGTGGTCTACTTGGGTGTACTGTGGATGGGTACAGACAAATGCATTCTGCTGAAAGTGCGGTGTACCATCCAGGCGTTCCCCACACCCTCGTCTAAACAGCAGTTGCAAACCTTTCTGGGCCTTCTCGGTTTCTGGCGTGCTTTTATTCCGCACCTTGCTTTCCTTATGTGTCCTTTACAGGAGCTTGTGCGCAAGGCCACCCAGTGGAACTGGACAGAGAAGCACCAACGAGCCTTTAATCTCTGCAAAGAGGCGGTGGTGGCACACGCCCGCCTCACTGCACCGCTGCAGGGCCAACCGTTTGAACTGGAGGTAACAATTGTCAGCGACGTGGCATCTTGGGGTCTGTGGCAGCAGGTAGGAACCCAGCAAAAAAAACCTATCGGCTTCTGGTCACGAACCCTCCGCGGAGCTGAAAGCGGGTACACCCCCCCTGGAAAAGCAAATCCTAGCAGTGGTGTGGGCTTTGCAGAACACTGAGCTGGTCACGGGCATCGCCCCTGTTACTGTATGAACCCCAATCCCCTTAATGGGGTGGGTCATGGGTACCTCTAAACTGCTGTAGCAACGGCCTCAGAGTGGGGCCCATGTAGCAGTAACAGCTCCAACGTATGGGTGACGTTGGCACAAACTGCCATCAACGCATCTGCCTTTTGTCTGCCCCACAGTATGGCCATGGGACAGCTCATGGACACATGCTTTATAGGCGTCAGTGCTACTCCTGCTCTTTTGCAAAAAGAAAGGTTACTCACCGTAGTAACGGTGGTTCTTCGAGATGTGTCCCCGTGGGTGCTCCACATTAGGTGTCGGGCTCGCCCGGCGCCGCAGATCGGATCTTCCAAGCAGTTTCTGCCGGACCGCGCATGCGCCGGTGCGCGCTGCTCCCCCGCGCGCTCCCGGCCACGTGCGCGATCCGGTCCCCGCCAGTTCCTTGACCAACCGCCTCGGATGCTCCTGCAAAACACTAAACAGAGATCCGGAGCGGGGAGGATGGGCGGGTAGTGGAGCACCCACGGGGACACATCTCGAAGAACCACCGTTACTACGGTGAGTAACCTTTCTTTCTTCTTCGAGTGTCCCCGTGGGTGCTCCACATTAGGTGACTACCCAGCAGTAACCCAAGATAGGAGGTGGGTAATCGGATTATGTGCAGCTTGTCCCCGAGAGGACCGCTGCCAAGAGACGGGTATCCTCTTGGAATACCCTGTGAAGGGCGTAATGTTTGGCGAAGGTGTCACAGGATGACCAGGTCGCCACTCTGCAAATGTCTTTTAGCGCAACGCCCTTGAAAAAAGGCTGTTGATGCTGCCACCGCCCTAGTGGAATGAGCCCTGCGTGTGGCCAGTAAAGGAGTCTTTTTGAGTTTGTAGCACATTTTTATGCAAGATACGATGTGCTTAGAGATTCTCTGCGAAGAGAGACATTCTCCTTTTGATTTGGGAGCGATAGAGACTAGGAGCCTATCCGTTCTCCGGAAGGACTTGGTCCTGTCCATATAGAAAGCTAGCGCCTGCTCACGTCCAGGAGGTGTAGGCGCACCTCTTTGTTAGAGTTATGAGGCTTTGGATAAACAAGGGTAAACAATAGGTTCGTTAGTATGAAACTCAGAAAGAAACTTTAGGAACAAAGGCTGGATGCAGCCGTATGGTTACCGCCTCCTTGGAAAAACAGCGCAGGGCGGCGTTGCCATAACTGCCTCAAGCTCGCTCACCCTGCGAGCTGACGTGATTGCGAGAAGAAAGGTCGTCTTCATCATAAGGAGGCGGAGGGAAACCGTGGCCAAAGGCTCAAACGGTGGTCCCCTTTTCGCATTAAGCACCAGGTCCGAGTTCCACAGAGGTGGAAGCGGTTTCTGAGGGGGGTATAGGCTTACCAGCCCTTTGAAGAACCTGGTAACCATGGGATGGGCGAACACCGTGTGCCCTTCCTCTTCGTGTCTGAACACCAAAATGGCGGCCAGGTGGACCTGAAACGAGGATAGCGAGAGTCCTCCTCTCTTGAGGTCCAGTAAATACTCTAATATCACAGCCATAGGCACCGAAAGGGGGCTAGCTGTTTGGTAGAACACCATGCCGTAAAGCGAGTCCATTTCTGCTTGAAGGTCTTCCTGGTGGAAGTCCTCCTGCTACTTTCTAGGACTTGCTGCACTTCCTCCGTACATGTGCTCTCTAGGGAGCTGAGCCATGGATTAACCACGTTTGTAGTCGCAGGCTTTGGGGGTGCGGATGCACTATGGACCCCTGGGCTTGCGTGAGCAGATCCCGCGCCACCGGAGGGGACATCGGTGGCCGGTCCGACATGCGCAGGAATAGGGGGAACCATTGCTGTCGATCCCACGTTGGGACTATCGGGATCATTCAGGTTCCTTCCCTCCTGGCTTTCTGCAACACTTTGTGGATGAGCACTGTGGGAGGGAAAGCGTAAAGCAGGGGGCCCCTCCATGAGATCGCGAAGGCATCCCTCAGGGACCCCCGTCCCAGTCCTGCCCTGGAGCAGAATCGTGGGCACTTCTTGTTGTGCTGAGTAGCAAACAGGGTCTATCTGGGGAAAAACCCCATGCGTGGAAAAATCGGTTGCAGCAGATCGGGATGGATCTGCCACTCGTGCGTGAGTGCGAAACGCCTGCTCAGCTGGTCTGCCTTCACATTGCGAGCGCCTGGTAAGTACGAGGCTTTCAAGGTTACATTGTTGGCGATGCAGCAGTTCCACAACCGGACTGCTTCTACACATAAGGCACGGGACCGAGCTCCTCCTTGCCGATTTATATAAAACATGGTGGAGGTATCGTCTGTACTGATCCCGACTACCTTGCCTTTCAGTTGGTCTCGAAAGTGTCTGCAGGCGTTGAACACTGCTTTGAGCTCCAGTATATTTGTGTGCAGTGACTGCTCCATAGAGGACCACAGCCCTTGCGTCACCTCTTCGCCCATGTGTGCTCCCCACCCTATGAGGGGGGCATCTGTAGTAAGAACAACCAATACGTGTGGTTGGTGGAAGGGTACCCTTGTTAGCAGGTTCTCGGGGTTTACCCACCATTGCAGGGATTTGCGCACCTCCGTTGTGGGCGACGCCATCCTGTGAACAGTGTGTGCTGCCGGTTTGTATACGCTCGCCAGCCAATGCTGCATGCTGCGCATGTGTAACCTGGCGTTCTGTTCTACGAAACGTTGCTGCTGCCATGTGGCCCAGCGGCTGTAAGCACGTCAGAACCAGCACCATAGGGCTGAAGGTGAAGCCTTGCGCGAGGGAGCCGATGGCCCGAAAGCGAGTCTCTGGTAGATACGCCCTCGCTGTAATAGAATTTATGCGTGCCCCTACGAACTCTATGTCCTGTGTGGGGTCTGTCTTTGATCTTGTCAGATTGATAAGCAGGCCGAGCGAAGAGAACGTGCCTGCTGTGACACATATTATGCGTAGTACCTCCTCCTTTGAGGCCCCTTTGAGTAGGCAATCATTCAGATACTGGAATATAAATACCCCCTGTCTGTGCAGGTAGGCTGACACCACTGCCAAGGTCTTGGTGAAGACTCTGGGGGCTGAGGAGAGCCCAAACGGTAGGACCTTGTAAGTCGAGGGCTGCGAACCAATCTCCATCGTCTAGTGCCGTAAGGATGGAGGCGTTTGTGATCATCCGAAAACGTTGCTTGCGCAGGTACCGGTGAGGCCTCGAAAATCTAAGATGGACCTCCCCGTGAGGAAGTACCTCGAGTAGAACCCTCTCCCTTGCAGTTGCTCCAGCACTCTTTCCACTGCCCCTACGAGCATGAGATGGTCTACCTCCTGCTTGAGCCTCGCTACATGGGAGGTCTCCTGGAGGTGGGGCCCCGGGTGGAGGTCATGGCAGTGGGAGCAACTGGGAGGGGATGGCGTACCCCGTGGCTATGATCTCCAGCACCCATGTGTCTGTGGTGATCCTTTGCCACTGGTTATAAAATGGTCGGATGATGGCCTTGAGCACTGGTTTCGTGCCCTGTGGAAGCGAGTCCATGAGGGAGGTCAACCTAATGTGGTTGTTGAAATTATGGTTCGCTAGATGCGCTGCGTAATTTGCCATTGGCAACAGTAGCGTGGAGGAGGAGTAGACCTTTCTGCCCAACAGCTCTAGCTTTTTGGCATGTTTGTTTATTCCCCCACGTTGCGACGACTCCACCACCAAAGAATTTGGTTGTGGGTGGCTGAACAGGAACTCCATGCCCTTCGTGGGCACGAAGTATTTTTTTTTTTTTCTCTTTTGTGGACAGGCGGAATAGTCGCAGGAGTCTGCCATATCATAGTGGCAGACTCCAAGATTGCGTCATCAGCGGTATTGCTATTTTGGAGGAGGCCGGAGGTCTCAGATTTTTGAGGAGCTTATGGTGTTGCTCTTGCACCTTTGCTGTCTGGAAGCCTTGCGTGAAGGCCACCCTCGTAAAACAGCTCTTGGAACTGTTTGAGATCGTCCGGAGGATGGACGCCCCCCGGGGCCGTAGCCTCATCCGGGGAGGAAAGCGAGGAACCGCTGGGGTACGTCTTTCTGGACCCTTCCGGTTCCTGCTGATGATGGTACACCCTCTCACTAGAGGTGTGCGAGGAAAAATCTCGGGGTTCCATAACCAGTCCCCCCTGAGATGCTTAAGTCTCTGTCCCCGGTCACAATTGCCCTCGGGGGTACGAGATCGTTCGTAGGGATCTTTCCCTAGTAGATTGCCGATGGTGTCTATGCCCTGCGTGGTAGGGGCGACCACGGCAGTATAAGCACTGGTCTTGGGAAGGTGACCTAGACCACTCCCTTGGTGCATACCCTTTGCGTCTGGGGGAGGGAGACCGTCGAGACCCTGGAGAGAGCGACTTTGCCTAATAGTCCAGCGGTTCAAATCCCAGGAAGGGTGGAGGTGGTCCCAGCCAGGGTGAGGCTGGTTGCAGAAATGGAGAAGGGGGCTCCGGGTAGGCCAAGGAGGGGGGGGACCCCTGCCTTCTAGTTGGAGTCTGCAACATAGCGGAGGGCTGTGAGAAAGCAACTACACAGCCCTGTGCGGAGAGGGGCTGCAATGCCTCCTCTTGTGTGCAGTCTTCCCCCTCCCTTGAGGAGGTAACTCCGCCCCTGACATACAGGGGATCCCGGTCCCGTCCGCACCGAGCTCGGCACACTCGAAGTCGGTGCCGCATGTGCGGTGTCCTTCGGTGCCGGCAGGCTGCGTGCCTGCGCGCTCTGCACCGCCGGTTTTCCGGGGGTCGGTGGTACCGGCACTTGTTTAGCCGCCGCCCTGCCCGCGGTGCGGGGCGGCTGGCTGATTATCGAAGGGTGAGCCGCTTGCACGTGGCTCTCCGTGCCGCCGCCGATCAGCTGTTGCTGCGGCTGGGGGCTGCTCGCTCCTCCCGTCCCGCTCGTTGTTGCTGCCGGCAGGGATTGGGCTGGGGGGCATACAGGGCATTCCGGCGTCCGCACCGAGCTCGGCACGCTCAAGGGCGGTGCCGCACGTGCGGTGTCCTCCAGTGCCGGCAGGCTACGTGCCTGCGCGCTCTGCACCGCCGGTTCCCCAGGGGTCGGTGCCGCTGCCCGCGGTGCCGCTGGTACCAGCGCTTGTTTAGCCGCCGCCCTGCCTGCGGTGCGGGGCGGCTGGCTGATTATCGGAGGCTGAGCTGCTTCCACGTGGCTCTCCGTGCCGCCGCCGATCAGCTGTTGCTGCGGCTGGGGGCTGCTCGCTCCCCCCATCCCGCTCGCTGTTGCTGCTGGCAGGGATCGGGCTGGGGAGCATACAGGGGATTCCGGCCCCGTCCACACCGAGCTCGGCACGCTCGAGGGCGATGCCGCATGTGCGGTGTCCTCCGGTGCCGGCAGGCTGCGTGCCTGCGCGCTCTGCACCGCCGGTTCCCCGGGGGTCGGTGCCGCTGCCTGCGGTGCCGCCGGTACCGGCGTTTGCTTAGCCGCCGCCCTGCCTGCGGTGCGGGGCGGCTGGCTGAGTATTGGAGGCTGAGCCGTTTCCACGTGGCTCTCCGTGCCGCCGCCGATTAGCTGTTGCTGCGGCTGGGGGCTGCTTGCTCCTCCCGTCCCGCTCGCTGTTGCTGCCGGCAGGGATCGGGCTGGAGATACTTTCCTCCGTTTCTGCGCTGATGGAGTGAGGGAGGCAGCTTTCCTTTTAAGGGCCCCGGAGGGTCCCTCCTGCTGCGGCCGCTCCGGCGCTTCTGGCTGGAGGGCCTTATCAAGAAGCAGCATTTTTTTTTTTTTTTTTTTTTTTTAAAGCCTGAAGAGGACATTGTTGGTGAGTCTTTGAGTTTTTAAGTGGGTACTTAGCACCTTCTTTGTGCCGTTTTCCCCGTCCGATGGCCTGCCTTAGCAGGAGGGCTGATAGCCCTAGCTCCTGGCCTCCGGCGCTTGTTACTGGGACTGGCTGAGCTGTCCCTCTCCTAGCTTGTTCATTGTTGTTTTTTTTTTTTTTTTTTTTTTTTTTTACAAAATAACAACCGGCTAGCTTATAGTAGCCTAAGTGCCTGAAAAAAACTTTAAGAAAAAACAGATAAAGTCGTTGAATACACTACTTGGCCTTAGCCTAGTTGGATTCCGTCTGCAGCCGACGGCGGTTAAGAGGAACTGGCGGGGACCGGATCGCGCACATGGCCGGGAGCGCGCGGGGGAGCGGCGCGCACCGGCGCATGCGCAGTCCGGCAGAAACTGCTTGGAAGATCCGATCTGCGGCGCCGGGCGAGCCCGACACCTAATGTGGAGCACCCACGGGGACACTCGAAGAAGAACTATACCCTTTTGTGTAGCTTTGCTTTCAATGCTCTCATATGCTGTTGTCAAGTCTGTTCCACAGGTGCACGCTGTGTTGCCAGAAGAGCATCAACCACCTCACTTGATTCCTACTAGCCTTGGAATTCACAAAGGGGTTGCGGGGAGGAGTGTAGGGTGCGAGAAGACATTGTAACGGTCGAGAGTGCAGTCCGACCCCTCTGTGAATCCTCAGGAGAATCTAAACAGACCAGTCTGTGCAAGGTGAAAAGCTGCAAAACAAGTAACCCTGCCATGGCAACAACTGCATACAAGGCTTGCTTGCCAAGACTTCAAGGCTACGCTGGCAGTAGGCCACAAGAGACAGTGATAAGAAATGCATAGGCAATTTTAGGCAATCTTATGTTAATGAGTTCACCTTTATCAGCTAGTGTTAGGAGGCCTGTTACAGAGCCTCTTCCCAAACGAAGCTCCGACACGTCGGGTTTTCCCCCACTGGTGACTGCGGCGTCTCCGGGGCTCCCGTCGCGGGTGTCACGCGCTTTCAATAAACCAAATATAGCACTTGCCTTCTGGGTGCAGCCTTGTTTCTGGGGAACCCGAGCCTGGCTGGCTACACCATCTTTCATTCAATACAACTCCTTCTCAGATGTGGTCTCCTTCCACCCTTTCCTTCCCCCAGTGCTTCCTATTCCCAGTCTGCTTGTCCAGCTCTTCCCTGTCTTCACCAGCCTGCAAAACAGATCTTCATCCAATCTCAGTGTTCTCTGCCCCCAACCAATTGGCTCCCAGTCCTCTCTCCAATTTCCATCACTAGCTCTGAGTACCAGTCTCTCCCACAGTTCCCAGTCCTTGTCTCCTTTCCCGACCTCCCACTTCAACTCCTAGGCATAGCTTCTCTCTCTCTCTGCCTCTAGTTCCAGTGTTACTGGACTGCTTGTGCCCATCTCCTCCTTTCCCTCCCCATGCCCCATTCCATTTCTGCATTTGATTCCCCTTTGCATTCCAGTCAGGCAACTTCTTCCTCCACAGAGTCAGTGGGAGCACACTGGCTCCCTGCTCTCAGTTCCAGTAAAACCTCCCAAATGCTGGTGACATGACCAAATATTTAACTACACTACCAAAAATAGAGACATAGGCTATGTCTACACTAGGCCCCCCCGCACACTTTTGAAAGGGGGATGCTAATAAGACACTTTGGGATATGTGAACAAGGACCAAATAGGAATGGGGGGGATTTCAAAGTGTGCGGGGTCCTTTTGAAAAGGACCCCATGTAGACGAGCTGCGAGCGATTAAAAGTGGTACTTTCAAATGCCGCAGCTCCCATTATGCTAATGAGGCACTGCATATTCATCTTATTTGGATATCCTGAAGTGTCTCATTAGGAAAGAGGCAGGCTAGTGCTGACATAGCCATAATGTAATAATCATAATCAAATGTCAGTCCTCAATTAGCTACTCAGTTAAAACTATAAGAAACAAAACAAAACAAAACAAAAACAGAAGGGAGCTAGACTTTTTAATGGGAAAGTCACAATAGAAGAAAATGAGACTGGGGAACAGATGGGCAGTGGGGGACCCCATGGCTTGAGCAGGCAAGCGCCACCAGCCACGCCCCTTCTACCTGAGGCTCCACCCCCCACTGTGGGCACAGATCAACTTTTCTCTCTCACACACACAATGGGGCTGCTTTCCCCAGAGCTCTGGGGAGCTGGTGGGCAGCACAGATACCCAGCCCCCAGCCTGCCTTCCCCAACCTCTGCCACCACAAACATAGGTTGGGGCAGGGAGCCTGAGGGCCTCTGGCAAAGCATGGGTGGCACCAGGTGAGGCAGTTTGGGAAGGCAATGCCCACCTCCCATGTGAGGGGCATTTTTCTTCCTTCAACAACTAGCTGAGTAAAACGAACAGTCTCAGAGACGTAGCCATGTTAGTCTGTAACTTCAAAAATAACAAGCCGTCCTGAGGCACCTTAGAGACTAACCCATTGTTCTCTTCTAACAGTCTTTTATCTATCTTAAATGCTTCCCACGCTTCCTGTAAAAGCCCAGGCATCTCCCAAGATTGACAGCGATTCATACATTGTCAACGGTTGCCGACCTTGCATTTGTCTCCACAGTCTGGTCACCAATCTCAAAAACATTAAGTACAGGCTGCCTCGGCATAGCTGTCAGAGCTAGTAACATAGTAATTGGCACTTCACGAATACCAAGGTATGTAAAAAGTAGTGCTGTTCACTACAGGCAAATTACCATGGGATTGTTGATAAAAAAGGGGTTGAACTTCGAATGGCTGTGTTCAAAACACATGCGAATGCCAAAGATACGTAAGATCCACCTAGAAATAAGGAATCAAACAAAACCTGCTTTGTGGATGGTCAGATACTGGTTGTGACACAAGAGGAGCAAGGGAATTGCTTGTGTGACTTCTTACTAGCCATCCTGGCAACAGAAGAGCTCTTTGTGGCTGGTTTGGTGCACCTCACAGGGGAGGACCCCCAGTCTTGGGCTGCGAGTAGCCCTGATTTGGCCCTCTCAGCCGTGCCCAGAAAAACCTCCAGTACTACAGACGTGTACCACCCAGAGGAATGCATAGCGTACATCCCCGAGGTACACAGGGGTCGCACTCCTCACGCCCCCCACAGAACTCAAATTTTGTGTAAGTCAGGGGAGACCCCTCCCTCCTCCTCTGAATTCCTGGGAGCCTGGATCCAGGTGCAGAAGCAGCTGGTCACTCAGCCCTGGGGAGCTGGGAGCCAGGCAGTTTTCAAGATGCTTTCTGCTTGCCGGAGCCAGGAAACTGGCCAGGTGCTGTTGCACCTGGCTCCCAGCTCCCTGGGGCTGAGGGGCTTCCCTCCCTCCCGCATAACAGGAGTGGTGTCCCCCTGGCTTCCCCCAGCTGGGGGAAGTGAGCGGCTTGAGCCCGCAATATCGACATTCACGTTAATACGATTAACGCATATGTCAAAATCGTGAAAGCCGGAAGAGGGTTTACTGCACTGCTGGATGTTGTCAGCTGTGGATGCTCTGCTCTCTCTGAATCTCTATTGGCTGGCTGCCCAAGTGCTCAGATTACAGAGAATACTGGCTACCTGTCTGGGACAGACTAGGGTTGGTGGTCTCAAAGTGAAAAGCAGACTATTTTATTAATTTCCCAAACCATCCAATCCAGAGAAAATAGGGACTCTTAAGAAGAAGGGAAGTGGGTGTATTCCATGCACAAAGAGAAATGACCTTTTATTTGTGTTATAGTATATTGTTTCTACTGATCACTGCTGGTAGAAAAACAATTTGTATGTAAATAACCTTGGTCATAACATATAAGAATTAATATGCTTTCAGGTTTTTCTGGCAAGCTGCTCTATTCTGAATATCAAACACACTTCATAATCCTTTTAAGTCTCCATTCACCATGTCTTCTTTTCTTCATATTTTATTTTCCTATTGTTTTTATTTTACATGGTTTTTTTTCAGACAAATGATGTAGAAATGTTGCTGCAAATGTCAGCTAGTGGTCTCTATCGCCCTGGTTTACACCAAACATACTCCTCTACCAATATCGGATGTAAAAATAACACTTCAAAGTAGTGAATATTGCCACACACAATATATCTGGATAGGAAATAAGACAAAAATGTTTCAGGAACTTAACTTTTAGGCTGATCCTATTTCACCTTAGAAGGCTTACTGCCCACCACTACCCTCCAGACTTTCACACTTCATTGTCTGCTTTTCTCTTTTTCCTTGTATTTGATACTGTTTCCTTTATGATCATCAGTTCATCAGTACCTCAGAGGGAATATTTTCATAGGGCCAGATTGGCCTGAGTCATACATGGAGGACAAGTATCAGAGAGGTAGCCAAGTTAGTCTGTACCTTCAAAAATAACAAGAAGTCCTGTGGCACCTTATAGACTAATAGATATTTTGGAGCATAAGCTTTCGTGGGCAGAGCCCCACTTCCTCAGATGTATGAGTGGGCGGGTTTCAGAGCTCTGAAACGGTTTAATAGTTATAAATATTATAATTTGCCTCCTGGTGCTGAACCCTCTGTGATTCATGTATTTGACTTTTCTCTGCACCAACAAAAGATGGTGGGGAGGGAGCGTTTGCCCATTGGCGCATGTGTGTGTGTGTTTTAGTTTAATGCAGGCTGCAATGCTCAAGTTACACAGCACTCATTCTAACAAGACAGATATCTACTATTCTTCCTCCAAGTGGAGTTGGCAGCAGTAAGGCCTAGATTCAAAATCAAGGGGGTGTTCCTCTTAACAATACAACACAGAAGCAGCTCAAGTACCTACCCAGTTATCTAGGAAAATTTAACACCACTCCTGGGTGCCTCAGAGAGGGGTGGGGTTGCAGGCGGTACAGCCTTGCCAGAGGAGCTGCCGGCATGGGGCTCTTGCTCCTAGGAGTGGTGGCCCCACTCTGCTCTTTGTCACTATGGTTTCCGGAAGAGCCCTGCAGTTCTGAAAATGTGCCTCTCTAGTACAGCATAAAAGCAATATATGCCTTAATGACACAGCATAGCTGACAGTACCAGGTTGCTTACACCACTGGTTAAAGCATGGGTTCTGCTTTTACCCACCCAGCTTGTGATGATGCATTTTATAACACTCGAGTGCCAACAGTACTCCAATGCCTTCCCACAATTCTCCACCATTCCTTTACTTCCTCGCTGATTGTAAAGGAAAGAAGGTTTCATTGTAAACCTGAAGGAGATAAAAATCTCTCTCAAATATACATGTCACGTACAGGTCGAACCTCTCTAGTCCAGCACTCTTTTGTCTGGCAATATCCATAATCCAGCATGATTTTAGTTAGTTGGACACCCACTTATCATGGTTGTGACCAAGTTTCCTTTGGTCCCATAAAGTTTATTTCCAACCACAAGTCCTGACTCTCGGTGTTTTGTGCTGTTATTGAGTTGTAATATACTCCTAAATGACTTCTAAGAGCCCAATAAGCATAAGAAGTGCTGTATAATGTAGTAGGCAGTATTGCCCTCCTGAGGTCAAGCAAATTCTCTCATTCTGCACCGCTCAGGTCTCAAAGGTGCCAGACGAGAAGTTCAATCTGTACGTGTTTATTCATTTTAATAGTGAGATTATCTATTCGGGCCCATTTAATGCTTGAAAAAAATAATTACATCCTAACATCTAACTTCTGCTTGAGAAAATCAGAAATGGTGAATATACTGAAATTAGCTCAATGAATTATATTCAACCTGAGTGTTTATAAAATGGATGTACAATAACATCATGATTTTCTCCTAGCTAGAATTAAGTACTTCCCAGGACTTGGGTACTGAAGACAATCTTTTAAGAATTAGATATAATTTAAAACCATCCAGTTTGGGAATACATTTGCTTTTGTAACAAAGATTTATAGTTTTGTAGATTCTCTCTACTGTCTCCACTTTTTTAGCCTTCTGACAAAATTATTGTTTTTATCAGTCTGATAAATTATCCTGTAAGCAAACATTGACTGCAGCATTATTTCAGCTTGCAAAAAGCCATGATTGAACATACAAATAATCCACAACTAAACAAAACCAAAGCCTATGCTAAATACTGTGTAATCCTCCTGCCAAATCCCTCAGTTAGAGGTCAAGAAATCTTCAGAATTTGACCTACATGCAAAAATGTCCGGGAAGGATTTAGAGGCTAAATTTTTAGAAGATCGGGCATGTCTAACTCTCCACATGTGCATTTAATTCTAGGTACCAGTAGGATAGCAGTATGTACTTTTTTTTTTTTTTAAACAAGATGGCTGGGTGTCTTAGAAAACATACACATGCTACTGATCCAATTTCTGGACAGGTTCATGGACATAGCTGGGCCTTTATTCTACATAGTTCAGTTCTGGCTATGGCTGCCGGTGGCTTATGATACACAGGAAGTGAAAACAGATGATCAGTTGGTCCCTTCTGGCCTTAAATTCTGACTCTACAGAGGTCTGCAATCTATTTTCAGAATTGCATGGGAAGGCGTCCAGGCCAGTTTGGGTGACTGCCAGCTACCCTGTGAACATATTGATTGTCTGCATCACTAGAAAGGCCTTGCTCAAATAGTCAAATACTTGGCAGCCACAGTTCATAGGCGCTGGTGGGTACTTCAGAAGGACTGTGTGTGTCTTAGATGTTGGGGAAGGGGCAACCTGCCAGTTTTAGGGGGAGACTATTTTCAGCATATTTTAAATGTCTTTCATATTCTAACTGTTGAGTGTGACCATCATTGGCACCTTTGCTGTTTTAATAATAAGCAAATCATTATGAATGACATAGTTACATTATCATGAATGACAGTACATGAAAATCATTGCAAATCACTCCTCAAATCATTGCAATCACTTATAAAGCTGTCCTCACTCTTGGCCCAGTATAAAAAAACGTAATTGTCTCACTACAGCAATCTTATTTACATCTCATTCCCGGCAGAGTGAGCAGGTTCCTTGTAAGGAAACATAAGCACAATGCTTCCACAGTACTGAAAATGTCTCCAAGATCTCTTTCTTGATGGCTAATGGCTAATTTAGGGACCATCATTTTGCATGCCTAGCTGGGATTACATTTGGCCATGTGGACTACTTTGTATCTAATACTGAATTTCATCTGCCATTTTGTTGATAAATCATCCAGTTTTGTGAGATCCCTCAAACATACAGCCTCTATTGAATTTTTTTGTGCCCCTGGTGCTGGGAGCCAGCTGGGTCGTGAAGCCCCAACAGCAGCTCCAGCCCCAGGGACCTGGCCAGGACTGGGTTAACCCTGGCAGCCTTGGGGCTGAGTCAGCCCAGCAGTGGCCAGAGCTCCGGGCCCCTTCAAAATGCTGCGCCTGGTGCAACTGCCCCCTTTGCGTTCCTCCTACCCTCAAATTGGCAGCCCGGCACTCATACTCTGTCTCATGGGTTCTGAGCACGCACTATTTTCTCCCGTGAGTTGCTGGAGCTCTGGAGCAGACATGGAGCTGGCCAACAGTAGGTTTATAAGGAACGCCAGATCACTAACAGAGAGAACCTTTGGCTATGAATTATTCCAGACACCACTACGAGTAGGAACAGAAGAGTTCATCCTGATTGGTTTGTCAGTTGCAGCGTGGCATTGCAGTCTATCACAATATGCAATAGTTATATTTTTGTACCAGGCCAATTTGCATACACTGATGATGGATGTGTATATGCTAAACAAGATAGGTGGGACGACAATCACAAATCCCTAGGCCAGGGATTCCCAAGCTATGGGTCATGAGCCAAACATGGGTCAGGATTAGATTTGCTAAAGGGTTGCCAGATGGGCAGATCTGAGCTGTGTGTGTCTCTCAAAGAAGCCATTTGCAGTTTCTTAATGCTGCCGCCTCTGGCAACTATCTATCAACAGAGATAGCTGCAGAATCCAGCAGCTCTCTCTATCACTAGAGATAGCAATTACCTTAAGCCTAGGTGCTGAAAGCTTAACACTTGAGTTAATTGGTTTTAATGATTTACAACTTGCGTTAATTGGTTTTAACGATTTACCTGCTGGGAGCAGGAGGGCTGGGGGAGCTGCCCAGCCTATTAGCTCCGGTGAGGAGGCTGTGGGAGGGTGGGGTGTAAGGCTAGGGCTGTTTAGGGCTGCACAAGGGGGGGTCCTAAGGCTGGGGGTCATTTAGGGCTGCGGCGGAGGGTCTAAGGCTAGGAGCTGGTTAGGGCTGTGGGGGGAGGGGTGTAAAGCTGGGGGTGGTTTGGGGCTACAGGGGGGTTTAAGCCTGGGGGCAGTTTGTGGCTGAAGGTGGGGAGTCTAAGGCTAAAAAAATAAAATAAAATAAAATATGGAGGTACATGACTCATAGAGCTGGAAGGGACCTCAGGTGTTCATTAAGTCCAGTTCCCTGCCTACTTGGGAGGACCAAGCATCATCCCTGACATGTTTTTTAATCTATTTGCTCCAGACTTCTAAATGGCCCCGTTAAGGGTTGAACTCACAGCACTGGATTTAGCAGCGCAAAGGTCAAACCACTAAGCTATCCCTCCCTCCAAGGGTGAGGGTGGTTTGGAGCTATGGGGGTGGGGGTCTAAGGCTAGGGGCAGTTTGTGGCTGCAGGGGGGGTTCTAACAGTGGTGTTGGTTTAGGTCTGCTAGGGGGTCTAAGGCTTGGGGGCAGTTTGGAGCTGTGGGAGGGTGTTTAAGGCTGGGGTCGGGGGTGGGGGGGTGATGGTGGCTTGGGGCTGTTTTGTGTTCTGCCCCCGGAACATTCAAAAAATTGCCATGTGGCCCCCAGTGAAAAAAAATGTTGGATGCCCCTGCCGACTTCTGCATTAGAAAGACTGCTTCCGTGTCTTTGCTATTCATAGTGATCCCAGGCAAGCCACTTAATAGCCTGGCAGTAACTTTCACCTCCCACTTTTCTCTTCCCCCCTTTTGCCCCCTGTTCTCTTCTATGTAGCCGATTTCTCAGTGTTCGTTTTTTTGTTTGTGACTCCCCTACCCTTGCCCCGGCCAGGCCCTCCAGCCTCTGAGTGTGGGGTTTAAGTCGGGGATGGGAGGGAACGGTTTGAGGAAGAGTCTTTCCCTGCCCCCCGCAGATTAAGTATAATAATAAAATAATAAACTATAATAAATAAAGTGTTATTATTTTATTGATGTATTTTCCCTTTCTTATGGAATAAATATTAATATATAAATGTGAGGGGGCACAATTTTATATTCTTGCCTCAGGCGCAAAATTAGCTACTTATGACACTGCTTCCCTCCCGCCGCCATGCCTCATTTTTGAATGGCCTTGGGTCACCAAGTCTTCCTGAATTGTCAAAATGGGTCCCCATCTGGAAAAGGTTGGGAACCGCTGGTCTAGGCAGTCAGGTTCACTGAGCCCAATGTTTTGGGAATTTGTTGCAGCTGGCCATGATTGTCTGTGAGGGTGTCACAGTCATTTGTGCCCTGGAGCTTTGACACAGACAGAAAAATCATTGTAAAAGTAAAGGCTTGGTGGTCTACCAGGCAGTCTTAGCTATGGATTTTTGTGCTCTGCTGGTCGTGTCTACACTAGCACAAATCCTCAAAATGGCCATGCAAATGGCCATTTCAAAGATTACTAATGAGGTGCTGAAATACATATTCAGCACCTCATTAGCATGCTGGCGGCCGCAGCTCTTCAAAATTACTGCGTTTCACTGCCACACGGCTTGCATAGATGGGGATCCTTTTTGAAACGACCCCGCCAGCTTCGAAATCCCCTTATTCCTATCTGCTATTTGGACGGCCATTTCGAAGATTTGTACTAGTGTAGACATAGCTGATGAGTTAAAATCAGACCACAATGTTACCTTACTGAGTTTTTTGTATCTACTATTTAATAGGTTATAACTGCAGTTATCTTCGTTGTCTTTCACTAGTAAGACCATCTGTGACAGGGACAATGCAGTACTTGCTCACACTGGCAGCTTTTGGTCAGGAGAAATATAGGCGCAATCTAAGACAGGAGTCAGAAATATGCTTCCATTCAGCAAAAATGCAACACAGTCACATCTGCACCTTAGCACACTTGTGAATGAATATAAAAACAGCTGTTGTCAGCAAACTCTCTTTTCACTCAAGCTACAATGCATCTATCTGGAAACAAAATAAAGAAAAGAGATGGAAGGAAAAAGGGTCACAGCTCTCTCTTGCAAAGCCCTATAAAAGCACTCGACACCAGAGGGTCTCAAACTCAAAGCCCACAGGCCGTCCACATCCTAAGCAGTTCCACTATCCGGCCCATGTGTGACTGCCGACGCATGATTCCCTGCAGCCCAAGGCAGGAGGATTTCCATACCCTTCCCCCAAGTCCAGCCCCAGCTCTGCTCCCATCCCACTTCTTGCCCCTGCTCTGCACTCTCCCCACCCCATGGCATCCCTTCCAGCAACCCGCTCCCTAGGAATGCAGCTTTGGGATTACTGGGAAGCCTGACACAGGCAGCAGCAGGGGTTGGCTCCCTACACTCACCATGGTGGTAGGAGCCACAGAGAAGCAGAGTGATACAGTAGTCTGCTCCACTCTGACGCCCTCTCCCAGGCCTCCCCTGCCGGGGGGAGGGGCCTGCTGGCCCATTAGCAAGATTTGCACCGAGATAAACTGAATTTGCAAACCTGGGCCTACAAAGAGGCAGGCCCAAAACTCCCTGTAGCCTTCCTGCGTTCAGCCTCTAAAACAGTTCTGTGAAATGCCGATGAATGGGAAGAAATTAACAGAATCATGAGAAAAAGGAAAAGCTGAACACTGAACTGATTCTGTGGTCATTATGGGCAGTTTGACTAATGTGTGCTGCATTGGCTTCCTGGCCAGAGGCAGCACAGCAGTCAGAGAAAACCCACACACCAGCTGTTAGGGCTGCCTCCCCACTCTGACACACCAAATGCAGAAAGTGGGGACACACAAAAAAACCCCACATGCACACTCACCTTAAAATTACCTTTCCTCTACAGGCTCTGCTTTAAGAAGCTCCTGAAGGTCACAGATTCCCTGACACAGGGGGGTAGTTGCTGTCACCACTCAAGTTAGAAAAAACACCTTTAGCCCAAGAAGACACACTTGGGATGTCTCACTATGGGTAAACCTCAAGCTCTTAACCCTCCCTCAGGAGAGAGCTTGGAAACAAAGAGCTGTAATCTGATAACTGACCTTGCAGTCTGGGGCATGAATATACACAGACTCTTCTCAAGGACACAGGAATTAAATCATTGCCTTAAAAAAATTAATTTATTCACAAAACGAGAGAAAACAACTCAAACATTCTGGTTTCAGCACAAAGAATTACTTTCCCGGGATTCAGCTTAGAAGTTACAGAATACAAGAGAAAGAATCATACCATTTACCACAGAACCTGAAAAAATCCAAAACAATTTCAAAATAACCATAACCAGATCGCATCTAACTAAACATACATATCTAACTAAAATAACTAAACTTACATATCTATGGCTGATTTTGAGATGGCCAGGAGATTTACTGGATTCATTTCAGCTGTTTAGAAACAATCATTTCTCTCTGTCTCCTCTGCATCAGCCACATAGACAAAGACCTCTCAGATTGCAATTGTTCTCAGTTTAAAATAATTTTTCTTTCTCCCATTGGCTTACCTGACCAACTCCCTGCAGAGAATTGCTTCTCTAAGGTTAGCCTTTTCCCTGCATTCATTCATGACACCACCAATGTCTGCCAACAAGTAGAAATGGAAGTTTCGGCTCGTGTCTTGCCATTTTGCAGCTCCCCGTGTTCAAGTATTCTACCCTCAGGTAAAACACAACTGCACCAATGACCATTTCAACATATCCACCAAATGATTGGGAAAAGAGGTCCAATGATACAAGCTATTTCAGGTCAGACGAATTAAGGGGATTTCTTTCAATAAGGCATGAGCCAGAACCACTAACTCAGAAACAAGTAATGTGACTTTACAGATGCAGCTCAATTTTAAGAAATTCCTTCAGTGTGCAAGGAATGACTTGTAATGGCTAAAACTCAAACACCATATGAAACCAGAATCTCAACAGCCCACAGCTAATCTTACAAATTCTGTAATTTGGATATAAAGACTTATCCAAGCAATTCCTCCCTGAGGAAAGGTCAAAGTCAAAAATAATGCTGAGATAACCAGATGATTCTACAGGTTGAAAACATGCATCTTTTAACTTGGCCTTTAGACTGAATTAACATCCTAAATTGATTTGTCAAGGGCCAGAGCTCAAACTAAATCCATTCAGTTTTACATTAAAGTATGTCAGGTATGCATGACTAATGGCATAATGAACCTGTGGCCTAAAAGAGGGCCAAAAGGCAAAGCAATGCCTATGTAAGCCCTGCCCCTGTGGGCCTGCTGAACATGCTCCAGAGAAGCAAATTAAAAAGAGCTCAACAACTGAGTCAGGAGGTGGTGGACAGGCTCCAGGAGTGAAGAAGTCAGACAGAAGGTGTTGCCTGAGTGAGGGGCACAGAGAAGGTAAGGACACTTCCCAGCCAGGTAGAGCCTTCTCCAACCACCACCCATTCTGAGAACCGGGAGGTCTTGCCAGGCTTAGGATTTTGTGTGTGAAGCTACTGACTGTTTAGATTATAGGAGCTGTGCCCCAAACCGAAGGAGCACGTAGGCAGGAAACAGCCTAAGGATGTGGTTTTAGATTCTGTGGAGGGAGGATCCTGACAATGCTACTTTCTACAGAACCATAGGATGGGTCAGCCTGTTGCACCCTACGTAAGGGTAAAGGTCCAATTGCAGAAGGGAGGCCCAAACACTTCTATCTTGAGGTTAAGAATCATAGATTCGCAGGGTTGGGAGAAACCTCAGGAGGTCCATCAATTCCAACCCCCCTGCTCAAAACAGGACCAATCCCAACCAAATCATCTCAGTCAGGGCTTTTGTCTAGGGATGGAGATTCCATCACCATTCCACCCCTAGGGATGGAGATTCCATCACTTTCCTAAGTAACCTGTTCCACTGCTTCACAACCCTCCTAGTGATATAGTTTTTCCTAATATCCAACCTAGACCTCTCCCACTGCAACTTGAGAGCATCGCTCCTCATTCGGTCATCTGTCACCACTGAAAACAGTCTCTCTCTATCCTCTTTGTAATCCCCCTTCAGGTAGTTATAGGCTGCAATCAAATCCCCACCCCTTCCCCCCCGCCCCACACACACATACACATACTCTTCTCTTCTGTAGAATAAATAATAAGTCTAGATCTCTCAGCCTCTCCTCATAAATCATATTCTCCAGCCCCCTAATCATTTTTCTTGCCCTATGCTGGACTCTCCCCAATGTATCCACAATCTTTCTGTAATGGGAGGCCCAGAATCGAACATAATATTCCAGGTATGGCCTCACCAGTGTACAATAAAGGGGAATAATCACTTCCCTGTATCTGCTGGCAATGCTCCTGCTAATGCATCCCAATATGCCATCAGCCTCCTTGGCTACAAGAGCATTTTGTTGACTCATGTCCAGCTTCTCATTCAGGTGTTTTTCTGCAGAACTGTTGATTAGCTAGTCGCTCCTCCACCTGCAGCAGTGTTTTGGGATTCTAATGTCCAAAGTACAAGACTCTGCACTTGTTAAACTTCATCTGATTTCTCTTGGCCCAGTCTTCCTATTTGTCTAGATCACTCAGGACCCTATCCCTACCCTCGAGTAATATCTACCTCTCCCCCTAACTTTATGTCATCATCAAACTTGCTGAGGGTGTAATCCATCCCATCATCCATATCATTCATGAAGATGTTGAACAAAACCAGTGCCAGGATCCCTTGGGGGATTCTGCTTGACACTGACCACCAACCATACATCAAGCCATTGATCACAACCCATTGAGCCACATGATCTAACCAGCTTTCTTTCCATCCATCTTGCAGTCCATTTATCCAATCCATACTTCTTTAACTTGCTGGCAAGAATACTGTGAGAGACAGTATCAAAAGCTTTGCTAAATTCCAGGCATATCACATCCAAGAACCAAGCACTGCTACTGTCCCCCAGTAGACAGACAATGGGTTGGTCAAGTGTGCTAAATGCCAGACCACCCAGCTCCCAAAGTCCCTTGCCACAGACTCCTTGACCATTCCAAAAAGAGAACAGTGAGCAGGGGAGACAGGTACATTGTCATATGCTGGAGATAACTTTGGTAGTAGAAAACATACCACAGGTTGCACCTCCCTGCTCTGGCACCCTCGATACCTCAGTGGTCCCGAATGAAGGATTTTGCTGGACCGTGGAGGTGTAATATGACGGGGCATCTGAGCACAGCTGTGGGAACCAATCCTGGGGATATTTGCTGATAACCAGGCCACTTACAGCCCAGGCTAGGATTTACTTCTTACTAAGACAAATCAAAACAGACACGGATGTCTGCCAGCCCCACTAGCCAACCAGAGCCACACAAACAAACCCGCAGATTCTCCAGCTACTCTGACCACTCAGACCAGCAGCCCCCTTTCCTCAGGTGGGAGGTTATTAAACCTATTTCACCAAATCCACAAAGTTCTTCCAGGCCCCAAAGGGTCCACCCACAGTCCCAGGTCAATGTTCACTCAGATCTTACCCAAAACAGCACGCTGTGCCAATCCTTTAGAATCTAAAATCTAAAGGTTTATTAAGCAAGAAAGAGGAAAATTGTTAAAGTGATATATTACATATATCAATTACAGTTATTGATGCAGGCCAGCAATGCTGTATGCTGATTTCTTGAGAGTCACATAGTTTAGTTCTTGGAGACTGGAGAACTGAAGACTGGGACCAAGATGGTCACTGCCAGAGCCATCTGATAGTTTTATATGTGGAGGGAAAAAGTCCTTTCTTCCTCCCATAGATCATGGAGCCACCTGACCACATGGGCCATTGTGGCAAACTGCCACTGGTCACTGGTTTTGCCAGCACATCCCAGTCCATCTACATGGCATGTGGAATGGATATCTAGTCATCTGATCTCAATCCCATTGCTCAGCCCAGGTCACTTGACCAGATGGGCTGCTGTGGGACTTTGCCATTGGCTGCATTCCAGATGACAAGTCCCAAATTCCTGTGATGTGTATTCGACATCTGAGTCTTTGTATAGTCCGTCATCCTGGCTGGGGAGGAGATCGCACCTCCTATTGTGTACCCTTGGCTCTAAAAGATTTCTAATACAGCTATAGAGCCAATATCTATAACTTCACATACAAATATGGCACAGATACAAGCAGCATAAATGGTTTCAGGGCATTGCCAGCTTTCATTAGACACCTCACCCAGCCCACTTGGCACAAGATTTGGTTCCACTATATATGATGGTTAGAGAAATGGCTTTACTCTTATTGTAAAAATCTAATAATGCCACAGGAGGTTAATGCTCCCCTAGTCCCTGGCCTCTCCTGCTGGCTGGATGCAGCTCCATGGTCCTGCACATGTGACTTGTTGGTGCAGCAGGCTCCCCTGCCCAGCCCTGGCTCTGCACAAGGCAGGCGGGGGACCTGCGCCTCACCCACCAAAGTTCATTACCTAATAAATAAAATTGTTGGTCTTTAAGGTGCTACAGGATTGCTTGCTTTCCCCTAAAATAGATAGTGTGACATTTACAGAATGTTTTCCAGATGCAGTGTGTCAGTTAGTGTACCAATACACAGGCATACAGAAGTTCCTATATATACACACAAAGATGCATGTACATATGTTGGCCCCCCGACTATGAAATACATTCCTACTCTGCCTCCCAGAATGTGATCACTTTCAAACAATTCTCAGGAGCCTTTTACAGCATCCTATGTCCTCTCAGCATTCCTCTAGGTTGACTCTGAATGCAAATTCCAGAACATAGCAGCATAGATTATCAATGGTCAGCACTGTGCCACGGCTACAGAGCGACTCGGATCTCTCCCGTCTTTGGGTCTCTTTGGCTATGTCTACACGAGCTCCAAAACTTTGAAAGCGGCATGATAATGAACCTAATCAAAAGATGTTAATGAGGCGCTCCATGAATATGCAGTGCCTCATTAGCATAATGGCAGCTGTGGCGCTTCGAAAGTGCTGCTTTCAATCACGCACAGCTCATCTACACGGGGTCCTTTTGAAAAGACCCTGCACACTTGGAAGTCCCCTTATTCCTGTTTGGTTATAGGAATAACCTATGTGGTTATAGGGAAAAGGGCATTTCGAAGTGTGCGGGGTCCTTTCAAAAAGGGCCCTGTGTACACAAGCTGCGCATGAACGAAAGCGGCACTTTCAAAGTGCTGTGGTCACCATTATGCTAATGAGGCACTGCGCATTCACGACAGTGCCTCATTAGCATCTTTTGATGAGGTTCATTACCATGCCCCTTTCGAAGTTCTGGGTCTAGTGTAGACATAGCTTTGGAGAGTACCCAGCTCAGGCCTTGAGCCTCTTACTTTACCGGTCTCAGCATAAAATCACGCACTTTGTCCACTCTTAGGGTATGACTATACAGCAAGGCGAAGCGCAGGGCTGGCTCCTACCAGCTGACTCAGGTTCACAGTGCTTAGGCTCCAGGGCTGCTCTATTACTGTGCAGATTTGAGCTGGAGCCTAAGCTCTGAAACTCCCACCTTCAGGGTCCTAGGGCCCAGGCTCCACCCGAGCACAAAAGTCTACAAAGAAATGAAGCAGCCCTGCAGCCTCAGCCTGATCTGGCTAGGACAGGCAAGCTGTAGGATTTTCTTTGCTGTGCAGAGATATACCCTTAGACTGGGGTCTAGGGACACTAACCTGTAAGGACCAACTGCTTATTGCTGAGCAGCTATGACTGGCATTAGTCACTATAGCACCAAGCAAAGGAGAGAAGACCACGGGGTGCCTAACAGCCTTTTTAAAATAAAATAATGTATCGTTAGTTGTAGGGACAAAGCACTAGAGAGAAAAAGCTTTAAAACGATCAGTCCATCATGCTCATCTCAGACCTAAGACCTACCCTCCATGCTGGTAATGTTGGCAGGCATAGCTTTCCCAGACACTCCTACTGTGTTTCTGAGTTTCTTCGGACTCCAGTCCCCACCCCACAACCTCCAAGGCTCCAAAGAGCACGTCTTTTTACATCCTGCCAGGGTTCTTCTGTCAGTCAGTCAGTCTTGCTGTTTTATTTTGGATTATATTCCTCCTAATTGAACCTGTTCCATTGTCTTTTTCCATAGGAAAATACAGTTTTGTCAAAATCAAAATGTATGTAAAAACAGCTCATTTCAAAATTACTCTAAAAATCAAAATAAACATTTTTCATATTATTGTTTCACATGGCAAGTTTCATTTTGTTTCTGTTTTCTAAGGAAATTCAGGTGTGACTCTTTATATTTGGGGATCTCTACTCCCCTTCCCCTGGTTACACTGGAAGAGGAAGCAGTGAAAAATGGAAAACAGAGGAAGAAAACAGGTTTCCCCCTCCTCACCTGCCCAACATAGACCTCACTTTTCCAGTGGAAAAGGGCAGAAAAAATGGAGAGAAATGGGAAGGTCTTAAAATCAAAAATGATAGAAAAAATGCTACAAAAAAAACAAACAAAAATCAAAACTAAATGAAAATTCTAATTTTTCTTGAAAAGAAATGTTGTGGGGGAGGAACTAATTTTTCCCCCCAACCTGCTCGAAAAGCAATCAGTCTGACAAGTAGCTTGTTAGTTTTGTTCATGTACCTCAATGGGACTGTTCACTTAAGATCTGTTGTACGAGAACTGCAGGCTCAGACGGCTTGTGTGATTGAACTACTGCTCAGGCTATGCCTACATTACAACACAAATTTGAATCTAAGGCACTTAGCTCGATTTTAAATTGTGACTGTTCACACATCCAATACCATTATTTCGAATTTACGAAGCACGACAGCCAATACTGGTACTCCGACAAACCGAATGGGATTAATGGGAAATTCGAATGTAAACCTTCGGATTAATGGTAGTGTGGAAACAGCTTCCATATAAACTGGTTTTATTGGCCTCCAGAGGAATCACACATATATCCCACAGTTGTCCATTCTGGCCAGCTGCCTTTCTGATGCTCTCTAGGGCTGTGTCTACACGTGCCCCAAACTTCGAAATGGCCATGCAAATAGCCATTTCGAAGTTTACTAATGAAGCGCTGACATGCATATTCAGCGCTTCATTAGCATGCGGGCGGCAGCGGCGCTTTGAAATTGACGAGCCTTGCAGCCGCGCGGCGCGTCCAGACGGGGCTCCTTTTCGAAAGGACGCCACCTTCTTCGAAGTCCCCTTATTCCCATGAGCTCACGGGAATAAGGGGACTTCGAAGTAGGTGGCATGCTTTCGAAAAGGAGCCCCGTCTGGACGCGCCGCGCGGCGGCAAGGCTCGTCAATTTCGAAGCGCCGCTGCCGCCCGCATGCTAATGAAGCGCTGAATATGCATGTCAGCGCTTCATTAGTAAACTTCGAAATGGTCATTTGCATGGCCATTTCGAAGTTTGGGGCACGTGTAGACGTAGCCTAGAAGTGCAGGTAACACAAAGCCTGCAAATATGAATGTTATCAGGAATGCAATTTCATTTTCTTTCTGACCCATTTCTCCCCCTCACCCCTGCAGCAAAGATTTTGGGGGCTGCCTGTCACTGGGGCTGGGGGAAGACCCCCCCATGGCAAAGATTTCAGGAGCTGCAATGTGGGAAGATGATATCACATACCCACAATCACTTGCAGGGCATTTTTTTCCCATACTGCACCAGAGGGAAAAAAACAGAATGCTATGGAGCAAAGGGAACTGTGGGATAGGTTCCCACAATGCACTGCTGCAACAGTCAATTTTTGGCGATTTAGTGTGGCAGCACTAACTCGAATTTGGTGGGGGGGGAGGATACTCAAATTTGAATTTATAAAACCCAGCGTTACAAATTAGAATGTCATAAATTCAAGTTTGTCTCATAGCGTAGAGGTAGCCTCACACTCCCCTTGACTATATGAAGTTTTCTAGTTACAATTTGTAAGGCATTTTTGAGCCTTGATGAGATTGTGTCTCCTGATGAAATATATCTGGAGATCAATTCCAGACAGGGTTTGTGTGGAATCTCTTTGTTAATAGATAACTCTTCTGGCTTGTCATTTGACCTTTTGTATGGTCTCTTGATATACAAGGAGGAAATATTGGAAGCTGAAGACATTTCTTATGAATTACTAATTTTCATTACTGAACACATTGTATTTCATTTGTGAGATCGCTCTGGGTCTTTCCACTGATGAGCTAAGCGTACCTCATAATCTATGATTCAGCGCTCTCAGCACTAAACCATTTGGGAGTCAGGTTTCAAAAGTATAAAACAATTCAGGTTACTTTGATATTTTTTCACACGGGTAAACAATTATTTAGAGGTATCATATCCCAAGGACCAAAACAAAAACCCACAATGCAGTTTAATAAATAAACTAATCCCTATTCCCTCTCCCTCTGCTGTATAAGGTGCAAAATGTGATCAGAATGCATGTTAATAGTGTACTTAATAATGGTAATAGTTTCTCTGCCCCCTCTCCCTTCCAACAGCTCCTCGGTCCAAGCTTCTCTACTGAATCTTGCTCAGCAACAAAGATCTTAAAGTATAAATGAAACATTCAACATCTGCACAGGGAAAAGTGGTCCTCGTAAATTCATGATATAAACTTTACACAAGCTTAACAAGAGAGTAAACAGGGACTTTGAAGAAAAGTCAGATGAAGTGTGTGTCTAGTTTAAAAGACTTAATGTACCCTTGAGAACCCTAACAGCTTCTCAAGCCATGATTTATTTTATAGCTCTCCATGTATTCTCTGCTTAAGTTCTCTGGTAATGCTCTCACAATATGGACTTTCCATATTTTTTTTTTGTTTCGCCATCACTTTCCCATGACCCTTTTGCAGCCCAACACTTATTGGGGTGAACACCTGTTTCCCCCCTGCATCCCAAAAAATTGGCAACACACAGTCAAACTAATCAATCCCAACCATCCAGGATAAATCCTCTTGCAGAAAAACCTATAATAAGGTAACATATTTGAAAAAATGCCCCAAGTCTTCTGAGACTCTTAAACCATAGGTATTCTGATAATAGATCAGTCATTTTTTAGTTAGGTGTAAAGGTATTGACTTCAAAAAGGTGCTTTTCAATATTCATACAAAATTCTACTGATATATAAATTTCTATAAGTTTATTACATTCTCTGCAAAAAAAGTTATCATTTACAACACCTATGTGTTAATAAAATTCTTCCAAAATTCTACCAATGAATTACCTGCAGATGACTATACAGTACTAATACCTTTTATCCCAGAAAATGATAATATCCTGTTATGTTGTGAAAAGGAAACGAGTAAAGCACACCCACAATTACATTCCCTAAAAATAAAACGTAGGCACCATGCCAGTCCTTGCATTATCTATTCCTATCTATTATCTATTCCTATTAAGATATTTCTTCTGCTTCAATGAATTTACATGACAAGATTAATAGCGGCATAACTCTTGTGTTCCTTATCTCAGGGCATAATATAATTTATGCATGTAATTTTATAATGTACAGACCTCTTTCATAGCTTATAAAAATGTAATAATGCATATCTTAGAAAACTTGCCAGCAGCTACAGCATAGCTATTGTGTTTATTATGATGTGCTGCAGACCTGCATTACTTCTAATATATTACTGGTATTGTTACAAAAAGACTCACAAACACGAATATGGTTCTGCTTTCTGATAATGGATGCTTTTGCTCACTTAAAATAGTAACAAAATTAATATGCATATAGTAACAAGTATTTTTCTATTACCAAAAATACTTCCTCTATTTCAGTATAGAAAAGAGCTAATTTCTCATTACCCCTCAGCTCATCTATACATTAAACCATAATGTTTCCTAGCATTCTACAGACAATAATTATATAGAGCAAGATAATGAATAGTTAGATGACATGAAGCTTGAGAAATAAACCTGTTTTCTAAGTAGCCTTTCTATAGAAAATTTTTGAAAATTATATAGAAGTTATGATAGAAACTTCTGGAAATAATGCAAATTTTCCAAAAAGTCATCTTACATAATGTGGTATATCCTACCCTTGGACATTATGAATGCAATCAGGATTTTGCTATATTAGTTTTCAGCAAAAGGAGTCTTATTTAGAAGATTTTTAAAATAGTGACAGGAAGTAAATTGGATGCTATGTCTGACAGTTCAGTGTTTATCCAATACATGGGTCTTAGTAATCAAAGCACTTCTGGATCCATAGATCTTTTATGTATTGATATCTATTGATGTGGTAATTCTGAATTAATGTGTGCTCTCCCTGCCTCTGCTGAAAAAACATGGAAGGTTCTAGTTTGACTCCTTTCCACACACATCATTTCCTATAAATCAATGGCTACAGTTACACCACCGTGCTCTGTTGACAGAAGTCACTGTTGGAAGAGATTTCCCTACAAAACTTCTGTTGATGGAGCGCAGCCACACACAAAAGCCAATCTGAAGAGAGCTCTGCTTTGTCAAGAGAGCAGCCGAACTGCCCAGTCACTCTCCAGGCAAAACAGGCACCTGGAAACACAGCAGACAGGGCTGCCCGTTGTTCTGCATGCCGTCTGTCGAGAGAAGGACCCCCCAGCAGAGCGTCCATGCAGTTTTTTTGTCGACAGAATCTGTTATCAGCAGTGTGCCAGAATGCTGCTGGAAAAAGTGCAGAGTTTTGTCAGCAAACTGTTGACAAAATGCATTTTGTGCGTGGACGTCCCAGCAGTTTTGTCAGCAAAACTTGCTAGTGTAACCGTATCCTTTGCGTCTCTAACCTAAATGCCCCAGTATTTCCAGTTATCATAGAATCAAAGGATTGGAATGGACCTCAAGAGGTCATCTACTCCAGTCCCCTGCCCTCATGGCAAGACTAAGTAGTTTCTGACTTGACCAGAAACCAATCTTTCAAAAAGCCTCAGGAGAGGCCTTACACCTTTCTCACTGCTTATTGCTCTGTTATGGTCAAATACTGATGAAAGCAAGTAGTTTTTCTATACCACATGCTGTGGAAATCCCTTTGGGTCTAAATTACAGTGTTGCTATGATTGCACCCAAGCCTTGTCCCCAGCATTCTGCCCTTTCAAGTGCTTGTTATTGCAAGTTGAGGCCAATCATGCATCCGTGAGAAAGGAATATTACTCCTATTTTAAAATAGAACTGTGAGTAAAGTGACACTGATATTTACAGCAGTACTTATAAAATGAGGCATATGACAATGGTTCTCATCTAAGGGTCTGGGCCCTGAGGGGGCAGTGAACAGATTTCAGGGAGTTAATTAAGCACGGCTGGATTAGACTCACTAGAGCCCAGGACAAAGGGCTGAAGTCCTGCTATACAGACTGCAGCCCATGGCTGAGCCTGACAACCTGGGGCTAAAGCCCCAAAGCCTGAGCAACTTAACTTTGTGCTGACCCCCACAGTGCAGGTCCCAGGCAACTGCTTTCCTTGCTGCCCTCTTACATGAGTCCTGGCTTTTATATGCAGCAAAACAGTTGCCACGGCTTAGATGGGTCATGGAGTTTTTATAGCGTGTTGTAGGGAGATCTTGTAATGGAAAAGGTTGAGAACCCTTCACACTTTATACAGGGCATTTGTCTGCTATCATGATGGGTGACAGTACCAAGGACTTGGAGAAGCAGAGCAAGAAAGCGATGCTTTTGTTATCACCACAAGAAGTATACACTCTGTTCTGGGACCTTTTATACACAGGGACAATAAGTTATTTAAAACTAATAAACTGAAGGTAAAAAATCATTCCTCAAAGATTCAGCTAAAGCAAGAACTAAGGTTTTTTATGTTTGAATGACAGCATCCACACACAGAATTAATTCATTTTAATGTCATGCCTTTAGTTAATCCATCTTAATTTTCCAGTGTCCCCATATAGACAAAACCTAAGCATTCACTCCTTTTTTCTTCATTCATCACTAAGCTGCACACCTGTCCCAATGGTATCAAACATCACCGTACCCTATCTTCTGGCCAGCTGTGTCTGAAGATAAAATTTGGAGTGCCTGATGATCCATGCTTCTCTTTAAAGTAATGAGGGGGCTGCGCATGGAGTCTTTTTATTTTAAATAAGGGGTTTTTTAACTGTCTGATAGCGCTGAAAGGTCACACTTGTCTTCACTATAATTTCACTGCCTGCAGAGGAGTTACATGTGTATTGAACTGGGATATGGTGTTTTAAGAGGCAGAGCATATTAGAATGCCATTTATGTAGCGCTGAAATGGGGAAGAAAGGTGAACTTCAAGGCCTCATTGATCTGACTGTGGAGCTCATCCAAATGCATCAGTTTAACATGTAACATTTTGCTGTTCTGTTTTGTGAACCTGAGATCCAGTATGCACTGTTGGAGGCTCCCTGGCTCCCTCAGACTTCTGTCTCAATTAGAGAAAAATAAGAAAACAGTGATGTTCATTTTCCTCCTTCATGGCTTTTTCTGCCTTTTTTCATTCTTATTAATACCGCAGCATAAGGCCATACACGTAAAAAAAAATGATGATGTTTCCTAGAGGCAATCTCTCTCAGATCATTTATACCCACCGATATTTAGCATACTGTAGCTTACCTGTTTCACAGCATAAAGGAGACGCCCGTAACAGTAGATCATAACCATTACAGGGATGACCAAGCAGAATATGAAGAGACAGACGATATAGGACACAGATTCAGCTGATTCAGAGGTCCAACGTACTGAACAGCTTGTGCCGGCTCCCTCAATCCCATAACTGCTCCAGCCAACGAGTGGTGGTACTGTCCAGATCAGGGAATAAAGCCAGGAGCCACAAACTGCTAGCAGAGCCTTCTGATAGTCAGAGCCATGTTTGTTACAGAGAGTGAGGGTAGTATAGCGTTCGTAAGACAGGATAGCCAAGGAGATTAGGGACACAATGCCTGCAACAAACCAAACAAGTTAGGGATTTAGTATCACTGTTTTGTATGGCACCAGTGTGATAGACATGACAATAACCTGGACACATCACTGAATTACATTTAAACCTTACTGAATTACCTTTACGTATTTTAGGAGCAGGTTGTATTGAAAGTGCAAATTTTTAGGTGCTGTTGAGGACTCTATAAATTACCGTGGCAGA
This sequence comes from Carettochelys insculpta, assembly GCF_033958435.1. NCBI lineage: Eukaryota > Metazoa > Chordata > Testudines > Carettochelyidae > Carettochelys > Carettochelys insculpta. The sequence goes on from NC_134137.1 coordinate 123,945,574, forward strand.
GGGGGACCATAGTTCTCTGGGAATTAAGAGCCGTGGGAGGGTGCTAAGGCAAATTCAGTCAGGTTTCAACACCTCCAGAGAGGTGCCTCCAACTACTGAGAACCTCACACGCACTGGTTCAAACTGGATTCTCCCAAGACAATAGTGGAAAAAAAAAAGAATTTTGGTTAAATAGCCTGAGATAAAATTGACTCTGGGCCTTTTTTCTGACCCAATAAACAGACAGGCTCTTCTGTCCCTGGGGGGTGTGATCCATAGGGAGGGTTGGAAGGTTTCTAGTTCACTGAAGCTCCATAATATTTAGGAGCTAGTTCTGAGCTTAAGCTCTGATGAATTTGTGACCAAAGTACAGTTTGAAGGCCTAATCACCAGCCTGAGCCCTTGCTGGAGTCTTGGAATGGTGCTTAATTAACTGATTAGCATGCGTGGAGGTTCTTTCATTGTTTTTAATACATTTTCTTGGCATGATTTCACTTTATCAATGAATGCTTATAAAGCTTATAAGTATGCTAGCTTATAAAGGACCATTTGATAACTGTAGCAAGTACAGTATTGCCATCTCTGAGGAGGAAAGTGAAGCAGATCTGCTTTGATAGTCTATCTTTTGCTGGGTAGGTCACAATATAATCAGGGAACTGTGCAGCCTGGAAATACCTCACTCAGAAGAGGAAGAGATACAAACCTCTGCCAAAGAAAGCTCCAGAGCTGGAAGCCTGCCCACTGGGCATCTTTCAAGGACTATAAATGAGGGGGAGAATACAGGTGTAGGTGGATTGGACAACGATTGGCAGCAGAAAACTAAATACCCTCTTCTGCATTATTAGACCATCTGATGTATTGGTGGAAATGCCCTTTGTTAATCTGCATTGAAATCCACACTGGAGCCAGTAGCTCTATACAGCATGTCAAATTCTTCCTGACTAATCTGTTCTTTAAAGACACTCCTCGTTTAGAACTATTAATATTCAAGATAAGTCTCTGAAACCCTAAACATTTTAGTGTTTCCCAATAGAAAAAAATATTTTCTACATGAAGCAATTAATATTTTGAAAATATTGCCTTTCTAAGGTGTATTACTTCAAGATCCAGAGCATTTTTAAATAGCAAACTGCCAGTCAGTAATGCAAACAGCATAAATTGTGGACTGGAAGAGCTGGAGGTGTAAAAATTTCTGCTATCACTCCAGTAGGAATTATATTTTCTTCCTATTGTGAGAGACTGGTTGTCCTTGTCTTGCACCTTCTGTAGTTGTTTCACCTCTGTGCAAAGCTAGAGGAAAGTAGGTAACCGCGGCACCCCTGCTGCCATTCTGATTTGGTAACATTTTGCACTCAAGCTGCACAGGCATATATGACTATGTAGGAAGGCAACAAGAAATCCTGTGGCACCTTCTAGACTAACAGATATTTTGGAGCATAAGCTTTCATGGGCAAAGACCCACTTCATCAGACTCATGCATCCGACGAAGCAGGTCTTTGCCCATGAAAGCTTATGCTCCAAAATATCTGTTAGTCTAGAAGGTGCCACAGGACTTCTTGCTGTTTTTGAACATACAGACTAACATGGCTACCCTTCTGATATACGTAGAAAGGAAGACAGTGGAAAGTCAGGCCAACAGTATACGTACACCCACAAATGAAAATTGTCATAGCTACACTGACTTCATTTGAGCTACAACAATTTACATAATTTGAGGGTCTGAGCTACAGATTTTAAAGCCTGAGACTAGGGCTACACTGTAGCCCTATCTCGAAATAACTTACACTACTTGCATAGTTTCAAGCTAACCGATTTCAAACTCAGTGCCAGCTACACAGCACTGAAGTTTTAAATAAGTGTCTATTTCAAAGTTCCTCCTATCTCTCTCACAATAACAGTGGTGGGAGCAAAATACTGTGCTTGAAATAGCGCTGCTATTTCAAGTATGGTGTTTGGCCATAGAGTTTCTATTCTGGGATACAACTGTATCCCAAAATAGAAACCCCAGTGTAGCCTTAGCCTTCAGTAACTACTGTGGTCTATCAGTATAGCGTAGGCCGTAGAATTTCAGCATGGGAATTCCTATGTCAAGCCCATATCTTATCAGAGAAAGACATCACATCTTGATTTAAAGACTCCAGATAGAGAATCTACCACACCTCTTGATGTTGCCAATTATACTTACTATTAAAAATTGGAACCATATTTCTAGCTCATATTTATTTAGCTTCAGCTTTTAGTAATGTACTTTCAGAAATCTTTTTTCCTGTGCCATTACTTATATACTCTGGTAAAGACAACTCTTATCCTGAACTAAACTACGTATCTTTCCCAGTAAAACAAGTTTTCCAGATCTCAGATAATTCTTTTAGATCTCTTTTGAATTCTAAAATGCTGTTATCCCTTTTCCTTTCTTTAAGTTAAATTATCTTGATGTTCCTGATAAATGTTACAGCTTAGTTAGCATAAATTGATATTGTACATGAAAATATTTTGTTGTAGATTCTTACATACGCTAGCCTGTCACAGCCATAACTGCTTGAGTTATTGTTTAGCCATGTTGATCCTGCTCTATGAGACAGTCAAGATGGGTCAAGTATTATCTTTTACTGGAGCTATTCTTTAAGGCTGTCTGGTGCACAAGATTCTCCATCAGCTGAAGTTGTGCAAATAAAAAAATATTACCTCATCTACCTTGTGTTACTAGCACCTCAAAGTGCTTGATGCAGTACTATTGGCTACGTGTTAAAACACACTTACCAACCTTTCTATATTTTCCCTACACACATAAAGGGAGAGTGAAGCGACTTATGCGCCTCATGCTTTTTACTCTCTCCACATTTTGGTATGTGACAAGGGACCTAGGAGGACTTCATGTTCATTTCCTGATTGTCTGGGTAGTATCAAAGCCACATGAAAGCAATGAAGATTGGAGGGAACCACTGTGAAGTCTTTGATAAAGATATTGCACTTTCATGCAATTTCCTTCTGAAATTAAAATACATTTCATTGAAATTAAAAAAAATTTTCTGAACACTACCAGTCAAGCTATAAATGTGTGCTTAGTACAAATAATTAAATTACCTGGCTTTTTCTAATACTTACATCAAATATTTTCAGTTTAATTATCCCTTGCTAATTTACAAGATATTGCAAAAGAACAGACTAATTAATTTGGATTAATTAAGAAATGACCCAAAACTTTGTCCAAAGCATTAATAAAAGTTCATTAAAAGTTTAGTAGATTTTTTTTTCACATCTTTATTTCCCCCTAACTTGTTTTCACTTTTTTATGCCTCTTTACTTCTCAGCCTTCAGCAACGGAAATGCTGAAATATTGGGAGGGATAGTACAAGATTTATAGCCCGGCTCTGCAACTCCAAGAGGTATGAATGACTTAACCTCACAGCAACCTCAGCATCAGAATAAAAATAAGCATGTTCGGATCTACCAATTACGAGCTCTATTTGTGCTGCCTTTCTGAACTAAGGCATTCATTATGAACTGCAATTTTTATTAGCAACAAGACGTGGCCAGTAATGAACAAAAAAACTAATTAATAAATTGCAAGCTTTTCTATGCCCATCCTGCTACAAACTTGACTTGAACATATTGTATTCTTCCTTGATATATTCTACATAGGCCTCATTAATGCTAATAGAGATTGTATATTTATCAACAGATTACCCCCATAAGAAAGTTGTATGAAATTAATTAAATCTGTTTCTTGTATAGACAAGACCTCTCTATTCATTTGCATATTCAGCTCTTGTTAGTTGCTGACTGCACATTATGGACTATTCCCATTTGTGCCTGATAAATTTCCAAGAGGATGAAAAGAAGTGAATGAGTTTTTAGGAGGACTTTAGAGAGGGTGTGTGAGAGGCCTGCTTTCCAGCTACAATTCAAATCTCAAAACTATGATGGGCATCAGTTGACTAGTGTTTGGGACTTCCCATAGGCACGCCATGTTTTCATTCTTGCCTGAAGCCAGAAAGGGTTTCCTGAGTATGAGCTGGTCACTGAATTAGAAGAGACAACTTATGGATAAGAGGGATAAGTACAGATGCTACAGAGCATCAGATAGACTGAGGAGATATTGGACAATCACATTTGGGAAGAACCTCAGATTCAAGGAAGAAAGAGAGGAAGGAAAAATCAGAACTGAGGCCCTGCAGTTCGTAACTAGAGTTGGTTGAAATGTGAGAAATTGTAACTTTTCAAAAATTGTTTTCATTCTGAATCTGAGCACAAACACACTTTCAAAATTCCTGTAAAGTGGAAGTTCTGAAAATTATTTAGGAAATTTCTGTTTCAATTTTTTTTTAAAGTTTATATTAGTTTATTGTATTACTTGCCATTAGTAGTGCATTGTGAAAGCTAATAGACCAGAAAGCTGGTAGGCCAGAAAGCTAGCTTGGTGAGAGAGGCAACACCAGGTAAAGGAACCTCAGGGCTGCAAGGAACAGCTGATCTGGGGAAGCAGCCAAGGAGGGGCTTCTACAAATCAATTAGAGCCAGCTGAGCCCACTTGAGGATGTCCTAGGACAGTTCAAAAGGCCTCCCTGGGACCAGGGGAAGAGGAGGTTGGAGTGGTGAGAACAGAGAAGGATGGAGTGAGTTAGAGAGCAGAGGAAGAACTTCAGAGATAGCAGAGGAAGGGAAGAGTCCCTAACAAGGAGAGTTTGAGACCTCCCTCTCCCCAGGCAACCAGGGCAGGGTGGGGGCCTACCCCTCAGCCCTTTCAGTCCCTTCAGCCCAAGAACCATGGGGCAAACTGCAGTGAGAGTATGTGGGGCACAGGCTATCTATGGGACATTTGAGTAGGACATTGAATAGGTCTGGAACCCAGGAACGAGGCTGACTCTACCACAGCATAATATGGCTTAAGATAATGGTTGAAACATTCAATTTTATTTTTAAAATCATTAAGGGCAGCTGCTGCATGTGATCATATGATTAGATTACAAACCAATAAAATACCTCTATGGTGCTATGAAAGGGCCAGCTTCGCAAAGATGAAAAAAGTTATGAACCAAATCAGTTGGGAGCATTTTTAAATAAAAAAACATGAATGATAAATGAGAACTACCTGAGAACACTTTACTAGATGATAAAAAGCCACAGATAAGAGAAAGGACCACACTGGTTTAAAAACAAATGAACGAACCTGGCTCAGAAGTGTAAGCAGCTACAGGATAGTACTAAAAACACAAACACTATAACACTGGAGGAAGAAAGGGGAAGTTGATATTAATAAATAAAAATTGGTAATGGTGGAAAATAAGGCAAACCAAAGGATATACGGAACAACCTATGACCATCAAGTTAAATAAATATCAGCTTAAGGACTGAAAGGAATCCTAACAACGCTACAGGTCCATTACTGGGTGAAAATGGTAGAAATGTCAATAATGTAGAAAAGACAGAAGTTTTCAATAAATACTTCTATTCAGTATTTAGGTAAAAAGCAGTGAGATCATATAACGATGGGATACTGTCCATTCCTACAGTAACTTAGGAGGTCGGTAAACAACAGCGACTAAATCTAGACATATTTAAATCAGCAGATCTGGATAACTTATGTTTAAAAGAGCTGGCTGAAGAGCTTTGTGGACTACTAAAGGTGATTTGCAGTAAAGCTTGTAATGCTGGTAAAATTCCAGAGGACTTGGAGAAAGCTACTGTGACACCATTCAAAAAAAGTCAAATGGCAATGACGTAGGCTTGTCAGCCTTACATCACTCTGGGGATGAAACAATGGAGCAGCTGATATGGGACTCAATGAAGAATTAAAAGCAAGGTAATACAATTAATGTCAGTCAACCTAGCGTTAGGGCAAATAAATCTTGAAAAATTCATCTCATCTCTCTTTGGATTAGATTACAAGTCTGGTATTGGCCTTAGCTCAGGGAAGTTCTAAGTGGTCAGTGCTATTACACAGGAGCCAGACTACGTGAATGCAGTGGTGCCTTCTGGCTTTATGGTGTACGAATGAATCTGAGACAGGGTTGGGTCTATTTGATGAAAGATCCAGGACCTGATGCAAAGCCCACTGAAGTCAGTAAAAAGACCATCACTGACACCAGTAAGATTAAGGTCATTGCTTTGTCTGACGTAAAGTGTGTGTGTGTGTGTGTGTGTGTGTGTGTGTGTGTGTGCGGTGGGAGGGGTGGGGTTAGCCAGTCATGTATGTTGTAAGTTTGTCTGACCAAAAGACTGTAGGAGGTAAAAGCTGTTATCTGCCATGCCCATATTATGCCTGGGTCTGGAGGTTTGGTTGTTATACCTTGACAGTACATCAAGGTAGTCTAATGCAAGAGGTGCCTGGGCTCAATCCATTTTTTTACAACTGTAGCTGATGCTGCAAATCCCAAGGTACACATCTTATAGAGCTGGAGGGGACCTTAGGAGGTCATTGAGTCCAGTCCCCTTCCCTCTTGGCAGGGCCACACACCATCCCTAACAGATTTTTTTTTCTTTTTTAAATCTACTGGCCCTAGACTGCTAAACAGCCTCCTCAAGGATTGAGCGCACAACTGCAGGTTTAGAAGGTCAATGCTCAAACCACTGAGCTATCCCCCCCTATAAACAGCTGAGCCTACAGGTTGTTGGGGCTCAGCTGTGGCGCAAATTAAGGACTGATGTAGACTGATTTCAGTTCACCAGGGCAAAAACCATACCTCCTTTTGTATCTTTTATAGCACTAAGCACCCAGTAGTGGTTGATCCTTCAACCCCTGCTCTCACTGAATAGCACTTACTCATGTCACTATCCCATTAAATTCACCTACTGAGAGGAGATGTGGGAGAATTGGACCCATGCTATTAGCAAACAGTTGCTACTTGAAGCACATGCATTTTTATATACTGGCCCTAAAGTTGATGACATCTTTTCAATGCAGGCATTTTTCGGAACATATTGCTCATACTGCCTTTGTAAGACCTACAGAACATGACATAAATGGAAAAAGACCTTTTAATGAGTGCATTAGCTGTTGCACATGCCTGTAATCTTATCTTAGTGAGGGTAACCTATGAATACACTGAAGAAAAAATGCAGGTGAATAGGATAGTTGGTAACTGAAGTAAACCTACATTAAAATAATTAGTGCCTGTTATTACACTTACATCTAACACTTGTGTGACAGAGCTAGTCTAAATAGGACTCAAGCATTTTTTTGGCTCCCATATCCTGAAAATCTGCTCATAGGTCAAAGTGGCACGTGCTAGGACAGGGGTCGGCAGCCCGTGGCTCCAGAGCTGCATAAGGCTCCTTAAGGAGCTACTTGCAGCTCCGAGAGCTGCCACCACTGACTCCTCTTATGGCTCTGGAGTTTAATAATTTAAAATTAGATTTTAAATTAAATTAGAATTTAAAAATAAATTCTCTTTAAGTGGCCGCAGTCAGGGGCGGCAGGGCAGGGAGTCCAAAAGTGAAAGCCGGCCAGGCAGGGAGCTGCCCCACATGGATAGAAGTCAGCTGTCAGGAGAGCTGGGGGGGAGACGGCCAAGGCTGCCTCTGCTGGAGCCACACAGCCTTGCAGCCTGCTGAGAAAGAGGAGGTGGCGGCAGTGGCAGTGGCAGGGAGCAGCGAGGGAAGGCCGCAGCTGTGGCAGAACTGTGCACTTAAATGAGTAATTCTGGAAGCTGGGGGTGGGGGAGGGAGGTTGGAGCTCAGAGGGATTAAGCCTGGGGTTATAGCAGGGAGGTTGGGACTCAGAGGAGCTAAGCCTGGGGGTGGAGGGGTTTGTGAAATGGGGGTAAAGCCTGGAGATTGGAGGTGGATTTGGTGGCTGAGGCACGTAAAGCCTGGAGATGGGGGTAAGAACTTCCTAACTGGTAAGAATAATTGTGTGCACGCCTGTGCTGTTAACATAGGAGTGATAAAAAACACACTTTGACGTTGTTTATTAAGGACTGTCTCCTATTCACATGCACTGCGGCTCTTGAAGGATTGATTTTGTAACTGAATTTGAAAAAATGGCTCTTCTTGCAATTTCAGCTGCAGGTCTAGGACTTCTGCTTCAGCTACTTGTGCAGTGTGACCACAGCTGAAAGTTGCTTGCAATAAAAGTACTATTTTTTCTAGTATATACAAGGCTTTAGAAAAACCTGTGTACACAATATTGAGACAGGATGAAGAGCAGGGAGGAGGGGAAGACCGGAACTCATCTCAAAAGCTTCAGGAGTACATAGTGAGACTGTGCAGGCAATAAGAATAGGCCTTAGACAAGGAGCAGAGAATATCTGCACTAATACATAAGAACAGCCATACTAGATCAGGTGAAAGGTCCATCTAGCCCAGTATGTTACCCATTCTCAGCTTCTGGCAAACGGAGGCTATGGACAGTATTGATGCCGATCCTGGCTAATAGCTATTGATAGTCCTTTATTTCAGGAATTTATCTAGCTCCTTTTTGAAGGCTGTTATAGTCCTGGCTTTCAAAACAGCCTTTGGCTAAGAGTTCCACAGGTTAACTGTGCATTGGGTGGAAAAAATACTTCCAAGCATTTGGTTTTATAGTTGATGTCTATTAATTTCACATGGTGAACCCTAGTTCTTCTGTTATGAAAAAAAGTAAATAGCACTTCCTTATTTACTTTCTCCAACCCCACCATTACATGTATAAACCTCTGTCATATTCCCCCACACCCTTCCCCAGCCATCTCCTTTGCAAGTTGGAAAGTCCCAGTTTTATTAATCTCTCACCCTAGGGAAGTGCTCCATACCCCTAATAATTTTTTGTCCTTCTCTGTACCTTTTCCAATTCCAGTAGCTCTTGTTTGAGATGAGGCAACCATACGTGCACATAATAGTCAAGATGTGGGCATACCATGGATATATAGGAAGCCAATATATTTTCTGTCGCACTATCCCTTTCCTAACATTCTGTTAGCTTTTTTGACTGATGCTGCACACTGAAGCTATGTCTAGATGGCAGACTTCTTCTGAGAGACTTCTGGTCTCTCGGAAGAGGTCGTCTGTATCCAAATAATGTGGCTGCTTTTCTGAGACCACTCTTGGAAAAGCGGATGCATTCTGCCAACATCCCGGTATACCTCGTGCCATGAGACAGAAAGGATGTACTGGCTGCGGGGCTCTTCCCAACATTTGGCCCTGTGTGGATCGGCCAAATGTCAAGAAAGCCTCTCCCAGCAGAACGGTCTGCAAAAGATACACAAATTGCACACCACAATTGCGTGCACACCATAATTTGTGTATCTTTTGCTGACAGTTCCCCGCCGTCTAGACACCGCCTGAGTGGATGATTTGAGAGAACTATCTTGTACTACTCCAAGATCTTTTTCTTGAGTACTAACAGCTAATTTAGACCTCATCATTTTATATATAGTTGAGATTATGTTTTAAAATTTTCATTACTTTGCACGTACCTATATCACAGAAATCTATTGTTAAAAGAGCATAATTAAGTTTGCAAAGTCTAAAAAAATTCCTCAGAAATGCCAGGATTAAGGTTGCCTGTGATAACATAATTAAAGATTATTAGAGTGCATATAAACAAATAAGCACTGTATGGGCAGCCTCAAATCTGGCATTTTCTAACCTTTCAGTGTTTGGCTTTGAAGCTTAATAAAGCTATTTTAATGTAGATTTACATGTGGTATTATTTATTCCCCATATCATGGTTGTTTCCAGAGATTCTAATCAGCATCAGGACACCACTGTACTAGCACACAGGGAGTGGCAGATCCTGCTCCCACATTGCTTAGCCTCAGTCTACACTAATTACCAAAAAAATGGTAATTTTCAGACAGGTATACATACAGTATTATTCATAGACTCTGCTGAGCGCATTTTATTTTTTCTCACATAGATACATATCCTTGTCTTGGCTATTGTTTTCCAAAAGCTAGCTTACTTGTACATGCACTGGTCACACTGCTATTCAAAAGTGAGCTGACTGCAATCACGGTTTTGTTAGCTAGTGCAGAAGTTTGATCAGCCTGGGTGTAGGTTCTAATTGGACAGCTGGCTTTCATAACGCTGTCCTATATACCCTGAAAAGCACCTACAAATAGAACAAGCAGGTCTCAGACAGAACTCCCTAATCCCCATTTCTCAGTATAACAAACAAGCATTGGACAGAATTATCTCTAAATGAAAGGTCAAGCCAGGGGGAAAGCAACTTAAATTTCTCACAGCTACAGTCATATCTCAACCCCTGCCTTCCTGGGGTGAGGTCGTACAGGGCAAGGGGCTGGGCTGGAGGAGTTACAGTATGACAGTACCTATAAGAAATTTACGTGCTGTGTGGAGTGTTGGGGGCTCGGGGCAGGGGCTTGGAGAGTGTGTGGATGTGGGGGACTCCAGGCAGGGGTAGTGGATGTGGGGGAAATGCAGGCGATAGGTCAGGGGTTGGGGTGTACATAGGAGGGAGTGCAGAGAAAAGGCAGGGGGGCCCTCAGGGCTGAGACAGTCTCAGTTGGTGACACTGCCCTGCACTGTTCCTGTTCCCCACCAAATGGAAGCTATGAAGGCAGCAGCCTCCAGTGTGGGAAGTAGGAGTGCAGCAGACCCGGACTCTCAGCCTCATCTCGGGGTGGGGGGATGAACAGAGATAAAGGGGCTGGCTCAAAGCTCCATCCCCAGTCAGTCACTTTCTTACTGGTGTGCTGGGCTTACTAGCACCTTTTGGCATCAAGCACTGGCATAGAAGCCCAATAGCTACATCGTGTCTTGGGCACAGGGAGTGTCCTATGTGATGATTAGTTGCAGGGAACAGATGTAAGAAATTCAAGTTAATATCACAAACTAAGATATTCATCCATTTACAGAACTATTCTTGAGTCTGATTTGGACTATTCTCTGAGACTTAATTATACATTATAGGTAAGAAGGGCACACAACTAGTTAAATGACTAGGCTCAAACATTAGTTATCAATGATTTGCCATCAAACCAACAGGATGTATCTAGTGGAGTCCTGCAACTGGTATTATTCAGTATTTTCTTTGACGACTTGGATAATGGGAGAAGAACATCCTTCAGAAGTGTGCAGATGACACCAAGCTTGGAAGGGTTGCAAGCACCTTAGAAGACAGGATGAGAACTGAAAATGACTTTGACACACTGGAAAACTGGGTCTGAAATTAACGAGATGATGTTCAATATAGAGGAAGTTCTTCACTTAGGAAGGGGAAAAAATCATATGCACAACAATAAATGGGGAATAAATGGTTAAGTGGTAGTATTGCTGAAAAGGACGTGGGGGTTATAGCAGATGACATATTGAATATGACCCAACAATGTGATCCAGTTGCAAAAAAGGCTAATATACTGCCGGGCTATATAAATAGGACAATATGTAAGACATGGGAAGTAATTAACACTCTGCTTGGCATTGACGAAGCCTCAACAGAAATCCTGTGTCCAATGCTGGGTGCCATGCTTTAGGAAAGATGTAGAAAAACCAGAAAGAGTCCAGAAGAGAATAACACGACTGATCGATAACTGATGACGACCTATGAGCAACAGTTAAAAAAAAAAGCACAACTGGTCATGTTTAGTCCTGAGAAATAAGACTGAGGAAGGGATCTGATAAGACTTCAAATATGTAAAGAGCTATAGAAAAGAATATGGTGATCAATTGTTCTCCACGTCCACTGAAGGCTGAAGTGGTTGTAAGGGGCTTAATCTGCAGCAAGCAAGGTTCAAGACAGATATTAAAGCAAACTTTCTAACTGAAAAGAACAATCTGCAATAGGCTTCCAAGGGGAGTTGTGGAATCTCCATTGTTTCTAAGAATAGGCTAAACAAACCCTTTTCAGTAAAGGTCTGGGTTTCCTTGGTCCAGCCTCAGCACAGGGGGCTGAACTGATGACTTCCAGGTCCTTCCACTACTACTTTCTATGATCTATTATCGCTGCTCAAAATATATATTTATTCCCAGAAAAGGTGCAGTAGACAGTAGTGTGCTAGTGGAGGGGAACAGCACACCACCAGGCTTTTGAGACGCCGGGTTGAGCCTTACACTTTGATTTTCCTTTTGCCATTCAGATTTGCTCACTCTATGAGCTGACTGCAATTTGGATGCAGATGGCTGCATCTTCTTGGGATTATGAAGAGTAGTCACAGCCCAAATCTCCAACATATATTTGATATGGAATTAGGCTGCCAACTGATGTATATCCTCTTTCCTCAAACCTCCCTGATTCTGACTGGACTCCTGCAGCACAGGGCAGAGTTCTGTGACACCTGGCTTTAGCCTCCTACATAGTCTTGGTATGAATGTACAATAAAAATGAAGGGAAGTCCCAGATGAGCTGAGAAAGGAGGTGTCCAGAGGCTCCCTCTTCTGTGTGCCCAAATGGTCTGTGGCCAGCATGCTGTTTTAAAACAAATAAACAAACAAACACACACACACACTGGTGCTGGGCCTGGAGCCTGGCAGGAGAGTGAGCATCAAGGCCAGGAATCAGCTGTCAGCTGGCAGTCCTGGGTCCTGTCCATACCACTGCTCCCCAGTGCCAGGAAGGGGCCACCAGACTCTCTGACCTACTTTCATCGATCTAAATTTGTGGATTACCTCAGGCCATTCCAGACGCTCTCAAGCCATGGCTAAGGGCTGGTTCTGCTTCAGGAGGAATGAAGGTTTGACTGATTGTGGAGCTTTTTGTATACTTTGTACAGGGTTACCATATTCCACCTTTCAAAAAAGAGGATACCCAACCAGTCTCTACCAACTCACATTGTATTAATGTACTATATACCCTATAACACATTAATAAAACGTGTTGGTGGATACTGATCCACACCCTTTCAGGGGTGACCACTTTTTTATACAGTAACCCTAACTTTGTAACAGAGGAAAACAGTCTTTACTTTTAACCCCGTGTGATCGATAATAATGCTGAGTTTTAGGCCTTCACTGGGCCTTCTAGAGTGCTCTAATTTGTGTGGAGGTTCTGCCTTAAACCAGAAAATCTCAACATTGTATGACAGGTTAATAGGACTGTTGACTGATTTTGTGGAAATTAGGGGCACAATGCGTTCATTAGTTAAGAGCAAGCAACTGATTGACGGTGAAGATGGCAGGTTGCTTTCGAAGGGCTACTACATCCTATCAGTACTAGGCCTTTTAGCACTCATGTACTATGGTTGTGTGCTGACTCCCTTTGCACTGGGAGATGTTCCCTTCTCAAAAAGAACACGTTCAGGTCAGTCTAGGTCCTCAGTTTAACTAGTCTGCAGAGAGCTGGCTTGTCACATGGTGCTGAGTCTCCTCATTTTCATCTAATAAATTGCATTAAGAGAAAGCCAAAATTCCCTAATATTACTTATTAATATTACCTGAACTACTGCTTCATTAGCCAGAATGTGATCATGATTGGAAGGGGATGTTCTTGGTACTTGTGTGATTGCGGAATGAGGGATGGAATATAAAACTAGGGGAGTGGGAAAAGAGGATGATCCAGGTGATCCCATTTCGGAGGAAAGAAGGTCTGTATGGTATAAGACTACTCCGTAATGAGTAATTCATAACTACCACCACCTCCAGTCTAGGTGCTTGGTCATTTAGTTGAGAGTTCCAAAATAAAATGGTTACTAGCCTTTCCGTAAATGTTGTCCTTCAGGATTAGTTGACGTGTCCATTTCAATGTAGGGATGCGTGCCCTGAGCACCGTTGCTGAAAATGTTTCTCCTAGTGGGATTCACTGTGTTGGTGCCAGCACTGTCTGGTAGTGCATACTCACAGCACTGGTATAATGGCCCCTGCCTACCTTGCTTCTCTTCACTTTCATCTTACTGACCACTGTTGAAAAGGGGTCCGAAGGTGGGTTTTGGAACAGACATGTGCAACACATCTTGAAGAAAAAAACATTTATGGAAAGATTAATAACCATTTTTTCTTCTTTGAGTACTTGTACTTGTCCATTCCAATGTATGTGACTCCCAAGCAGCTGTAGATGATGTGGGTTTGTAGCTCAAAAACAGATGAATGAAAGACAGCATGAGCATGGCATGGTGTGTTGTGAACTGAGGAATGGGCTGCTGCTCTGCAGGTGTTCTGAATCAGAATTTGTGCTAGGAAAGCATTGGAGGAGGCTTGAAACCTTGTGGAATCAGATATTCAGTTGGCCAAGGGTGAGATGGTTGCAAGTTCATAACACACCTGGACGCAAGAAGTAACCACGATGAGATTCTGTGTGAAGAGATGGGGAGATGCTTCATTCTTTCTGCTCTCAGTATGGAACAGCTGAGTAGATCTGTGGAATGATTTCATCCATTGGATATAGAAAGCCAGGGCCCCCGAACAGTGCATTATATAGGCTGGAGAAGACAGTGCCTCCCCAGACAGCCCAGTGCGTTTCCCCACACCCCAAAACTGCCTCTCTGCTTGTCCTTCCCCCTTGGGCCCAGCCCATCAGGCTACTCCTCTTTAGGGAGGCATTCTGTGGCTAGAGTTCGGGCAGCCATGATGTGGGTTGGTTAGGCCTGCCCAGCACAGGTTTCCCTGTAAACTGAGTACTTGGGGAACCATCCAGGAGATATGCAAATGCTTCCCAGCTGAATAGCAGAGCCTCCACAATTGGCAGCATTTGTTGCTACTGGTGGTGCAAATCCACAAATGCACTGATGTACGTTTTTTTTTCTGAAAATAAATATGTTAAAAATTAGACAGAAAAAGTTACAGAGAACAGTACTGGGCTGGGGGAGGGGGCAGGCTTTGATAGGCTGAAATTCAGATCCCAGGGAGATGGGCTCTCTAACCTGGGAGAACACCTACTCCCAGTCTGTGAGAAGACAGAATCACCATCTCAAGTGAGAAGACAAATTGGCTGTCTAGGTGTAGCAGAAGTCTTACTGATAAGATGAAGTGGGTGATGAGCCAAAGCTGCCTGGGTTACAGCGGGGCTATGAAAATGACCTTGCTGTTCATCAGAATCTTATGGATTGGGGTGGCGGGGAAAATGTGTAATACAGGTGGGTTGTTGCTGGTACCAGGAATGCATCCGTAAGAGCCCTAGGACCATGACCTCACATGGAGCAAAATGAGTTCATTTTCTATTGTTGTGGGTAAAAACAGGTCTATAAGGGGAGTTCCCTACTTTTGATGATGATCTTCACAGTGCCTAGCCAAAGAGATCACTTATGGTGAGAGGAGAAAACCTACTAGCTGGCTCTGTTCTCCTGGGAGATTGGGTGCCCCCAGGTTTATGGGAAGAGCAATGCGGAATATACCATGTGGCCATTCAGCTGTCCTGTCACTGAGTGGAGGATCAGGGCAGGTACCAAGAGCACTGGGCCCATGTGATGACAAGGGGGTGAGTATACCATGACTAGCCAGGCCTGGAGAGGTCTGAGACATAACCTTGCATGTCGCACTACATTTGTGCATGAGACCATGTGGCCCAGGCAGCTTGAATGTTTTCATACAGTCGTGATCAGATCAGATTGGCGGGACCTTATCCGAGATGTAATTGAACAAAACTAATAATCCAAAAGTACAGCTCTCACTTGCACTGAGTCCAGTACCACATTGATAAACTCTATCCTTTGGACCAAGATAAGGGTGGACTTATGAACACTGAGCACAAAATTTAATGCACTGAATTTGAATGAGACGGATGCCAGCTTCCCCTTGAGCTCTAGCCAGTCATCCAAGTACATATATGGACTCTCTTTCTTCTGAAAAAGGCAGCTACTATCGCTATTCAGACTCACAGGGAGGCTGACAAGCCAAATGAAAGCTCTGCCAGATGCTTGTGTCCTCAGTTCCCTACACATCTAAGGAAATATCTGTGACCATGAAAGTCTGAGCTGTGGAAGTAAATGTCCTTTGGGTTGAAGGGCAGCATACCAGTCCCCTGTGTCCAACAACGAAAAGACTGATGCCAAGGAAGCCATGCAGAACCTTCAGCTCCTGAGACAGCGGTTGAGGTAATGCTGTTTAAAATTGGTCAGAGACCATCTTTGGCTTCTGCAATTAGGAAGTGGCAGGAATAGAAAGAACCCTTTTCTTCTCAGGTGAAATGGAAACTCTTCCAAAGCAGGCAGTGGACGTCTCGCTCCAACTGGTGCTCATGGGAAGGGTTCCTGAGGAGGGACAGGGAGAGGGGATGAGAAGGTGGGGTAGTCAGAAGCCGGATGGTGTTAACCGAGTTCTACTGTGCTGAGAATCCAGTGACCCGAGTCCAGACACCCAGGGAATGGGAAAGGTGGTTAAAGGAAAAAAAAAAAAAGTGTTCCTGGATCTGATGAAGGGGCAACTGCAATGCTGACCTCCAGAGTCTCATCAGAAGAACTGCCTTAAAAATCCTTAATGTCTAGGGTCAGACCGTGCAGGCCCTGCTGAGGAAAACAGGTGAGGGAATCTGCATCTGAGCTGCCTCCTTCTCTTTCCCTTCTGCTGATCCTGTCTGAACAGCTGTGAAAAGTAACAGACCATACTATACCCATACTGCTTCCTTGACCCTGCTGGCATGTACAGGCCCTGGGATTTCAAGGTTCTCCCTTCCCTGATATCGTGCAGTCTAGCAACCAGTTGCTCCAAAAAGAATGATGATCCTTCAGAGGGAGGCTCTGTACTGTTTGCTGCACCTCATTAGGGAGCTCCAAGGACAGCAACACATTGTTACTGCCACAGCATTGATCTAGCCATGGAATCAGTGGCATCCAGAAGCACCTGAAGGGAAGCGTGTGCCACCACCTTAATCTCCTAGATTAGGGAGGAAAATTCCTGAATGGAGTCCCAGAGGAGCAGGCTCTTGAATTTTGACATAGACTCCCACATATTAAAATCATAGTGACTCAGCAAGGCCTGCTGGGTTGCTACGTGGAGCTGAGGGGCCCCCGTGGAATACTCTTTTCAACCAAACAGGTCCAGTTCTTTGGATCCTTCACCTTGGGCATAGGACCTGCCTGTCCTTGGAAATCCCTTTCATTGGTGGCCACTACAACCGGGGCCCCAGGGGATGTGAGAGGATGAACTCATACCCTTTGGGGGGGGGCGTGTAAAATACTTGTGATCTGTGAGATTTGCTTTCAGGGGGAGGGAGGGAGGCAGGATCTGCCACAGGGCCTTGACTGGATCTATGATGGCTTCATTAAATAGCAGAGCCACTCCAGAGGAGCCCACTGGTGCCAGAAGTTCTAAGGGACTGGGTGTAGCCTCTTTGACCACTTCCGCTTGTATCCCCAAGTTTGAGACTACTTGCATTAACAGATCATGGTATGCCTTGCAGTCATCTCGTGGCTCGGAGACCTCTGATGCCACTATCTTCTCATCCAGAGAGGAGGATGAGGAGGCTAAAATTGGTTGAGGATCCTCCATTGGTTCCCCCAGCACCTGCAAGAACCTGCTCTGGCTTCCTCTTGAAGCTTGGTGCCAGGCTCAGTCCTGGAGTCTGGATATGGCGTCTCGGTACAGTACTGGGTGTGACATAACCTCTGAGGCAACAGAGTATGTGTGCCTTGAGGAGATGCCCTGCAGTGGGGGAACCCCAAGGGTTCCAAAAGGACCATTCCATAGCTGCCAATGCCCATGAACCTGTTGGCCAAATATCTGATGGTACTGCAGAACTCAGAGCCATGGTGGAATACAAATGGCCTGGGGAACAGTGAGATTGGCTGTGCTGACAAAGAGGAAAAGGATCCCACCACCAATTCCAAGGAGCTGCAGCATGTAGACAAAGGCGTTGCCGCACCCGTTGGTAAGGAGAAGGTCACTGGGGGGAGATTTTGAGGCCGTCAATGGGGATATTCCCCTAAACAGTGGCCTCAGTACCAGGCAAGTCCTGGTGTTAACTCCCTACTGCTCAGCTGCACTATTGGTGTCAAATCTTGACCCTCCAAGGAAACTGGTGCCAGTAGCATGAGAACATTCCCAGCCACTGCAAGACCCAAAGTTCAACACCACCACACACTGGCTCACGTGTGGTCTTCCCTGAGGCGGCGGCTCCTGTGCAGGTGACAAAGCTGCTTGTGGCAGCACCAGAGTTGCAGACACCTCACAATGCAGCGCCAGGGGTGAAGAGCACTGCAACGCGTCTCACTCTACTCTTATTTCCTTTCCCCAGTGGCACCGGCTCTTCTCTTGGTGTTTCCTTCTCAGCACCGGGGAAGAGGATCAATGCTGAGTTTCACGAGTCCTCAGAGGAGCACTCTGCACCAAGGCTGAAGGTAGTCGGTGCCAAGTCCGAATGCAGGTCTTATGGCTGCCTTCATGAGGAAGGCCCACAGTTTTGCAGTTTGGTCGTTCGTAGTCTGGGGTCTAAAGTGCCCACCGATATGGCAGTGGTCTTTCCTATGAGCTTTCCCCAGTGCTTGAGACATCCCAGACACAGGTGCTCAAAGACACAGACCTACCACAGGACATGCTGGGCTTCTCGCCTGGTGACCAAGGCATATCCTGTCACTAGGGTAGTGAACGGTCCCCCCAACAAAGCTTGGAGGGGTCCACAATGAACTCCTAACAACTAAACTTCAACAGCCATTTATACTAACCGCTGGAGAAAAACATGGGAGATGAACTGCTGGAGCAATGAGGGGGTTAAGCAATCTTCACGGGCAGTAAGAGGGAAGAGGAGTGGAATCAACAAGGCCTTTTACCTTACCGCTATGAGCACGCAGCTCTAGAGGGTGCCAGAGCTGATCCAACAGATGTCACTAGAGGAAAAATTTTGACAGCTGTGCCCGGTGTGCACATACCTACACGGGAAAGGACAAAGTCACGCACCCAGAGAAAAACAAAGTATCTGCTTCTGGAAAAACAATTTGTAGAGCAGCTCCAGCACTGATAACATAACCCTGTACACTGAGGCTCCATTTTAAGATTTCAGCTTAATTCCACACTGTTAAGTGGTGGTTTTTGAATATCTGATTCAGTTACGTAACCAATTTGCTCTGATCCAGTTTGAGGGGGCCTGGGGCTGGCTTTCAGAGGAAATAGTTTTGCTACTGTAGCTGGAGTTCATTTTATTATTGTCTCCCCTGGGAATAATGCATTGCATGAATGAAATACATAGTTTAAGCAATTCAAAAGCAAAAAAGATTACCTTTCCACTGCACTCATGCTTCAGTTTATTTTTTGAAAACCTTTTTAATCACATATTCCCTTATTCAAGGGTGTATGAAATACAAGCAAGAGAAGCTTTACGTGAAGAGTATCAAAGTAGGTTTGAAGGAAAATGCAAATGGCATGAAGAAGATGTTATTTTCAAATTGACATCATATCCAGATGCAATTTGACTCCCACCTGCTGGTGGAGACCCACAGGAGTGTGCAAAGAAAAATCCAGGCACCTTTTGGGCCTTGGGATCCTTTCTTGTGCAACTGATTAGTTATTGTACTGAGCAAAACTCTTTCATCATGTTTATTATAATCAATCAAAGCACTTAGAACACAACTACACAGTTGTTTCCAAACCTAAAACAGCTGATGCTGCCAGCATTTTTCTTGTGGGGACTGATGTAGGAATAGTATAACAGCAAAAGAAGAAATGCTCAAAAGCTAACATACTGTCTAGAAGAGGGGATGCTGGGAAGTATGATAACCTAGCAGTTGAATTCCTTATAGCAAATAAGAGCATGTTTGTGGAAACAAGAAATTATTGTTGCAAAACATAATACTAAACTTGGAGGAACAACAAAACTTCCTCAGTGTACAGGTAAAATGTTGTATTCTAACTCTGAAACCTGCAAACTCTCTGAGTTGTGACAGTCTTTTTCCCCCGCCATATACACAACCACCAGTAATACGTGCTGCAAATTAAATCATATCCTCAGGTATAACTGCGTAACCCCATCAGCATTTAGAGAGTTTACAGATTATGCTCTCTGCAACCTCTGTGCAGACCATACACTTGCACAGAGATGACAGCATACAGTAAACCCTCGATTTAACAGACTAAAAGCAGGGAAGGTGCTGAAAGTCTGTTATATCTGAATGGTTATACTGTATGATGATGCACTGACCGTCCTAGCCCATCACTCATTCCTGTCCTGACCCTCCTTCCCTTTCCCTCTTCTGCCCCATTCTTCCCCTCACACCTCCATCTCTCTTTCCCAATTACCAGCAGAGGAGGCGAATGCCGGCCTGGCTCCTTCCACCTCCTGCAGGCAGCGAAGGCTGGGCACTGACATGCTCCACACACATGGGGCTGAGGGAGGAGAGCTCCTGCACCCTGCCACAGCCCCCACCCCCAGCTCCTCTGGCTCTGGGGGCCTCAGCTGCTGCAGTGGCCCTCCAGCACCAGACATTTTGGCAGGTCCTTCCGCCCCAGTGGCACCTCTGGTGAGTTTCTGGCATTTATTTAGGGGAGTGCTGGCAGACAGGATTCATTATTTCGAAGTGCATTATATTGGGGTCAGTTAAATCAAGGGTTTACTATACTGTCTTCAAAATCTCTTACTGGAGATGGCGCACAGGATGAAAAGAGGTTTAGCTTGATTGTTAGAGCACAGATTGAGTTTGTGGGGCAGACAGAAGAAAATATATGCACAGCAAATTTGATATGGACATGAGTGAATACAGAAGCCCTTTTAAAAAACAAAAACAAAAAAACAGCCACTTGTTTTAGGACAGAACCACACAGAATGAACTGTAACGAGGGCACAGCCCGTGGGGTGCTTGCCCTGGGCACAGCTCCAGTAAGTTGCAAGGCCCTTCTCCCCTCTCTCTCTCTCTAGATTGTCTCTGCTGGCCCCTTCCCTGGGCTGGGCAGTCAACTTACAGCAGCTAAAAAGAGTTAACCTCCTCCCCGGTGGTGCAGGGCTCTGTCCCCTGCTGCAGGAGGGGGCGAGGGCTGGGCTTCCCAGTCCCACACTGCTGTTGCCCCCATATGCATCAGGCCAGTCCCAAACCCTTTGGTAGTTTGGTGTGTGCTCATATAGGGGAAATAAGATCTCTGGAGTCTTTTAAAGCTCATTATTTTATAACAAATTTGCTGCATTAAAGGCGCATAAAGTATATTTATTATATGTTCCTTTATTGATATTATTGTTTAAGAATCACGTTATTTATTGTTGTTTTCAATTATCTATGTAAAATATGTTCCTAATATTACTGAAAGCACATTGTTGTCATATTTGTATACTCAACAATAATTGTTGTGGATTTTTCTTGAAGATAACAAAAATTAGTCAACTAGAGATATGTTTTAATTTGGAGAAGAAAGGGGTGCACAAATGATATTTTGAACCAGGCACAAAAATATCGAGGTAGGGCTCTAGAAGCACAAACTTAGGAGCATGCATCAGAACATGAATCATTCTGAAAGCCCAAAATCAGTGCAGAGCAAAAGAACTCCAGCAGATGGCCTTATGTCCTTACAAAACCCCAAAAAGATGTGAGATCAATGTGGTTTGTCTGCAAGACCACTCCAACTGACAGAATTCTGCAAGGCAAAAATTCCTGAAGTATTCTGGCACATTTGAAAGACTTTTCCCACACAGGGGTAAAAGAATGTCACTTGATTATTACAATATTACCGAGCCTACCTCTACAAAAACTGAAAACTTCTCAGAAGTGAGGTGCATAGACTCTCAAACAGGCACCATTTTCATGAATAACTAAACTTTACCAAAGCAACCTCTGTAAGTTGCAGGCTACTAAGTAGCTAACCTTCAATAAAAACCAGATTAGGAAATCTCTCTTGCTAAGCTTTTTCTACAATGAAACTCAGTCTGTCCACTCCTAACAATATTTCCATATATCACCATGGAAATTTCCTGTAAGGACCATGCAACATGCTGAATGCTCTACTAATCTATGGGGTTGCATGAGAGCTGAACAAGTTCCTGAATTGCAATATATAGCGCCTCTCTAGGGAGCGTGTCTAATAAACTTAAATATCAGTCAAAACCACAAAATATCTTTATCTTTAGATCCTTTTATTACTGTGTGACACTCAGAGATTTTAATGGTGAGATTAGCATTTCCTTTATGTCTTAAAAGTTCTTCCAATCACTTAAAGTTGGAAACACATTTTATACAGAATCATGGTCCATTGATTCTAAACCCCAGCTTTTTAATGTCTCTAGATTAGTCTTTCAGAACGGAGCCAACTTCAGCTATTAAGAATTTTTTAAATGTATTCAGGAAAAGTAGAGGCTACTTCTTGAGAGACCAGACTTTGTTGTGTGTGTGTTTGTTTCGTATTTTTCCCCCCGCTTTCTTCTCTCTGTATATTGCTGCAATTTTTTTAAAAGCATAGTTCTTCTCTACTTGAACCTAACAGGCATAGGATCATTTGAATTTTGACTATATTTAAACAAAATTAATAAGGAACTCATCCCACAGTCAGACCTTCTAAGACAAGGCTGAAAGCACAAAGTACCAACCTCATTCAATAATTTATTCTAGCTTATCTGTCATTTCTCTTCAACTTCCCTTACCTGAAATTCTGCTCTTGCTTTACTTCTCTTTTATCTGGCAAGGTCTTTGGGATTCAGAATAGGTCTTAGTCCAGGGGTAGTTAACCCATGTCCCATGGCCCAGAATCGGGCCCACAAAGCCTTTCTATCAGGCTTGTAAAGCCTTTTCCTGTGGCAGTGGTGCCATTTTACCCAAGCTGGACAAAGTGAGCGTGGAACAGGCAGTATAGTCAGGCTGGAGCAGAGTCAGCAACCTGCAGCTCCTTAAGGAGCCACTTGTGGCTCTCTGCCCTGCCACCACTGAAATAATGGAACTAAACTGAATTGGTTTAACAGATGGCAGGATACTGGGAGGGATCTGGCTGTTAATGGAACTAAACTGAATAGGTTTATTTCAATGAAGCAGGGCAGGGGAACTTGAGCAGGAGAGCTGGTGGAGGGGCAGTCAAGTTGGCCCCTGCTGGAGCCACACAGCTGCTCTGAGGAGGGTGTAAGGAGGTGCTGCAGAAGCGTGCGGAACTCATTGTCTGAGGCAGATTAATCCTGGGGGTGAGGGGGCAGGTTTGGAGCTAGGAAGGGTTAAGCTGCAGTTTGGGGCTATTTTGTGTTCGGCCCCCAGAACATGTAAAAAATTGCTATGTGGTCCCCACTGCAAAAAGGCTGGCCACCCTTGCCTTAGTCTAATTGTAAAACACTATGTAAATTACAGCTTTAAAAAAAAATTAGACCATTTTTTCCTTATCTTTTTTCTGTAAATGGCTTTAATAGAAGGTTTTTCTGGTTTGCATTAACGATTATTCTAACTGTTATTCCTGCTTGGTGATCTGACATTTACTAATACAGAACACCATTTTAAAAATGTTTTAAACTAATTGCGCGCGCGCGCACACACACACACACACACACTTTCTTTAAAAAATGTCTTACTGTAGAAGAGAGTTCCCTCTTGTGTCTAAATGATATTAACACAGGCATAAAACATCACCTGTAGACTTCTGTTTACACTATTTTCATTAGCACTCACAGGGAACAAACAAGATTAATTTTATATTGAGTATCCAGCTCCACCATGAAATACAAAGCCCGTGTGGGAACATGAAGCCTTCTGAACTCTCAGCATGCCACCATCCTGGTCCTTCTACTATCCAGATGTCTTCGGGCTACGGAATATGTAAAGTAACATTGCAAATGTTAGATGATCCTCTCATAGTACCTAAAACAAAAGCACTGATTCTGCAGCACTGAAGAAGTGGGTCTTTCCAATGGAAACTCATTACCTAATAAATAATAGTTAGTCTTTAAGGTGCTATAGGACTGCTTTCTTGTTTTGCAAAGATACAGACTAACAAGGCTACCTCTCATACCATTTATCACAGTACATAAGTAGCTTTATACTGTGTGTTTAGGCTTAGCAGACTTTTATTTTTATACTTCAATTGGATAATTGAATATTTTTAAGTACTGTTTCCATTTAAGCTTTTTTTTTTTATTTGACTAATTTTCACAGTTGCCCATTGTTTAATGGCAGTAGAAGTTGAGATTAAAAACCACAAATGCTACATCTCAAAAACCTCATATATCCTTCAAATAATCCCTAATAAGTTCTCAAGCAGCATTTTTCTTTATTTGCCTATCTACACATTTTGATTATTAATGGAAATATTTTTGTTGGCTTGTGTAAATCTGGTGAAAGATACTTCCTGCCACATACTGGTTAAAATTCTAATCCTCCCAGGCCTGCATGTAACACCTCTCTCAATTGCTAGGGAAAGGCATTCACAAATTATAAATTATTTCTGTAGTGATAGTGCCACTTCACTATGCCAGGACCATGCTTCTGACATCGGGTATCTTTACATTACACGGAAGATCGACCTGATCAAGGTCAATATTCTAGGCTTTAGTTTTGTGCGCCTGGTAGGGATGTGCAAAATCAAACTGGGGTTGACTATCAACCCTCTATACTCCTCAATATCACGAGGAACAAGGGAGGTCGACGGGAGAATTTCTCCAGACCTCCTCCCTCTGTGTGGATGGCCAGGTAGGTCAAGTTGCTTCTAGCTATGCAATTGCCAGAGCTAGAATTGCATATCTAAAATTGACTTGAATGCCTAGTGTAGACCTGGCCATGGTGTTAACGTTACTCAAGTTCATTCCCTGAAATAAGGTTCTTTCACAACCTTTTAGAAATTGCTGATTAGAGTAGGAGATACCATTTGAGAAGGGAGGGCTTGGGCTTTGAGAGAACGTAGGGGCTGTGGCCTCAGCAACATAGCAGCAGCCAACGGAGGTTGAGCAGGGAACAAGCTCAGGGAGTAGTGAGAGCAGGTGATCTCCTCGGCAAGCTTTCTGTGTACAAGATTGAAAAGTGACAAAGAGAAGGATATGCCTTTTTCCCCCCATGGCTAAGGAGCTGAGACTGGAGGGTCTTTAGAGACTGATGAAGCAGGTCTTTGTCCAGGAAAGCTTATGCTCCAAAATATCTTTTAGTCTATAAGGTGCCACAGCACTTCTTGGTGTTTTTGAAGATACAGACTAACACAGCTACCTCTGTGATACTAGAGACTGTTTGTAACTGATTGATACATACAGTGTCCCTTTTGGATTTATGTCATATGAACGTTGGCTCTTCTTTGCCATTATGTTGCGATTTCTGCATACACTAACATCGGCACTGGGCTACAACTGGGCATTGGAAGTGCTTCATTTGTGCCAGAGCTTGCCTAGGCTTAGCCTTGACACCTCTAGGCTTGGCAGTTCATAGCCCCAGAACCTCTAGGCTTGCTGCATCAGTTGCGACTGTCAAAAGAATTGCTGAGCCTGGCACCTCTTCCATTACAACTTAAGCACTGAGCATTAGTGTGATTCTTATACAAGTTCCTGCCTTCTATAGGAGCTTGGAACTGCCTAGCAAAAACAGAGGAGTCTTCTCTACAAGAAGAGAGAAGAAAATGTGCCTTGAGAAGGTTGTTGGTTTAAGCAAAAATACTGTCTCATGAAACGTATCAGAGGGGTAGCTGCGTTAGGCTGTATCTTCAACAACAAGCGGTCCTGTGGCACCTTATAGGCCGTGTCTACACTAACACAAAACTATGAAAACGGCCATGCAAATAGGAATAAGGGGATTTTGAAGCTGGCAGGGTCCTTTCGAAAAGGACGCCCCTCTGCACAAGCTGCGCAGGAGCAATATGTGGCAATTTTGAAGTGCCACACCTGGCGGCATGCTAATGAGGCACTGAATATGCATTTGAGCACCTCATTAGTAATCTCTGAAATGGCCATTTGCATGGCTATTTCGCAGATTTCTCTTAGTGTAGACGTAGCCCTAGACTAACAGATATTTTGGAGCATAAGCTTTCGTGGGCAAAGGCCCACTTCATCAGATGCATGTCTCGTGAAAGTTGCTCAGAGGCCTGGAATGTGAATAGTCCCAAAGAGATGAAATAATGGGAGGAGTATGGGTGCAGAGGTCTGCTATATATGACAGCTGCAGATTACTGGAACCTTAACTTTATCATTTTATGAGTTGCATGCAACTGTGCAGCTTCAGGTGGTCTGTTTTGAAGGGGTGGGAAACGTGTAGTATGAACACACACAGATGCCATGCTCCCTCATAATGAGCAATATATTGAACCTTTAAAATGATAACAGGAAAGGTGGGACAGCAAGGAACCATGACCTGCGTCCAATGACTACCATTAATCCTTATATCTCAAAAGGTCTTGTAATGACAGTTCCAGTCCCAAAGGTTACAAAGTTCTATTGACGCTCATTCTCAAAATTCAGTTTTTAGCTATCCACTGGGCTCTGTCCAATGCAGGCAAAGTTTCATAAAGCACTTCCACTGTCACCCTTGCACCATGAATATTGTTTAATCCTTAGCTTTATTTCTGGTGTCAAAAGTGCTTGTACACAACAGTGCATTACCAAAAGCCTATGTAAATCTGGGCTGACATTTGTTTTTTTCTTGGCATGCCATCATCCTATTCCTCTAATGCAGTGTTCCCATCTCACAGGGCCGTGAGAAAGCAGTACTCCTACATTTGCAAGAATATGCAAAGCAAGTAGAAAAGACAGTTAGCTACCTGTTCTGTAACTTGTGTTCTTCGAGATGCTCATGTCCATCCAATTCAGGTGTGCGCCGGCACATGCCCAGTTGCTGGAAGCTTTTTGCCCTAGCCAGTAGCCCTGGAGTGGTGCCTGTATGGCAGCCCATATATGTACTGCTCACCCCACCCCCCACTCAGTTCCTTCTTGCCAGCTACTCCAACAGCAGGGAAGGCAGGAGGGTTTTAGGATGGACATAAGCACCACGTCTTGAAGAACACCAGTTACAGAACAGGTCACTGTCTTTTCTTCTTTGAGTGATTGCTCAGGTACATTCCATTTGGGGTGAATGCCAGCCAATGCCTAGGAGGCGGGGTCAGAGTGCCAGAAGGAGTGTAGAACAGCCCTGCCCACTGCAGCGTCTTCCTGCGCTGCGGTAATATGTAATGTGCTGAAAACGTGTGAATGGAGGACCAAGTGGCTGCCCTGCAGATGTCCTGGATAGGGACACTGGCCAAGTATGCCGCAGAGGACGTCTGTGCCCTGGCGGAGTGAGCCCTGATCCGGGGAGGGGGAACCCCTGCCAGTTTGTAGCGCGCTCTGGTACAGGCGTCTATCCAGGAGGAGGAGATCTGCTGAGAGGAGACTGGGTGCCCCTTCATCCTCTCTGCCACTGCAGCAAACAACTGTTGAGACTTTCGGAAGGGTTTGGTCCTGTCCATATAGAAGTCCAGCACCCTCCAGATATCCAAAGTGTGTAAGCTCTGCTCCCCAGGGGAGGCATGGGGCTTTGGATAGAACACCGGTAAGGTTATGTCTTGGCTAATGTGGAAGGGGGAGACCACCTTCGGCAGACACGCCAGGTGGGGTTTCAGCCTGACCTTATCCTTGTGGAACACCGCATAAAGTGGGTCCACCCTCAGGGCCCTGAGCTCAGACACCCTTCTGGCCGAGGTAATGGCCACCAGGAATGCTGTCTTGTTACAAAGGAATAACATGGAACAGGAGGCGAGTGGTTCAAATGGGGGAACCATAAGCTTAGACTATACCAAATTGAGGTCTCAGGTTGGTAAGGGGGCCCGAACCTGCAGTTGGACCCTTTCCATTCCTTTCATGAACATTTTCCCCACAGGGTCTGAGAAGACTGATGACCTCTCGGGCCTCAGGTGAAAACACCGAAATAGCTGCCAAGTGCACTTTCAGGGAGGATAGTGACAGCCCTGCCTGGCTCAAGCCCAGCAAGTAGTCTAGGATACACGGTACTGAGGCCTCCCCCAGGGATAATCCCCTTTGGGTGGTCCATATAGTAAACCTCTTCCATTTGGCTACATACGTTGCCCTTGTGGAGGGCTTCCTGCTGTTTAACAATACTTCCCTGACAGGTTCGGAGCAGGCCAGCTCGATCGGTCTCAGCCATGGAGCCTCCATGTTGTGAGATGTAGCACTGGAGATTGGGGTGCAGCAGTCTCCCCTCCTCCTGTGTCAGCAGATCCGGGCATAGCAGAAGCACCTCTGGGTCGTGGACAGACATCTGCAGGAGGGTCAAGTACCAGAGTAGTTGAGCCCAAGCTGGGGCCACCAGGATAACTGATGCTCGGTCTGACCGAATTTTCAGCAGTGTTCAGTGGATGGGCAGTATCGGTGGGAAGACATAAAGCAATGGGTCCTGACCAACGAATGCTGAAGGCATCTGCCCAAGAGTCCGGGCTTTGGTTCTGGTAAGGGCAGAACGTCCGGCACTTTGCATTGAGATGAGTGGTGGAGAGGTCTACCTGGGGACATCCCCATCTCTGGAAAATTGAACTCCGTACTTCCGTGTGTAGTGATCACTCGTGGTCCATGAAGGACCTGCTGAGATGGTCCACTAGGGAGTTGTGAGCCCCAGGTAGGTAAAACGTCCTCAGGAGACTCTGGTGCTGGATGCAGGAGTCCCAGAGAACAAGGGCCACGAGACACAGGGGTGACGAGAGTGCGCTCCCTCATTTGTATATATAGTACATTGCTGCAGTATTCTCTGTGCTGACTGCAACACGCTGCCCCTTCGGGTCGCTCTGAAACACTTTGCATGCCAGTCACACTGCTCTGAACTCCCGCACGTTTACATGGAGCTGAGCGTCAGTCTTGCCCCACAGGGCCTGAGCCTTGCGATCCCCCAAGTGCGCTCCCCAGCCCAGGTCTGAGGCATCTGACTATGGAGAGGGAGGGTTGTGGGGGATTGAAGGGCACTCCCATGCAGACTGACCGGGCCTCTAGCCTCTGGTGTAATGCTGTTAACCCTCGTAGGGTGGGACCGTCACTAAGCTTGTCTGTATTGTCCCTGACAGGTCTGTATACTGAAGTGAGCCACAGCTGGAAGAGGCGCATTCGCAACCTGGCATGCTGGACTACGAACGAGCATTCTGCCATGTGGCCCAACAGTCTGAGGCATCCCCTGGCCATTGCAGTTGGGAACCTGATTAGTTCGTGGATGCAGGATGCTATAGCTTGGACCCTGCTCTGGGGTAGGAAGGCCCTGGCTTGCTCTGCATCTAGTCAGGCGCTCACAAACTCCATGACCTGAGTTGGGGCTAGTATGGACTTTGCCTTGTACACTAGGAGGCCTAGTGTGTTGAATGTCTGTCGCATCAGCTGCACGTCACGGCACCTGTTGCTGCGATCGACCTCGGATCAGCCAGTCGTCCAGGTATGGGAAGAGGTGTACCCCCTGCCTGTGTAGGAAGGCCGCCACTGCTGACACACATTTGGTAAAGACTCTCGGGGCCAAGTAGAGGCCGAACAGGACTGTGAACTGGTAATAGTCCTTCCCTAGCACAAACCAGAGGAGCCTCCTGTAAGGTGGGTGGATTGCTATGTGAAAATACGCGTCCTGTAAGCCAAGAGCGGCAAACCAGTTCCCTCGTTCCAGCATTGGGATAATTATGCCCAGGTATATCATACGAAACTATCTTTTTCCACAAATTTGTTCAGGTTTCGCAGTTCCAAGATTGGCCGTAATCCACCTTTTGCTTTCAGATTTAGGAAATAAACGGGAATAAAACCCCTGCCCCCAGAATTCTTGGGGAACTTCCTCTATAGCCCCCTTTTGAAGGAGGGCCTTTACATCCTGCCTGAGAAATGTCTCGTGAGAGGGGTCCCTGAAGAGGGACAGGGAGTGGGGGTAGGAGAAAATTGGATGGCATATCCCTTTTCTACCGTGCAGAGGACCCACTGATCCGACTTTATGCTGCACCATGCATGGTAGAATGGGGATAGGTGGGATGAAAATAAACACTGAGATAGAACTGTGGGGGTGGCCAGTGTGTTGCTCCCGACTGCCCCATCAAAACTGATGCTTCGACCCCGGTGGAGGTTTTTGGTGGCTCTGATCCTGCGTCTGGCGGCCCCGACATCTCTATTATGGCAGCCCCTTCTCCTGTTACCATCCCAGTGCTGTTGTGGGAATTGTCTGAACTGGGGTCTCAGGGTAAAGCGTATCCACTGGATCGCCAGTGTTTGTAGACCCAGCAAGCGTAAAGGTGGCCCTTGAGTCCTTCATGCTATGAAGTCTCTTATCAGTCTTTTCTGAAAATAGGGAGGGACCCTCAAAGAGGAGGTCCTGTATGGACTGTTGCACTTCATACGAGAGACCTAAGACCCGTAGCCATGCTCCCCTTCTCATGGCTATACCCGAGGCCATGACCTGGTGGCCGCATCCACTGCGGCTAGCGCGACCTGTAGCGCTGCTCTAGATGAGTCTCTGTTCCTCCACCAGGGCCGTAAAGTCTGACTTGGTCTCTGGAGGGAGCAGGTAAGCAAAACGGTCCATGGAGCTGGTCGTATTATAAGCATGCCTGCTAACCATGGCTTGCTGGTTAGCAATTCTCAACTGGAGGCCACCTGTAGAATAAAAACTTTTCTGTGATATAGGTCTAAGCATTTGGCCTCTGTTTTTAAGGGAGGGGTGTTGGACCTGCTGCCTCTCCCTGTTGTTCACAACATCTATGACCAGGGAGTCAGGGGGAGGGTGGGTGAACAGATGCTCATTGTCGTGGGCTGGGACGAAATACCAGTGCTCACTCTTTCTAGCCGTGGGTAAGGCTGAGACCAGGGTCTGCCAAACTGTCTTTGTGTGTGTTGGCAATTGTCTTTATAAGCAGGCAGTGCCAGCCTGGTAAGTCCAGATGTTGAGAGAATGTTTGTAACAGGGTCTGTTTCGTCCCTGACCTCTTCCACCTGCACCCCCAGACTCTGGGCCACCCTTCTCCATAACTGGTGGTACGTTCCACCATCCTCCATTACTGAGGATGCAGAGGATCCAGCCAATGCCTTATCTGGGGAGGACAAGGGCATGGAGCCCTCCAAGCCCATAAGTGCGGGGGGTTCTGGTACCTCCATTTGAGTCCCCGGCATCGTGGTGCACAGTGCCATGCTCGGTGCCTGGGGTGAAACGTCCCCTAGAGGCTTATGGTGTGGTGCTGCGACGACGGGGCCACTCAACACCTGGGACAGCACCGGCTTTGTCAGCGCCAGTGCCCACTGCACCACAGGTCCTGGTGCCTGAACCGTCAATCGGTGCCAATGACTCCACTTGCTCTCTGGCGGTGCTCCCAATGAAGCAGTTGGTGCCGATCTTGGCACCTGGGGAGTGCCAGGCGCCCTAGCCAGGAGTCCCACAGCGCACCCCTGTGCCTCATGGATCACCTGCGGAGTCCAGAAAGGCCATTGTGGGGCACCGTGGGGGGGGGGGGGGGCATTTGCCACTCCCCATCCAAAGGGTGTTGGGGCCAGTGTCAATGTCCACTACGCCGGGATGATCTTGTGTCCCGCTCTGAGCTGAGCTGGAGTAAAAAGAGTCTGATTCCGAGACCAAACTCGGATGCCAATGACCACAGCAGCGCCGAGGCTCCCATGACACCTACCAGCTCCTGTGTGCCCTGCACTGTCTGATGTGAGGCACCGAGGGAGGTGAATGTTTGCGGGGGTCTCACCGGTGTCAGGAACCATGCCAGGGCCCCTATAAACTGTTCCAACGCCTGTATCTGGGGCGATGAAGGCTCCCAGTGCAGCATCTGTAGTGGCATTGTTATCTGCAGGATGCCTTGTGCTGCACTACAGGCCTCCGGTGTCAAGGACAGTCAGAGTGCGGGCTCCTGCCTCACGCTGGAGTCGACACCTGCACTTCATGACTCTGGTCACGGTGCAATCTAACAGCCTCTCCCGAGGATTGTCGGCGCCTCCTCCTCTCCTGGGATCAGCCTCGGTCCCACCTCCTCTTCTCATGAGATACCAGGGACTGGCTCTTATGGCACTGGAGGCACTAGGCTCCGAGTCCTGCTCTCATCGTCGGGAGCTTTCCAACGGCACCAACAGTGCCAGAGCACTCTGCACTGACGAAGCACCGGTCTGAGCTCCTGCTGGGGAAATGTCCAGGTGCAAGGCTGTTTCCATTAGCAGAACCTTCAGCTGTTGAGCTCTGTCTTTCCAAGTCCTAGGCTGGAAGGCCTTGCGTATAGAGCAGCATTCCCAGAGGTGAGCCTCACCAAGGCATCTCAGGCAAGCCCTATGCAGGTAGCTTTTGGGCGTTCCTTTGCCACATTTTGAGCAGGTTTTAAACCCTGGGGAGCCAGGCGTCCCCTGGCACCGAGGTGCCAAAGGGGGTTAAAGTCCCACCTCGGCTCACTAAGTCCTAAGTGGAACTATTTACAAATGAATGACAACTATCTAAATTATTTACAACTGTTTTCACTAACTAACTATCACTAATTTAAAAGTAAAGATTACCAGCGAAAACTCAATGATGAGCTAGCTCCACCAACCGACAGCGCAGCAAGAAGGAACTGAGCTGCAGCAGGTCGGATGGTGCATATATGGGCTGCCATGTGGGCACCACTCCAGGGGGTGCCACACTGACCCTAGGGCTATCAGCTAGGGCAGAAAGCTTCCAGAAACTGGGCACGTGCCGGCACACACCCAAATTGGAATGCAGAAGAGCAGCACTCTAAGAACCACCCCAAAAGTTACTAAGAATGGAGTTACAAACTGGCCGCTCAATTATACACCTTTTGAACTGGAAATACACAATCAGGCTGTAGCAGAGACATAAATAAAGCAAATGCAGTACAGTAGTATGTTCAATGTTAAATACTAAGACAATAAAAGGAAAAATGTTTTTCTGCCCAGTATATTTTCTAAGCTGTATTAAGTCAATATTCCATTGTAACTCAAAGTTCTACTGTACGATGCTCTACCTACTCTTGCTCCAGCTGCAGCTGTGACTGTTTCACCTCAGTCTGCAAATCTTTTTGTGAATTAAAGGCTGAGTGCTAGACAGCTGTTACCAATGGCCTGCACAGACCAAAAAGAAAAACTTTTAATTGCAACTGAATTAGAGAATTTGTTCACTACAAATGATTTTTTCATTATGTGGACATTAAAGCCGTAGAGAAAATGAATGAAACCACTTGTGTCTCTTCACTCATATGCAGAATTCAGAGAGGGTTTATATGTAATCTGTCAGATTTGCTAGGCTATTTTCTAGTTTGGACTACATTTGTTGACATGTGGGCCTCCTATGAATTATTTAAACTTCCTTAGGATTATTACTTAGGTGGATTTAATGAGGTCCCCTGTTAACACAGTAGGCAGAACTCAGAAGGCCACTGATGCACACTTTATCAATTCTGTATATAATCATGGGGCCTGAAACTCAGAGTTTCAGTTTAAGTAACAGTTTTCATGCACATCTAAGCCAGTAGTCTCAGAGGGGTAGCCATGTAATAGTCTGTAGCTTCATAAACAACAAGCAATACTGTGGCACCTTAGAGATTAACAGTCTTATTAGGTCATGCATTTTTTTGAAATTTAAGTCATGAAATTTTCATCTGATGAAGTGGGTTTTACCCAGGAAAGCTCACCTGATAAATTTGTTAGTCTCTAAGGTGTCACAGAACTGTGTTATGCAAAGTCAACATCAACCCATGGCTGCTTGTTCTTGACTTCTTATAAAAGCACACTATTTTCTAGTTCCAAATACATTAAAAGTATAGTAGGATCTCCTTAGTGGCATTTCAGTATTTCTGCTTCAGGCTCAAGCAAACCCTAGAAGTGTAGAAATAACTGATGGTTTTGAACCTTATAAATAATTATGTACATATTTTAAGCAGGGAAGTGAGCTGGTGCCAATTTTAAAAGATGGTTTAATTATTCATTCTGAAAAAGTTATGCTGTCATCTTTGCTCTTCTTTTTCTGTTCATGAATTAGGTTCTGCCTTTATAAATACATTTAATTGTCTGACCACTTTATGCAAACAAATTTCAGACTATTGATTTATTGAAGATTTGTCACTTTGTCTAATTACTCTGCCTATGGTGTGATTGATCCATTACTTACATGTTGTCCCTGCTCCTGACCATATTGCTGAAATTTTTTGGACCAGGACATGATAAACAGTAAAGAGCAGCCTCTAACAAACCTCCAAGCATGTGCAAACTGATTTCTTTTCAGAAGTTTACAGCCAAGATGATGTTCCTACTTCAAAGCACGTAGGTGTTAGAGCTTCTCTGGGATATGGATGAAATAATTTATTTAAGTGGCAAACAATGTAATTTTTAACAACCTCATTCAAGGAAAATAGAGCTTTACTGTTGCTTTTGTTAAAACTTTCACAAATTATGTATTCAGCCTGAGGCAAGCAGCTATCATGGAAAACTTCTACCCAACCAGTCCAAGTTTGGCAAAGTTATAAGCAACTGAAATCACAGATTAACACAGGAAAGGTTGCACTACCTCAACTATTAGCAGCACTACCTGTGCCATCTCTGATAAAGAGACTAGTCATCTAATTTGACATCAGTATTAAATATAAGTCTTGAACTTGCAAGATGTTCAGCATCCTGTGCTTCTATTGAACTCAGCTGACGTTGAAAGAATTTAGCACCTTGCAGGATAGAGCCCACAAGAATAATACATCTGCTGACCCAGATCTCATCCAAATCCTTGAGGCAGTGGCGGCGAGTAAGGATGGGCTTGGGGATGGTTATGGGTAACCAACAAATCTGTTCTGTCAGTTCATATTGCAAAGTCAAGGACCAGTCATGGCAATTAACCTTACTGCAGAGCCCTCTCATTTATATCAAAGGACCTCTAGCTCAGGTACATTCATTGATCTCATCTGGGGTTGTGTGACACAGTAAAAGTGGCCATGCCTGGAGTAACCAGAACCCAAATCACCTATGGTCCCTAAAAGTTAAATGGCATATGACCATGTAAAAATAAAAACAGGGCTAAGGATATCAATTTATTGCAGCTGCCCCAAGAATGACTACCTAGCATTTCTAGTCTATTGATTGATACAGATGGTATGCTATTACGGAAAAGATTACATGAACAAGAGGTCACTTCAGTTTAACAATCCAGAAAATTTCTAGTTTCCAGGCTGGGGTATAGATTATTTAAGTAATGCTTCCTTTGTCTGGGAAATATACAAAGATGAATGGCTTGTGAATCAATAGAACCTGTGGTTTATTGGATTCACAAGCCATTTACTTAATGAGTATGTTTAGAAGATATTTCCCTTCTAAAATCCCTTTTCAATGTATAGGAAAATACAAATCTAAACAACTTGGGTATATCATCCAGAAGTCCCCACTTTTTTCTGGGGCGGGGGGGCAGCAATATCCTTATTTACCAAAATTTGCAAAGGATTTTTTTCATTTAAGGAACTAGTCTTACTGAGGACACTGGCAGACATTAACAGGCAACTCTGCAATAGCTCCACATGAGAAACATCTTATGGATAGAAGCTGGGCAATCTGAAATAACATAATTACCACCTATGGTCATGTAACCAGTTGTAATCATTGAAACAATGGTTGTCTATGAGCATTCTCTAAACATTCATTTTGCTAATGGTCTGGAAAATGCCTATGTCCTAATTAAATATTTCCTAAAAAACTGTAATGGAAAATAAATGTCTCAGTTATGAAGAAGCCATTTGCCTAATTAATTGTAATTTAAGAGACAGAAAAAAGGCAATGTCTCTCCCCATTGGCAAATTTCAAAGATTGTTGCATGAAAATGTTATTAACTTTGGGAAAATTTAAGAAAGTGATTTTAATTACCCTCAATTAGGAGGTGCTAGAGCAGGTGGAAGAATATCCGACGTTACTAAAGTCAAAGAAAATTGATAGTTTTTCATGCCCTAAGCAGTTGACAGCTCTCCAATATTTTTTTTTTTTTGGGTTTGTCTTTGGTTTTCTCCTGGTTATATAGAATACAGTTTACCATCCAGTTTCTGGCTTCAGTTACATCCATCCACTCCCCTGGATATGAATGTAGAAGCAGAGTTATAACTAAAGACAGGATTTGGCTTAATAAATATAGGAATTCACAAATAATTTAAATGAATAAATATATTGCTGGCCTGGCATTTTATTGCCTCAACATTAACCCATTAATACAGTACGTATGACATGAAGTACAGCATTTCCTGCATTAAGTCTGTGCACTAAAATTAAGGAACATGGAGATGTTTCCAATGCAACTGATGAAACCTAACTTCAATAAAAATCCCATTCCATCTTTTCAAAAGAGATCTGATAACCACAACCTTTTAAGCTTGACTCACATTGTTAAATGCATGTTTTTAAACTTTGCGAGAGAAATCCTAGATTGTCATTGTCTTGGTCTAAGCTTCTTTCAGCCTGTTGTGACTGGATATGTTGTTGACATCTTTTCTCTACACAGAATAGCTTAAGTGTGCCGGTAGCTGCAATTGATCCACCAAGAACGGCCATCACATACGACCTAGTAATGGAACGTAATTCGTGCAACAATACCATGAATGTCTCCATTTCAGGGAGTCTCAAGTGCAGGCAGGGTTTTGTGATCTGTTGCTTGCAGATGAGAACGCAAACCTGGTCTGCATTTGAGAGAGTTAAATCGTCACAGCTACATCAGTCCGGGGTGTCTGAAATCTATATCCCTGACTGACATCACCACCCCCACCACTCCAGTGTAGACACAGTTATGGCAACAGAATAATCAGAGGTGTAGGCTGCATCTACCATGGGGATTACGTGGTTATGCTGGTATGGACTCTGTCGTGCAGACATACCCCAAGTCAAACTGGGCATGGACTGAATGCTTTTTACAGAACATGACCATCAGCACCACATAAACCACCACTACCAAGGAGACAGGAAGCCTTACCTACATTGCAGACTGAGCACAGCCACCCTATTCACTTGATCTGTGCTTCTCTGTTTCTATCATTTCTCTTGCACAGTCAAAAAGACAGAATGCCACTAAAGAGGGATTAGGGCACCATGAGGCCCAGGGCCAGAGGAAGTGGGGGTCCCTCCCCACCACTTCCATCCCACTCCCTCAGCAGGAGGAGGCCTTCAGGTGGGACTCCAGGCTTGCCCTGCTCACCCACCACTCCTGCCAGGTTTTGGGGGCTTCTCCCACTCCCAGGCAAAAGCACTGGGTGACTGAGCAAGCAGGTGGAGTAGAATTGGAGTGCACAGAAGTGGCCCCTAATTGGGCAATGTCCCTGGGCATTGTCCCAGTGCTAATTCACCAATGCATGTCACCCTGAACTGTCAGGATGTCCGCATACTGATAGACAGTGGATAGGTCACGTGTGCACCAAACTTCCCACTGTCTAAACGAGGACGACTGTTTTCATAATCCCCAAAGGCTGTGAACCAGTGCTCACAAGAGCTGCCTAACAACGAGCAGAGACCTAACCATTGAGCTTGAGGCACACTGAACATAATGAAAGTACCAGGAAAGTCCACACCCCAAAGCCTCAAGTGGATAGACATCATCATCTGAAAGATAGCAACAGGGCAGACGATCACATAGCCCGGGGTCACCAAGGCTATGTCTACAGTAGCCAAAAACTCCGAAATGGCCATGCAAATGGCCATTTTGAAGTTTACTAATGAAGCGCTGAAATACATATTCAGCACCTCATTAGCATGCGGGCAGATGCAGCACTTCGAAATTGACGCGGCTCGTCCAAATGGGGCTCCTTTTCTAAAAGGACCCCAGCTACTTTGAAGTCCCCTTATTCTCATCTGCTCATAGGATGAAGGGGACTTCGAAGTAGCTGGGGTCCTTTCAAAAAGGAACCCCATCTGGACAAGTCGCGTCAATTTCAAAATGCTGCGGCCACCCGCATGCTAATGAGGCGCTGAATATGTATTTCAGCGCTTCATTAGTAAACTTCAAAATGGCCATTTCATGGAACACTAGGACTGGAAGGGACCTCGAGAGGCCATCGAGTCCAGCCCCCTGCCCCAATGGCAGGACCAAGTACTATCTAAACCATCCCTGATAGATGTCTGTCTATCTAACCTGTTCTTAAATATCTCCAGCGATGGAGATTCCACAACCTCCCTTGGCAATTTATTCCACTGCTTGACTGCCCTGACAGTTAGGAACCTTTTCCTAATGTCCAACCTAAACCTCCCTTGCTGCAGTTTAAGCCTGTTGCCTCTTGTTCTATCCTCAGAGGCCAAGAAGAACAAGTTCTCTCCTTCCTCCTTGTGACTCCCTTTTAGATACCTGAAAAATCGCTATCATGTCTCCCCTCAATCTTCTCCTTTCCAAACTAAGCAAGCCCAATTCTTTCAACCTTTTTTCATAGGTCACATTCTCTAGACCTTTAATCATTCTTGTTGCTCTTTTCTGGACTCTCTAGTTTCTCCACATCTTTTTTGAAGTGCGGTGCCCAGAACTGGACACAATACTCCAGCTGAGGCCTAACCAGCGCAGAGCAGAAGAATGACTCCTTGTGTCTTGTTCACAACACACCTGTTAATGCATCCCAGAATCATGTTTGCTTTTGTTTGCAACAGCATCACACTGTTGACTCATATTTAGCTTGTGGTCCACTATAATCCCTACATCCCTTTCTGCTGTAGTTGTTCCTAGACAGTCTCTCCCCATTCTGTATGTGTGACACTGATTGTTCCTTCCTAAGTGGAGCACTTTGCATTTGTCCTTATTAAGCTTCATCCTGTTTACCTCAGGCCATTTCTCCAATTTATCCAGATCATTTTGAATTATGACCCTATCCTCCAAAGTAGTCGCAACCCCTCCCAACTTGGTATCATCTGCAAACTTAATAAGCGTACTTTCTATGCCAATATCTAAATCATTGATGAAGACATTGAACAGAACCGGTCCTAACTCAGACCCCTGCGGTACCCCACTTGTTATACTCTTCCAGCAGGATTAAGAACCATGAAGAACTACTCTCTGGGTATGGTTATCCAGCCAGTTATGCACCCACCTTATAGTAGCCTCATCTAAATTGTATTTGCCTAGTTGTTATTTTAAATAAATAAATAAATAAATAAAAAAAAAATGATCATCATGAGAGACCGTATCAAATGCTTTACTGAAGTCTAGGTAGACCACATCTACCGCTTCTCCCCCACCCACAAGGCTTGTTATCCTATCAAAGAAAGCTATCAGATTAGTTTGACAAGATTTATTCTTTGCAAACCCATGCTGGCTGTTTCCTATTGCCTTACCACCTTCCAAATGCTTGCAGATGATTTCTTTAATTACCTGCTCCATTATCTTTCCTGGCACTGAAGTTAAGCTGACTGGCCTGTAGTTTCCTGGGTTATTCTTATTTCCATTTTTATAGATGGGCACTATATTTGCCCTTTTCCAGTCTTCTGGAATCAATCCTGTCTCCCATGATTTTCCAAAGATGATAAAGGCTCAGACACCTCCTCTATCAGCTTCTTGAGTATTGTAGGGTGCATTTCGTCAGGCCCTGGTGAGTTGCAGACATCTAATTTTCCTAAGTGATTTTTAGCTTGTGTTTTTTTATTTCAACTTCTAACCCTACCCCCTTCCCACTAGCATTCACTATGTTGGGCACTCTTTCAGACTTCTCAGTGAAGGCCGAAACAAAAGAAGTCATTGAGCATCTCTGCCATTTCCAAGTTCCCCGTTACTGTTTCTCCCTTTTCACTGAGCAATGGCCCTACCCTGTCCCTGGTCTTCCTCTTGTTTCTAATATATTTATAAAAAGCCTCCTTGTTTCCCTTTATGCCTGTAGCTAGTTTGAGCTCATTTTGTGCCTTAGCCTTTCTAATCTTTCTCCTGCATTCTTGTGTTGTTTGCCTATATTCATCCTTTGTAATTTTTCCTTGTTTCCATTTTTTATACAAATTCCTTTTTTATTTTGAGATCGTGCAAGATCTCCTGGTTAAGCCAAGGCGGTCTTTTTCCATTTGCATGGCAATTTCGAAGTTTTTGGCTAGTGGAGACATAGCCTCAGTGACTGTAAAAAGCATCACTAATACTAGGACCATACATAGGGGACAAAAGATTAAATTTTGACACACGTCTTGGAAAGATTGCTGACCCCTGATATATCCTAACATGAGCAAATTTTACTTTCCCCCTCAGTTCCCTCCCCTATTTGTGAATGTAACATTAATAGTGCAATACAACTAATGCAGGCTACTACGTTTTGTCCCATTCCTATAGCCCATGACTTAAAAGCTTACACAAGGCACTACAAGGACACGGACTGCTCCTGGTCCCAGGCGTAAGTACATGCCCCATCCATGGTACAAAGTGAAGTCCCAGCACTCTCTGAATAAAGCCAAAGGGAGCAATGGATGTGCGAGCAGGCCTTAAAGCAGGTTTGAGTGATCATCTCATGGAAACAGTAAATGTTAAGTTTCCTGAACATTATCACTCAAATATTCCATTTTTTAAGCTGTCAGTGGGAGCCAGAGTTGATATTGTAATAGCAATCAATATCCTGGAACAGTGAAGTACATGATGAAAGGGAAAAGTTGGGAAAGAACAGGAAAAGCTTAAGAGGAGAAAGTCAAACGACACCAGGTCTTAATCATGGACCAGAGCTTCACACTTAGATGTGAAAATAGCATTAGCATGCAAAAAGTGGTCAGGCCATAGTAAGACAGCGCTTCTCAAATGCAGCCACCCTGGGCTTTTCTTGCAACCACAGACTCCTAAGCTGCTGTGGGGGCCAAAGCAGAGCAGTGGTTGTCCCCCTCCCTAGGTCTCCTAGATGGGCCACCTTGGTCTTGGCTGCTCAGGCTGCCAGAAAGAGTTGGAGAAGCAGGAAGCTGGTGAGTCCCCCACTCTGAGGAACAATGGGTCTCAGACTTTTAAAAAAAAAAAAAAAAAAAAGACACACTAGGGTGTTGGGGTAGGGGGCAGCAGGCTCTGGCTACACTGGCTTCAAGCTCCAGCCCTGGGCTCCTGCTGTGAAGTTTCAGGCTCCACCCTCTGGCCACAGGCCTGTAGCTGCAGCCCCCCGCTGAATCTCTTAGTCCTGCTCCCCTCCATCCAGGGCCTAATTTTCAGAGGTAGAAAAAGTACCCAAAAAGTTACTCAAGCAGCTGTACTTTCACTCAAGTGAACTGCTTGGGTACTTTTTCCGCCTCTGCTAATTTGTCTCCAGGGTTAAGTAAATCTGCTGCTGGGGAAAACAATACTTGTATGTTTGTGAATAGCATTTTTCACAACAGGCTTATTAGCGAGCAATGAATGCATTACAGTTATTTGGATGGGCACTTAAGCATATTTATTTTCACTAGACTGACTGCCCTGACGAGTCATCTAGGCAAGGTGCTGATGATGACTGACGGAGAGACTAAGATCACAGATAGAAGAACATACAGCAGATGAGCAAGCGGGGGTTCAGAAAAGATAGAAGTACCATACAGCAGATATTGGCACTAAGACTGATAGCGGAGAAAGCTCGACGAAAGATCAAGAACGTATATACTTGCTTCGTCGAGTTGCAGAAGGTGTTTGACAGTATAGATCAGAAAGTGACTTGGGCAGTGTTGGAGTCATACGGAGTGGATAGCAGACCGACACGGTTGTTGAAGGATATCAACAACAATGCAGAGGTAAGGGTGAGAAGATGTGGGGAGTTGGTTTCAAACAAGTAGAGGTACGAGACAAGGAGATCCAATAATTGCCAAGTATGTTAATCACACATCTGGAGAGAGCGACAGACGAGATCAAGGAAGAGGTAGAAGGGATATCTGTGCATGGGAAAAGAATTAACTTGAGGTTTGCAGATGATATAGTTATCATTGAGGAAGATGAGAAGCTAGTGAAAACGGTGCAGGTGTTAAAAGAAGGGAAGAGGTGCAGACTGATTATGAACATCGATAAAACAAAAACAGTGGCATTTGGAGATGAAACAGGAAGGAAGATCAGTGGTGATGGCATTGAACTAGAAAATGTAGAGACGTTCACAGATCGGGGAACAACATAATGTATGATCTAGACTGTAAGAAGGAAAGAGAGACTAGAATAGCGAAAGCAAGAGCAAGTTTGAAGGCGATGGATAAGATCTGGAAAAGCAAAGCAATTAACTTAGGAATGAAGCTGAGCATCTTGAAAACGTGTGTTTTCAGCAGCATGTTGTATGGATGCGAGACATGGGTGTTAACGAAAGATTTGAAGAGAAGAATATTGGTGTTCAAAAGGAGTTTATATAGGAAGATACAGCTGAAAGAGAACCTGCTGCAGAAGGTTATAAAATGGAAGCTACAAATATTTGGGCATATTTGCAGAATGAACGGCGAACCAAAACACACACACACACACACACACACACACACCCCCCCCCCAAGACCCTGGTATTCGGCATAATGGATGATTCGACTAGGAGAGGCAGACCCCACAGAGAACGGGCAGATGATATAGTACATCGGGGCAGAGCTAGTCTACAGAAACTAAGCCACTCTGCACTGGACAGAGAACAATGAAAGGAAATAGAGAGGCATCAGACACCAATGGGCGCTGAGCCCACGGTTATTGAGGAGGAGGAGGATGATATTTAGAAGAAGTGTGAGAGTGGCCACCAGCAAGAGTTGGCTGCTCTGAGGCCACCAAATTATGTGTTCTAGAAACCAGAGTTCCCTCCAATCTTTTCCATCTCGGTGTTGATTTTTCCCATCCATGTGCAGAATAAGTTTATGCGCATGGAGACACGTGCGAACATGCACCACCAGTAGAAATAAAAGACCAACTGTGGGCGCTCTGCTAATCAGCTGGGTGGCATTGGAATCACTCCTGAGCAGCCATACAAGCACCCAGCTTACAGAGACCACCACTGAGAACCCTCATACTAATATAAGCCCTAGACTTGCCTGTTTCTCTGCACAGGCAGAAACCTGCACTGGACTTGTGCACCTTACAGACTAACATATTTTGGAGCACAAGCTTTCATGGGCAAAGACCTGCTTTGTCAGATGCATATGTCTGATCAAGCAGGTCTTAGCCGTGTTTGTTCTCGAAGATGCAAACTAACATGGCTAAGGCCTGCTTGATCGGACACATGCATCTGACAAAGCAGGTCTTCGCCCACAAAAGCTTATGCTCCGAAATATCTGTTATTCTACAAAGTGCCACAGGAATTGTTGTTGTTCTCAAAGATGCAGACTAACACAGCTCTCTCTGATACTTTTAACATTGTTTTCTTGCAATTTTAAGAAGAGCATCCTCCCCTACTGCTGTTATTATTGGTAAGGGCAGAAGGAAGATGGCATTGCAAAAAAATAATGGTTTTGTAAGCATCTGAGTACATTCCCACGGGTAGTTTTCCTTCATTTGTTTAACACAGCAGTGTATTTTTTAATGAGACACTACCACCCATTAAACCTCATTGAGGTCATGCTGATGACTACAGGCACC
Organism: Carettochelys insculpta; assembly: GCF_033958435.1. Classification (NCBI taxonomy): domain Eukaryota; kingdom Metazoa; phylum Chordata; order Testudines; family Carettochelyidae; genus Carettochelys; species Carettochelys insculpta. The sequence continues at coordinate 123,988,638 of NC_134137.1, forward strand.
AGTGCAGGAGGGAGTCAAGTTTACTTCACTTGGAAGAGAGTTTTTAGGCTAGACATGGACCTAAGGCTTCTGAAATGTAAGAGTGGTTATGCTTCATTTCAGACTTGTTTACAACAAGTATCCTCTAAACTACAGTCTGAACGCCAGCCAACAAGCTGCTATGAGATTTCAACTGACTTCAGTGGGAACCGAGGGTGTCCAGGGCCTTACAGGATTTAACACTTTTGAGATGGGGTGCCCAGTCCCACCTCCTCCAACCCCTCAAGACCTGGCAGGGTTAATTGGCTTTTGTAGCCTTTTTAACTGTCCAGGCTGCACTTGAAGAAGAAAGGGAGGGAGCAGGCCATTAATTGGGAAGGGACTTAGATGGGCAGAAACAGGAGAGAGCGACATAAAAGCCGGGATCTGTGAGCAGCAAGTGGCTATAAGGACAGTCCACAGTCACTTCCTGAGAGCTTAGGCTGGCAAAGTCCGAAAAGAGGGGGAAGACAGACAGGCAGGAAGACGTCAAGAGACACAACAGCAAGGGGTAGGACCATACCTACCTTGGCTGATTGTTAGAGCCTCTCTCCGGGCTGGAAACCTAAACAGTGAGCTTGTGTTCCCCTACCAGCCTCTGGGAAGGGGCACGGGACGTTGAAGATGGCAGACGGACAGCTGGTCTGGAAAGGGAGGACCTTGGTGACCCGAGAGAGTGGGGCACAAAGTAAAGAGATAGTATCTAGAAACACTGCCACATAGTGCAAGATGGGGAAGTGGCACAATATTTTGCTTGTCACCTTAGAACAATCTGCAACTCTGAAAGTGAGGGCTCAGGTGATGGCAATGTATTAGATGATAGTGATTTCATGCCAAATTGTTCCAATATAGGTTAAGATTTTGTTCAGGTGGAACTAATTCAAAACCTCTTCATTAGCATTCAGGTCATCAGTAACTACGTTTTTTCTGGTCTTGTACCAAAGTGCAACATGAGCTCCTTACTGTCTGAGCACAGACTTGAAAATGACTCAGTAGAAATGTGGTCTTCCTCCTCAGAGAAGCTTTTGACACAATCTAGAGAGGTGCAGCTCCTAAAAACAACGGTCATCAGAGTTCATGTTTGCTCGGCCATAAACCATGGTTTCCAGCGTTCCACAAACAGAGCAAGTTGGTAATGATGATATTGATAACGAAGTGACAAGGTTTAACGAAGATAAAGAAATGCTCACAATTCTACACTAATGACACTAAAAACGGTGTCAATAAATATGGACCATCTTGTGAGAACATACAACTGCAGGCACACAATAAGCAGGAGGTCAGTGGCTTTTTCTTGAACATGCCTGCAGTTACTGACATTAGTCAGCTGACTGAGGAGCCACAACCAAAGAAATGAAACAACGTGATTACTTCTGTGAATTTGCATGCACTGATCACACCACATTGATACTGTTATGTGACAGTTACATACAGACTGTCATTGAAGACGACTTCTGCCGGTTCTTTCAATTGGTTAAATAACTTATCTCCCCACCCCCAACCAAACAAAAAAACCAAAATAAAGAATTGTTCTTAGTTTCTGAATGCATCTGTAGTACAAATTTTTACACCAGGACACGGGTAATTAAGCCCTTTTTTCTTACACTAAATGAAGGTTTAGTACTTTGTTAGATCAGAGACAAAAGGCTGAGAAATTAAGTATACCTCCTTAGCTTTATACATATGAAGTGCACAAAACTAAAGTGCAGAAGAGCTTACGTGATCAAGAAACAAAAATTACTTGCCCCAAGTCACAAAGGAATATCTGCTGTGGACCCCAGCAATAGAATTCAGTGCTCCAGAGTCAGTCCACCTGTCAATCACAAATCTAGCTTTCCATGCAGCACCCCGACATCAGGGCCTAAACCAATCAGTAACCTGATGCAATTAAAAAGAAACACACCTACAAGTAGATTATTCCATAACTGGTATTTCTCATAGAGCGCTGAATCCCCACTTCGGAAAGCACTAAAGCACATGCTTAGCTTAGACTTTAATAGGATGGATTTAAGCATGTGTTTATGTGCTTTTTTGAATATGGGCCAAGGACAGGATAGCAGACTAGCTCAGTGTTTCTTAATCTTTTTGAGATCATGGAATATGAAACAATTTTTTAATACAGAACAGCTATGAAAGTTGTATTCAAAAATCAATCAGAACAAATTTAAAAAACACAGCACTATATACACCAAAAGCAAAATGAAATGATTTAATAAGGTATCACAGCAATGGCGTAACATTGTATCTGGTTTTAAGAACAGAAAATATACACCTTCAGTGTGCGATATCAAAAAAGTGTCGACACCACAGCGCACCTGCCCATTGTTTGCAGCACACCAGCGTTCCACAGAACACAACTTAAGAAACACTAGACTAGAAGGTATGAGTTGATATAGCATAAGTCTGATCCAGTATGGCAATTCTTATGTCTCCTGTGTGCAGCTGTAGCCTGTATACCATACTATTGTGCATGTACTATACTGCCAAACCCGTCATGGGGCGGGGGGGAAAAAGAAACTACTTTGGAAATATTTGGAGGGCTTTGCTTAACTGCTCAAATACTACCCTTTTTGATCACTTCAGAGTTCAGAAAGGGAAATTAAAAGCTAATTTGTAAACATCTCTAAAAGCAAGTCAAAAAGCCTTTCTCTGTACAATACTGTCTTCATTTCAGAGTCCAGTATCTCAGCTCTTTCCAGGTCTAGGTTCCAGTGCTGTGTTCGACGAGGTAGAAAAAATTGTGTCTTTCCAGTGGCATACAGTTCCTATTTATTGCTTGAAGCTGCCCACCAGATTGATGTGAGAAATTGTCCCAGCAGCTGGTGGGGGGGGCAGTGGGCAGAATGCAAGTAAGGTAGGCAAAGTTGCAGAACAAACTGAATCTGAGTCAATCTAATCCCCCATACACATTGTCTGCTTCCCCAGAAATATTCTAAACCCCAATGGAAAACTATCCAACTGAATTCTGCACACTCACAATGGGTGTGTGCGCGTTTGCATGATGAAATTAAGTAGCACAATGCTCAAACATAAGGATATTTGTGTGAGCAGACTAAGTACTCAACTCTACAGCACACCTGCTTTCCAAATAATCCACAGAGGAGACGACACCTTGCACATTTAAATACATCAGTGGCTCACAAGAACAGAGCTGACAGGCAGAACAAGAGGATAAGCTGATCTGGACATATGTTTAGGGGGAAAAAAGGCAGTTTAAGTGCTGAGAATCTGTGTCAGATAATCTGAAGATACACTTTCATTATACACTGACATTTTACTATTGGGTGCTCATGGTGGTAAAATGACAATTGCCCAGTGGAAGGTAGCTGTCGCGAATGCTTACCATCAGGAGAGCAGCAGTTTGGGGCTCGGGAAGTTTCATTTGGGGATATAATGCTGCATGGGAGCGTGACTAAAAACATCAAATACCACTTTGGATTACACACTCCTGCTGTATGTATGGTCTTAGAAACCTGGACATCTTACAAGAGTTGGTCTTCCTGACTGTGCTAATCACACTGATGGCACACGCACACACTCCACATCCACCATGTTAGAAATAACAGTGTAAAACAAAAAATCATCGTAGGACTCTTACCAAAGCAGGAATTGACAAAGCCATACCACATACACCCATACTCCCCTCCAATCCATCTGCCATGGATGTTGGATACAAAACTGAGCGTGGTGCCCGAAATGCACACTAGCATATCACTGGCACTGATGTTCAGCAGTAGCATGTTCACAGGGTTGCGCAGGGCTTTAAACTTGCAGAAGAGTATCAGAACAATCAAGTTATTCACGAAGCCAAAAACCAAGATAAATCCAAGAAAAACAGCCACGATGGTGTGCCCTGTTCTAGAGAGTCCAGTTCTTGGCTCATGAGGATCTGTAGCTGCTCCAAGGCTCAGGTTGGCTGTCCAGTTGGTATTCATTTCTGACATTAGAGCAGATTGGAGAGTGCAGAAAAATTAAACAAACATTCTAGTCCCAGATCGTCCAGATACTTTACAGAAGTATCATTCCATCACAATGCAAATCACCACTCGATTCCTGTTGTCTTCGGTCAGCCAGCTAACTGCTTCTTGACTTAAGTACAACAGAAAATAGTGTCCGAATATAGAAACGTTTATTGCATAGCTTGTTCTGTAGTCATTTGTCTATGGAGTTTGTAGGCTGAACAAGAAGAGAGAGACTGGTAGTCTCCAGGGTACCTTCATTTCAGATTATTATTTTAGGCCGAAGGCAGAAAACATCTGGAAAAGCTGCCTAAATATGCTCTCTTTCTTCAGAGGAATGCAAGTTCTAGTAACAACCTTCAGTTCCAAATAATTTCTTCATGGCACAAACATCCTGCCTACGTGGAAAGAAAACAAGTATTACATCTAAGGCAATTATTCTCATGTTACCACCAGAAGACTACCTTGTCTGTTATTAGTTCTCCTTTGTCAAGAAGAACTTTTGTTAAAACTCAGTCTTGTTTTCTCTCTGTATAACTAAAATCAGTTATTCAAAGTCCGAGTACTTCTTGTACTTATGAAAACTATTCTAGAAGGTTTCCTTCTTGCCAACGATCTATGATGCAATGACCAGTCAGGGACTAGTGTGAGGAAATCATTTATAAAGAATATGGTTTTATTTAAGTTCTCCAGTGCAAAAAAATTGTCTCGCCTGCTGTGTTTGTACAGCTCCCAAAACCAAAGTCTCAGTCCTGATCGGGATCATGGGGGTAGCAACCATACTATTCATGATTACTAATAATCTGAAAAGAAAGTAAAACATGTTACAAGTGTGATAGACCTATGAAATCCATTTCATTTCTACCATATTCACTGGCTACCAGATGTTGTTATAGACTCCAATCAGCTTGTCAGCATTTTTTCCACAATCACAGACTTAAAAATGTCTACTCATTCCTCATTATACGAGCACAATTAGTTCCCAACTTTCTGCTGGCAGGCGAAAACTCGTAAGAGGGACACTAAATTTCCATAAAAATACATGTAGAAGTCTCCAATTCATTCCAAGGACTTGTAACTTGACATAAACCAGGTGAGTTTAGGTACTTTTCTGGCTCTGCTTTTGAAAGGTAAGTGAACTTTGGGTTGGGGGCAGGCTGGAGAGGGCTAAAGGCAGGGGGCAGTTTGGGACCATGAGCAGAAGGGAGGGTTAAGACCTGGTGGCAGGTTGGGTCTGGGGGGCAGGAGGGGAGGTTAAGGCTGCGGCAAGTTGACTCCATGGGGAGGGTGGGTGGTTCAGGCTTCAGCAAGTTGGGTCTGTGAGGCCGGCAGGGTTTCAGGCTGCAGTGGGTTGGAGCCATGGGGGGGGGGGGGCGGGGCCAGGCTGTGGTGGGGTGAGTGGTGAGGCTCATATCAGTGGGGGGGTTCACTCTTCTAGTGAGCAAAGGTAGGTATGTATGTCCCTCGTTTTAGTGAGTACTCGTAAGTAAAGTATTCATTTAACGAGGGACGAGTGTATATCAAATGTTCATTATATCCGGATATAGTGTATTTGATTAAGTTGTAACTGATTGATCCCACAGATGTATATAAAGAGAAAGAAACAAGTAAAGAATAATACTGGAAAATGGTATTAACTCTTTAACCACAGTTTTTGGAACAGGTTGCTGAAAACAAACTAGTGTATATTCTCATTTTACATAGACCTCTGTTAAAAAAAGAACAAAAAAAAGGACAAATTAGGGTGTTCTAAGGCAGTGTTTTTTAAACTAATCTTCCGCGGAACACTGGCGTTCCATGAACTTGCAGATGTGCCATGAGTGTTTGGAAAAATCATTCAGAGTTTTACAGTAAGTAACCATTTTACAATAACAGCAAGGAAAATACTGAAAATTTTATTTCTACATCTTGCAAAAGTGGTAGTGGTCTGACAACAGAGTAAGGCTGACTAACATTGGGCCAGCTCCCTCTCTTCTTTTATCTTCTTCTACTATTCATACAGCAGAGTAGCAACAACATGCAGCGCATGCGCTATGCCAACACGTCAGCGATGCTGTCGGTCAGCAGGCATGCATGGCACACGATTTATTGACTTAACTTTATTACTTCCATCGATATGAGGAAGCAATGTTTCTTTTTAAAAAAGCCAGTAGTGAGTGAAAAATACTACCACTGAGGAGCAAGTACCATCAACGAGTAAATATTCCACAGGTGTTCTGCTTAAAAAAATTATGGTTTGATGTTCCGCGGCCTCAAAGAGTTTAAGAAACGTTGTAGAGATTAGTATCAGCGAGGTAGCCGTGTTAGTCTGTATCCACAAAAACAACAAGAAATCCTATGACACCTTATAGACTACACAAAATTTTTGGGAGCATAAGCTTTCATGGGCAAAAATCTCACATCAGATGCAGGTGGTACATATAAGCTGCAGAACATGCACCTGACAAAGTGGGTCTTTGCACCTTATAGACTAACATTTTTTGAGCAAATTGTGGGCAACAGGACTTTTCATTATTGTGGTAGAGATTTCCATTCTCAATTGAAAAGTGCGCACAATCTTTAGCTTCCTGAACAAGAAAGAAAATGTAATCCCTTTTTTAAAAATTTCTGTTTGAAGCCACATGTTCACAGAAAGATTTAATCTTTCTTCATAAATGAGAAGTTATCCCTTCCATTGCTCCTAAGAAGCAGTTTCTCTGAAAAGTAATGGCTAGAACATTGTATCAGCACCAGAAAGGTATGGCACAAAACAGCTAAAGAGATTACACTGAAAATTCAGGTTAGCTGTTTCATGCAATAACTCTGGTTTGTTGTTCATTATGGCAGCATCTACCTTAGCAAGTTCTTCTGAAAGATTTTTTCAAAAGATCCCATGGAGTGTCTACACACAAAAGGTGTTCTTGCCAAAGTCAGACAGAAGAATGTAGTAGTCCTTTCAAAAGCGTTCTTCCACTCCCATTTCAGGAAGAACTTCTTTAGAAAGAAAATGTATAGATGCTCCACAGGGCCCTTCTTCAAAAGGGTAGTCTTCATGCAGCCTGATTTTTCAATCCCTGGACCATCTCTGGAAAGAGCGGGGACTGTGTGGGCAGTCTCTTTCGGAAAAAGCAGATCACTCTTTTGATCTGCTTTTTTGTGTGCGGATGCACTCTTTTGAAAGATCTCTGTAGTGTATAAATAGCCCATGTAAAGTAGTACTTTTGTTTGTTTTAAAACTGCTGCCTATGGATTTCATGGTTTGACTTCTGGTTCTTAAGTTTGTGAAGGGGTAAATAATACTTCCCGATTTGCTTTTTCCACACTTTTTGTGATCAGTTAGACCTCTATTATACCCAACTCAGTTGTCCTTTTTTTTTTTTTGTTTTGGTTTTTTTTTTTTTTTTTTTTTTTTTTTTTAAAAAAAAGCAGAACAGTTCCAACCACCTCACACAGAAGCTGTACTTTTATCCTTTAACTACATTATTTACAGACAGGAAAGTCCCAACTGCATGCAGTATTCAAGATGTGGGCATAGCATGGATTTATATAGCAGAATTATATTTTCTGTCTTACTAGCTATCCCTTTCCCAACAGTGCCTTACATTTTTGTTAGCGTGACTGCTTCTGCACACAGAAAAGATGTTTTCGGAGAATAATCCACAAGGACTGCTGATTGAGAGGTGAAAGCTAATTTAGTCCTCATCATTTTGGTATGTATGGTTGCAATGTTTTCCAGTATACATAATTTTGCATTTATTTTGTTGCCTTGCCACCCAGTTTTATGAGACCTCTTTATAATGCCACACAGTACACTTTGGATTGAACTATCCAGAATAATTTTGTATCTCCCCGTTGACTTCTTTTTACAGGCGATTTACAAGTATGTTGACCGCATTGATCTCAGTATAGCTCCTTTGCACAGGGGGCCAGCTCTGAACCCTGGAGCTCAGGGCTCCCCTCCATCGCGTTTGGCCTGTGGCAGGGGGCATGGTTTAGAGACCTGAGCCTCACGGGACAGATCCAAATCCAAACCACAGGCTCTGCTGGGAGTTGGGGGCCAGGAAATGGCTCTGGGCTCCACTGCCACTCACTGCTGTTCTGTCAACCAGGGGACAGAAGAGGGAGCACCAGCAGCTTCAGCATGCCGGGAAGCTTCATACTGCTGCTCTGATTGGCCAGAATTCCAGCCAATCAGAGCAGTGGAGGACAGTGCCTGGGAGTAGCAGGGAGTGGGGTGCTGCAAATGTAGAGTGCAACTTCACTGGCCAGACGCCCCCCCCCAATTCTCTCCAACAGCTCCTGCACCCCCTCCCATCCAGACCCCCATTCACTCCTTCCTACACAATAGCCTTCCCACACCCTGCTCCCGCCCCCTCCCTCCCAGACCCTCATCCCCAGCCTAACCTCACTTTCTAGATCCACACCCCAAACTCTCCTGCAACTTTCCTCCCACCTAGATACACCCAGCCTGCTCCTGCACCCCTCCTGCCCAGAACATCCCTCCAATTCCCAGCCTGCTCCTGCACCCTCCCACCTATAACTCTTAGCTGAGGAGTTTGTTTTTCTGCCTCTCACTTGTGTAGCCCCAGACTGATTGGTCTACAGGTCAGTGGCCCCCCCAACCCAAAAAAAGGTTCCCTACCTCTGCCTTTGGTGACCCCACTATCTACCTCTCTACTTTGTGAAACCTGGCCATGTATTCCTCCATTTTGTTTCCCAAGCTTTTAAACAATTACTGATCTATTAAAGTCTTCTACCTCTTATCCCGTAACTCCTTACTTTGTTTAAGAGTCTATAGTGAAGGACTTTATCAAGAGCTTTCTTAGGGCATGTCTACACCACTGAGTTATTCTGGAATAGCTTATTCTAGAGCTGTTATTCTAAAATAAGCTATTCTGCAATAACACATCCACACTACAGGGAAGCCCTGGAATTCTGAAATAGGTTCTAGTGTGGGTGCGGACATGCTATTTCAGGTTAGAACCCCTAAAGCGCTCCTGGGAAGGCACCAGGACAGGTACTTCCAGTGGCTGCTTTGTCAGGGAAGCTACTCTGAATGGCCATCTCACAAGTCATGCCACCACTGCCTCCCCTATCGTGGGACATAAAGGGGGACACACTGGGTACATGAAGCCTTGTGCTCTGGTTGCCCTTGAAGGCACCACAGCATGGAGCCAGGGTGGCTGCAGCCCACTGTTAGGCTCACAGGCTTCGTGCTGCATCGCATGGCACGCTTCCTCCAAGCCATCTGCCTGGTGCTCCAGCAGGATGACAAGAACTAACCAGACTCCCTCACCCAGGACCTGGTGCTGCTGCTGCAGCAGCACAGTCTCCGCAATTCCCTGCACGCCATGGAGCACTGCTTTTGGCGGCTTGACACCAGCTCCAACTGGTAGGAGACTGTCATCGTGCAGGGATGGGATGAGCAGCAATGGCCCCAGAACTTTTGCATGAAGGCGGCCACCTCCCAGGAGCTCTGCAAGTGGCTTGCCCCTGCCCTCAGGAAACAAGACACCCACCATCTCCCTGCAGAAGGGTGTCGCCATCACCCAGTGGAAGCTAGCCAGGCTGGACAGCTACCACTCTGTTGGGAACCAGTTTGGCATGGGGAACATCCACCATCAGGACCCTGCTCCTACAGGTTGTCCACACCATCAACGAGGTGCTGCTGTGCACAGTCACTCTGGGAAACATGGGCACCATCATGGATGGCTTTGCTGCCATGGGCTTCCCCAGGTGCAGAGCGGGGATGGCAGCACATCCCCATCCTACTCCCCGCCCACCAGCTGCAGACGACAACAGCTGCAAGGGCTATTTCTCCATGGAGCTGCAGGCCCTCGTGGACCACAAGGGCAGCTTCACGGACATCAATGTGGGTTGGCCAGGAAAGCCTCAAGACGCACGCACCTTCCAAAAGATGCACGCTGACAACTTCTTCCCCCACTGCACCATCAGAGTTGGAGAGGTGAACGTGCCCATCATTCTTGGGGGCAAACTGGCCCAACCCTTTTCTCCCCTGGCTCATAAAGTCCTACATGGGCAGTCTGGACCCTGGCAAAGAGGACTTCAATGCCATGCTGAGCAGGTGCCACATGGTGGTGGAATCCATATTCAACCACCTCAAGGGGAGGTTCTGGGGTCTCTGCACCCACCTGGACCTCCTCAAGGGCAACATCTTCTTTGTAGTCACAGCCTGTTTGCTCCACAGTTTAAGCGAGGGCAAGGGGGAGGTCTTCCTCCCAGTGCGAGAGACAGAAGCAGAAAGTCTACACAAGGTCTATGAAGGGCCAGGCACCGGTGACATGCAGAGCACACCAAGGGGCAGTGTTCATCAGGGAGGCCTTGATGGATAGTTTTCTTCAGCGCCACTGCCAAGACTCTCCCCCATGTCTCTTCACAATGGGCCCCTGCTTTCCCACGTGAGCATTTCACACCCCGTTCCTCCCTTCCTCTTTTCCCACCTTCCCCCCAGAACAAACACCACACACTTGGGAACAAAACAGAATGTTTATGGGAGGGAGGGGTATACAGCAGCAGAGGGAAGGAGAGAGGAAGCAGTGGAAGCTCAGCTACAGGGCTGTAAGCACTACCTGCCTCCAGGTGGGGGTCCCACTGCCCTGTGTTATGGGGTCCCAAGGGCCCCCTGTAGAGACTAGGAGGGGCTGAGACGTGCCCGGTGGCCCTCTCCATGCAAGACACCAGGCGCTCCACAGCCTGAACCACAGTGTCCTGCTGGTGCAGCAGGAGGTGCCAGGCAGCCCAGCAGTGCTCTCGGCCCGCTGCCCACTCCTCCTCCCAGCCCTCCACGCTGGTCCACAGGCAGCCTGTCTGCTCCCAGAGCAGGTCATTCCAGGAACACTTCCTACTGTGGATCCCAGGCAAGCGGGTGTCTGGCCTGGGTGGTGGGAAACACCCCATGCTCACAGCAGGCCCTGCTGTGTAGAGAAGTTATGATGGCCGTCATCACGGGAGACTCCACGTAGGGACACCCAGCCCCAACCCCAAACATCTCGCTTTGGACACCGCTGATGTCCTTTCGGCACGGCCATACGTTTCTCAGACAGCAGGCACTGCCCAGCAGGTGCACAAACGTCCCAAGGGAGCACTTCCGACATCCACTGCCCAGGGATGAGAAGGCATGGGAACATGGCAGCCAGACCTTGGCCTGCTCATGGGAGGGGGGGCACTGGGAAGCTCGGCTCCTGCCCGAGTCCTGCACACCCCAGGTCTGGGACTGGCAGTATGCCCCCCCAGGGAGGACTCCCAGCCATGCCACCTGAGGGCGGGGGGGAAGGTGTTGAGGGAGGAGTGAGAGAGTGTCAGACACCACTTGCTGAGGATGGGGCCACAAGGTTCCCCTCCTCTGCTCCCTCCCCCACTGCCAGCTGGTTCCCCTGCAGGACATCAATCTTCCCTGCAGAACCATGCTACAGTGGGAGCGCTTGCTGCCTGACTGCAGTCTGACCCTGGGCCACGAACGACACTACTGTGTGGGTCATTGACCCCAGACAACTTAGTGGGGACTTGGTGCCAGAAGATGTCCTAACACGGAGGCCAGAATAAGGCACAGCTCTGCAGGAGCCTCATGAGAGGAGCAGCAGGATCCACCCCCCGCCCCCCAAAGAGCAACCTGGAGCCGATTGCTGCATGCTGGCAGACTACATGCAGAAAGGTGACCGGCCTGTTCTGCAACGCCCCAGGCTGGGCGGGCTGCGAGAGGCATGCACACCGCCCCCAATGGCCAGCTGCCTTCTAGGTGACAGGGAAAGGTTTCTAACTCATCTGAAGTGCCCTCACCAGGATCCTGGCGGGGGGGGGGGGGGGGGGGAGAGATGTCCTGGGAGCTGGAGACTGGCTCCAGGATCAGCAGGACCTCCTGGCTAGCAGGCATGGGGGAGTAGCTGGCCTCCTCCCATTCTGCCTTGCCATCTTCATCCTCAGGCGCCTTGAGGTGGATGTTGGGCATGTCCTGGCTGGACTCCACAGCTGCAGGGAGGGGCAGTGATGTACCTCTTGCCACCTCCCAGGATGGCATCCAACTGTCATAATCATGGCTGTACTCCTCCCAGCCTGCGACAGCCTTAGCGCAGCTCCTTGATTGAGCCAGCTCTGCTTCAGGGGCTGGGTGTGCCCCTTCTCCACCAGGCCAGCAGCAATCCAGCCACAGACCTCGGTATTTCACTGCCTGGCGAGGAGATGCTGGAGAGTGCTCTGCTCCCCACAGAGCCCTCTGAGGTCCAGGATGGCACTCACCCAAGTCCCAGAGCCCAAGGTGCAGTAGGAGCAGCTCTGGCACCCACAAGAGCTTGCTCGGAGCCCTGGCCTGCTCATGGGTCCCTCTGACTGTCCTGTGTCGCAGCTCAGGGCTTCAGGGCAGGCCACCGTTAGCCAGACCATATGCCTGTGGCCAGCTCCTTTAAGGGTCTAGGGGGGCGAGCAGTAGAGTTGGCCACTGGCATGCCTAGAGTGGTCAGGTCTGCAGCTGTGCCAAGTCCCAGGAGAACAATTACAGTAAGCCCTCGAAATGCACAACGCAAGTTGTGCTTAACACATTAATGCAAGCTCAGTGCAACTCAAAATCCCACTCCCCCGCAGCCCTGCTCACAGCTCTGGGTCACCCCACACCCTTACACCCAGCTCTGGCTCCAGCTTAACACCCCCCCCCCGCCCCCCCCCATGTGGCCTGACTCCAACACAGTACCCCCACGCATGGCTCTAGCTCCAACACCCCTCCCCACCCCACCCATGACTCCAGCTTACCCCTCACCCTCCTGCTGCCCTAACTCACCCCAGGCTTAACACTGCCCCCCCAGGCCCCCAACCAACACCAGGCTTAACCCTCCCCAACCCCAAGATTTGCCTTCCAAAAGCAGCTCTAGCTGCTCCTGCTGTTTTCCTCGCTGCAGAATGTGCCTTCCACAGGAGAAAAAGCGTGGCCCTCCCGACCTACATAAAATTTCAGTTATTGAGGGTGCATGGGAATGGAACCCTCACGTAAATTGGGGCACTTTGAAATAACAGCCCTTGCCCACACACTCTAGCACTATTACAAGAGGCACTTACACCTCTCAAAACCAGGGCTACAGTATTTCAAAATAATTCCCAGTTCTTTTGAACTAGCCAATTGCCTAGTGTGCACTGACAACCCGTTATTTTGAAATAACCCCCCTTGTGTAGACCAAGGCTTAGAGTTCAAGTCTCCCGTATCTACTCTTGTCCATGTCTGTTGAACCCTTCAAAAAAATCTGATATATTGGTGAGGCATGATTTCCTTTTAAAAAAAACCACACACAAACACCCATGCTAACTCATTCGCAACATATGGAGTTCACCTAAGGGTAGGTCTGAACTAAATTAAACCTCCCCAGCTGGCCCATGCCAGCTGACTCAAGCTCAGGGCTGCAGGGCTATTTAACTGCTGCTTAGACTTCCAGGCTTAGGCTGCAGTCCAAGCTCTGACACCCATGTCAGAGTGTCCTGAAGTGGTATCTACCCTAAGTTGAGAAGTCTACACTTGAATTAAACAGCCCTGCAGACCAAGCCCTGTGAACTGCCAGGGGCCGGCTACAGCTATTTAACTGCCGTGTTGACATAGCCACACTTTCCTATTCTATTCTTTACTACAGTTTCAACTGTTTCACCTGGTACTGAAGTTAGGTTTAACAGCCCATAATTGCCAAGATCACTTTGTGTCCTTTTAAAAACAAAAGTTACATTAGCTATCTGCCAGTTATCTGTTAGAGAGCCTAATTTAAGTGACAGGTTCCATACCATTCTTAGTACAGTCATACCCCAAGATGCACCCATTCGGGCTATGAGAATTCAAGTTTACAAGCAGTTTGATTAAGGACCACTACTTTGCCTTATGAGGCATTTACTCAAGTCTATGAGTGTCTCAGTGGGACACGGACACCCTGCAGCTGGAGAAAGTCAGCCCATCCTGGTCCCACCCCTGCCACTCGCTCCTCGGGCATCTAGGGGCCTGCCTCTGCCCACCCTGCACAGCTGTCCCTCAGGCACCACTTGCCGCCTGACAACAGCTTCCCAGAGCCCCTAGCCCAGCCTTTACCTGGGGCTGGGCTGCAGCCCGCCTCGGTGCTGCAGCAACTGGCAGCCGCTTCCAGGTGCTCCTGGGAGACATGGATGCTAGGCACAGTCCATGCTGGCCCTGCCCCTGCCGCTTGCTCCCCAGGCAGCTAGGGGGCTGCCGCCACCTGCTCTCCGCAGCTGTGCCCTCTGCCAAGTAAGTGTAAGTGGGTGTTAGTTTTGGAGCTCAGGAATGCATAAGATTTTTTCCCATTGAAATTAATGGTAATTACACTTCAACTTACAAGAATTCACCCTAACGAGGAGTTTTTCAGGAACAAATTACCCTCGTAAGGCGGGGGAAGACTGTAGTTCTCCAGTTTCACAGTTGAGTTCCTTCACAACTCTTAGGTCAACACTTAATAGACCAAACAGGGGATGCTTTGTGTAACACCTCTTCTATTGAGACCTCACACTGGGACAATTGCTACAACTTGTCACTTTAAAAAAAAAAAAAAAAAAAGTTCTCACTACAGAAAATGCGAGACATTAAGGCAAAGAATCAAACTAGTTTGGACTATTAGATGCAAATCAGTGATGAGAAAAAACCAGGCACACTGCCCCAAGAATGAATTCGAGGAGAATTTACAAGTATAGGGGAACCAATAACCAGCACTGTAATCTGAAAGTTTGACAAATTATGAGAAGTACTCAAACAGTAAATTATATTAGATTTTTAAAAAAGAAAAAAGTAGTCTGTCAGCCCACAACTCTTCCTTGTTTATATGCAATCAATTGCAATGCAGAATTTGGCTTCAAAGTTGGTCCACATAAAAATTTTGTACTGTTACAACTGTTCCAATTAGGGTGTGGCACATTTAAAACCAAAATAGTTATACCAGTACAATCTGTGGCATGGAATCGACTACTGCAGTGCAAATACACCTGTATTCCAGTATAGATTATTTCTTTTCTAGCATGGAAACAAGCTATATCAGTACAGGTATTTTTGTACCAATATAATAGCAACTAAACAAGGAACACCATGTCACTTTTATTGTACTGGCGCACACATACAGACAAAGCCTTAGGTTACAAAATTATAACAAGCATGTGAGTGAGTTTATATACATGAAAACCTCTACTAATTCATAAATAAACCCTTGGTGCACAAAGAAATATGCCTTAAAGTCAGAGACCTCAGTTCATCAAATAACTCCATAAACCAGGATATGTTTTTATCATCATTGTAAAGTGCCACTGACTTTTCATATACTGTGTACAAAAACCACCACTCAACTCCTATGTAAAAAACAGAGGACTCATGCATGTGCTCCTAGAGAAGTAGTTTTTTTTTTTTTTGTTTTTTTTTTTAAATTCACACACACTGGACATGTCTACTGATACTCAGCCCATTTTCTATTTTGTTTGGCTGCCAGGTTTGCTTAAGTTCCCAAGCAGACATAAGGGTACCTCCTAATGGAGAAATTCTGAAGTTTTGTGCTGGACAATAATAGCTCCAATATTAACACCCCCCCACCCAAAAAAAAAAAAAGCACAGCCTAAAGTTCTTTACAGATTTAGATAAACCACATAAAAAATGACAGTGTTAAGAAAGCTACTGGCCTTCAACTGAGGATATCACATAAATAGATTTATCCTATCAGCATATAACTGAGTAATATGGATATGATCAGACTCCCAGGTGCTCAGTTCTTCTTGAAGATGCTGGAGTACTCATTGAGAATTTACTTCACCAAGATGTGGGATTAAGCCCTAGAGCAGCAGGATTTTCACTCTTCTGATTTGCAAATTCTTAACTGAACAGTCAATCCCATTTTTTTTTTTTTAAAAAAACATGTTAACTCTAAGTGGCTTTCTAACTTCAGGAAAAAAAAAAAAAAAAAAAGGACACTAATACATAGATCGCATAGCATTCAAACCCCATTGCCAGGTCTCTAACAACTGCCTTTTGGGTGGGAAGGAAGACACTGAAAATGATCGGTAACATTTGGACACGTGATGTGGCATAGACCTCAGAGTAAGTCAACCATGAGCCTCAACAGACCTTGTTTTTTTAAATTTTATCTAAAATTACAAGCTTTTAGGTGCTAAATACTAGCCAACAGAATGCAGCATGCAGGGACTCCCACAACTGCTGGAAGCTTCTTCTGAAGCTATTTTGTGGGAAAGAAGAGAGTGAGTATGATCCTTGCTTTGCATTGATTAAAGGTCCCCCAAATTTGCCTAGCTTGTGTCTTCAAAATTATCAAGCTTGCTTATAATTTTTGAAACTATTTTTATTTCCAGTGAGGTATCCTCAATGTACATTATCCCGCTAAGCTGTCAACTATGCTAGCAAGAGGTCCTTAATTCACTTCCCAAATTTACTGTTGATAAAATTGTAGACTACACATTCAGATGTCCAAAACCTCTTGGGAAAATAATATCCTGTTGACACATATCAAAACAGCATAACATATATGTGGCTTGTTGGGGATATTGCCAAAAAAAGGAACTAAATACATTTATCCAACATATTTTTAACATTTAAAGCAGTTTTGATATTTCAGCCAAAATCTACTCTGAAAGTCTCTTAAAAAGATGAAAAACCACCAATTCCCAGAATTTATGATGGATTAATAAATAACCACCACTTACCTTAATCTGTTGAATAAAAGGCTAAATTTTATTTTGAAATTTGAAACAGTAAATAAAGCATGATCAGATCTTGCTTTTTTTTTTTTTTTTAGTTTCCATATGGCAAACCAAATTAATATACTGCTTTCACTCCACCCTACCTATATATCAGTGTAGTAAAAAACACATTACAAAATACAAAAACCTATATAACCATCCACACTTAGGGGAAAATATACTACTTGTGGAAGTGGTCAAGGATTTTTTTTTTTTTTTTAAATATTAAAGCAATGGATGGAAGGGTGGGAAATGGTTTGCAGGAAAACTCTGAGCTACTGTCTGAGTTTGTTTTAAGGCTTTAAAAGAAGAGTCACAATTACATCACAGAATTCTTTGATTTTCCTTCTTGAATCACAAGAAAGCAGTAGTGTAGTTCAATTCTAACCGACTACTGCTAAACAATATAAGTTAAGATTGAACACTGAACAAGTGATGAAGAGGTACAATTTTTTTGGAATTGAGGAGTCACTCTAGGATACTACTGTAGGATTTACCAGCTGCAATGGAGTGACTATTCAACTGATTAACAGACAGCATCTTTACCAAGAACCTTAAAACTGCCCTTGCAACTCCTTCACACCTATCTGCAGAATACATGCATACACCCAAATGCAGGGGGAAGGTACAACACTGGACAGACCTTTCTGACAAAACCTAATTTCTTTTTAAAAAAATGTATAGACTTCCTCCCTCCCCAAAATAATTTTACTCTGGCATGGGGGAAAAAAAAAAGATACAGTGACATCTGTTAAGAAGTCAGGATTAAAACAAAACAGCACCATGATTCTTCTCTGGGATGTAGAGATGTAATCCTCTGCAATTCAGTGAGAGTTGCCTACCCCAGCCCATTACAAAACAACCGTCTGAAAGTTGCAGGCAGGTTTTGGAATGACGGTGAGGAGTGAAGCAGAAGAAACTGGAAGTGCAAATTTAACTGTGAATGAAATATGCCCAGCACCCAATGGGCTTGTCACCACCAGCAGGGCCCCTACATCACTGACTGTCTTGCTAACAAAACTAAAGCACTTTAAAGACCAACGAAATGATTTTATTAGGTGATTAACTCTGGTGGGACAGACCCTCTTCTTCAGATATGGAAATCCTGGTTAAATTCTCATTGTGCCAGTTTACTTCCATCAGAATTCCCAGACCTGAAAAAGTGGGTCTGTCCCATGAAAGCTCATCACCTAATCAATCGTTGCGCTAGTCTTTGAAGTGCGACAGGACGGCGGGTTTGTTTTGTTAGGGTACAAACTAACAGGGATCTCTGTCTGCTGCTGTCTCGCTAACACCCTCCGAGTTGGGCTGCAGCTTCACAAGGAACAAGCCGTCCCGTGGCACCTTAGAGACTAACGCATTTATTAGGAAATGAGCTTCCGGGGGTAACCGCCCTTCCAGATGACAGAGTGGGGGTCCCCCACCCTGACAGCTCATGACCTCTAAGCAGCGGCTCTGGAACTAGGGGTGCGGCACCCCCTGGCTCGACGATGTTTCCACCACACGGGGGGGAGGGGTCCAGCCTGGGGCGCCCGGCCGCAGCACCACCGCTGTACAGACGGCTCCAGCACCCCCCCTCTGGCGGGCGCCGAAGGACGGCGGCCCCGGCTCCTGCCCTTGCTCCCACGCCGCCGGCCCGGGACTGGGGGGGCGGGGGGAGGGTGTCTCGCCCTGCCGCGCCGGGCACGGCCGGGGAAAGGTACTTACGTCCCGAGACGAGGCGGGCCGCCCGGCTGGAGACGGGGAAAGCGGCAACAGCAGCTCCCAGCAAACTCTGCCGCCCGCAAGCCCTAGCCCGCCTGGCGGGCGCTAATGAGGACGCGCTCAGCGCCCCGCTCTCTGCCCACTGGGCGGCGGGCTCGGCTCAGCCCCGCCCCGCGCCGCGCCCCCAGCCACGTGGCCCACACGGCCCCCGGGGGACGGGGCAGCTGCTGCTTCTTTGCGAGAGGCGCCGCTGCCAGGGATCAAGCTGTGACCGCCAGACCGCTCCGACTTGCCGGGCCCGCGCATGTGTGTGCTACCGGGGGGCTGCTGCCCCTTCCTGAGCGCCTGGCTCCTGGGGGCCGCCCTAGGGCTGGGCCTCTGGGAGCCTTATTCCCCCCCACCCCGTGCAACAGCTGGGGTAGCTCGGCGGTGCGGTGCCTTTCAGTCTCCCCTGCTGCTGGGGCAGCCAACCCTCCCCTTCCCCCCACCGTCCTGTAGTCTCCAGGGCTTCAAGGTTTGCACTGAGACACCTAGAGCGCCGCCCAGGAAAGCTGCTAAGCGACTTGTTCCCAACGTACATGGAAGCCAGAGGGGCAGGAGGAGAACTGGACTCTGTCCTTAAGGGAAGAGGTGCACCCCACAGGTGCAGCCAGGCTGCAGCGGTCCAGCCACGATAGAGAAATTGGCCGTGTCAGCTTAAATCGGCTTCCCAGCGCTCTTCCCTTGGCTCCAGCACACCAGCAGAATAAGGCTTCACCTACACTAGGCGATGTCAGAAGACCACAGATAGGCAATTCTAGGTATAGCAATTGCATAGCTAAAATCAACATATCTGCCCTTGGCTAACTTGGTTGTCCATAGTGGGGGAGAGTGTCTCCTGCTGAACTCCCTCACTCCTTGCAACTCCAGAGGAGCACAGGCCTCAGCTGTGACCTCTGAAAGTTCGATGTCCTTTATCTATACTAGACGTGCAAAATCAAACCCTGGAAGATCAACCCTGAGCAGGTCGATCTTCTGCATAGCGTAGACGCAGCCTGAGAAGAGTAGGCAGAGTCAAGGGCAATCGGGGAGCAGCTGCCACCAATTTTTCTCCATGGAAGAGGCTGTGGTAAGTAGGTCTCAGTTTGTCAGCTTAAGCTACACTATTTGCATAGCTGAAGTTGTGTATCTTCAATGGGGGATGGGGGGGATGAATTGACCAAAACAGACTTTCTGAATCTCATGTTATTCCCTTAATGAAGCACCACCAATTCCCATGCTGCCAATTTGACCTCACAGTGCTCTTTGAGCTTCCTTGTGAATGACTGAATTGGGAAAGAGAGTCGGTAGCATCATTAAAAAGCAATACAATTTTATTCAAGTTTGTGTGATAACAAATGCAAGTCTCTAAAATCTCTCACAGTTAGATGAGAAACTGAATTTTCAATATTTGCTTCTAATCCCTGATAGCTCTCTAACTATAATTACAAGAGTTAACTCTGGGGTTTTGGACTTCAGCAATTTAGACCAGCAAGTAAAGGGGCTTTCCCTTTTCTTCCTTTCTTGTTGCCACGTAATAGACCTGCAGGGAGAAGGGGGAAATGGTTGTCTACACTGGGAAAACAGTAGTATTGGCTGTAGGCAAATTAAATCATAATTGGAGCAGGGGGACTGGACCTTGAGACTGCCCACCTAACCACCAGGTTACAGAGCATTCTGTCAGGTGCTCGCTCTCTCTCTGACCCAATGGCTACTTAAAGGTATATCTATGCTTATGAATAAAGTCAAATTTATTAAAGTTGACTTTTTAATGCTAGATTTTATAACATCAAAGCTGAGTGTCCACATCTACTCACAGAGTCGACTTAGTGTGTCCCCATGAAATTACGTGAGTTTGACTTTGGCAGCAGTGCATTGTGAGCACCTATCCCAGAGTTCCTGCAGCCCCATTGCATGATGGGTTTTTGTGCCAGTGTCTTGTGGGGAAAAAAGTAGCCACAAGGGGTTCAGGGTGTCTGATGTCATCATCCCAGAATGCATTTTCCTTACTTCCTGCTACCAGATGGAAAAAAATGACTGAGAGAGGTTTCACGTCACTTTTGCATTGCCTGCCACTTGCCATTAGAAAGATAACATGGATCCAGAGATGCTTCAGTCTTTTGTGGAGTGTTTATGATGACTTCCCACACTGCGCTGCAGTATCTTCTGAACTTAGTGACCCTAGAGAATGAGTACGTTGAGGCAGAGTGGCATTTCCACATGTCAAAAGGCAGAAAGGAGGAATGCAGAGTTGGTGGCAGCACTGGATACATTGTACACTGTGGAGTGCAGGTTCTGGTCCTGTGAAAACAGCTCAGACTAGTGGGACCTCATCGGTTTGCAGGCATGGGACAATCAGCAGTGACTGCAAAACTTCTGCATGCGTAATGCCACTTCCATGGAACTTTGTGAATTGCTGTCTCCTGTCCTGAAGCACTGTGATACCAGAATGAGACCTGCTTTGACTGTTCACAAGCACAAGCATGTGGCAATTCCTCTGTGAAAGTTTGCAATGCCAGACAGCTACCAGTCAGTGGGAAATCAATCTGGAGTGGACAACTCTACAGTGGGGCTGTTGTCATCCAGGTAGCCAAGGCAATCAATAACCTTCTCCTGCGAAAGATTCTGGGGACTGTGCAGGACTTAGTGGACAGTTTTGCTGCCATGGGGTTCCCTAACTGCAGTGGGGCCATAAATAGAACTTAAATCCCCATCCTGGCACTGGACCACCTGCAAGGGGTGCTTCTACATGGTGTTGCAGGCATTGGTGGATCACAAAGGTGGTTTCACAGACATAATTGTGGGATGATTGGAAAACATGCATGACTTGCATATCTGTAAGAATTCTGATCTGTTTAGCAAGCTCCAGAATGGTACTTTCTTCCCAGACCAGAAAATCACCATTAGGGATGTGGAAATGCCCATGGTGATTTTTGATGACCCTGCTTACCCCTTGCTTCCTTGGCTCATGAAGCCATACACAGGAACCCTGGACCACAGTAAGGAGCTAGTCAACTACAGGCTGAGCAGGTGCAGAATAGTGTTAGAATGTGCCTTTGGCCATTTAAGAGTCAGGTTCAGGTACCTTCTGACCCACTTAGATCTCAGTGAAGACAACATTCCCCTTGTCATAGGGACCTGCTTTATTCTATATAACATTTGTGAGGCGAACAGAGGGGAGAACTTCATGCCAGCGTGGAGGGCAGAGTCAGATCTCCTGGCCACAAATTATGAGCCGGCAGGTACAAGGGCAGTCAGGAGAATGCAAAGAAATGCAAAGCAAATCAGGGATGTCTTTAAAACCAGGTTTAAGAATGAGTGGGCAGGTACCTTGCTCCCACACCCATGATATGTGCTTGCCCCTTTTGAAACCACATGCCACCCTGTACCACCACACCCAGCTCCGAAGCATAGACCCCGAAATAAGTTAACTAAAAAACAAAACTTTCCTTTTTTGACAGACATTGTTTTTATTAAGGGGGCCCTAGTGACAGAGGGGCAGGTATAGGGAAAGCTAGGGGATAATGATCTCACATGTGGTGGAACATGAGCCTTCTGCTGTACAGTGATTCTGTGGGAGTGGACTCCATGAGTGCTTGTGACCTTCCCTCTCTTGTTCTGGGGCCCCAATGAGGGGAAGGGAACTGAATATGGGGAGGGAGGTCTGAAATTGAGCATGACTAGCACAGGGGATCTATAGTTATTGGCTGCATGAGCTCTGGCTGCTTTATTATTAGGGACAGCATTCATGCATGATTTTCCAACATTTTGTTGCTCCATTCTTGTACGTGCTGTCTGTCCAAGGAGGCTTGCACACGTTTTTTGCATGCCTTGTCCAAGTACTCAGCAATGAGCTCCTGTCTTGTCTTTTTCCTCCTCCGTATATGTAAAACTCTCACTTCAGCGGAGTGTGGCCAACCATTCCTTACTCTCCTCCTTCCAAGGACATTGGTTATGAGAGACAGTAAAGTTGAAATACTGAGTAGCTTGTCATTAGCAACATTTTTATCTTTACTTGGAACAATGAACATACTGATAGAATGAATGCCTGTCTGTCACTATGGAACAACATATGTCCACAACAAGGCCACTCTTGGACTCTTAAGCCTGAGAATGAATCAATTGAATTGAAACAGAAGGATTGAACATCTTCTGCAGCTGACATTTGCCTTGCAGACACGGCAAGGTGCTTGTGTATAACAGGTGGCTTTTCACTGTATATCAGGAAGAAAAATAACGTAGAAGTGCTGCAGCCCCTGTCGGAGTGGAGCATGCCACTGAGCACTGGGCAGCGCTTTAACCTGCACTATTACTTAAAGCCACAGGCAGGCTGCAGGAGTTTTGCTCAGCACTGGGTCACAGGGGAAGAATCATTAAAAGTCACTGCAGGTACATGTGAGCTAGGGCAGGGTCTGATCACCTGCCAGCCTAGGGAGGACATGGGGGAGATGTGCCATGGGGCCAATCACCTGCCAGCCCAGGGATGTGGGGAAGTGCCTTGAGTCCTGTGGAGTAAGTGTGCAGCTGAAGTGTGCTCCTGAGCTCTGCTAGCCGCGCTGGCTGGAAGGGAAAGGAATTCAAACTTTCCGGGCTGATGATCTCTGCTTCCTGTCACCTACTTCCTGCTCACCTGGAGAGCAGCAGAAGAGAAAGCGACGACAGAAGGGACAGATTGGAGGCATTGTGGGGGACTTCCAGAGGCTAATAAAATAGTTGTAATAATGCTACCACCTGCACTAGGATAAGGTCGACATTGAAAAATCAATTCTGGCATTACTCCTGGTGAAAAGGTTTGCAAAAGTCGACCTTAGAGCTCCCTAAAATCAACCTAAGGAGCCCTGTGGTGAGGGCTGATGCTTTATAGAATTGACTTAAGTCCCTTAAATTCAAATGTATCCCCAATGTAGACCAGGCCGAAGATTTTAACCACAATGGAACGTTCACCAGGTGAGACTGAGTGTAGCCAGACAGAATTCCCCCCCTCGGCTCTACTCCATCTTGCCTGCCCCTCGTAGGTGCCTCAGAGCACACAGCACAAAGAGACAGCACAGTCTTGGAATGTGTTGAGAGGGCACTGTCTGTTGGTGCCTCACAAACGCAGATGTGCTATGTCAGCATGACCCTGGACTGAAGAATACGGACAGGAGGGCTAACAGCCTAGCTGTCGGCCGAGGGCTTCAAGCGGCCCTTGGCTGGCATCAATAGTTGATCCACCCACACTTGGTCCCAGGAGGGGAATTTTACTGCCCGTGTGGAAGTTTGCCCCATTTCTATAAATTTATAACAGCAACGAAGGGTCCTGTGGCACCTTATAGACTAACAGAAAAGTTTTGAGCATGAGCTTTCGTGAGCACAGACTCACTTCATCAGATGCTGGTCTCGGAAATCTGCAGGGCCAGGTATAAATAAGCCAGAGCAATGGTGGGGAAAACAAGGTTAGCTCAGACAGCAAGGGTGAGGCTTACTACCAGCAGTTGATCTGGAGGTGTGAACACCAAGGGAGGGGAAGCTGCTTTTGTATTTAGCCAGCCATTCGCAGATTTATTTATTCGCAGATAAATTTAGTTATCTCTGTCCTTACAAGTGTAACTGCCTGGTAAGCGCTGGCATCACAAAGACGAACCAGTACAATTGGTACCTTGAGACAAGGAAGAACCTACGTGCCCCAAGGGGTATAAAGAGGGGCCTGGCAGACTACTCTAACTGAGCTCCAGTTTCCTGGTCCTGCCGGTCGGGTAAGGTTATTGCCTCCTGAGGATCTAGGGGAACCCCTTCCTCATACAGTTCTTCCTGAGGGATTCAGTGAATGACCTTGGCTACGCCAGAGTCAGAGGACGCAGGGGTGAGAACTATACCTGCAAATATTTTTTTTTTTTTTTTGTGCACAGTTAATAGTAAGAGCTCTCTAGTCTGAGGTGTCTGGTCCTCAAATGGATAACTTGCTTGAATTAACATGTCATTTGTATCATCCTACTACAGTAGCTAAGCAGATAGAGCAATAACAGTGTAACCATTAAGATTTTATCTAACTTTTCCTGCAACTGTAACCATTAAGACTTTATATAATTCTGTAACCATTAAGATTTTCATTTCTGCTTTGTAATAAATAATAACCACGTTTAAGCTTCAGCCTGACTCCTCCTAGTTGCTGTAACTTGGCCAAACACAAACAAAGAACCTTAGCCGGTTTGGCTATATTCAGCCTGGTCAGTGGTAAGGTGTAGTAAAAGCTGGGTGCTGAGTCGGGCTGCCTCCACGGAGCAGACTCTTGGGCACCCGTACCCGGCCATCAGCTGACACTGAGGGAGTCCCATATCAGCATATCCTAAAGTCAGTGCTTAGGGCAGAGTCCTGATGATTTGCCGGATGGGTCTCCCTCAGCATTTTTCCCTTCTGGTTGGGGAGGGGAAAGTGAAGATGAGTTTCTTACATACCTAGGCAGCACTCTAATATTGGCCCACAGCTTATAAAATGGGCACCATTTCCACCTCCTTCTGCTGCCACTTCTATGGATTTAGCAACTTACCTAAGTCATTCTCCTAAGAAACACCCATCCTGCTCCTGTAGAGGGACTCCTAGGTCATGAATCTCAAGCGAAGGCAGGCACCTCCCTTCAGCTCTGACTTATGTACCTCATTGACTAGGTGGCTCTCTCCCTAGCATGCTGGCTTTTGTGAATTCCATTTGAAAGCACTTCTTTATATCCTTTCATCACATAGGGACTCCAAGCACCTAACTCAGGCTTTGTAAATCCCATTGTTCTTCCCATGATTTCCTGGGCACTTAAAAGTTATGCAGTTTATGCTGAGCATCACTAAGCCTAAGTTCTTTTGTGAATCTAGCCCTCAAAGGTGTATTTTGCATGCACTAATCTATTTGTAGATTTATCCATGTTTTCCATGTGCAATTTTGTCTATGTTTGAACTTTTATGGCTGGGGGTAAGGCAGACCATTCCCATCTGTAAGTGTTACACTATGCTGAAGAATATATTGTGCAAAAAAAGAAAAAATACAATATGTATTTAACTTTCAAAAACTTGTTCATTTAATAATTCCTTCTATGAGGGGAAAATACTCTGAGGTGTGCATCTGTAGATGAAACCCTTCTAGCGAAAATTAGGCTGAGATCTGCCTTTCTCAAGACAACCTTTGCTCGCTCTGTTTCTTCCAGTTTGGGAAGAGAGGTTAGCTCAGAGATTCAAGCAAAAACCATTGAAACAAGCTTGAATTTGTTTTTTTAACTTTGTTTAGCACAATGGGGCCTTATTCTTCTATGACTGTCATCCTGACAATACAGATAGTAATAACGTTTTGCTAACAGAGTTTTGAAACAAAGCTGCTATGCAATATGCCTGCCTCAGGGGAACCTAACCCAAGCCTGCCAGTTCTGTGAGAGCAGACTCAGTACCCCACTTCCACTACTTGCTGATTGGAATTTCCCTTGCAGGTAAGTTAAAAAAGAATCGGGTGTCCCTAAGGAGCTTTTGGCTGTTCAAGGCTCCCTTACGATGAGTCTGAATGTATCCACTTTGTGGGGGACAAATCAAAATGGGCAGGGCCATTCTGAGGTGTGGGGGAGGGGTCCTGGCACAACCCTCACCCAGTGCCTCAGGCATAGGGCCCCGGGCAACCACCCCCTTGAGCTGCAGGCCCTGCCCCTTCCCCCCACTCTGCCCTCCACCTTGGCCCCCTCCCCAACCAGCCTGGATGGGGATTATCTTGGCTGGGGTTGGGCAGCGGCCAGCAGCAGCAGCCACAGGAGATTGCCTCCCCCCCA
Organism: Carettochelys insculpta; assembly: GCF_033958435.1. Classification (NCBI taxonomy): domain Eukaryota; kingdom Metazoa; phylum Chordata; order Testudines; family Carettochelyidae; genus Carettochelys; species Carettochelys insculpta. The sequence continues at coordinate 124,014,816 of NC_134137.1, forward strand.
CAGCCTTTCTGTCCCATCTCCTCCACGCTCACCACACGGTGCTGCTGCTGCCTGCCTCTGCTGACTGCGCCATGCCCAGGTAATCCTCCTCCTCCCATCCACAGGACAGGTGGGGCGGCCACCGTGAAGATCCCAAAAGTGCGGGGCATCAGGCACTCGCCACACTTGTCCTATGGATGGGACATCTCTGAAAATGTGGAAAAAATTGAAGGGACATTTTTTTCCAATGTGAATCAGAAGGCACGTGCCTCCCTTCCCCTCAGCTGAGTGCATCAGTGTGCAAGCTGATATGCAATTACCAAACTCACATGCACTAATGTCCTTTCATCTGCAGAAAAGTGAGCTGTTCCTGTCCCTAAAGTTACTGTCCGATGAAACCAAGTCAGGTCTGGTTCAATTCTAAATAACAAGCCACAGGAAACATAAGGATAAGTTTTCAAAGCAGGATGCACCTGCAAAAACCTTTTACTAAACAATTAACAATCTCCATCTTGCTGCCATGAGAGTCCATCTATTTATCAAATCGGAAGCCTCTGTCATGGCAGATCTGTGACAGTGGAGGGGACACACACAGTATATGTAAGATTATCTCTGTCTGGGTTTTCTTCTGGCTGGAGTGCTGGGGAAACTGCTGTGACCTGTGATTTGGACTGTATCCTCCTTGGTTTGCAAGATCATGTGGAAAGATAGTGGTTCTCTGATACTTCTTTACAGTGCATTCCTTGGCTTGGACTACACATTTAACTATGATTTGAACGGTACCCATAGCCCATTTTCAGAGGTTTGGAGAGAGAATGGTGGGCTTGAGCTCAAGGTGGAAACTGCTCATAATTCTTTAGTTGTGCACAACACACATGATTGTAACGCTTCAAAGGCAACTGTAACACCTAGCGTCAAACACTGATGTGATTAGCAGCAGTTTTGGATGATAAAGCAATAATGCTTTGAGATCTGCTGAGGGTGAGTGCTATAGAAAGGCCAAGAGTTTTGCAAACATTAATAGATAAAGAATCATACTAGTGTCGTGTAAAGCTGGGTGAATATTCAGTTCAGTCTTGAAAAATAAACTATTTCAAGGAAAATCTAAAATGAATTTAAAAAAAAAGGCAAATGAAAAAGGGCAGGCAGAATGGGGCCCAGCCTTTTCTAGTGCATGGGGAGTGGGGAGTGGGGAGCCCCAACCTTTCCCATCACATGGGGAGGATGGATGGCTCATGACCCCAGCTACCACAGCTGCTGCCAATCCCTCCCCTGCCCCTTTCCCTGCTAGGGGCATTTTCTGTTCTTTGACCCAGCTACTCACCTCCTCCCTCTGCTGGATTTCACAGCAGCAAATGAGGCCGTGCCTCTTTCCCCTGGCTGCATGTGGCTGGTGGACTCCATTTCCCTCGGTCTTGCCCACCAGCTCTCTGCATCTGCAGCAGTTTGTCCCCTGTCTCCTTGCTGCCTGCCCCATCCAGCCCCATCTAGCTGCTCAATTCGCTCCCATTTGCCCTGCTGTTTTCTAAGGGACCCCTTTCTTTCTGAGTCCTTTGTTAGTTTGTTTGCCCTGCCTTAGTCCCATGGTGCTGGCGTTACTGCTAGCCCCATCCTTCCTTCCCTAGTTTGGATGCTTTAGAGCCATTCCTGGTTTTCGTTCCCTAGCTAGCAGTGTGCGTCCTTTCCCTTCCTTCCTGCCCCTTGTGGTTTGCCCCCCTTCATTTAACTTGATGTGCCCTTTTTTAGCACTTCTGATTTCCCCTCCCTGCGTCACATGCTATTCTTACATGCTATCAAAACAAAAAGCAGTCAAGTAGCACTTTAAAGACTAGCAAAATAATTTATTAGGTGAGCTTTCGTGGGACAAAAGTGGGTCTGTCCCACGAAAGCTCACCTAATAAATTATTTTGCTAGTCTTTAAAGTGCTACTTGACTGCTTTTTCGTTTTGATAGTATATAGACTAGCACGGCTCCCTCTCTGTTACTATTCTTACATGCTAGTTTAACTTCCATCCTTTCCCAGTGCAGTGGGGGGAGCTATCTTGTGCCCAAGTTTGTGGTTCTAGGTGTCCTGAGTCCCCTTTTGGGGGTGCCCTGCTTCCATCCGAGCAGGGAGAAGTGGTGGCCTTCCTTTCTCTTTCTCCTTCCTCCCCTCTTGCTTCCCTCCCTCTTGGTTGTTCCCATTCCTCCTTATCCTCTTCCATGGCGGGTGTTGCTGAGGGTGGGATGGACCTCCCACCCTCCCTGGTTACTCGGCCACCCCCTCCTGGCCCATCCATTTCTGTACTGGCTGTGACAACCATCACTGTCAGGCAAACACCATCACTGCTGTTGAGGTACCAATGGCACAGAACGGAACTCCAATGCTGCTGTGACCTCTGAGAGTGCTGCCTTGGCCAGCAGGTAGGGCCTGGGGATGGGGACGGGCAAGCATGCCCCCACCCCTTGAAAAAGGCAAAGCCTGTGGCAGAGGCTCTCCCTCTTCCCACAGCCCTGCAAGTGGCTATGGCCTTCCTCTTTCCTCTCTGGTTGTCCCTTCCACTATCTGGAGGTGTTCATTCTCTAGTGTATACACCCAGATAGCTGTGAGCTCACTCCCCCGCCATCTGATCCAGCCACCTCCCACAATACCATTCCTGGGAACTTTCCCTTTCCCACCCTCACCAGGAAGTACAGGGTGTAATGCCTCTTGGCCTTGCCCCGCATGGAGGCCTATGTGTGGGCAGTAGCATAGGCAGAGGGACCAATGACCATGCTGGCAGCCTACGGAGGTGTTTGCGGAGGTGATTTTTTTCCTGGTGATTAGAAGCCATTGTCCGGGAGATCTAGTGATGGGGAGATGTTCATGTGCCCCTTGAGCCTTGGGAGGGCCTGGGCATAAGTGTAGTATTTTCCTCACTTCCTCCCAAATGCCGCACTTCTGCCATTCCTCTCCACCCTGGGGAAGCCCTTGTCTGGCCTCAGCCTCCTTCCATTGGGCTGTAAGAACCCCATCCTTCACCAATTTCTATCATCCTGTCAGCACGTACAGATCCAAGTGCCACTGCTGGTGTGCGGCCGGGAGACTCTCAAGGAATCCTTTCTGGTGTCCCATCAAGGGGTCCTGCACTGGGTACACTACTCCATAGAAAAGACCCAGTGGCCAGCAAGGAAGGGAACCCCTGTAAAACCATGAAGGAGGTGGCTGGTGCTGAATCTTCGGCCACCTCTCCTGCTGATGTTCAACCACAGGAGCTGGCCAAGGTTACTAGCAGCGGTGGGGGTAGTACCACCCCTCCCCTCCCAAGATTCTTCCTGAAGAGACTCCCATAAGCATCCTCCCTGCCCCTTGGCAATGCGAGACCCCTGTAGGCAACAAGCTGGCTGCTGCCCCAGCTTCTGCCAAGGGAAGTATTTTTGAGGAGATTGAGCCCCAAATACCGGGAGCAGAGGCCCGCCTGTTAGACGGCCTCAGGCAGGGTGGTTGTAATTTGCTCCCCTTTCCCTTTCTCTCCTCAGGTTGCTGCCCTTGCTCTTGCTTCGGTGACGCCCCACAGCTTGACCACCTGCCCACCCACAATGGACAATTTGGTTGAGGTCGCTGAGCTCAGCCAGGTGATGGCCAACACAGAGTGACAGAGCCCTTAGGTCATGGATGATTCTGCTGTTGAGATGAAGAAGCAGCTTCTGTTGTCAGCTGTACACCCCGCCCCAAGTGGTGTGACTGTGGGCGGTTTGTCTGGGTCCCAGAACTGTGGGAGCACCCCTTTGCCTTGCTGCCCTTTTGGCCTCCATGCTCTTTTAGGGGGTGGTGCCTGCCTTTGCCACTGGGGCCCAATCCTGTCTCTGATCTCATATGTGCCCTGTGTTCCGCTCCTGTCCTCAATTCCTGTCATGTCTCTGATCCCGTTTCCATCCCTGTCCCCGTAGCTGTCTCTACCCTTCTTTCCTCTCCCTTCCCTGTTGCTGCTGCCCCCAGGATTACCTCATTTTCCTTTTACCGTGAACCTTGGAGGCAGATTTTGTGTTTCCCTCTCTGGGCCTATCTGGGGCTGCTTTTCTCCTTCTGCCACTGTCTCCAGTGCCAGAGCGTGAGGCAGAAGGTTGGCACCAGTGGAATGGGCTCTGCAGCAGGGGTTGGCCCCCACATGCCTCTCCCAGTTGGCCATGGGGCTGGTAAGGGAGCCCAGCTAGGGAATGTTCAGGAGGCAGGTAAGGTTCCTCCCTCCTGCACTTCAGGTCATTAGGTCGTCTGCTGCTCACTCGTGGCTTTCATCTTCCTGCTGTACATCCATCTCCACCAGAGAACTGGCAAGGTTAGAGGCCCAGTAGCTGAGTGGAGGTGGAGAGGATCACTCCGGTGCCTCTCCCCATAAGGGAGAGTGTGAGGGTTCAACTAACCTGTCCTGTCCCTGCTCTGGCACCAGCTCAACAGCCTGTGCCTTACCCCCAGTTTCCTGGCCCATCTCCAAAAGTTAGATGTGGTGGGTTTTTTAGGTCTCTGTGGGGTTCTCCCTCTTCCCCTGGAGGAGGGAGGACATGGCCTGACATGCTTGCACATGCAGGTCCATGTTTCCTGGGTCCAGGCCCTGCTGAGACTGCTGTATAGTTCGTCATGGAGCATGTTGGTGTCTGTCTCCCACTGGTGCCTCCGAGGGCTCCAGTGTGACCAGAAGCTCTTTCATCTCCATCCGAGAGGTCTTCTGTGAGACCTCTCTGAGTTGCTGGTCTTTTATCAGGACCTCCCCTGAACCTGGGCTCTGGTTACAAGACCCAAATTCACAGGGGCTACCACCTGGGGCTAGATCTCCTCCCAGAGCCCCCTTACACAACCCATCATTTTGGTGTGCAGGCAATGGAGTCCCCCAGGGTGTGTCAGAGATTGGCCCTGGCTGCAGCCACCAGGATCAGAAAACTCCTGAACTGTGACATGGAGGTTGAGTGGCTCTCCTGGTGCATGGGGTTCTCCGCCCTTTGAACCCCTCAGCACATAGTGCAAGAGGTGGAGGAAGCCTTACACCCCTGCTGCTCAGGTTTACCTCAAGTGGGTCCTGCGAGAGGGTGTTTCCATCCACCTCTCATCCTAGGCCCACCAGACCCCTGCCCTGATGGGCTTCCTGGTCTCCTCTTCCTTGTGTCCCAAGCCAGCTGTGCACTTTTTATCTGGTTCATTTTCACACTCTGCCGAGACACCACCTGTACACACTTGTGCTTCATTTATCCGCCCTCGTGTCCTGACCAGATACCAAGTGGTAGGACTTTTTAGCAGCAGTGGAGGGTGGGGAATCCCACTGAGCCAGCTTGTGTTATACCCCGTCCTGTGCCACCTGCCCCCGCCCCTGAGATATCAGTTGGTGACTCCTTCATGGAGCCATGAACATGGGCATGTACCTGGCTTGGTTCAACCTTCTCCTTTTTGGGATTCATATATACCTTCAGTGTGCCAGTTGCAGCCCCTCTTCCAGCTCCTCCAGAACCTCTTACTAAGGTTCTGGTTTCAATTCTGTCCCTGCACCTGTTTGTTTATGCACATCCTATCCACAGCCCCACAAAGTTGCAAGACCTCTTCAACAACCTTCTCCTAGCTATGGCCAAGACGGCCATTTATAACACCAGGAAAAGAAGGTTGGCTGAGGGGTCTGCTGGGGCTCTGGGGCCTATTTTCATTCTTTCATCGACTCGTGTACCTGAGCAAAGTGCCTCAGCGCCACGTCCGTTTGCTCCCTAGATACCTTTAGGGAGCAATGAGCACTGTCTAGGGTTCTCTTTTTGGTGTCCTCTTCCAGTTCCCTAGTTTGGGCCTGGTGATCCCTAGGCCTGTTCCTGCCTGATTTTTGCCTCTGTTGTCTCCAAACTTAGTTGAGTTCTGGGCTCAGCTCCTCCCTGAGTTGGGGGAGAGACTTTCAGCTGTGGATGGGCTTGTGCCTGCCCACATCGCATTACTCAATAGGACCACCCTCTCACAGCAGTGCAGCCTGACTTCAGATAAACGACTGATCTTCTGAATTACAAAATGTGGGAATGCAAAATCATCCTATAGATTTTTCCCCCCCATTTAGTTATTAGACAGCTCTTACAGCGACGGAAGTTTCCCAGTATAGCATGCCCGTCTACTTCTGAGTTACAGTTGTTAGGTGTGCAGTGCATAAAAGAACAGCAAACATTTAACTAGAAGAGGGGTTAGTCATCTTCCTTTAACAAGGTGTTAAAGAAATAAAGAAGAAAGGAGCTGAAAGCAGAAAACTAATTATGATATGATATGTAACCCTTCCTTCAGCTATGCCCATCTCTTTGTGGGTGAAGAATATTGGCAACCTCTTTCAAGTATGAACAACAATGAACTCTTAAATAAATCATATAGTTAAAAACCAGGCCTCAAACCTGAAAACGTTCAGCCAGGAGTAGCATTATGCAGTTAAGTTTTCCCGTTGGACTCAACTGGGCAAATTCTATTTTTATTTCTTCCAAAGTCCCTAGAAAGTACAATGAATCTGGATATTCCACATAACCAATAGTATAATTCAATGCAGTAGCACTACTTAGGTCAGGGTGTGCAAAGGGGGAGTGGGAGAAGGCCATGAAATTTCCTAAGTGGGACACAGCATGTTCGGCTGCTGGGTGTCAGGCTCATCCATTTCATTAAAATTGTTGTACTATGTTACTGTTTTTTGTGTGTGTGTATTCACATTTACATACCAACTAATGAAGTTTTTACATTCTGTTTACTTACTTTCTTACACATGCCAAAAGGTTTTGTTTTTTTTTAAATATATGAACATAACCAAATTTCCATCCATTTGGATTACTTTACTCTGTCAGCATTTCACTTGTGATATTTCTAGCAGTGACCTCCAGTGCACTTTTAAATAACAAGTGGCATTTTTGAACTGGAACAGTGAAATTCCAAGGCTACAGGAAAAGGGATTAACTCTTATACCACAGAGAGATAACCATGTTAGTCTGTATTCTATCAGAATAAAAAAGCAGTCAGGTAGTACTTTAAAGACTAACTAGATAATTTATTAGGTGATGAGCTTTCGTGGGACAGACCCATTTCTTCAGATCATAGTCTTACCAGAACAGACTCAATATAAGCACAGAGGTCCAAAAATTGCTATCAAGGTTGGCAAATCAGAAGAACTGAAAGTGGGGGGTAGGGAGTGTGTGCGGGGTTGGGAGGAGAAGTTAAGAGTTAGGTCAGACATCAAAGTATGTAAAAGAGTCCTGGAACTTTTCCTTGCAACAAGCCCCACTGCCAACTTTGTCCACATATCTATTCTGGAGATACCATCACTGGACCTAAACACGTTAATTACAGAATCCCAGGCACATTTTCCTGTTCCTCAACTAAAATCATATATGCCATCATGTGTCAATAATGCCCACACATTATGTATATTGGACAAACTGCAAACACTCTTCAACAAAGAATTAATGGGCATAGAGCAGACATCAAAAATCTCCAAATACACAAACCTGTCAGCCAGCACTTTAATGGAGTGGGTATTCTGTTAGACCTGAGAATTTGTGTTCTACTGAAAAGGCCCTTTAATAATCATCTACAGAGAGAATGCTCAGAACTAACATTCATATTCAAATTTAACACATTAACAAGTTGTTTGAACAGGGACAGCAATTACCTCACCCATTATAAGGACTCTTACATACTTTGATGTTTGACCTAACTCTTAACTCCGCCCTCCACAAACCCCACACCCTGCCTTCCCTCTGCTCTTCTGATTTGCCAACCTTGGTAACAATTTTTCTTATTTGTCAACCCTGATAACAATTTTTGGACCTCTGTGCTTTATATATTGAGTCTGTTCTGGTAAGGCTGTGATGTGAAGAAGTGGGTCTGTCCTAGGAAAGCTCATCACCTAACACGTTATTTTGTTAGTCTTTAAAGTGCTACCTGACTGCTTTTTTCTTTTGATTTTATACCACAGTGAAACTGCAGAACTGAGCATAGTTGTAATGGAAATGGTTTCTCTCAAGCTGTCGAGTGCTGTGCATGAACCTTCGATCTTGGACAAGCATTTAAGCAAAATTTGGTCCTAGTCCTTGAAGTGTCTAGGACAAACTTCAGCTGGTGCCTTGTAAAACCTTGTTGCTATTGGCTCAGAAGTTGATGTCTGTGTATTGTCAGTTTCCTTAATTGCAACCCCTTCATCTGTTCCTCCCTCCACCCCTTTCTTCTTTTCTTCTATTTTGGGGGTAGGGGACTTGGTCTCTTCAGTAGACAATATAAAGCAACATTTCAGTGTTCATGTCATTATCATATATTTTCCCTTCATTCTTGGCAGCATTTGTTACCTCATTCGATTTCAAATGTTTTAGGGATAGGCAGACCTGAGGAGCTTGTCTTACTTCTGCCCCTCTGCCCCACCAGTTTTGGATCTCTCACTCTGAGGCCTTTATATGTAAAAAGTGGGAATATGAGGTTTCAGTTTCAGTGTGCCAAAGAATAACTTCTGAAGAAAACCAACACCACCTCTCTTTGCTCACGTTTCTAATATAAAATGTTGTTTCTTCCAGGTCAGTTTACCAGGCTGTCTTCTTTCTCATTGCATTTGTCCAGTCTGTTTTTTTTTGTTTTTTTTTTTTTTAAATTTCCAAAGAGATGGTTGCATCTATAAGCTTGTTCATTTCAATGGCGAGTTTGGGGGTTTTTTTTTTTTTTGGTTGGTTGGTTCTTTGTGACACATTATCTGAGTGTGGCATATGAGACTTTGTGTCAGTGATGTAACACTGACCATTCTCCCTGTCTGGCATCTCTTGAAGGCAAAGAGCTAAAGAAGTGAATCTGCAGCATTCAATGACTATGATGCAGCTGGCGTGAGAGCTGTTACCATTTTGTAAATGGGGATCTATCATTTACTTCAGATTCTATCCTGGCAATTCATTTAATCTTTTATGGCAACCTTGTTGCTTGTCCAAAATATTGAGGAGCAAGCAAATCAGAAGTCGGGCAGTTCTCTCCTTGGCAAGTAACACATGGTATATGCTCTCCCCATCAACTAAGAGTTTGTTGAACAGCCAACAGAAGATAAGTCCGTTGGGCCCATATTCTCAAGGATATGTAGGGTTGTAATCATGATTGGACTAACTGATTTCTGACCTGCTCACTCCTCAGTATTTTGTCATGAGTATATTGGAAGTTAGGAGGCTACGTTCTTTTGAAAATCTGGCCTTGGTCCCTACTAAACAGGTCTGGATTTGACCAATATACCTTCCTTGATATTGGCAGCCATCCAGTATGTTTGTTTCCTCCTCCCAACCATGATACTGGCATTCATTGCTCCTCTACTTAAATATTTGGTTTCAATTTGTGACCATGTCTTATGCATGCCATGTTTTAACTTGAAGAGATTGATTCCAAACATTTGGTTGAGGCTTCCCATTGTAAATTGTCATTACTCACGATTCTCCTTTCTGTCCACGCTGCCCTAGCCCAAGGCTAAAGATGTTAGTCATGTTGCTTAAAGTATTGCTGGAAGGCTCTAATTCTACATCTTCAGTGATGAGGACTGGAATAGAATAGAAAACTGAAACCTTGTGCAACTGATTCAACTATGCTGAAATCAGTGGAGTTGTGGGAATTTATATTGGATCCCAAATGAGTCCGTTAAATTGGAACTTCTTTCTTAAAGGTGGTAAAAAATGCATTGCTGCTTTTCTCATTGCTTGAATGGATTAAAAAGAGTGGAGGTGAGAAAGAGAGTTTCAAGGAAAATAATAATACCCATTGTTAGGGGATAGGAATGATGCTCAAGCAACACAACCTGAGAATTGCAAAAAAATTGTGTTTCTGTTATCCAGAACAGTTGTCTGCCTTCGAAAGAAAGGAAAAATCTTCAACAGATCTGTATCTAACTAAACCAAAAGATGGCAGCATTCCATTTGGCACTGCTAGGCATGCCATAAAACTGTGCACAAGATGCAATTGTTCAAACTCTCCAAGATGAAGCACAACCTGCAATTCTAATTGTGCTTTTCAGGCTTTCATCATAATTCTTGTTATACCACAGTTTATATTAGGGGATTAAGAATAATGATTATCCCATGAATGTGCTTTTTCTCATGAAACTTTACTGAAATTGCCTACCTTTTATGTGAATAGGGAACTTTTGAGTGATTTCAGACTTACTTTGATCATGTCTCTGTCAATTTATTGTTATAATGAATGTCAGCTGGACTTGATATTCTGAAAACTCAATTTAGTTAATTGCCAGACAGGGTTAAAAAAAAGTGGGGGAGGGGGAGCAGAAAAGATGTGGAGGGAAACTGACAAATCTGAAATGTGTGTGGCAGTGGGCGTGTTCCTACTAAAAACTGGGATTTTGGAAGGGATTTTTTCGCTTTCAGAGAGTTTTACAAATATGAACTCTCAACACCAATATGAGGTAGGTAAATATCATTGTCATGTTAAATGGAGAAACTGAGGCAGAATACGGGAGAGATTTTTACAGGTATATAGACACACAATACAGGTAGGTACTTTTGAAAATTCCCAGAAAAGTGCTTAACTCCCACTGATGTTAAAGAGTGAAGTGTCTACTTTTGAAAGTCCAACTCGATGCCTATCTATATCTGTATCTTTAGATACCTAAATATCTACAAATACATCCCTAGCTGACTTGTGCAGTGCTGCTTATACACATGTACTGACTTCTCAGCTGTAGTGGGTGTGAGGGAATTCTCACAATCTTGCAAATGTCTTCATGAAAGGTCAACTTGGTGTAGCTGACACTACTAAATACATTATATTTTAACTTTATTTTGAAGGATAGAAAATATGTTCGGTTTTGAAAGTGATAAATGCTGAGGTATGTGCATACCAAAATGCAGCCTTGTTCTTAAACAGCACTTTATGAAATAAATGACTAGGATACCAAAATATTAAAGTCCTCCCACGTGGCTCAGTGTAAACTCATTAGCAGGCTCTTACTGATCCACTGAGCAATGTGAAAACCTTAATAATATTGACACTTAATTTTAAATTCTGTTGTGACTGTCCCTTAACTTAAGTGGGTTATTAAGAGATCATATTTTGTTGATGCTACTGTGTATCTGGCTCAAAAAGCCTACTGTAAGCTAGTTTATATTCTGAAGTTTATCAGTGTAATTAGAGGGGGTGAAAACTCCAATTTTAAGTAGTAGTAGGCATCCTTCAGTCTGCATAGACTATGGATCGCGCCCTTTATAATTTCAATTGAGGACTTCATTTACAGCGTCTACGGTGACTATGAAGACCCACACGAGAGTGACAGTCCTTGCTGCATCTCTTGCAGATGTGGTGGGTGTCTGGCAAGTCCTTAGTGTGCTTTCTGTGCGCTCGCTTCTCCTCTGCTAGCTGTCTGATCCTCATCTCACCCTTCTGAAGGCCCTTGTGTAACCCCTGCCTCCATCTGCTGCGGTCGTCTGCTAGCTCTTCCCAGTTGTCCAGCTCGATGTCTACCTCTCTGAGGTCTCTCTTGCAGACATCTTTGTAGCGCAACTGGGGGCGTCCGGGAGGTCTTTTGCCAGAGGCTAGCTCACCATACAGGATGTCTTTTGGAATCCTTCCATCATTCATCCTGTGGACGTGGCCAAGCCAGCGGAGCCTACGCTGCCTGAGGAGGCTGTGCATGGTTGGGATTCCAGCTTGCTCGAGGACGGCGGTGCTGGTCACTCTGTCCTTCCATGATATTCCAAGGATGCGCCTGAGGCAACGCAAGTGAAAGACGTTCAGCCTCTTTTCCTGGCGGGCATACAGGGTCCAAGTCTCGCTGCCATAAAGGAGGGTGCTGAGGATGCAGGCTCTGTAGACTTGCATTTTGGTGTGAGTGTACAGGTTGTTGTTATTCCACACTCTCTTGCTGAGTCTGGACAGAGTTGAGGCCGCTTTTCCGATCCTCCTATTTAGCTCAGTGTCCCATCAGCTCATTGGAATAAGGGGACTTCGAAGTGCCGCGGCCGCCCGCATGCTAATGAAGCGCTGAATATGCATTTCAGTGCTTCATTACTAAATTTCGAAATGGCCATTTGCGTGGCCATTTTGAAGTTTGGGGCTCATGTAGACACAGCCAGTGAAACCATTTCTTGGTGCTTAAAAACAGCTGACCCCCTTTTGCATCCAGTTCTAACATTTCAAATTTTAAATACAGCTAATCATTAAACTCTTGATTAGCTATAATCTAATTCTTTATTGTACTAATTAAAAATTTACCTATAAAAATTTTGTTTGGTCCAGGATATACACATCATGAAATGGGCATAGCCCCATGTATCCTTTCCAAGTCTATTCAGGGCAAAGAGAGACCAGTGGAGATAACAGCCCCCACGTCAGTGGGTACTGGTGACATCAGAACTTCTCTGCACAGGGCGGATGAAATGAAATTGAGCTGGAAGTCTTCAAAGCTGCACAGTTCAACAATGGAGGTGAAGATAAGGAGAGCTATTTCCTCTGTGGACCTTCACAACGTTCACTTGTGCAAGTTAAGTCCCTTGGTAGAAACCTACTGAACTGTTTTTTGGTATTCAGTGCCAGTAGTGTTTCCAGAGCCATTAGAACTGTGTAAATGAAACTAAGGGCCCCAGCCTTTGGCTTCACAGCCAGACATGAGATAATTAGGTTCTCAGTCTAGATAGGGCAATCAGACGATGTCTACACGGCAGATCTATTTCGGGATACCTTGGTATCCCAAAATAGCGAATCTGTCTTTGAAACGGCCACATGCCAAAATAGCCTATTTCAAACTGTGATCGAAATAAGCTAGTAGTCGTTGCAAGAGAAGTAAGAGATGTCTGAAAGTTGCATATTATCTTGACATTTGGTGCTGTTTAGACAGTGCCAAATGCTGAAATAGCCTATTTCAAACTACACTTGAAAAAAGCTGCACAATTTGTGCAGTTTATTTCGAGTTTAGGTTGTCATGTAGACATAGCCTCAGGTACTACAGCCTTTCATTTACATTTATCCAAATTCTGAGTGACCCCACTGAATTAAATGGCATCTTACCTGTGAGACAGAATTATTGAGTTGATATTTAATTTTAAAGCATGTAGGCTGCTTTAAGGAAGTTCTAGAAACAATAGAACCAAATCCAGAGGCTCTGGAGAGATTAAAAGTTGTCATGTCTATATTATTTTATGGTTTGAGTTTTTCAAGCTATCCAATATTTTGAATGTCTGCACAAAATTCCTAGCACTGACTTTCAGAGCTCTGAGCTTATTACTTTCATTGAACTCACCACTTCTGAAAATGAGAACCTGGCTCTCAAGTGGGGTACCTACAATCAGTGAGCATGTTTGAAACTCGTTCTCAGCGTGGAGTGTGTTTCCTATTGATTTGTGCCTGATCAGTCCTGCACAGGTGTGCGAGAGAAAGAATGCATGGCACCTTGTGCCTCTGCAGGCGACAGCAACAATTTCCACTGGGAAGGGAAGTGCTGTTTGTGGTAGTCTGTCAAAAAAACAAGGGACAGCCAGGTAGAAAATGTGCGTGGCCCTCTGTCCTTCTCTGCAGAGCTGGCTTTATGTGTGTGTTTTGTGAGGTGGGGAGGAACATGCATTGCTCTTTCAAAGGACTGCCAGGCTGTTAATCCCAATATGTTCTCCCCCATGTTCTGACCCCCATCAGAATGTGGGCCAGGTCTTGTGTATTTACAGTGAGCAGACTGAACTTTTCCTCTTTGATCATCCGTTATATCTCTGCAAGCTGTCAGTCTCCAGCATTGTTTGGCATGGCTCGCTGAAGCTTTAACAAATAGGCAGTACAACTGGATGGGATCACTGTTCCTTTCTAATAGAGTCCTGCTTAGGACTAGTGTAGAGCCCTGCAGCAGAACTGGAATCCTGATGGTCCTGCAAGACCTGCTGCCATAATATATGTAATGTACCCTGACTTTAGCAAGCTTGTCATACGGTCTCCCACAGTACCCTTTCCAGCAAGTTAAAGAAGTATGAATTGCATAAATGAACTGTAAGTGGATAGAAAGCTGGCTAGATCATTGGGTTCAGTGGGTAGTGATCAACAGCTCTATGTCTGGTTGGCAGCCAGTATCAAGCAGAGTACCCCAAGGGTCTGTTGTGAGGCCGGGTTTGTTCAACATCTTTATTAATGACCTGGGTGAGGGGATGGATTGCACCCTCAGCAAATTTGCAGATAACGTTAAACTAGTGGGAGAAGTTGATATGCTGGAGGGTAGGGATAGGGTCCAGGGAGACCTAGACAAATTGGAGATTGAGCCAAAGAAATCTGATGATGTTTAGTAAGGACAAGTGCAGCATCCTGCACTTATGGGGGAGGAATCTCAAGCACTGCAACAGGCTGCAGTTCTGCAGAAAAGGACCAGGGGATTACAGTGGATGAGATGCTGGATATGAGCCAACAGTGTGCCCTTGTAGCCAAGAAGGCTAACAGCATGCTATGGGCATTAGTAGGAGGATTGCGAGCAGATCTAGGGGAGTGATTATCCCCTTTGTTCAACACTGGTGAGGCCACATCTGAGTATTCCATCCAATTCTGAGCCTCCCATCACAGAAGGGATATGGATGCATTGGAGAGAATCTAGTGGAAGGCAGGAAAAATGATTAGGGGTTTGGGACACATGACTTATCAGGGGAGGCTGAGGGATTTTGGCTTATTATATAGTCTACAGAAGAGAAGACCCTTGGGTTGGGGGTTGGGGATTTGATAGCAGCCTTCAGCTACCTGAAGGGGGTTTCCAAAGAGGATGGAGAGAGGCTGTTCTCAGTGGTGGCAGATGACAGAACGAGGAGCAATGGTCTACACCAGCGATATCATCACAGGAGCTAACATCAACCATACCATCAGGGGCTCTTTCACCTGCACATCTAGTAATATAATATATGCCATCATATGCCAGCAATGCCCCACTGCAATTTACATTGGCCAAATTGGACAATCTCTATGTAACAGAATAAATGGACATAAATCAGACATCAGGAACGGTAACATACAAAAACCTGTAGGAGATCACTTCAGTCTCCCTGGGCACTCAGTAACAGATTTAAAAGTAGCAGTCCTAAAACAAAGATATTTCAAAAATAAAATGGAAAGAGAAATTTCAGAGCTACAATTCATTTGCAAATTTGACTCCATCAACCAAGGATTGAACAGAGACTGGGAGCGGTTGGCCCATTACAAAAGTAGTTTCTTTGCGCTTGATGTTCACACCTCCACATTAGCATCTAACAAGGGGTCACATTCCTGCTTGCTGAACTGACTTGTTTTTCCCGCTCTTGATGTTCACAACTACACATTAACTGCTGATAGTGGGCCATATCCACCCAGACAGAGTAGACCTTGTCAGCCCTGGCCCTCCCCTTTATTGAGACCCCCTCTTTAAATCCTCCTCTGAAACACCCCCCACCCCAACTCATGCTTCTGACGAAGCAGGTCTTTGTTCACCAAAGCTTGTGCTTCAAAATATCTGTTAGTCTATAAGGTGCTGTAGGACTTCTTGTTGCTTTTGAAGATACAGACCAACATGGCTGCCTCTCTGATACTTGTCACCAAAAACAACAATGAAATAAATTAACTTCCATGCACACTGTGTTACTCACAGAAGTTAATTTGAGAATCTATTGCAGTAGTGGGCAAAATCAGCCCCAGGGGCCAGATCTGGCTTGCCAAGCATTGCTTTCCAGCCCACACAGCTGATTAGCAGAACGTTCATACTTTCAGCCAGCACTATGTTTTCAGGTGCCCCTCCTCCACCTTGTTCCTTCTGCAGCTGAGCTGCTCCTGGGATTCTCCTGCTAGCTGTGCTGAGGGAGACGGGGGCATAGGCAGGGGTTAGTGCTGAAGTCAGGGTGTTCCCCTGCCCCTTACCCGATTTCTGCAGAGCAGGGATTGGGGAGAGGGAGACACACAGTGGAGCTGCTCCAGCCTGAAGGGTGGTTGGTAAGTGACTTGCTCAGGAGTGCAGAACAGGGACAGAGGGGACGATGAGTAGGACAGATTTCCCTTAAAGAGACAGAGGGCGGCTTCTCGCAGAAACTTACTCAGCAGCAACCAGCACACACACTGTGTGTCCCTGTCAAACAGACCCAGTCTGTGCCACACACACAGTTACTGTCACATATACACTGTGCACACATTCAATCTGTGTCACAAAGTTTGTCACACACAAAAGCTATGTCTACAATACAGAATTTTGTTGACAAAACCCCAGTTTTGTCTGCCAAATTGGCGGAGCATCCACAGTAAAGTGCATTCTGTTGACAATATTTCGACAGAACACATCACTTTTGTCGACAGCCTTCTGCCTCTCTCCCACAAGGCAGGACACCTTTTTCGACACCATCTGTTGACAAAAAAGCCACGTGGACGTTCCGGGGGGGCTCTCTGTCGACAGGCAAAGTTTCCGGGTCACCGAGCAAGCCCTGTCTGCTGTGCTTCCAGTTGGCTGTTCTGTCAAGTGAGCAGCTGGGCAGTCCAGTCACTCTCTGTCAACAGAGCAATCTGCTTTCATGTGTAGCCGCAGTCTGTCAACAGAAGTTTTCCGACAGTAACGTCTGTCGACAGTTCACTTTAGTGTAGACATAGCTAAAGTGTTTCTCTATCATACTCACACACCCTTTGTTTCTCTCTGTAGCCCCCAGCCCGAACCCTTCTGTCCAAGGTCCCACCCCTTCTGGGGGGAGGGGGCACATCTGGCCCGCAACCAGTACCAAAATTCATAGTGTGGCCCAGAATATTGCCCAAACCTGGTCGAATGTGTCCAGCATCCTGAAGAAGAATCTGCTCCATGCAGAAGTTGTTCTGGTTCCCATGACTTTGTAGTGTTTCACTAGGGCAGTCTCTATGAAGAATTCAGGGAGACACTCGTACTTCTCTGAATAGCCTGCGAGCTACAGCGGAAAACTGAACAGGAGATTCAAAAGTTCATGTGTAGCTAAAAGGGTTTACAATTAAAAGTAGAACAGTGGGTGGTTGGAACCCACTACACCTTTCGTTCCTGCTTGATTTGATCCATGTAACAAAATTGGTTATCATGGCATCTCTCATAGCAGTGATAATTGTGTGCCACAGAGTGAAATTAGTTTAATTACTTTGCTGTTTGCACCCATTTCCTGACTCCGTGCACCTTCTGACTTTCTTAGACCATCATGTAAATCACTGAAGATTTTGCCCAAACATTAGCAGCTTTGAGAAGAAGACATGCATTTATAATGAAGAGCAATTGCTTTCTCCTGGACTCTGCAAGAGGAACACATCACCAAGCAGTTGTGCATGTCCAATTAAAAGTGAAAGGTTCATGTTATTCAGCTAGCAAATTGCAGCTAGTGTCAATTACTGCAGGAGATATTTTGGTGAAGGCCTTTAGGACTGAACTGACCTTTGCATCTCATCTGATTAAGAGGAGATTATATTTCTACCTCTCTGGCTATGGGATTATTCCCAATAATTTCATTAACATTATAGGAAGTTTGTGCGTGCTCAACTCAATTAGAGTTGTACATTTATGTCACATCTTTAATAAGATGAATTTTCTATAAATAAATCAGACCTGTTCTCTAATGCTTTTGTGTGAATATGGTTGCTAAAAAGTACACTACAAGCACAATTTGTGTAGCTTCCTTCATAACATTCTGACAATCATAATCATAACTGGATCTTCGCAGTGCCAGTCCAGAACCCCCACCTGCAGAAAAATTGCCAATTGTGTCCAACTGTCGAATGGCTTTGTGATACAGATAAGTATTCACTGGGGATTACATTAAAACCCTCCGATTATTTTCACAGGTGACCTCACTCTGGCGAGTATAAGAATTACGTTACATTTCTAAAGTACATTTTATGTCAAATGATTTTTAAGAGTTTCCAGATTGTAAAAATACACCATTGAAAAGGAGCTCTATAGGAGTGGAAGGGCATCAGTTTTCTGATACCCCTCATACTCTGTATCAATCTGAGGAAGGAAAGTTTTGGCTACAGCTACTTGGCAAAGGCTCTCATGTAAAATAAATCCTGGGGTTTTTCCATGTCCATGCAGAACAGACAGCCCTTTGCTTATGAACTTTGATTTGCAGAAGGATGGGGGGAGAAGCACTTAGCCCTAATAATGGAAATCAAAATTAGTTGCCTAAATATCAAATAATGGAATGCATCTTAATGTTAGGTCAAAGAAAAGAAACAAACATCAGAATCCCATAATCTTGAGCTGGGCAAAATTTAGAAAAGATTGACTGATGTACAAAAGACAGCAGCAATCAAGGGGATTTCAACCACCATTAGACAGCTTAATATAATTTGCATAGCCTCAGACTTCCCAAACTGTGTCACAATGTTCTCTCTCTAAACTATGAAAAACAGTAGGGGCCAAAGTGTGAATAGATAAGGAGGTGCCACAGATGTAAGCAACTACTCAAGTTAACCTTAGTAAGTGAAAACTAGTGCTGAGGTACAATGAAAATGCTAAAAATCTGTACCAGTAGCCATAGATTTCATATGGGAAGGTACCCGACATTGTTAGAGAGACAGCTCACAGGCAGTTGCCTGAGGTGTGTTGGGGTGACAGGGTCCCCCTCTCTGCATAATGCCATATAGAGATGCATCTCCTGAGTTCTGGAGCTTAAAATAAGAGTCCTGTCTGGTAAATTGTGTTGTGCATAATGTTCATGCCGCAAATAAGACATTTGTCACTGGCCTGTGCCGGTTGGCTCAGGCAGTGAAGATACTTGGGCTCCGGCTGCTTAAGAACCCTGTGAAATGGGTGGGGCCCAGAGCTCATGCTGCAGATTGAGAGCCCAAGCCAGGTGGCATAAGGAAGTCATAGTGCGTAATTGCAGCGTAGATAAATAAGTGCTGCAGTGGCTGTGAAAAGAGCAGGGACCCTTCTCTCAGATTTGGATAGCAAAGCCTGGACGCCTCAAACTTAAAACTCCTCTCTTTTGAGTCTCAGCTCTTACTACCAAGACCATTTCCCTCTTCTTCCTTTCAGCGAGTAGAGAAATAGGAAGTTTAGCATATTTTCAATTACCTTTCGTTTGGTCCAGGTGTCCACCCTCTTTCTAGACAGAATTTCATACACATACCACTGAAAAATGCTCACTGGTCTGTAGCCGCTGTTCTGGTATAGCCTTCGTGTGGCCATGTCAGTCCCCGGTTCCTAGAGAAAGAGGATGGGTGAGATACAATTTTTAGCAGGCCACTTCACCTTTAAATGAAATATGCACTCACTGCTTCTGCCAAACAATCGGCACCGCCTTGCATTTAGCTGTGATGCACTGGGGACGTGTCTACACTTTAAAGTGCTGCATGGGTGCAGACGTGCCACTTCAGCATTTTTTTGGAGATGCGCTATCGTGGCAGGAAAGAGCTCTCCTGTCACTGTAGTTAATGCACCTCCATGAAAGGTGGTAGCCAGGTCAGCGGCTCTCCCATTTGTAGCTGGCAGCTTCCCACACAAGGCGAGCCGGGATTCCAAACCCCATACTGCTGCCAGCTGTCTGCCCAGGGCCAACCGAGACTTTGCACCCCTGAGTGTCCAGGGCTGCACAGAGTGTGCCACTGGCGACTGCTTCTCCAGGGCCAACACGGACTCAACATCCTATCTGGGGACTGTACCACATGTGGCCATCAGCTGCCCACGGGGGGCTGGCAGGGGCTCCACAGCCCTGGCCACTGGCGGCTGTCTGCCAGGGGCCATCCAGGGCTCCACACCCATTTCTGACAATGACTGCCCAATCAGGACCAGGACCAGCTCCCCCTGCCTGTGGCCAACTGGGATTCCAAGCTGCACTCTGCTGCCAGCTACGCACCCAACTGGGACTCTGCGCCCCAGACCCGCTGGGGCTCTGCGCACCAGGCTGCCAGTGGCTGCACGCCCGGAGCTCACCAGAGCTCAGCACCGTTGCTGCTGGCGGCTGCCTGCCCACGGCCAACCAGGGCACTGCAATACATTCTGCATGCAGATGCCCCCCTGAGGGCTGGCGGGGGCTTCATGCCCCTGAGCCGGTGGCTAACCCCTGGCACTGCCTGGGACTCCACACCCATGGCCACGGGTGGCTCCATGCCACTTGCCACCAATGGCTGCCCACCCACGGTTTCCAGGGTTCATTCCACCACTGGCTGCCCATCTGTGACTAGCTGGGTCTCCGTGCAACATGCCACCAGTGGCTGCCTTGGTGCTCCATGCTCCTGGCCACCAGTTGCCCACCAGTGGCCATCCAGGGTTCCACATCACATGCTGCCACCAGCATCCAACCCATGGCCAGTCGGGATTCTGTGCACCTGGCCACCAGCGGCAGCCTGCCTGGGGCCACTTGGAAGTAGGTGCCCCGGTCACTGGTGGCTCTGTGCTACTTGCCACCAGTGGCTGTCCGCCCGTAGCTGACTGGGATTCCAAGCCCCATGCCATTGCCATTTGCCCACCCATGGCCAGCTGACATTCTGCCCCCTTGTCACCAGCAGCTGCCCCTGCATCCTGTGCCAGTGCTTGTTGACCTGGGTGAAAGGGAGCAAGATGTATGGATATATAAATTGGGGAAGGCTCGCCAATCTGACTTAAATCTGAAGATTATAGGTTCGCACCTCCCCTGAGTTAACAGTAAAGTCTGAGGCTGAACCTCAGGCCGGAGGTGAGTTTTCAGGATTCCCAGTAAGTACACAGACAATGATGTTAGCAGCACTTATGGTTTGTTTCTTTAACAGCACAATGGTATATATGCAGCACTTAACCAATACATACTACAATTATTAAATATTAATATATTTAATAAGTTAATTTTATGAATAAATAAATTTAATATATAATATATATTATATATACAAACTATAAATAAATTTAATATAATATATTAATAAATATTATTAAAGACCTACAACCTATCCTTAATCAGGATGCCACACTCCAGAAGGCCCTGGGTGACATGCCTGTTCTCTCCCACAGACAACCTCCCAACCTCATGAGGATCCTCACTAACAGCCACAGTCTATACCCCAGGAATACCGGTCTTGGAACCTTTCCATGCAACAAAGCCCGCTGCCAGCTTTGTCCACATATCTTCTCTGGAAATACCATCACTGGACCTAACCAGGTTACTCACAGAATCACAGGCACTTTCTCATGCTCCTCTACTAACATCATATATGACATCGTGTGCCAACAATGCCCAGATGCTTTGTATATTGGACAGACTTCTAACTCCCTTAGACAAAGGATCAATGGGCACAAAACAGACATCAAAACACTCCAGATCCACAAACCAGTTAGTCAACATTTTAATAGAATGGGGCATTCTGTCAATGACCTAAAGGTATGTGTGTTACTGAAGAAGAATTATCGCACCGTTTTGGAAAGAGAAACGGCCAAGCTGGCTTTTATATTCAAATTCGGCACATTAACACATGGTTTAAATAGTGATGGGAACTTTCTGAGTCACTATAGGGGCTTGTCTGCATACTTGGCTCAATCTAATTCTTGACCTTCCCCCCCCACCCCTCCACTCTCTGATTTGCTCACCTTGATTATCTTTTTCTGATTTGTCCTCCTTGCTTACTGTTTTTGGTTCTCTGTGTCTTAAATATTGAGTCTGTTCTGGTCTGGCTATGGTCTGAAGAAGTGGGTCTGTCCGACGAAAGCTCACCTAATAAACCATTTTGCTAGTCTTTAAATTACATATTATATATATATTATATATATATCATGGTTAGCACTTGGATTACAATAAAAAGATCTTACTTAACAATATTTCTAAACAATACCTATTGTTTTACTAACTGCACTTATGGTTTAAACTTATGCTGGGTAAACAGGATGCAATACTCACTGACTCCTTTTAAGCTCTTTAGAAGCTGAGACCAACTTGCTTCCACCTGTCAGAAAGGAGTTATTGCGGTGGTTCAGAAAAGGAGGAAGTTAGCAGAGCATTCTAGGAAGTAGCAAGAGTAGGAAATAACAAAGAAGAGAGAGAGAGAGAGTTGGGGTGATAGGCACCCCGCTCGTGCGGATCCGTCTGGCACAGCTTAACACACGTCACATTGAGCATTCTTCTACACTACCTTCTGTTTTTATACTCTTTTCCTTCATGTTGACTAAATTAGGGTCTGACCTCATCGAATCTTGAATACCTGCTGAGACTCCCATGTTTTTGATGACCTTATTCCATCCATCTTGTTGTTCCAAGAAAAAGCTTGAAGGGAAATTTCCACTCGGGCCCTTTTACCTGAATTTATGTGATGATCTTATGTTATTTCCTTTAAGTGAGGAAAAGTTTGGGCATATTTTGATGACAGAGAGGTATTTTTAGATGGCACAGACTGATATGACACCCCATGACTAACCTGACCTTAAATTTACATACGGAAAGTTATTTTGCCCAAGCTTCCCCTCTCATGCCCTGTTTAACGGGCAGGCCCCTTGCGTTACTGCTGACAGGAAAGATAGATGGGCATAGATCCTTCAAGGCCTCAGTTAGCCACACTTTTATGGTTTCTTAATGTCTAAGCTAGACCATATACTACAGCTAAATTAAGCTCAGTGCAGGCTACGTGCTGTCTGCCCACCCATGGCCAGCTGAAGCACCTGTGTTGCCAGCCACTGCCCGCTGTCATCCAGCTGGGGCTCCACACCTCTGGCCACCAGCAGCTACCTGCCTGAGGTGGGCTGGGGCTTGGCACCCATCGCTGCTGATGGCTGCCTGTCCACGGCCAGCATCAGCTGCACCCCCATGACGGCTGGTGGCTGCCAGCTCAGGGCCATCTGTGGCTTCACCCTGGTGGCTGTTTGCCTGGGGCTGGCTGCTGCTTCACATCCTGTGCCACTGATGACTGCCCACCACTGGGCAGTGGCTGCCTGTCTGAGGTTGACCAAGGACTGGCACCCATGGCCACCAGAGGCTGCACACCCATGACTGGCTGCTGCTCTGCACTCATGGTCACCAGTGACTGCCTGCCTATGTCTGAGCAGAATTCCAAGCCCCATGCCACTGCTGTCTGCCCACCTGTGGCTGGCCGAAGCTCTGTGACCATGTTGCCAGTGGCTGACTGCCATCATCCAGGCAGGGTTCTGTGCCATGTGCCACCACCGACTGCCCACCTGTGGCCTGCTAGGGCTCCGTGTCCTGGCCTGCCCCTGAAGGAGGAAGGGCCCAACATAGCACTGCCCTGACGTCGGATGGCCCACTGGGGGGGACAGAATGACAAATGGATTTCCAGTCTCTGCTTTCCAGTTCTCCCAGGTGCTAAATCAAGACTAGAATCATAGAACACTAGAAGTGGAAGGGACTTCAGGAGGTCATCAAGTCCAGCTCCTTGCCCTCTTGGCAGGACCAAACAACATCTATGCTCTGCCCTTCCTGACTGTGCTCACCTCCAAGATATATTCGAGCTTGTCTGGGGGCCATTGCCAGTGGGTTCCCAGCATGGCTTGCTTGAAGTCAGACAAGACCTTGTCCAGGGCCTTCAAGGGAAGAGACAGCCATGGATCACAGCTGAGAGATTGAGGAAACGTCTCCTCCCTGTCAATAGCTGCCCTGCTTAGCCAATCAGCATCGAGACTCTGAGAAGCGGAAGGCTGTGAGGTCTCAGCAACTGTCCCAGAGGATGGCCCAGGTCACAACCAGGGGGATCAGTCTCAGAGCAGTTACAGTCCTACCTCTTTGTGAGGGTTTCACACAAAGCAGAAAGTTGGGTGTCTCTGAGGTTGCTGCAGCTTTGCACCTCTGTCCTGTCTGGCTGATGTCAGGGTCTCTCTGTGAGGTCACCACCTCCTTTTCCCAATAGGCTGAGGTCCTGCAACAGGCCTTTGTGATGTCACTGCTTCACCCATCCTTCCCCTGCAAGGCTGATGGCATGAGCCCAGCCAGTCCCTTTGGACTTGTTGATTGGTCAGAAAGGAGTTATAGACCAACAGTTGTTCATAGTCATTATACTGTGAGTATTTGCGGAGGACTGGCCCATTCGAGAGAATCAGCAACTGCACAGAGACAGTATCTGGAGAGAAGCCACATGATCGAATACATGATTGTGACTTATTTGTCTGGTCTTAAAAGACACAACAAAAGGACCTAATTCTTGCCTGTCAACAACCAGCTGTTTGGCCAATCAGCATTGAGACTCAGAAGCTATGTCTACACTACATTCCGTCTTTGGAAGCAGAATGCTGTTGGAATAAAGTCTGGATACTGTGTGTGAAGCAACAAAGGTTTATTACAACTAGCTGGCGGAGTGATTCTGAACTTGGTTGATTTTCAGAATGCACTGACAAGCATCAAGTTATGAGTGGTTATATAGAGAGCTGATAGGCAGAGGAAAGAATAGGAGCAGACAGTAAGGGAATGAGTATAATCAATGACCAATAAATGACCAGATGAATGAACAAACAATCTGGGAGTTACCAAGAGTGTCCGTGCGCAGTTTGCAGAACATTTTATCTATAAACAACAAGTCGTTTGAAGAGTGCAGTCATCCACACCGAAGTGTAAAGCGGTGAAATCTCGTCTGTAATATGCCGATGTCTTGTCTGGCATCTTCACACGGACATGACCATTCATGTTATTGCTACAGAATCAAAGCAAGCACTCAATGCAGGATCAAAGCACAAGTTAGTGAAAGAATCATGTCAATCGCCCGTAACTGTAGTCCAATTCCCCTCCCTGTAGGGTCCCTTCCTGGAATGTTGCTGCCTAGGGACTTATTTTCACCAGCTGTCTCTCTCCCGTGGGGTGACCATGGAACTCTCTCACTAACACTTCCTGGAGAGAAAATGTCAGGTGTTAAAGAGCTGTTCAATATTGCAGAACAAGGCCAGTGGCTGGAAAGTGAAAACAGACAACTTGATATTAGAAATAAAGCACAAATATTTCACAGTGAGGATGATTCATCATTGGAACAAACTGCCAAAGGAAGTGATGGATTTTCCATTTCTTGATGTCTTTCAATGAAGATTCGATATCTTTCTGGGGTGTGCATGGAGAAAAACTTAGCTACCGGTGATATGCAGGAGCGCTTGGATATGCAGGCATCATATTCGATGAGCTACGAGTCCCTTCTGGCATTAAAGTCTGCCAGTTAATGAAAACCTGAGTGGGGCATAGGGAGCAGCCTCTGGGGCTTTACTGTGCAGCCAGCTTGACCCTCAGACTCAGCTACCTTTAAGGGGGATGATCTAGAGGGAAGTCACTCAAACATCCAGAGCCGCTGGCCAGGGTCAGGACAACTGTCATGCAAGGGTGGGATAGCAATGACATCACAAAGGCCTGTTGCAGAACCTCAGCCTATTGGAGGACAGTGGTGGGGTTGTGGTGACTTCACAGAGGGACCCTGGCATGTCCTGGAAACATAGGTTCATGGAAATAGATCCTGTCAGACTGTTGATACCTTTGTTGGTGAGGTTGCAAGTTCAATTGGTAAAGGAAATCGTGTTGATGTAATACCCTTCAGCTTCTGTGAGGCTTTTTTATTAAAAATCTAGAAAGAAAAACATTACATGGCACACAGCCAATAGATTAAAAGCTCTTCAGAGTGTGCTACTGGTAGGGCTGCTATTTAATGTAGCTGTTATCTCTGTCACAACATACCCTTAAGTCTGGCTTGCCCCAGTGCCTGGCTCCTGATCTGTTTAAGTCCTGAGCTCTGAACACTAGGACACAATGTTCACTGTCAATGTGGCTGTGTCTACACTACATCCATCTTCCAGAAGATGAGCCTCTGGAAAATCTCTTCTGAAACATAGTCTTCCGGAAGACTGTTCGTACACATCAAAAGCAGACCAAAAGAGCTCTTCATTCTTTTAGAAGAGCGCGTTCACACAGCCACGTGTGCTCTTTCGAAAGAATGGGCCAGGAAATGCCACTGATGGGGTCACGTGGCCAGAAAGCTTTTCTGGGAGCGCCGTCCATGCCATGCCTTAAAGGACCCCTCCCAAACAGCCCCTTCCTATACATGCTGCTGAGGCCTGCCAAGCTGTTTACAGCAAAGCCAAGCCTGTGCCTGGTTCCAACCCTTGCTTGCGAGAGCCATGGACCCACAACAGCTTCAGACCCACCGGAGCACCCTGGCCTGCCTGCTGGTAGCCATCCTCCATCTCCTGAGGTGCTGGAGACCTGGCCCCTGGGGCATCTCCCACTACGGCCCCAGCCATGACCCACCACCCAGGGCCATTCAGTATGTCGGGATCCATCCCACAAACTGACTGGTGGGAGTGGGGGGTCCTGACCAAGTGGGACAATGTGCACTGGCTGCAGAACTTCAGAATGAAGAGGGACACCTTCATGGAGCTCTGCAGGTGGCTTGCCCCTGTCCTCCAACACCAGGACACCCAGCCCTCTCAGTGGAGAAGTGCATGGCCATTGCCATTTGGAAATTCGCCACCTTGGACTGCTACTCCTCTGTTGGACAGCAGTCTGGAGTGAGCAAGTCCACCAGCAAGGCTGTCATCCTTGAGATGAGGCATTTGCTGCTTGCTGGCCCAGCAGGGAGAGTGGGGAGGAGTCTGCCAGGCAAGGGGAACCCTGGGGGCTGGGACCAGGGGTGCGAGGGGATTGAGGAAACCCAGCCCGAGGGGAACCATGACACCCCAACTGTACACAACCCCCCTACCCAGAGGGCTTGGGCGGGGAACCTGCTCTCTGTTCCCTGCAGGTCGTGAGTGCTACTCCAGAGGCTCTTGCATGTCGGGGACCTGGATGTGGCCGTCATGGGGTTTGCTGCCCTCAGCTTTTCCATTGCTTCAGGGAGATCAGCGGGATGCATATCACCATCAGGGCCCTGGACCATAGTGCCAGCTGCTGTGTGAACAGGAAGGGATACCATTCCATCATACTCCAGGCCATGGTGGACCATCGTGGCTGCTTCATGAACATTTATGTGGGTTGGCCAGGCCTTGCACACTATGTTTGTGTCTTCAGGAACTCTGTCCTGTACCAGAGGATGGAGGCCAGGACTTACATCCCCCACTGACAGTGCGCCATTGGGGAATGACACCATGCCCCTTTGCATGGTGAGCAACCCAGCCTACCCCCTGCAGCCCTGGCTCATGGCCGTACACAGGCCACCTCGTCCTGTCCCAGGAGGTCTTCAATGGGTGGATCACTCAAGCATGCTACCCAGAGTACACTTTCAGCCACTTGAAGGCAAGATTTAGGTGCCTCTTGACACCTCTACGTTGGAGTGCAGAACGTTTCCCAGGTCATGGGGTCCTGCTGTGTCCTCCACAACCTGATCAAGGCCAGGGAGGAGATCTCCCCACCCCCAGCTGGATGGCCAACACTGGCCCTGGATTTGAGCAGCTGGCCATAGCCCCCAACCAACAGGTCCACCTCAACAGACTCTGGGTCCTGGAGGTCCTCCAGGAGGCTTTTGCCCATGGGCCAGAATGACCTTCACCCAGGCACTCCACGCAGGCCCTTCCCACTCATCCACCCCAATGGGGATCAAAAGGGTGTTGCAAACGTTAACCTTTACTTAAGCAATAAGCAAAGCCATAACAGTGTGTTTTGTGGAAATATAAAACTGATTTCAACTATCTATATACATGAGGGGGGTAACTATTCATGGGGGGCGTTTAGAAGAGAGGGCTCTCAACCTGGATGTGGGGGAGGGACATGGCCAGGGGGGCATTATTCCAGGAAGGGGTGGAGGTCCGTGATCCTTGGCAGCCACAGGAGCCCCTCCTGCGCTGGGTGCAGGGTCCTCATCAGGGCATGGAGGGGGCTGGGAGCATAGAGAGGTAAGGTTGGGGACCATGGGCTAGGCAGGAGGTGGCTGTCTCAGCCAGGGGGCAGCGGGAGTTGTCTCTGTGCTCCAGCTGACTGGTGCCATGGTGGACAGCTCACTTAAAGAAGGAGCCAGAGGGTGTCTATACACACTTTCTTCTGGAAGAAGTTGCTCCTCCTGGTTCAGGAGCAGAATAGGGCCTCCACAAGAGGAGCTGCTTTCTTCCACAAGGAATTCAGAAGAGTGCATTTTGTGTGTGGACACTCCACATGTTTTCCCAGAAGAGTCCCTGCTAGTCTGGAAGAACTTGCAAGTGTAGATGTGACCTGAGTGTTTTTCCAGGACCACTGAAGCAGATCTTAGCTGCCCACTGCCCTCTACAGGATGCAGTTGGAAATGCTTGGCTGTGTGTCCCAGACCTCAGACCGGAACCAACAACTGGAGAGTCTCCTTTAGCCTGTGTTGAAGACACCTGGGAATTTTAGAGTCAAGTGTCTAAATTCAATGGATGATGTTACCAGAAATTCCTAAGTGGCTGCGCTGGGCAGGACAGCGACTACTGACACACTTGCTGAATTTGCTGCTTTTGGAGCTTGCAAGTGCCTTCTCCCACAAACGCTGGGATCTGAGCACCAGCAGCACTGCCAGCCCTGAGCCCTCTGCCGTTCATTTGCTTGCAGCCTGAGTCTGGAGCATGAAGCTGCTGCATCAAAGTCAGTGGTGTTTAAATCATACCAGCTCCTGGTCTTGTACATCACTGACCCCCTGCAGTGCCCCCAGTACCAGGGAGTGATCCCGGCCCTGCAGAGCTTATAATGTAGGTGTAAATGCAGCTGGGGATTGGGCCTTTCACCACCTGTTTGTCTAGCTGTGCTGGGAGTCTGGTTAGACACCACAAAGCCGAAAGCTGGAATGAGGCTGAATTACAGACAATGCACTTGCTAATGTTGTAGTTGTGTCAGAGGATCAAGGACACAGCTCAGTGTCAGGGGTTGACCACACAGAACAAAAGCCATCTCTGCCCTCAAAGGGCGTATAACCATTGGTGGGAGGGCTCCATGCTCTTCCAGGCCACTTGCCAAAGTCCTGGCTGCTTGAGATCTGAGCTCCAGGAGGTGAGAGGGGAAGGGATCACATAACCCTTCTGGTTCCTCCATCTTCACCCACTGTCCATTTCACCTCAACCTTTGGTAATAAAACTCAGGATTCTTTTCACTATCAACCTACCTCAGTGTTGTGATCCTCTGGGAGCTGGTCCTGAGGTTGGTCAGACAAGCGGGGTTGCACTGTTTCTTTGGGGTGGCAGACCTGGTACTGGTATCTTATTCTGGACCTTAAATATCTCAATGAATTCAGTATCATTTCAAGTTCATGATGGTGTCTCTGGTTTTCATAATTCCACCATTAAATTATCTAGACTGCTTTGCAGCTCTCAGCTTGCAAGATGATTGTTTTCATATATCCCTTAATCCAGCCTACATGAGTTCTCAGGTTTCAAGTAATGCAAGGTCTTGTTCTTTTATTTTAACACAGCAACAAGTGATTGGCAGTTGTGGCAGCTCATCTAAGAGGTGAAGAGCCACTGACTGAACCAGGAAGATCACTTCAACAGGTAACCCATTGAATCCAAGTAACCTTAAAGCTCCCTGGACCTCAGAATCAGAGATTCAGGAGATGTTCATTTCACAGGAGGAAAGTAGCTCACAGCAGTCCAGCCTGGAGCTGACAGAAGAAACATCCACACACAGTGCACAAGAGGACCATCACAATTCAGGATCAGCTGCTGCTCATCAGATATCTCTCTGACAACCTTGGCAGTCCGCTGGCCAATTTAAGGAGACATAGGAAGGAGTCCAGAGAGGACTTCCTCAAGGACCTTGTGAACAGCACTAACTAAATGACTAGAGATAGGTGGACTGAAGATAGACAGGACCAGGAGTCCACAGCCCATCTTTTGCTTGTTCTTGGTGAGCAGAACAACATCATGTGGACTCTGGTGGCTCAGAACAATGAGTGCATTTACTTACTAAGGCTTTCCCGCAAGCAACAGCATAATTCTGCTGCCATGACCCTCCCGCCTCCCCCCGGGCATAATGCTAATTCCCCCACCTCATGCAGTACCCTAGCAATTCAACACCTCCCCCTGGCTATGAACAGAGTGATAGCTGGGGATCATGACATAGCTGTCATCCTGTCCCTCCCTGCTCATTTTCCAATACCTGACTTTTATGTTGCTGATACTGTGCTATTTGCACACAAGGGTGAAGGTCTTTCCCTCCCTCCCCACATTTTCCAAGACCCCCGCTTATCCTTTGCTGCTGTATGTCCTCCTAGTTTACACACAAGAAGGATAATGCAGGTGTATGTCTTTCCTTCCCCACAACATGTTCTAAGATCCAAAATTCCAATTTACATTATAAAGTTCTAGGAGCCGTATTAAACTCACTGACCTGGAATCTATCTTCCACAAGAAAGATTTTAAATGACAGTGAACCTTGACAACTAATTTTAAGGTAGTCAAAAGACAATGAGCGAATGCCTTCAAATTCCCAGACACCTGGCCTCATATACCTACAGAATTTTGCATGTGTGAAACTGATTGTTCTTTCCTCAGTGGAGTACTTTGGATTTGTCCTTATTAAACTTTATCCTATTTACCTCAGACCATTTCTCCAATTTGTCCAGATCATTTTGAATCATTACCCTATCCTCCAAAGCACTTGCAGCCCCTCCCAGCTTGGTATCATCTTCAGATTTACTTAGCATATTCTCTGTGCCAACACCTAAATCATTGATGAAGATATTAAACATAACCACTCCCAAAACTGGCCCCTGCGTAACCCCACTTGTTATGCCCCTCCAGAATGATTGCAAACCATTAATAACTACCCTCTGAGGACACTTGTCCAGCCAGTTATGCACCCACCTTATAGTAGCCCCATCTAAGTTGTATTTGCCTAGTTTCTTGATAAGAAGATTATGTGATACCATATCAAATGCCTTACTAAAGTCTAGGTATGCCACATCCACTGCTTCTCCCTTATCCGCAAGACTTGTTGTCCTATCAAAGAAAGCTGTTGGACTAGTTTGGCATGATTTGCTCTTTCTAATCTTGCCCCTACATATCTGTATTGTTTGCTTATATTCATTCTTGGCAATTTGTCCTAGTTTCCATTTTTATGAGACTTTTTTTTGTTTTGTGATCATGCAAGATTTCCTGGTTAAGCCAAGGTGGTCTTTTGCCATACTTCCTATCTTCCCTACACTATGGAATAGCTTGCTTTTGGGCCTTTAATAATGTTCCTTTGAAAAATTGCCAACTCTCTTCAGGGTGGGCATAGAATCATAGAATGATTCTATGCTACAGCTCCTTCCTAGATCAGAATTTAGTCAGTCAATCCAGCTCCCAGCAAGCCTTGCCTACAAGACATCCTATAAGGATGATGATGTCCTCATCATGTGACACTGCTGACGTGAGTTGCACAGCTGTTGCGTTCACATATGCTCTTTAGTTTCTACTGATTTGATTTGAAGCACCCTGCCTGAAGGCACTTGAGCTGCATGCAGAGGTAAAAATCTCCTTCTAACAGAATAAGCTTTTCAAGTTCTTCTAAAGACTCATTTCTTTCATATAAACAAATAGAGGGTCAAACCCACCAGTAAAATACCACAAAAAAGCAAAGCAACCTTGTATGTACTTAGATTTATAGATCTCATCTTTAACCTGACATTTACTTTTTAACAACTCTGTTTATTTTAAAAGGGTAGTTCTAATATCTTTATATTGGCAAGTTAAAGTGGTGCGGGTGATTTTGAGGTTGGTTTCATTCCAGCCTAAGTGTTGTCCTTCTTCCCACAAAACCACTTGTAGTGAAGGGGTGTCTCCTCCCCCAGAGAAAGGGTTTGAAAGTCATATAGACTACATTTTCAGCTAGCATAAACCAAAGTTGTTATTCTAGTTGAAGATCCAGCCCCGAGTTTCCCTGAATACATTTAGGTACTATTCTTCAGTCGGAATGTCATTCACAGCCAGAGTGTGAAGTATTCTAACCTGAAGCTTTCGCCTCTAAATAATAAAAATCACCACTGTTTCCATCAAATGCCAAGCCTACAAGAAATTCACCCTTTATAGCTATTTGTGGGCCCGTGTTTGATAATCACCAGGTGGTGAAACAGTGTAATAGGAAGAGGGCCTGAAACATAAGGCCTTGTACCAGAGGCCTGGTGTGAGGCCTAAGGCCTGGGATAAAATAGTCAAAACTTGTCTGATATAAAGCAAAGTGAAGCTGTGAGCAAGAGGCAGTCCCTGCTCGCAGAACTTAGCAAGTAAAGGGCTCACAAAAACACATATTCCTAAATGTTGGTAAACACAGAGCACTCATGCAATTGCATTCCAAAAAGGTGCTATCAGAACACCATGGCCATGTCTACACGAGAGAGTTTTGTTGCCAAAACCAGCGTTTTGTTGACAAAGCTAGCGGAGCATCCACAATACAAATGCGATTGTCCCAGGCCTGTGTGTACTCCTGCAGGACTCTTTTATTTTCTCCTGCACCTGCTCCATGGTGTGGGTATGGTGGCCCCATCCACAAGGCTGGTGGCTAGCTAGGCGTACATCAGGATCTTGCTCCTTTTCACTGAGGGGTCCAGCAGAATGTCATCCTCAGCCCTAAGACTGAGGAGGTCCCCGATCTCTATCTCAGTCCAAGAGGGGACCTGCCATTTTGTGCCGGGGATGTGGTACTCCTGGGACCTCTCCTGTGGCTCCCTGGTGGGCCCCAGGAGATTGCAGATGGCTGGCTCAATGCCATGTCATTCACCTCAGGCAAAACGAGTGGCTGTGGAGCATGGGGAGAAGTGGGGTGTTGCTGTGCTGCTTCCCCGCTCTCAGCTTCCTGGCACGGGGTTTCCGGGTCTCCCTGCAGCTTTAGGTATGGCTGGGGGCAGGGAGGATACAGCTGTGATTGCAGTGGACAGGGCATCTCCCGGGGGCAGCTGCCTGGAGCCATGGAGGATTTATCTGTCGACAGAAGCCCCCTGCCCCCCCACCTCGGAGTATCCATGCTGCCCTCCTGTCAACAGAGTCTGCGGAGAAAGGCATTCTGCCTCATGGGGGAACAGCAGAAGTCTGTCAACAAAAGTGCCGCATTCTGGGGATTTACTGTTGACAGATCAGTCTCGTGTAGACATAGCCCATATCAAACACATTCCCCTGAGATAACAGGAACACACTGACCCATCAAAAAGATGAGGTCAGGTCAGGGTGACAGCATGATGGATAGAGATGTTTTGATGTATAAAGTGGCACCCAAATATGTTAGAGAGTGGTACCTGGATACATCAGGCATAAGGCGGAGCTTGTTTGTATCTGTGTATAAAGATGCTGTATTTGGCATAAGAGATAATGGAAAGACCCACCATTAACTAAGCTAGTCCATTGCAACAGGCATGCATGTTTTAGTGTATCTGTAATCATTGAGCTGGGGCATTTTGACCATGCTTCATTGACTATAAACCTGACCCCGTTCCTTCAATATGAGTTGAGTCTGTAGATTTATTGGGTTGTTTGATTGTAGCCTACTAACTCCGCTACCTGTGCAGAGCTGGGAGAGCATGCGGGAAGAACACACACACAGCCAAATATCTGACAACACGAGGGACTGGGAAGACTGCAAGTGAAGTCACTCTGCAGCTGGTTCTTTTCCCAAATATAGAAAGAAGCATCAGTAATGGAGGCCATAGTGCTAAATGGAAGGTGCTCTCCAGAGTCAAATGGCTAGGATGCAACATAACAAATCCAATATTTTAGTAACCATTATTATGCAGAGTTTATTTGAGTTGCACTGCTGCACAGTTAGACAGTTGTGTGATTCATTAAACCTTCATGGACAGTAAAGCAGACTGAAATGTAGACATGGCCGGACAAGTTAAAACTGGGAAATGAGTAATGAGGAACAATTTTAACTGTCTTAACTGGAATTGCTTTGACCTTGGATTTCAATTGAACATGTTGTTACTAGAGAAGGAGTATGTGCTTGTCTTGGAGAAGTGGGGCTCCGGGACAGAATGGTGTAAACAGAGCAGAAAATGCATACATAAAACAAAGGCATTTGATGTTTTCCCACTCACAAAAAAGGAGGCTTGATCCTTCTCTGTCTTGACTACTAAAACAAAAAAGTGGTCAAGTAGCACTTTAAAGACTAACAAAATAATTTAATAGGTGATGAGCTTTCATGGGACAGACCCACTTCTTCAGATCTATAGGGTTACCAGGACAGACTAAATATATAAAGCATGGAAGTCCAAAAATTGTTGTCAAGGTTGACAAATCAGAAAAATGATCAGTGTTGGCAAATCAGTTAGAAGAGCAGAGAGAGTGGGGTGTGAGGTGGGAAAGGGAGGGGAAGTAAGTGTTACATTAAAAGTCTAAGTATGTGAAAGAGTCCTTATAATGGGTCAGGTAATTGCTGTTCCTGTTCAAACTACATGTTAATGTGTCGACTTTGAATACGAATGTTAGTTCCAAACATTCTCTCTGTAGATGGTTGTTAAAGTCTCTTTCCTGCAGAACACAAACTCTCAGGTATTTAATAGAATGGCCCACTCCAATAAAGTGCTGGCTGACACAGGGTTGTGTATTTAGCAGTTTTTGATGTCTGCTCTATGTCCGTTCATTCTTTGGTGAAGAGTGTTTCAGTCTGCCCTATACACATAGTGTGTGGACATTGATGGCACATGATGGCATAGATTATGTCAGTTGTGGAACAAGAGAATGTGTCTAAGATTCTGTAATTAACATGGTTAGGTCTAGTGATGGTATCAACTGAATGGGTATGTGGAAAAAGTTGGCAACAGAGTTTGTTGCAAGGAAGAGTTCCAGGATTAATATTATGGCATAGCCTGTGGTTGCTAGTGAGAATCCTCATAAGGTTGGGAGGTTGTCTACAGGAGGGAACAGGCCTGTCACCTAGGGCCTTCTGGAGCCTGGCATCATGATTTAGAATAGGTTGTAGGTCTTTAATGATGCATTCCAGTGGTTTGAGTTGGGGGCTGTAGGTAATGACAAGAGATGTTCTGTTATTAGTTTTTTTGGGACTATCTTGGAGTACTTGGTTTCTGGGTATTCATTTGGCCCTTTCAATTTGTTTTGTTTTTTTCTTCTCTCAGTGGGTGATTAAGGCTGATGAATATTTGGTAGAGATCTTGTAGTTTTCGATCTCTGTCAGTAGGATCAGAGTAGATGTGATTGTATCTCAGGATGTAAACAATGGACCATGTGGTGTATGTAGGATGGAAGCTAGAAGCATATAGGTAAGTGTAGCAGTCAGTAGGTTTCCAGCAGAGAGTGGTATTGATCTGGCCATCAGTGATTTGTAGTGCAGTGTCCAGGAAATGTGTCTCTTGTGTGGAGAGGTCAAGGCTGAAGTTGATGGTGGGGTGCAGATTGTTAAAGTCTCTGTGGAATTCTTCTAGGGGCTCTTTACCATGGGTCCAAGGGATAAAGATGTCATTGATGTATCATAAGTAAAGGAGACGTAATAGGAGACAAGAGCTGAGGAATCCTTTCAAGTCAGCCATAAATATATTAGCATATTGTGGGGCCACACGAGTGCCCATAGCAGTGCCACTAATCTGGAGGTATAATTTGTCCCCAAATCAGAAATAATTGTGTGTGAGAACAAAGTCACATGGGTCAGATACCAGTTGGCTGTGGTAACATCAGGGATGGTATTTCTGATCGCTTGTAGTCCATCTTCATGTAGAATATTAGTGTAGAGAGCCTCTGTACTAGCAACCACAGGTTATACCACATTTATACTAATCCTGGAACTTTTCCTTGCAACAATCCCCGTTGCCAGCTTTGTCCACATATCTGTTGTGGAGATACTATCACTGGACCTAACCATATTAATTACAGAATCATGGGCACATTCTCCTGTTCCTCATCTAACATCATATATGCCATCATGTGCCAGCAATGCCCACACACTTTGTATATAGGGCAGTCTGCAAACACTCTTTGCCAATGAATGAATGGACATAGAGCAGACATCACAAATCTCCAAATGCACAAACCTGTCAGCCAGCACGTTAATGGAGTGGGCCATTCTGTTATAGACCTTAGAGTTTGTGTTCTGCAGAAAAGAGACTTTAGCAACCATCTACAGAGAGAATGTTCAGAACTAACATTCATATTCAAATTTGCCACATTAACATGTGGTTTGAACAGGGACAGCAATTACCTGACCCATTATAAGGATTTTTACATACTTTGATTTTTAATGTAACACTTACTTCCCTTGCTTTCCCTACTCCACACCCCACACTCTCTGCTCTTCTAACTGATTTGTCAACAATGCTAACAATTTTCCTGATTTGTCAACCTTGACAACAACTTTTGGACTTCAGTGCTTTATATATTGAGTCTATTCTGGTAAGGCTATAGATCTGAAGAAATAGGTCTAGCCTAATAAATTAATTTGTTAGTCTTTGAAGTGCTACATGACTGCTTTTTTGTTTTGATAGAACACAGATTAACACGGCCGCCTCTCTGGTACTATTCAACACGCAAGGCACTTGTCTTGACTATTGTAATGTTTGGTGTGAAAGGGGACACGATGTAGTTTCAAGGTCACTAAAGACAGCAGGGTTTTAGTAAAAGTAACAGCTAGGACTCAATTCCTAGAAGTAAAAGGAGACAGAGAAAAAGTGCACTTGAAAATGACAGGAAACTGGACTAGCCAGTATGTAACTACAAAGCATATTCAGGGTGAAAGCCTAGGTTGGAGGTTTAACTTCCTCCAAGACCTTCTTCAGCAGAAGCTGAAGAGTGACAGAACAATGCGTTAGTGACAGGCAGAATTACCTGCTAAGTCAGAAGGAGCCATTTCTCTACCTTAAAATGATTATTTAATGCATCTGGGGGAATCCATCAGTACCTGTTCAATTTGGAGATTGAATCCACAGATAGGGGAAGCTGTGCACTTAGCATCTGTAAAAAGACCATAGGGGAAGAACTACCTTATGGGCGGCAGGTGAGGGCACAGTTAGGGAAGCCAAGCTCCAGCCCTGCTCCTTCTGCCCTGAATCTACACCCCTTCTGCCACCAGGCCCCCCCCTTCTTCAACCTTCCTTTCTTCCCCTCCTCCCTCCAGGAGCCCAGACACACAGGATCCCAGCCCACCAGGGACCTCAGGGAGCTGGGCTGCCTTGTTGTGGCTCCAGTCCTCCTTGGCAGCCATGGTGGGCAGAGCCTCACACCTGCCTGTCACCTCACTGGAAGCCATAAAAGCTGAGCCCAGGAGCTCAGGTGAGCCTCAGCCATGGGAGGAGTCAGATATTGGTCCTGCACTCTCAAGCTGGGAGGTTGACTCAGCCCTGCAAGAGGTTGAAGACTGGCGTGGACTACTGGGCCCTCACTGAGGAGTTGCCACAAACTGGGATGAATATCCTGCTCTACCCAGACACAGAAGAACCTAACCTGCTGCCCAGTGAGGTATGCCCTGAAAGGGAATTTGGAAATGACCCAGGGACAGCTGAGTCAGCATATTGTAGTTTGGATTCCCAGTGACCCCAGTGGCAGATGACTCTACCTCTGGTGGAGGCTTAGGCTGGGCCACAGTGGAGTGGGAGGGCTCCCATCTGCCATCCCTGCTACCATATTAGTAACAGTGGATGGAGTCCTGGGCCCTTTAAAATGCCAGTTGAGCCCTGCATGGCATGTTCTCAACACCACTGAGGGCTGGGATTGGAGGTGGTTGGCAGCCTTCAGGAGCTATGCCTCTTCCACACAACAGCTTCCCGTTCACTGGGGGTGGGAGGGGACGAGGACAGAACTGAGCTCCCCCTGCCATTGCCGAGGGCCCGTCAAAGTCTGTTGCCAGCCGTGGCATCAGGTAATAAAATCCCCAGACCCTTACCTTCCAGCTTGAAGACACAGTTCAAGGACTCAGGGGTCTTCTGCATAGTGAAATAGAGGAGAATAACTAAGGAGAAATAGGCAGAAGTACTTAAGAAAAAGGTTGATTTGGACAGGGCATAGCTATTAAAGCTACCCAGGACAGATCTTTTAAAAATTAGTTACTTGCCATCTGTAACTCCTCAAATCTCTGTGTCCACCCATGAAGGCATATTTCTGGTCAATGTAAAGTGCTGCAACCTGTGGAGCCTACAGCCCTGGAAAAAATAATTGGGACATCCAAAAACCATGTATCTGGTGCATGGAAGGAAGACAGGAAGAGAGTCTGAGCCTTGTATCAGAGGCCTGGTATGATGTAGGACTTGCTCAAAGAATCTGGCAAGTACAGGGCTGATATTACAAAGTTACACATTTCTCAAAAGTAGTAAGTACAGAATACTCCTGCAAACTCATTCCATTATCAGGTAATACCAGCACATCCCAATATCAAGGATAGTACAAAAACATTCCTTGAGGCTAACTGAAACACACTGGCCCCTCTTAAAAGATAAGGTCAGTATGACTTTCTTTACAGCAGGGTATAAAGATGAGGAAGTATCTTTGGCTAGCTTATGGGGCCACTGACTAAGCTGCATCCATTATCCTGGGCATCCATGTCTTAGTATCCTCATAAAGTATGCCAGGTGTTATTATCATGCTTCATCAACATGGCTGGGTGCTTTAGTACCTTAACAGATGTTGCAGTCATTGGACAATTAGCCCAAGGTCTGAGGTGCCAACTCTGTGCAGAGCTGGGGCAGCATGTAGGGAGAACACACACATGCAGCCAAGCATTTGACCACATCAGAGACTGAGATACAAGTCGTTCCCATCCAAGGCAAAATTCAAGGAATACCATTAATCTTTTCTCTCATGAAAAAGACTGGGACCTCTGACAGTGCCACAAGTGTTGACAGAAGTTATTCTAAAAGATAAAAGTTTTTGATATCTCTGTATTCAGCAGGATAGCCGTGCTAGTCTATTTCAGCAAAAGCAATGAGGTACCTTAAAGACTAACAGTCCTGTGGTACCTTAAAGACTAACAGAATTATTTGGGTGTAAGTCTTCATGTGCTGCAACTCCCTTTGTCAGATGCATGAAATGGAAATGTCAGTTTGCAGGAATATGTACACAAGCAAGGATGGCTAAACTGGACTGTCTCTATGAAAAAGAATAAATGGACACCAATCAGACAGCAAGAAATGTAGCATTCAAAAATCAGTAAGGGTATGTCTATAATTTTGGTAGCGGGGGGTCGGTGTCCCACGATCGATCTTCTGGGAATTGATTTTGCTGTATGTGTGAAGACACAGCAAAATCAATCTCTCTGGGCTTGGTTGTCAACCCTGGTACTCCTGTCTGGTGCGTAGAGTAAGGGACATTGGCATGAGCCCAAAGATCCCTGATCTACACCAGGGAAGAAAGTCGATCCTGATACATTGATTCTAGTTATGCAAATGGCGTGGCTAGAATTGCATATCTGGGATTGACTTTGATCCCTAGTGTAGACCAGGCCTAAGAAAACACTTCAGTTTCCATGGACACTCAGTAACTGACTTGAAAGTTGCCAAACGTCATCAAAAAAATTCCCAAACCAGACTTCAGTGTAAAACCGCAGAGCTGGAATTCATATGCAATTTTTACACTGTGAGACTGGGTCTGAATAGAGACTGGGAATGGCTAGCTCACTAAAAAATAATATTTTCTCTTTTGGTATTCTCACTTCCTTATCAACTGTTGGAAATGTGCATGTATATTTATATATCCCTGACAAACTGAAGTCTCCATTTAATGCACCCGGCAAAGTGGGCTCCAGACCATGAAAGTTTACGCCCAAATAAATTTGTTAGTCTTTCAGGTGCCACAGGACTCCTCATTGTTTTGACATCTCTAGCCGGGAAAAATAAAATGATGTAAAAAAGCAATATCCAATTTGGGAGCTAAGTTTTCTTTTGTAAAGCCTCTTAAATTGTTGGGTGGTTAATTGGG
Source organism: Carettochelys insculpta (assembly GCF_033958435.1). Lineage (NCBI taxonomy): Eukaryota > Metazoa > Chordata > Testudines > Carettochelyidae > Carettochelys > Carettochelys insculpta. Next base: position 124,054,391 of record NC_134137.1, read on the forward strand.
CTGCATGCTTTATTTCTGTGAAGTAAGTAGAGCTGTATGAAGAACTGATTTTATAGCAAGTCTAAAAAATAAAAAAACAAATAATTTTGGGTTGCTCAAGAAACTAAAAGATATGAGTCAAATCATGCAGATTTCGAATTGAACCAATGTTTTGTTTCAATTTAAACACTTTAAAATATTTGTATTTGCATTTTTATAAACATACTAATTAGTTAAACATACTAATTTTAAATTGAAAAATTGACATGTTTCATTTTGAAAATGCCAGAATTAAAGATTTTGGAGTGGGGTTGCTCATTTGCCTGAAATGTGTCAGATCCGATATGAAGAGATTATTATTCTGCTAGAAACATGCAGTATTTTTCGAAATATACATTAATATAAATGAATATGACTAATACAAGGGAATTGAGGACGTGCACATCATGGATCATAAAGATAAAAGGATAAATTAATTCAGAACTATGTAGGAAAGAGGCTGTTATAGAGGTCACTCATAAAAAGAATTAAAAGTGTTATGAAAATGTGAGGCCATGTGGAAAACAGATCTAGCCAACTTAAAGGGTTGGTTTAGGATTGTGCCAAAGTATGCTTAAAATATTCAAAGAGACAAGGTGGCTGTTTACTTCAGCTCACTGACTTCAGCTTGCAGCTAGACCCGGTAAAAAGTAGGCTTTTTTGCTTTAAAGTAGGAGTCATCAATTTCCATCAAGGTAGCTCAAATCCTGTCTCATGCTGTTTTAGTGTCTTGCAGACCGACATAAATTGATGCAACATGACAGGATACAGGCTGAGTATCCCAATTTATTTATTTATCCCAATTTATTTCCCAATGTGAAATAAATATCTGCTAGGGATTGTTTGTGTATGTTTGCTTATTTGTTTGATTAACGGAACTAGTGTCGGGGATGCATTCATTACAGCACATATTTTGCCTTAAACTATATCAAATGAGATGAAGAAAACTGACGGATGAAGCCTTCTGATACACGGGGATGACATCTGGGTTCCTGTCCTGAAAATGTTGGCAAATTGTAATCAGCCACCAGTGGTGGTCAAAGGTCCAGAGAAATACTGAATTGAGGACTGATGCCACAGGGTAACACTTAGAGCTCTTATGGGTTGCCTGATATCTAAATAAATTTGTTTCCATGGCCTGTTCACTCACCAAATCAATTTCAGAGAAATCGTTTCTTCCCAAGAAATTATTTGTGGAACTCTGGAGTGGTACATTGCAGAAGTGTGGAGTGGCACATACGGTGGAGAGCACTTTTAGACGGACCTCCCATCTTCATGCAGGCTACACAATTTACCTGGTATTTTGGGACTACTACTTTAGCAGTAGATGGAACTTTGTGAAATCAAAACTGGAGTCTTTGCTGTGGATGTGAGGAGTGGCATAAGGATTCTCTCCTGTGCTCCCCCTTTGCGAGGTCTGTGTAATAGGTAGAATTATAACCCTGGAGCTCTGTGAGCACTAGGCATGCTAGCCCCTATTGTCCTGGGGCTGCAGAGTACCCCCAAATTAAGAGGAAGCAGACAGGGTTGTGGTGAAACTTACCAACTGTACTTTCTCACAGTCAAAAAATGTGCACTAAAATGAAAAACACTGTTTTTTGGCATCCCTGGATACAAATATCTTGCCAGTTGATGTCCTCCTGGGAAAATATATGGCCATGTCTCATGGACTGAAGGTTTTAGAACTTGTAGGCTATGACTACACTAACCCTCACCTTTCAAAAGGGGGATGCTAATGAGATACTTCGGCAGATGCTAATGAGGTGCTGCCGTAAATATGGATCCCCCCAATCTTCAAAAGCCTCTTATTTCTAAAACCAATGGGAATAAGGGGCTTTCAAAGACTGGGGGTCCTTTCAAAAGACCCCATCTACATGGGAGGCGCTCAATTCGAAAGCAGCACTTTCGAATCGCCATGGCCAGCATTACGCTAATGAGGCACTGCATATTCATGACAGAGCCTCATTAGCATCTGTCGAAGTGTCTCATTAGCATCCCCCTTTCGAAAGGCGGGGGCTAGCGTAGGTGTAGCCTTAATGTATTTGATATTTTCCTCTTTTGGAAGCAATAAATAATGAAGAGGTAACATAAATGCATACACATTTTCTATAAGACACAAAAGCAGAAATATTGACTATATCTATGAGGCCTCATGCACTCTGTGATCCAAAACATAGTGGCCCATATGGTGAAATTCTATCTAAAGTACTATTTTTCTTACAACCCGCCAAGTTTGGTGAAACCAAAATATCCAAGAACAAATTTCTATGCAAAACGCTTTACTAACCCGTCTGCTTCCAGTGCATTTGTTGTCTGATAAAAGGCATTCATTACAATTAAATGGAATTAGAAAACTTCTGTGCAGAAGAATTTCAATGTTTAAAGTTATCAATTGTGTTAAAGTTGTGTACTACACACATTTATTACTTTTCTCACATAAAGCATTTCTTTTGTGCTCATCAAAGCTGAAAATATTGTAATGGTGGATATCATCTGAAAAAAAAATGAACGAAGACAAAGAACATCTAGATGCAGTATGGCCAGCCTTTGTCCTGTGTTCTGTAATTGCACAATCACTGAATCAGAAGGGTAAATTCAGAGAAGGTAAAGGGATAATCCTATTGGTATGAAACAATTTATACAACATAGCTATTCTAATGAACCAGAAGGAGTGCTAGAAGAAGACTTGGTGTCATAGGTTAGGTGTACACTACCATGCTAAGTTGACCTAAGGTACACAACCCTAGGTATGTGAATAATGTAGCTAGATTTGACATTCTCGCAGGATCTACACCTCAGGGGTTGACAGGAGAAAAGCTCCCATAGATTCACATTGCTTTTCTCATCCAGCATAGAATACAGAGGTTGACTGAAGAATGATCTGCAGTCAGTTTGGTGGGTTTTTCACTAGACCTCCTAAATCGACCAACAGTGGATCAGTCTCAGAGCATTGATCCTGGCTGTAGGGCAGATGTAACCTCATGCATGATTTTTCCTTGTGTTGAAGTAATTCTGATTCTTTTTCTGGCATTCATTTGACCTTGTAATCCAGGTTAATTAGCAAGGCAACAATTATTTGAATCACTTTCTGCACAACAGTAAATGACAGTTTTCCTTTTATTAGATCCATAGCCCTGGAACACATTCATTACCAACAATGATTGCAGGCCACATGAAGTAGATTATTGCTACTATGCCATACACTATTATGAAGGCTTGATCCAGTTTTATATATTTTTAAGTGCATCAGCCAGAGAACATCTGTATTTCAAAAGAGATTTATCTACTTAAGGGCTAACTGTTCTGATGCAAGTAGCAGGAATAAACAAACAGCATCATTGTTTCCTGGGCCATTTGTGTTATTGCTTATGCTGCAGGGAGCATGGTCATTAATGTCATTCTTCCCTGCAGATGTATTTCTTCCATCTAATAAAACTACCCTTGCCTCTCTCAGAATCAAAACTAAACGAGTGTGCAAGAAGTTGCCTGCAAACTGCTGAGCAATATTTAAAGCTATATAGTGCATCACCATGTTATAGAACAAACATCAAGATGAAACCCACAGGGAGATATTAAGGTGACTGGGATTAATGCATACAGAAGTAATAGCTCTGTCCCAGGCTCATCTGTGATTTCAGCCTCTAGAATGCAAATGAGAAACCCTCTTGTCTGTAGAAATTCAGGCACGGGATAAGGAGTTATACTGCCCTGCACCAGGGCTGAATATGGTCCCCTAAGCCTATTTATTATGCCTGCTCTGCTGTCCATTCTTATTTGTCATTCATGAGGTAGCAATGTATCTTGCCTGTTATGCCAGACTGAAGGCTTATGTATGTAGGGGTAGCCTATGGAGTCAGCCTCACGCTGAAATCAGCCATGAGCCACCAGCCGTTAATTTGCAACCCTTCCCACCAGATAATCTGTGGTTTTGGAGAGCTTTCTTTTCTTTCCTCCCCTACCTCAATGGTGACCGTGTCGTGGAAGCACGGATATGAATGTTTGGGCTTATCGCTGATTTTGTTGTTGTGGCTTCATTTCTCATCTCATTTAAAGATCCAGCCTACGATTATTTCCATTTTAAAGGTTCACTGCCACAAGTAAAGAAACTCTCCTCTGCACACAATGACACAATCCCGACACAACTCCATGGAAATCGAGGAAGTTTACACCTGCTTACACTAAATGTGAATGTGGGCTAATAGCAATATGAAATGAATTCGAAAAGAACTCTTTGAAGCACTGACTTGCAATTAATAAAATAATGATGGGCTGTCCACCTGGCTGGGAGTTTTCCAACAGAATTCAATGGAACCCCAGTGACTACCACTGTTCTAGCGTCATAGCAATTGTAAGAAAATCCACACAGCAGAGAGGAGAAGACTATGTTACATACCCCAGATTGCCCTACAACACAGTTAAGCTGAATCTCCTTTGATTTAAGGGAGTGCAGCATGTGCTTTTGGAAACCTGAATCCATAGCTAAAATCCTTGCAGAACTCACAGACTCAAAAGACACTTGGATGTTAAAGGGACTGATTTAATACTACCGTATGAAGTGCTACTACATTGCCAGAAACTTACCTTATCTCCTGTTAATAAATTCTGTCTACAAATGTGAAATGTGCACAAAGATATGTTTTTGTCCCCTTCATTCATCAGGGACCAGATGCGACCATATTTATTTTGTAGGATTTTTCCTTGTGTTTATTTTGTAGGATTTTTTCCTTGTGTTTTTTTTTTTTTAAACTATGTATGATGTTACTAAGGAAAAGCTCCATCAAAGAACTGGGTAACGTGTTTTGCTGAGAGACGCTGAAGTTCCTGGTTGCTGTGATCTCATCCAGGAGTGGTTTTTTTTTGTTTGTTTGTTTTTCAAATTTATGGGCCCTTTGCTGAGGAAGTTCTGTCTACTAAATGCACAAGTTTCAGTCAATTGTTCCAGCAGGAGATGGCTATCATGGTAAGTCAGGTCAGCACGGTAAATCAGATAGTCTGGGCCATTGCTATGCAGAGCTTTGAAGATAAGAACCACAGCCTTGAATCTGACCTCACATCCCACAGATGATGAAGCAGATCACTGGGAGGATGTATTTTGGGTCCTGTATGGCAGCGAAGATGGCATCAGTGTTCTGAATAACATTAGCTTTTAAAAGAATTACTGATCCATAATTAGTAATTATCCTAACCATAACCCTAACCATAAGTTAAATGTGTAGGTCATTATGATTACATCTAAGATTGTGTATGAGGTCCCCAGTGAAGGATGTTGTTATAAACTCCACAGATGAAATTCTAGCATGCAAACGCCTTGCATCATATCTCCCCTCATCTCCCTCCTTCCTTGTTCCAGCTGATAGAGGTATCAGAAAATGTGTAATTCACAGAGAATGCCAGGTTGGAAATGGCACATAGATGCTGCTGCTTCACACATTGACAGAGGAATAGTCTAATTTGAGTCATGAATATAATGACACTGCTTGAAATAAGCCAAAAATTCTGAAAGAAACTTCCAGGTATTGTTCCAGTGTGACAAACTGCCATTAGTAGGAGAAAATAGAAGCTGTCAAACCCAGCATTATGACTAGAGCTCGGCTGAAACTCAGGATTTTTGGTTCATGAGAAATTTCTAGATTTCAAAGTGCAACAGGGAAGTGGATGGGGATAGCGGGCTGCCATGGAATGATGGTGATAAAATCGACAGGCACCTGGCCCTGAATCAGTCTGTATGCTGGGGCTTCCCTGGAACTGTGAAGCTTGGAAGCCTAGAGCTCTCTGGCAACATAATAAGGATTCAAGCAGGCATCTTACAGAAATCTGCCGATGACCACAGTGAAATGGACAAAGCTGACTCACTTCCTCCAGACATTGCAGGGTTGACGAGCTACCATTTTTCAGTGAAACTGTTTTGTCACAACAATTCCCACCTGCTCTACATATGACAGTATGAAAATGTCAAATGTACCTTTCACATTTGCATGGATCCAATCTCATAAACTGTGGATAATCAAATGAAATATGCATACACAATCTGACCAGGACATAAGTTTAAATTTTTCATGTAGTTCACACCACAAGAAGCAGTTCTGCCTGAATAATATCAGAAATTTGTGACTGAAATAACACCTTCCCTTCTGAAATGCCAAAAGCAATGCTGGAAAGCATACTTCAATGACAGATGAAAGACCACTGATCCAGAACAACTTTTCCTATAATGTATGATAATGACATATGGATGCATAATATATAAAAGCAGAGAGATTATTCCTTTTCTGCCTAATGTTACCTGCCAGAACAGAGGATTTGCCATCAAACTCTGTCCTTTGTTCCAACAATGCTGTATATATGATGCTTCAAAGTAAGATGGAACAAACCCATAATGCGCTTGGCCCATTGTGTACTACTAATGCTCCAAGACCTCGTGTGTAGAATACTGTTTCTTTTTGGTCCAAAATCTTTGGGTAAATTTGTAGAACTAATGAGAGTACATAGTAATGTCACAAGCCATTGAAGGTGTAATGTTATAATCCCGTGGCCCGCGTGGGTATTGCAGGGGATCCATGATAGAAACAAAAGATAAACAAAAGTGATCTTAGAATATAAATCAATTGCAAAAGTATAATTCATTATTATTTTTAAATTAAATACCTTCTAATAATGTTATTAATAGCAGTTCAAAAATCTGTGTTGTGGTTTCCTCTTTCATTTAATGAAGTCTACCTAGTGCCTAGAAATGGCTTTTATGGGGGGCCCGTGAATGGTTTGGTGGGCGGACTGGGGATCCGTGCTAATGAAAAGTTTGGGAACCACTGCTATAATCACATTAAAAAGATGCCATCCTAGGAGCATGCAATTATTTCCATCAGGTCATTACAACAGGAAAAAGAAGGCTGGGGGCTCTCCAAGTGGAAGTAATTCGGGAGTCAGGGTCTTTTAGCTATTTGTACAGTGCCTGGCACAATGGAGTCCTAGTGCATAACTGGGGCTCTTAGGAGCTATGGAAGTACAAATCAATAATGCCTGACATAACAATTTAGGCTTGGTATGTAAATGAATTATGGCGCTGTGTTACAACTCCTTTCACAAAATGACAAAATCCTTCAGATGAAATTGACTCTTGTACCAATCATTAGCAATACGAATAAGGATGATGATGACTGCAACATACACAGACATTTCAGACTTCACAGTGAAAAAATGAAAACCTATATATTGCAGACTTGATCATATATGAAGTCTAAGGGTGAAACTTCCTGTGCTCCATTGGCTTATGTAGCAGTGAAAATTAGGAGCAGGATCCAGCAGAAAATTTAAAACAATTGCATTAGTTTTGGATTTTCTTCACCTGCCAGTTTAATTTTTAGCTGTTGTTGTTACAAGCACTCGAGACCCCTGTTTGTGTAGCACTCCTTTCCCACAAGTATTCTGCTTCCACTGTCATCCAAGAGACATTCACATAGCTCTTAGCTGTGGTGCGAGGGGAAACTGGGCTGAAATTTAATTTAATCCTTTATCTGTTGGAGAGCAGGCAGTGAATTCAAGGCACAGAGTGTCAAAGGTACTTAGGAAGTGGAAGCTGGAGCCTAAACACCTCTGAAGATTTGGGGCAAATTACTGATAAGGCGAGACATTTTACATTCTGACTAGATTTGGTAAGGTGTGACTTTGGAGGCACAGGTTTTCATAGTTGTTCTATAGGTGGTAGTAACGTTGTTCCTTCCAGAGATTCAAACCTTGTGGTGACAATGGGAAAAACAGGATTTGGTGAGGATTTGTTTATCATCTTCTGGAAACCTAGAGTCCAAAAAAGTACAGATACCATTGGCAGGTTTGGTGAAATGATGATTGGCTTGGACTCTGGAGCCAATGACAGCATCTGAGGTGATGTTCACTTCCGGTCAGGGTATGAGGGACATCAAAATGATTCTGTACTCACCTGTTTTATGACAGCAGGATTCCAGCGACCATCATCCTGCCTCACACCGTGGGTAGTGGTTTAACAGATTCACCATCATAGTGGGCAGCTGGACAGTTGACAGCTGCCACTCGAATGGGCAGCTAGACAGCTGGCCAGCTTCATTTCTTTTTCCCACAGTGCACAACCAAACTGGGGTGTTCGCTGCCACAAATCGTTCCTGAGACCAAAACCTTAGTAAGATTCAAAGAGAGGTTAAATGTCCTCTTCAGAGCGACATCCAGAGTTTTAGAAGGGATGAAACCTTGTTGGTTTGAGACAACTGCTAACTACTGAGCATTAGAATGAGACTTAGGGGCAGATTTAGCCTACATCTGTCTACTGTGGCGTTTCTATGCCTTCCTCTGAAGCATCTGGTACTGGCCGCTATCCCAGACAGGCTACTGGTCTAGATGGACCATTGATTGAGTGTAGGAATGCCTGTGCTAGTGTGTGGCCCTCATCCTCAGTACTGGTTTAGCTATGCTAGGTAAAGGACCCGAGTGGAAGAGCAAAGGCACATCAGCTTTATTTCTCCCTCATTCTGGGACTTGCTGGGGTTACCTGGCCTCAAATGCAAGTCAGAGCAGACTCAGCTGCACAGGTAACATTCTCCATCTCAATGTGTCACTCAGAACACACAATTAATAACATAAATGTGCAGAAATATGAATCATGCCCAGAAATCTTCCCAAAGTACCTGGATCATTTTCTGTTCAGCCTGATTCAACCAGAACATGGTGTGTGTTTGTGCTTTGCTGGTAGGTCTGTGAATGCTCTGAAATGTTTCTCATGTAAGGACATAAGACCGTAAGAACAGCCATACTGCATCAGCCCATAGGTCCATCAAGCCCAGAATCCTGTCTTCCAACAGTGGCCAATGCCAGGTGCCCCAGAGGGAATGAACAGAACAGGGAATCATCAAGAGATCAATTTCCTGTTGCCCATTTCCAGCCTCTTGCAACCAGAGGATAGGGACACCGTCCTTGCCCATCTTGGCTAATAGCCATTGATGGACCTATCCACCATGAATTTATCTAGTTCTTTTTTAGACTTTGCTATAGTCTTGGCCTTCACAACATTCTCTGGCAAGGAGTTCCACAGGTTAACTGTGCATTGTGTGAAAAAAATATTTTCTAATGGGTGTTTTAAACCGGCTGCCTATTAATTCCATTTGATGAGCCCTAGTTCTTGTGTTGTGAGAAGGAGTAAATAACAATTCTTCATCTATTTTCTCCACACCAGTCATGATTTTATACACCTCTATCATATCCCCCCAATTGTCTTTTTTCCAAACTAAAAAGTCCCAGTCTTATTAATCTCTCCTCATATGGCAGAAGCTCCATACCCCTAATCATTTTTGTTGCCCTTTTCTGAACCTTGTCCAATTCCAATATATCTTTTTTGAGGTGGAAAGACATGGGAAAACAAAGATTTTTCATATATTTTATTGCAATGTTTTAGCAGAATAAACTAAAGCATGTAACAATTCAAATGTAAAGATACTGTTCAGTACCTAACAACTGAGTATTACAAATTGTAACAAATGTAGACCCAATCCATCAATCTCAAGGAAGAAGGAATCCTATTATTTTCATTGTTGCAGGCAGAGTTCAAATTACTTTCATCCGCTAAAGTGCAGTTTAGTTTAGTTTCTCCCTAAAGTTCCTATAAGTCTCTTACAAAGTGAAATTCCCAAGTGTTCTGTACAGGGTTTTTCAGTTACAATGCTTTGTGGTGATTTTTGATTACATAAGTACCAAGATCTAGCTTTGGGCCTATTTCCTTAAATGCAGGTATGACCAAAATCAGTGACAAACTGCGGAGTAGCAAGAGATTCGAAGCTTAAAAAATGCCTTGGGAACCCATTTCCTGAGTGTATACTCTGTACTATGGAAAAGGAACATGTGTCCTCTTCTGTAACTCCGTGGCTATATAAGCTATTTGCATGGGAGTTTGCATGTGCCACTGAGAAACAGGGAAACCAGGGGTTCATACTGTCTGACAGATGGTGCATCTGACTTGCCCTTTAGAACCTGTATTATCTGCCAATTGGCATGAACAACCTGTCATCAGTCCAGGAGGGTGGGTATTCAGTCCAGACCAGGAAGCAGAGAGGGCCATGCTACAGGAGTATGCTCATGCTACAGCTGGGAAGGAGTCTCCCAGACCAGGTCAACAGCTGGAACATTTGCACTAAAAATAGTAATACGGACACTTAGACTCTCAAGCCTGCCTGCTCCCTAGACCTGAGCTCCAGCCTGAGTCAGACACCCACATGGCTATTTTGAGGCCCTTGAGCATGAGCCTGTTAGTGAGAGGCTGTCTACGCAGGCTGGGAGGGTCTCTCTCCCCTTCAGCGTAAACAGACCCTTGGGGTGGGGGGAGTGGGCAGGGTGGAGAACCAGTTTCCCCGCTTTCCTTGGCCAGGAAAGAAGAGGCCAGGGCATTCCAGGCCTAGGAGAATCTGAATATTTACAGAGAGGCAGCCGTGTTAGTCTGTATTCTATCAAAACAAAAAAAGAGTCATGTAGCACATTAAAGACTAACAAAATAATTTATTAGGTGATGAGCTCTTGTGCGAAGAAGTGGGTCTGTCCCATGAAAGCTCATCACCTAATAAATTATTTTGTTAGTCTTTAAAGTGCTCCTTGACTGCTTTTTTGTTTTGAAGGAGAATCTGAGTGCTTCTTGGCTGCTCAAGGACTGGATTGGAAGTTGAGTGGCTGCAAAAAGTGAAGGTTCCTTGTTTGTTATAAAAATGGAAAAGAGCCACAAAGTAGGATTTTAGCGGAACCTCTGAACTGACCCATAGCTAAGGTTGTTCTCTTTTTGGGGTTTTGGTGGGGCAGGGTGTTTGGGGTTAAGAACAGCATGGAGCTACAAAATGAGGGTGGTATACATATTCTTTATATTGGAGCATGATATTCCAGCCTTGGTTAGCACTGCACTAGGTCAATATTTTGTTCATGCTGCTGTCCTTAGCCAAACACTCATCACCAAAAGTTTATGATGCCCTTACTGAATAGCAGAAAAGTTGTATTTAAATTAAATAACAGAGTTCCAAATATCAGTGTTAAAACTTTGGTAGGGCTCGGGTACATTCCATTAACAACATTTCTCTAATATCAGCTGGTATAAACCTCAATCAGGAGTACAGACCATGGAGAACAGAGCCATTTATGTGTTATCAATTCTCCAGAAAGAATTCTTGTTTCCAGTATCAGGCTCCCAGATGCCTTTAAATGATTCGTGTTTTAGGAAAGGTTTACTCTTCATTACTTTTAAAAAATAGACTTGGTGAGCCACCTACTGTGTCTAAAACGTGGTGAGAACTAAATTTCTTTTTGTGCAGGATTAGGCCACCAATTTGTACCAGTTTGACTTATTAGAACCAGAATTCCCATATCAGTGGCCACTGAGACAAACAACTGTGAACATTCAAGGAACTGAAATGAAAATGAGTAACTGCAAATGTATTTTCAAATATGTTTGTAGCTAAATATAACAGGCTTATTCAAAATGAACTGGATAATTTTAGAGCATAAAGAGTTTGATTCGGAATGAGGCTGAGCAACCTAAATTCCAGCTGTGGTTTCTTGCAACGTTCTATGATAAGCCATATTGTTCCCAAAGGCAGAAGAGTTTGGAGCTTGGGACACTGGATGGTATTCTCTAATTTTAAGTTGTGCGAGAGAATGGCTGGAGAGAGAGAGAGTTCTGTAGTAAAATATAGCCTTCCCTGCATGAGAAACAAATGAAGCTCCACAGGCTGCCCTGATTTAGTAACCGAAATGGCTACTCACAATTTTAAACCCTTCCTAAGACCCCCACTGTAACTACAAAAAGGAAAAAAGATGCGTTAAATATTCATGGTGTACTCCATCTTTGCTGTCATAATCTGCCAATATGGTCATCCTATAGAACGGGACTCAATCTTCGTTAGCCTTCCTGACTGAGCTAACCTCGTTATCCCCAGCCTTGCTCTGGCCTACTTATACCTGGCCCTGCAGATGTCCGGGACCAGCACCTGGTGAAGTGAGTCTGCGCTCAGGAAAGCTCACGCTCTAAACTTTTCCGTTAGTCTGTAAGGTGCCACAGGACCCTTCGTTGCTGAATCTTCATTATGTGACAGGTCAATTCCCCGTATAAGACAAGAAGAGATGCTTCTATACCCCTTATGCACTCTGGAGTGCAGAGATATTTCGAGAACATACTATTCACCATCTCTCCTTTAAACTGAGTTCAGGTGTGGCCTGGACAGTCAGATAGGACAAGCAGGTAATACAGGTTGACCATCTCTTGTCCAGCACCCTTGGGACCTGACTGGTGTCAGACAAGAGAATTTGGTGGACCACAGGAGGTCAATGTTTCTAGCACATTATCAGCGCTTTCACTGCTTACTGGGCTCCTAGAAAACATTAGAGGGTAAATCACAGCTAAATAACAGCACAGAACACCGAGAGCCAGGACTGGTGGCTGTAAACAAACTTTATGGGACCGTGAGAAACTTGGCAACACCCATGACAGTGGTTGTCCACCAAACTAAAATCATGCCGGCTTACGGAGTTTGCTGGACAAGAGGGGTTCCTGATTAGAGAGGTTCCACCTGTACAGGTTGACTAGGTAATGACTGCTTAGGGAGGGGTTCTGTAATAAGTAATCTGTTGCAAAAAAACGTGAACATCCTTCTGAGATGTATTAGCAAGAGTGCTGTAAGCAAGGTATGAGAAGTAATTCCTCTGATCTACTTTGCACTGATTAGGCCTCAACAGGAGTATTGTGTCCAAGGAGAGCAACAAAACTGATTAAAAAGTCTAGAAAAGATGGCCTATGGTGGAAGATTGAAAATATTGGATTTACTTAGCATGGAGAAGAGAAGACTAAGTGGGGCCATGATAACAGTTCACAAGTACATAAAAGGCTGTTACAAGGAGAACAGAGAATAATACTGGACCTCTGCCGATTGCTCTACTGTCCTTTACTTCTATGCATTAATGCAGAGCCAACCCAGAGGGGCCCAGCTGGTTAGCAGGGCCCAAGGTGTCATGCTGACAGTGGGATCTAGCCAGTGGATACTATATAGTTAATTGCAGCATGGACCCCTGAAGGTGCAGAGCCCAAGGCAACTGCCTTGATCATCTTGCCCTGTGGCTGAACCTGCATTAATATATAATTTCTGCTGAATCAGGCACTGCACACTACAGTGAAGTGCAGAGCAACTTCTAGCCTCCCTCTGACTGAGCAGCATATAATGATCTTTCTTAAAATTGCCTCTCACAGATTGGTTGAATTGTTACTTATTGGCTACGTCTACACGGGCACGCTACATTGAAATAGTCTATTTCGATGAATAATGTCTACACGTCCTCCAGGGCTGGCAACGTCGACGTTCAACTTCGACGTTGGGCAGCACCACATCAAAATAGGCGCTGCGAGGGAACATCTACACGCCAAAGTAGCACACATCGAAATAAGGGTGCCAGGAACAGCTGCAGACAGGGTCACAGGGCGGACTCAACAGCAAGCCGCTCCCTTAAAGGGCCCCTTCCAGACACAGTTGCACTAAACAGCACAAGATCCACAGAGCCGACAACTGGTTGTAGACCCTGTGCATGCAGCATGGATCCCCAGCTGCCGCAGCAGCAGCCAGAAGCCCTGGGATAAGGGCTGCTGCACACGGTGACCATAGAGCCCCACAGGGGCTGGAGAGAGAGTGTCTCTCAACCGCTCAGCTGATGGCTGCCATGGCGGACCCCGCTATTTCGATGTTGCGGGACGCGGATCGTCTACACGTGCCCTACTTCGACGTTCAACTTCGAAGTAGGGCGCTATTCCCATCCCCTCATGGGGTTAGCAACTTCGATGTCTCACCACCTAACGTCGATTTCAACTTCGAAATAGCGCCCAACACGTGTAGCCGTGACGGGCGCTATTTCGAAGCTGGCGCCGCTACTTCGAAGTAGCGTGCACGTGTAGACGCGGTCATTGTGTGAACAGTGTTCTGCTAGAGCTGGGAATTATCTGATGAAACTTAGGTTGTCAAACCTGAAGGGTGTGTCCACACTAGCCGGCTACTTTGAAGTAGCTGGCACAACGTCGAAATAGTACGTATTGTGTCTACACGTGCCGTGAGCTATTTCAATGTTGAAATTGACATTAGGCGGCGAGACGTCGAAATTGCTATTCCTATCTGAAGATGGGAATAGCGCCCTACTTCAATGTTCAACGTCAAAGTAGGGCATGTGTAGATGATCCACATCCTGCTACATCGAAATAGTGGGGTCCTCCATGACGACCATCAGCTGAGTGGTTGAGAGACGCCCTGTCCAGCTCCTGCAGGGCTCTACAGTTGCTGCATGCAGCAGCCCTTAGCCCAGGGCTTCTGGCTGCTGCTGCTGGTGCTGCTGGTGCTGCAGCTGGGGGTCCATGCTGCGTGCACGGGGTCTGCAATTGGTTCTCAGCTCTGTGGATCTCGTGCTGTGCAGGCTGTGTGTGTCTGGGAGGGGCCCTTTAAGGAAGCGGCTTGGGGCTTTGCTGGCCCCTTATTTGGATGGGGAGCGCTTGTGTGTGTGGATGCTCCGCATTTCCTTCCAGGGCAGGTCCTTTTGACGTTCTCCATTGCTACTTCGACATTGAACGTCGATGGCACCAGCCCTGGAGGACGTGTAGACGATACACGTCGAAGTAGCCTATTTCAATGTTCTTACGTCGAAATAGGCTACTTTGATGTAGTGTGCTACTGTAGATGTAGCCGAAATGTTTCATGAATGTATATCAGGTTCAATAAACATTTGCCGAACCACAGGCAGACTTCCAGTGGTGGATGCCAGAGGCTTGGCACCCCAGGATTTCTAGGGTGGGCAGCCTCTGTAGAGAGAAGTCACTGTGGCCAGAGAAACCTTGACAGTCCCTATGTCAACAGATTGTGTATACACACAAAAGCAGATTGAAAGAGCAATCCACTCTGTCAACAGAGAGCAACCAGGCTTCCTGGCCTTCTCTCAACAGCATGGCTGATGGGAAGCTTTGCAAACAGGGCTGTCCAGGGAACTGGAAGCCCTCTTTGTTGACAGAAGTGTCCACATGGGCACTTTGTTGACAAACAGTGTTGACAGAAGCACTATTCCTGATCAGAGACAGGGATAACACTGCCAACTGAACAGCTGAGTTTCATCGACAAACTCCCGACAGAGTGATTTAACCTTGTAGATGCTTGGCGAGTTTTGTTGACAAAAGGGCTGTTCTGTCAGCAGAAGCTGCCCATGTAGATGCAGCTGTAATGTCTGAGGGTCTGGGACAGCCCTACCATGGGGCCTACCTCAGTTTGTCAGCTTTCAGAGCTTCCAGACTCCCAGGCTGCTCAACCTCCGCAAATGGTTAGCTAGCTGCCCTGAGAAATAGGAGGCCTGCCAGCCAAGGAAATTGGTGGCTCCAGGGTCTTCAGTTCTGTGACAGTCCACACTATGGCGCTGAATCAGAGCCAAAGAGTGTGGAATCTTGGGCAGGTGCTTTGTGAAATATATATAATTCTTCTCAGTTTCATAACTGGTCAACATTCAATAGCTATAATGAAGCTAAAAAAATAAGGTCAGTTTGACACAGAGATGCTGAAGTCTTGGGAAGATTTGGTTTTGAAAACGGTGTGCATTGTTATGTTTTAAATAAACGTTTTTCAGAGGCCAATTTGTGGTAATTCTGGGCTTAGGCCAGCTTTGTATAACGTCCACTTTCGTGGCTTCAGTCGGCGTGCAGAATTTTCCTCACTGAGTATTTCGGCTAGGTTGCCACCCCATCTTTCCACCGTAGCGAATACAAATAACCAGTTCTTTAATATTCTGTTTATATTTCAGAGCTGCACATAGAGCTCTTTTCTCTAGCCTCTGTGAATGTTATCTGGTTGTCCCTGACTACTTACATTATGCAGTCACTACACTTATGAGAGATGTCAGGGTATATAGAGTTGGTCCGATACAGTACACCTGCAGAAACATAAATTTTAAATATCCTTTGCTTTTAAAAACCCATTAACAGTCATTTTTGTAAAGGTTGTTTATTTGAAGGTGAGTAGGTAAACTGACAGATGAACTCTCTAAGGACTGGCAAACTCCATTTCAGTTCATGAAATGTTATGCTCAGACAGAGAAATAATTTTATGTTTCAAAAACAAATTTCAAAGTCTATAGGAGCTAAAGTTATTCCAGTCTCCACTCAATGATTTCAAACCTGGTCATAGCTCTTTACTATCCCTTTTCTGTGGGGACTATTATTCTGGACAAACACAAGCAGCTATTCTTGCAATAGAGAAGGATTTGTATAAGAGGAGAGAAACAGAGTTAACACTGCTGTGAAAAAAACATTGAAGATAATTAGGCAAGCAAATTAAATGCATAGTTGTTAATGATCCTCAAAACACGATGATAATATTGAGTTTAGTTCTGAACACAGAGAACCTCAGTGTTTGTAAAGATACTGGAATGTACAGTAGATATTTTAATAAATAATCAAATTGAAAAAATACTCAAGCTGTCCTATTGATTGGATTGAATTGCATTGCCAAGCGGTGCAGTTGATCACAGGAATAATTTTTCAACCCACTCTCTCTTTAAAAATAGATATTTAAAAAGGTATTTTAGGTTGTTCCTAGGGTATTTATCATATGCAAAAAATTTAATTCTTCTGTTAAGAGGCTTGAAAAAGAAATGTTATGCTCCAAATGCTATGCAAAACTCTCTGTGATTTATGCAGTGAGACATGAGGGCCATGCTATAAGCAAAACAGTAAAGCATGACAAGGTGAGCAGTTTGCCACAGTATCTATACATTACAGTGAATAGCATTGGGAGTGGGGAGTTCGGTAAGGGACACAATGACAAGGCAGTAAATAAGTAATTTAATTAAAGCCATTTAAATAAATAAGCCTTAAAGTTGAAGAAATAGCTTCAGCTTTCTACTGACTGCAGGAGGTCTCATTGCCCGTAAAGGGAACTGCACGTTCATATTCAATAGCAGAATAGATGTCAGAATAGACTACACAATAATCCCTGAAAGTGATAATATTTAGGAAAAAATGAACCTCATGAAATGCATAATTTTACAGTAAGATTTGGAGAAACTTCCAGAGGTATTTATTCAAAGTTGATGTAAAAGCTAAAACAATTCCCTTCAAATAATTCTTCTTTTCCAGCCTTTCTGGAACAAGACACGTAAAAGTGCAATTTGGACAAACTAGTCTTTTTATTTAATTAGAATGAGGTTCAATTTGCCCTATTTTGCCTTTATATAGCCAAGCTTTGTATCTTTGTCTGGCAAAGATCTAGTTAATTCCTCTGCTTTTTTTGAAACTCGCTTGTATGGTTGAACCACCAGACTGATGACAAGCTGTCTTAACTGATTATGCCATGCTCTTTCTATCATTGCATAATCCCTGCTTTAATTTCATTGGACTCTTTCTAAATGTCTTGTGCAAAGATACTGCACCTAAAGCAATTCTCTGATGGCATGTTCTTAAAAAGCTTCCCTTCGAGCTCACATTGTGAAAATCTGCGTAAGTCACAAGCTTTGAAAGGATTGCAGTTGCTAGTTCCCAGAGACATAAAATATACAGGAAAGATGTGCTGAATTCAGAAACGGCTGATTTGGCTTTTAAATGGCATCAGCTCCTTAGGCTGGAATTGACCCACACTTCTCAGTGACTGAGACATTATTTATAATTAGGACTTCACGTTTTTCAATGACTTTAAACTATTTCAATTCCACCTTATAGTATTTGATGCAATTCCATTAAAATAAAGACATTAATTCTTAAGTTACATTGGATTTAAACTGGATTTATAAATATATTGTACATTTATTTTGCATACATGTTTGGGAGAAAAATGTCCATAAGTCTCTGAAAGGAACCCTTTCTGGATTTTAATTTTCAGTATACAAACAGTGTTAACTTTTGGGTTGCACCATAAAGCATTGAAGTCATACGGCGTGGTTTAAACTGAAGCACAGAGCTTTAACTCTTCTCCTTTCTTCAGATGCAATCCAAAGCTTTACTGGAAAAATAACTCAGGAAGGAAATTAAGTATGGATATCCCGAGCCCAAGAGATTGAAAATATGAGCTCTGAAAAGAGGCAGTTACAATGAGGACTGTTTTTGTAACCTTAAATGCGACATATATTGCCAGCAATTTATAATAACAAAATACAGTTATTTAAGGCTTTCTGCTCTGTTTTTGGTTTAGGTTCTGTCTGGAGCATACAGATCTGGGGTTAGATCAGGTTCTTCTTATGTTGGCTCTTTTTAAAAAATTCTGGTTGTGTGTTCATAGCCATTCTACCATTATGGTTGCTTCTCTTTCAAACATCAGAGCTGAAGTGCTAGCCTTTGTCGACATCACATTATTTCATTCTCTCATTTGTGTTGACCTAAATGAAGGCTCTGCTCTGGAGATACACGTGGACATCTCTTTACGTTTTCCTCACTTGGGCCCCAAACCTATAATGGTCTTGGGACCACATGCAACTCTTTGCATGACAGGAATCTCATGTTGTCCTGGCAGCTATTGAAGAAAGAATATTTCCCTCAAAGAATTCACTGGACATCTGGCATCAAAGTCTAGATCCCAAATTCCCCCTGGCCCTTCCTCTTACTGGGACCCCACTCTTTACATACTCCTCTGAAACTGCCCCCCGCAACTCACGCATCTGATGAAGTGGGTCTTTGCCCACAAAAACTTAGACTCCAAAAGATCTGTTAGTCTATAAGGTGCCACAGGACGTCTTGTTGTTCTCGAGGATATAGACTAACACGGCTACCTCTCTGATACTCATCCCGTATATTCACTCCCTGTGCTGAGCTGCCCTTTCCCCAAGTCAGCGCAGCTGCAGCTGCAGGTAAAATCAATCAGGAGCTGGCAGGACAGCACATGCAGCACATGCCAGTACAGGCAGCAACGTCAGAGGGACCCAGGGGCTCTGCCATGGAAGTAAAGCAGGGTATGTTGGGTGTGGGGGGAGTAGGACAGTGTGTTTTGTTCCCCTTCTAAGATTTTAAGGGGGACCTGGTGCCCCAGCAGTGCTGGGCAGCCCCTCCCTGGGGCAGCTGCCCCTGCAGCTGGGAACACCACTGTGGGGAGGTGACTAAGGTAATTGCTATGATTATTAAAACCTAGCCAAAAAATGTCAAACTTGAAAATAAACCCCAGTTCAGATGTCTCCCTTTGTAATCTGACCTTGAAGTCTCTTTGTTTTCAAATGCAGTTTTTCAAGTCTATAATACTATGGCCTGCTCCATTGAAATGCTCACTGGCAGGTTGGTGCATATCTGGATTCCTAATGTCTGATTTGTGTTCATTCATTCTTTGGCAAAGAAATTGTCCACTTTGTCCGATATACATAGCAGAGGGCCATTGCTGGCACATGATGGCATATATAATATTAGTGGAGGTACAGGAATAATAGCCTTTGATCCTGTAACCGATGTGGGCAAGTCCAGTGGGCCTGTCCCCCAAAAAGCTCATCACCTAATAAATTATTTTGTTAATCTTTGAAGTGCTACCTGACTGTTTTGTTTTGTGAAGGTACAGGCTAACATGGCTGCCTCTTTGGGCTTTTAGACGTTATTTAGCAGCAAATTAGAGCTAATAACAGCACAGAATACTGAACACCAGGACTTGTGGCTGTAAAAAAACTTTATGGGACCATGACAAACTTGGGCACGCCCATGGGGCGTGGACATGTGGCTAACTAAAATCAAGCCAGATTAAGGATGTTGCTGGATGGGAGAGTTCCAGATTAGAGAGGTTCAACCTGAAGGCCTGTTCTCAATGGCGGCCTGCAGCATGTCTTCCCAAAAGTACTTGCACATGTGAACAATTTACATGTGTTCAACTACCACATGTGTAGGTGATGGAACGGTAAAGGCAACTTCCATTCCAGCAATTAAAGAAACAGCAACCAAAGTCCAGGCTCTGTAGGTGAACGTCCACACAAAATTTATATATCCAGGTCAGCCTCTGTGACAACAAAGAGAGCCATTCAACAGAGGGTTTTGGGTCATTTTCCTTTTTGGGGAAGAACTGAAAATTAGAGCCTGCCATCCTGGTAACATATAATCAAATATGAACAGTAAGGGAAGTATGATGCCTAATAGGCTTAATGTCATTATATCTAGACATAGTTCAATGGGCAATGCTCTACTCACGCACTCTATGAACTTGCCTGTAAGTGCAATTAGCTCAGCAGCTGGACTGAGTGATGTTTACAAACATGTAAAGAATTCCCCCAGGTGGCAGTTAGCCATCAACAAGCTGTTCAGAAGATGTACTGACAAAGCCTTTATGGGTCACAATCAGTACACACTCCTCCTTTGCAAGTCATGTGAACAGTTCTCAAGAGTCACTTTGTGCCAGAGAAATGTTCAAAACAGGAAAAAAGGAAACATTTAAATGAGCTAGAATTCAGGGCAGTGCTTTGAGCAGTGCTGGATCCAAAACTATTCATAAATTAAATGGTAGTGCTCAGGAGATCAGACACCTCCAACAAGTCATATCTGTGTTGCCAAACAGAGGGTCACGAGGGCCATCTGTAATGTCAAAATAGATGAAATTAACATTCGTGTCAGAGACCCATCTGACAGCTGTAGCACCAGTTAGTTTAGCAGGAACTCTGAAGTGAACTGCAGACTGGCTTAGCTGAAAAATAATCTTTCCAGGATGGCATCTTCAAACTGGATTTACCAAAAGGTGTACACATTCATGACAAAGGACAACTCAAAATTACCCTTGTTCTGCAAATGCGCCTAAGCGCTAATAACTCCACTTCTTTCTCTGGCAGTTTGCGCTAATCAAAATGGGGAGAGAAAAGTAAATAACTGAGAAAGGAAGTAAATAAGTGGATGCACCTTCTTCCGGAAGACCAGTGGAGCATCTACACATGTAAGGCGCTCTTCCAGAAGGAATCTGGAAGAAGGTGCCTCATTCTCTGGATTCTGTACTCTGCTGCAGAACTAGGAAAGAGTGCCTTCTTCCGGAAGAGTCTTCTGGAAAAAAGCATGTGTAGGCACTCGCAGACCGCTTCTTCCTGTGGTCTGCCATGGCAGCAGCCTGCTGGAGAGCGTAGACGCTCTAGGCAACCCCAGTGGGCCTCTATGGTCTCTGGGTCCTGTGGCTTTGAAAGCTGCAAGGAGCAGGAGACCACATGGCTGGAAGCCGATAGTGTGAGACAGGCAGCCCTAGCAAGGCTGCCAGCCACACTCAATCAAGGCCCTGCATCACCCATCAAGCCCTGACCCGGAGAGATGGCTAGCAGGCCGGCACCCTGTGCTGCCCAGGGGATCCCTGGGAACCCAGACAAGGGCAGCCAAGACCTCGACCAGTCTCCTAAATGGAGGGCCCCCTCATGGACTGAGCCAGAGCTCCAGGACCTCCTGGTGCTCTGGTGCGATGAAGAGGTCCTCTGTGGCCACCTCTCCTGGACCCCAGAGCAAGTGTGATGCAGGGTGAAGGAGCTCCGGCAGGGGTACGTGCAGGCCCAGGACAGCCCATGGAGAGCCCCTCAAGTGTGCTGACGGCTCCTCAGGAGGCACGGCTGCACCCAGCTAACCTGCGCCCCAGGTAGGGACCCCCCATGGCCAAGCCCTCCCCAGCCCACAAGCCCATTGCTGGGGTGGGCCACCATGGCCAGCGCCCTGTCCTGGTACCATGACCCTGGGGCCAGCATAGGGAGTGCACGTGGGCCCGCACAGCAGCATCCCCTCGTACACAGCTGTCCCATGAGTCTGGGGAGGGGGCAACCACCCAGGTGGGCTGAGGCCATGCTACCCAGATCTGGATGTGGCACTGACCCCCCCCTCTCCCTACCCTCCCTCTCTTACAGCAGCACCATCTGAGGGCCAGGGGAGCTGGACGAGGAGCCCGGAGCCTGCCAGCCCCGTCCAGGCTGGAGGACTCAGCATCCCACCAGCCGGGCACAGACCAGCCCCAGCCCCAGCCCCAGCCCCCATGTCATGGTGGCCATGGGTGTGCCTGACCAGGTGCCAGGGCAGTGAGGATGAGGCTGTGGCCTGCACTGTAGCCCTCCACCACCAGAATGCCCTTGCAGAGAGGCGGCTGGTCCTCAATGAGGCTGAGCTGAAGTGGAGGTGGGACACATGAGGGGGAGGTATTGGGGATGCTCCACACAATGTTTGGGTCCCTGGCAGACTAGCCCTCAGCCATCCCCACAGCCTCCCCACCGGCTCCCCAAGGCCCCCACCACTGCCCCCTGGCTGCCTGCCCCACCACCCATGCTGCTGCTGCCCCCCCGACTGCTCACACCCGCCAGCCCATGACCCCGAGGCCCTGGCCACACTACTGCCCCCCGGCCTGCCTGTGGCCACCCTGAGGAACCTTGCAGCATGGCTCATGGCCATGGTGGGCTCTGTGGAGGGTCCCCCAAGCCACAATCTGCCCCTCTGACTCCCCTGCTGAGGCTGGGCCAGCTGTGGACCAGCCATAACTGCTGGTGCTCCTGGCCCCATCAGCACCCTGCAGGGGACCGTGCACCTAGGGTGGAAGGGGCACCTGTGAGCACTGGGGCTTACGGCCTTCCACCCTGTCCCTTGACTAGGGCCCCCACCATTCCTGGTCCAGGTACCTTCCCAGTTCAATTGCCCCCGTTCCCTGATCCCACTGTATATAGTTAGTAAGTGTTTGGTTAATATATGTTAGTTTTAATATTTCCTAGTTATTTTTTACACAACGTTTTCCCATGTTCTGTGTTCTTTCTTAAATATGCATATTCCAGTTGTACCCCCACCGTGTCCCTGGGTATTGTGGGGGGAGAGTAGGGGGTTGGGGATGAGTGTGTGTGTGTGTGTGTGTGTGCGCGCGCGCAGGGGGCGCATGTGGTGGGCGTGTGGGGGAGGGCGGGGGGTTAGTAGTCCCTATTGGTGAATGCCTCCCGGAGCACCTCACGGATCCAGACCCCATCATGGTTGAGCCGCCTGTTGGGGGCCGCGACAGGCTGCTGGTACTGGGGGGCTGGCTCCACCATCCAGCCCTGGGGCAGGGTCCCCTCATGTGCCTCAGTGAGGTTATGGAGTGTGCAGCAGGCAGCCGCAACCTGCAGGACATTCTCCACCCTCACACTGGGGTGCATGAGGAGCCATCTGAACCGTGCCTTCAGACGGGCAAATGCGCACTCGACTGGGTACAGGACCCGTGTGAGCCAGGGGTTGAACAGTTCCTGGGAGGGTGTGAGGTGGCCTGTGTATGGGCACATCAACCAGGGCTGGAGTGGGTAGGCCAGATCACCCACGAGGCAGAGGGGCATGGCGCCCTCCCTGACAACGTGCTCCTACCGGGCATGAAAGTTTCAGCCTCCATCCTGTGAAAAAGGATGGAGTTCTGCAGGATGTGCCCATCATGTGCCCTGCCCAGCCAGCCAACTTAAATGTCTGTGAAACTCCCGCGGGCACCCACCACTGCCTGGAGCACAACTGAGTGGTACCCCTTGAGGTTGACTTATCAGCCACTGCTGTGGTCTGGGGCCCTGATGGGGATATGCATCCCATTGATCACCCTGAAACACTGGGGAAACCTGAGCTCTGCAAAGCCCTTGATGAGCCCCATCCAGGTCCCCAATGTGCACCAGCATGTAGTTGATAGCTCTCATGACCTACAGGGGAACGGGAGTGGGCGCACTCGTGGGTGTGCACAGGGGGGTCCCTGCCCTCTTCCCTGTCTTCCCCCTCCCTCCCTACTGCCCCTCCCCACTGAGGGACCCCTCTGGCAGCGAGCATGTGGTATCCCCCTGGGCTAGGCCTGCCCACCCCCCGGTCCAGCCCCACACTTCCCACAGCCCTCGGGGTCTCCCGTCTCCGCTGGCCCCCTCACTCCCCCATGGCTGGGGCAGGGCTTACCTGTAGTACGATGGCCCCAACGGTGGATGTGTCCACCCCAAATTGCTGCCAGATGGCCATGTGCCTCTCTTGGGAGAGGGCCGGCCTCATCCAGGTGTCCTGGCATTGGAGCATGGGGGGAGCCAGCTGCAGATCTCCAGGAAAGTCTCTTTCTTAATTCGGAGGTTCTGCAGCCAGTGGTCATTTACCTACTCCCCGTGATGACCCTGTACCACCACTCTGTACTGGTGGCTTGGGTCCAGATGCGCTGGATGGCTTGGGGGGAAAGCCTAGCAGGGGCGATAGGGGGTCAGGACCCACGGGCCTGGGTGTCTGTCACCACAGGAGGCCAAGGAGGGTGGCCAGGAAGACAGCTAGCCTGTGGGTAAGGGCCAGCCTGATGGTCTGCAGCTGCTGGGGGTCCAAGCCTGCTGGTTGTCCTGTGCTGGACAGGGACCTGGGTCTGCCTTGCTGCACGTAGGCTTGGCAGACCTTGGCAGCTTGTGCAGGGAGGGGCTATTTGGGTGGGGCCCTTTAAAGGGCTGTGTGGCCAGCAGCCTTGGAAGGGCTCCCTATCCGTGCAACCCTGTCTGCACCATTTCCTACCCTGTTCTTGAGGAAGAGCACCAGTGCATGTGTGAACGTGCTCTTCTGGAAGAAGGGGCGGCTCTTTCATGGGCTGTTTAGCATGTAGACATGTTCATCTGCAAGATGATCCTGCAGAGGACATCTTCCGGAGGACCATCTTTCTGAAAAAGTGGAATGTGTAGAAATGGCCCTTGATTCTAGATGTCTCTGATCTTAGAAGTTTATTGAAAGTTAGGAAAAGCTATGAATTAACAGAAGTCATCATGATCTTTGTGTCTTCTAGAAGTTATAAAAGTTAAGATGGTAGAGTGCGCTTTGATGCATTCCTCTGGAGCTATCCTTGGAGAGAAGTTTTTCTTGACCTCTTTACTCCCTGGCAGGGAGGTGTTGGCTGGCACTGACCTATCATTGATTACTCAATACCGTCTCAGAATTTATATAAATATCAGGGATGTTCTGAATATATTGCTTTTGTCTGTGTGTGCTTAAATCTAGTAAACTGCAGTGTTAGAGAAGAGCATACTTATTTGAATGAATCCTTTATCAGATACAACTGCTGTTTTCCCACTGATTTATTCATGATACCACCTGGACTGAAATGGTTAAATTACCACCGTTGAGGATTCTGAAAACCCCAAGTAACAGGAGCAGCCTTTACACCCACTAAAACTCATTAGGAGCCTGGTGAAGTGCAATTATCTATTGGAGACACTTAATTAATGCACTCCCTGATTTCCATGGCCAGTCCCTCTTCCCAGACAGTGTCACTCACTTTTAGGGATGTACTGGCTCCCTACAGTTTTCTGGGAATATGGGAATCTACAACCAATATAACTTCTATCAACAGTCCATCAGGGACCTCCATCAGATTCCATTCAAGTAGAAGTGGGATCTCTGTAGTGAACTATAATACTAATAGGTCCAGATAACTTGCATCCAAGAGTTGCAAAAGAGGTGGCTGAGGACATCTTTGGGCAGTGAGTGTTGAGTTCAGTAAGTCCTGGAATGCTGAGACTGGTTCATAAGACTGGAATAAAGTTATTGTTGTACCAGGGTTTAAGAAGGGTTAACAGTATGGCCTGTCATTCTAACATCAGTCCCAGCAAGAAAATGGAATAGCTGTTAAGGGGAACAATTAATAAATAATTAAATGTAATGTAATGAATGCAGGTCCACACGAGCTTATGGAAATAGATCCTGTCAGAGTATGCTGATATATTTTGTGGTGAGGTTGCAAGTTCGATTGGTAAAGGAAATCATGTTGATGTAATCAACTTCTGTGAGGTCTTTTTATTAACAATCTAGAAAGATAAAAAATTCTCATGGGGCACAGTCAATAGATTAAAAGCTGGGTAACTGATAGGGTGTTCTGAGCTCCTCAGAGGGTGTTACTGGTAGGGCTGCTATTTAATGTAGATATTATCTCCATCACAATGTGCACTTAAATCTGCCTTCCCCTAGAACTTTGATCTGTCTCAAGTGCTGAGCTCTGAGCACCAGAACAGGATGTTCACCATCAGTGAGTGTTTTCCCAGTACCACTGAAGTAGATCTTGGCTGTCTCCTGCCCTGTAATATATGGGCTAATGTGTCTCTGCCCTCTACAGCAGTGGTTCCCAAACTTTTTGGCATCACTCCCCGCTTTTGATTTTTGAGAAACCCTCACGCCTCCCCACCTCTTCTTTACCATCATCCAACCCCCCTTTGAACAAAAAATTCAATTTGTAATTTAAAATAAACAAAAAACTTGATATAAAAATGTTATTTCAATTTAACAATAAGCACAAATAGTTTTTCTTGGGCCCTTGTGGGTGCCCGGTGCAGCCGCAGCTTGCCAGCTGCCTGAGCCCCGTGCCAGCTGTCAAAGCTGCCTATGACAGCCACCTGCCCGCCTGAGCCCTGTGCTGTCAGAGCCACCCACCCAAGCCCCATTCTGCCGGGGCCAGCCACCCACCCAGCCATCCAGGGCAGCCACCTGCCCGCCCTCCGGCTGCCTGAGCTCTGCACCGCTGGGACCAGCCGCCCACCCCAGCAGCAGGCCAGCTGCCTGAGCTGCCCACTCAAGCCCCACGCTGCCAGGGCCAGCTGCCCACCTGGCATCCTGAGCTGTCCAAGCCCCCCATTGCTGGGGCCAGACACCTGTCTGCCAGCCCAAGCCGCCCAAGCCCTGCGCAGCTGGGACCAGCCACCCGCCAGCCTGAGCCCAGTGCTGCTGGGGCCAGCTGCCAGCGTGAGGTGCCTGAACACTGAGATGCCGGGCCCAGCTGCCCAAGCATTGCGAGTCCCACAAGCTGGCCAGCAGCCTGAGCCCTGCAAGCCACCAGCTCGAGCCCCTCCCATCCCACAAAGCCAGGCACCCCCAGCCCCCCATCTGACTCCATCCTCCTTCTCACACCCACAACCCACACTCACTCACCTTTGCAGAAGGCAGCTAGCTCCACATGTGTCTGCCAGCTGCTTGCTTTTTATAGCAGCTGCCCCAGGTCTCCCACATGAAATGGCAGGGGCTGAGAGCTGGAAGCAAAGGCCAGCTCTTTCTTGGGATGGGAGAAATGACGGGGGTCTGGGTAGTCTTGCGCCCCCCCTGGAATTTCTTCCCCCCCCCCGGGGTGCATGCCCCCCCCAGTTTGGGGAACCATGATCTACAGGATGCAACTGGAAATGCTTGCTTGTGTGTCACAGACCTCATACTGTAACCAGCAACTGGAGAGTCTCCTCTGAAGACACCTGGGATTTTTAGAGTCAAGTCAATGGATGATGTTACTGTGAATTCCCCAGTGGCTATGCTGAGCAGCACAGTGACTACTGACACTCTTACTGAATGTGTTGCCATTGGAGCTTGCAGATGCCTTTTCCCACAGACGCTGGGATCTGAGCACCAGCGGCACTGCCAGCCCTGAGCCCTCTGCTGCCCATTTGCTTGCAGGGTCGTGCTGGAGCAACCGTGCCAGCTCCTAGTCTTGTACATCACTGACCCCCTGCAGCGCCCCCAGTCCCAGGGAGTGATCCCTGCCCTGCAGAGCTTATAATGTAGGTGTAAATGTAGCTGGGGATTGGGCCTTTCACCACCTGTTTGTCTAGCTGTGCTGGGAGTCTGGTTAGACACCACAAAGCTGAAAACTGGAATGAGGCTGAATTACAGACAATGCACTTGCTAATGTTGTAGTTGTGTCAGAGGATCAGGGACACAGCTCAGTGTCAGGGGTTGACCACACAGAACAAAAGCCATCTCTGCCCTCAAAGGGTGTATAACCATTGGTGGGAGGGCTCCATGCTCTTCCAGGCCACTTGCTGAAGTCCTGGTTGCTTGAGATCTGAGCTCCAGGAGGTGACAGAGGAAAAACTCACGTAATCCTTCTGGTTCCATCATCCTCACCTACTGTCCCCAACCTTTGGTAATAAATCTCAGGATTCTTCTCCCTACCAACCTACCTCAGTGCTGTGATCCTCTGGGAGCTGGTCCTGAGGCTGATCAGGCAGGTGGGGTTGTGCTGTTCATTTGGGGATTGCAGGCCTGGTATTGCAGTGGGTGTTCTGTGAGGAAGGGCTGGATGCCACAAGGGAATGTGCAAAAGGGCTCAGGGGTCTGGAGTGTTCCTGTTGTTACCCAGTCTGGGCAGAGGACGGAGTTCAGCCTCCAACCCCAAGACGTGGGCTCAAGCCCTGGTTCTGCCAACTCCCCTGTGTGACCTAATCCCACTTCTTCCAGGTCTGTGCGCTGGGGATGTAACATCCCCATCTCCCAGGTGATTTCAGCTGGATCATTTAACACTCTAAATGAGGGGAAGGGGTATCATCCGCACAGCCTTTGAGGGAGTCCCACCCCCTCATCTCCTGCCCATTCATGACATTTGTTCTCTGCTCCACCCAGGTGTTTGACAACCTCAACAGCCACCTGTAGAGACCGGAATATTTCTATTCTGACTCCACCACAGCGAGAACATCAGCACCATCTACCAGGACAATACCAACAAGGTACAGCCCGTCCTGCTGCAGCCCTGAGCCTCCTTCTGCCCTCCCCGGACACATGCACTGGCAGCAATGGGAAACCACATCTGGCATTGGTTGAGCTGCAGCACCAGAGCCCAGTGGTGAGGAAACTGCCACGTGGGAGGCACCAGTCTTACCACTGGGAGGGTCAGACTCAGGGTGTTCTGCTCGTCTCCTCTCCCAGGGCTGGGATCACCTCCCTTTCGGCAGACCAAGGAGGGTCCTGGCTGACCAGTGCGTGGGCTGGAGTTTCCCAGTGTACGCTCAGAAATGGGGTTGATGAGTCAGTGGCATTCTGAGTCACTCCCACAGGGGGCACTGTGCTGCCAGGACAGCCCTCCTAAGGATGGAGGGGCAACTGAACCGCATAGCTCGGATGGCCAGCTATCCCACAGTTAAAGGGACAGTCTTCTATTTAAGCCCTTCCGCCAGTGTCCTACTTTTCTGTAAAAAAAGGCAAATTGGCACATATTTTCAGTTGCTTTCCTTCCGCCAGTACCAGCGAGTGTTAGTGCTGGCCAGCTCCTTGCTCAGCAGCTGCCCTCCTGCCAGCAGTGAGTGGGGACAGTCCTGTGGCTGACAATGTGCAAAGCTGATGGTCAGCCAAAGCTGCGGTGTTCAGGGCCAGTTGTCCTGCCTGGCTGGCAGGCTCCTTCCTCCCCTCATGGCCTCTGGCTGGGCTAGCAGGCAAGAAAAGCTCAAGCCCTCTGGCCCAGGGTGTTGGCCAGGAGGAGCAACACCTGCATGTGCCAAAGCCCTCCAGACCCCTGGCATGGGGAAGCTTCTTCGCTCCTCAGCCAAGCACTGGAATGATGGGGAGGAAGTGATTTCCATCCCGTTTGCACCCTGACCCTGCAAGTCCCCAGGCACTGGTGCTCGCACTCTCTTCACCCTGCCGGAGGGAGTGCCGGGCTGCTCTGTCCCCTAGGCACTTTCTCCTGCTGAGCCGCCTCTCTGGCTGGGTCTGCTGAAGGCCCTGCTGTCAGCTTCTCTGGGCTCTGGTTCTTAATGCATCCTCAGGGCACAAGCCCTTCCCGCCCTTAGTGTAGCCAGAGGACAGGAGAAAGCTGGGTTATGTCAATGGCCAGCAGCAGCTTGGAGATGTTAGCTGCCTTTCTGCACTGTGTGGGCAGGAAGGGACAAGCTGCTTCTAGCCATAGTGGGGGAGTGGGAGGTGACCATTGGAAAAACATGGGTCAGGACAACCCTACCCCCACCTCCCATTCTGCTAGAAGCTGCTTCTACACCTTCCCTGATGTCCAGTGCCAGAAGGCTGATACTGGCCACTTTCTGGTGTGACCCCCAAGAGAAATCTGGGGGAGCCATGTGACCCTGCCTACCACAAAAATGTTGCCTTGAGAAGAGGCGGTGACAGGTACCAGGAGAGGTGGGTCTCCATGGCGGATGGAGAGCACTGGGTGGGGATATTTGGTTCAGGTCGGTCAGTCACCCTCATCCCTTGTGAGAGGGATATAGTCAATGTGTGTGTATGTCACCTCTCCCCATATAAATCCTAAACATAGGACGATAAACACAAAGACTCCAGCTATACAGTACTTCTTTTAAAGAGGGGCTTGGTTAACTCAATGTCAGTTTGAACATGTTTACTGCATAGTTCTGAGTGACTGCCGCTGAACTCGCCTGAGGACGAGAAATTGTACCAGGTGTCCTGTATTCAGCCTATGGAGCCATGGCCACACTCCCAAAAGGAAGCACAGTTCGGCCAGTGCTGGACCTGGGGTCAGAGCAGATCTTCAGTCATGTCCTGGAGCTTGGCTGAGAGAAAGAACTGCATAAACACCTGCTCGCTGTTGATGTGTCCCCTCTTGCACACAGCGCCTGACCCTCAGGGGAAGGTGAGCCTCCTGTGGGACAGTTACCTTGGGACAATTGCCAGTGATCAACTAGGGGTGCTGAATAGGATTATAACCTGACCTCAAAGCAGGGAGGCCTGCAGTTGGCTTGTGTTCCTTCACTTGTGTTCTTTTTCCCTTTCAGTCTTCGATAGCCCTCAGATAGGTCAGCGCCTAGGGGACCCTCTTGGGGAGCTGTGTCTCCCACAGCTGGGAATGTGCTGTTGACTCCATGACAGTGAGGCCCAGAAGATGGGTTCAATCCTAAGGTTGGAGACCAACTGGTGACCCTCTGTCACCTCCACTCAGTGAACACATGACATGAAGCATGCTTTAGTAGAGCCGCTGTGAAACACAAACAACTTGGTTAATACGTTCTTTGAGTCATGGACTGTAGGAGAAAGGCACTGCATTGGGCCTTTGGAGGGACGGGAATACACGTGTGATTTACTCACTGTGGCCTAAATAAAAGAGGAAGCATGCAGATGTTTTTTTTTTTTTTAAAGCCAGAGACTTTGCATTGGGTTTGCATTCAGAAGTTACATAGAGTGAAGTACAATAGCTCAGCGTGGAAGCTGAAGGTCCTGTATCCAGTTTCTTGCTTGAGAAGAAGTGACGTTTCCTAGTTAGCTAGAGGAGACATCTAATGTTACGTGGTCATCCGTGCTTAGTGGTGAGTCAGCCAGGACCCCAAACCATCTAATTACTTTGATGGATTAGGAGTGTCTCTTCAGTGGAAGAGAAGCAATAATATTCCAACTGGTTCTTTAGTGCTTTTCCTCTTCTCACCAGAATCACTTTGCCCACGCCTGGGTTGAATTTGTGACAGCTGCTCTTAATCCAGGAGATATGTTTTCACTTGAAAGAATTTGCTGCTTATAGGAGTGATGGACTGATGCTACTAGAAGGAACCACACATAACCTATCTCTCCTCAAAACCTACAATTGTTCTGGTACCTATATATTATTGCCATCTGGCACTATCTAGACAAGTCATTAATCTTCTGTGACCAGTCTGTTGGCTAATTTTTGCAATAATGCCTGTCTCCCACATAGTCATATAGCTCATCCATATTATCTGTTATTCCACGTTTTGTACAAGAGTTAGATTTGAACTTTGTGGGTCAGGGATTGTCTTTGTGTTATTTGTGTATAGACAGCCTTGTAGAATGGACTTTTGACTGGAGTCCTTAAGATGTTACTGCAGTAGAAATAATAATAGAATGGACAGGGGACTTAGGTTTCATATCACAACTGATGATGTTTTTCCATACTGACCTGCAACATGCTTACAGTGTTTAACTGGTGCATCTTAAATGCTGATCCTCCATGGTTTCCCTGAACCAAAGTTCATGACTAACAGACTATCAAATTATCAGAGTAGGCGCTTGTAGAAATCTGATGTCAAAGCATAGTTTTCATGAAATGGATATGATTTTCATTTAGCTTCCTGAAAGCCATTTGAATTCTCATAATGTAGCTGAATCAGCCTCTTTCTCCTCCCTAGGGAAGTTTCATATTTTCATGCAATGCCAAGTCAAGCAAAACATTTAAGTAAAAAGGTGATGATGCCAACCAACTGATCTTTGCACTGGACATGCAAACACAGTGATGTGCAGAATGGATTGGTTTATTTAAAAGTAAATATAAGAATTAATTTAACTAACAGCTGGACTTCCAAAAACACAATATAAACGTTATGGTTTTTCCTTATCAAATATTTGTCTTACGAAATACATTAATAGCCTTCTTTTTTCCACTCTGTGAGAAGAAGTATTTGAACTGTATTTCCAAATGGATCTCCTCTAGAAATGATATAATTGTACAACTGAACACAGAACTATCACAGACTTTGGAAAGTAAATTCATGTAGCCATGGTTATGGCATGACCCCTGCTGGTAAGAAACAGCAATTTCATGTAATTATATCTACTGGGGGTGGAGGGTGGGGGGCAAGGTGGGAACACCTTTTGTTTTTTCAATTAATTGTTCATTTTATTTGCAATAGAGAAGCCATAAGAGACAGCGCAGGGTATATACATAATTTCTGCCATCTTCTTAAGCAAAAGGTATGTAGGGGCAAAGTATATTAATAAATAGATTCTGTAACAAGAGGAAGAAAATAATTGCTCTCTTAGTTCTCATATATTTCACAACATATGCTGGGTACAATAGGTATTGCTTTACACTGAAGTAGAAGTACCTCAGATAGGTTCTGACATGCTTCAACTCCTGTTTCAGATGCTGGTGTGATAAACTGTTTTCTTTATACAGCTAGGACAGACGCCCAGTGCCTAGAGTTCTTCCCTGCCATCTGCAGCATACGGTTGTCATCAAATCTAGCACAGAATTGTCTGTGTGACATTGCTGGATTGTAACATGAACGTGGGGAGCGTTGTGGCAACCACTGTTACGTGTTTGCAACAAATCAGGGACAAAGCAGTCTGAGTGAGGTATCTGAGTAAAACTTATGACTTGCTTGTTATGTTTATATACATATAAAATGGAAATACACATCTCCTAGAACTGGAAGGGACCTTGGGAGGTCATCTAGTCCAGTCCCCTGCCCTCTTGGCAGGGCCAAGCATCATCCCTGACATCTATTTGCCCCAATCCCTAAATGGCCCCCTCAAGGATGGAGCTCACAACCCTGGGTTTAACAAGCTAAAGCACAAACCACTGAGCTATGCCAGTCATATACATATGTTATTTTTCATGTGAATTTATGAGTGTTGCCTGTGTACTTTAATATTTGCTTCTGGGCTACCTCACCACGAGGTTAGGCAACCCTATTGTGAAAGGACGACTAGTCAAGGAAATAGAGGTGCTTGACTGACAACAGGCTTTGGATCAGTGGTTCTTAACCTGGGGTGCACACCCCTTAGGGGAGTGTGATACACTTTCTAGGGGTGTGAGACATGCAGATTTTTTTAGAAGGTAAATCATTGAAAACACAAGTTGAACACAGGCACGTAAGTACAACTACTTTGTTTCATCAAACCTATGTATTTATTAACATTATACATTTTTTAATGATTACTATAATATAAAAAAATATTTTCAAGATTTTTCAGCTAATTGAAGTAAAATTATCTCACTACAAAATACAGTGTCCCACCGCGTTGTGGGATATTTCTTGATGCATGTGACAGAACAGTGATGATGGGGCAGAACAGTGGCTTTGTTTGAATTCAGTTAGCTGCTAACTGTTAGTATGTTGGTTACAGTTTACTTCCACAGCAAAACTCTACAAAATCTCTGGGTAGTACTTGAGTATTTTTGTATGCCTACTGCACTCTTATTTCTGGTGAGTAATAACACAGAACTATTTTACATATATTTAATATGCATTTCAAAGTGTAGAGACACCCCCATCTCCATTTTTGATTTTTGATAAGGGGTGCGAGAACATATTTTGAGAACTAAAGGGGTGCAGGCTGCAGTAAAGGTGAAGAATCACTGCTTTGGATGATGCTAATCCACACCCGCTGAGCTTTTCTGTGAACGGTCAGACCAGGCTGTGAACAATGATACCCATCTGCAAAGAACATACCTGGACAGGTGATTTGCTCATGTGACTCCAAACACCATATTTGTTCACAGGAGTAAATGGGACTCCCACTACATGGCCAAGGATATGAAAAAGGCCCCAAAGATTCCTTCTTTCTGTCTTCAGTCTTGCTTCTCGCTTCTGGAGGATCTTTGCTATAAACTAAAGCTCTAAAAAAAAACTGATGACCCATCCAGTGTGGAAGTACGACAAAGGCTTAACATAAGCCTGTAATTTATTCCTTCACTGCTACAAGCCTGCCACAAAACCTTTGCAGCAAGTGTAGGTAGTTTGATTTCTTTGACAATTTTAGCCCTTGCCCTTTCTTTCTTTTTCTGAACAAGCCCTTAGATTTTAGACGCTACAGGACTGGCTAACAGCATGGGTTTTTGGATGAGATCTGAGATATCAATTGACCTGGGAGTTTGGCTGGTCCTTTGGGATCAAAGAATCGTTTGATTTGGTGAGACTGGCTTGCATAACCTCTCGTCTGTGTCAGGAGTGGTTCTGGTGGTGGCACAAGAAAACTGGAGTGAACTAGAGTGTCTGAGGGGGTTGCTTGTGTGACTTCCTGTTAGCCAGTGTGGTGAACAGAGGTGCTCTTGGTGACTAGTTTGATGTGCCTTATAGTGGAAGATCCTGGTCTTGAGCTGTAAGCAGCCTTGTCTCTACACAATTTGCCCTGCATTGGGACTCTCAGCAGTGCCCCCAGAGCTCCCATGTTATAGTCTGTCTCATTAAAGCACAGCATAAAGCTTAGTCTCTCTGTTTTGGCCTGATTGATGGTTACAACAAATCCCTGCCTCGGCAAGCAATGCTCCAGAATTGCACTCTGCCTTCCGGAGCACATTGACCACGTTAAAGAGTCTTACCTGATCGCTATCGCAGGGGCAGCCGTGTTAGTCTGGATCTGTAACAGCAACGAAGGGTCCTGTGGCACCTTATAGGCTAACAGAAAAGTTCTGAGCATGAGCTTTCGTGAGCACAGACTCACTTCATCAGATGCTGGTCTTGGAAATCCAGCATCTGATGAAGTGAGTCTGTGCTCACGAAAGCTCATGCTCAAAACTTTCCTGATAGTCTATAAGGTGCCACAGGACCCTTCGTTGCTGCTACCTGATCACTGGCACGCATGGTGGTCCATTTCCTGCTGATAAATGGTGTGATGCTGAGGAGAACAGAGCAGCCAGAAACAGACATTTCCTCGATGAACAGTCTCATGGAATCTGCAGCTGGATCGCACATTCATGCTGACAGGAAGATCAGACACCTCATTTGTATGGCACATTAACCCACTGGCTCAGTGGTGTCCAATAGAAATTCAAGATTCACCACAGGCCCCGCCCCGCTCAAAATAAATGCCCTCCCACTTCCCCAGAGCTGGTCACCCCCAGAGCCAGGCACCTCCCTGTGCACAAACTGCCAGCGACTCACCAGCACTGCCGCTGGAGCCACTGGGCTGTGCTGGGCTGCATCTGGGGCTGCACGAGCTGCATCTGAAGCAGCACTGGGGCTGCCAGGGCCACAGGGGGAGCTGTCACTGCCGCACGCGCTTGTCCCACCAAGTGATGGGGCGTGTGCGCAAAGCAGGCAGCAGGCACTCCATGCGCGTGGCTCTGAGGAGCCGCATTTCACCAGAAGGCGGTGTCCAGTTCATCACATGTGGCGAGCGGCAAGCACATTGCACCCCACGACACTAGCTTGTACGATCCTGGGAGAGAGAGACTTGATCGCGAGCTTTAGCCGTTAGGCCTCCTTTGCGCCAGAAGTCAAGCTAAGGTCAAAATTCAAGCAACGCCAGGTCTTGCTCCACCCCTCCCCATGCCCCTTGCGGTGGGACATCACAATTAATACGAAGCCTCTTCCACTCCTACTTCTTGGAGCACAGGCCATTGATAACCATTTGCCAGTGTCCCCTGTCCTGGGCGACCATTCCCAGTTCTGACCAGGTGCATCCCTTCTTTTTAGTGTCTGCCTTCAGGTCTCTATGACAGGTGTTTTGCACTTATAAGAACATAAGAATGGCCATACTGGGTCAGACCAAAGGTCCATCCAGCCCAGTAGCCTGTCTGCCAACAGTGGCCAGTGCCTGGTGCCCCAGAGGGGGTGGACCGAAGACAATGATCAAGCAATTTGTCTCCTGTCATCCATCTCCAGCCTCTGACAATCAGACCATTCCTACCCTTGGCTAATAGCCTTTTATGGACCTAACCTCCATGAATTTGTCTAGCTCTTTCTTAAATTCTGCTATAGTCCTAGCCTTCACAGTCTCCTCTGGCAAGGAGTTCCACAGGTTAACTATGCGCTGAGTGAAGAAGAACTTTCTTTTATTAGTTTTAAACCTGCTACCCGTTAATTTTATTTGGTGTCCTCTAGTTCTTGTATTATGGGCACAAGTAAATAACTTCTCCTTATTCACCCACTTGAATATGTCTTCACTGCAGAGTTATTCTGGGTGATTAGCGCCTAGGTTAGCCAAGCCTAGGAATGTGCAGCTGCCAGAAAAGCCAATTCATTGGGACTGTACTCCCCTGTGAGAGGTACGAGGACTTTTGGGGGGTATATCTGTGATAGTATTGGATTTTTAAATTGAATATAGAAGCCATTTCATCACCATTGTATATAATGGCACCGAACCTTGTGTCAGTGGGCCAAGTGAGGTGTCTAATGAATGCTAGCAATGCGCTGAATCTGTTTATATTACTTGTATGTCTGTGCCATGTTTGTAAGTAAAGTTATAGATTTTGGATCTGTAGCTGTATTAGAAATGTTCAGAGGCAAGAGTACACAGTAGGAGGTGTGATCACCACCCCAGCCAGGATGAATGGACTAAAACCTAGGGCTCAGACATTGAATACACATCTCAGGAATTGGGACTGTCACCTGGAATGCATTCAATGGCAAAGTGCCACAGCATCTTACCTGGGTCAGGTGGTCCTGACTCTCCAGTGCCTGATGGGGAGGAGAGAGGACTAAAAAGACTGTAAGAGGGGCCCTGCCAGGGCCCATTTTGAGTCCTCATGATTTAACCTGTCTGGACTGGGGGCCCACCCCACAAAAGGATGCTTGCAAAGACTTTCAAGAATCAGCATATAACATTGCTGGCCCGTATCAATAACTGTAATTGATGTACGTAATGTACCACTTAAATAGTTTTTCTCTCTCACCCTGTTCTTTCTCTGTTAATGAACCTTTAGATGTTTTGAGCTGAAGGACTGGCAGTCAGCTGTTGTGCTTAAGAACCAAGTATATATTGACCTGGGACTGCGGCTGGACTCGTTGAGGCCCGGGAGAATCTGTGTGGTGTTGGTGAAATAGGTTTTAAGAGCCTCTCACCTGAGTAGGGAGCTATTTGACAGGGCGTTTTTCAAGTAGGTGGGAAATCTGTGGGCTTGCTTGTGTGGCTTCTGGCTGGCCAGTGGGGCTGGCAGAGGTACTTTTGTGGCTGGTTGGATTTGCCTTAGTGTGAAAGAAGTCCCAGCACGGGACTGTAAATGGCCTGGTTTTAAGCAACAAGTCCCTAGATTAGTTCCCTTAGCACTGCCCAGAAACCCCATCATATTACAACGTTCCATGTTTCTCTGGGCTTCAGTAAGTGGAACTGAGGCATGATCCTTTTCCAGTGGATTGTCCATTCTTCTGGCACACAGGGAATTGTGGGAAGGCTTCAGAAGACAGACAATCAGCCTTCGACAGGTTTAGCCTGTGTCCATCAGAGATCATAGACAGATTGTCAAGGTAAATGCGAGCAGCACCCAAGCTTCGGCCTATCTCCTAGACAATCAGGCCCCTCTGCAGAGCACCAAAGAAAGGCACAGCATGCACACACCAACTGCTCTAGCCATTACAGTGAGGGTGGCTTGCTTTTGTTGAGTTATAAATCAATGTTGAGCTTTACAATGGTGGTGTGTATGAAAGGCAGAATTGTAGCGAGGAGCTTTTTGGTTGGCCCTTCAGAATCATTGTGCTGTTTCCTTGTAACTTTCTTTCTTTGAGAGGGAGGTTGTTGAGCGTCACTAACAGTACTGACAGCTTGCTCCTGTTCCCACTGAACACAATGGCAAAACTTACCTTTCCTTCGGGGATGAAGGGTGAGAGGGCCCCAAATGAGAAAGGCCCCAAACTTTATTATAAGTATCCAGTGATTTTTAATCCAGGTGTAATTTTGGGGGGCTTAATTCATAATTTTTGAACACTTGGGCTGGGCAATATTGAGACTGTTCTTTTAACTGTACTCTCTATATTGGTAGAAATCAAAGGCTGGTTCATCTGTTGTGAATCCCCATGACACTCAGGTACGCATTTCAATTCAATTTGCTGGTACAAATCTATGGAGATAGGCTGAAGCAGTGGCACCGACAGCCACAGCAGGCCTGGGAGCAAGGTGGGAGGGAGGCCTGGCTTCCCACCCCCAGAAGGGGCAGGGCTTAGGGCAGTCAGCCCTGCCCTCCCCACCACCACCACCGTGCGTGGACTGGCAGCACTGTGCTTCGTGGCATTTCAGTGGGGCCCAGAACTCCAGCCACCACCTCTGCTGCTGTGGCAGTGGCTGGAGCTCCGGGCCCCTTTGAGATGCTGGGCCTGGGGGCAGCTGCCCCCTTTGCCACTCCCCACATCAGCCTGTGCTGAAGTCAGTGGAGCTACAGTCTTTCCTATCAGCTGAGAATCAGGTGCTGGCTGATTTCAGATGGAGCAGGACTGAGCCTCCTGTGTATAATTCCATTATCAAAAGGCTCATTTCAGTCCACACCCATGGCCCTGTTCATGTGAGGGAATCCCTAGATGACATCCAGAGGAAATCCAGTGTGAGGAAATCCCTAGAGGGCAGAGACAACACACATAACCCTCTCCAGCTGCCTCACTCTAGGTGCTCAGACGTCAGTCTCTCAACTAAGCCTCAGAGCAATTCACAAATCAAAGGAAAAGTAGGTAGACAAACGCTTCCTGTTCAAAATCTAATCAATGAGGAGATGGTGAGATCCATCTCCTAACTTTTAATTCAGTGCTTAGAGAGCTTACCTGAGACGTCGGGGGTACAGGAGATGCGTTGAAAGTCACAAAAGGAGAAAGGCTTGAGAGTGCTGGTCATCCACAAGATGACTGTGACCCACCAGTGAGATGCAGTCGTGAGGAAAGGATAATGCAATCCTAAAATGCACCCAGTGAGCTATTTTCAGTAAAAGCACCAGCACAGAGCATCTGGAATGCTGTGTGCAACGCTGGTTTGCCATGTTAAAGAAAGAGGGATTCAGACTGGAACAGGTGCAGAGAAGAGCTACTAAGATGAATGGAGGAATGGAGAACCTGCTTTGCAAGAGATTTAAGGAGCTTGGCTTGTTTGGCCTAACAAAATTGTTATTAGTATATTAGTAATATATTCCGTCATGTGCCAGCAATGCCCCTCTGCCCTATACTTTGGCCAGACTGGGCAGTTTCTACGTAAAAGAATAAATGGACACAAATCAGATATCAGGAATGGTAACATACAAAAACCTGTCAGAGAACACCTCAATCTCCCTGGCCACTCAGTGATAGATTTAAAAGTAGCCATCTTGCAACAAAAAAATTTCAATAACAGACTCCAAAGAGAAACTGCAGAGCTGCAATTCATTTGCAAATTTGACACCATCAACTGAGGATTGAACGGAGTCTGGGAGTGGCTGGCCAAGTACAAAAGCAGTTTCTCCTCTCCTGATGTCCAAACATCCCCATTAGCTACTTATAATGGGCCACTTCCTTCCTGACTGAATTGACCTTGTCAACTCTGGCCTTCTTCTCGACTGGGACTCCCTCCTTTTCATGAGCATGTATATTTAGACCTTCCTCTGGAATCCCTAGTCGTGAAGCT
The DNA here is from genome assembly GCF_033958435.1 of Carettochelys insculpta. Taxonomy (NCBI): domain Eukaryota; kingdom Metazoa; phylum Chordata; order Testudines; family Carettochelyidae; genus Carettochelys; species Carettochelys insculpta. The sequence goes on from NC_134137.1 coordinate 124,094,061, forward strand.
GATGAAGTGGGTCTTTGCCCACGAAAGCTTATGCTCCAAAATATCTGTTAGTCTATAAGGTGCCACAGGACTTCTCATTGTTTATGCTCTAGCCAATGACCTATGGGATATTCTATGCTGGGGCTCCCTTAATTTCTCTCACTGGAGCCATTCCACTGTGGATAAATAATGGAGGGATGATTGGAGCAAGGGAACTAGACCTGGGACTCTCACCTCCCAGCGCCATGTACCAATTGCCATGTTGCAGAGTTATTTTTCTCTGTCTCTTTGGTCCAGTGACTGTTCCACTGATCATAAATATGTAAATAGTCACTGAGACAGGGAAAGAGCAAGATAAGACCTGTAAGGTGGGCACCGCCATCTCCTTCACACTTTCCCTGCCTCCCATTTTTTGTGGAGCAAGTCAGGCTCCTAATTATTCCTACAGGAAAGTGCCTAGGTGCCCTAAGCTACTTGAGTCAAAGGGAGGTATTCCCATTTCCGGATCACTAAGCAGAGCTGTGCTCCTTCCTGCAGCTTGAAATTAGGCACCTATCTCTGAGGCTTAGCGCACACACGCTGTCCTCAGCAACTCCCATTAGCCAATTTAGGCAGTTATCATTCTGGCTTGTATGTAGCACATTGCTTGGCTACGTCTACACTATGAGATAAATTCAAATCTATTAAAATCAATTTTGTAATGCTGGGTTTTATAAATTTGAACTTGACTATCCTCTCCTCCCCACAAATTCGACATATTGCTGCCACACTCAGTCCCCAAACATTGACTGTTGCAGCAGTGCATTGTGGGAACATATCCCACAGTTTCCTCAGCCCCCTAGCATTCTGGTTATTTTTGCTGGTGCAGTATGGAGAAAAAAATGTCCCACAAGTGGTTGTTGGTATGTGATGTCATCTTCCCACATTGCATTGCCCTCATTCCCCTTCCCATTGGAAGCAAACAGCAGGGGTTTTGGCTTTCCATTTCATTGCACAGACGTGTCCAACATGGTGGATGGGGCTCACCAAATTTACATATGTATGATGACTCTGTCTCGGGGATCACCAGGAGTCTGTGCCATCTCAACTGGCCCTCCAGCCACTTTTCCCATCTTAAGGAAGCCATTTGATAAGGAATTCACCAAGAGATACAAGGATTGGAAAGAAAGCATCAACAAATATTGCCAAATTAACTGAAATATCTTCCTTTTATAACTCTCTGTGTCTTCTCAGCTGGCCCTCCAGCTGCTTTTCCCTCCTCATTGCATCCAGAAGCTTCATCCCTGAAAATATTGCAGAACAATGCAAAGCTTGAAGCAAGAGAAGAGTGGGAAAGGTTTGGAAAAAAGACATTTCTGAAGCAGGATTTTTGTCTTCCCATTTCACTACATGGAGTGCCCAACAAAGGGGATAGAAATCTCTCATCGCCTTAGTGGGGTGTGGGGTCTGTGGCTGCAGGGCCAGTTGATGAGGTCTCTTCAGCATTGCTGAGGAGGGGTGGCCAGCCCCGACTGACTGTGTGTGGGTTGGCCCCCCACTCATCACCATAGGGAGGTGTTGGGACTGTGGCTGCAGGGCCAGTTGACATGGTCCCCCCGGTGGCAACAAGTCCCCAAAATCTCTGAGGCTCCCTCATCAGTCTGCAGTGGTTGGGGGGCAGCCCCAAATGCCAGCAACTGAGGGGGCAGTGAGCATTGGCCTGCTCAACCCAGGGTTATGAGCTCAATCCTTGAGGGGGTCATTTAGGGATCTGGGGTAAATAGATCAAAAAAAAAGGGAGGGGGGAGATGATGCTTGGTCCCGCTAAGAAAGCAGGGGCCTGGACTTGATGACCTCCTGAGGCCCTTTCCAGTTCTGTGAGGTGTGTGTGTATCTCTCTTACAAGCATGATCCCACAGGCTAGCTGCCATGGGCTTCCTGGTGCCAATTCAACTTCACAGGCTTCCAGTTACCTAATTTTTGCACAGCTGGAGAGCAGCAGAGATGGAAGTGGTCAGAGTGGACAACCGTGGAGCATTTCAGGATACATATGGGACACTTCTGGAGGCAAGTCTATTAAAAGACATGGCTTTTCCACACTAGCCTTAATTTGAACTTTAAATTCAAACTTGATGCTACATCATGTACCTTTCCACAGTATTATAATATCAACCTTAGTGCTCCCTAAAATATTCCTAAATGGCATTCACAGTGAAGAAAGTGACATTGTAAAACTGAGCTAACTGCCTTAAAAAAACCTTAACCATGTAGTGTAGACATAGCTTAAGGCACTTCTCCCTCCCACACATTGTAACACCTAACTCATCTTGGTGGGTAATGTCATTAAAAAATCAGGATATGGCCATAAACTGTGGCCAAAACAAGAAAAAAGAGAAATATTCTAAACATCTAGGGACTGCACCAGAGGCAAAGGGATGAAGAGAAAATTGTGATTCATTATCCTTGTTCAGGGGAACATAATTTCTAGTAATATGTTTTTTCCAGGCCACTGACATGATGTACCACAGATAATAAGTACCTAGATTATATGTTCTTCACTGAAGGAACTAGATGAAAGGAAAGCTAATTAAGAATGATCTTTCTGTGAAAGTCATCAATAAGATGACTAAAGCATTCTAGCTGTAGGCAATGAAAGGACTTCATTAAGATTTAAGTCTTTACCCTGTTTCCAAAGAAATCTGAAGTGATACTAAAAGTTTAATCAGAGGAGTTTGCATGTGTTATGGCTTATTTAGATTAAGATTGCTAAATGAGAGGTATTTTATTAAGAGTATGTGAAAGGAAAACAAGTCACAGCCAAGTATGAAAAAAAGAGTCCAATTATCATAGCTAAAACACATCCTCATTAGGAAAGGATTAGCTGTTCCGAGGGTGAAATTAAAATTAAATTGCATCGGGTGCCTCATTTCTTTTGAAAGAGGAAAGGCAGTGTAGACACGACTCTTTCAAAATTAAACCTCATCTTCGAAAGAACCCTTCCTTTTTTTCTTTTAGGATGAAGGGCTCTTTCGAAGATGGGGTTCATTTGCTAAAGAGCCACGTCTACACTGCTTTTCTTCTTTCGAAAGAAAACTATGCAAATGAGGCACCAGATATGTAAATCTGCATCTTGTTTGCATTTTCAATTTCCCTCATTTGCATACCTCTTTTGAAAGAGGAATGCAAGTGTAGACACAGTCCCTTTGTTGTATTCCACTTTTACTGACGTCACAGCCAAAGGCAGGGATCCTGGAGCTAGCCCTTTACCCTATAGGATCACTTTCTCTGAAAAGCCTAGGGATCCGGGATTCTGTTTTTCCTCTGCCTATTCTTGCTATTACTAGTACAACTTTGTCTTTGCTAGCAATATGGGGAACCCTAGTATAATGTGGTCTGTGCTTTCAGCAGTCTGATATGTGCCCTTGGTGCCCTGATATGCGACATCTGGGAAGTTTTTGCAAACACTATTTCTTAACACATTTCATTACATTTCTCTGCACCAAGCCATTCTTTATATCCACAGTTCATTAGCAGTCATGTCATTCTTAACTACAGTGCATGGCAATCCATGTTCCATATACATTCCATTGCACATGTGGAAGTGCCTTATTAACTGTAAAGATTCATAAATATATTATTCTTCCATGCAAGCCCATAACATGGGCTCAAAGAACATTTCTGATTTGTGTTGCCTGAGAGCATCCTGCCCCATCTATGATAGGTGCACTCTCTGGCTGAGTGTACAGATTCAGTAACTCACTGCTGTCATAGTTTGGTTTGAGGGCAAGTGCTTCACCTTTGCCTTCACAAAGACTATGGAGGGCACACCCAGCCACAATAGTACAGACAGCCCTGAAGACAGGCATCTACACGTGTCTATAAACAGCACCAGTGGGATTTCAGTTACCAAAGGCACATTCAACCACCATTCTGCACCAGATGAGGGTTAATTTAACCTTCTTTAGCCAGGTCATGTGAGATCAGGATAGAGCCCTGAACAGGACAATGTTTTTTAATCCTGCTCATGTCGAGCCATGCAATACTCTCCATTCCCACATAAGGTTTTTTGCATTTTTATCCCAATCCCACCAGCAAAAACACAAAAATCCTGCAAATCTCACAAGAAAGACATTCTCTTTTGCTACTAAACATCAACAAAAACCCACAATGGTTATTCAATATATTATATCCATAAAAGGAATTCAGACACAATTTTACCTTTAAAGAGTAAAACCAATTAGCTTAAATCATGTAACATTAATTTTAACTTCCATTATAATTGACATCAAATCACCTTCAATCCCTTTGCTTAAAAGTAAGCATTAAAATTTTAAAGTGTTTTCCTGCACATTATCACAGTCTTTTTTAATTCCCCATTCAATCCTGCCTGAAATGGACTACATTTTGCGAATTCCCACTCTTATGGCAGTAGGTCCTATGAGTACCTCATGGGATCCCAGTCTTACTGCCAGGTGCTGGATGAAGACGCGGTTTCATAAATCAAAGCAAAAAAAGACAGCCCCCATCTCCGGACAACAATTTAAGATACCATCTGTCAGAAATAGTGTCCCAGCCACTCCATGAATGTAGACTCCCAATCATGAGAAAACCCTGGCATTATATTTTTCCCAGTGCAGCCCATGTTGATATCTATAGATCAGCCTCTGTGTTCTGCAAAGGCCTGCAAAATAATGGAGTGGTACCTTTTGTACTCCTGTGCTTCTTTAGGAGTGCAAAAGAAGGGTTCATGAATTCCATCAAAGGCCCTGCTCCAGTTTGGAAACCCTGTTTTCTCTAAACCAGCAATTACCTTACAGACATTGTCTGTGCCACCACCTTTATGTAACTCACACACCTGACTGCCTCACAAACCTCTCTGACCATTTTACCCACAGTCAGCCTTCCGATATCAAACTGGTGAGCTATGCGCTTGCAGCAGCCTGGGGTAGCTAGCTTCCAGAGAGTCACAACAACCCGCTTGTGGACAGGAGTCAGGAACCTTTCAGATGGACACTGAGCTGTCAAAATAGAGCAGTTTGGGTTTCCAGTGAAAAATGTCACCGATCTGATTTTTATCCTGGTTTGACAGGAATAGTTTAAAAAAATGTTGCAGGAAAAGGCTTACATTTTCTGTCTCTTCTACACCTATCGCTAATCTTGTGATTACTATGTTAGAAACAGACAAAGCTGTTTTTGTAAGAAAAAGAAGAGCCAATACTCAGCCAGCTCCCTGCCCCAACTCCTGCTGGGGTTCCCACAGCTGGGGCTGAGGGTGAGGCAGTGAGAGCTCCTATTCCTAGGCCATGCTACTATGGGGCAAGTGTGCACTCCATCTCCTGGCATTGTGCTGCTGCAGGGCCAGCTGGTGCTCCAGCAGCCCCATGGCTGGGAGCCGGCTGGGGTGCAAAACCCACCAGCAGCCACAGCCATGGGAACCCTGGTTAGGGGGGATATTGATGTGGAGTTGCTGGTATGCAGTACTGGCATGCGCCAGCTCAAAAAAAGACCCTAGTAACAGGAGCTCTTGTTCACTTTTTAATCTATTAAATCTGCATCTGAACATTGTGTAATCCTAGAGCTTCTGACTGAATAATTCCCATTACACTGAAAAATCCTCTGTTTATCATGTAAATGTTGAAAAATTAAAGAAATTTGCCAGAAGAATTCAGAAAAATAAAAAAGTATTAGTCCCAAACAAACCCTGATGTATATATTTGACAAAATTGTTAAATAGGGCTAATGCCTTTATTATGAAATACTATGCATCTGACGAAGTGGGTGTTTGCCCACGGACACTTATGCTCCAAGAAATCTGTTAATCTATAAGGTGCCACAGGAGTGCTTGTTGTTTTTGTGCATATACAGGAACATGGCTACCCCTCTGATATTTTGAAATAAGGAAATATAAACTAAATTGGTATTGCATTTTTGTGTTGGAAAGCAAATTTGCTCGTGTGCTTTTTTGTGTGTCTTCACAATACCACTACAGAATCTGGGTTCAAATTCTGGCAAAAGTGTTTCAGATACAACACAATTCACATCATTTATTTTGGTTATTGTAGCAGAGACTTGGCTACTTTGGCACCCCTGTTTCGAAAGGGGGATGCTAATGAGCCACTTTGGCAGATGCTAATGAGGCACTGCCATGCATATACAGTGCCTCATTAGCATAATTGCAGCTACATGCGTTTTGAAAGTGCCGCTTTCGAAACACATGCCACCGGTGTAGGCCGGGGCTTTTCCAAAGGACCCCCAGACTTTGAAAGCCCCTTTTTCCCAGTTGGTTTTGGGAAGAAGGGGCTTTCGAAATCCGGGGGGGGGTCCTTTCAAAAGGTCCCTGTCTACATCAGTGGTGTGCGTTTCAAAAACGGCACTTTTGAAACACGTGCGGCCGCCATTATACTAATGAGGCACTGCATAATGGTTGCACCTCACTAGCATCTGCCAAAGTGGCTCATTAACACTCCCCTTTTGAAAGGGGTGTGCTAGTGTAGCCACAGCCACATAGATGAAATGACAGGTACTTCAGAAGTACAACAGATAGAAAGATAATTAACCTTACGTCTTTAATGAGAAAGATAATTAACCTTCACGTCTTTAATGATTTCTTGCATTTTGCTTATGCCTTATGCCAACCATTATGTCCTCTTTATCCAGTTCACTGCCAATAGATTCCTAAGGTTAAAAAATAATGCTTGTCCTTTAGAAATAGAGAAAAATCTTTTTTCTGCAACCACCATCGTGTGATCTGGTTAGTGAGAAAGTCACCGTTTTTGTTTCCTAATGGCTATTTTCTGAGGATTTTGCAATCACCTATATGTTAATTTAGGGATGGATGTTTTTATTTTTGTTGCTGTTTTTAAGGTAGGCACTTATCCTGCAAAGATTTTTGCAGACCTCTTTATCCATCAAAGTGCTGTGAACAGTATCATTCAACCACTTGTTTTAGACAAGATGAAAGATCATTTCCATTAGGTAACTAAATATTGTTTCACTCTAGAAGCTGGATAACAGGGTTTCAAAATCTTGCTATTAGCATTCTCTTACTGAAAAGCCATCACAAAGGCCATGTCCACACTGCATCCTGCTGCCAGAAGGGTCATGCAAATAGGGGCATTTGACAATGCAAATGAGGCACTCATTTTTGTCAGGGGTAAGGGGCTGTCCACAAGGGGGGGGGGGGTTGGTCTACGGACCCCATCTACAAAGCTTGTTTTGTGGTGACAGAAGCCCCTGCTGAGACAGCAGTCATGTGAGTGTATGCAAATGAGGTGCACGAGTTGTAAGTGAGCTCCTCATTTGCATTGTTGAGTGCCTTCATTTGCATGACCCTGCCGGCAGCAGAACACCATGTAGACAAAAGTGTACAAAGGGTGTCTTTAAATAGCAAGGAATATAATCTGGAGACATACCGTGTATCGACAGCTCCTGACAAGGCATAGAGGATATGGTGTAAATTAACAAACACGGTAAAAGCCCCAGTTAAAACTCCAATCCTGCACTAAATTCCACAAGGGTGGTGTAGGATTGGGGTCTAGGGGTGCAGCCTTTTATCATATATAGCTATAGAGCAGAATAAGTACCTGTGGTAGAAATCCTTCCCACCTTATTTTGCAAATGTAGCACATTATGAACAATTAAGGGAAATGGTTCCTGTTGTGAAACGGTGTCCTTCAGCATGCTAATTGTTATACAACCTGCCAGACATTGCAGCTAGTAGTAAACTGTGGAATGTGTAAGCAAGTAAGTACGTAGCATGCAACAATGGTATTGATTGGTATATAAATGTGAATCCACGTACATAAAAACGGTAACATATTTGAATACTTCAATGAGATGGATGAGCCCGAGACACAGCAGCTGATAATGCCGTGCCCTCCTTATGAAATTTCACAACCCCCGAGCAGGTCCATCTCCCACTTTTCCCACCCCTGTGCTAGAGTTTCCCTTGGGCTAGTGATAGTATTTTAATAGCACAACTGAGAATATAAAGGATGGTAGCCGAAGTAGTTGGTTTTGTTCTTTGTTTTATTTTGTTTTTAAGAAACAGACCCATTAAACTTATAAACAGGCCTTTTTTTCCCTGCAAGCTAACAGAAACCTACCTTGAGATATAGCATCATTTGTATGTCTTCGGCTCTCCTGGGCCACAATGGATGTGAAATATATTTTGGTCACCACTAAAGGGGGCTGAAATGAAGGACATTTGTCTTACACTTGGCATTTTTGTGCTATTATTAAATATCTTTGGAAAAGAGATGAACTACCGTCTTGCCCTCTAAGTAACATGCTTACTTTGTCAGTAGTGAACCATAAAACATATATCCTACTGGTACTATTGCGGGGTTCATGATAGTCAAGCTTGAGAAATATCAGCAGAAGAACAGAATACACTGGCCATTGCTCTCAATAGCACTGAAAGGGAGAATGAAATAGAGGTCGAATCTCCCTAGTCCTGAACTCTCTTTCCCGGCAATATCTGTAATCCAGCATGACTGTAGTTAGCCAGTACCAGAGGGGTCGCTGTGTTAGCCTGGATCTGCAAAAAGCAACAAGGGGTCCTGTGACACCTTATAGACTAACAGAAATGTATGAGCATAAGCTTTCGTGGGCAAAGCCCCACTTCGTCAGATGCAGGTGCAGATATAGTTAGCCAGATGACCACTTACCATGGGTGTGGCCAAGTTTCCTGTGATCCCAGAAAGTTTGTTCACAGCCGCCAGTGCTGACTCTCAGTGTTCTGTGGTGTTATTTAGCTTTAATTTGTCCCCTAAATGTCTTTTAAGAGCCCAGTAAGCAGAGGAAGTGTTGGTAAAGCTGCTAGAGCAGGGATGTCCAACAGGTGGCCTTCAGGCTAGAATCCTGCAGAGCCTTTTCATCCGGTCTGCGTATGTGTTTGTTTCAGCTATAAAGCCAAGAGCCAAGAGTGCTGCACATAATAATGACATTCACAAAATTAGAGCTCAGTCATATTCCTGAGTAGTCTTAACTCCCATGAGACAGTCCAGTGACTTCCACAAACACTCCTGCAGAGTCACGGGCTGTGTCTACACTCGCCTTCCTCTTTTGAAAGAGGCATGCAAATGAGGGAAATCAAAAATCCATGTGAGGTGCAGATTTACATATCTGGCATCTCATTTGCATATTCATCTTTCAAAAGAGCTTTCAAAAGAGGAAAAGCTGTGCAGATGCAGCTCTTTCAAAAGTAAAACCCATAAAAATGGGAAGAAGTGTTCCTTCGAAGATGGGGCTTACTGTCAAAAGAGCCACATCTACACCACTTCTCTTCTTTCAAAAGAATATGCAAATGAGGCACCAGATATGTAAATCTGCACCTCATTTTCATTTTTGATTTCTCTCATTTGCGTGCTTCTTTCAAAAGAGGTATGCAAGTGTAGACACAGCCAAGGGTAATCCTGAGTAAAGGAGTGATGCGACTGAACAATAAATAAGTTGGCAGCTCTCAACTACAGGTAGAAACCTCTGCAGTCCAGCACCCTCAGTACATGACTGGTGCTGAATGAGAGAATTTGCCTGTCCCATGGGAGAGCAATATTGCCTAGCACAGGGGTGTCCAACCTTTTTCAGCAGGGGCCACATGGCAATTTTTTACATGTTCCAGGGAGCCAAACACATAATAGTTGTCACAGGACCCCTCGTTGCTTTTTGCAGATCCAGGCTAACACAGTGACCCCTCTGGTACTGGCTAACTACAGTCATGCTGGATTACAGATATTTCCAGGAAAGAGAGTTCAGGACTAGGGAGATTCAACCTCTATTTCATTCTCCCTTTCAGTGCTATTGAGAGCAATGGCCAGTGTATTCTGTTCTTCTGCTGATATTTCTCAAGCTTGACTATCATGAACCCCGCAATAGTACCAGTAGGATATATGTTTTATGGTTCACTACTGACAAAGTAAGCATATTACTTAGAGGGCAAGACGGTAGTTCATCTCTTTTCCAAAGATATTTAATAATAGCACAAAAATGCCAAATGTAAGACAAATGTCCTTCATTTCAGCCCCCTTTAGTGGTGACCAAAATATATTTCACATCCATTGTGGCCCAGGAGAGCCGAAGACATACATATGATGCTATGTCTCAAGGTAGGTTTCTGTTAGCTTGCAGGGAAAAAAAGGCCTGTTTATAAGTTTAATGGGTCTGTTTCTTAAAAACAAAATAAAACAAAGAACAAAGCCAACTACTTCGGCTACCATCCTTTATATTCTCAGTTGTGCTATTAAAATACTATCACTAGCCCAAGGGAAACTCTAGCACAGGGGTGGGAAAAGTGGGAGATGGACCTGCTCGGGGGTTGTGAAATTTCATAAGGAGGGCACGGCATTATCAGCTGCTGTGTCTCAGGCTCATCCATCTCATTGAAGTATTGAAATATGTTACTGTTTTTATGTACGTGGATTCACATTTATATACCAATCAATACCATTGTTACATGCTACATACTGACTTTCTTACACATTCCAAAAGTGTAAGTGGGTCTGTCCCACAAAAGCTCATCACCTAATAAATAATTTTGTTAGTCTTTAAAGTGCTACTTGACTGCTTTTTTGCTTTGATAGAATACAGACTAACACAGCTATCTGTCTGTCACTATTCTACAAGTGAAAAGCAAATTCTAGAGCTGAGCTCCCTTCAGTGAAAACCCTGCTTCCAGCCATACCAGGATCAAATCAAGATGCTGTTTGCCAGAATGCTTCAACTGAGCTCATTTGTCTTGACATTACTGTAGGAGAGAAGTCGCTTCTGACTGAACCATGACCCAGTCCAGGTAAAGATTTTTAGCATTCTGTTCAGAACACCCAAAAATGTAAGCAATTGTGTTACCCCTCTGCCTCACATTGTTACATTGTGTGTCAGCTCCCTGCCACAATAGTCTGTTCACTTCACCAGCAAACTCCTTGAGACACTGAGAGCCTTCACCTGGTCTTGCAGACAACATAAGTGTTCCTGAGTTCCCCCAAGATGTCTCTTTGCAGTGTTCAGTCCCTTTCACTGTGACACTCTCAGAAATTATGAAGTTTGTTGCCACCAAAGAGGCAGAGCACACACCAGTTTGTTAGCATAGCCGAAGACTCACACTTAACTTTAATTCAGAACACTGTGGTGGTAATGTAATGAAACAAGACTAAGCTTATTAATAAAGCACAGAGAGCATTACTAAATAAGCGAATGAGATGGGCCTGGTTACACACACACACACACACAAAACCCCACACTTCCTAGTGACTACAACTTAATAGATTATAAAATTAGTCTCAGGCACTTTCTCACCTACACTCATTTCTCAGAATCCTCAATACTCATACCTGAAGGATCCATCTTTCACAGATTCCAAAAACTCAAGACTCTTTTGTCTCTCAGATGATGAATAATTCTGTTTGCTCCTGCTCATATTCCCCCAAAGTCCCTTGTCCTGGTCTCAAGATCCAATAAGCCATCCTTGGGTGCAGGCTTGGACCATTGGTGAGCTCACCTGGAGCCTTTCTCCATTGCTTGCTGTTTGGTGGCTTTGTTTACCTTCTATGTAAATGTTTTTTCATTGTCCTCTGTCTGTAATTAACCCAGTTAATTAATCTACATTCCTTTGTCCAGGAGAGGCTGGGCCTGGGCACTGCTTCCCAAAGAGAGATTAAAAACATTTTCCCTAGATACCCAAATAACCCTTGGTACAAAACATGCACACACATCAGACAAATCAAAACAAAAAAGCAGTAAAGTAGCATTTTAAAGACTAACAAAATAATTTATTAGGTGAGTTTTTGTGGGACAGACCCACTTCTTCAGACCATAGCCATACCAGAACAGTCCCACAAAAGCTCACCTAATAAATTATTTTGTTAGTCTTTAAAGTGCTACTTTACTGCTTTTTTGTTTTGATAGTGTATAGACTAGCACGGCTTTCTCTCTGTTACACATCACACAGTCATTTGTGGGACCATCACGTCAGCAGTTTCCGTATGATACCTTACACGACACCTTTTAGATGTATATTATGATGACATTGTGGTGTGGGAAGAGTTTGTCAGGCCTGATCTGAGTTCGCAGTTACATGGACACAGAGGGGCTCTTAGAACCTCTTAGGATCACAGAGCTTATTAGGTTACCACATTGAATGGAGCCAAAACCAAACCAGCAGCCCTTGCATCTAATTTCTCCCTAAGATATTGCACAGACATTTTGGGGAAACTGGACCAAAATTTGAAATTGAGGATCCCCACTCTCCCAAAAAGGGATCCCTGGAGGAGTGTGGGGTTGGAGAGTGAGCCTGCCCTGCTCTCACCCCATAGCAGCAGCTGCTGCTATCCTCAGGGTCTGGTCCCAGCTCCCTCCTTTGGCAGGGAGGTAAATGTATATTCTGGGATGTGTTAACTTGACAGCAGCCTGGTTAATGTGTCAGCAATGCTAAATTCAATGCATCTACCACAGGCAATAGAAAAGGATTATATCGGTGAAAAATAACATGACAAGAGATGAAAACTGAATCTACAAGGGTCTACTCTTCCCTTGATATAGTTCTTATGCTCCCATAAGTGCCGACAGGAGTTGCGTGTCCTATGATAACCTGACTGTACCTCAGATTTAGCCGCAGTACGTCAAGCAAATATACATTATAACTCTACTAAAGACACTAGAGATTTTGGCTATATGAAGATGATGTTACCAAGTTTGTATAAAGGACCTTAATCTTTGTAGCAGGCATATTTGCATGGAGTGATGAGTTACATGCAAATGACAAGGCAGAATAGATGGAGACAAAGTAGATGAAGTAGTATCTTTCATTGGGCAAACATCTTCCGAACTTAAAAGCTTGTCACTTTTATCAGTAGAAGTCCATCCAATAAAAGATATCTCACCCACTAAGTCTCTTTCATATCCTATGTCTAACATAGCTACAGCAACACTGCAAACAAGAGAGAAACAAGACAGGAAGAGTCACTCCATTAGCAGTCTGTTGGGAAAGGAGCATGTATTACAAATCACATGTGAGTTCCCAGAACGTGAGTACATTTTATTTACCTAACTCAGAAGATGATGAAGATTTCCCACTCTCAGAATGTAAAAGACTTTTGTAATCTCCTTTCTTTTCAGGATCTAAAACAAATTTCAAGTTTTAATAAAACCTGTCATCTCTAAATGAACTATCTGAAACTGATTTTGTTAGAATTATATCTAATTGGCTATGCGAGATGTTGTGGAAGCATTTCCCCTGTACAATTTAAGCAGGTAAATACAAAAGAAACTCCACTAGAAACTAATCTGTAGCCAAGTACTCATAACAAACTGCTTATGATGTATCTGCCTAACAACTGAGAGAAAAAGTCTTAGCTGCTCATTCTTTCTGCTGCACCCATTTATCCAGGACCGATGGATGGCTGTCCTGCTGATGTATTGGAATCAGATAGGAAGACACCAGCCAGAGTGCATGCCTTTTGCTCTCCAGTATGCTTAGTGACACCCTTGTCACGACTTCAAAGATGCAACTTCATTGACCTGACTGTGTGGATTAGTGCTGTTATGTAAAGAACAGTGCCATTTGGTCCAGTCAGTGTACAAAATGTATTTGTTGTTGACAACAGGTATTAGCAATGCATGGGTCTGAGCTGGCCTATGAAATTTTTAAACCAGACCGTGTCTATACTAGCCCCTTCCGAGCATGGTGACAAGCCACATCAGCAGATGCTAATAAAGCACTGCCATAAATATGCAGCGCCTCATTAGCATAATGCCAGCCACCCGTTGTTTGAAAGTGCTGCTTTCAAATCGCCCCCCGCCTGTGTAGACAGGGGCCTTTTGAAAGGACCCCTCAGACTTTGAAAGCCACTTATTCCTATTTGGTGTTAGGAAGAAGGGGCTTGTAAAGACTGGGGGGCCGTTCAAAAGGTCCCCATCTACACAGGCAGCATGCAATTCAAAAGCAGCACTTTCAAAGCACGCATGGCCAGCATTATGCTAATGAGGCGCTGCATATTCATGGAAGCGCCTCATTGGCATCTGCTCACGTGGCTCGTTACCATGCCCCTTCCGAAAGGAAGGGGCTCATGTAGACGTAGCCCCAGGGTTTCTTAAACTTTTTGAAACCAAAGAATAATATTTTTATGCTGAACACCTATGAAAATTTTCTTCAAAAAATTGTCACACCAAACAGAAAAAAAGGCAATTTATACAGCAAAACCAAACTGAAGTAATTTAATCAGGTGTCATGGCAATGAAGAAGGAACATTGTATCTGCTTTTAACAACAGAAAATATATGCCATCGGTATATGATATCAAACACGTGTCAGACGCCCGTGGCACACCTGGGAGTTGTTCTCAGAGCACCAGTGTTCTGCAGAGCATCAGCTAAGATCCAGTGTTCTAAACTATATGCATAGATGGTAGCAAGCCATGTTTGGCTCCACTTTAGAAACCAGGTTGGAAACAGTGGTACTAAAAAGGGTCTTAATCCAGGCTTTGCTTATAGTTGAACCGTTGCCAGCACCTGTTCAATTATACCCATAAATAACAGATTTTAACTGTCATGTGCATGTTTCATAGAATAAACTGGGTTTTATAAACCCAAACTCCACTCTGTCACAGATTGTCACAAGGGGCAGCTGGCACAATTCCTCAATGCCCTAACCAGGGGCCGTGTGGCAGAAAGTGACGGAGATGGCTGATTTTGCAGTTTGCGCAGAGCAGCACTTATTTTCACAGTGGATATCTGAGTGCACCATGGCTGTCATATTTTCCTTTGTGGGGCTCCGTGCATCCGCTTGGTTGCTTGCAGCTTGTTTTGAATGCAGGAGCAGGAAAAACTCACCAGCGCTGTGTTTTCTGGACTTCAGGAACAGGGCAGTCAGTGAGCAAGTCAAGTCTCAGGGCTTGTCTTCATTAGCAGTCTAACTGATGGGGCAGCTATTGACCCAGAGGGGGTCCATTTATCATGTATAATATAGATGCAATAAATTGAAAGCTGATTGCTCCGCCATGAACTCAACCAGAAGTGCAAGGAGGCTTGATGGGAGAGCATCTCCTGTCGATGCACGGAAGTGAAGGCAGCACAGAAAGCATGGGTGGTGGACGAATGCCCAGCTGGGAAAGGCAAGCCCCAGGCCTGCCCTTTCTGCTCTAGAGCCTGTCGTTTCCACAACTTACCAGCCCCCACAGCTTCCACTGCTCCCTACCCCAGGTTACTGACCCTTGCCCCTGATCATCCCCAGGCGCTTTAATCTCCTGCTTACCAGTAGGTGGCATGGCCCCACCCTTCTCATATGGCTGCAGACCAGGGCAGCCGCGCCACATTTGGAATCTTCCTGGCCAGCTGGATGTACTGTGGCCCCAGCTCCTCAGGCTGGCCAGAGCATGGGCAGTTTTGGGAAGGCAATACCTTCCCTTGCCCTTGTTACCCACCGCCCCAGTGGTAAGTAGATCTAAGACTATAGACTTCAGCTATGCAAGTCACTTAGCTGGAGCTGCATAACTTAGATCGGGGTGAGCACACTTTTTACATCAGACCCCACTTTTCAGCCCCGCCATTAGCAGGGTCCCTCCAACCTGTCTAATGTAACCCAAAATGATGGAAATTTTGATTACGTTCATTTAAAAAAAAAACCCTTTCGCCATGTGTAAGACAATAAGTCTGTAGAAGGTAAAAACTTTACTGATCAGTATATAAATGTGAATACACGTACATCAAAGCAGTAACAGATTTCCACGTTTTTAATTAGATGGATGAGCCTGAGACCCAACAGCCAAGAGTGCTGTGTCACCCTTATGAAATTTCCCTCTTTCGGGGCCCACCCCGCACTTTGCTCACCCCTGACTTAGCTCAATCTCCCCCCAGAGTGCAGAACTGACCTCAGTCCTACATAGATTAGTGATTTAGTTGTTCGGAAGCTAGTATATATGTTTTTTGGTTTTGGTTGTTTTTATTTATTTATTTTTTTTGGTGCCGGGGGGGGTTGGCTTTTTATTTTTATTTTTTGAGGGAGATAATCTTTGGACTCAGGAGAGTGGGGGGACCTGAAGGCCACTGTTATACATTCTCTTCAAGATTACTTGTGAGGCCCCGTAGACAGAAGCTGGCACGGAAATAAGAAAGCACGGCCAGACTTACTTTTGTACATGGACTGTATAAATGACCAATGCTAGTCTGCTTTTTTCACCCCATATTTTGATATCCATTGTAGATGTTTATGTGAAGCCAAACAACTCCCACCTGTTTGGTCTTTAGCAGGTGAAACCCCTACCCCCTGCCCCCTTCTCTGTGGGCTTCCAGCTCCCCTTAGGGCAGCACTGTCATCGCCTAGGGACAGCTTAAACTACCTCAGAACAACGGACTGCTTCTTCCAGTTTCTGGTGAGAGGAAAAATATGTGTTCCCTTGTCTGAAATGACAAAACTCTGTGAAAGCCCCTTTGTTCTGAGCTTCATTTCATCTCACCAGGAGACTGTCTGCTGGCGATTTTTTTAAAGCCAACATTAAGAATAATAGCCTGTAATGTCTGTGCCAGTGCAATGCTATGGGGGAGACTGGCACAAAGGAATAGGATGATCTCACTATGTTGCGCTCATGCATGGCTTTGTGTACACACCTGTCCAAATATTTAGGGTTACATGGGTCGTCTGTTCAGCATTTGATCCTAGGGCCCTTGTCAGTTTGCCAAGCACTTTTGTGTGTAGTTGTGCAGCAACTGTATTAGAAAATAATATTTTCACTTGGCAGCTGATATCAGAGTGTGATGAAATGTATATCTTTGAGGGATGGGCTGACTGAAAAGGCCAACTCTTGAATTAAACCATTTGTGGTGGTGGGGATTTGGCCATATTTCTTCTTATCACTTATTTGTATCATGGTACTTCTTTCTATCATCTCCTAAGGACTTTGCCACATCTTTTTGTAGTATCTGATAGTAGGGAATTGCTCAGTTGGCTGGGCCCGGGTGTGATGACTCAGCAGTAATCAGTAGCTTTTTAACAAGAGCAAATTCTTAATTTGTGTAAATCAAAGCTAGTTGTGGCATGCAAATGAATAAAAAAATTCCCTCTAGTGTGTGTATTTAAACCTCATTCCTCCTCTCCTGCAAACATTCTCTCCTTTCATCTCTGTCTCTTACTGCCTTCTTAAAACCCTGCTCCTGAGCACCTGTGGAAAGAAAAAGAAAAGGGAAGCTACATTTACCCTTTCTGTAGTGAAAAACTTGTACTGGACCGGAACCCAACCATAGGTCAGTGAGAGACGCTTCCTATTAGGAAAACAGCATCTGGTTTATCTGGTCTGTGTTGTTCCAAGGTTAAGGGAACACTCCTATTGCAAGGAGTACAGTATTAGATATATGTGAACTAAAGTCAATGGAAGATTAATGAATTAAGTTTGTATCTATCTACCTATCCATTTACAAACAGAAAGAGAGAGAGAGAGAGCGGGAGAAAGCAGATGGAACAAGTCTCATGAGAACGTCCTTACAAAATTTCTGGTAATGAAAAATCAAAACTGGAAATTCTCTCCCTCAGACGCATACACATTCTCTCACACTCTGTTCAATTTATTTGTTTCCGTATTACAAAATCACTGTGGTTATGGTTACACTGGAGAGTTTTGTTGACAAAACCCATTTTGTCGACAATGCACGCAGTGCGTTTGTACACAAACGGTGCATCTACACTAGCTAGAACATTCGAAATCCAGATCGGAAGACCGAAGTCTTTTGAAAGAACCCCCAGAGCATCTCCACTCACATGACGCTCTTTTGAAATTAACTTCGAAAGAACCCGCCCCCCGTTCTTTTGAAGTCTGTCCTTCGTTCCCGGGATGGGAGAAGCGCCCTCTTTCGAAAGATTATTTTGAAAGAGAGCAAGTGTAGATGCTCTGCGGCCCACTCTTTTGAAAGAGTGAGTCCTCCATGGCCGCAATCAGCTGGCAGGTGGCGGCATCGCTCGTGGCACAAGCGGAGTTCTATGGCTCCAGCATCCAGACGCCTTTCAGCACGCAGGCTCCCAGAAACCCTCAGGCAGGAAGCTGACAGAGTGCAGACAACAGGGAGCCCACACTGCTGCCCAGCCAGCTATCAAGGGCAACGCTCCAGCCAGCCCATAGTCCTCCTTGGCACCATGGTCAGTGTGCCTGACCCCCATCCACCCCAGGGGCCTCCCAAGGAGACCAGGGAGCCCTCCCAGGTGGGGAGCCAGCCCTCCCAAGCACCAGGCCCTCTCCTGGACCAACGCTGAGCTGCAGGACCTCTTCACCCTGTGGGAAGACGAGGAGGTCCTGCACTAGACTGGGGTCTGGTGCCGGAACATCACGGTGTTCGAGTGCCTGGCCAAGGGCTCACCAGCTGGGGTCACCCCAACCCAACCCCAGACCGGGTGAGGTCCAAAGTCAAGGAGCTCCGGCAGGACTAATGCCGGGCTTGGGACACAGCTGGGCAGTCAGGGGCAGCGCCCACCAGCTGCCTCTACTTTAAAGAACTTGACCACCTTCTTGGGTGTGAGGAGGTGGGACCCCAGCCATGATCCCGGACACCCCTGACCCCCTGATCGAGCTGGAGCCGGAGCAGACGGGGACCGAGGAAGAGGACTGCCCCAGACCACTGGCCACCCACAGGTGCCTGTCCAGGATCCCAGGCAGCAGAGATGACGAAGGCTCAAGAAAGGGGGCCCTCATCATCGAAGTGCCTTTTGGACCATCCAGCCTGGCTCACTCCGACTGCACCTTGCACGAGTTCCTGGAGGTACCCACAGGTATGTGCCAAGCACACTGGAGGCCGCGGGGCTGGGGGCTGGGGTGTGTAGTCCTGGCCAGGGCGGCCACAGCCCACCCACAGAGCTGTCGGCCCCAGGACATAGGCAGGCCAGTAGGCACTGCTGCCCTGGCCTCACAGGGCTGATGTGTGGCACTCAGCACCATGCAGCACCATGGGCCGCCAGGCCGCGGAGGGACTGAGGGAAGCGGAGGACGGGGGATGGTGGGGTGGGGGTGGGAAGAGCAGCTGCAGGAGTGGGTGACATTGGGGTGGCAGTTGAGGCCAGCCGTCCAGCCACAGCCTGGGTCAGGGTGTCAAGGTTGGCTGCCTCTGGTCCTAGTCCTGCCGTTCCACGGCCAGCCACTCCTGCAACACACCGGAAAGGTCTCGCAGTGCTGAGGTGTGGGCAGCATCCCCTGTTTCCCCCTCCCTGCCCTGGTGGCACCGGCGGGTGGCCTGACAGTGAGCCTGTGCAGGGACGGCACGGGGTCCAGGCTGCTCCTCCTTGAGCTCAGTGGTTGGGCTGGTCCGACCGCTGGCTGCAGGAGCTGTGGAGAGCAGGGAGGGGGCATTAGATCAAGGCACAGGACTTTGTGCCTTGCCGGTTGCCCTGTGATGCCCATGTCCCAAGGCTCCCCCTCCACACACTGCCCCCTGGTCCCTCCACAGCCGACCAGCCTGTGGTGCTGTCCCGCCCACGTGGTGCTGAATGCTGCACATCGGCCCCTCCCCGCCCGAGCCTGGGGAATGCAGCCATCTGGGGTCCATAGGCCCCGGGGTGTCAGGCATGTGGAAGGGCTGTGGCCACCCTGGGTGGGACTGGATGCCCCCTCCCCAGTCCCTGGTGTGGCTGGTGTGCGGGCCGCCTATCTGTGGGTCCCTCCAGGAAGTCGGGCAAGGCACGGGTGGATGGGGCCTAGCTGGACAGCCCAGACAGGATGTCGATGACGAGGGCCCCCTTGCTTGAGCCCTCGTCATGGGTGGTGGTGTCCAGCCTCCATGGGCGCCTGGTGCCAGCTGCGGGTCTGGGACGGTCCTCACCCTCTGTCCCCGTCTTGTGCTCCTGCTCCGCTGCCAAGACCACTGTGTCCAGCAGCATTACCGGGGGTCCCGCTTCCTTGGGCCCAAGGATGCAGTTGAATGCTTGGTAGTAGGGGCAGCCGGTGTGTGCTGCCACTGACCACCCGGCCATGTCCTGAGCCCGGCAGTATCCCTGGCGCAGCTCCTTCACCCTGGACCTCACTTGGTCCAGGGTCCGGGTGGGGTGACCCTGGCTGGTGAGTCCCATGGTGAGGCGCTGGAATGCTGCCATGTTCCTGTGCCAGGCCCCCGTCTGGCGCAGGACCTCCTTGTCTGCCCAGAGGGCAAGGAGGTCCTGCACCTCAGCGTTGGTCAAGGAGGGGGCCCCGTGCTTGGAGGGCTGGCTCCCCTTCTGAGAGGGCTCCCCTGTTTCCTTGGGGGGCCCCTGGGGTGGATGGGGGTCAGGGTGCTGGCCATGATTCCGAGGAAGGCTATGGGCTGGCTGGAGCATCACAATTGATGGCTGGTTGTGCAGCAGCATGAGCTCCCTGCTGCCTGCACTCTCTCAGCTTCCTGTCTGGAGTTTCTGGGAGCCTGCGTCCTTACACGCAGCCGGACGCTGGAGCCATAGAGCTCTGCTTGTGATGTGAGCAGCGCTGCCGCCCGCCAGCTGATTGCAGCCATGGAGGACTGAAAGAGCAGGCCGTAGAGCATCTGCACTTGCTCTCTTTTGAAATAATCTTTTGAAGGAGGGAGCTTTTCCCATCTGGCTGTGAGGGTTACAGGGGAGTTCTTTCTAAGTTAATTTCAAAAGAGCGTCATGTGAGTGTAGATGCTCCACGGGTTCTTTTGAAAGAACTCGGTCTTCCGATCTGGATTTCGAATGCACTTGCTAGCGTAGACGCACCTTTCCTGAGTTATGTCAGCAGAAGGCCCCTTCTGTCAACAAAACTTTCTAGTGTAGACCCAGCCCAAAATTTCAAGGCATAATGCCTTCATCGATAGATTTCTGTTTACAAAACAGCTGTGGAAACGCCCCGAGGAGGCCTCTCTTAACAAACAGGGCATCCACAACAATGGGCAGCCCTGTCCGCTGTACACTCATCCCTCGTTAAGCGAGTATTTTATTTATGAGTGCTCACTCAAACGAGGGACACGTATACCTCCCTTAGTTCACTTTATGAGTGAACTCCCCCCACTAATATGATCCCCCTCCCTGTGGCTCCAACCCCTAGTCTGACAACTCCTGCCAGCCCCACAGCCCCAACATGCTGCAGCCTGACCCCCTGCTGGCCCCGCAGCCTGACCACCCCCCACAGGCCCACAACCCCAAACCGCGGCAGCCTGAACCCCCCCACAACCCACCACCAGATTTTAACCCTCCCTCCCACTCACAGCCCCAAACTACCCCCAGCCTTTAACTCTCCCCAACCCAAGGTTCACTCACCTTTCAAAAGCAGGACCACCTGCTGCCACTCGTTCCCCAAGTTAGGAGCCCTGGGAACCTATCAGAGATTTTTACATGAATTTAATAGGGACTTAGTGTCCCTCTTACAAGTTTCTGCCTACGAGCAGAAAGTTGGGAACCACTGGTGCTCGTATAGCGATGAGGGATGAGTGTGTTTCCAGGTTTTGTTGAGAGAGTAGCCAAGTAGTCTGGACACTCTGTTGACAGAGCCGAGCACTCTCCCAATTGCCTTCTGGGTGAGGCCGCACTCCGCCGACAGAACTTTTGTCGGGAAACCTCTGTTGACAGATTGCTGTAGTGTAACCATAGCCAGTCAGTAGTGTAAATGGGTTTCAGTGTGTGTAACTGTTACCAGATCTCATTATAAACTTTAAAATAACTGCTTCTTTGATAAACCTTTAATTTGATTTGGGTGAGCATCATGCCTGGTGGTTCTACTTGAATCTGCAAAATCGGATCTAGAGATTCAAGGTAGGTGGCCCCTGATTTCAAGTTGAGTGAGGCAAAAAGACAGAGCTTTATAGTGCCCATGATAGCCAGGCACAGTCCAACCTCCTTGCTCACTGGTAGATGGAGAATTATCCTACCTGTCAGCACCCTTCCCTAAGAGAAAGAGGAGAGAAGATATGACAGCTAAACGATAGCCTGAACTAATGTGTTTTATTCCAGTGGTAGCTCAGAGTACCCTGGCAGCAGAGTGTGTGGAATGTGGTGACAGCAGAAAGTGAGCTTGGAGGACATCAAGAACATAGTTTAGAAAAGAAATATTTTTGTTTTATACTTAGGGTGGGTTCAGGAGAGAAATGACTGTTTGGAGAGGTTGTTTGATACGGACACTGGAGGAAGACTGACAAGTCAGAAAGGTTCTAACCTCAGAGGGACGAGGCTCTGGAGCAGCTGTTCAGTTGTTCCCCGGGGGGTGAAGGAACCAACTAGTTTTAAAACAGAGCTGTCTGATGGGGTAGCCTGCAAGAGACGGGAACTGGATTTGATGACCCTGGACATCCCTTCCAGTCCTGTTTCTAAAACTCTATTCCATGTGCATATACCTCATGAGTGCCTGAAATTTATATTTCAGTGAGTTGTATTTATAGGTGTCATGGGTGAGATCCCCACATTAGCCCTGCTGGAGCAGAAGTGAGTCAAATGGACCCAATCAGTTAAATGGGCTCAACGCAGGGGAGCTTTTGGCTGGAGGCAGCTAATTAGGAACAGGCACATGTGGGCAGAGACAGGTAGGGCCTATAAAACCAGGTAGCCCCCACCACCGAGGTGTGGGGGAAGGATATTTGCTCTCTAGGAAGAGTGAGCCTGAAGCTGGTAAACCCGGAGAGAGAAGGGGAATCAGACAGTAGAAAATAGTCTGAGGAAGGAGCCAGGAGGGCAGAGAGAAGAAGCTCAGAACTGCTGAGCTGAGGGTATCTGGGCTGGAACATGGAGAAGAGGATGGTCCTGGATTCCCCTACCAGCCGCTAAGGGAACAGCACTGGAAAAGAAGATTGCCTAGAACTGTGAAGGGACTGAACCCTGGAAGAGGGAACAGCATGACCTAGCTGGAGGGATAAGTCACAAAGAAGGTAATGTAGGTCTGTGATGTGGCGGCTGCCCCATACTGGTGAGGCCAGGGTTAAAACAGCCCTGAGAGAGACTTGTGCTGAGGCCTGATTAGAAGAGAACTAGTGACAGCCAGCAGGGCCTGGCCAAGTCATTCTGAGAAAGACTCCTGGATAGAAGGAGCTCAATCTCACTCCAGCTCTGGCAGAAGAGGCACTTAACTACCTGCTAACAGGGACTTCCTTGGACAGAGCAGTGCTGGCAAAGGGCAGGGTGAGCCTGGGGAGCTCAGGCCTGAAAAAGCCCTAGGCTGAGGCCCAGCAACAGAGGACCAGCCAGGCAGGAGTCGGCAGCAGGCCATACCCTCCTTGCCAGGGATGAAGTAGCCAATTCAGACTGCAGATTGTCCCTGAGGAAAGGGGCTAGATGACAAACAGCCATGGATCAATGAGGCAAGGTAGGTATAGGAGGTTGGGAGGGGAGGACCCCAGAGTGTAGGGACACTGTGTCAGGGCAGTACCCTGAGGAACGGGTGCTGCAGCCTGGGAGGGAGGGAGGTCCTGACGAGTGGTGGAGAACTTAAAAAAAAAAAAAGGACTAGCAGGCAAGACACCACCAGGAGAGGGCGCTTTGAGGGTGGATTTAGCTTAATTCCTGGGGCTTCCAGCAGGAGATGCCATGGCAGTGAGTCACAGCTGCCTGGAGCAGAGTCAGAGTGATGGTATGCAAATCAGGGATGAGGCTACTGACCGTCAGCTGATTGTCAGAGTGGCTAGGAGAGGTGTCACACTGGCGGTAAGTGGACAGTGCTACACTAGTCATTGTGGACCACCCTATGGCAACTGATTTCCTTCTTTGTGTCCTGTTTCTTTACAACCTCTTTACTATAACATACCTTAAAATATTCCTCCCCCATCTTGCGAACCCTACTCCCCAAACCCTGCATCATCTGTAAATTGTGGCTCGTCTGCAAAAAGAATACACTGAAGAAACAAATTCTTGGTTTAATTATACTCCTTTATTGCAATTACACCCAAGGATGAATTTGGCACACTATACGTCTACACATGCCCCAAACTTCGAAATGGCCATGCAAATGGCCATTTCGAAGTTTACTAATGAAGCGCTGAAATGCATATTCAGCGCTTCATCAGCATGCGGGCGGCAGCGGCGCTTCGAAATTGATGCGCCTTGCCGCCGCGCGGCGCGTCCAGACGGGGCTCCTTTTCGAAAGGACGCCACCTTCTTCGAAGTCCCCTTATTCCCATGAGCTCACGGGAATAAGGGGACTTCGAAGTAGGTGGCGTGCTTTCGAAAAGGAGCCCCGTCTGGACGCGCCGCGCGGCGGCAAGGCGCGTCAATTTCGAAGCGCCGCTGCCGCCCGCATGCTGATGAAGCGCTGAATATGCATTTCAGCGCTTCATTAGTAAACTTCGAAATGGCCATTTGCATGGCCATTTCGAAGTTTGGGGCACGTGTAGACACAGTATATATGTTTGGTTTATTGATTTTGTTCCCCCTGGGATACTGTTCTCTTACATAGATGCTGCCAATGGCAACACTTGGTTCAGAAGCGGTGCACTAAATAACACATGCACATTTGGCAATGTCCTGTTATTACCACAACTGGTAGTTACTCTAATAAAGTTCACACTGATCACATGTTGATTGAAAGAAAACTTGCAGGAATTGCAAATATGTTCACACCAAAATTCCCTTTCAAATTCAAGTGAATAGTATGGTGTTTTCCCCCACCACGAGTGAACTCTAAAGTTTTTTTTTAAGGTCCCTTCCCAAACACCCAGTGGTGAGGTTATGAAAGAGACTGGAGGGCTCACCTTATTCTAGACTGGAAGTTGAACTGTGTTGACTGCTGGGAAACAAGGGAGAAAATCTGGAAAAATTCCAGTGATCTTCCAACCAGTTTGTGAGATAAATGCAAACATGCTTTAGTGACCCCCCATCAGACCTGACACCCATGGGGCTGCTGTGGCAGAGGGAAATATATAGGCATGTATTCTGTGTAGTGAAGAAATGTAAGAATGGTCTCCAATTGTCTCCAAGCCAATTTCTGCACTGTAAAAAGGAACTGAGTTATGTTGCTTAAACTAAGATAAGACTTATCATTCATCCGGCGAAGGGAAATATAGTACAGGTCCATCAGATTCTCTTCAAATATTCTCTTCCAGTTTGAAATAATGGCTAGCTATGGGCTTTAACCACAAGTAGTGTAAAGAAAACATAACAGAAATAAAATATCAGTGGGTCACAATGATGTGGCATTCTCCAACAAAATACAACCCCAAGAAAGGCATCAGTGGCTTTAAAAAAAGTGTGTGTGGTGCAGGGGACGAATAAACCAGGAATGGAGTGAAGCTTCACATTTTGTGAATTTCATCAAACAATATACAGTTGTACATGGACCCAGACAGTTTCATATTCAAATTCAGATTAATATTAGATCTCTGATTAGTTAGAGGTGTTCTTAATGCGTTATTACAAAAAAAATACCCTGCAACAAGTTTTAATGTTATATTATGTTAGGCAGCTGAATGTCTCTGTGTGTTCTATCTTATCTGTAGGAAGTATTACCATTTCCCACAGGTGAACATGGCATTGTTTTGTTTTATAAAGTCATCCCAGGACAAACCCTTTGTACCAAGTTTCACTGTGAAGTGCATATTTGTGGCAAAGTTAAATCTGTCAGAAACATGGTCTATAATGTCTATAACACATAATGGTTGCTTTTATGGAGTGGTGGTATTTTATTAAATTACCAAATGGAGTATTGTTTGTAGGGTAGAAATTTCCAGTTGCTATCATAATATCTTCAGTCATCTCATATAAACTTTAGCCTTAAAACATTATACCTAAGTATGACATTGCATTTCTTTGCAGATTATTGAAGCAGTAGTTCAGTAGGATGTTTGCTTTTACATACTTCTGCTCTATACAAATTCTATTATTAACTTAAAAACCTGTTTATATTAAATAGTTCTATAGCTCTTAGAGCAGAATATCTGTGCCACCTGCAATTTAAACAAGTAGTGTGGGCTTGTTATGGTCTAATTAAGCTGTGGGCAGCATGTTCAAATGTTTATGTGCTTAAACGTATTGGGTGCGTCTGCACTTGCATTCATCTTTTGAAAGACGTATGCAAATGAGGGAAATTGAAAATATAAATGAGGTGCATATTTGCATATTTGGCATCTCATTTGCACATTTTTGTTTCAAAAGACCTTCTTTCGAAAGAAGAAAACCAATGTAGATGCTGCTCTTTCGAAAGTAAACCCGATCTTTGAAAGAATCCTTCTTCCCTTTATTTAATGAGAAGAAGGATTCTTTTGAAGATGGGGCTTACTTTCGAAAGAGCAGCATCTACACTGCTTTTCTTCTTTCGAAAGAAGCTCTCTCAAAATAATATGCAAATGAGGTTCCAAATATGCAAATATGCACCTCATTTGCCTTTTCGATTTTCCTCATTTGCATACCTCTTTCGAAAGAGGAATGCAAGTGTAGCTGCACCCTTTGTATGTACATGAGTTAGATTTAAAGATGAAGGTAGGTTGGAATAGAAAACTTAGTTCCTGTCAACATAACAGTTCTATGTCTAAAGGTACAGTACAAAGGTGTTTACATTTTATTGACTGTATAAATGTTGTTTATATCACCAGCTGCAACCAAGGCCGCTGGAACTGTTTGAATAGTGTTGGTGCTGACAGCCATGGAAGCAAATAGAAGCCATTTAAAGCCAGGGGCTGTTGCTGCACTTCTCCCCTGACCCTTTGTTGAATGCTTATAGCCGTTACACATCAGAATGAGCCTGATCCAAACCAACTTAAATCAATGGGAGTCTTTTCATTGCCTTAAGTGATTGAGTCTGATTGTAAAAACTGAAATATAGCAGTAAGATGTGACTCATATTATCCAAAATATTGGAAGGGAGGGGCTTGTCTGAGCAGTGACAACGAGATGTGTGTCCTGCAGGGGCAGCTGTCTTGCATTCGTATTAGAAATAGAAAAAAAAAAAAGCCAGGGAAAGCATTCTTGGCTTTGCCTTTTCTCTCTTCCTCTGACTCTAACACCTTGTTTAAGGCAGCGAAGATAAACCATGCAACGTTTTAGGCCTGGCTTTTCTAAGAACCCTAAAGGAGATGGGTGCCCAGCGCTCATCAGATTTGAATTAATTGCCTTGCGATACATCTACATTGCAAAAAAAACCAGGCCCAGGTCCACTAATGAGGTCTGAGAAAGTTGTTCCACGTTGGATAAATATTTAAAGTTGTTGGGCCAGAGACAGAGAAATTGGCAATGACTGTAGCTCTGGTTGGGGCACACCCAAGGGAGATCCTAACACCAGTCCCCCTGCTGCACCCACTCTTTGATTATTTATCTGCAGTGAACAGTTTTTACAATCAGAGATCATAGGAACCCCACATCAAACTATCCCATAGCTGAGTGGTCAGAACAGACTTCTCTGATCCCTGTTCATATCTCTCTCTCCATCAGGCAGAGGAGGAGCTGAACGTGGGCTTCTCAGCTATCGGCTGAATGCGCTGACAACTGAGCTTAAGAGCTACAAGATGAGCAGCACCACCACCTGCTTCTCTGACTCCCCACCCAGGGGCCTGGAAGGTGTGCTCAGAGGCTTTCACAAGATAGGCAGAGGAGTGCCTACTCCCTCCACTTCATGGATCACACTGAGGCTTAGGTGAGAGACAGAGATGTCCAGGTACCTAGAGTAAAGCAACAGTGCATAGTCTCAGATGCACAAACTTAGGCCCCTAGAATATCTTTACAGTCGGAATTTAGATGATTATGGGGTTTGTGCCGACTGACTGGGTATTGTGTGAGTCCCAGGGGTGTCTAGCAGTTTCGTGGACTCGGGCCATAGTTCAAAGTAGAGCTAGGGAGAACATGCAGTTGTGTCTTTGTTGAAAATTCTGAGAGTCTGATGTTTTATTGTAGTTCCACACTGGAAATTCTAGGGGAAAAAAGTTTTGGAAAATTGAAATTGTATTATAAAATGAAATTCAAAGAATGATTTCCTTTTTGATAAACCTGCATTTTTCCAAAGGAAAACTGTTTGGTCACTGTCTGACCAGTTCTGGTCAAGGTAGAGGGAGGGAGGAAATACCAGAAGTAGAAAAACAGTTTGGAGGAAGAAAAGTTCTCAAGGAGGGAAAAATTCTGCTGGCGGTTGTAGGCCTAACAGGGTCTTTGCTGTCACATCTAAGGGTACAGGTTGGAGACTGGAACATAAGAAACTAACCTGATGTGGAACTGATGCTTGTGTGTACAGAACAATGGCAGGATTGAGTCTTCCCTGGAAGTTCATAAAAAATGCTACAGGCTATAGGATAGTATATTGTCCTTTCACTCTGAGAAACAGAAATACAGTACTTTAGAACAGTCAGCGGGGTAATACAAATAATCTTGGGGTGTAGTAGCCCCCACATTGGCCAGGAAAGGTTTAATCTACCCTGCACTATTACACTTGCAAGAGCTGTCATGCATGGAGTAGCAGTGAAAAGGAGAGAGCCAGGTCAGTTGACAGGAGGGCTGTACTGGAGGCTGGGCGAACTGAGGCAGATGGAAGATAATGAAACCAGAACAGAAAAATGACAGGTTGCAAAGGGAAACTGGTCACTGATGAGAGAAAAAAAGAAAGGGTGGACATGCCAGTGCTAGGAGAAGAGAGCAGGCAGACAGAGTAAAGAGAAAAATCAAAGTGCTATCTGAATGAAGTCACTTGGCAGGTATATAAGGGATATAAACCCTCTGAAAGGATCAGAGTGGATTGAAAAGGTGCTGGAGACAGTGAGAAAATGGCAAGGAGACTCTGTTATTTGGACGTACAAGCAAGGAGCAAGTGGGGAAGCTAGTCAAGATTAAAATGGCAGGAAAACAGAAAGTAAGCTGCCAACTGCTTAAGTATCCAATAGAGACAAGAAAAGTTCCATACAGGATGCTGAAAGGTGAAGAAAAACAAGGCATAGGGTGCATTAGAAAGAAAGGAGGGGAAGGAGCCATCAACAGCTGTGCTGGGTTTATTTAAAGAAAAAGCCCTTCTAGATAAAGTAGCAATTGGATACCAGATTTTGGGTTTGGATGAGACCATCTATTCCACTTCCATTGATGCTAAGGGTTTGGACATGTGGCAAAATTCATGTCAAAGGAAAATGAGATGAATTAAATATGAAGGGGAGCACACAGATGACAATTGTATGGCAGCGACTGTAGCAACTGTGGAGAAAAGCACTGTGCGGTGTACAGAGTCTGGATGGCAGCCAATCAGCAAGGCATACAGAAAAAAGTTATGAATGGCACATTGTACGTGGGAACTACTGGGAGGCATCAAAGATCAAAAGTGGAAGACGAAAGAAAAACACACCACAACCAAAGATTACAATGAGTGGTACAGGGAAAATAGAAGATACTATGTAGTGATGATGTTCGTCGCTTTTATAATGAAGTAATTAACTGCATAGCACAGGTACTTTCTGGCTGCTATAACTGTATGTAGGAGTGTGAGAGGGAGACCAGGCAAGGCAGGGGTTAAACAAGGCCTGTTAGCCCAATCAGCCCCACCCTGGTTCACCTGTGGCCAGTGTCAGGCCTGGAGCAGTATAAAGGGAGGGAAGCCAGCTCCGCTTGGGCTGACCAGCTAAGAGGCAGGAAGCCCCAGGCCAGAGCTGCCACCTGGTTGGCCGCCAGAGGGCGCAGCCCAGCCCAGGACCCTCCCCCAGGTATTGAAGGGAGTTGGGAGATACCACCCCCCGCCGGGAGCCTCCCTCCTGCCAAAGGGGGAACTAGATTCTTGGGGCCATACCCCAAACTAAACCAATAGACTCTCGCGTGGGTGCTGAGGACCCACCCAAAAGGCACAGCCACTAAGCCACCTGGTCCCAGGTGTGCCCCGCTCACACGTGGTGGAGAGTGTGGGCATAGCCCAGCTCTGTGGAAGGGTCAGTAGGACGCTCCAACAGATGGCTCAGCAGCAGCAGCTAATTGGGGAATTAGCAGCCCACCAGCAACAGCTGATGCAGCAGGTGACTATCCTGATACAACCCCGAACCCCGGATGGGCCGCAAGTGCCGACACCAGCACCAATCAAACTTGCAAAGATGGGCCCAGAAGAAGACCCAGAGGCATTCTTGGAGACATTTGAGTGGGTGGCTGCCATAGCCCAGTGGGCCCGAAGGCACTAGGTGGCCATTTTGGCACCTTACTTGACAGGGGTTGCTCAGACAGCCTACTGGGCACTGGACGTGGTAACTGCCCAGGACTACGCTCAGGTCAAAGCAGTGATCCTGGATGCTCTGGATATCTCGGACGAGACTTTCCGCCAGTGCTTCCATGGGGAAGTATGGGCGCCCAGAACCCCGCCCCGCCACATTGCCCAGCAGCTGCAGGATGCCTGCTGGAGGTGGTTGAAGCCCGAAACAAAGTCCGGGGTGCAGGTAGCCGAGCAGATCCTGCTTGAACAGTTCACACAGATTCTGTCCCTGGGGGAAGGGAGTGGGTGGTGAACCGTCCAGAAGACGTGACAGCAGCCATCCAGTCGATGGAGAATTATCTAGCAGCCAAGTTCCCAGGGATGACTCCCCCTGTAAACCCCATGTCAGCCAGGGGGACCCCGGCATGAGGGACTGAGGGGGGCCAGGAGTCACAAGGCTGGGGTGGGCCACAGTGCCCACTGCTCCTTCCTGGGCCCTGAAAGAATCAGAGTTACTGGGCTAACCCTGGGCTTCAACCCCTGGGCCCTGAACCAACCCGCCAGTTCCTCCCTAGGGAACCCAGCTGCCTCTCGGACAAGATAACAGTGACCCCACTCATGCCCCAGCCTGGAGATCCAGTTCCACAGCCATCCCCGCCACGAGCCCCTCGAGGAGACCCCCTGAAGGCCACCCCGGAACAGGACTCCCGCTCCACATGCGGGGGCAGTGGGCACTGGTCCTGAGACTGCCCACACATGGAGTGCCACTTTGGGAAGCTCTGGACCCCACAAACATGGGTGCACCCCCAAGGCCCTGCCAAGCTGACCGTTCCTGTTTTTGTCAATGGGACAGAGGCAATTGGACTGATTGACTCAGGGTGTGCGCAGACCCAGTTCGGCAAGCGCTCATGCTTGATGTAGGGCCTCCCCAAGGCACCATCAGGCTGCAGTGTGTCCATGGGGATGTCAAGGCCTACCCCTGCACCCGGATGACCCTACAGGTGGGAAGACACAAAGAACCAGCGATGGTCGGCCTGGCCCCAGCTCTTGCTTATCCAGTAATACTGGGTAGAGACTGGGGACATTTTCATGAATTACTAGCAGGACTTGGAAAGCCTTCAGCTAGGGAACGGCAACCCCAGCCATTGAGCATGGGGAAGGCAGGGACCACAAATCTGGCTGGAGTAGGGGAAGTGGCAGAACCAGGGGAAGGGACCTCCCAGGGACCAGCCCCAGCCCAGATGGACCTGAGCCCCCATCACCTGGAGAGGGAGCCACCCCCACTGCCTGAGTCTGCAGTCCTTGCATGGCCCTCGGACTTTGGGGGGGTAGCAGCGGGCAGATGAGACGCTGAGCCGAGCATATGGTCAGGTGGCAGTAGTGAATGGGGAGGCCACCAGAGCTCATCCTGTGGGACAGTTCCCCCCATTCGGAAATCCAGGGAGACTGTCTCTATCGCGTAGAGAAGGAACCGCAGACAGGAGAAGTGCACCATCACCTCCTGGTTCCCCGACCATACCGGAGAGAGGCCATGCAGCTTGCCCATGCCATCCCCATGGCAGGACACCTGGGGGAAGACAAGACATTGGCCCGGATCCTGGCCTGCTTCTTTTGGCCTGGCATCCACAGAGAGGTTGCAGACTTCTGTGCTTCCTGCCCAGAGTGCCAGCTCACAGCACCTCAGTCCATGGAGAAGGCCCCGTTAGTTTCCCTCCCACTCACGCTTATACCCTTCGAGCAGATTGGTGTCAATATAGCCGGCCCTCTGGAGAAGAGTGCCTCTGGATATTGGTTCGTCCTCTTTGTTGATTATGCAACTCGGTACCTGGAAGCCATGCCGCTACGCTCCATGAGTGCCAAAAGGGTGGCAACTGAACTCATGAACAGATTCGCTCTGGACCACATCGGAGGAAGATACATAAACCACAGGGGCTACCACTCTGTGGTCCAGCAGGCCATGCCGGACAGTCAGGGCCACTTCCAGCATGTGTACGTGGGCTGGCCCGGCTGCACACATGACACCCGTGTTTTTAGGAACTTGGGCCTGTGCCGCTGGCTGGAGGTGGAGACCTATATCCCCCAGAGGGAGATCCCTCTGGGGGACGCCACTGTGCCCCTTTGCCTCATGGCAGACGCGGCCTACCCCCTCCAGCCCTGGCTCATGAGCCCGTACACCGGCCACCTCAACGCCAGCCAGGAGCGGTTCAATGCTCGCCTGCACCATGCCCGCCAGGTGGTGGAGAGGACCTTTGGCCGTCTGAAGGGCCACTGGTGGTGCCTCCTTGCGCGACTGGACATCAGCCTCCAGAACAGTCCCCAGGTCATGGGCGCGTGCTGCATGCTTCACTACATTGTCAAGAGCAAGGGGGAGGCTTTCATCCGAGGTGGGCAGTCAACGCTGGCATGGGCTTCCCCAAGCCGGCCGCCACACCCAGGTGCCAGGTCCACCACGAGGGGGTACAGGTCCGCGAGGCCCTGTGGGCCCACTTTGATCAGGGAGACCCCTGAGCACCTCCCTGGCCTTCCCCAGAGGACCCCCCCCCCACAGCCTGCACTGCCCGCAACACCCGCACGCCCCCTGCGCCCCCCCACAACAAGCACACGCCTCCAGTTATTTGGAAAATAAAACCTTTTTTTTCTGAAAACTGCTAACTTGTTTTGTGCACAACAGAAACTGCAACCAATACACAAAAAGGGTGACAACTATATACATGGGGGACGACTATATACATGGGAGCCTGGTGGACAGCTCAGCCATTGGCCCATCAGTCTGGCGTGGGGGTAGAGGGGGGCAACTCCCAGTGGGTTCGGCTCGCAACCCCCTCCTCCCCCCCGTGTCCACGGTCCCCAGCGTGGCCGGCTGGGGGCTGGGAGGACCGGCAAGTATGGCCGGGATGCCTCCATTGGCCGGTCTTCAGCCCCAGTGGGCTCTGGTCCTGGGGAGCTTGCAGGCAGCACGGCGGGTGGGGCAGCAGGTGGCGAGGCAGGTGGGGCAGCAGGTGGCGCGGTGGGTTGGCATCAGGTACAGCGGCAGGGAGGGTGGCCCAGAGGGCAGCGGGGGACAGGAGCCAGGCAACGGCCTCCCAAATCAACCCGGCTATGTCCCGGAAGACCCCCCATGAAGTCCGCCCATGCTGCCCACTGCCGGGTGGCCTCCTCCCTGTCGAAGTGGAGTCTCTCCTCCACCACCTCCGTCTGCCGCCAGAGAGCTGCCAGGAGCTGGGGGGTCCACAGGGGTCATCCCCAGGGTCTGGTGGTGGCAGGACTGTCCCACTGGCCTTGGGGGTGTCTCCGGGCGCTGGCGATGGCTGACCCCCGGCAGGCTGTCGGGGACAACGGAGGGTGCCTGGCTGCTGGGGGCGTCGGATGGCGCAGCTGCAGAGAGGGAGAGATGGAGGGGAAGGCTGTTTGTACCATGCCCTGGCCAGTGGCTCATTCCCCCCACCTGCCCATGGGTGCTAGGTCTCCATCCCTGTCGGTGGGTGTGATGTCCCTGTTGGCTGTCCCCATAGCATTGTTCCGCCACCCCCTGGGTTAGGGCACAGTGCTGTCCATGGGTGCATGTGCTGACAGGTGCTGATGGCCGTGCCACTGTCCTGGGACCATGCTGTGGCTGGGCGGTTGGGGGTTGGGGCCCGCTGGGGGTGTGTGAGGCTCCCGGTCATGTCTGGTGCCCCTGTCTCGTGGCCTGCTGGTGTGTGCCCTGTGGGGAATGTACCTGACCGTCCATTGCCACGGTTGGAGGAAGCCCAGTGGGCAGATGCCCGGCTGGTGCTCCAGGAGGTGAGGTCTATGAGGAGCTTCCCCTCCTCGCTGCTAGACCCCTCCTCTGCCGTCTCAAGGGGGGGGTCCTTGGGTGGACCCTGGGGTGTGGGGCTGGCCTCCGGGAAAGACTCCAGCTCTGAAGCCTGCTGGGGCTCGTCGGCCGTGGTGTCAAGGGTGGCTGGCGGGGGGGGGAGAGGAGGTGTCCTGGGGGCCCAGGATGGCCCTGAGCTCCCTGTAATAGG
Source organism: Carettochelys insculpta (assembly GCF_033958435.1). Classification (NCBI taxonomy): domain Eukaryota; kingdom Metazoa; phylum Chordata; order Testudines; family Carettochelyidae; genus Carettochelys; species Carettochelys insculpta. Next base: position 124,128,030 of record NC_134137.1, read on the forward strand.
GGCAAGCAGCGGGGTTGGCCCCAGACCAGCTGGCCGAGTCCCGGGCCTGGTCTTACCCCTGCCGCAACTCCTTCACCTCACTCCAGATGTGATCTGGAGTGTGAGCAGGGTGACCCCGGGTGGCCAGGCCCTCGGCCAGTCGGGCAAATGCTTCTGCATTCCGCTGCTTGATCCCCATCACGTGGAGCACCTCCTCTTCACCCCAGAGCCCCAGCAGGTCTCAGAGCTCGGCCTCCGACCAGGAGAGGCCCCACCTCTTTTTGGCCCGCCGCTTGGCTGCTGGGGGTGCCTGGGTCCCCTCAGGAGGGGAGTCCTGGGGGTGCTCGGGGGGCTGACTCAATGCCATGGGTGGTGGGTGGATGGGTCGGGGCCTGTAGAGGGTGTGCAGGGCTAGCACAGGCATGTGCTGCTGCCTGCACGCTCTCAGCTTCCTGCCACAGGAAATCCAGGTCCGTGGTGCTTTAAAGGCTGCTGCGCTAGGGGACCATAGAGCCCTGCAGGGGCTGGACAGAGCGTCTCAACCCCTCAGCTGATAGCCGCCATGGAGGACCCCACTATTTCAAAGTAGCAGGACATGGATCGTCTACACACACCCTACTTCGACGTTCAAAGTTGAAATAGGGCACTATTCCCATCTTCAAATGGGAATAGTGATTTCGACGTCTCGCTGTCTAACATCGATTTCAACGTCAAAATAGCACACGGCTATTTCGACGTTGTGCCAACTACTTCAGTGTAGCCGGCTAGTGTGGATGCACCCTGGGAGAGCAAAAGATAAAGAAGTAGCAACAAATGCTGTAAAGAAAGAAGAAATATTGATGGCCTTCTAAGTAAACAAGCATTTAAAAGCCTAATTAAAAATGAATCAGAGAGTGTCAGGAAGTATGGACCCAAGAAACAAGTGAAAGACTCTGTGAAGAGTTTCCTTGAATCAAAAATACTGACGTGGGACAAGAACCTGAGTTTCACAGAACTTAGCCCATTTTTGTGCTTATTTACGCTGCGTGAGACACGCAAGATCAAAGATACTGTTGATTATGTCTTCTAGGAGTGAAAAGATTGTAACATTGCTGAAAGACTTTCTGTAACAAACTCAGGCACCCAAAGGCAATTAAGATTACAATAAATTCCTAGTCAAGAGTATTAAAAAATGGGCATCTTTCAGATAGCCATGTTAGTTTTTCTTTTCTTTTCTTTTTATGGAGAGAGACTGTAACTAGATACAGTAAACCCTTTCATATCTGGCAGCCACAGGATGGGAAGGTTGCTGGTGTAAGGAATGTGGCAGCAAGAATGCCATGCTGCTAAAGGCTGGGAGGAATGTCTCCCAGAGATCATTTGCATGAGAATGTAAAGGGCTGCATGTGTGATACCTTTCAGGCAAAGCCTAATGGGTAGCAAGTAAGCCATGAGATTTTGTCTGTTGTAAACACATTGTTGTAAAATCATAGTTTATGCTGACACTCAGTGTGGGAGTTCTGGGATCTTACCAATGCTCTGGGTTGCGGTGGGGGACAGGACAGTCGCCATAGCTGTGTTAGACATTGATTACACAGGGCTCCCTGGTTTAAAGGATTGCAAGGGAGGAGGCGGTGGTAGTAGCTGAGTTAGCTTGATGAGTGTTTTGGTCCTGTTCATGCTGTAATCATATAGCTATGAGCCTGGTTTGACTAGTTCTCCTCACCTGTTGAAAGGTACAGTTGTATACTAGGGTTTCCATGAAACTCCACACTGGAGTTATTAAGAGCTGAAATTGCAGAGTAGCAGCTGAAGCCATGCAGAGCTGAAATCACAGGGTTCTGCCTGAGGGTGATACCCCACTGGATGCTAGTGGGAGGAGCAGTGGATGACAGTGACTAGTGGGTGTCTGATAGGAGGACCCGTGGAGGAAGGCAACTGGTGGGTGGCTAGTAAGGGAGCAGAGGTAGATGGTGCGAATGGTAGGTGGCCAGTAGGAGGAGTAGCCAGCAAGTGGCAGTCAGTGGGATGCTGCAAACAAGTGTACAGCTAGTACTGCCCTGGTGATGTATCTGTGGGCTCTGGGTCCGGGACTGCACCGCTAGAGGTACACCCTGTAACTGTGTGTGGGGTAAAGGCCAAGAGCCCCAGCAAGAGACTTGGTTCTATAGTGTATGGGGAAGGTATCTTGTTAAAGGGGTTTGTCTCTCCTTTGCTTAGGTACACGGCATCTGTCACCGTAAACTTGGGGTAGGTTATTGTCATTAAACAAACTGTTTCTATCTTAGACTCTGCGCTTGCGAGGAGGGAAGAACTGCCTTATGGGCACCCAGCAAGTGGGGTGAGATTGTCCCAGGCCACTGGGTGGGGGCTTGATCCGGTTGGTTGTATTCTCGACAGGAAACCCCTAGGAGCTGAACCCAGCCCTTCTGGCAGGCAGGTGGCATTAATAGAAGGGTTACACTGGATATTAAAATATTCTGGTTAAAAGAGAGATATACCCAGCAATGTATAACACTAAAGAAAAACAAGATTGGATCTTAAGAAACAAGCAAAAATGTATGCAGAGTACTTCATACTTCATTTACCAATGGTAGTATTATACACTGTAAACTTATACTATAATTACTGTATTTATTTGCACACTCATCCCTCATTAAATGAGTATTTTACTTGTGAATACTCACTAAAATGAGGAACATATATTCCTATTGTGGTAATGAGAGGCTGGGTGTAAGGCTAAAGGCCGAGGACAACAGTCAATGCTTTGTTAACATCCAGCAAAGCTAAAGACCTCAAGCCTGAACAACAGTTGATAAAAGCAAAAACTATGCTAGGCAGATTCTGCCCACAGGAATGCAGCAAAAGACAGAGCTGATAAGTGACAGGGCCTGAAAACACATAAAAACACCCAGAGCCAGGCACTTAGTGATACACATGAATGCATCCTGCTTAGTACTCCGCACTCCCTATACCCTCCCTACAGATAACCACTTAGCACCAGGTACGTTCTGACCCAAGTTCAAGAACAGGTCATAGTGACAGTATGATGGACAGTTTTGTTTTGATCGTACCACTATTATCCCCCAAGTTAATGGGTAGATCTAGTTCCATTGGGGGGTGTCAGTGTATTACAATGAGGGGGTTGTACCTGGATACGTAACTTGTTTATACCTGTGTATAAAAATGTGTGTAACAGGGGCTGTGTCGAGTGACCTAGGGGATGACGGAGCACCCTTGCCCTCAAACGAGTCGCATCTTTTGTCACTGCTTGTGCATGTACCAATGTAAACTGTTGAGTCACACTGGAGACTCATGAGGGCGTTGGAGACCATACGTCAACAACAATGAACCTGGCTCCAGTGCCTTCATACCTCGCTTGATTTGTGGTGCTTGGGGGCTCTCTGAGGTCTGCAGTGCTAGCTAACCACAGAGTCTGTGCTGCTGTCCCCAGACAGCACATGCACACGGCCAAACTGATTAACATCACAGGGAGCAGATTGGACGTCTGAGCACCATTCTGGTAGAGACGCCCGACTACACTTACCTTTATTCACTATATGAGCGAACTTCCCCAGCTTATATGAACCGGGTCCCTGGATGGAGGGTGAGCAGACCCGCAGCTCTGCGGCTGGCTCAGATCCAGCTGTGTGGTCCCTGGTGGGGGGGGGCAGGGAGACCTGCAGCTGAAGCCTTCTCCCTCCCTTCCCTCAGACATGCAGCTGTCTGACAGCCCTGCGGCTGGGGGAAGAGAGGGAGAAGGCGGCTGGGGGAAGAGAGGGAGAAGGCTCTTGGCCTGGTTCCCTCCCCTGCAATGGCGGGAACATGAAACTGACCGCCCATGAGCTGATCAGTTTTCCGGGCCCACAAGCCATGGGGAGACTGGAACCAGCTTGTGCCTGGTTCCGAGCTCCTGCCACTCTAGAAGCCAGGAAACTGACCAGCCTGGTGGGGCCTGGCTCCCCTCCCCTTGCAGGAAAGTTCAAGTTATGCAGGGGTTGCAGGAACAACCCTTGGATAACTCGAGGGTTTACTGTATTAGACCACCCCCCCACCCGCCCTGCAGACCTCACCCTCAGCCAGGTTTTGACTGTGCTTCACAGTCCCCAACTGCCTTGAGCCTTAAACCCGCCCAGCAGCCCCAAACCTCCTCCAGCCTTAGACTCCCCTCAACAGCCACAAACCACCCCCACCCTTAAAGTCCCCCCGCAGCCCCAAACTGCCCCTAGGGCTACCCCCTCCCAGAAGCCCCAAACTGCCCCCAGCTTAACATACCCCCAGCAGCCCCAAACCACCACCAGCATTAGACTTTGCCTGAAGCCCCAAACTGCCCCCAGCCTTACACACACACCCTGCAGCCCTCAACAGCTTCCTCCCGCAGCCTCTTCACCGGGGGTTCTAGACTGGGTAGCTCCCCCAGCCCTCCTGCTCCCAGCAATTGACTCAAATGTTAAGGTTTCAGCACCTAGGCATAAGTTAATTGCTATTCCTAGTGGTAGAGAGAGCTGCCATCTCCTGCAGTTATTGCTGTTGATAGGTATCTGTCTGAAGCAGCAGTGCTAAGAAACTGCAAATGGTTTCTTTAACAGCCACATGCAGCTGGAAAGTGCCCAGCTGGCGACCTTTAACAAATCTAATGAGACCCATGTTTGGGTCCCAACTCATAGGTTGGGAATTCCTGCTCCACATACGTACACAACCTCCTATTTCTGGTGCCAAACTACTCAAATGTATCAGAAAAGTACCTAAACTCACCTGGTTTATGTCAAGTTACAAGCCCTTGGAACGAATGTGAGACTTTTACATGTATTTTAATGGGAATTTAGTGTCGCTCTTATGAGTTTTCACCCACGAGCAGAAATCTGGGAACCAATTGTGCCCGTATAGCGAGGGATGAGTGTATTTACTTTCACTGTACTGTACTTATGGAAAACATAACTAACATTTACTTCTGGTTAAAATGCTGGTTATGTGAGAGTTCAGAATGCTGGATGTGAAAGAGTTTACTGTATCATGAAATCCAGCACCTGGCAGTTAGACCAGGAATGAGAATCTGCCATGCCACAAAAATGAGAAGCCGCAGCTGAAAGGCATGTGCATGCTCCCTTAAGGAAGGCCTGGTTCAGACTCTGCCAGAGCCCCCACTGAGGGAAATAATGCTTGACGTGGGCTTTTGTCTGTCTATATTCCTATGTTTGCTCTTCTACTCAGGAACTGCCTAGGGACTTAACTGCAGTAGTCCTATTCAGACCATATCTCCAGGTGATGACCATCTTCAGTCACAAGTCCATAATGACATGGTCACCCGTTAGCTAGATTCTTGTTAGCTTGGAAAAGTTGACTAGAAACATCTTGCTGCAACTGTTACATAGACTGATGTGATTTCAACTAATATTTACTACCTTAGGCTGTGCCTACACTTGCATTCCTCTTTCAAAAGAGGCATGCAAATGAGGGAAATCAAAAAGGCAAATAAGATGCAGATTTACATATCTGGCACCTTATTTGCATATTCTTGTTTCAAAAGAGCTTCTTTCGAAAGAAGAAAACCAGTGTAGAAGCGGCTCTTTCGAAAGTAAACCCCATATTCAAAAGACCCCTTCTTCCCGAAAAAAACTGCCTCAGTGTATATCATTCCACGTTACTGTGGGCTATTACTGTGTGTTTTTATTGTCTGAAACATCTGAAGCATTGGAATATGCAAGACAAAGAATTTTCTATTGCCAATGCATACGCTAGTTATGCAACATTGGACAGTGGTTATTTTAATTATGTAAAATGCTGAATTATGTGCTGCTAGTTGACAGGAAGAAGCGTGATTATGTAGATAGAGATTATGTCACGCACTGTGTGGCATACTTTTTATAAACCCTCTTCTGTGCGAAATATCCTTGTGTGATTAGGAAGGGTAGTTATATTGAATTGTTAATGGAGCTGTACTAAATAAAGGGTATTTTCTATCATTCCTCTCCAGCTGCTCAAGGAGAAGCAGCACGGATGCTTTATGCTGTATTTATAAGAATCTTACCGCTCCAGATGTCCAAATCAATCATTCATGTGTACCTTGGCTGATTGCTGCTGATTGTCTCAGGTAGGGATTTTGCAAATGCTCTGAAGAGCTTAGGCAAAAATAGATTCTTAGCTGTCAGAAACTGAGGATGCATTATTGATTTATAAAGCACCCTTCACAGCTATCAGGAAGCTGTGCAAATAAGTTTTGATCAAATGAAAAGTAAATAAACCGAAAAAGAGTGACTTTTAAAAATGCTGAGCAAAGCCGTCTGAACAAATAAATTGAAAACTAGAGACTCTGATTCCCGTTCCAACTGGGATTTACTCCTTTGAACATTCGAGCTTATGGACCTCCAGAGCAGCTATAAGGTGAAGTATTTATTCATTTCTGCAGCACTAGCAGGTTAGTTAATTACAACAGCTGATAAAGGGAGGGACTTTCTTGGCATTGTCCGGTGAAAAGTTTGGAAACTCAAATTCCATGTCTTGATAGCTATTTCAAAATAGGTGCTATTCCTCCTGCAATGAGCTTTACCAATTTCGAAATAATGCACTTGCTATTTTGAATTTTCTTTGAAATAGCCTGTGCATAGTGTAGACACTTACAAAGTTATATTGAAATAATGGCTGTTATTTCAAAATAACTGTAGTATATTATTTCAAAATTGGTAAAGCTCACTGCAGGAGGATTAGCACTTATTGGCCGTGTCTACACTAGTTCCAAACTTCGAAATGGCCACGCAAATGGCCATTTTGAAGTTTACTAATGAAGCGCTGAAATGCATATTCAGCGCTTCATTAGCATGCGGGCGGCCACGGCACTTCGAAATTGATGCGCCTCGCCGCCATGCGTCTCGTCCCGACGGGGCTCCTTTTCGAAAGGACCCTGCCTACTTCGAAGTCCCCTTATTCCCATCAGCTCATGAATATGCATTTCATCAGCTCATGAATATACTGAATATGCATTTCAGCGCTTCATTGGTAAACTTCGAAATGGCCATTTGCGTGGCCATTTTGAAGTTTGGGGCTAGTGTAGACGTAGCCATTCTGAAATAGCTATTTCAAAATAGGCACTGTTAAGACATGGAATAGCACTATTTCAAGATAAGCCAGAGTGGCGTCCAATGGCACTATTTCGAAAGAGGCACTCTGGGTACTTCTATGCCAGCAAGAAAAAGTGAGCTCGAAAGATGGCCTTCTTTCGAAATAACCCATAGTGTCCACATACGGGCCTTTGCCCACGAGAGCTTATGCTCCAAAATATCTGTTACTCTATGAGGTGCCCCAGGACTTCTTGTTGTTCTCCAAGATGCAGACTAACACGGCTACCTCTCTGAAACACACGCTCCACGAACTTTGAAATTAACTTTGAAAGTTCCATCAAAGTTGGTCCTCCATTCCCATGGCGCGAAGAGTGTCCCCCTTTCGAAAGATTATTTCAAAAGACAGCAAGTGTAGATGCGCTGTGGATGGCTATTTTGGAAGAGGGAGTCCTCCATAGCTACGATCACCTGTCAGGCAGAGGTGCCGTTCTCAGCACAAGCAGAGCTCTATGACTCCCACGTCTAGCCATGTTTAAGGAAGTAGGCTCCCACCAACCCACAGGCAGGAAGCTGAGAGCGTGCAGGCATCAGGGAGCCCATGCTGCTGCTCAGCCCTCTCCTAGCTGTGACGCCCCAGTCAGCCCACCTTGCTCCCCGGCACCATGGCCAGCACCCTGGACACCCACCCATGCCAGGGGCCCCCCCAAGGACTCCAGGGAGTCCTCCCAGGAGGAGAGCCAGGCCCCGAAGTCCTGGGCCTCCTTGTGGACAGAGACCGAGCTGGGGAATGTCCTCGCCCTCTGGGAAGATGAGGAGGTCCTGCACTGGACAGGGGTCCAGCACTGCAACACCGCGGCATTCAAGCACTTCTCCAAGGGCCTCAGCAGCCGGGGTCACCCCACCCGCACCCCGGACCAAGTGAGGTCCAAGGTGAAGGAGCTCCAGCAGCTTCTTTTCTGGGAGTGCCAGGAGCGCCGGCCTCATGGGGTGTCACAGTGCTGGGGGGCTGGGATGAGCCAGTGGCAGAGCTCCAGGAATGTTCCCTTGGTCATCCTGAAGTTCTTTAGCCACCGGTCATCACCCCAGTCCTCCAGCACCAGCTGGCCCCACCAGTCACTGCTTGTGGGGAAGCCCCACACATGGTGGATGACCTGGGGGACTGAGTGGAGACATCATGCCCTGAGGACAGCCTCCAGGAGGTGGCTAGCAGGGTGTCCCCCCCGCTCCCAGAGTCACTGGTGCATAGCAACCAGGACTGCAGCCAGTGCGCTGGCCCTGGCCTTGATGGGGGGTGGGGGCTGCTCAGGGTCCATGGGGGCCTGGGGTACCTCCTCCACTCACAGTTTCTCCACTTCTGATGTTCACACCTCCACATTGGCTACTGATAATGGGCCACATCCTCCCTGACTGAACTGACCTGATTGCTCCTCCCTTGACTTTCACAACTCCACATTAACTGCTGATCATGGGCCATATCCTCTGTAACTGAACAGACCCTGTCAGCTCTGGCCCTCCCCTTAAAATGAGATTTCTGCTTTAAACCCTCCTCTGAAACCCTACCCCTCACTCATGCATATGATGAAGCAGGTCTTTGCCAATGAAAGCTTATGCTCCAAAATGTTTGTTAGTCTATAAGGTGCCACAGGAATTCTTGCTGTTTTTGCACACAAAAAGTGTTCTTTTGAAATTGAATTGAAAGAATGTGGCGCTCCTTTTGAAAGCCCTGTGTGTGTGTGTGTGTGTGTGTAACAGCATTACAAGTGAGTTTTTGAGAAGTAATACATGCAAAAGTCTCCTCATTACATGACTACGAACGACAGTAACTCATACTATAATTCCAGGTGTTAACGAGCTGTTAGCAACGATACTGTGGTTAGGCTTGGTTGCATTCTACAGAAGAATAATCTATCTGAAGTCTCACACAAAAGGAGCTCCCTGATCTTATCTGTATTCACATCAACTGGATCTTAGACAAGTCTTAGATAATGCACAGTATGGTAAAAGACAGCTTAACTTCCCCAACACCCCCCCCCCCGCACACACACACACACACACACACACACACACACATATTCAGCTATAGTGACACACAGGTATTTTAAAACAACACCTCTTTGAAGTGTGTCAGATGAATGCCTTTTTAACACAATGGACTGTTACACTTCATTCCCGATTTATGCTGGGGAAAGTACTGAATCTCACATTTGACCAAAATATTTCATCATATGTTCATGTCAAGCCAATCTAGATCACCACAGGAAACTAGCACCACGAAGAGGCCGAAGAGATGCTCCCATTATATCTGTGGTGTCCAATCGGAGTTCAAAGATTGCCACACTTGTGGTAGTCATCTTTCACTATTTTTCACATTCCCCACCCCACCTCTAGCTAAAGGTCCTGCCCCTGCCCCAGAGCCAGACACCCCTTACCCCAGGGATCAGAACCCTTTAGGAGGCAGAGTGCCTGCCTAAGCCTCCCCACCCCTCTGCCTTGCAAGCCCCATTACCGGAGGGGGATCCACTGCAGGGGGCTTCGGCCGTGGCCCGGCGCTCCAGCGGGGCCCTGTGGCAGGGGCTTGGACTAGGGCTTCGGCACCAGCGCTACCTTGCAGCAGGAGGGCCCATGGTAGAGACTCAGGTTCCAGGCCCGCACTCTGGTGGGGTCCCCGTGGCAGGAGCTTGGGCACCAGCCCCGACGCAGCACTCCAAGAGCCCCGTTCGCCATGGTGTGGTCTCCTGTTTGCCACACGCGGCGAGTGGAGACCGTACGGGACACCACGGCGTTACGTTGTAAAGCCCCGCTGTTGGAATGAGAGCTATGTGGGCAGAGCCCCAGTGTGCCTCCGTGTGGGTGTAAGCGCAGGTGGCGCTGGTTACGGGCTCAGAACCTACGTCCTGCACCTCATCCCAAATATGAGAAATAGACTTGATGTCACCACCCGGAGGGCCGACAGCCTGGCCAGGGCCTGGGCAAGGTTGAGGGTGCGGGGGGACAGTTCCACTCTCCCTGAGAGGTTGGGGCCTTGGGTAGAAGGAGCGGGGCTGCCACACCCCCTCCCAACTCCAACCAGCCCTTGATGCCGCGCAGACCATGCTGTGCTTGAACTGCTAGGCCCCAGGGCAACTGCCCCCTTTATTCCCTCACTCCCACTCTCACCAGTGCTCCTGTGCACTAGTAAATCTAAAGCCAGAGGAAATCTGTTCCAATTGAGCTATGGACCAAGTCTCGTCATCCTTTGGCAGGCAAGCAGGCCTGCTGACTCGTGGTGTGTGTGTGCGTGTGCGTGTGCATGGCCAAGGGGGCAGCTGCCGCAAAGCCCATCGTTTCAAACAGGCCTGGAACTCCAGCCACTACTGCTGCTGCTTGGGCAACAGCAGCAGCTGGAGCGCCAGGCCCCTTTCAACTGCCACGACAGTGCTGCTTCACCGCTCTGCGCAGTCGTGAGGGCTGGCGGGCGGGGGGGGCAGCACTACCATCTGAGCAGTGCTAAGGGCTGATTGACCTAGGCTCTTCCCCCTCTGCCCTTGGTCCTGCCCCTTCCACAGGGCACAGAGCCAGGCCCCCTTCCCACCTTGCCCCAGGGCCCAGTGGCTGTTGGCCCTGCTGTAGACAAGCTCTCTGAAACAGTGATGGGCAACTGCAAAGGGTGAGCAGGTCGCATGAGTGCCCCTCCTTCACCTCAGTGAGCTGCATAAGCCAGGGCCCACTGGGGCGTCACCTTTGCTGGCCTGCTGGCCCCCATCTGCCACGTTCCCCCACACAACTCTTGCAGACCAGGGCAACAGAGCCCTGCACTTACCTGCTGCTCCCTCTTCCTCCCAGCACTTTTGGAGCATGTGAATCACAGGATTTGCACTCGGTCCCCATTCCTACCCCTCCCTCTTAGGGCTGGAATGCTGTGAACAGCTGATCTGAGGGGTTCTAGCTCTGGGCGGGAAGAAGAGGAGCAGGGACAGAGAGCAAATCAGGCTCTGAAAGTTTTGGAGGGCACAGAAGGAGCAGGGAAGTGAGGGGCTCTAGAGCTCCCATGCATGAGATGCATGTGGGAGACGGGGGCAGCCAGGGGGCTGCAGGTCACAGGTTGCCCATCACTACTGTGCAACCATCATCCCAAGCAGGTACAGTAAAAGAACAACAATTCCAGTCTTGCATTGCTATGTACCTTTAAAGACTAATACTTTACTCTTGATATTTTGCCACTGTATCAGCTTGTGCTCACTGGAAATTGGCCCTAATTATTTTTTCCCTGCAGTGTTTTTGGTACATTTTGAACTGCAAGTGCTCTTGCTATAAGAAGCTTCTGTTCTGAACATCTCTGAAGCAGTACTTGTGCCCTTTCAAAGTTAACAAGAACCTGTTGAAAAATAACTTTCATGCCCTTTTGGTGACGTATGACTAAGCATACGATCTGACAGCTGTCATGGGGTTTCTCCCTGCTGGTTTCCCCTACCTTCATACTGTGCGGCAGTTACGACTTACTGAAATTCCCAGCTGAGATGAAAAATGACAGCAAAATTGTCTAGGCACTTATTGTCAATTTCTGACTCCACAGGGACACTCATTATAACATGTAATTTTGGGGGAAGAGGTCACCTGCCTCAGTCTATTAGAAATCCATATCTGGGGTGGTGGGCTAGACTAAGCATTTTAAAGCTATTAAAAGTGATCCACCAAAATTTTTTTTATTACAGTCTTTGTCTGTATTTCAGGCGCACATACTGAAGATGAACGCAGGTTAACCTGAAGACATGTCACTTCATTCAACCCTCCAGACAGATCTGGCCATGTGACTGAGCTGCTTCAGCCCAACACCCTGCATTCCTCTCCCAGGGAACGTGGGCTCTGATTTCAGTTCCACTGTGGGATGTTATCAGATTCTGAGATGACACACAAACATTGTTGTAGCCACTGTTATATGTTTATACCCAACCTTTTACAAAGTGGTCCCAGAGAGATGTCTAAAAATTGGCATTGGCAACCTGTGGCTCCGGGGCCGCATGCGGCTCTTTGAGGAGTCACTTGTGGCTCTGGACACTGAAATTAGGCTGACCATACGTCCGGTTAACTCTGTCCAGCTGGGTTTTTACAAAATCTGAAAATGCCTGGGATTTTGTTCAGCTCCCGCAAACACTCTCTGCAGCCCTGGAGTGTCTATTCCCCTCTCCCCCTCTGTGTTTGCCTCTGCTCAAGTTACAGCTGCTCCAGCTAGTCGGCAGGGAGCAAAGTCAGAAACTGGGTAGGCAGGAGTGGGGCTGTTGTAGGAGATAGTAGGAGAGTTCCCCCTCCCTTTTTGGTTAGGGAGATAAGAGCTGTGAGATGGGGTTCAGGCTGAGAGCTCAGACCCGCCAGCCAGCAGCGTGTTTGCAGCCAGCCCAGGCATTGCTGCTCACTGGCAAGGTAAGCAACTGGGAGCACAGCCCCACAGGCAGAGTGCTTGCAGCCCAGCTGTGAATGGAGCCAGCTTAGGGTTGGGGAGAAACAGTTCCCAAGGAGGCTGCATTGCTACAGTTACTACCCAGAGCTGCCTTGGCCTGATTGCTATACAGGCACTGTCAGGTTTTGGACATTGTGTTCAAATTACTTAATACAGAGATTTTCCCAAGCTATGGACTCGGGGGAGCAGGAGGGAAGGAATGAAGTGTTCGGTTTGGATGGCAAAAGGGTTACACCTTAAAGCTTCCAGATCCACTGGCCATACACCATTAATAACCAAGACCTGTGACAACTGACTCACCAACTTCCTGCCAAAGAAAAGATGAAATCAGGAAGATAGATTAGACACACCCTCAGAAAAACAACCACCACCATCACAGAAGGCCAATAACTGAATAGGGAATAATCCTGTCTTTGAAACCCACCACCAGTCTCGCAGATCCCAGTCGGGGAATAGAAGGTGCCCAGCATCACGGTAGACAAAGGGTAGAAACTGACTGGAAGGGAAGTGGAGGGGTTCTGCCCTGTGGCTGAGGTGGAGAAACATTTGAGGTCCTTGTGCTGTCTGTGGAGTCTTTTCCACTTTCAAAAAAATAAGAAGTCCTGGGGCACCTTATAGACTAACAGATTTTGGAAGCATAAGCTTTCGTGGGCAAAGACCCACTTTGGCAGATGCATGACATCAGGTGCTAATTACATGCATCTGACAAAGTGGGTCTTTGCCCATGTAAGCTTATGCTCCAAAAAATCTGCTAGATTATAAGGTGCCATTGGATGTTTATTGTTTTTGCAGATACAGACTAACACAGCTAATCCTCTGATATTTTCCCACTCTCCCTTCTTTCAGAAACTGGTGGTAAAGAGCTCCCCTACCCATGGCTAGAGATTCAAGCCACAGGGCTTACAGATGTCAGAGAAACTTGCTTGTTTAAGAGCACCACATTTGTACAGACAGTCAGCATTCCTAGAGCCTGCTTCTGTGAGGTATCCTGCTAAGAACAGATTGAGTAATTCACTTTAACTGACTAGTCCCTTTATTCATACATCTGTTAATGGATGCAAATACAGAAAATGCTGCCAGCTGAGCAATGAATTTTTCCCTTATAGGCTGTTACAGAAATAAAACAAAGCAAATTGAATCTTGTTTGCAGCAAAGGTTATTTTACTATAAATTCATAATAAAAAGCACATTCAAATGCATATTTATGGAGAAATGTACATTCAGATATACTAACTGGCCTCTTTTCATTTCTTTCTGTAGCAAACAGGAAAATGCTATTAGTTCTGGGCTGACATTTTTGTAATACAAACATACCTTCCTTGAAACTCTGCCCCAGCGAGGCCCAGCAGATTTCAGATGAACTGAAGACTGGGCCCTGCACAGGGCAGGTGCAGAGAGCTGGGTGCAATAGACCGAGGTAGAAAGTGCTGCACATGTAACCGACACACCTAGGTGTGATTCACTGTCCCATGTAGTGGGACCAAGATCATTTACACAGAGAAAGAACAAGTGTCCTTTTCAGCCTTAGTTGAGTGGCAGCTGCCTTTTAGCTCAAACTGTAGAGGCTCCTGCTCTAAGCTCCACAGGTCCCAGGTACAAATCCACCAGTGGCTGGTTACATGCACAACCAGGAGAGCACACGAACGCAAGCCTGACTTCACTGAAAACTGTTACACAGCCACCCTGTTACACGAGCCTCATGTGGAGCTACCTGCTCATTAGCACCACGAAGAACATAATTAAATGTCCAGCATTCATGTTCTGCTCATTTAGTACCTCACCCTCTTGTGAGTAAGGCACCTAGCACTTACCAGTGTTTGCACACATAACCTGAGCTTGTGCTGAGAAACAATCAGCCTTGCAAGGGACACAGCCCACTCCGGTAAGGCCATATTTAATAACACTTGGCTCTTGCAGGGCTGGCCATCAGCAGACTTCAAAGGGCCTTTCAAAGGAGGGGAGAGGCATTCTTCTCATTTTACAGCTGGGTCAAATGAGGCTTAGGGAGGGGAAACGTGTCCAAAGCACTCAGCTTTGAAGAGCAGAGAAGACATGAAGAGAGCTTAAGTCTCTGAGGGCCTGTCTTGTACCCTAGCCACTAAGCCGCTTTTAGCACCCAAGAGCTGCGTCTACACGTGCACGCTACTTCGAAGTAGCGGCACCAACTTCGAAATAGCGCCCGTCGCGTCTACACGCGTCGGGCGCTATTTCGAAGTTAACTTCGACGTTAGGTGGCGAGACGTCGAAGTCGCTAACCTCATGAGGAGATAGGAATAGCGCCCTACTTCGACGTTCAACGTCGAAGTAGGGACCGTGTAGACGATCCGCGTCCCGCAACGTCGAAATTGCTGGGTCCTCCATGGCGGCCATCAGCTGAGGGGTTGAGAGATGCTCTCTCTCCAGCCCCTGCGGGGCTCTATGGTCACCGTGTGCAGCAGCCCTTAGCCCAGGGCTTTTGGCTGCTGCTGCAGCAGCTGGGGATCTATGCTGCAGGCACAGGGTCTGCAACCAGTTGTCAGCTCTGTGTATCTTGTGTTGTTTAGTGCAACTGTGTCTGGGAGGGGCCCTTTAAGGGAGCGGCTGGCTGTTGAGTCTGCCCTGTGACCCTGTCTGCAGCTGTGCCTGGCATCCCTATTTCGATGTGTGCTACTTTGACGTGTAGACGTTCCCTCGCTGCGCCTATTTCGATGTTGGGCTGAGCAACGTCGAAGTTGAACATCGACGTTGCCGGCCCTGGAGGACGTGTAGACGTTATTCATCGAAATAGACTATTTCGATGTCGCAACATCGAAATAAGCTATTTCGATGTTGGCTGCACGTGTAGACGTAGCCAAGATGTCCATGAAATTTTTAAAAGAATACATTCAGAGAGTGCTTCAAACATCTGAGCCTTGTCTGCAGCCTTCAACAATGCTGCTTAGGGCTTGTCCCTGGACACCAAGACGTGAAACCAACAAATGCGCTGTCACCCGCCTGGATGGGACAAATGCAAAGAGCAAGCAAAGGACACCAGCAGGAAACAGAGTCTTTTAAATATCACCAGTTTTGAAAACTATCAGGGGTGTCAGTAAGATTGTGACAGAGCTAGCAGCAGGCTCTGCCACCACAAACCCGCTGCAGACCCAGTTTGGCTGGCTGATTGAACCGTGTTTCTGGTATATCTTTCAGCTCGAAAAGGAACCAGCAACTCAAGAAAGTGACACAAAGCAGAGATGGCTTCTCCAGCCATAGCCTGGAGCACAACCCACCTTCTTCCAAACTTCAACTAACCAACATCCTGCCAGGGTCAGATCAGCTACTTTGCAGGTCCCCTCTCCTCAGGGCCCCAAACAGAGCCCACGCTGCTCTCCCACAGCAATTTGTGTCTGCCCCCATCATTGCAACAGAGAGCTGCCCCTGACTTCACTCTCCTGACTTCTTGCCTCAGCCTCCTCCTGAACTACCCCAGGGCCCCAGATGCTAGGCTAGTCATGGGCTGCTGTGCAGGCTGGCATAGTGCGAAGCAACCAGAGAACTAAAGGGAATCCCATCCATCACTTCAGTTCCTGCCCCTAGGAAGTGTGGGGCTGCTCTGCCCCCTAGGCACCCTCCCTAGCTGAGCCATCTCTCTGACCAAGTTGGCTGAAGTCCCTGTGATCAGGTTTCCTGGGCTCGGGTGCAAAACACATCCTTAGGGATTAACCCCTTCCTGCCCACACTGAAGCCAGGAGAGAGGAGGTGGCTGGATTATGTCAGTGAACAGCAGCAGCTTGGAGGTGTTAGCTGCCTTTCTGCGCACAGGAAGGGACGAGCAGCCTCTAGCAATAGGGGAGGAGGGAGATGGGAAGAGATGATCTCTGCAAAGCCACGGGCCACATTATTCCCACCTCCAGTGTTTCCTGCAAGATGAGCGCTAAGGCAGCCACCCAGGGGAGATTCAGGTGCAGCCCCACTGATTAGCAGAGTGCCCACAGCCGCCCACAGACGGGAGCATGTGTTTCTCTGATGGGTCACATGGATGGAGTAAATTAGAGGGAACACTGCCCACCTCCCACGCACACCATCTGGAAGCCGCTTTCCGTCCCTTCCCTTCTGCACCACGCTGAAAGGCTGCTGCTGGCCATGTTCTGGTGTGAACCCCAAGAGGAATATGAGGATAGGGGCCTGTTACCCTGCCTAACCCCAGCACTTTGCCTCAAGAAGACACGGTGCCAGACATCAGCAGCGGCCCATGATAAGTGGTCATCTGACTAACTAAAATCATGCTGGATTATGGATGTTGCTGGATGAGAGTTCTGGATTACAGAGGTTCAACCGTATTACAGGGGCTGCAGTTACCCTTCTCCAGTAGAACTCTGAGTGGTGATGGTGAGTGTCTCTGGCTCCTCCATGGCTCTTCCTGCAGAGCCTCACAGAGATTCATACTATCCTCTCATCTCCTCAATGTCTGCATGAGTCCAGTGGCAGAAATGGTGAGACACCCTGGGCTCAGCTGCCAAGAGTGCACTGGTGAAACTCAGCTCCAGATCTCATTCTCACCTGGTACAATCATCGCCACTATTCAAATGTCACATAACCCATTGGAAATTAACTACACCAGGCTCAAGCTGAACACTGGCAAGAGCAAAGTGATTCTGATTAGAAAGGAGCAATGCTTGGAGTAACTGTCCAACTGTCCATCTCCTAGTGAGGCACATAGCTTGCTTCTGTCAGAATGGCATGAAGCCTCCAGAGATCCTGTTGGACTCTTCACTAAGTTTGGATGACCAGGTTGCACCAGTTTCCCAAAACGCCTCCACCTTGCTTGAAAACTTCATCCCTTCTTCCTGGGTCAGGGTCTGGTCACAGCATCCCTGGCTTTTGTCACCTCCAGGCCGGACTACTGTCGTTCACTATATCCACAGGGGAATGTGAAGATGATACACAAGCTCCAGCAGATACAGAACGAGCACAACATACTCAAGCTCCTCCATTAGCTCCCAGTTACTTCTGATGCCAGTTTTCGAAACGATTGAAGGTTTAAACCCCAGCTATGTTATGGATCCCATTGCTCTCTGCGGACCATTCCAGCAGCATCACACCGCTGGGACAATGCAGATCACAGAGCCCGGGATGAAGTGCTCGAGAGCTGGGGACAAAGCATTTCCTGTCAAGGGGATCTGTCCATGGAACAAATATCTACAGGATATCAAATGACTGCTGTCTTTCTGTCCTTAGGAAATGCTGCAAAATCTTGCTCTTCAAAAGAAGGCATTTCTACCACAAGAATAACGCAATGCTGACCCTCCAGTAAACGTCTCCCAAGCAAAACATGATGAACTGTACATCATAAAAACCTGACTCCCAACAGAAAAAAGGGGAAAATGTCAGAAACTCCTTCAGATCACTAGGGTCTTTCCTACAGCAATTGATTTTCACAACAAATGGGCTTGGACGCTATGGTGATGAGCCCCAGTATAAACCCTATTATTGATCATTTGTTTGGGGTCTTTCCCACTCATCACTTCCCACATTTGGGCCTTGGCAGGTTGAGAGATGGTTGTGGCATCACCAGAATTCTGTAGTCAGGAGAAACCTAAAAGTTTTGGCTGTCCTCAGCAGACTGGCACTATCTGTTGGTCTGTCACCAGTGCTCTCAGTGTCAGAGTGCACTCATTTAAAAGCTGTTGTTGTTCCAGTATTTATCACCTGCTGTGTCAGAATTCTGGAATGGTTCAGACACTGCAGACAGAGGCATTGTTATCACAACCAGAGGCCACGCTCTCCCAGTGGAGAATAGTTTGCTGGGTTTGTTTTGACGAATGCTGTTTACTTACTAATGTAATCGTCTGGCAACGTTTGTTGCCTTTGTTAGCTGGAGAAAGGTCAGCAGCACTCGCTCATTAGTGCTGAGTGGCAGTGAGATGCCAATGCGCAAATCCTATTCCAGAGCACCCAATTTCCTGAATGGTGCTAATATTGACCATTATTGACAGTGCTGCTTTACTACAAAGTGACTCTATGCTTTTATTAAGAGGAATTGGAGTAGAGTTAGCAACTATTGCTTCTTCAGTCTGTTGTAGGAACAGAGATGGAAAATTCAGTGCAGACCGATCCAAAGACAAACAAAATAAAGATTGTAATAATCCATAATTATCTCCGCTAGAAAAAAGACAACAGTGCTTCCACTTTATTGTCTATAAGCAACCAAAAGCTTGTATATGTCGCCAGAGGATTCAAAATGTTACCGTTTACTGACATTACTTTAGTTCAGTTCCGAACTAGGAATTCTTCAGAACTTCAAAATTGAAAGTTTAACTCAACTAAATCATCTCTCAAGCTTTCAGAGGCTGATGTTAGAAGGAAGATCTCATCCTCTTTGCCTGCATCATTCTTTATCTGATAACTCTGCTTTGGACAGTGCAGAGGGAAAACGATCAACTGGAAACTGATGATTTCAAATGCAATATGCCATCACTCATTACTCATTATCTAAATTGTTCAAACACTAGCCAAACCACAAGGTTCAGAAGGATTAAATTCAACACACGGAGCTGTAGAAATCTGCAGTCCTGGTGACTTTGGAAAGCACGGCTTATGGGATTTAAAGTGTTTATCTATGGTAGATGATTTGCTGAAGTGCTATATAATACAATGACAATGGAAAGCATCTGGAGGTGGGTAATGATACCTAGGATATAGTGGCCATTCTCTGGCCATAGCAATTTTGGGAAGTTATACAAAGTACCTAGGGAGGATGGGCTGGAGAAGCAAAGGTTTCAAGTCCCTTACTTAGTACTGCTTAAGTCCCAGTTTTACACTCCAGCATGGTCTATAAAATGCTCACTGACCTCTGTATATGCCTGAACTCAGTCTCCAAATATTCAGGATTAAAGTTCTCCTTGGCATCTTTGTTATCTTTCTGAAGAGAGAGAGACTTTGGCTATGTCTATACTAGACATAGAAGTTGGCTGCTGACATGCAATTATAGTTACACCAATTGTGTAGCTAAAATCAATTTATCAGCGGTCAACTACAATGGCTGTCTGCATGGAAGAAGGTTGACAGGAGCATTTCTCCTTTTGACCTTCCTTAATCCTCACTGTTCATGAGTAGCTCTGGGGTCAACTTTGACCCCAGAAAGCACCATTTCACACATTCACGCAAAAAAAAGTCCATGGAATATTAACCCTGAGTGGGTCAATCTTCCACAGTAGTGTGGCATTAGCCAATGGTTGTGTATCTGAGTGATTTGGGCAGGTAGGTGGGAGAACCCAGGTAAGTCCTCTGTTCCTCTACTATTTACTTATCCAAAAGGGAAGAGCTTCAAATGCAGAGAATGAGGGAGCCTCACATACCAGAATACCCCATGGCTTAGGGGTTAGGGCCCCTTACCTCCTCTTTCCATCAGGCAGAACCTGCCTTTTCCACAGGCCAGCGCTATAATAACTGGGCTACAAGTGATAAGGTGGCTCTCAGCTTTTGTGTGAGATGCACACTCCTGCCTAAATAATTTGCACAAGAAATATTGTAGGCACCTAACATATCTGTCTCCTGAAGAGAGGCTCCTTTATGGATAACTGGCAGAAAATGGCACCTCATAGACTCATAGGACTGGAAGGAACCACAAGAGATCATCTAATCCAGTCCCTGCACTCATGGCAGGACCAAGCACCATCCTTGGCAGGTGTTTGTCTAACCTGCTATTAAAAATCTCCAATAATGGAGATTCCACAGCCTCCCTAAGCAATTTATTCCAGTGCTTAGCCACCTGACAGGAAATCTTTTTTTTTCTAATATCTAAACCTCTCTTACTGCAAATTAAGCCCATTGCTGCTTGCTCTGTCCTCAGATGTTAAGGTAGATAATTTTTCTCCCTCCTTGTAACAACCTTTTAGGTACTTCAAAACTGTTTTTGTGTCTACTCCCAGGATTATTTTCTCCCAACTAAATACACCCAATGTTTTCAATCTTCCCACGTATATCATGTTTTCTAGCTCTTTAATCACATTTGTTGCTCTTCTCTGCAGTTTGTCCACGTCTTTCCTGAAACATGGCACTGAGAACTGGACACAGTACTCAATTGTGGCTTAATCAATGCAGAATAGAGAGGAAGGGTTACTTCTTGAGTCTTGCTTATAACACTTGCGGTAATACATCCAGTGAGAATATTTGTTTTTTTCAGTACTGTTACATGGTTGACTCATATTTAGCTTGTGAACCACTGGCTGTGCCTAGATTGCCAAGAACAGTCAGCACAACATACGCAAATTGTGCAATGCATTTGCGTATCTTTTGCCGACAGTTCTGTCGGGAGAGGCTTTTCTGACATTTGGCCTGTCCACGTGGGACCAAATGTCAGATAAAAACCCCCTCTGTCAAGATATCCCTTCTTCCTTGTGGAACAAAGTGCATAGGGATGTCAGTGGAACACTCCTGGACAGGATGCATGCTCTGTCGACCAAACTTTTGTTGACAGAAGTTTTGGCGACAGAAAAGCCTGCACTCTAGACATAGCCACTTTGACCCAGAGATCCCTTTCCACCGTACGCCTTCTTAGGTAGTCATCTCCTATTGTGTATTTGTGTAACTGATTGTTCTTTCCTAAGAGGAGCACTCTGCATTTGTCTTTATTGAATGTCGTCCTATAGACCTCAGAGCACTTCTCTGGATCATTTTGAATTTTAATTTTATCTTTCAAAACACTGGCAATCCCTCCCAGCTCAATATCACCCACAGACCTTACGAGCCTACTCACTACGTCACTGTCAAAATCAGTGATGAAGATACTGAAGAGAACCAGACCCAGAAGTGATCCCTATGGGACTCCACTTGAGATGCCTTTCCAGCTTAACTGTGAACCACTAATACCTCCTCTCTGGGAATGATTATCCAACCTGTTAGCACACCCACCCTCACTTATAGGTGTCATCTAGATTGTATTTTCCCAGTTTGCTGGTCATGCAAGTAATCCCTGCAGCCTGGGCTTAGGCACCCGTGTCTGTGAGAAAGTCATGGCTTAGGGCACACATCTGCCATCAGCGTCTCCCATTGGCTAGCTTAGGCAGCTCCCTCTCAAGTGTGCTGGTGTCTGCGGTCAGATTCTGAGACTCTTATCTCCCCTATTCATTGACTAGGGAGCGTGATGCTCCCCTCGGCTTTGTCAAGCACTGTGGTGTTCCTGTGATTTTTCTAGACATATAAAACTTAATTTCCGTGACACTCATCAGCATCTCGCTGCCTAAGTCGCTCTCTGAATCTAGCCCCCCAGCACTTGATTGGGCCTTAAGAGACAGAGGTTAAATAACTGGCTCTGCCACAAACTACCTTTGTAGTGTTGGACCAGCCATGTGGGGTAAGTCTATGCTGCAATCAGACACTCACTGCTGGCCTCTGCCTGCTGACTCTGGGTCGGGGGGGCCTCAGGGTTTGATTTGAGGCACAGACCTTCCATCTCAGTGAGCTCTGGGACCCTCCCACCCAGCAGGCTCCTGCTCGACTCCAGGTGTCTACAACACAATTAAACAGCCCCCTCGCCTGAGCCCTGCAATGCCGAGTCAGTTGTTGTTGGGCCAGATGGTGTGTGTGTGTCGGGGCGGGGCATTAATTACAATGTAGACATACCCTTAAAGCCTGTCTCCCTTACTCGGGCTGATCAGTAGTATCACCCTTATTGCATGAGCAGTCCCAGTTATTTCAGTAGCAGGGCTTACAGAGACAGGGTCTCCCCAGCGTAATGTCATGGCCCTTTATCTTTCTGTGCCTGAGATCCCCATATGTCAGCTGGAACAATAGTAACTTGCTAACCCTCAGGGGCACAGTAAGGCTTAGCTTAGGCACTCGGGACCCGCCTCACTGTTGCCTTGTATAGAGACTAAAAGGTTTGTAAAGTGGCATTACCAGATAACAAGAATGGTGTTTTACTGCTTGGAGCAATGGCTGCACAAGGGGCAGGACAAAGGTGAGTTGGCCCGCAGCTGCCACAGTGATGGGGAGCCATGTAAGTATCTGGACGGAAGTTAGTGATAATCCCCAGCATTCTCCCTGTTCCCCTTCCAGTTCTGGAATTGGTTGAGTTTTCATGGATGTGTAGTACCCAGAGGCACTGCGATCTCATACTAGGCTGAGTGAAGTGTCTGCTGTGCATCCCTAGCTGAGAGGCAGCTGGCCTTTAGCTCACATAGTAGAGCACGGGGCTTTAGTGCTTATGGCCATGTCTACGTGTGCCCCAAACTTCGAAATGGCCACGCAAATGGCCATTTCGAAGTTTACTAATGAAGCGCTGACATGCATATTCAGCGCTTCATTAGCATGCGGGCGGCAGCGGCACTTCGAAATTGACGCTCCTTGGTGCCGCGCGGCGCGTCCAGATGGGGCTCCTTTTCGAAAGGACCCCGCCTACTTCGAAGTCCCCTTATTCCCATGAGCTGATGGGAATAAGGGGACTTCGAAGTAGGCAGCGTCCTTTCGAAAAGGAGCCCCATCTGGACGCGCCGCGTGGCGGCAATCAGCATCAATTTCGAAGTGCCGCTGCCGCCCGCATGCTAATGAAGCGCTGAATATGCATGTCAGTGCTTCATTAGTAAACTTCAAAATGGCCATTTGCGTGGCCATCTTGAAGTTTGGGGCACATGTAGACGTAGCCTATGATTGCAGGTTCAATCCCTGCTGCCAGTGACCTGAGTCATTCATGTTACAGATAGTTTCTATCAAAGAAAAAGGGTAAGTATGCTTTTGTATTTATTTGAATACATTTTAACAATATATATACATCATTACCCACATTGTACATCCAGTGTGGTAGAGAAATGCAATAATGTAGCTAGCAGCTGCCTTGCCAGTTCAAGGCTGCACATGCAGTTCCTTTAGGAATGAAGATATTATGGGCCTCTCTGTCCATAAATGTGCAAAACCCCACTCTGAAGTGGAGCAGCATCAGTTACTTATGTACAGAGAGCTGCTGGATCAGAGGCACTCTTCCCTTTCAGGAGGCAGGAGCTCCCCTAGTGATGCTCACCATTGTAGTAATCAGGCTTAATTTATTATACCACCACCCAACCCCGACCCTCCTACTTGGTACTTGTGGATTTCCATGTATTAAAGAGCAGGGATAAGATGGTGGAGAGCACTTCTTCCCTCTTGGTGAGAATGGAGTTTGAGGTCAAAATCTCTCTCCATAGAGCTGTGGTAGTATACTACCAAAAAGGACTGCTGAGAATGAGGCTGGCTCTCACAAGGGAAACAAAATAGTAGTTTATTGTATTGACAACAGGCATTCATTTTAACAAAACACAGCAGTGTTATGACCAGTGTTGCCTGTAAGCTGAGCACTTGGGAAGCCACCCAGGACAAATTCAAAGGTCACCCAACAGCATCCACAGCTGGCAACATGTTTTTTACTAATGGTGTACATCTGTGCATGCCTCAGTGCATATAAGAATATGTATTCCACATCAAATGTATTGCACATGTGGATGGAAAAAATTAGAGAGAATGTAGGTATGACATTGGCCTTTTGCTAATTTGATCAAAATTGTAATAGAAGAATATAAGTATTTAAGGGTGGCCTCTGAAGCAAAGTAGAGGGAGGGGAGATTAGTTTCCCTCTCATCCCACACATACAAAGTCTTTGGTTTTAAACAGAATTCAGGTCATGATGACACTGAAAAAGCCTGTGGACCTCTGGAAATCTGTCGAGATTATACCACCCTACATACCAAGGATGTTTTAAACTTGGCTAAGTAAAAGGAGATGTTATTTTAGTTAGATCTTTAACAACAAAACAACAGTATCCCAAAGTTTTGAACAAAACACAGCCAAACATTTATCCAGTTAGCATATGTGAAAGAAATGCAAACTGTGTAAATAATTCAACACTCCTACCCGTTCAGGTATAAATGCTGACAGCTCCTCTTCTTCCCTTCTGAAACCCCAGTGTGTTGTTAGGCAAACAATGAGAGACCAGATTTGATATTTGTGATCTTTCTAAGGTTGAAAAAAATGGAGAAAAGAGATAACTTTCCCCCCTAAACAAACCAGGGCTTTCAAAACATCATTGGAAAGCAAATATCACCGCAAACAGTTTACCTTCCTGTGGAGGTCACCTCTAGTGGTATATTAGGTACATGGTGGCTTGCTGATTCAATGCCAACCTAAGCTGGATTTAGACCAAAACAATATACTGTTTTCTCCTAATCACACAGGGTGACATACAGAATGCTAGGAATAAGTGCCAAATAACTGATGCTACTTTGCTGATTGAATTTGCCAAGGCAACTGACACAGCAATTCATTCACAATGTTTGCTAAAACCACTGTATTTTGTCAATAGACAATTTTCTTTCCTCTTTCTATGCAAACTAACACTTTACCTCCATAAAGTCCAAATGACTGTAGTTTTTGGAACAGGAAGAAGATGGGAATGGGGAAAAGTTAAAGGCAGCCATTTTAATGTCAGTTAATGTCCTGTAGAGTCCTTCATGTAACAGCCTCACTGTAAGCAAATATGGGATGAAAGTATTCTTTGTGATAACTATAGAGTGATGCACAACACTGATGTAATTCACAAGTAGTAATTTTCATTTTAACGTTCCCTGCTGATTCACTAGGAATCATTGACTTTTCTTTAAAAGGCTTAAATCTCTATGGTAACACAGTCTAGAAGAAAGCTGAATGCAATTCTACAAGGTCATAGCTTCACAGGACCTTGTCTGCTCGGCAACTAGCTCACACAATTGAGGCTGTATCTTCTTTAATGTATTCTTCTGATACAGGAATGTTATGGACATAATACTTCCAGTCACACATATTACAAGCTAAAGTTGAGTTCAATATGAACATTAGCACCCTGACTGAGGTAATCAGTTTCCTAGCATTTGGCCAAGCCTACAGTGGGAGCTTTGATGAAAGGAGAAGCAGGAGCTAACTTGGGGATGCTGATACTTCTCCATCATACCTCTAGCAAGCTCTGTTTGCTCTACATTCCTGATTCCTATACAACTTCAGCTCTCCTGTTTCTGGGTCTGACCTATGGATTCTCACAAAGAAGCATCAGGAGATAGGTAGCTAACACAAGAAGCAGTGGCTGAGCATTGGAAAAATGAATAGGGAGCTCACAATGACTCCATGTGAAAGAAGCCACCAGGAAAGTTGGTACAGGTTGAATCTTTCTAGTGCGGCACTCGTCCACAACATCTGTAATCCGGCATGATTTCAGTTAGCCAGATGACAACTTTTCATGGGTGTGGCCACGTTTCCCATTGTCCCATAAAGTTTATTTATGGCCAACAGTGCTGGCTCTCAGCGTTCTGTGCTGTTATTTAGCTGTAATTTACTCCTAAATGTTTTCTAAGAGCCCAGTAAACCGTGGAAGTGTTGCTAATGCTGCTAGACAATATTGACCTCCCATGGTTCAGCAAATTCTCTTATTTGGCACCAGCCTGGTCCCAAAACTGCCAGACTACAGAGATTCAACCTGTAATACAGCAGGTTCGGAGCATAGGTTGCTGCCCATTGGAATCAGGAGAGACTTGCAGTCTCCCTGAGTGGTGCTGAGTGGGCCTTGGGGTGGGAGAGGCAGAGTGGAATTGGTAGCTGATTGTTGCAAAGCTTGGGAAAAGAAGAGAAGAGACAGAAGCCATGTTAACTGCATCCCTAGCACCTTAGAATACTAAGCCCAGTATAAGTGTCCCTAGAGTAGAAGGGCAAATCTATTTTACAAATATTATTATCCCTATGCTCAGCTGGCATTGTCTGGGTAGACAATATACCAGTCAGGGTGCAGAAAGATGACACCATTTTTAACCCTGTGCAGATTAGTATTCATGTCCTTCCAATGCTATAATTGATATAACATACTTCAGCTTTTTTCCCCCAATAAATGGAAGAGCTGGGGACATGCACAAGCTAAAAATTATTATAAAAACACATGCATTATAAATATAGGAGCTGGCTGGGAATTTTCTGATTCAATTCTTTTATCCCGAAGTGCCAATTTGTTGAAATCATAACAATTGGCACGACTGAGCTTAGATGTAGATTTAGAAAGTGGGGAGCAGGAGTTCCAAAAATGACAGAAGAAGTTTTGGATCAAAATACCTTTTTTTTTCTGTTTTGAAATTTTAGCCAAACTTATACTAAACTCTTTAGATAATGACAAAGGTCAATATCTAAATAAAGCAAGTAGAAATTAAGCGTTTCCATTGCCTGATCCAAAAGAAATGTCAAATCATGGGTTCATGAACATTTTTAAGATTTCAGTTTTTTTGTTCTGGTTCAGGAAGCAGGTGAGAGGGAATTTCATACTCTCAAATTCTCCTGGGATGGGAAAATCATATCCCACCAATTCTAACCAATATTATATACCTTGCATATTCAATAAAGCTTTTCATTTCCAAGTACCCCAATTTGTTGTACAAATCTAGATCTTGGTCCTTCATTGACCCTAGTAACAATTTGAAATACCTGCTATCTTAATAAGCAGAAGGGTTTTTTTCCAAATGTAATGCAATATGATGGCCACACTTTGTTATTGTAGGGGCACTCTAGATCAGTGGTACTCACCTTTTTGGGGCTAAGGTCCAATTGGTACAGACTGCTGTGACTCAAGGGGGGAGAAGTCCTGGCGTGGTTTTGATTGGGTCCAGCCCCCTGGTGGGTTGGGTCCTGCCCAGCACTCAACCCACAGTGGCAGCCTCTGCAGCTTCTGTGCTGTGGGACTGGATGGGCTTGGCTTTTGATTCTGGGGATTGTGACCTCTGGGGTCACAGTGCACCTCAGGTTTGGCCCCACCTTTCAGTTTGGGCCAGTTTTGTGTAAGTGGAGTTGTAACCTACCTCATGGGATTGCAGTGCCACTTGCTGAGATTTGGCCTACCTGCACTCCTGTTGCTATGATGGCAGAACAGAATCTGAGGCTACGTCTACACTATGAGATAAATTTGAATTTATTAAAATTGATTTTATAATGCCAGTTTTTCTAAATTTGATTTTGAGTATCCTCAGTTCCCAAAGATTCCCAACAAATTCGACACATTGCTTCCACACTGAAATCACCAAATATCGACTGTTGCAGCAGTGCATTGTGGGAATGCATTGTGACGTTGAGTTTGTTTGTAAAAAGCTCTGTAGAGTTAGAATAAAGGTGGTTTTATTATATAACTGTAATCATTCATGGAAAAATAGCCATCTCCAAAACCCAGATAGCGGATCAGACCTTAACTATTTTATTCAGTTTGGCTCCTTCAGCACAGAACCATGCTGCCAGCAGCATGATGCAAATAAGTGGTCTTGAAAATGCAAATAGTCACTCATTTGCATATCTGTGTGGCTAATTTGTATATTTGCTCAAGATTGCCCTAATGGCAGAGGCTGCCACTGTCAGAAAACAAGCAGTGTAGATGTGGTTCTGCCAGCAAAATCCCCTTTTGTTGGCAGCCTCTTATGCCTGATAAAAATCAGGGCTATCTTACATGAATATGCAAATTAGCCACACACATGTGCAAATGAGTGGCCATTTGCATTTTTGAGACTGCTTATTTGCATCAAGTTGCCAGCAGCACTGCTCAGTGTGGATGCAGCCTTTACCTTTAGAGAGCAGTGAGTTACAATTCAATATCTTTGTCTGTGATGGGCATGAATTAAAAACTGGCATTGGAAGACAGATAAAAATATTTACATGAATTCTTAAAATGAATTAATATATTTTGAAAGTCAATAGAGTTACTCCTGTTTTCTCCAGCAATGAATTAGGCCTCTAATGTGTCTGGTTTTCCAAGTTCTACATCCAGTTAACAAAACAAGAGGCTTTAACAGTGAGTCAACTGAAACCGGCAATGTAATTTAACAGGCATTCACCAGGTAAATTTAGTGCTTAGTCCACAATGTAAACTAATTTTAAAAAGGCAGTCATGGAAATTTACCTGGAGTCGAGGGGGCAGAGCAATCTGGGTCTGGCAAAGCCAATGGTGGGGCCAGCCCCTGGGCACAGGGAAGCCAGGTGCAAAACCTGGGAAGCTGGGTGCAAAACCCTGCAGCATATCTCTCTCCCAGCTTCCCTACTTCCCACACCTATGTACGAGACTACCAGAAGATTTCTGAAACTGAACTGAGTATTATTTGACACTACAGCATCAGTATGTAAGCTTCAAAACAGTCCTGGGAGTTTTGAATAAGCTTCCTGTGGAGTTCGTGGGGTTAGAGTTCTGATTTCATTCTATATGACAGGTAACATCGATAGAAGAAAGAAAACAACCTCATGCCACATATACTCTGATGCATAGAGGAAACTGATAGAAACTGGTTGAGTAGGACTGGGACTTCTGGAATGTACTTTATGTATTTGTTTATACATTATTTCTTCTTCTTTTTTTTAAAACTAATTCCAACCTGTTTATGCACCTGTCTGGCTTATGCAAATACATGTTCTTATTACAGTTCCCATGTCCTACCTTCACTGTTTGCTCTGATTGATTGCTTACATTTATTTGATGATACTTGTCTTAATTAGATTGTAAGATTTCAGAGCAAGATTGGGTTTTTCATTCTGTATTTGTACAGCCCCAACTACATTTGTCATCCTATTATGATTGTGCTGTTCCAT
The DNA here is from genome assembly GCF_033958435.1 of Carettochelys insculpta. Lineage (NCBI taxonomy): Eukaryota > Metazoa > Chordata > Testudines > Carettochelyidae > Carettochelys > Carettochelys insculpta. The sequence goes on from NC_134137.1 coordinate 124,157,034, forward strand.
ATTCCCATAATCCAAATAATAAATATGAATTCTTTGATGTACTCAACAGTAACTTTTTTCTTTATAAATTCTATTATTCAAGGATTGAATCAGTTCCCAGAATTGAATACTCTATTTTCCCTTGTCTACAGAAAATGAAAATCACTAGATCATGAATTGTACACATTATCACTCATTTTTCCACTATTGATTCAAATGAAATTAGTGAAAAAAATACTCCTTACACTTCAAACAAATGTCAAAGAAAAAGGGCATTTTTAACACAAATGTTCCCATTTTTTGACCAGCTCTAACTGCAAGTGATGTGCCAAAAGGGTTTTGAAAATATACACCAGGCAACTGGACCTCTGTGCCTGTGCAGAGCCCTCAAGGGCCTCTGCATTGACCTGCACAGGCCTTCGGGGTGGGCTGTGACAGCTCCCACCCAGGGTGGCCCACCAAAGGCTGGTGCCATGCTCAAGGTGAAAATAAGCCAGTGCACTCCAGTGCAGCCAGTTGGCTGGGGCTCTCGACTGCAGGAGGAGGTTGTATGTTTCCAGCCTAGTTCTCAGGGCTGCTTGCACCCTGCCATCACTGGTCCAGGACTGCCCCAGCCCCGAGCCACCCTGCAAGTGCCTTTTAGGAAGGACTGGGGGTGGGGACGGGAATTGAAGCTCCCCCCACCTGATTCTTCCAGGATGCTTAGCACTTCTTTGCTCTTCCCCTTCCCATCAGGGAGCAAGGGGAAAGTGCCAATTTTGCTGCTGCATCCCTCTCCCTCTGGCTGGGGAAAGCAGGTGAGCTGTGCACTTTTTCCTCGCTTCCTGACAACAACAGGAGGGAAAAGCCAACAGCCCTGGTGTTCTTCAGGTCTCCCCTCAGCCACCCTTCCTGCATCCCCCCCTACACCGATCCACTGCCCAAAGTCCCTCACATCCCTGCCCTGACTCCTGCACCCCCCACCCCAATCCACTACCCTGTGCCCCTCCTTGCCCAAACCCTGACTGCTGTACCCCCACACCCCCAGCCTCCTGTCCTGACTCCTGCTCCCTCATATCCCAGACCCTGAGCCCTCCCCACACCCAACCCTGACTCCTACATCCTCCAACACACAACCCCCCGCCCTGAATCCCCCACATCACCAGCCCTCTGCCCTGATTCCTGCACTCCCCACACACCAACCCCTGTGCTGAGCCTCTCCTCACCGCCAACCTGACCTGCACCCCCCACTCCCCTACCCCCCTCAGGGCAGGGAGGTGCTGGGGGCAGTAGTGAAGGGGCACAGGGCAGGGGTTGGGGCACAGAAGGAGGTGCAGGCACAGGGGCAGAGGAAACAGTGCAAGGGTTATGGATAAAGGAGGGAGATGCAGAAGTGTTGGGAGTTGAGCCTGGGGAGCCTTAGGAGCCCTTCTGGGATGAGAGGCAATGGGGGCACCACAACCACAGGGGCTAGGGCCACCAAAGTGCAAATTCGCCCAGGGTGCCAATTTCCCTAAGGCTGGACCTAGCACTGACCCAGAGCTCGGCCTGCTAAGAGCTTATTGCAGAATCACCGAAGACAGGAAATGAAAATTGTACTGTGCCTTGTTTCCTAATTACATTACCAGTAGCACACAGGCAGATGCTTTGTGTATCACATCCTTGTCTCGTGCGCTAGCCTAGTGATTTGTTCTGGTTCGATTCTGGGAGCTTAGCACCGCCTGTTTCCTAGCTCACATGAGAGGGTGTAGCAGTGCAGTCTCCCACACTCCCAGAATCCTTCTACAGAACCAAGAGAGGGAAGAGAGTGGACATGGAGGTGGACAGAGTCGTTCCCATGACGCGGGAAGAGGCCTCATGAATCAAGACAGATGGCTAATTACACTGCTGTAATCTGATTCGCATCAGTGACAATGAAAACGTACAGACATGTTAATTGTTGGTGCCTTGGGGTCCTTCAGGTGACGCAGAAGAATCCCATTTACTATGATTTGACGGACAGTTGCCTAGTGAAAAATCGAAGGCCGTATCCACACTACAAAAATAACTTTGAAGTTGCTTACTTCGAAGTACAACGTCGAAGTTATGGACTTCGAAGCTGAGCATCTACGTACACCCTACTTTCAAGTCAAACTTTAAAGAAGGGCACTACTCCATTCCTGGGAATGGAGTAAGGACTTCCAAGTTGGGCTCCCTACTTCGAAGCTAACTTCAAAGTAAAGGAAAATGTGCGCGGACTCTCTGCTGGCTACTTCGAAGTAATGCCTAATTTCAAAGTTAACTTTGAAGTTAGTTCCCAGTGTACAAGCGCCCAAAATGTTCTGTGAAAGAGCTTTGAGATTAGTAGATGAAAAGCACTATATGAAAACTGGGTGATATTATTGTATTATTAGTTGACTATTTCTCTGATATCTTTCAGTAAGAATTTCCCATTCTTCTACCTTCGTTTTGGCAAATCCAACCCTGAAGTGGGTGATCCCATTGTTTTCAATGTCAGTTTTGCCCAAGTAAGGACTATACGACTCCGTCCCAGAAAGAGGAGACATCTGAGTTTACTATACCAATGTATCCTATGAGAATAAGTACTTTCTTCTCATGCCAATTTTCCCAACCTAATCTCTAATGGTCATATCTATTCCTGGTATAAAACTCTATAGTTCTTTGGGATTACACCAAAGGTAAATTTGCCCCAAGGTTTTGCTTTATATCATTGTGTCTCTATTGCCTTTTCCCTACGTACAAAACAATAAACATATTGAAACAGAAAACAAGGGAAGCTAAAATTAAGGGGCAAGGATGGCCTTATCATTAGAACACAGACTGAGAGATAGGACACTTTAGTTCTCTAGCCCTGCCACAGGCTTCCTGTATGTCACTGAGGGCAGGGTTCTCAATCTTTTTTCTTTCTGAGCACCCCTCTTCCACTTAATATGCTATAAAAACCCCATGACCCACCTATGCCACAACTGTATATAAAAGCCAAAGCTGCTGGCAGTAGGTGGTAGTAAGCAGGGCAATGCATGGGGCCGTGGAAAACTAAGCTGCTGAGGCTTCAGTCTGAAGTCCAGCTGGCCAGGCTCAGGGTGGTGGCCTTCAGTCCTGGGCCCCAGTGAGTCTTTTGTTGACCATGTTTGGCAGCCCACTCAAATCCTGGAGGCCTTGGATTGCTGGCTGAGAACTGCTGACTTGGGGTACATCCACACAGAAAAAAAAAATCCCATGGCAGCAAGTCTCAGAGCCTGGGTTAACTGACTTGGCCTCATGGGACTGATGCAAAAGCCCTGAAAGTAGCAGTACATACACTTGGCTCTGAAACAAAACAATGGCTCAGAATCATGACACCCAGGTTTCAGCCCAAGCCTGAAAGTCAACATTGCTATTTTTAGTTGGCCCTCTGAGGTTCACTTCTGGTTTTATGGTTTGAGTTTTTGTCTGTGAAAATGTACCTCTGATCTCCCTGGAATGGATTCTAAGGTGCTCATTCATGCTAAATAGCATCTTGCATCCAGAGCCGGCCTTATCCATACACAGGACACACAGTTGCACCTGAAAATTTGGGGCACTACTGGATCTTAGTGTCCACCCATCTGCCTCTTTCTATCACTGTTTTGTGGCTTAGCTTCCTCAGGAAAGGGAGATGTAACTAACAGCAAAGTGACAAAGCCGGCCGGACCTCTCTGCAGACATTGAACCGGTGAAAGAGCCATTCACGTGTTAATGAAGGCATTAAACTGGCATTTGCCAGCACCAGGTATATCCTGTCAGTTTCTTGATTTACTGGGTTAGTCTACATAACTTTTGAATAAAGCGTGTTTTAAAAACATGCCATCACCGTGTTGTAGGTTTTAAAACCACAACTCTAAAAAGCTGTCACTCCCCTCCCCCACCAAAAGCCATCAGGCATGTGGGCACTAGTTTAATAGTACTGTGTAGGGCCTCATAAATCCTAAGAACAGCCCTGCCTACTTCATCTGATTGTGCAACGACTTGTGCACATGCCTAACTTTACACACATTACATTATTCACAAGTAGCGCTGGGTGAAATATTTTGGACAATTTTTTTTCACCAAAAAAATGTAGATTCAGCTCACCTGAAACATCCTGCAAATGTGGATCCGTTATGGCAAACTGTCACAGTCAAAACAAAACAAAAGAACCGCAGACGGAAATGACTGAAGCAGGTACTGGAAGCAGAAGCAGGTACTGGAAGCAGAAGCAGGTACTGGAAGCAGGGTATCCCCGCTTCCAGCTCAGGCAGGTGAGGAATTCCCTTAGGAGAGAGTGACCTGGACTGAAATGCATTTCAGAATTTGGATTCAGTTCTAGGTATGTTGTACCCTTTTTCTCCCTTGATTTTGTGAATCCAGCCCTTCCTTTTTTTGCTTTGATTTAAAAATAAAGTGCCCCAAAACCTAAGAAACTTCCCATTAGACCCCCATTAAATTTTAAGCTCTTTCAATTTGCCACATTTCTGTTTGAGCTAAACCTTTTTATTTATTTATTTATTTATTTATTTATTTATTATTGAACTGCCAGTGAACCAAAAAATCTGTTACTCACAGAGCTGTTCTGACAGAATATATGATTAAGGGTTGTTGGACTGGGGTCTTAGTATTCTCATTAGTAAAATGGCAATACTCAGTCTCTGCCTCCGGGTTAAATAATTAAATGTAAGTACTACTCCATTAGTGCAAAAATGTGTATTCCTTTAGGCTCTTCCTGCGGGAGTTGAGGGAGCTGTGCACGTGGGGATGGTTATACTCCCAGAATTGTAGTGAAGATTACATTGCTGGTGAGGAAATACATTTTTAAAATATTCTTCTTTGCATCCCAGAGCATCTTTACAGACAGGGCAACATCACAATGAATTTCACTCCATCGCTTGTTCCTCTGTTAAACCTCGCCTGGGCATGCCCCTGCTGCCCATGATGTCTCATGGTCCAGTCAGTGGCCACCCTCTAGGACTGATAGTCTTCGTTGTGTCTGCATTATTCTTTTGGCATCCTACCATCTGTTTGTCTTCCTTGGTTTGTCCACCATCATTACCTGTTCAACCACAGCCAACCCTAGACCTTCATTTTAGATCCAACCTCTCTTCTAACTTATTTAAAATTTGTCTTAAAATCATTCCAATTTACACCTGGTTGTCTTCCAAAGAAAGCTCATCCCTACTGCATCCTGCCTTCTGTCCATTTCATTTAATGCAGCTGCTTCCAGATCATAGAGTAATGCTGTTAATACACTGTTTTGGTAAATTTTCACGTGATACCAAGCATAATATATTTATCAATACACAACTTCTTCAGCTTTTGTGCAGCACATGGAAGTAACATGCATGATGATGTGGGCTCCAGCCTAGAAACATTCGTTAGTCTACAAGGTGCCACCAGACTCCTCGTTGTCATCCTAGAGGGAGCCTTTGGCGCTAATCAAGCTTCCTAAGTACACAAAAGATTTTAGTTGTTTTACAACTTTACTGCTGCTTCATTCCAATGCTATCTAGTTTACAAGACACCACCGCTTTATCATCTTGGTGTTTATTGTAAGTCCCAGCTTCCTATACCAGTTTCCAAGATAGCAAAGATTTTCATAATTAATTCAAACATGCCTGCTAGTTGTATGAAGTTATCTGTATAAATTGAGGCGCTTAACTCTAGGTCTGCCGATGTTATGCCTCCAATTTGTCTACCATTCTTAACGTCCAATTTAAAAATTTTATAGAAAGCAATGGTGATCCCATTCTCTTTTATCTTGAATCAAACTTTGACTGGAACTAGTTTCTTCATTTGTCACCAATTCTTTCAGCACTACAGGAGTCTCTGTACATGACTTTTATATTGCAGTTATCTTATCTGAAACTTTATATGACTTTATTATTTCTGTAATGTTTCTGTACACACTGAACCAAATGTCTTTGTTAAGTGGAATAAAGCAGCAAATGTTCTCACTTTTTCCCCACCATCAGCTGCGGGAGTATAGATATCTGATCAATACAACTTCGGCCTGATCTAAGACCACACTGTTCCTTTGTCGTTTACCTCCTCTAAAACTGACTTTAATCTATTGATCATAACTTTCATTAAGATTTTTCCTGGTATTGATCATAATAATATCTTTATCAATATTTGGATCAGCAGGATCTGCTTTCTTTAGGACAGATACAACTCTTGCGTTTAGCTCATCACCCACTATCTCTTTTTTGCACCCACACCTTGAAAAGAAAAAAAAGGATGGTGGCTGGTCCTGCCAAGAGGGCTGGACTCAATGACCTCCCAAGGTCCCTTTCAGTTCTATGAGATGTGTATCTCCATATCTTTTTCCTAACACATTGATTCACTTGGAAGAGGGGAAAGTGATCAAAAGTAGCCAACATGGATTCACCAGGGGCAAGTCCTGCCTGACCAATCTGATTAGCTTCTATGACAAAGTAACAGGCTCTGTGGACATAGGAAAATCAGTGGATGTGATATACCTTGACTTCAGCAAAGCTTTTGATACAGTCTCCCACAACATTCTTGCCCATAAGTTAAGGAAATAAGGATTGGATCCTTGGATTGTAAGATGGATAGAAAGCTGGCTTGACGGTCCGGCCCCACAGGTAGTGGTCAATGGCTCAATATCTGGATGGCAGTCAGCTTCAAGCGGGGTGCTGCAAGGCTTGGTTCTGGGGCTGGTGTTGTTCAACGTCTTTATTAATGACCTGGATGAGGGACTGGATTGCACCCTCAGCAAGTTTGTGGATGACACAAAACTAGGGGGAGAGGTAGATACATTGGAGGGTAGAGAGAGAATCCAGAGTGACCTGGATAAATTGGAGGATTGGGCCAAGAGAAATCTGAGGCAGTTCAACAAGGAGAAGTGTAGAGTCCTGCACCTGGGGTGGAAGAATCCCAAGCATTGTTATAGGCTGGCGACCGACTGGCTAAGCAGCAGCACAACAGAAAGGGATGTAGGGGTTATGGTGGATGAAAGGCTGGACATGAGTAAACAGTGCGCCCTTGTAGTCAAGAAGGCTAATGGCATACTAGGGTGCGTTAGGAGGAGCATTTTGAGCAGATCTAGAGAAGTGGTTGTTCCCCTCTACTCGGCACTGGTGAGGCCACATCTTGAATATTGTGTCCAGTTTTGGGCCCCCCAGTACAAAAAGGATGTGGATGTGCTGGAGCAAGTTCAGTGAAGGGCAACAAAAATGATTAAGGGGCTGGAGCACAAGACCTATGAGGATAGGCTGAGGGATTTGGGCTTGTTTAGTTTACAGAAGAGAAGACTTAGGGGTGATTTAATAACAGCCTTCAACTTCCTGAAGGAGAGCTCTAAAGAGGAGGGTGAGAAACTGTTCTCAGTGGTGTCAGATGGCAGAACAAGGAGTAATGGTCTGAAGTTAAAGAGGGAGAGGTGTAGGCTGGATATTAGGAAAAACTACTTCACCAGGAGGGTGGTGAAACATTAGAATTCATTGCCTCGAGAGGCATCCCTCGAGGTTTTTAAGTCCCAGCTTGACAAGGTCCTGGCTGGGATGATTTAGTTGGGGTTAATCCTGCTTGAAGCAGGGGGCTGGACTAGATGACCTCCTGAGGTCCCTTACAGCCCTGTGATTCTATGATTCCATGATCTATGATAGCCCCACAGGCATCAGAACCTGAGCTGTTTTTCTGCTCTGGCAGCTTTCCCATTTTTAACTGCTTCTTTGCTCTTTCCATTTCTCCTGCTAGTTGTACAATCTGCCATGAAAGCTGTCCCATTCGTCTAGCAGGTCTAGAATGCTTCTGCATCTAGATGAACTATAGATTTCACCACACTGTCAAAAAGCTTTCCACACTGCCAGCACTGCTCTGGCATTTATTTGTTCACTGGTAGCTTTTCTTACTTCTTGCATCTTTGGCCTGATTGTGTTTCCATACACCTTAACCTATTATTTTCATATATTATTTTCTTGATGCCTCCTCTCATTGTTGAGCCTCTTCTTTCCAGAAACCTTTGTTTTTTCCAGTAGTTTTTGTGATTTGTTCTCTGCTTCGGGCAATGAATTTTACTTCTTCTGTTTTCTGAGAAGTCTTAGTTTGCTCTCACTTTTCCTGTAATGTTCTTCTCATGCCTTCTATTAAATTTCGTTGCCCAGGGGTGCAGAAGCCTTCCCAAAAGTAGGAGGGCAAGAGGGCCCTGTGATATTATTGGATTTTTACAATAAGTATCAACCATTTCTGTGATCATTGTATTAAGTTTGCACCAAATCTTGTGCCAGGTGTGCCAAGTGAGGTGTCTGATGAAAACTAGTAATGTGCTGAATCTGTTTATACTACTTGCACATCTATACCATCTTTGTATGTAAAGTTATAGAGATTGGCTTTATACACTCATCCCTCGTTTAGCGAGTACTTTACTTAGGAGTACTCGCTAAAATGAGGGACATACCTACCTACCTTTGTTCACTAAATGAGTTAACTTCCCCTGCTTATATGAGCCAGCTGTGGGGGTCCCTGGGGGGGGGGTGCGCAGGGAGACCTGCAGCCCCATGGCTGGCTGTGTTCCAGCTGTGGGGTCCCTGGCTGGGGAGTGGGGACACCCACAGCCCTGCAGCTGGAGCCTTCTCCCTCCTTTCCCTCAGACATGCAGCTGTCTGACAGCTCAGCGGCTGGAGGAAGAAAGGGAGAAGGCTCTGAGCCTGGTTCCGTCCCCTGAGCTGGCAGGAACGTGAAACTGACCAGCCATGAGCTTATCAGTTTCCAGGTCCTGGAAGCCATGGGGAGACTGGAACCAGCCTGCGCCTGGTTCCCAGCTCCTGCCATTCTAGGAGCCAGGAAACTGACCAGCCCTGGTGCTTCCTGGCTCCCCTCCCCTTGTAGGAAAATTCAATTTATGCAGGGGTTGCAGGAACAACCCCCTGGGTAACTTGAGAGTTTACTGTATTGGTCCCCCTCCACCTGCCCCACAGACCTCACCCTGGGCCAGTTTTTAAACCCTCTCCGGAAGCTTGCAAACTGCCCCCAGCCTTAAACCACCCCTCCAGCAGTCCTAAACCACCCAAGCCTTAGAACCCCCTCCCCCGCAGCCCCAAATTCCCCCCAGTCTTAGACCTCCCTCCACATCCCTAAACAGCCCCAGCCTTAGATGCTTCTCCTCCTCCCACATCCTCTTCACTGGGGCTGCTAGGCTGGGTGGCTCCCCCAGCCATCCTGCTCTCAGCAGGTACCAATCGTTAAAACCAGTTAACTTAAGTGTTAAGGTTTCAGCACCTAGGCATAAGGTAATTGCTATCCCTAGTGAAAGATAGCTGCCATCTGCAGCAGTTATTGCTATTGATAGATATATGCCTGAGGTAGCAGTGTTAAGAAACTGCAAATGGTTTCTTTAACAGCCACATGCAGCTGGGAACTGCCCAGCTGGTGACCTTTAATAAATCTAATGGGACCCATGTTTGGGTCCTGACCCATAGGTTGGGAATCCCTGCTCGACATACATACACAACCTCCTATTTGTGGTGCCAAACTATTCAAATACATCAGAAAAAGAACTTAAACTCAACTAGTTTATGTCAAGTTACAAGCCCTTGGAATGAATTGGAGACTTGTACATGTATTTTAATGGGAATTTAGTCTCGCTCTTGTGAGTTTTTGCTGATGAGAAGAAATTTGGGAACCAGTTGTGCTCATATAGTGAGGGATGAGTGTACCTGCATTAGAAATGTTTTAGTGCTGAGATTTACAATGGAAAGTGTGATCACATCCCCAGTTATGTGACATGGGCTGAACAAAGAAACAGAGACCAGATTCCCAGATGTCGATTCCACATTTTATGGAAATGCACGGGAACATGCTGGCTAGCCCAGCAACCAATGGCAGAGTGCCACACCAGACAACCTGAGAGGTGATCCTCCATTGCCTACATGAAGACTTTTCCCCTTCATATGACAAGCTAGAAGGTGGCCCTGGCAATGACCATCTTTGTTCTTCAGTCCTCATGAAGTAAGCCTATGTGGACTATATTACGCACATACAGTGTCTTCAGAAGGGCGAGATGAGGATCAGACAGCTAGCAGAGGAGAAGCGAGCGCACAGAAAGCACGCTAAGGACTTGCCAGACACCCACCACATCTGCAAGAGATGCAGCAAGGACTGAAGGATGCCTACTACTAGTGTCTAGGGCAGCTAAGGATGTGGTATGTGCCATGTAGCTTCCTGGGTTCATAAGTAATCTCCCTGGAGATTACAGAGATACCCAGGAAGGAGAGTAGCAAATACTGCTGCCTCAGATACCTCACAATCTGAATGGAGCATGTCAAAAGCCTATCTGAGGAGATGCTTTTCCCCAGAGCAGCTTTGGTCTGGGAGGGGAGGGGTGCTGCAATCATTGCTGGCCTGGGCTCTTCCAAGCAGGTTGGTGAGGAAGAGTGGGGAGGGCTAAGGAGAAGAGCTCTTGGGGCTTCTGTGGGTGAGAGGTACTTGTGCTGCCAGTCATAGGGGTGGGGGCTTAGGGGATCTTGAGGTTCAGGCCACATGGGGGAGGCTGCAGCCCTGGCAGAAGGGAAAGAGCCAAAGGCTAGCTTCCTCCAAGGAGGACTTCATCTGCCACCCATATGTATTTTATATCACATCATTGACTATTTCCTAGCCAGTTGATAGAGAGATTTCTTCATCATCACAAAAAGTAATACTTGACACACCTTCCAAGTGTTTAAGTAGTCACATAAAGTTTATTGTTTTCTTTGTTTAGGGGTTTGGAAATTATGTCTGAGTTGGTTATTTGTTCCTTTTGTTCTCTCCTGTAACCAGGATTCTGACCCAGGGAAAAGTCTCTGCGTTTTACTTCAATTCATGGTTTGTTTGTTTGTTTGACAGTCTTGTTTTGACAGTCTTGTCACCGCCTGCCTCAAGCTGGGCAGCCCCCAGCCAATACGGTACTGTCCCGCCACAGTTCACCTGCCTCGCTGGGTGCGTGAGGCTTACGGTTCCTGAACCTGACAAGTGACTGAAATTTGGGCACCAGGCAAACCAATAAGAAAGTCAACAAGAAATGAGAAACATCAACAATTTAAGCTTGCTTGCTGGAATGTGCGGACCATGTTGACCAGCTTGACTGAAGATCTTCAGGCATCAGTGACACCCGAAAGACCGCTGTCATCAACGAGGAATTGAAGAGGCTCCGAGTTGATATTGCTGCACTGCAAGAGACGCGACTCGCAGATGCGGGATCTCTAAAGGAAAAGGACTACACCTTTTTCTGGCAGGGTAAAGCCCAAGAAGAACCCAGAGAGCATGGTGTTGGCTTTGCTGTCAGAAACACCCTTCTACAAATGGTGGAATTAGTCATGGGCAGATGAGAAAGACTTCTTTGGATCACGCTTCAAACTTGCGCCAGTCCCGTCCACCTGATCAGCGCTTATGCTCCAACCCTGTACGCCACACCAGAAGTAAAAGACAAGTTCTACGAGGTGCTTAGTGCTGCTGTAGCGCAAATACCTGCTCGTGAACAACTGCACATCTTGGGTGACTTCAATGCAAGAGTTGGAGCTGATTGGGCATCATGGCCTTCCTGCTTAGGACACTTCGGTGTGGGAAAAATGAATGACAATGGACAGCATCTCCTTGAACTGTGCACGTACTACAATCTGTGCATCACAAACACATTCTTCCAAACAAAGCCACAGCACAGAGTGTCGTGGAGACACCCACGCTCGAAGCACTGGCATCAACTAGACGTGGTCATCACTAGGCGTAACTACCTCAAAAACATCCTTCTGACACGCAGCTATCATAGTGCTGACTGTGATACAGATCACTCGCTAGTTTGCTCCAAGCTCAAGCTGAGACCCAAGAAGTTGTACTGCTCTAAACCTGCTGGAAGGCCCTGCATTGACACCCGAAAGAGGGCAAACTCGGAGAAAGCTGAAAAGTTCAGAGAGACCCTCCAGGAAAATCTGCGCAGCGGCCCTGGGGGCGCAGATGTGACATCCAAATGGCAACATCTGAGGGATACAGTTTACAACACGGCCTTGTCGGTGTTTGGAAGAAGAGCTAGAAGCACGAATGACTGGTTTGAAGCTAACTCCGATGAGATGATTCCAGTCATTGAAAAGAAGCATGCTGCACTCCTGGAGTACAAACGCTCATTGAGCCAGAGTACCCAGCAAGCACTTAGAGCGGCCAGAAGAACAGTACAGCAGACAGCCAGGCACTGTGCCAACAACAACTGGCTCCAGCTATGCAGCAGCATCCAGACCTGTGCCGACTTTGGTAATCCCAGAGGAATGTACGAGGGTATGAAAAAGGCATTAGGACCCACCCAGAACAAGATGGCACCTCTGAAATCCAAATCTGGTGAAGTCATCGCTGACAAAGCCAAACAGATGGAGCGCTGGGTTGAGCACTACTCCAAGCTGTACTCACGCGAGAACGTTGTGGTTGACGCAGCCCTCGATGCCGTCGAGCTCCTACCAGTAATGGACGAACTGGATCAGGAACTGACTGTGGATGAACTGAAGAGAGCCATCGACAGCATTGCAGTAGGAAAGGCCCCTGGCCAGGATGGTATACCACCAGAGGTAATCAAGTGTGCCGCAGACACACTCCTGGAACCCCTACATGAGCTACTGTGCCTGTGCTGGAAAGAGGGTGAGGTTCCACAGGATATGCGTGACACTAACATTGTAACGTTGTATAAGAACAAAGGAGACAGAGCGACTGCAACAACTACCATGGAATCTCCCTCCTAAGCATCACTGGTAAACTGTTCGCTCACACCATCCTTGGCAGACTCCAGAAGATTGCTGAGAGGGTGTACCCCGAATCACAGTGCGGATTCCGCGCAGAGAGGTCTACCGTTGACATGGTCTTCTCTCTAAGGCAGCTGCAGGAGAAGCGCAGGGAGCAGAGGAAGCCACTCTACATAGCCTTCATCGACCTGACCAAGGCCTTTGACTTGGTCAGCAGGGATGGTCTGTTCAAACTGCTCCACAAGACAGGCTGTCCTCCACGGTTACTCAAGATGATCCAGTCATTCCACGAAGACATGAGAGGAACCATCCAATATGACGGTGCATTATCGGATGCTTTCAGAATCAGGATCGGCATCAAACAAGGATGCGTGCTTGCTCCAACATTGTTCGGGATCTTCTTCGCGCTCCTCCTGAAGCATGCCTTTGGATCTTCAACAGAGGGCATCTTGCTGCACACAAGATCTGATGGGAAACTGTTTAATCTTGCAAGGCTGAAAGCGAAGTCTAAGGTGCGGGAAGATGGCTCTCATCAGAGACATGCTGTTCGCAGATGATGCCGCTGTAGTGTCTCACACAGAAGACCAGCTTCAAAAACTGCTGGATCAGTTCTCCAAAGCGTGCAAGGACTTTGGGCTTACCATCAGCCTAAAGAAGACAAACATACTCAGTCAGGATGTTGCTGAATCCCAATCAATCAGCATTGACAACTATACGTTAGAGGTCATCCACGAGTTCGTTTACCTCGGGTCCACCATCACTGACACCCTGTTGTTGGACACTGAGCTAAATAGGAGGATCGGAAAAGCGGCCACAACTCTGTCCAGACTCAGCAAGAGAGTGTGGAATAGCAACAAGCTGTACACTCACACCAAAATGCAAGTCTACAGAGCCTGCAGCCTCAGCACCCTCCTTTATGGCAGCGAGACTTGGACCCTGTATGCCCGCCAGGAAAAGAGGCTGAACGTGTTCCACTTGCGCTGCCTCAGGCGCATCCTTGGAATATCATGGAAGGACAGAGTGACCAACACCGCCGTCCTCGAGCAAGCTGGAATCCCAACCATGCACAGCCTCCTCAGGCAGCGTCGGCTCCGCTGGCTTGGCCACGTCCACAGGATGAACGATGGAAGGATTCCAAAAGACATCCTGTATGGTGAGCTAGCCTCTGGCAAAAGACCTCCCCGACGCTCCCAGTTGCGCTACAAAGATGTCTGCAAGAGAGACCTCAGAGAGGTAGACATCGAGCTGGACAACTGGGAACAACTAGCAGACGACCGCAGCAGATGGAGGCAGGGGTTACACAAGGGCCTTCAGAAGGGCGAGATGAAGATCAGACAGCTAGCAGAGGAGAAGCGAGCACACAGAAAGCAGAATAAGGACTTGCCAGACACCCACCACATCTGCAAGAGATGCAGCAAGGCCTGTCACTCTCGTGTGGGTCTTTATAGTCACAGCAGACGCTGTAAATGAAGTCCGCAATTGAAACTATAAAGGGTGCGATCCATAGTCTATGCAGACTGAAGGATGCCTACTGCTGTTTTTAATAATAAAAATACTTTTTCTTTGTTAACAAGTACTGGTTGATCCTTTGTGTCCTACAGGAGCTTAAAACTGCCTGGCCGCAGATGCATCTTCCTGCATGGTTTTGTGAGGTGATCTTTGTTGGTTTATTTTTTCAGCTTCTTGGGAAAAGGAGCTTGGGGGCTCGTATAAGCGGGGAAGTTCACTCGCATAGTGAACAACTGTAAGTATACGTGTCCCTCGTTTTAGTGAGTACGCATCAAACGAGGGAATGAGCGGATTGCATTGGCAGCTGCAAGCTCCCAGCTCATGCCTAGCAAAGCACCTCCCAGCGCCTGCCCGCGCCGCAGGCATGCAGGGCAGCGCTGTGCCCGCCCCGCGCAGGCGCACCAGCCCAGCTGCGCCGCCCGCGGAACACCACCCCCCTGAGCCGAGAGCGAGGCCGGCCGGCCTGCGCATGCGCGCTGCGAGCCGGCGCTCTCTCGCTGCGGGCTGGGTTCGCGCCGCGCGCCCGCCGGCCCGCCGGGGATGGTGAGCCCGGGCCCGCTGCTGCGCCTGCTGACCGCCATCGACCGCCGGAGGATGAAGCTGCTCATGGCGCTCGCCCTCGCCGCCTACGTGGCCTGTGAGTGGGGCGGGCTCGCGCCCGGCTCCCGGCTCCCGCCCGGCCGCTTGGCTCTGCCTGGGGTGGGGCCTCCGCGGCCCCTGCGCTGCGGGAAGGGGGCGCAGACTCGAGCCCAGTGTCTGAGGCGAGGCGGGGCGCCTCCCCCCCCCCCTTCCGGAGCGCTCCGAAGTTGGGGCGGCCCCGCGCGGGCAACGGCCGCGTCCCAGCTGCGCGTGTCACTTACCCAGCGCTGGGGGCGGCCGGAGGGAGCGCTCCCACCCCGCGGGAGGGGCCGGCCTGGGCGCTGCGGGCAGCGGGGCAGGGCGGACGAGAAGCGGGGCGCTGATACCAGAGTCCCGAGCTCCAGGCTCGCCTCCCTCCCCACGTCGCGCTGGTGCCCGGCTACGGGGGCAGGGGGGCGGCAGAGCGCGCGAGGGAGGCATCAGTTCCTCCCCATTTCTTCTGGTGGGCCGGACCCCAGAGGGCGTTCAGACAGCCTGGTCCGGGGCGCCTGGCTTCCCTTACTGGGCTGCCTCGCCTTTGTCACGTCCCTGGGGATGTTCATCTTGCTTGGGGCGACCGTGGCATCGGTTCCCCCGGATTGTTTTTGTGCTGAGTTGCTTGTGTTACTGAGTGAGATGCAAAATGCAGCAGCGGACAGGAAATGGTCATGGTCTGGTTGTGGGGGGGGGGAGGTCTCAACCTTTTTCTTCCTGAAGCTTCCTCAACAGGATGAAAAAGCTCTGTGGCTCACCTGTGCCACAGCAAGTTTTCCCCCATCCAGAAGCTAGGGCCAGTGTTGGGGGCTAGCAAGCAGGGCAGTTGTCCAAGGTCCTATGTCACAAGGGGCTCTGTCGAGCTGAGTTGCTCAGGTGTCAAGTTCAGCCCCAAGTAGTGGCAGGTGGTCAGGGGCTTGACCTTCAACCCCACAGGATGGCATTCTGCCTTGGGTCCGAGCAAGTCTAATGCCTGCACGGTTTGGCAGATCCGGTGAAACAAACTTGCTGCCCTCCAGCTCTGAGCCCCTGTTTGAACACCTCTGGTGTGGAGTACCTCTAACGAGAAGTTCTACAGGACAAGGGGCATATCTCTGCATGTTTCTGTATAGCACCCAAGATTTTTAAGCTCAAATAGGTAGTGCTTTAAAATTTTCTTTTTTGTGTTTTGCACTTCTGAGCATTTTGTATGCTAAGGTCCTAGATAGAGATGTTGAAATAGAAAGATAATTATTGTGAAGAACCCAGGTGTCTCATTGCACCTGAACTAAGTTTCAAGGCCCAGGCATTAGTAGGTCCAGTACACTCTTGCATATTTCACATTATATCATCCAGCACACTCAGATAACCAGCATTTTAACCATAAGTAAATTTCAGTTATGTTTTCCATAAGTACAGTATAGTGAAAGTAAATACAAATACATACAGTAAACCATTGAGTTACGTGGGGGTTGCAGTCCTGCAACCCCCACGTAACTTGAATTTTCATGCAAGTCGAGGGGAGACAGGAACCAGGCTGCAGCCTGGTTTCCGGCTCCCCTGGGCTTGTAGGAGCCGGGAAACTGACCAGCCCAGCAGGACTTTTGTGTTTCCTGGTTCCTAGAGTGGCAGAGAGCCAGGAACTGGGGGGGCAGCCTGGCTCCAGGCTCCTCTCTGTTTGCAGAGAGGGAAAAGTGAGCAGGGCAGCAGCCTTGTTCAGTTTCCTGGCTCCTGCCGCTAGAGGGAAGCTGGGAACCAGGGGCAGCCTGGCTGTGAGCTTCCCTTTGCTCCTTGGAACCAAGAAAGTAACCAGGGCTGCTGCCTTGCTCAGTTTCCTGCCTCTGCAAGCGGAGGGGAGCTGAGAGCTAGGCTGGCGCCTGGTTCCCAACTCTCTGCCACTCCAGAGACTGGGAAACCGCTCCCATCAGGGATGGCAGCCTGACTTGCAGCTGCCTTCCGTGACAGCAGCGATTCCCTGTTGGGGGGTGGGGGGGAAGGGCAGGGCAGGGCAGCGCAGCCACGAATCAGGCTGCTGCCCTTGCAAGCAGTGGGTGCTGCCAATGACAGGAGCAGGAATTTGCCCCTCATGGTGGCAAGAGTCAGGCTGCTAACTCTGACAGGAGCAGTTTCCCTGCTTACATCAGGGACTGCAACCTGACTCATGGTTTCCTGCTCCTGTCAGGGGCAGCAATTATGTTAACCTGTGACACATGCATCTTGATTGTGCGTATCTTGACGGTTTACTGTACAGCAAATACAGTGTAAGTTTACAGTGTACAATACTACTGTTGGTAAATAAAGTACTCTATACATTTTTGTTTGTTTCTTAATATACAATCTTATTTTTCTTTGGTGTTATGCATTGCTGGGTATACCTCTCTATTATCCAGAATATTTGAATATCTGGCAATCTCCTGGTCCCAGGGCTGCCGGATATGAAAGAGTTTACTATGTTGCTTTCCCAAGTCACTGTCCAGGTCTATTCATTAGTTTTCTGTGGGTCTTTTGTGTGTTTAAATTCAATTTATTTTATAATACCCCACTTTTTATGTTTTCAGAGTGCTGTAAATCTTTGTATTGATAAATTTTATAGTACAGCTATTTATCTGGGATGAGGCTGATGGCTTTGGAAGTTGAGTGGGGGCTAATGGGACTTTTTGATTCCCACTAAAGGCATGTGACCTAACATTGTTTTGGATATGCAGGAAGTAGGTTTAGACCTTTTATAAATGAGATGAGATGCATGCACTTTTTTTTTGCTTTTCAGACAGAGGTGACTGTGTATCTTAGGAGAAAAGTTGTTTGAGTTCCATGTTCCTCACCTCATCAGCTGTTGGTAACAGCTAGTGGCAACTAGTAACTAGTTGGTGGCAACTAGTAATGCACACTATTTCAGGTAAAATGAAAATCATTAAAGTAACTCTCATGCAAAGAGTAACTTATTATACTCCAAAGGACAGTTCACATCTCACCAAGTTATTTCAGATTGCCTGAAGACTCGGGCAGGAATTGCTACCTTATTTTATACCCATTCATAATTTAGAAGGTTTTTCCCCCTTCCACAGTGGTAGAAACTAGAGACTTTATTAAAATGAAAATGTAATGTTTAGAACACCTTTTAAATAGGCAGTGTAAAAATAAACCAGAATTACATGGCAGTTTACATGGCCACATAATTATAATGTCTAGGGTCTCCTGACTCTGGGTAAAATATTACCTCTGTTGGGGAGGGATAGTTCAGTGGTTTGAGCATTGGCCTGTTAAACCCCAGATTGTGCGTTCAATCTTTGAGGGGGCAATTAAGGATCTGGGGCAAATAAATTAATAAAAAAAATCTGTCAGGGATGGTGATAGGTATATCTTCATATTGTTTTTTAGTCAGAAGTTCATGTCTACTTTGCAGTGCATAGGTTAAGGGGAGAAGGGGAAGGAGTATGAAGATGTTTGCTGCCTGGACCTGCAGGATCGGAGATTGCCTGTTCATTTTTGATAAGTCCATGAATAAAGGAGAAGAGAGATTATGGATAGATGCACGCTTCCCGGGAGATAGATGCGATGGCAGTTGAGCTTCCAGGGTTCAATTTAGCATACACCTAATGGGGCCATGCTAAATTGAATGATCAGGGCTCCACCAGAAACTCTGGTACTCCTTATAGTTGAAAGGAATAAGGGGAGTTGATGGGAGAGTTTCTCCCATCAACATCCTGCTGAGGGGAGGGCAGAAAAAATACATGTAGCTGAAGTTGCATATCTTAAATTCGTTTTTTTCCCCCCCTGTAGTGTAGTCATGGTCTAAGAATAGCCTGAAATGGAATAGATGGGTAGTTGTAATTTTATAGGTTAGTGGTTCTCATCCAAGGGTACCTGTACTCCTTGGAGTACTTGGACATCTTCCAGGGGCACATCAATTTATCTAGCTGTTTGCCTAGTTTTACAACAGGCTTACATAAAAATTGTTACCAATGTCAGTTCAAACAAATTTCATACAGTGACTTGCATTTTACTTGCATTTGATCTGCATTTTACACACCCAAACATGAGAAGGTAAGAAGTTTGTCAATAATAGTGTGGTGCAGCACTTCAATGTTTTCAAGTCTGATTTTAAGGTCAAGTAGTTTTTTAAAAGTGAGGTGAAACTTGACTCTTGTGTGCTCCTTTCAGACTCCTGAAAGGCTAAACTTATCTAGAAAGTTGAGAACCACTGCTCTGTAATATCAGGTAATTATTCAGAAAATGTTTTCAAAAGTTCTACATACTGGTGACACTACCCTGCAGTACAACTTGCTCTGATACAGTAGAACAAATGTGTTGTAATGGTAGAAGAAATTGTTTGAACATTGTAGTGGCTGAGGGTGCTTATTGTTTTTAAAGGGGCACTTTATAATAAAGGTTGAGAAATGCTATTCTAGATAGTCATAACAAAGCTTTTTCTAAATCTGTCGTGTCTGATTGTTATACTCCTAAATCTGTTGACTAGTTCTTCAGTAATCAGTCATATCTTGTATCTTTAGTATATTGTGACAGTTCAGTTTGACTGCACTGATCTGATAGTTTCTTGAGAAACTTAGTTTGTTTTTACTGTAGATGTCTATCCCATCCCCCATTCTTGAAAGTATGTTTGTTGAGATATTATTGAATAAACACAGTGCATTAGAGTGGTTAGATAATGCCAGGCTGAAGAAATGTGGCTGTTGAGAAAACTCAGCTGCTTGAGCAGGTGATGTTCTGGCGTGTGCTTTTTCAAGTAGTCTTTCCAGTCATTGTGTTTGAAGACTATGGACCTCCTTCATGTTTTCTTTTTTTTTCCCCCTATTCCCATCTGCGGAGTTGACTGTTCTCGTAACATGAATTGTGTTTGGAATACAATACAATATTAAGACTGAACATAAGACATGTTAAGTATTCTAAGTTTTTTTGTAGAGTTCATGCTTCCTGCTTCACATATGTGAAATTTTGGTGGAATGTTGTTTGTGGGCATGTGTGTGGAAACCCCAAAGATTGCTTCTAAGTTGGCTGTACCCTGTGGGATTATTCTGACAGCATTATCGTGCTTCCCTTCTCCCTGTCTCCCCATTGTGGGCATACATAGGTCATTGATAGTGAGGTATAAATTGAGCTGTAAAGACATGCCTGAAGGATGTGGCTATGTAGCCTGGAGTGCTTATCCTACATGTCCTCTACAGGCCCATGCTGTGTCTTTTCTCTACAATGGGATTCTTAGTGGTTGTCCCACTGCTGGAGCCTTTCCCATTCCCAGGGAAATGCTGGAAACAGGAAGGGGCTCCAGCAGCAGAAGGTGAGCAGAGAAAGGCTGTTAACTCCCTGACACTGGGGTAGCAATGGGACAAGGCTGTCCTAAGCACAGCCATACTGGGTCAGACCAAGGGCCTATCTAGCCCAGCATCCTGTCTTCCCACAGCAGCCAGTGCTATATATCCCAGAGGAATGAACAGAACAGGTAATTATCAGGTAATCCCTCCTGTCACCCACTACCAGCTTCTGACAAACAGAGGCTGGGACACCATTCTTATCCATTCCGGCAAACTATGAATTTATCTAGTACTTTTTGTGAACCCCTATTAAATCCTGGTCTTCACAACATCCTCTGGTAAGGAGTTCCGCAGATTGACTGTTAGCTCGTCTCTGCTGGAACCATTCTCTGCCTCAGGGAAAGGTTCTTGTCTGGGTAACAGCTGAACCCTTTCCCTACAGTCTCCCCCCTACAAGATCCTGTGGATGCAGTGTGCTTTTCACTGCAGAGTGTAGCTACCCATGTGCAATATCTGGGGTGGGGGACCTCAGGCATTCAGGCTGCCCACAGTTTGTCAGGGTTAGTGCACCACAGCCACTAAGGGCTGCGACTGGCCATGCTTGCAGGTGCTCAAGTAATAACCATCTCGCAGCCTGTCAGCAGCTAACCCTGACAGCCCCAGAGGGGAGGTTCCCCACTTCTACACTACATGCTGCCAGTAGGTATTGTAAATATAACCCAGGTGAAGGGGCTGGTGTCATAGTTGATTAAAAAAGCATAGTGTCTTTTATCTAAAGCTGTTCACAAAGGAAACTACTTCCCATAAGGTTGGCTTCAGTAGGTAGGGCCTACTGAAGCCAGCTAAAAATGTCTCTTTATCTCCAGTACCAAACTGTACAACTTCTAGGTGTTCATTTTTCTTAAGGACTAGATCCTATTTTTGCTCTTCTGTCTGAGCAATCACTTTGATTGCAATGAGCATCATGAAAAGTTTGATTACAGAATCAAGCCATCACAAAACTCAGTTCATGTGAAGAGATGTCCTTGTTTTCCATTTAAGTTCATCACAAAGACACTGTAGTCCTCTTTTTTTAATTGAACTATTTTCAATCGACTTAAAGGAACACTGGCTGCTTGAAATAAACTGTAATTCATATTTTGTAAAAGCAGAGTCCAAGAGGACTGTTTCACAATAATAATTTTTTAAAAAAGCCCCAGTGAAAGGTTAATTTAAACTCTAATGCAAGTCTGATACCCAGACTTTCTGGAGTTAGGAGCATGAAAGCAGCAAACCAAAATGAATAGTAACAGAGAGGAAGCCGTGCTAGTCTATACACTATCAAAACAAAAAGCAGTCAAGTAGCACTTTAAAGACTAGCAAAATAGTTTATTAGGTGAGCTTTCATGGGACAGACCCACTTCTTCAGATCACAGCCATATGGTCTGAAGAAGTGGGTCTGTCCCATGAAAGCTCACCTAATAAACTATTTTGCTAGTCTTTAAAGTGCTACTTGACTGCTTTTTGTTTTGAAACCAAAATGAAATTGACTTAATTGATTTTCATTGAGAAATTCAAATAGTAAATAGACTATATATAGCAAAATATAGTTTAAAATGTTTCAAATTTGAAAAATACAGTGGGACTAATAATGTGTAGAAATATATTTGATTTCGTCATGGTGGACAAGATTTTAAAAATGGCTACTGAAATAGGCTAAGTCCATACTTAGGCAGGTGAATAAAGCTCTCACCCTGCAGAGACTTATGGAGCTTCTCAGCTTTATTTATGTGCATAATCTTATTGATTGTAAATCTCATCAGGATTTGCACCTTGTCTAGGTATGAAAGTGTTGAATTGAGGTCTGATTTTTGAAAATCTTATATGTGCACAATTTGCTTTAATCTAAATATTAAGTTACCTAGTCTTATTTTCATATGATAAGATAATGAGATGGCCTTTATTTTCTTTAAAATGCAAGAATTCCATACTGAGTAAACATCAATTTTTTATCACAAATTTAGATTCTCAGAATGCATATTAGTAGTCTCACTCCATTTCACAAGAATGTTAATATTCTGTAGTGCAGTCTGATATTATGACTCCATTGGTTGTACATCATACCTCATCGTGCATTTACTACTAGAAAAACTAAAAGTCAAAATAATGTGCAAAGTACGTTTTAGGAAGGCATTTGTTATTTTTCTCTCAGAATTGTTTGTTTACTTAATTGTTAAACTGCAAAATTGAATGACATGCTGTGATCTCCACATTTGTGTGAATGAGGCTCTAATGTAGATTCCAACACAGCAAGTAATATAACCTATAACCAACCCCTTTGTTTTCAGTTTAAACCGATTTTTACAGGAAAAATTCTAGGTTTTATATTTTTCTCCAATTTTCACTGTACTTTTGTATCCTTCAAATATATGAAAATAACCATTTTCTTATGAAAATATAGTAGATTGCATGAAATATATAGTTTACATTAATATGTTAGTCTGATCATATAGCAAAGCTTTCTGTGCACTAAGGTTATGTATTAGTTTAGAAGAGGCATTAAATAAGCCATCATGCTTCGAGCTCTGAAATGGGTAGTCATGAGAATGCACTGATGAATCTCACGTCCATCACATACACACTTCAAGCTATTAGCAAATAACATTTTAAAGATCTGATACACTGAAATGGAAAGAAAACAAAAATCTACGTTGGTATGTTTTGGAGCACAAAATTTTTAAAAAGTTCCAAAACCAAAACAGAGAAACCAGAAATCAGAATGAAGTTGAATGTATGCACAGCAAATGGTGTGACCTAATTATTAAATGTAAATGTTTAAAGAATAATAGTTTTAAGTCTGTAACAATAAACTTTTCAGTGAAATAAAAAGTTTTATTTGGGGATGAGAGAGATTGTTTTCTTAAATTCTGAGGTAGTCTGTATTGAGTTCTGTTTTATTTTTTCATCAAACCACATTGAATTCCATTCATCAAAGCATTGACCTTTTCTCTGTCCTTCTGCCCATCCAAATGAACCATGATATTTACCACCCCCATCAATTTTTTCCACTGATTTTCACTTTTTTTTGTTGTAGTAAAAAAATTGATACATTTCTGGAAAGAAATAAAAATTTTCCCTGTCTAGAACTCTTGTCATTTAAAATGAGGTTTTATTAATAATCTCCAGATAGCCAAGCACTTTGATTTTATGGGTCTGATTATCCACTGCCTTGAAACTTTGTGTACAGTAAACTGCTGAAATGTGCAACTTCGATTTCTGCTTGACTTGCATTAACACAAGTTAAGCACAACTCGAAGCCGCTCTGAAGCTGTTTGCCTGCCCGGCTCCCCCAGCTGGGGGAAACCGGATGGGCAGACAGCCTGCTGCTGCGGCTTCTTCCAGGCTTCCCCCAGGTGGGAGAAGCTGCGCCACTGCAACTGTCTACCTGGCGTGGCTTCCCCCAGCAAGGGGAAGCCGGGTGGGCAGACAGCCGGGCCTGGCTCCAAGAGTGGCAGTGAGCTGGGGGTCAGGCTGCTGACTGATTTCCAGCTCCCCGCCTCACAGTGGGAGCCAGAAAACGGATCAGAACAGGTGCTGGTCAGTTTCCCAGCTCCTGCAAGCAGAGGAGAGCCAGAAGCCAGGCTGCTGCCTGGTCCCAACTCCCCTCCACTGGCTGGAGCCAGGAAACTGACTAGGGCTAGTGCCCTGATCAGTTGCCTGGCTCCCTCACATTGTGTGGGAAATTTGACTTGCATGAGGGTTGTGAGAATGCAACCCCCACATAAGTTGATGGTCTACCGTAGTTATTTACTTGTTTGGCAAGTGAGTGTAAAATGCCACTAATCTCGTTGGCTGTGCACAGGTGAAAATTATTGCCCAAAGTGGAAAGCAGTGGAAAATCTTCATCTAGGAGTTGGAGTATCTGGAGTCTGTTATTAAAAACAAATTGTAAATGACTTTGAGAGTACCATAGGTCATCCCAACCCCTCCAGCACCTTCCCTCATCAACTAATGGAACAAGTTAGATAAGGCAAAGATTGCAGTGGTCTGTGTGAAATTACATTAGGCTACTTTTTGTGTCAGCCTTCCATGCTGTGAACCCATTTACTTACAGGCTTAGGGTCAGATGGAGATGCCTGTCATTTGCAGGTCTGTGTAGATAAACTTCCTGTCTTGCGCTACTCCCACTTCATCAGACCATCGATCTCTCGATTCCTGGCTGTGCAGCCCATGGAAATGTTATAGTTCTAGGCCTGCAGTAACTTCTGTGTTAGAAATGGGACAGGCGGGTTTGAGGTATGGGCTTCTGGCCAAAATTTTTTTCCCCTAAGAACATATTTATCTGGAAGGGTAAAGAACTGTTTCCCTCCCATCTCAGTCACTGTTATGTTCTGTGCTGGAGATGCATCCCTCCCCCCATCGGAGTTATGAAGGGTACAATAATATTCTCATCCTTCCCACTCTCATCTTACATGTGTTCACCTTTTGGGTTGCATTTTCTATTTCCATAGAAGCCAGGTTGTTACTCAGAAAGTTAGAGCTCTGATTCCTTTTAAAATTTCACCTCCGGTGACTGATGATTCTTCCAGGGAGGTTTGCCACTCTCTTTGTTAGCTAGTCAGAGTTCTCTGAGCAGTGTCAATAATACCCACCTAACATCAAGTGAGCCTATCAAGGGGTACAACACATCCTCTCAGTATTGCCTGGGAACAAAACTGAAGTTTTAGTGCAAGGATAAATTGACAGGGTAACTTGTGGAAAACACAATGTAAGTTTTAAAAATTAAAACTTCAGTGCTGGCTGGGAAAGAAGTAGCTGCATAATATTTTACTCTGTAATGTGGATATATACCCTAAGTTGACTTAAGGTACGTCAGTGTACAGCCACCACTGTAATTGTTGCATATCCACCCTACTCTTCTTACGTCAGCAGAGCACATCCATACTAGTAGCTCTTCTATTGATGAAGACCAATGACTATTTTATTGTGTGGCTGACCCCTGTGTGGTTTTGGAAGAGTTTACAATGCCTCATGGGTTCTAATTCAATGTTATATGGTGCAGGTTTTTCATTCCCTCATTCCACAGGCATCATATTAGAGTATTAGCCACTTTTCAACTCCACTAATAACCAGTGAGCCAGCCATCTTTTAGCCTGGATCCCGTGCTGCACATTATGAACACAGCCATGACGTCAGACTCCTCTTTGTAGCTGTGGTATGTCTGCAGCTCTGCATCAGAGGCAGAGATTTTTCTCCTTTGGCCTTCTGCTATCCCTGCTGCAGCTCTTTGAGCTTTACATAAAGCTGCTGTGTGCCCCTGTCATATCCCTTCCACTCCACGCCCTGGGTAAGTTCCTGAGGTTGGAGTAGAGCTGTGCCTGGCAAAGGCTCCTTTCCCCATAGACCCAAAGAGATACAGCACCTCCCATGTACTCTGCAGGAGCACATTCGCTGCATGGTGTTTGCATCCTCAGTTGGGAGCTCTCCACGCTGAGCAAACATGAAGAGTAAAGTCACCCGTATACCTGGCTGAACGGTCATGGAGTTAGGAGTTAAAAACGGTGACCAGAGGAGTTGCTGGGTCACTCTGTCTGCATCTCCCTGAGTTCCTCACGTCTTGTTGATTCATCAGGGCAGGAGTTTTAAAGCAGTGGAGGAAGCATTGCAGTGTGTACATCAACCTAGATATGGAGGTATAAGCTGCTCTATGTTGACAAAGTTGTGCTGTGTAGACATGGCATTAGCCTGATGTCTCAACTGCTAGATATAAAGTGCTGCCTATTCTTCTTCACTCCCTCAGAACATGACATGGCCCTGTTGCCAAAAGCTTTGTGCTTTAGAGTAGGGTAGAGCTAACGTGAATGGAATTCCGTAGCTCGACATTGGTATAGTCACTGAGAAAGGAGATCTCTTTTATATAAGCCACATCTACACCAGTTGGCTATTTTGAAATAGCTGGCCCAACTTCGAAATAGTGTCTGGTGCGTCTACACGGGCCGGGGACTGTTTCGAAGTTGAAATTGACATAAGGCGGTGAGATATCGAAATCGCTATCCCCGTCAGAAGATGGGAATGGCGCCCTGTTTCGATGTCCAACATCGAAGTAGGGCATGTGTAGAAGATCCGCATCCTGCTATGTCGAAATAGCGGGGTCCTCTGTGGTGGCCATCAGCTGAGGGGTTGAGAGATGCTCTGTCCAGCCCTGGGGCTCTATGGTTGCTGCGTGCAGCAGTCCATAAAGCTCCACGCCCCCTGACTTCTTATGGCAGGAAGCTGAGAGTGTGCAGGCAGCAGCACAGCATATGCATAGCCTGCACGCCCTTCAGACGCCCCAATCCCCCAGCCAGCCCCCTGAGTGCTGCCAGGGCACACCCCCTCCAGGGGGACCCAGGGCTCCCAGCTATCCAGCCAGCAGGAAGAAGTGGCGGGGCCCCTACTGGTTGGGCTCAGATCCAGGACCTGCTGGGGCTTTGGGGCGAGGAGGAGGTGCTCCAGGTAATGGGGAGCAAGCGGCAGAACGCAGACACGTTCTCCTGGCTGGCCGAGGGCCTGGCCCCCCCAGGGTCACCCTGTCCACACTACTGATCATGTCAGGAGTAAAGTTGAGCTGCAGCAGGGTTACACCCGGGCCTGGGACACGGCCAGCCAGTCTGGGGCCACCCCCACTGCTTTCCCTTTTTACAGGGAGCTCAGGGAGCTCCTGGGCCTCCAGTACACCACCGGCCACCCTTGACACCTCGGCTGACGAGCCCCAGCAGGCCCCAGAGCTGGAGTCTGACCCGGAGGCGAGCCCTGTACCGCAGGGGCCCCCAGAAGAGCCCACCCCTGGGACAGCGAAGGAGGAGCAGGACTCCAGTGATGGGGCTCCTCATCGACCTCCTCTCCTGCAGCTCCAGCAAGGCGTCTGCCCGCTGGCTGTCCCCCGACCATGGGAGAGGACCGTTAGGTATGTACCCCCAGGTGCACACCCCTGAGTTAAGGGGCGGGGCAAGGGACACGACCAGGGTCCCCCATACACGCAGCTGACCATGGCTCTGGGACGACAGCAGCACGGCCCCAGAGCCTGTCAGCACCTGCCCCCCAGGACAGCGCCATGCCCCATCCTGGGGATGGGGGGGAGCAGAATCCCCAAAGGAGGGTCACCCATGGGGTGGACACCACACCCATCATCATCCTTGGGGAACAGGGGATGGGGACCCAGCAGCGGAGGGGTTGGAGGCTCGGGGCACAGGTCAGGGCCCAGACTAATGTCTGTCTTTACTCTGCCCCGCTTTATTGCTCAGCTCCACCGTCTGAGGGTCATGACAGTACGGGCAGTGCGTCCATCATGCCAGACAGCCCACCCACCCGGGACATCGTGCTGTGGCAGCCAGGGAGCGGAGTAGGGACCGGCCCTGCGATGAGCCCGCCACCGCCGGAGCCACCTCCAGCACCAGGTGGAGGTGTTGGAGCGCTGCCTGCAAGTGGAGGAGGCCCGGCTCCACTTGCAGGGGAGAAAGCTGGCCTGGTGTCAGGAGGCTTGGGGGTCCTTCATGAGGACCTTCGAGCAGATCACTGAGCGGATGTCACCCCCACTGCTTTGGCCACTGTCCCTTCCAGCCGCCCTCTACCTGCCCTGGAGCCTGAAGAGGAGGAGGACCATGGGGCTCAGGAGCTGGACTGGCCATACCTCCCAGTCCCCCCTGGCCCCCACCCGGCCTCAACGGGGCCTCCAGCCCAGGCGTGGGTCCCGCACCCCCCAAGCTGGGCACTGGACAGTAGGGGGAAGGGGGCCGAGGACTGGGCCCCACCAGCCCCCACTTTGTACATGGTCCACCCCATTATTATAAATAGTTGCCATGTCCCACCCCCCTTTAGTAGCTGCCCACCCTCATTCATGTTTAAAAATGTCATCATTTTTGTTGGGTTTCAGTAATGGTTGGTTTATTTAAAACAAAAAAAAGTGTGTTGTGTTCTCCCAGGTGCGGTAGTGTGGCCGTGGGGGCAGTGTAGTGTGTTGTGGGTGGTGGTAGGGGCGGTGGGTGGCCTACCAGGCTAGCCATGCTGGCGCTCACCTCGCAGCCTGGTTGAAATGGGCCTGCAGGGCCTCCCGGACCCGGATCCCCTCGTGGGTGGCTTGGGGCGGCAGCTGGCTAGGGGTAGGCCATGCCAGCCTCCACAGCCCATCCCTGCATGAAGGTTTCCCCCTTGCTCTCCACCAAGTTGTGGAGTGTACAGCATGCACCCATAACCTGGTGGATGTTGGGGGAGCCCCACGTTCAGGCGGGTGAGGAGGCACCTCCAGCAGCCTTTGAGGCGGCCAAAAGTCTGCTCGACCACCTGGTACACATGGTTCAGGTGGGTGTTGAACTGCTCCTGGCTGGCGGTGAGGTGGCCCATGTAGAGGCGCATGAGCCAGGGCTGGAGGGTGTAGGCTGCATCTGCCGCAAGGCAGAGGGGCATGGTGGTGTCCCCTAGAGGGATCTCCCTCTGGGGGGTGTAGGTCCCCTCCTCCAGCCAGTGGCACAGGCCCGAGTTCCTAAAAACCCAGGTGTCGTGGGTGCTGCCAGGCCAGCCAACATGTATGTCCTGGAAGCAGCCCCGGCTGTCCACCATGGCCTGGAGGGCCACCAAGTGGTAGCCCTTCCTGTTCACCATGCATCCTCTGCTGTGCTCTGGGGCACAGATGGGGATGTCGGTCCCATCCGGTGCCCTGAAGCAGTTGGGGAACCCCATGCCAGCAAACCCCGTGATGGCTGCACACAGGTCCCCGAGCTGCACAAGCCTGTGGAGCAGCAGAGCTTTCAGTGCGCGGACCACCTGCAGGGTGGAGAGGACATGAGCACCCCTGAAGGGTGTGCAGGGTGTGCCTGGCCCTCCCCCAAGCCACATGATGGTCTGGGGTGGCTCCTTCATCCCCCTGAGGAGGACAGCTCATCTTCCGGGAGGTGCTGGGCGGCCTCCTCCATGGCACCGAGCAGGGCGGCCACTGCCTAAGAGATGGCTGTGGGAGCTTCTGGCGGCTGCTGCTGCTGCTGCTGGGGGTCCATGCTGCATGCATGGGGTCTGCAACTGGTTGTCGGCTCTGTGGACCTGTGCTGTGCAGGCCGAGTGTGACTGGGAGGGACCCTTGAAGGGAGCAGCTTGCTGTTGCCCTGGAAGGGCTAGTCTGCCCTGTGACCTTCTCCACAGGCTTTCCTAGCTCCCTTATTCCGATTGGGACTGCTTTTGTGTGTAGACGCTCCCATGCAGGGCCCATTTTGACATAGCGCTTTCCTACGTTGATGTTGAACATTGACGGCACCAGCCTCGGAGGATGCGTGGACGCTACGTGTCAAAATAGCTTATTTCAATTTCGCTATGTGGAAATAAGCTATTTTGACGTAGAGTCCCAGTGTAGACATAGCCATAATGTTATATAATGGTATCACAGCGATCCCTTTCCATACCTGGAATTATGCAACAAAAGACAATCAAATTTCAACCACCCTTGCAAACTATTTTAATTGATGACCTTTCTAAATGAACTATCCGGTTTCAAATTTTTATAGTTCTTTAATGTACCAGTTGAAGATTTGAAATGAGAAATGTTGTGTTTTTAATTGGTCTCTCTTTTGTCTCAAGAAGTCCTCACAGTGGACTAAGTCTTGCTTTTAATTTTTTTTTTCCAGTGATGGGTGGTACAGAGAAGGTGGAGGTGGCGCTGACACAGACTTGCTCATTAAATTCAGCTAGTCTCTAAGGACCCTTTTTACAGATGGGAAACAAAGATAACATTATTACTTTTCTTCAGTGATGTAGTGGGGGTTGTTTAATGTATACAAAGTGCTCAAACACTATGGTGAGGAGTGCCTTAGAAAAATCTATAAATAGATTAATAGTAAATGCACTGTGTACTAATGACCTGCAGACACTCCTGCCAAGTACAAAAGAATCAAAACGTGCCCACAAATCTTTGGTTTTGGTTCCAAGTATTTAAAAGGATGATGTGTTCCTGCTGTTAACAGCAGCTGCTCATACAAAAGACTTTGGGAAATGTGAGTAGATGCAAGTTTAATGGTGGATGCTTTTTAAAGTACAACATATTTTTATATTTCAGTTTGAGCACTAACTGTTTTACTTTCAAGCCTATAGATCTTATATTAACTCACAAGTACCTCCACTAAAAGTCTTCAAACACTTAAAGATGTTTGTAATGTTCCTTTCACATAAGAACCAAGTAGCAAGATTTTTATTAATATGCATCCATTAGCATAATTTCAGAAATCTCTCCTCCAAGGCAAATTTAGCAGTTTTTAAAATTCCCAGAGATATCAGCTACTTTGTAAAAAGAAAAATATCCTTTATTGAATTGCACCTTTTGGACCTCTCCTGTTGATGGCACCTTGCCTGTTTCAGTATTTGTCTGGAGAAGGGAGCCTTTGATAACTCATCAGATATTACATAGGTGATTTCTCTTCCCATATGGCCATGTCATTATTCTTATTTTTGTTTTGTTTTTTGCATTTGTGGGGCAGGAGGAAAAAGGACAAGAATGTTAATGTCTGCATGTGAAAATTTAAGCAGCTTGGCTTTGCAGAACTATGATTTCTTGTTTTAGAAACTAACCTGCTCCCAGTAACGAGGACCGTCATTCTTACCCTTCCCTGCCCCCAAAATAGGTTATACGGGTTCAAGCGATGTTTGTTTTCTGGAAACCATAACTTTAAAATGGTAGTGTTTGTAGCATCGATTAGAACTTTAAATAGTCTTCAAAGCAATTTACTGTTTATATACAAACCACTCCTCAGTTATTTTCCTGAAAGGAAATATAGCCAGAGACATTGAGAGAGTTGCCCTGGGTCAGAGGCAGTCAAAACAGAATTTCGGCTCCTCACTCTCTTGGTCAGTCCATTAAATGCATTGTCTGTTTTGGACACTCCAGAACTTTTAGGTTTTTTTTGAACTTTAAAAAACAAAACAAAACTCTTTTCCTTGTGTAAAAATCCACCTAGTGTAATTACCAGCTTTCAGTGGGATGCCAGAGGTGTTTTTGAAGTTCATGTTTCAGAGACAAACTGCACATTTCTGACTCTTCCTGACTCTCTAGCTCGGTTTATGGCCTGAAAAATCACAGGGTGTTCTTTTCTTCTCAGGATGCATCGGCAGTGCAGTTCAGAGGTGTGCGTCACAGCATGGGTAAACAGACTCTTGCTAGCTCAGTTCAAGCTAGAATGGTAAAAGTGGCAGTGATGACTTTTCAGCATTGGCCACACCATGCACTAGCCACCTGATCCCCCCCACTGAGTTTTAGCTCAGGTGACTAGCCCAAGCTCCTGCTGGTGCTGCAGTGTCCACATAGCTATTTTTAGTGTCCTAGCTTGAGCAGAGCTAATAAAAGTCTTTCTGCCTGTGCTATACCTACTGAAGTATAGATATACCCACACAGATCATGGAGATGCTACAGGCCAGATTATGGCTTTAGCTACATCTCTGTAGAGCCACTAGATGCTACCAGTCTGGTCTCAGCTCTTTACCTGTGAAATAATGAAGTTGGTCTTGAAACCAGTAGGATGCGGTAATCTTGAAAAAATAATGGTCCAGTTCTTTCCAAGTTATGCTTCTGCATGTCATGGCCTTTTTACCTCCCATCAGATTGATATTGGAACAAAATTCCCCTAGTTCTCTGTCCGTTTTCTGTACTGACAATTCCAGTTCTCGGTTTTAGATTTTCTTATTAATTTGCATATTTATGCATCGCTTCCTATTTGTGAGCTCTTCTCTAATTAATTGTCCTGGAATAGCTGCTTGTATGTACTTTGTGCGGGTCTCTAATTGAATAGAAAATACATGTGTATGTGGCAGTGTGTCTGTTTTTCATCAGGGAGAAAGCCAGGACTTCTACAAGAGTGCTCTACCTAGTTTACTTACAGGGACTCCATTTATTTATCCATTTATTTATTTGAGTATCACTTTCTGGCAAGTTAGGTGTTCAGTCCATTTAAAACTCCTCTCCTCCTCCTCCTCCATTCTCCCTATGATTGCTTGGAAGGAGAAGCTGCTTTTTTATTCCCCCAAAGAGGATGGGGGGGATAAATGCAGTTCCTCTTATCCATGTTGCTATACTCACCCTCTGTAGGGTGCGAGAAGACATTGTAATGGTCGAGAGTGCAGTCCGACCCCTCTGGCAGTAGGTCACAATAGATAGTGAGAGTAATGCATAGGCAATTGTAAGCAATCTTATGTAAATGAGGTTAAGCTTTATTAGTTCGTGTTAGGAGGCCCGCTACAGAGCCTCTCCCCCGAGCGAAGCTCCGACGCATGGGGTTTTCCCCCACTGGTGACTGCGGCGTTTCCGGGGCTCCTGTCGCGGGTGTTACGCTTCCAATAAACCAATTATAGCACTTGCCTTCTGGGTGCAGCCTCGTTTCTGGGGAACCCGAGCCTGGTTGGTTACACCCTCTTACCTGCTGCTGATTTTGGATCTTACATAATATAAAACAATTTTTCTAGTCCCAGTGCCTTTCTTTCCTGCATTTTTCCTTTCACGCTCTTCTGCAGTTGAATGGGGAGCAATTCTTTTTGGCTGCCACATTCAGTACAGCTCAGTGTGACACTTCTCGATGGTGAGAACAAATCACTGAATAGTGGGGCAGCTGTGTGGGAAATTGGCCTGATCTCGCATGGAGGTGGGAATGTTGGAGGGCACAGGATCAAGTGAGAGGAGGCTGGTAGACCATAAAGAGCTGGTATGACCAGAAATCTGGTTGAAGCATTGGGGTCAGTGAAAGAATAATGGAAAGAAGTTTGGAAGAATCCAGGGGAGCAAAAAGCAGCCTCTGACTCATCTATTACCTGCCTTTCAGCCCGTCATTTCCCTGTAGCCCTTACCTTTTTATACTGCCACTCCTTCCCATCCCCACTTCTACTCTGTGCTCTGCAGGCCTAGCTTCTGCAACCCCCTCTATTGTGTCCTCCTAGGGTCCAGCAGGGGAACACTTCAGCAGCCACCTCTTCTCTCCCCCCTCCCCAAACACCCCCCCCGCAAAAAGCCAAACGTCTGGAAAGATGAACAGAGAATTCCTGTGGTCTGTCTGCAGTACTCCAAGAGGAAAGAATCCAATTCATGCATGTGTGACGCGTAGAATTGTCTGAATTTTTTCAAGATTGTGAAATTTTGTCAAATAGCAGCAGCTAAAACAACCCTCCCTAAAGGGTGAAAAAAAGCCACAGCAGATTTTACAAAAACGTATTGCTTTTTGACCAGATCTAGTATCCTGTCATGTGAGCTGGCTTGACGCTTGGCAACCTGCAGGGTGGGGTGGAGAGAAGTGATTTTCGTGTACAGTAAGTCCCCAAGTTACATGGATCCATAGATACACAGATACAGTATGATCTCAGAGTATGCAAATCCAGAGCACGCCACCTCGCTCACCCGTTTCATGCAGTAAACCTCCACTTTATGTGGCGTCACGTTTCACACAGTGTGAAGCTGCTGAGCTTTCAGCCTGCCTAGCTTCCTGCAGCTGCAGGCAGCTAGGCAGGCTAGGAGCCCCTTCCCCCCGCTACACGATTGCCATATCTGCAGTCAACTGTAAGGTCTTGTATAACCCAAGCGTTAATTCACCAGTGTACCATTCTACTGGCCATAGTACACTACTTCTTATTGTGAAACGTGTGCATGTAAATATTTAATTTTTCATCTTGGGGCAAAATATATAAAAAGAGAGAAAGCAAGCACGCTGGGCTTAATTGTGGACCTTTCCTGCAAGTGATCAAGAAGTCATTACCAACTCTTCAGTTCAGTTGAAACCAGAACCAGCTAATTCACAGAGGAGGTAACTGCCGTTCAGGGACAGGTATAAGAGGCTTCGTCAGACTGATTCCTCTAACTCTGAATGCTAGTCAGCTTTTTTTTTTTTTTTTTTTTTTAATTTGCTGCCATCTGTTACTACTCCTTTTCTAGAGGGAGTGTGACAGATAGTGGTTATATTCCTCGGTAAGCTCACATTTTGTGAGCTATAGTTATGCCAGTTTTGGAAGGCAATATACCTGGTAGGACATGGGCATGTGGTGAGCTGTGTGTGTCTTCTGGGCATTGAGACAAGTCTGTTTGGTCTGTTGGATCATCTCCTCTCTTGCCTCTTCTCTTTTCCAAAATATGAGCCCACTAGCTCAGCTGTTGTGCAGTCTTGTGGTTCTCTGTCTTGGGCCCTGCATCAAAGGCCATATTTGAATTAAGCAGGAGTTTGTGCTTAGTTGTACTATCATTAGTTCACTATCATAAAAACACCTCTTCCACCACACCTTCCAGTTGCCAAAACTTTCCAATCCCCACCTTCTCCCAGATGCCTTAATATATCCCTAATACCATCCCCACCAAAAATTCTGATCAGCAGTTGTTTGCTTAAGTGCAAAACTTGCCTTGCAAACTCTTATTAGCAAAACAATGACCAGTTAAAGGAACCATCCCTACCCAGCTTAACTGGTGCACATTATACTAATCCATTTCACAGATAGTTCTCTGTACCTCCACAAAGAAGCTACCTGAAACATACAAAAGTAAAATATGGACAAAACATCATTAATTTGTGTCAATTAGTCAGAGATGTACTCTGGCTTCAGGATGCTTTATAAAAGGGAAAACACAAGGTTATACTCATGTTTTTGCCTTTGGGTGAGTTCAAGGAATTTTATGCATTGCTTCCGTGTGCAAAGAAGATTGTTGTATTAATTCAGAGCAACCTTAAGTATGGAGTTGCTACTGTCTCTGTACTTGTGGCTTCCCTCCCCGCACATATAAGTTTTTTTTTTTGTTTTTTTTTTTTGGAAACTTCGCCATAAACTTAATAAAAAGCCTTTTACTTGCATGGTTGTGGAGTTATTGGTAGCTGTGCATCACAGCATGGTGTATTCGGGGAGAGAAAAAAAGGCATAGTTGAAGTTATGTGCTGAGTGCCTGCTCTTCCTATTTGTTTGGGGTACTAAGGGTACATCAGTACTAGAATAAAAGACCTGTGGTATAACCTTACCTAGCCCAGGTTAACTGACTTGTGCTTGCGGGCTTGGGCTGTGGCACTGTAAAATTGCTGTGTAGACATTTGGGCTTATGTCCAAGTCCTGTGAGCCTGAGTCAACCCATGTAGGCCAACCATGGTGGTTCAGTAGCCATGTAGATAATGTACCCTCAGTGCACAGTCCTGCCTCTAGGTCAGTTGTTATGCAGTATTTCATATGGCCTCCTTTTAAAATCTGTTTTTTTTACTGTAGCTCCTGTGAATATCTCTATAGTGGGGAATTGAAAAGCTTGGCATTTTCCTTGCAGCTGACTACATTCTGGATTCTGAGGAGCACCTCCGTTTCTCTCTGCTAGTTGAAAACAAATTGATAATTCATATAGGGCATTTTCGTGATCCATAGAACCCTATTATAAGTGAATTGTGACATGTGCCTCAACCATTCATGACGTTTTTCTCTGTGCAGCCTGCCAGGCTTGGCTGTGGTTGTCATTGAAAATAAACAAACAAATAAATAAAATAAATATATTCATTGAATATATAAATGTATGTGTTTACATTGAGAAGACTATCTGTAAAATTCCATTGGATATAAGACATAAGTAGTTTACCCCAGTGTCAAAATCAACAAAATCACTGCTAAGCCCCCTCTGTCTGCCACTTGGGGTCTACCTCAAAGTAGAAGCTAGAGTGCTTTTTCTCGGGTAACTCAGTGTGAGCTCCAAGTGACTGCAATGTAAAAATGCATGTGTTCTTTCAGTGAAAGGCATAGCCTTACTTCCTTCCCCAGTGTAATCACAGTTTTATCATGCCTTTGGTTGTGACACCACTGAAACTGGAGATTTTGGAGGTAGCCCAAAACTTCTGTTCTCTCCTTCAGTATCATTCATAATGCTTTGTCAGCCTTTCCTCTGACCGTTTTTCTTACTTCTCTCCCACAACCCCATTACCCTACAGATAGAGCCTTTCCCACTCCTGTTCTTGTTATCCAGGCTGACACCATGCCTCAGATCCCTTCCTGAAATTTTTCATAGTTGATCATGTTACTCTACTTCAGAATTCCTCCTATAAAACTCACTTCTACAATATTTCCTGCAGAAAGGATTCACTTGCTTTTCTCCCTCTCTGTAATACTAACAACACTCATTCATTCAGTATGTGGATGTTCTGGGCTGGGCTTGAGTCGTTCAGAGTGTTGTTGGGGGCTCAGGGCTAGTGGGATGAGGACACTGTGGTGGGGCTGGGGATGAGGTGTTCAGAGTGCAGCAGAGGACTCTACGATGAGGCCATGGGGTGTAGAGTATGGGAGCAGATTCAGGGCAGGAGATTGATGTGGGGGTACAGGCAGCAGCTTAGAGTTGGTGGGGGCAGATTCATCATCCACATTCTTTAAAGAGTAAAGCATTGTGTCATATCCACTTTGACTAATCATAATCCAGTGACTGCAGATATGGCATATTCTATTCTGTGATGTATGCGGGATCAGTATATGAAAGGGTACTGTGTTAGTAGATCATTTTTTCAGAAAACCACAGGTATTAAAGATGTAAAAAGTTAACCATTTAGCCAGGAATCATTAAGCTTACTGGTTAACTGGACCTCGCCCAACCCTGTTGGAGAGCCAGCCATGCCAAACCAGAGCCCCGTCTGTGTTGGGCTGGTCTTGGGTGTGCTGGGGCAGCAAGTGGGGCCTTGGGCTGGTGGCGTCCTGGCCACTAGCAGGGAAGCGTGACCTGGTAGGCAGGAGGTACCCTGGCTGTGGCTGCACAACAGGTAGGGATGGGCAGGTGGAGCCACAGCTGTATGTCTAGGTGGGCAGGCAGGACTCCAGCCACAGCTGTGCTGCAGGGGCCCCAGCCCTGTGTGTGGTGAGTGGGCTGGCCTGGTGCAGTCCCTGCCACTCCTGGCAGGTGGGATCCCTGTCACACAAACCCAGCAGCATCTCAGCCCTGGTGGGACCCAAGCCCTGTCTGCCCTGCTCCAGCCCAACAATGGTTAACCAGTTAAATGACAATTTTAACTGTTTAACCAGTTAGCAGTTTTGACCAATATTTGCATCCCTTATAGGTATATTTATTTGGAGTGTATCACAATCTGATACACTTCATGCTCTTTGACACACATTGTTCATAATTATTTCCCTTTTATAGCACAGGAGAGCCTCATCTAACTTCATCACTTTTGTTTGACTCACACAAATGGCTCTGATCATTTGGCATATATAAATTTACCAGTTTAATGGTCTACTTTTTTAGCATTACATTTTTTTCTGTGAGGATGACAAGAATTGAGAAATAATAGTTTGTTAAATTGCACTCTAATGTTCTTTCTCTCTCTCTCTCTTTTTTTTAGCTGTGTGGGGCAACTTTATCAACATGAGGTAATACATTATTTTATACCAACATCTTTATCTGAAACAAGGTTGTTTCTGTTACTATCCCATCATGTAGCAGTAGGAAGAAATCGGAAAAAACAGCACAAAGTTGTTAAAAAGTCAGCTCTTAGCAGTGGTGTAGAATCCTTTCTTGTAATAAAAAGTCATCAACATCGGAAAACTACCACAGGACTGTGGGTGTCCTCACTGCATGGGACAAGAAATGCTGATTTCCTTCTCCTCCTCCCCGACATTCCAGGATAACAAGCAAAGGATTTGCACGTCCTTAAGTCTTAGGAGGTGCCTCACCTGCTGAGTTAAATGAGCCATCCTCTGTGATCCATTTTCTGTCCACACAAGTTAAAAACCTCTGTCCAAGGCTAGAGGGTGCCTTCAGACTAGGTTAGCAGACTTATCTTGAGGGTATAAGCTTGAGCTTAGGTTTTGTTTCCACTCAGGCTGGCAACCCAACTATTTTGCTGTGAGACTCCAGTGCTTTCCCACAGTTTCACCTGACCTGTACTTGTTTGTCCTCCCTTTTACTCAATTGTAAGTCATTTCCACTGGCTCAACATTTTAATCTTATGTGTGCCTACTCCATTTCTGCTGTGGTTTCCACAGCATTTGAGAGGCTCTGTCCAAGTAAGTGTGGTACAAACTGTTTGGGGGTCTTGCCAACTGAATTCCTTAATGATTGTCCCCTTAAAAGTTCTTGCTCTGAAATACTGTTTGGTTTTGCTTTCAGAGTGATCTGTGTTGATGATTAGCAGCTTCTCTTGGAAGTTATTTAAATGAAGTTTTATTCTTGTGTCACAGCCATGCACCACAGCTCCATGGGTTGGGAGGAGTTGGGAGGACAATGCACTCTAAGACTGAATTCACAGAGCAGCCCAGTTTAATGGACCATTAGGAATAATGGAAGAGCCCACCAGAAACCCATCCCAGCACCCAAATGGTAGAGCACGATTGTGGATCAGTCACACAAGCCCCACAGTGGTGGGGATGCTCCATCTGAGCTAACTCTGCAGTGGAGGCATCCCTTCAGTTGTATGGAAGCTGCCTGCTTCTTCGAACGAGGGAGGTCTCATCGTGTGCTGAGACCACTCAAGGAAACTAATTTGACTGAGAAAGCATGATCTTATGCTGAAATATCCCAATGGAATCGTAAGGAAAGGGAGATGAAACTTTGGGGGAGAGACCATCCGCATAGCCTGACTCCACAGAAGTGGCATTATATATTAAGGAGGGGAAAACTCATTCAAAATAAAACTGCAGTTTGCCTGTGCTCAAACCTATAGTATATGAACACACTACAATTGATTTGACTGTTGAAATTGCTTTAAGAATCTTTTAATATGTTATATTTTCTGTTAAGTTTTTCCTGACTCACTCACCACAGGCAAAGATTCTCTGTTCCACAGATGAACATTCAAAGTTGTGAACGTAGTCTATTTTCAGAAAAAAAAATATAACAGTAACTAATGTGAATTACTCAGTGTTACGCCTGAATAACATTCTGATGATGCCATGTTAACCTGTAGTCAGTTTTTGCTGCTGGTACAGAGAGTGTTTGTCTTTTGTAAAAAGAATCTCTGGAGCCTGAATGGTTCCACACAATACTGCACTTCTTCCTGAGGCAAAGCTACTGAAGTCTGTTGGAGTTTTGCCTGAGTGATGCATGCTGGACAAACTGACTGACTTAAAATGATTTTATTTATTTATTTATTTTTAGTATGTTGTTCTGATTTCTAGCACTGTGGAATGTGTGTGTCAAGTTAACAAAGGGCCTTCTGTTTCCCTAGGTGTAATGATTAGTGGTCCCAAGTAAAGGAGCTCCGTTTTACTTGGAAGAACTCTATTTTGCAATGGCTGCCCATGAAATCTCTAGTATGCAAAATCTTGCCACTGTAAACCATACTAAATAGTTCCATAAACTGTCTGAAATGAAAATTAAGTTAAACAAGGATTTGTGCAAACTTAAGTAAAATCATATAGACTTAAGGTATGCTAGCAAATTATGTTGGTAAAACTATATTGCTGAGGATGTGTAAAATCCACATACAGGAGCAATGCGGTTATTCTGACCTACCTGCTGGTGTATGCAACTTTATGATGATTAGGGGGTTTGTCACATAGACATAGCTGTCCTCTCTAGGGCCGTTTCTATACAGGCCTTTGGAAGTGGCATGCTAATACATGGAGCGAAAGATGCTAATGAGGCACAGATGCAAATTCCCTGTGCCTCATTAGCATAACATCACATGATTTGGAGTCCGTAATACTGTTCTTTCGGACTCCCAAACGCTGTGTAGAAGCGCGGCCCCAGGGGGGCTTCCAGAAGGAAGTCCTCCTTCCGGAGGCCCCTTCTTCCCGAAAATTTTGAGGAAGAAGGGGCCTCTGGAAGAAGGACTTCCTTCCAGAACCACCCCCGGGGCTGCGCTTCTACACAGTGTTTTGGAATCCGGGAGAACAGTCTTCCGGACTCCAAATCAGGAGACATTATGCTAATGAGGCACAGGGAATTTGCATCCATGCCTCATTAGTATCTTTTGCTCCATGTATTAGCGTGCCACTTCCAAAGGAAGTGGCCTGTGTAGAAACGTCCTAGGAGTGGTGACAGACCCTGGTATTCGGCATAATGGATGGTTCGAGTAGGAGCGGCAGACCCCGTAGAAAATGGATAGATGATACAGTAGACTGGTGCAGAGGTAGTCTACAGAACCTAAGCCACTCTGCACTGGACAGGGAACGATGGAAAGGAATGGTGGTAGAGGCATCAGACACCAATGATGATGAAGTCTTTAAACTAGAGTGATGATTGTGTGTGCTAAGTTGGTAGAAGTGGCTCACTTGAAGAACATCACTAACATCTCAAGTGATTATATACATAAAACTAGATTACAGTGAAACCTGTACAAGAGACCGGCTTTATTCTGCAACTTCCTGACTTGTGGCCACCCTGTAGTATCACCGAATACATTGGTGCGGCTCCACCTTTACTAGGTAACCTTGAAGTATGTTTCTGTCCATAGGGTTGGTTACTTAACATAGACTTCAGTGTGCTGATTTTGTTCTTTTTAAATCAAAGCTGCCTTAGACTTTTTTTATTAATTTAAAAAATTCAAAGCCAGAGTGAGAAATACGTGGTGCTGTTTAAACCCCCTTAATACGTTGATAGGCCTGCCATCTGTGTCAATGGCTATTTGAAGCAGAGGTGCCTCTGTCTGATGTCAGTTATGACAACAGGAATTAACTTTTTTATTACGCGGCACTGGAAATCTGCTTAAGTTGTGTGTTAAGTTTTGTAAACTTAAGCAGTTTAACAATGATAATTTAACCAAATATATTTAATTGCAGAACATGCCTTTCATCATCCATTGAAAAATTCTAGTGCTTTCTGAATGGAATTATAATTCTTTCTTTCTTTGCCTCATCAAATATGTAAGATACACAGTGAATACTCTGGAAAATGGTTGAGTAAAACTGACACCTTCCTACCCAGTTGATGTAGCTTTTGTGTAATTAGGGTCAGATCTGATTGCTCCACTGACAAAAATGTTTACTACTTATAGGTTCAGAGTCAGTCTAGAGGAAACAATGAGCTGAATTTTACCATTCCTTGTTCCACCAAACTGCTTACCATCTTCCAGTCAGTTACACTTTGGTCACCCCACTAACTGTAGTGGAATTTCACAGCAAAAAAGCAGTAAAGTAGCACTTTAAAGACTAACAAAATAATTTATTAGGTGAGCTTTCATGGGACAGACCCACTTCTTCAGACCATAGCCATACCAGAACAGACTCAATATTTAAGGCATAGAGAACCAAAAACAGTAATTGAGGTTGACAAATCAGAAAAAAAATATCAAGGTGAGCGCAGGGGCGGGGGGCGGGAATTAAGAATTAGATTAAGCCAAGTATGCAGAAGAGCCCCTATAGTGTCCCAGAAAATTTGCATCCCGGTTCAAACCACATGTTAATGTGTCAAATTTGAATATGAAAGAGAGTCTGAAATTTCACAGGATCAGCCAAGGGCATTATTTGGTCCATAGAATGTTTATGGGAAATGAAGAATCCTTCTTAACTTTGTGATCCTAGATTGATATTGCAACTTCAGCAGTAGGAGAAAATATGCATTATTTGTGTACCTGATAGGGAATCATTGAGACAATAAATATGCACCTTGCAAGCCATTCAAGTCATGATTTCTGGTTGAACTGCACTACAAATATATATTTTAGGAGAGGTGGCTTAACCTGTTATGGGATGAGTGACTAATTAGCTTTTTTATATTGCATTAAATTTTTAATAAAGGGAATCTACCGTGTTCATCAAGACTGCTAACTTTGGACCTGAAATAAAGACTGTTAGTTAGTGAGAAGGCTCCACTTGACTTCAGTAAACATTGCATCAGGTTATGGAATGGCTATTTGCTTTCTGTGGTTTTATCTAGAGACCACATTTTGAAATCATAACTTTTTAAAGGAGTTTTTTTTTTTTTTTTTTTTTAATTATGAACATATTTGAAATGTAGCTTAGTTGATCTCTTCATGGCTCTTTTTCCCCCTAACAGGTCTATTCAAGAGAATGGAGATCAGAAAGTTGAAAGTAAGATAGAAGAGGTCAGTTTATTAGGTGGTTATATCCTATTTTTCTGTTTTAATTAATTTTTTTCTAATTAGAATAATGTACTTATTCTCTCACTAATACAATCTTCAGCATTTGTTCCCATGTCTATACTGTTCTTAATTATAGTGGACCCAAACAGCTTCCAGCACTAATCAGTGACTTCTCTCTGTTTTCCTTAAACTCTGAAGATTAAAACTCTAAAGATCTAATCCTGTTTGCCATAGTGTCTTTCTAACTACCCTAGTCCTTCTGGGAATTGAGCCTTTGTTACCAATTTGACTTCTGTATTAATTCTGTTCCTTCTCTGCCACCCCTCCAAAAATGTGTGTATTTCACTTTTAACAAGTGTTTCCTGTTTTAAAATTTCCACGTTTACATTACTTTGTTCTTTACCCTTGAGCTGATTAACCAATTTATTGTAATGATGAAATACTGTGTTGATTAGCACAACAGAAAAACTTAGTAAGCTTTCACTATGTTTCAGTTCAGTAATACCAAAAAATGAAAGTTTATAGTAGCTGATGTTGACACTGTTCTGTGAATGACTGTTCACTCACAGAACTGAAATAATCTCTCTCCCCCTTAGTTTTAGGAGATCAGCAGTGTTTGATTTACCAGATTTCTTGTATCTCAAAAGCACTCTATACTTGGAACATTATTTGAAGCTGATTAAATTCACTTGTCTTTTCACTGAGTTCAGGCTTTGGAACAGGCTCTTAATGTCTTAACGTGGGCGTTTGGGGAATTTTGGATACATCTTCAATAGGAATTTTGTAGATTTGGAAATGTCAGTTTTACAAATCTGTGAATATCCAATGTGGAAAAAATTATTGTAAAATTCATGAGAAATAATAGTTCTCTGGAGCTTGCTGAAAATACCTAGCCCGATTAGATCGTGTTTATTCACATTATGTAATATCCTTCTCCCTTGGAATCAATGGGACTGCTTGCTGAAATACTACTCAGTACAAGTTACTGAATTAATAAACCTAGATTATAGTACATGGAGGAAGGTGAGGGGGAGAGAGATTATTTCATTTCCTCGAGGCTTTCCTTTGTCAAAACCTAACCTGTTCAGTATTTTTCGTGTAAATCCACAGTTTAATCGGCACTGTGATGCCAGTAATACTATTTTAAGTGATCCTAAAGAGATACTGTCAACTTATATTTGCCCCCAAATTTAAATTTTGTAGTAAGCATTCATAAAACCTAAAATCAAAATAGAATCACAGGCTAGGAAAAGGCCTCTGGAAGTCGTCAAGTCCAACCCCCTGCTCAAAGCAAGACCAATCCCAAGTAAATCATCCCAGTCAGGTGTTTGTCAAGCTAGGACTTAAAAACCTCTAGGGATGGAGATTCCACTACCCCTCTTAGTAATGCATTCCAGTACTTCACCATGCTCCTAGTGAAATAGTTTTTTCCTAGTAACCAACCTAGACTTCTCCTACTGCAACTTGCAACCATTGCTTTTTGTCACCTGTCATCACTGAAAACAGCCTTTCTCCATCCTCTTTGTCAGCCCTCTTCAGGCATTTGAAGGCTGTCGTTAAATCCCCCCTCACCCTTCTGTACTGTGAATACACCTAAATCCCTCAGCCTCTCCATAATTAATATGCTCCACTCCCTTCGCTGTACTCTCTCTAGTGTCTTCACATTGTTTTTGTAATGGCGGGGGGGCAGAATTGGACACAGTATTCCAAGTGTGGCATCGCCAGTGAATAAAAGGGAATAATTATCTCCCTAGATCTGTGGCCAGTGCTCCTACTAATGCAGCCCAGTATGCTGTTAACCCATTCAGACTTCATCTATCGCCTCAAACCCATCATTACGTGATAGTCTGGAATAATACTATCATTACGTGATAGTCTGGAAGTGAAACTGATTTCATTTATAGATCATTGTTCACGTTCAGAGAAGTGCAGTGTTAAACAAAGAGCACGGATATTACAGTAAACTTTCTTTTATCTGGTATTTGAATAAGTGAAACACTCAAATAACGGTCATAAGCCACAGCTGAAGCTCTGGGCATCGGACACTGGGCAGGAGTGCAGAGAAATGGCATCATGGCTGGGGTATGTGAATTACGGAGCATTCAAGCAGTGCATGAGACTGGCCCATTCAGCTCCCACCCTGTGTCCTTCTGTGCTGCCTGTGTGTGCAGCTGGTGGACTCCTCTGCTCTCCCGCCCTGTGTCCACTGCCTGGAATTGTTCTCTGCACAGCACAGCAAGCCAC
This sequence comes from Carettochelys insculpta, assembly GCF_033958435.1. Lineage (NCBI taxonomy): Eukaryota > Metazoa > Chordata > Testudines > Carettochelyidae > Carettochelys > Carettochelys insculpta. The sequence continues at coordinate 124,201,263 of NC_134137.1, forward strand.
ACATTGCCATCTTCAAGTGGCTCCATGCTGTCCCCACCAACAAGATTGGGGCAGTGGTTGAGCAGAAGCCAACACTGGAGTGCATTGGGGAAAGAGGGGGAGAGGGCTGAACTTTGTTATTAGGCGGGAGGAGCACTGACCCTCTCCTGTGCATCCCACCAGTTGCTCTCTATTAATCAGAATATTTGCATATACCGCAACCTCCTGGTCCCGGGGCTGCTGGATACAAAAGTGTTTACTGTAGTACGTAAACTGCATTTTTAAATTTCTTTCCCTTTAATAGTCCATTGTGGTTGTAACAACCCAGTCTAAGATATTTGTTTAGAATTTTTTTTTAATGTCATTATCTCTTTAAAACTTAGACCCTGTCAAATTTTAAGTCTTAAAGGCAATTTTCAGAAGTTTCAGTCCTGGTGTGATGGCTGTATTTTAATATATTTAGTATACTGTCTGCCTCACTTCCCCAACAACTTAGTTTGTTTCTTGTATTGTCCTAATTGTTTACTGTTGCTGCGTGGTTTTTAAACAGCTACTCTGCATGTGCTGCATGTCAGTGGTAGGTGGAGTAATTTCCTGTATTTGTAACAGATTCTTCCTTTTTTCTAAAATGCTTTGGCATACATTGGCAAAAAAGACTCTTTGTAAATGTAAATCCTTGTGATTTTGATGTCTTCTGTGAACTTATTTAGATAGCCACATTTTTACTTTATAATAGTCTGCACAGGCATTCTTTTGTTTTTCTGAGATGGTATTTCTTGTAGCTTCCTTTAAAGAATTACTGTTGTTCCTACTTTAGGCTGTTGGGCCACTAAGAGAGAAAATCAGAGACCTGGAAAAAAGGTATGTTTTCTCTTGTGATGTTGGGGTTCACTCAACAGAGCTGTGTTTGTTTTGTTCTGAATGAGTCTTAGGGTATTTGGTAGAAGCACACAAATATGATGTGCTTAGTAACATTGGACATGTCCTGTTTGTTTGTTAGCACAAAAGCATGGTCTATACTATACAGCTAGGCTGACATAGGGCAGTTTGCCGATGTGATTATGTCAGTGTACATACTACAGCTTTGCTCCTGCCGAGGTACGTATCGTACTGCATTGATATGATAACTCCACGTCCACGAGAGGTGTAGCGCTGTTGGTGGTGTCATGGCAACAAGGTGTCCATATAGACATTACATTATTTACATTGGCCATCATTCTTACCAGTTTCACAGCTCTGGTCTATAGCAGGTGACTGAGAGCTCCAGTCATGAAATTGACAAGACAGGCTGGTAGATTCCTAACTATGAAATTAAGCACCAAAACTGGGCTTGCAGCTTAAGCCCCCAGCTCAAACCCTCAGCTCCTCCTAGGAGTGCCTGGTCAAAGGCTCAATTTAACAACAGGGGCCTACCATCCTTTCTTGCCAGTTTCACAGCTTCAGCTGTAAGCCCTAGAGCCCCTTCATCTGAATTGGAGGCCGACATATGACTGACAAGAAAATGAGCCAAGCCATCACTCCCAAAGGGGTAAGGTGCAGGGGCTGCAGCTGAGCTGAGAGCCTGGGCTGCAGCTGGTCTCTAGCATAGAGCAGGGGGATCTCAGCCCTCCATACTGGCCTGTGTGTACCTGGGAATGGTCTCTCTGAAATTAATGGCTCTATTTTTTTTTAATTAAGTCCTTACATAGGGGTTTGCAGGACTAAGGCCTAATGCACTTCAGCAGCACACTGAGCACAAACTGTGTGAGAGAGAGGCTAAGGTGAAGGTATTCTTGTGCCTTAAGCAATTTAAAAAAAAAAAAAAAACACTGTTGTTCAAATCTCTGCTGTTGAATCAAAAAGGATTCAATTCAGTAAAATACGAAGAACTAGAAGATAAAATACTCTGAGTTTAGGAAGGTTTTCAGCCTTCATCAGTATGGATGTCCAGTTATTTTTGTTTAAGAGAACTCAGGGCTGTTAACTCTGTCCCTGTGCCACGCTTTAACCTGTGCCCTATCTGGCAGGTGATACAGTATCAGTAAGCACATGACTGCATCTGATATGCTTGCTATCACTATGCCTGTCCCATGGAAGAAGGGTGAAACTGTGTTCAGCTCCTGGAATTGAGCATGCATAATGCCGACAAAGCTTCCAGGATGCTTCGTGCTTTGTCTTGGCTGCAAATGAAATCATGCTCAAAAACAGATGTCAGGTTTTATTTTCAGCTGACTTCCAGGTTTACTAATCTGCCACTTATCATTGTTGTTGAGAATATGTGACCCCCCTTTTACTAAATCCTAATATGATCACTGATTTGGTTGATCGAACAGAATGATTTTGTTGGCAACATTCAGCTATTGACTACATAGTGCCTGCCACCAAGTAGATACTGCGCAGCAGTGGTTCTTAACCTTTACTGCAGCCTGCACCCCTTTTGTTCTCACTATATATTCTCACACCCCTTATCAAAAATGAAAAATGGAGATGGGGTGGGCCTGTACACTTTTAAATACATATTAAATATATGTAAAATAGTTTTATGTTGCTACTCACCAGAAATAGTAGTACAGTAGGCATACAAAAACACACAAGCGCTACCCAGAGATGTTGCGGAGTTTTGCTGCGGAAGTAAACTTTAACTGTTCTGTCATGCATCAAAAAATACCCTGCAATATGGCAGAACACTGTATTTTGTAACTAGATAATTTCACTACAATTAGCTTAAAAACTAGAAAATAATTTTTGTTTGTATATTACAGTAGTAGTTTAAAATGTATAATGTTAATAAATATATAGGTTTGATGAAACAAAGTAGTTGTACTTATGTGCCTGAGCAAAATCATCAATGTACTAAAACACCCTTGCTGACAAGGAGCATAAGCACCTTGAACTATTCGACAGGAGGATTTATTCATCTTCCACTCTCCAACTGCATATAGCTAACTATTTAGTGCTGTTAGCCAATCACAGCTTTGACAATTATTTTAAGTTTTCCCAATTAATCCCTCATCTGCCTGAGGACAAAAGACCTACCATGAAATCTATGGTTCAGAGAAGGCTACACTGCAGCAAAACAGCATTGTAGATGGCACTAGACTTGGCTGATAAAGCAGCCAGAGCCATGGTCACAGCTATGCAAAGAGCCTCATGGATACAGGCAGCAGGTCTTTCAAAAGAACTCGAGATGAAGATAGAAGACTTACCGTTGAACAAAGTTAAACTGTTTGCAGTAAACACAGACAAAGTCTTACACTCTAGCAAAGACACGAACCCTTTTGCGTGTTTCAGGGATGTATATGCCCCATTCTGTAAAAGATACACCTCATACCAGAGATATAAGGAGCAATCATTTGCAAAGCAGTCGTACAAACCTTACTAATGTAATATCAATGAACCAAGAAATCAGGCCCTAACAACTGCTCCACGCCTCCAGCGGCCTCAAAATAGCAGGATTGAAGTTGTGGTCAAGGGCTTGTTGAACTTCCCACACACACTAGTGCACAACTACCAGATACCTCCACCACCTATGTCAGTTTTATCACCAGTGGATGCAAATAACCACAGATGGGTGTTAGGCATCATCGCCCAGGGATACACTCTCCCTCTACTCTCTCTCCCTCCAGCATGCCCCCCGCCCCCATCCCTTTTCAGGGACCCTTCCCATGGCTCAAAGTGCTACACCTCTTACAAACTGGAGCCATAGAAGAAATTCCAAAGCAGCACCACTGGAAAAGGTTTTACTCAAGCTGCTTTCTAATAGAAAAGAAAATGGGGCTGGAGACCCATCTTAGATCTAAGGCAGTTTTAACAAGTACATCCACAAACAGTGAGTCAGGATGTCCACACTGTCTTCTCTAATCCCTGAACTGGAAGAGTGAGAGGGACTGGTTTGCAGCCCTCAGCCTCCAAGACACACATGTCCACATCACTGTTCACCCTGTTCACAGATGCTTCTTGCGCTTTGGAGCACAACACTGTCAATACAGAGTCCCGCCCTTCAGATTTTCACTGCTCCCAAGGTATTCACCAAAGTCATTGACCCAGTAGCTGCGTACCTCAGAGGGGAAGGCATCACCATATTCCCGTATCTCGATGACTGCCTCCTTCGAGGACCATCTCAAGACATCACAAGAGCCATGGTCCAGTCCACAAAACATCCCCTACAATCTCCGGGATTCCTTATAAACATCGCCAGATCGATCCTGGATCCTACCACGTTTATTGTCGTCTTAGGAATTCGGCTCAACTTTGCAACCGCTCGAGCTTATCTCCCTATACAATGCCACGCAGCTATAAAGGGCCTGATATCACACCTTACCATCAGCCCTACAGCTCCCATGCTTATATGCGTGCACCTCCTCGGCCACGTGGCGGCTGCTGTTTAGGTTGTCCCTAATGCTCGGCTGCATTTTCACTGCCTGCAGCATTGGGTGGCCTCAGTGTATACCCCCAGCAAGTGTCACATGCAGGTGAATATCACAACCTCAGAAGGTAAGTGAGTTGTTATGATGGTGGATCCAAGAATGAAACACCCTAGTAGGGTCCCATTTCATTGTGCCCTACCAGCCTGTCAAATTACAACAGACGCTTTGCTTCTTGGCTGCAGAGCACGTTGCCAACAGCATCATGTCCAAGGTCAATGGACCAGGAATGAATAGAGGTTACGTATCAACCTTCTTGAGGTACTCGCTGTTTTCAATGATTGCAGACATTTTCTGCTGCACATTCAAAACAAAACCATCCAGATCTCATGGACAATACCACCACGATGTTCTATAGCAATCATCTGGGAGGAGCCCGGTTGCAATCCCTTTATGCAGCTGCCATACAACTTGTGACCAGTACACCAGTTCCAAATATTATCCTTACGGCATCACACCTGCCGGGAATGAACGACACACTTGCAGACTCACTAAGTCACCATTTCTCCCTGGACCACAAATGGGAACTCCATCTTGAAGTGTCCCAACACCTCTTTCAGATATGGGGCCATTCAGCTGTAGACATCTTTGCAACCTGGGAGAACTCCAAATGCATGCAGTACTGCTCGAGAGTGGGTAAAGGGCACAAATACCTCGGGGACACCTTTCTCTACAGTCATTTACCGTGGAGCAGCCACGGGAACAGCACTTGAAGAAGGAAGAGAAGATACTCACTTAATGGAGTAACAGTGGTTCTTTGACATGTGTGTCCCCATGAGTGATCCCACTTCTTGGTGTAACAGGCATAGTTAAGATGTCAGTGAAGTAACTGAGGAGAGTGCGGGGCTGCATGTGCTATCTCCAGTGGCACAAATAGCATGTGCTAGGTTGGCACATGCACAGCCCCACTCAGTGCTGCTTGGAAAAGTCCATGCTGCAGTGCTGGGTGAGCCCATCACTTACTGTGGAGCACCCCCAGAGACACACATCTCGAAAAACATCGTTACTGCACAACTTCATAATACAGTGTCACATTACAATTTCTTCTTGTGTCAGAGCAAGTAGGTTATTTAGCCTTGGGTGATGATGCATATGTTTGACTTCACATTTGGAGTATGTTATTAATGGGTTATATTTCAGATGATGTCATTGTGTGTCTACCGGTGAGGGGAGAATATTTACATGGATCCCTCTCCACACATCTGGTTTTGGTACTGTGGAATCACAAGAAATGGGCCTGACTCTCCACTCTTGTGTCCGTATAGTTATTCATGTTCACGCAAAGCAAGTGTAAAATGTTAGCCCTGGTAAATTCTGAATGGATAGCATTTTACGCTCATATTGCATATATGTAAAGCATTACTAGAGTGGCATCCAGTTAAAGCATCTAAACAACCTGAACTGGGTTCCTGATGGTGGTGACCTGAGAACCAACACATGGAGACATCCATTTGGTCAGGGAAGGAATGGGTTCTGTTATTTTCCCAACCCTGTCCCCCGCCCCCAATTGTGTCAAAGATTTGTACCATTGGAGAGCTCATTGATGAGGAGGTATTTGTGTGTGAAGAGTCTGCAGCCACCTCCATGCATAGGAATATTTGAGTGTTCTTCTGCTGCCTGAAGAGGTTAACGTGCATTCTGGGATTGAAGATGCCATTCAAGTATACAGCATCTGTGCTCTGCTCTTGGATACCCCTGCTGAGTTAAGGTTGTGGATGAGAGAAAATTAAGGCATGGTCCTTCAGATCCAGGGGAATGGAGTCAGTCCATTGGCATTCTTTGTGGACAGATGAAAAACTAATCTGTCGAGGAGAATTCTTCATATATATGCAGGTCTGTTTACTCCACTGACTCTCTTCACCCACAAGTTGCAGCATACAAAGTAAGTGGAGGGAAGGGTGATGATTATTTGCATTGCCTCTTATGACATTTACTTAATGACCTGAACTACTGAAGTGTTGGCAACACTAAAATACTGCTTAACTGAAACACAACACAACCTTACTTGATGTTTACATAATACAGCACACAGGCAAGTGGGAAAAATGATTGAGGTGTGGTAGCTCTTGGTCCATAATTCTTTATGCTCTTGAGCATCAATTGTAAGCTTACAATTTTCAGGCCTAGCAGTTCTGGAGAAAGTGAGAATCCCTAGCCAAATGTTTTATTTTAGCTCCCTTGACCCCAGCCTATGGACTTTTAACTTGATTTATTTATGGATTAAGAGTGCAAACAATAGTATGTGAAATGGTAAAACACAACTCTCCAAAATAGTGATACAATAGGGTTTTGACATTTGCGAGTGCCATATTCGCAAATTGTTATTCGCGAGTGGCCTCACTTCCCCAGGGCTTCAGGGCCAGGAGCACCAGCGACCACTGAGGGTTCCCTGGGGCTCCAGGGCTGGGAGCCCCTCCCTTCCCCATTCTGAAAAAATCAACATTTGCAAGGGTTCTGAACGCTCAACCCTCGTGAATGTTGAGACCCTACTGTTGTCTTTTCAGCCATCATTGGCAAAACATCATTAACTCTCATATTATGCTGCTCTGGGAAGGCTATCCTTATTTAAGCACAAAATGTCCTTGACTTTTTTGTTTTAAAATTTTAAATAAATGAAGGTATAAAGGAAAAATGGAGAGGATGAGGGTGTGAAATATTTAATAGAACTGTATTTTCTTCACTCAAGTGTTTTTCAGGAGTTTGAGTTAGAAAAAATTCAAAACCAGCCATCTGAAAATATTTCTGTAAATAGTGGTTGTTCTGGTTTCAGTCCCCTGTGATGTCATAATCGGTACCAGTTCTCCAGTTTTCCATAGACAAACCCCAAATCTTTGAATGCAAAATCAAGCAAGAAAAAAATCACTTTTTAAAAAAAAATTGTGCATCATAAAGTAGAAAATAAGTGGCCAGAGGGTGGCCATAATTCAGTCCTCTTTACCATATTTTTATGGAATGCAGAACAATTTCTTGTGGCTCCTGTTTTCTTTTTTTCTTTAGAAGGATGATAGTAATTTGAAAGCATCTTTCCACGAGGTTAAAAATCTAAGTAAACATACCTTTGAACTTTTACAGTATCCAGTGTTCTTTCCTGCTTATTGGGTTAATTTTTGTGACAAACTTCACAAAGTAGATACATGAAGGAAAAGTTGTCATCAATCACCTAAATAAATCTTAATTTAGTTTTTCTTCCTGTTTTGAAATGTTCTGTAGTTTCACCCAGAAGTATCCACCAGTGAAATTTCTATCCGAAAAGGACCGTAAAAGAATTTTGGTAAGTCAGTATCTCATCAGCGCTCATGCTCTGGAAAATAAGAGGCATTGGTTTAGAATTGTGTAAAAGTTAATTAGGGTCCCAGGATTAATGAGAAGAAACCCCAGGAAGCTTGAAGATCTGCTGTAGAGGGGCATTGGTTTAGAAAGTGCAAAGCATTGGGAAAACCCATTCAGCTGAGGCTTGGAGAGAGTATACTGTGGAGACAGTCCTAGATGCCTTCTGGTCCCTTTTGCACAGTAATAGAGCACCCATGAGCCAGACAAACATAGAGGAATACCCCAGACTTGTGAAACCCAGGTGTACAAGGAGGTCTTGTAGAGAGCGTAGAGAACATTCCAGGGTGCGCCACAAGCAGAGGGTGAGTTGTGACAGGTCATTCTAATGCTCGAGAGAATCTCTGCTGCTGCAGTGGCTCAGAGGTGCCTTTGATATGGGGCTGTTCTTCGATTCTTCTGTTCTCTGGGCCAGCCTTTGCTGTGGTTCAGGAATGAACTTGCCTTCCGGATTCAAAGGAGGTACAGAATATACAAATTCTGTATCAGACAAATGTGTGCCACATTTTTGCTGCTCTGGTAAGGAGTGCTCACCAACATGTCTGTTGTCTGACAGTTTCATTGTTTGATAGAATGTAGCTGTCAAGAAGGGTCATGATCCCAGAGGATGAAGTGGTCTTTCAGGCAACTGAAGTCAACATATGGATTGCTTTTGGTATCGGAGCACAAATCTTAAGCTAGGTATTGAAGTTAGTGTTGAACAAGTGTAGAAAGAAAAGCAAAGGGTGTGAGGTGATCACAGTGGCTTTTGAGCCAAGCGGATGGGTTGCTGTATACCATCTGTACTCTGGAATCTTCTCTTGCTCCCTTTTTGATTCCAGCTGCATTTCAAGATGTGTTAAACCTAAGAAGTTCTTTGTGGTTTGGATCCTGGGTGCTTTACAGACAGCCTATACTCTTCTGCCTATACTCTTGCCCAGCAGCTGAGCATACTAAAGCTGACAGCTCCTAGATATGTCCATTTAGGATTAGGGTTGCTCATTGAGTTCATTTCCCCTACCACTCTGGTTCAGCAGAGCCCAAGTCTATTAAATTCCATGCCCTGTGCTAGGGGTTTGTTTACCTTTGCTTTTTCTTAGAAGATGGGCTGTGGTGGGCTTATTTTGTTCATGGAAACTTTCTTAATAGGATGTCAATTTAGGATCAGCACTGTATGTTCTCCAAATCCTGTGTGTTGTACCTATGAAATAAAATCTGATACCCACATGGAACATCCAATGTCCTGAATCTGGTTGAAAGCACTAGAGATGTCTGTAACCAGAAGGAAATGAACCTACATTGGAACTACACAAACATCCAACTGTTTCAGACAGCAATGAATTATACACTATTTTTATGCACTTGAATAATGAAGTGATCAATTGTTTAATTATGCTACTAAAGTTGTAAGTAAATGTATTCTATCTATATGGTGCCAGTATATACTCCTCAAGCACTAGATATTGGGTCTGCAGCTTTGAAGTGAAAATTACTGTTCTGCAATAGAAAGATTTTCAGGTCTGTTGTGATTTGTAAGCAGCTATGTTTTGAAATAGTGTCCAGTCTGTCTGAACTACTGTGATAGCTGAAAGACTATATGTAGACATCTTGGGTGCTAAAATCATCCTTCCTTTCCTTTTGAGAGGGCCTGAAGTGTATGAAAATAACATTAAATGAACTCAATGATTACTTTCCTGCAGAAATTCAGCTCCTTTTATAAATAATTTCTTTATAGAAGCCATAACTAAATATAATACAGATTTACTATAAAATTCCTTGATAACTTTTCAAAATGACTGCAGAGTTTTCAAAACAAACAAAAATTGGGTTTGTGCCCTGTTTTGCTCATTTGTGATGTTATGAGAGAGCCTAAACATGCCTGGTTTTTCAAAAAGCATTTTTTCACTGTGTCTAAGAAATACCACAAGTTTTGAGTCAAGCGTTCTTCGCATCCTTGTGTAGAACTGGTACCACCTTAGTGAAAGGAGGTGAGTTGTGAAATCTTCTACAGAAACATATTTGTCCCAAGACTCAATGTGGTTTAGTTGGACTGCAGTGTTTCCTAATGCTTCTGAGTCCTATCTGGCAGTAATTCTTCCAGTTCAGGTCATCTGTCTTTTTCTCATTCGGCCAGGTGAAGGGCTGCTATCTGTCCCAATCCCGTTGCGCTAGGACCCCTCCACCCTCTCCTTGCTGTGCTAGACATTAGGAGCTCTAACATTCCCCACCTTCTTGCGTAATGCTTTCAGTTTATATGGGGGCTGGCTCCCTTACTGACTGGGAATGTGTGTGTAGTAGAGGTCCCAGAAACCAGGAATTAAAAAAGTCTAACTTCAAATTTCTCTTCAGTTGTTGAGACTTCACCAGTTTCGTTTTACTGTGCCACCATCTTACAAGTAGTCCTGAATTTCTAATGTGAAGTAAAAACAAGTGTGGGAGGTTGGGAGGGAGACTTTAAGGTTGTCTCTGCACTGGCACAAATCTTCAAAATAGCCATGCCAATGGCCATTTCGAAGATTACTAATGAGGAGCTGCATTGAACATATTGAATATTCGTTTTTAAATGTGCACGGCTCAGTGTGGCTACACGGGGGTCCTTTTTGAAAGGACCCCACCCATTTTGAAATCCTCTTATTATTCAGCTGAGGAGAATAAGGGAATTTTGAAATGTGCATGGTCCTTTCAAAGAGGACCCCCGTGTAGCCGCGCCGAGTCACATGAGTTCAAAAGCGGCTCTTTCGAAGTGCCGCGTCCAGAAGCGTGTAAATGCTAAGAGGTGCTGAATATTCAATTTAGCGCCTCATTAGTAATCTTCGAAATGGCCATTAGCATGACTATTTTTGAAGATTTGTGCCAGTGTAGACACGACCCAAAGCCTTTATGGAAGAAAACAGAAGTAGAAACAATGATTTTTTTCCTTTTGTAGGTTGGCAGTCAGGTGAATAACAAAGGACAAATATATATTTATTTCCTGATTGTTTTGTTTTGTTTAAAGACGTTTGCATGGCAAAGTCTTTTTTGAATGTTCAGGAATAAAGAATATTTTGGCTTTCATTAACCAGAAGTAAGAGGATTTCAGTAATCAGTATGATCCTTCTGAGGACATTTTATCAAATTGTCACATTATCCATTAGTTGTAATTGTAAAGAAATGAATCTAGAAAACCTTTTCATTGTGTAGTTTGCAGCCTGTTGGCAATCATTGACATGCCCTGATGATATAGTAAGTGCATAGGTAGATCACCTTGTTAAATCTGACTATGATCATAGTCATATAATAGTATGTCATATGAGACAACATATTGGATCAGGCTAATTTATTTTGACCTCTCATTTCAACAGTCTTTGGCAGTAGCCAACTTCTGTATCCTTATACATATGTGAAAACAGCTTGTGAAGCCTAGAGAAAATTAGTGCTTCCACGGACATATCCCTTAGAACGTGTCATGCAACATAGAACCCCGCTTTGTTGAAGAAATCGTACAGTTTACTGTGTTCACTGCTTTTTAAGGGTGAGCTGCAAAAGCTAAACAGGGTATTTGTTCTTCTTAGCACTTTATGAAAAGCATATGAAAGTTAATATATGAAGACTTCTTGTTTCTTTAAGGTAGAATTTTAGAGCTTGTCTATCCTGTATCACTGTGGATGACAAAAGAACTAGCAAAAGTTACATATACACTGAAAACTGAGTAATATAGTTGGAAAGAGATATCAGACAGATTGGAGCTTGTTTCCTTCTAACTCTCTCACACTTAACAGCCATATGGAAGAAAGGAGGTCTTTAAAGATTGTACATCCTCATTTCTTTGAATAAGATGAGATCTCTCATAATATTAAAGTCTACCCCTCCCCATCTTATTCTCCATCAAAACCAGGAGATGACCAGTCTTGTAATAATATCAGGAATGCTGTGTGTTGTTTGTTTTATGTCTTTGTTGTAGTTTTGTTTTTATCCAAAGCTTACTTCAAAACCCAGGCTTCTTTTCACACTTTTCTTGGGGTGAGGATGACTGAGATTTTTTTCCAGGCTTTTTGCTGCTTTCCAGTGCATAAAGGGCACAAGCCCAGTTTCAGGGTTGGGCAGGCAGGAAAGGGGGAAAAAATTAAATCCTCTAATATTCTCCATAACAATTGTTGTTCAACATTTTGAAACCTGAAGTGTTTCTCTTGAAATGTTGTTACCTAAATATTGGGTCAAAATTTTTAAAACAAATGAATTTTAAAACGAAATGGAGTTGTCCCCTCTATGGTAAGCAAAATTTGGAAAGTTGCTGTTCTTCTGTCTTTGTGTTTGTGGACTTTGTCTGGTGTTTCTGTAAAAAGAAAAAGAAATTCATACCTGCTGTCCTAACGCAGATAACTGGAGGAGCAGGGTTTGTGGGTTCTCATCTTACTGACAAACTAATGATGGATGGCCATGAGGTTACAGTTGTGGACAACTTCTTTACGGGCAGGAAAAGAAACGTGGAACACTGGATTGGCCACGAGAACTTTGAACTGATTAATCATGATGTCGTTGAGCCCCTGTACATTGAAGGTGAGTAGCCTGCTTAAACACTGATATGCTTTGATCTCTGTACTTAATCACACGTGGCCAGCAGAAGTGCATGTAGAAATTGGATTTATATGCAGTTTTGTTGCTTGATATAAGTAGGTATGGTTCTTCCTATTCTCTCAAGCTAGTGATTTTAACCCCCAAAGTCACAAAGAAAATTAGAGAGGTTGTTGCACTATGAATGCCATCTTTCTACCTGACTAGATGGGAGGCGAATTTCCCCTGTCACCCCCCAAAATTGACACGTAACATGAAAATGACCATGCTCAGTCAGACCAAGCAGCTGTCTAGCGCAATAGCCTGTCTTCCACCAGTGGCTAGTGCCACGTGCTTCAGAAGGAATACATAAAGCAGGGCAATTAACTGTCATCCAGTTACCACTTCTGGGAGTCACAGACTGAGGCTCACCCAGATCATGGGTTTGCCACCCTGAGCATCCTGGCTAAGAGCCGTTGGAAAATCTACATGGTATGGCAAAGGTGGAGGTCCCCAGTTCTGATACAATAAACTCTTTCCTATCCGGCAGCCCTGGGACTGGGAAGTTGCCAGATATTCAAATATTCTGGGTAAGAGAGAGGTATGTTTAGCAATACATGACACTAAAGAAAAACAAGATTAAGAAACAAACAAAAATGTATACAGAGTACTTTACCAGCAACAGTAGTATTGTAAACACTGTAAACTTATACTGTATTTGCTGAATTTGTGTATTTATTTTCAGTATATTTATGGAAAACGTAACTAAAATTTACTTCTGGTTAAAATACTGGTTATTTGAGAGTTCCAGATGATAGAATGATGGATATGAAAGAGTTTATCGTATGTGTACAATTCCTAATTTCCCTTGCAAGCCCCTAGTGAAGTAAGGATGTGATCTCATTGAGTCCCTCACCTATTGAAAAACCCACTTGCGTTATCAAAAGTATAAGCAATCCTACACCCAAGTTACCATAAGCAGCAGAACATAGTTAATTACAGAACATTGTACAAGATACATGTGCTGTTACAGACATCCTTTGGAATAAAGCAATATGTGGTGGTATGGTAACGTTATTTTAGCCACAGTGGAGATTTTTCATCCCTTTTGTAAAATAAAACTTTGCAGCTACACAGTAGCTGTATATTTAAAAGAATGTAGTGAAGTTCTTGTTTTTTCTACTTTTCTGTATTTCTAAAATGGATGGAAATTTTCAGAAAAAATCTCTTGTGAATGCATCTCCTTATAAGTATCGTGATGGTCTTCTGATCAAAGCATGTTATGCTGAAATAGTTCTGCAGGTGCATGCTCATTCTGCTCTGACAGTGCCCTGGTTCATTTACTGTCTGTTACTTCAGCCTGTGCTGCCGCTGAAGGGTAAGGGGATTAGGATCTGATTAAGTGGATCTATGTTCACTACCAATACTAGTAGCTTTTACCTCAGCCAGTTCACTCTTGTCAGCTTTCCTTTCTCCCTCTCCCCCATTAACTCAATTTTAACTGATTATAGTTGTTTTATTTTCAAATGCTTATATTTTGGACAACGTACTAAGCACTAATGAATGGGAATGCTGAAAAGTTTGCGCTTCTGATCCGATCAGTTCGGACAGCCAAAGTAAAGTTCTCAAGAAAAGATTCTCCCCTGCTTTGATATTACTTATGATGCACCTCAAATGTGGTGGAGGGTGTATTAAAAATAATACGTGCTCTGAAGTGCATAGTCAACTTTAGATGTGACACAGTGCGTCTAAGCAATATAGTAGGTAATGTGGGAAAGCCTGGAAGGAGAAGTTGCTGTTGTAGGTTTTGCGTGACCTTTTTTTTCTTTGGGGCATACTTCATCTTTGGATGGAACCATAAAATTAAGATAATCTTCAACTTGTGGGGTATACAGCAGTGTGTTTTTACGAGCAAATTTGAATGAGTTCAGGTTTGGTGAAGAGACACAGGGATCAGTCATTTATTTGATGTCTTCCAGAAATTAGACCATTTTTAGAGTATTTAACACAGTGCCATTTTTGTGGAATAGCAGTCATTTACTGAGACTTAATTCCATTTCTAGAAAGGATATAGTCTTGATTGCATTTGATTTTGAATTTCCACCTGATAAATACATCCACCATATACATTTAATTGAGTCTCGGGGGAATTAGCTTTGCAGGAGTTTGTAGGGGACAGTTGTGTTGAAGTCCAACTCTTTGGGTCACAGCATTTTCTCATAAGTGTGAAACAACACCCAACTTCTTGTGATGCATCCGTCCATCACTGATACAGACATACTAATGCCTGGTCTACACTAGGAGATAAAGTCGAATTTAAGGCTCTATGGGCAATTTTATAAACTATCCGTCTACACCCCAGCACTCAATAAGTCTGTTCTAAGCAACTGTAAGGCCGATTTCTGTACTGCTGACTTCCCAATGAAGTTACTTGAAAAATCTAATTTGCAATGTCAAGCTAAAGCAGTGTAAATTAACCAGGTTTAAAATAGTTTTTTAACTAGCCATGAAAACTGTCCCACAGTACCCCTCACAGTGTCCTTTCGGGTCATTGCCCCACCCCCGCTTGCTTTCCATGTGAGGTGGAAGTAGGTGTTCATCAGTCTGGGAATTTTAATTAGATTTCCTTCCTCTGGCCAGCATGGCAAGCAGACATGTCGACTGTATCTCTGCAGCACACCTTGTATCCATGCATCCCCCAGGATTGCAGAAGGGTCCCAGCATGGAGCCATCAGGGGATCTTTGACCTCTTTTTAGTGTGGGGTAAAGAAGCTATTATAAGCCAGCTCAACTCCAGCAAAAGAAATTCTGATATTTATGGCAAAATATCATGAGTCATGATCAAGAAAGGTTACGACAGGGACACTTGATAGTGCCACGTGAGTATCAAGGAGTTGCACCAGAACTACCAGAAATGCAGGACAGCCTAAGGTTGGTTTGGGGCATCTCCGCAGAAATGCCAATACCATGATAAGCTACGTGCTTTTCTGGAGACAGACACAACCTCTTCCACCAATATCGACAGCTCTGATCGTGGGCAGAGTGCTGAAGTATGTGATGCTGAGGAACTGATGGCAAACAGTGAGGTGCAGTCCAGCTTAGACTTATGCCCTGAAAGCCAGGAGCTTTTCATCAAGCTGGAGCTGGTAGATTGCATCCCCATCCCCTCAACTCAGAAGGTGGCTTCAGAGGCCAACCTGGATCCTGGAGAGGGCACATCTGGTAAGTAGGCTTTTTTTTTTTTTTTCCTACTGATAGTAGTACGTTGCAGTCATGTTGTGGAGGGTCTATGCCCCTTTCCCTTTGAACAGCTTGTTAAGGTGCCTGGGGATGGAGTGAAGATCCTGCTTGGACAAAAAGCGAAAGCTCTTAGACAGGCACTTGCAAATTTCTATCACAAGATTTTTGGGGAGACCTGACTTATTCCTGTTTCTGTGGTAAGAAACCTTACCACGCCAAAATACCAGCAAGCGATCTGGAATCATGGCACCACAGAGCATTCTTACAAATTTTCCAACATGATAGTGGGATAGAATGAGCAATCTTTCCTTATCCCTTTTCATTAGTGTAATCAGGCTGATGTCTCGTTTGGCCACCTAGAACTCATGGGAAGCTTCATGAGTCACTAATGATTTTTTTGCCTGGCATCCGACATGTTACAGAGCAGACTCATACATCTCTTGGTGCAGCTGCTTTAAAATGCAGGGCAGGCATGCAATTGTACATGCTGCAGTGCCCCTACTCCTGACCTTTTGGGGCTGACAGGCGATTGCACCCTTCTCACCCCCAGCCCCCCCGCTTCACGTGTGTGTGCCCAGTGACTTTTAATGGTATTTTGCGTCGTACAGCAGCCTGTTAGGAATTTAAAATATGAGCGCTGTTCTCAGCAGCAAGGTGTCCCCATGCAGATCTCCCCTAGTGTGGCACAATATGGTGCCTACTATACAGTTGATCAGACTGGCAGCAGTCCTATAAGAACTCAGAGAACGATTAATTTCCACATCAAAAATGATTTTATTGTATGTTCCTATGGTAACAGTTTAAAAACCATGGTTAAATTGAATAGTTTACTTTTGATTTGCTTTCTAATTGTTGTGTAGTTTGAATGGTTAATAGATTAATTTTTATCCCAATTTTAACAGCCTAGTTTTTAATCCAATTAAGTACATACACACTCATCATCCCATTCACACTCATACTCACCTTCCAAGTCTGGCCATACCTCAGGTAATATTGGTTAGTCGGTTGACATGCATGTGATCCCATTATGCTGAATTGATGGTCTCTGCTTGTGTGGCAAATTGATGTAATATTTATCTTCTTGGTAGGATGCAGTGATGTGCAGTTCATTGGTTGTACCCCTCAGTCTGGTTGGAGATCTGCTCCGTTCATTGGTCATCTCCCTCAGTCTGGATGGGTGCTTGTGCTGACCAATTTTGGAACATCCTGCTTCCACCACTCCAATTCCCCCTGCCTCAGCCACAAGTGATCAACAACAGAATGTTCTTGGTGTTTGTTTCTTCCTTGTTAACTTTTTATCTGGGAGCTGGTCGTCTTCGTCAGCATACAATTCTATTTTCAGATTGGTAAACAAATTTCCATAATCCACTGGGGCACTGACTCAGGATGGTCTCTCTTCAGCCCACTTACTGTTAATTCACTCATGCCAACCATTCACACTACTCACTCAAGCTAGCTACCTATAGTTTGTGGCAGATGCAGCATGCAATTGCACATGCAGCAGCCCTCCACCTCCCTCACTTGGTGGCTGGCAAGCTCAGACTCTCCCCTAGTTCAAGTGCATGGCCCCAGTGACTTTTAAGGATTTTTTTCAGTTGTTCAGCAGTTGCTTGGGAATTTTAAACACGGGTGCTGCTTTAAGCAGCATACTCTTGCTCCCTGGGACACACCAAGCCATTCCCACATGGCGCCCCCCCCCCCCCCCCAGCTTTGCTTTAATAATGGTTTTTCCCATGAAACAAGAAATCGAGGACCGCTCACCATAGTGTTGACCGTAAACCTCTTCCATGGATGAGCTCAGAGCGTTCTGCTCGAAATCATGGATTCTTCTGTCTTGCACGTAATGAGTGACCTTGCAGTTGCAATGTGTTGTTCAATACAGACAGGCAGCCATTATTTCTGTGACTATTGTAGTTGTTCCGAGTAAAGATAAAAATATTGCTAGTGCTAATGCAGATTTCTAAATTTGTTTTATTAGCAAATGATCCTGGAAAAAGACCAAGAGTACACAGTTCAGCAGATAGCCGTCTGCCTGCTGTGTGGAGGAAGAAGACCAAAAATGATTTGTCGGAGAACTATATTGAAGCAGTTTCAAAAGAAAAGAGTGAAATTAGTGACTGGAGGAAGCAAACGATGGAGTCCCAGCAATGAAATGCATCAAACAATCATGTCCTTTCTGAGCAAGCAGACAGATATACTGAATTCTGTGATAGAGACATCCCAATTGTATTATGAACAGGTAGATGGAATTAATTACCTCGCTGCTAGAGTCAGCGATCTATGCACACACACCCCATCCCGAATGCCTAATTACATGCCCACCTACCTGCACACATTATCTCCCCATTTTAGAGGCACAGCATCTCCAGGTCACTCCAGGTACCACCGATTATGTACCACCCCTACCCTATTCATTTTCCTCCCTTTGACAGGGCACTGCATCCCTCAGTCACTCCACATACCACCAGTTTAGAGTTCCCTCAACCCAGTCAGCCTGCTCCCCTGTTCCTGGCTCAGTGTTCCCCATCCAGTCATCTCCTCCTTCAATAACTCATCCCTCCACATATTCAGCACCCTCTTCTCCTCGGGAACCCAGAATGTGGGGAGGAATGCCTCAGAGAGCCCAGCTTCCTAGTCCTGAAACTTCAGCACCCACCACAAGGCTAATCTTTGGCTAACCATGACTTCAATACCCCTTTTTTTAACCTATTCCTCGGCCTCCCCCCACCACCCCGGCCACACACACACTATTTAGTGCCCCCTAAATAAAAACATTCTGTTTTGGAAAAGTTTCATTTATTGGTTAACATGCGTGGGGGTTTGATGGGTGGTGATGGTTGTGTCGAGGTTTATGGAGGGTTTCATAAAGGACAAGTAAACAGCATGGTTGGGGGTGCTGCTGATTAAGGCCTTTCATGCTCATTCACAAATGTGGTTTTCAAGGCATTCCTGATTTTCAGTGCATCCTTCTGGGCTTTCCTGTTTTCCCTTGAGGTCAGTTGCTGATAATTTCTTGACAGGACCTCTTCCTCGGCCCTCCGCGCAGGCATGAAACTATCTCCCCCCCCCCCCCCCCCCATCTCACAAATGTTATGAAGAATACAGCGGGCCTCAGTGACCATGGTGGCATTCACTTTGTTGAGTCTAAGCGGATCAGAAGGCACCTAAACCTCACTTCTAAACGGCCAAAGGCACATTCTACCACCATTCTGCATGTGCTGCATTAGAGCTCATTGCTGGAGTCTATGGTAGTGCTTCATGAGCCAATGGAACAAGGGTCACCCAAAATCACTATGGGCATTTCCACTCCCTCAGTGTTAATTTTCTGGTCTGGTCTAAACAGATCAGAATTCCTAAAGGTTCACGTGTCATGCACCCTTTGTGATCCACTGACGCTGCAATACTACAGAGAAGCTCCCCTTGCAGTTTATGTACTCTGAGGGCTGGTGGTCCAATGCCAGGGTGGGGATGTGTGTTCCATTTATGGCCCCACCGCAGCTTGGGAACCCCATGGTAGCAAATACATCCACTGTCTCCTGCACATTCCCCAGAGTCACTGTCTTCCACAGGAGAAGCCTGTTGATCACCTTGGCTACCGGCATGATAACAGCCACCACCATAGATTTGCCCACTCCAAATAAATTGCCCACTGACCGGGAGTTGTCTGGTGTTGCAACCTCCAATAAGCAATTGCCATGTGCTTCTCAGCTGTCAAAGCAGATCTCATTCTGGTATCTGTGCACTTCAGGGCAGGAGATAGCAGTTCACAAAGTTCCTTGACAGTGGCCTTAAGGTGTGGAAGTTTTTCAGCCACTGCTGATTCTCATGACTGCAAAACAATGAAATCCCACCACTCTGTACCTGCTTCACATGTTCAGAACCTCTGATCCACACTGTAGAGTGACTTCAGTGCTGCCAGAACATCCACATTTCTTCTCTCCAGAGATTCCTGTCAGTGGCCCCAACAATAATGATCTAGTTATGCATGGGCAGTATGTTCAGAAGATTCTGCATCACAGTGTGCGAACTGAGCGCAAAACACTGCATCAACCTTTGAAACATAGTGAGATCCACATTAGTGTCTATAATGTTGGCTGGCAGTCAAGACAAAAAGGTGCAAAAATGCAATTTTTTTCCCAGACAGAAGGAGGTGGTGATGAAAATACATTCTGGGATGGTAACATCAGAAACACTTGCAGCAACTTTTTTTCCCATAAGACACTGGCACACAATCTCAAAATGCAGCAGTTAGGGGTTGGGTGGAAGACGACTGTGGAAGAGGTGCCCAGAATGCATTGCATCCACAGTCAGACACACACCCTTGTGTGGACAAACTAAACCAGCTTTCTTAGCTGGTCACAACACTCGACCTCAGCTTTGTTAAATCCAGTGTTAAAAATTTAACTGTGAGAAATTCGACTTTATTCCCGAGTGTAGACACATCCTAACAAATGGACTAAAAGTCCTATGTTTTTTTTCCTCTGGTTTGTGATTGTCTTGGCTCCAGGTGTATCATTTCGCACAGGGCTTGCTTTCGCTTTCATATTCATTGACCATAACTATCAGAGAGGTAGCCATGTTAGTCTGTATCTTCAAAAACAGCAAGTCCTGTGGTGCCGTATAGACTGATAGATATTTTGGAGCATAAGCTTTCGTGGGCAAAGACCTGCCCCACTCATGCATCTGATGAAGCAGGTCTTTGCCCATGAAAGCTTATGCTCCAAAATATTTGTTAGTCTACGAGGTGCCACAGGACTTCTTGTTGTTATTGACCATAACTGTAAAACTTTCATTTAAGACTTTCTAAGTTGAAACCAAAGGCCGCTGACTTAATTAGAACAGCATATGAGCTTTGTAAATTTACTGAAACAGTCTGAAGAATATTATGTGTAAATGCACAATACTCATAAAATTGGGAGAGCAAAACTGATAGTACTTAAGTTAAAACTTTATATAGATGTTCACACTTTTTAGAATGCTGCCGCCGAGATTCTTATATAGTTTGGTAGTTAGGAAGAAGAAATTGCACTCCTGCCTGCTCTTCATATTTACTTAATAGACTGTGGGTTTCTAGCTTGTCCTTAAGAGCTAAATCAAACAGTGCTGCTAGAGCTAAGCTGTATTGTAAGTGATTGAATGGAATACTAATATAAATCTGTGTCGAGTGAAAATAACACACCTGATTTTTTCATAACTGTATTAACATCTAGCCTGTCTTTGCCAAGACCCCAGACTAATTATTATAGAAGGCACTTCAACCTAATTTTTTAAACGTTTGATCTACGCAACTTGTGCTTATGTGATGCGGCATTATTACAAGCTGTAGTTTTAATTTGTGGAAGAATCATACCAAGTCACAGCCAAACTATAAATTGAAGGGTACTGTCAAGAGATGACCATCGTATTTTAGTTTGGATTCTTAAAAATTGACTAGCATCTGTGTTCAAGGCTGCTGCTTGTAAACTGCTCCTCTTGTCATGTGCACGCAGGGAAGCAAATGTGTTCTCAGGTATTTGCTGCATTTGGCCTGACGGCACTTATTTCATTCCTCAAAAGACTCGCCTATGTGCACGTGAAACAACCTTGCATATCTGAAATGACATGCCCTTTCAGTTTTAGTGTCTGTTTTATAATCACCATAAATTAGCTGAATTAATTTCCCAAAGTAACCCATGCAGGTAAAAATATAAATTGTAGCTTAAGCCCTTGTCCCAGAGTTGGCCTCCTAGATTTCCTATTTTGATTACTCTTTCTCTATCTACTTCTGGCTGGTGACCCACTTCCATTTGCTAGGTTCTGGGTACCAAGAGCACCTGCTAAGAGTGTGTCAGCAGCAAACGTCCGCCATTCTTGTGCATAGCTCATTCATTGTTGTTCTTTTATAGCTCAAATGTGGCTCAGTGCTTGCATATACGTGGCGTACATGCAGTAGTAGGCATCCTTCAGTCTGCATAGACTATGGATCACGCCCTTCATAGGTTCAATTGAGGGCTTCATTTACAGCGTCTACTGTGACTATGAAGACCCACACGAGAGTGACAGTCCTTGCTGCATCTCTTGCAGATGTGGTGGGTGTTTGGCAAGTCCTTAGTGTGCTTTCTGTGCACTTGCTTCTCCTCTGCTAGCTGTCTGATCCTCATCTCACCCTTCTGAAGGCCCTTGTGTAACCCCTGCCTCCATCTGCTGCGGTCGTCTGCTAGTTGTTCCCAGTTGTCCAGCTCGATGTCTACCTCTCTGAGGTATCTCTTGCAGACATGTTTGTAGCGCAACTGGGGGCGTCTGGGAGGTCTTCTGCCAGAGGCTAGCTCACCATACAGGATGTCTTTTGGAGTCCTTCCATCATTCATCCTGTGGACGTGGCCAAGCCAGCGGAGCCGACGCTGCCTGAGGAGGGTGTGCATGGTTGGGATTCCAGCTTGCTCGAGGATGGCGGTGTTGGTCACTCTGTCCTTCCATGATATTCCAAGGATGCGCCTGAGGCAGCGCAAGTGGAAGACGTTCAGCCTCTTTTCCTGGCGGGCATACAGGGTCCAAGTCTCGCTGCCGTAAAGGAGGGTGCTGAGGATGCAGGCTCTGTAGACTTGCATTTTGGTGTGAGTGTACAGCTTGTTGTTATTCCACACTCTCTTGCTGAGTCTGGACAGAGCTGAGGCTGCTTTTCCGATCCTCCTATTTAGCTCAGTGTCCAACGACAGGGTGTCAGTGATGGTGGACCCGAGGTAAACGAACTCGTGGACAACCTCTAACATATAGTTGTCAATGCTGATTGATGGGGATTAAGTGTTGCATATGCTCATGGTACTGTAATTACCAGCTTGGCTTGGTATATTACATAGTTGACCTGCAATGTCAAGCTTGTCATATAAGAACATTTGTAATGTTCTCCTGTACAAACTACAGTGTAGGTCGAACTTACAGTTGTGGTTGACAAGAGTCTTAAAGAAAGGACAGAAACATGTTTAAATACTGAAGTGCTTGAAAGAGGGAAAGGAGAGGTAGCTATACTCATACCGCAGTGCTGCAATTGCAAGCCTGTTGGATCACTTGCATTACTGCCTTTACCCTTTCACCTGTATCTATGTCTACACTGTGTGGTTTTTTTTCAGTGTCCCAAGGTCAAAATAAGTACTGTTGAAAAATCACATTCACATAGCCACAACCTTACAAAAGGGAGCATTCTCATTTACAGCCACAGTTCACAGCCTCAGCATTGGAAAAGGAGTGTTCACATAAGGTGATAAGAGCTGTGCTTTGTTTTCACCCATTCAGTTTTGACCTTAAAGGAAGGGAGGCCAACAAAAGTCATTTGCAGAGCTGGACTTATTTGAGGAAAAAGCACTCATCTCGATTTTCTTTGTTTTGTTCATTTTTTGATGTGGAAAAAAGGATTTTTTTTTTTTTCTGGGGGAGAGGACAACAAGTGTAGACAGGCCCTCAGAGTGGTTCACTTGCCTGTGTTTTTCAATGTATTGGAGGAGGGTGGGAGCCTGCAGCTGACTGCTTTCCCATGCATAAACCAGTAAACAAATAAGGCAACTTATCTGTCCCTGAGCAAATACCATCTCACCACTAAAACAAAAAAGCAGTCCAGTAGCACTTCAAAGACTGTTGGCATTGCTAAGTCTTTTGCATAATAACGTCACTGTCTGCAATGAAGTAGCTCTGTATGTTGAACCATGTTACTAAAACATTCACTCCTCCCTGGCAAGTAAAGCGGTTGATAGGAGAAACCATTCAGGGAGCCTTTTCTTCTTCCGTTTCACCTTTTCCTGTGATGATGCTGCAGCTAACAACTGAAGAAAGAATCTGAAGGGCAGGGATTAAAAGATGGAGGCAACATTGCTTTCCCAGACTCCCATCCCTTTGTGTGGTTCTGTTGCACTTGTTTTTGGTATGGAATGAGATTAATTGAAAGGAGCCTGTTGGTTCTTGTACATGGCTTCTCTTTTTTAGGATTTATGTAGCAGTTATGGATAAGTATCAGCTCAAATACATCTTTATTCACTCATGTCACAGAAGAAGGATTCACTTTTTAATGATCTGCTGTTTTGGCATTATACCATTAAACTTGTACTAGGTGTAACCTGTGGGAAATTCCGACGAGGTCTTTTCAGAGAAGTACATATTAGTCTTCCAACAGAATATCATTCAGTAGTAGTAACATCTAGCTGCACAACAAAAATGTCATCAAAAACTGTCATTGTGACACCTTGCTAAATACTGGGAATGTCTACACTGTTGTAAAAGACCTGCTACGTGGTTGTAACTAGTCCTGCTCAGCTGCCTCAAGCTTGCAGGGTGAGGGCTGCAAGTCCGAAAATGGCAGTGCCAGATGTTTGAGCTCAAGTGGAGCCTCAGCTCTGATGCCCTGCAGTGGAAGTGGGTCACAAAGCCCAGGGTTCCGTCCAAGACCAAATGACTGCACCAATGTTTAGCCCCACTGCTTGAGCCCCACAGGCTCAAGTCACAGCTGACGTAGGCTGCAACCTTTGAGCTGCATGTTTTTATTGCAGTGCAGACCTACCCTCAGCTGTCTTCATCTTTACATGTTTTGTTGTGAATAACAAGATTTGTAACTACCATCAAAAAGCATTTGATGATATCAGATAACTAGAATTGATTTCAAACTAGAGCAGTTACACATATCTTACATATGACTGGGTTTACAGTGAGGTAGAAAGAATAAATTTATTCCAGCAGATTTTTATAAGCTTACTTAAAAAAAAAATGTCGACCTGCTTAAGCTAGAGAAATATGCACTGTCACTCTTTGAAAAGATGTATGAGGAAAAATGTAGCTTAAATATTAAGCCCTTGCCAACTTGACAGTCTTTTAAGTTTTCTTATCAGAGCATGTATTTATCTTGAGGGCATGTAAGATTTCAAATAAAACAAGATTTTCAAAAGTGTAAGTTACTTAAAGATTTATTGAAAAGTAATGCATACATCTCCTAACCGTAAATCAGGTTGCTTGTGAATTTTATTGTGTTGTATTGTCAAAAAGCAGAATGACTGAGAGGCCAGCAAAAATTTCACACGTGGTTTGTTGCACAAAACTCCACTGGAGTCCAGGCAAATGTTCTTATCAACAGGGACATTTTGATGTTGCAGTGTTGTTATGACCATGTTGGTCTCAGGTTACTAGAGAGACAACTAGGTGAAGCAGTATCTTTTACTAGACCAGGGATCAGCAACCAAAACAGCAAGAAGACATTTTTTCAAATTTGATAAATTCAATAATTCAAGAGTTGCAATGCATTGTAATACAGAGGGTCCTTAATAAATCATATCAAACCATACTTTTTTGTAACCCCTATTTTAAGAATAATGCACATGATTTGTAATGTGATACGTTTACTAGAACATTCACAAACTTTTTACATATTCTGTTTCCTCACACTTTACGTGTGTACACCACTATCTTCCTGACTCTCTGTCCTGAACCTACTTTATTATGCCAATTTTACTTCACATTTAATTTTTCTTTCTTAAGATGCATGTTACCCTTCACAGCAGGAATGCTGTGAGCTCTTTTCCTTTTCAAAATCAAGACTTTGTTAGCAACACAATCAAAACACAGGTACAGTATTATATCCCACAATGCACTGCATATAGCAAAAGGGGAGTTATCCAATTTTTCAAGATCACGTATGGTTTGCTATGTAGATCTGAGTTGTTCATTGTTTTGGCTTTTAGACATTCACTGTTTATTGAAAATCAGGATTTTTTTTTCTTTAAGCCTTACAATGATAGGGTTGGGAGCCACAAAGAAGTCCTTAAATAGTTACAGGTTGCAAACCTCTGTACTAGACCAACTCTGTGTTGGTGAGAGAGACAAGCTTTCTTGAGAGTGCCTCACTTACCTTGTCTCCCATTTTGACATGCTCACAGTATCAGCTGGGTGATTTTTTATGTGCTGCCCTCTTAGTTTGTAAATCTCTTTGACATCAGTCATGCAGTGGTAGAACAAAGCTAGCTCTTCAACTTTTAACCTTGTAAAGAGTGCAGGGTGTTCTGTGCATACAGTGGTGAGAAATACTAGAAAAAAATCTTTGCTCTGTACTATTCTGTACCATGCTACATTATGAATAGTACGTGAACATAATTTTGCTGAATTATTCATGTTGGGTTTCACAGGCATCTCCAGTTAAGGTTTAACATTCTTTGGTGGGGTATTTTTGCTAACAAGCCATTTGTTTGATCAGCTCTGGTCTACGGACTCCTATTTCAGTGAAACCTGGAACCTTTATTAGGCAACATCTTATCTAAGAGATCACCCAGAAGTATCCTTATTTCATTTCTGTAGGAAAATCACTTACCTCCATTAAGATCCAGTCTTTGTTGGTGCCTTTGATGGTCATGTGTGACAGATTTTGCTGTATTATAGCAATCAGTTACAGGTTTTCTTCAGTTCTTTTGACTTGGGCTTCTATTATACTTTCTCTCCTGTGCTGGCTGTGTTCTTACAAATTCTGAAATGAATAGGTACCAGCTTCTCTGATGTAGAGGGAGTCAGATACCCAAACCAAAAAACCCAGCAGTGTTTACAGACTATGTAGAATCCAGCTTCATCATTTTAACTCTTCATTGTTCAGAACCTTGGTCACATAGCTTATCAAGTCACTAACAGGGAACCAAGAAGAGCAGAGGCATGCATGGTTACTTCTTTTTATTTAATCTAATCTGTTCAAGTCTCTTCACTCACTTTACCAGAAACTACTAACCGTGGATGTTTTATAAATTTGAATTTATGAAGGATTGTACTGTCCCATATGAAGTGCAGTTCCTATATGCGATAAGCAAGGTTAATGTAATTTTGACCATAATGGAACAAAGGCAAAAAAATGGCAGCTAAGGCTTTTCTCAGTGTGATTGTTGTAATATATGTTAATGACCATTGTTGCACCACTAGGAAACAGTTTACAAGTTAGAAAAGAAAAAAAAATCTTATGGCGGCTTTAATATCAGAAAGACCAGATGCTATTTTTGCTTATTATATCATCTGAAATTAGAAGTTACCTTGAAAATTTGATGACAAAAGAGGCGGAATCAAGTACATCCTTGCTCTTCCACAGCTATGTACTTCACTTTGCTGTTTTGAAAGATGCTAAATATTTTGCTTGTAGGCTGTGTACCAGCAGCATCTGTATAGCTGTGTTCAGCGCTAACAAAATGTTTCTGTAATTCAAAATTTTAATCTCTGTTAACTTCCAAGTTCATTTGGCTGTGGTTTTGGCTTCGCTCATATGCTCTCTCTAGATAGCAGTGTGTTCAGATCTAGGGTTTACAGTTATAGGAGACTTTGATATGGAAGGTGAAGAATTTGGTGAGGCATTTGTTGACATGGTAGTTTCCTGCAGCCTTGGTGCTTTTTCATTTAGTTTACTATATTGGGGTTCTTTTCTCTGTTATCTCATAGTGGACCAGATCTATCATCTAGCATCTCCTGCTTCCCCTCCAAATTACATGTATAACCCTATCAAGACATTAAAGACCAACACTATTGGAACATTAAACATGTTGGGTGAGTTGAAATATTTTTCTATTACTGCATTTGTTCATTTTGATTGAAATAGTCCGAACTGCTAACAACTGTTGGACTCGACTGAGTTCCACTTAAGTTTTAATGCCCATTTTCACCAACCTGAATAACCAGCAGCTCACTGATAGTCATGTGAATAGTCCCATTAATGTCAATTATGAAAAATCAAAAGAACTACTTGCATTTTTATAGTGGCACACATGTTGAAGTGCCTTGCTGAATCTGGAACATAGCCATCTGCACTGAGGTGATTCCAGTTATTGTATTATGTCAGACTGAATTCATTAGCCCAGTTTGTTTACTAGTATGTTAGCCAGAAAGTTCAAATTGCTGTTACACTAAAATCCTAAATTCATTATTTAAATGAGAATAACATCTACAAACAGATCTTTCATAAGTGTTGAAAGAAACTGGTTTTAGGGTAAAAAAAAAAATATGCTTTTTCCTCTTCATTCTCTGTCTCAGAATAACTCCACAGAACTGGACTAATATTTTCATAACACAAACACGAATACAGGTATCCTAGGACCAAGAAGGAGCCTTGCCTGTCTGACACAAGGGAAAGAAGAGTTGAGTAAGGGATGAAAGGAAGGAGTGAATGACTCAAAAATCATAGAAAAAAGTAAACATTTTCCTTGAATGCCCCATTTTTTTCTAGAATGTTTACCTGTTCAAGTGAGCATTTCAGTATTTTCTTCTGAGGGCATTTTCAAGCAGCACGAAAATCTTGAGTATAGGAGCTAACTCGAGTACAAGGATTTCCATATTTGGCTCAGTTATTGAGCAATGTCTATGGAGCAATTATACAAATCAGGCAGACAACCAGAGTGCAGCTTGGGGGGACGGCTGCTGTTACGTCAGTGACAAAGGAAAATCCCTGTATTCAAAGTGACAGATGACTTAATTTTATTATGAGCAGTGTACAGTTGCAATATTTACATAGAGTAGGTACCACCCAGTGTGGCAGACTCTCCCTGAGTCAGTTCCGGGAGCCATACACAGTGTCAGGTACAAATTCTTAGCTGTATTAATTTGTATTTGGTACAGCTGATAGTCAGGGTATATGGAAGCAGTAAAGTGGATTCAGCCTTTTGTTGTCCCCCTTGATGTCCTCGTCTCAGTCCAGTTGCCTAAGCTCTAACCTCTATTGCTTGCCAGTGGCACCCAGAATTGCTGAGACATGGGGACCATCTAGCCCCATTTCTTTTCCCCAATGAAGAAATGCTGCACTGAGCACAGTTCAGGGAAGAAAGTGACTTGGCAGTCCTGTGCCATCCAGTTGTTCCCCTAGACAGGGGAATGATTTCTGTCACTAATTCTGCCATCTTGAGAATCAATGTGCCAGCAGAGCTGTGCAAAGCCTCCCTTGCACTGGGCAGAATCAAACCCACTGCTTTCAGTTTCAAGAGGAGCTATACCAGTGTAATGAATTTACATGGGGAATATAACATACTTCTCCTACACCAGGTAACTCCACTTGGCTCCCACCTAGCTTTCCGGTAATATTTTGAGCCCTTGTGGTTCAGAAGATATCAGGTTGTAAAGCAATAGGTAATCCTTCACAGTCGCACTGTTTGTTTTGATCCCAGACTTAATATAGCACTGGACTCAGCAACCAAGATAGTAAGAAGAGCCCTTTTTTTTTTTCCAAATTTGGTAAAAATTTTATAATTCAAGAGCTGCAGTGCATATGAGTATGAGACAGTCCTTAATAAATAAAGTCAAACCATACTTTTTGTCACCCTATTTTAAGAACAGCGTGCACACAGTGATTTGTAATGCGATACGTGTTTACTGCAGGACATTCACCAACTTTTTATATATTCTGTTTCCTCACACTTCGGCTGTTTCTACAGCTTTGGAAGTGGCATGCTAGTAGACGGAGCGAAAGATGCTAATGAGGCACCAAATGCAGATTCCCCTTGCCTCATTAGCATAATGTCATGTGATTTGAAGTCTGGAAGACCATTCTTCTAGACTCTAAAACGCCATGTAGAAGCGCAGCCCCTGGGGGCGGGGGGCCTTTCAGAAGGAAGTGCTTCTTTTGGAGGCCCTTTCTTCCCAAAAATTTTCAGGAAGAAGGGGCCTCTGGAAGAAGGACTTCCTTCCGGAAGCCAGCCCCTCCCCAACCCCTCCAGGGACGTGCTTCTACACAGCATTTTGGAGTCCGGAAGAACTGTCTTCCGGCCTCCAAATCACGTGATGTTATGCTAATGAGGCGTGGGGAATTTGCATCTGCACCTCATTAGCATCTTTTGCTCCGTGTATTAGCATGCCACTTCTGAAGGAAGTGGCCTGTGTAGAAACGGCCTTTTGTATGTGTGTGTACCACTGTCTTCCTAACTTTCACTCCTGAACCCGCTGTAATTGTCATTTTTACTTCATGTTTAATTTTGGTTTTCTTTCTTAAAATGCTTGTTGCCCTTCACAGCAGGAGTGCTGCAAACTTCCTTTTCCTTTTCAAAATCAAGACTCTATTAGAAACATTATCAAAACATAGCTACAGTATCATAACCCACAATGCACTGCTCATATTAGAGGCAGTTATTCAATGTTTCAAGATCACATATGGTTTACTATTTAAATATGAGTTTTTCGTTGTTGGTCAGATGTTCACCACGTATTGAAAATAATCAGGAGGTGTTTTTGGTTTTTTTTTGTTTGTTTGTTTGTTTTTTAATTTGCAATTATAATATTGGGAGCTACAAAGAAGTCCTTCAGTTGCAGACCCCTGAATTATAGCACATTCTTAACAGGAGAGTAATTATGCATTAGAAAAGCTTACAAATGGTCATGGCAGGTTCTGAGTTACTGGCAATTTCTAAATCAAGATTGATTGTTGTCCTACAAGGTATTCTTTAGTACACATACGAATTAATTCAGGGAAGTCTACAGATTGCCCTCATGATCTTGTGTACACTGGAGGAAAAAGTCCTGCCCTTTTGTTCAGTGTAACTTTTAATCCATAAAGTAAGTGTACTTAAGATCTGGCATTTAACCAATAATGTGATTCAAGAAGCAGAAGAGCTCAGTCCTGGTCCTTCTTGTTTAAAGTAGACTTGGAAAGAGAGAGACTAGATTGGAAGGAAACTGATGAGGGAACCCCTGAATTTTCTTTCTCCATAAACAAAGTAGGCCTAAGTAAAGCAATGAACATGACTGCAAGTATCTTGAATTTGCTAAAATTCACTGTTTCCTTTTTCTTAATGTTTAGGTTTAGCAAAACGTGTTGGAGCACGGCTTCTACTGGCCTCCACCTCTGAAGTGTATGGAGGTAAGACATGAGCATAGCTGGAGTATTTATGGTGTGACTAATCCAAGGAGAATTTAAAATAGCTTCCATGGATGGTTCATGGTAGCATCAAGTATTGGCATAGTTGTCAAACCTTGGGCTTGTTAGCTTTCATCTCAGTGTTTAAACTGTAGGTGGTAACTTTCACTTTAGGGCCCCTTTGCACTGCCAGAGCAAAGCAACTCAAGTGTAAATGAAAATCTGGCCCTAAATCAGTTGACCTAAAAAGGAATGTTAGCATTATGGGGTCTTAAGGGGAGTTTCTAAATGTTGAACTCTTAGACGTCAGAGGCCATGGGGGAATGCTTTGGAGGGAATCAGGCAGCAGATTTGGCTCTTGTTGTCCAAACAGTTTGGAAGCTGGATGATTTTGATGATTCAGCAGCACCAGTAATGTGGTGAGTGCTGAACACAAGATAAGCCACAGGCCTTGCTCTGTAAGAGCAT